>NC_087359.1:1100550-2350550 GCF_030014295.1 Loxodonta africana
CATAGAGAGATAGTATTCAATGCCTTTCAAGGCGATTCCATGGGATTAGGCTTGAATGGCTTGATTTAGCTCGATTTGGCTTGAATCGGGTCAATTTGGCTCGATTCTGCTCGATTCAGCATCATTAGGCTCGATCCAAACTTATCCGGCCCTGTTCAGCTCTATTCAACTCTTTTCTACTTTATTCGTCTCTATTTGGCTCCATTCGACTCCATTCCACACCATTCTACTCTGTTCGGACTCCATTCTACACTAGTCTATTCTCTTCTCCCCCACCCTACTCTAATCTATTCGATCATTGAGATTTGTCTCATTTCCTCTCCATTCGACTCGATTCAGCTCGAATTGGATCTATTCATCTCTATTCTGCACTACTCGACTCTGACTATTCTACTCTACTCCACTCTACTCCATTCTACCCTTTGTATTCTCTTCTCTTCTACTCTATGCTTCTCTAGTCTATTCCTCTGTGCCCTACCCTATTGAATCCCAGCCTAACTACACTACTCTAAGCTGTTCTATTGAATTCGATTGCATTCAGTTCGACCCGATTGGACACAATTGGACGGGATTCGGTGAGATTTCATGAGATTCGATGGGTTTGGTGGGATTGGATGGACTTCGACGAGATTCGATGCAATAGGATGCGATTAGGTGCGATTTGGCTCGATCTAGCTTGGCTCATTTTCTTGGTCTCTATTTGGCTCATTCCAGCTCCATTCGGCTCCATTCAGCTCGAATCTGGTCGATATGACTTGATTGGGCTCGATTGGCTCGATTGGGCTCGACTCAGCCCTAGATGTCCCTATTCGGTGCTATTCCGCTCTATTCAACTCTTTTCTAGTCTATTCATCTCGGTTTGACTGCATTTGACTCATTCCACACCATTCTACGCTCTTCTATTCGACAGAACCCTATCCCGCCCTAGTCTTTCCTCATCTAGTCTCTTCTTTCAATTCTGTTTTATGGATTCTCGTTTCTCTTTTCTCTATTCATCCTATGCTACTCTACCATACCCTACACGAAACTAAGCTATCCTGACTTATCCTCTTCTATTCTATTGGATTCTGTTTTCTCTGTTCTACCGTATGCTACCCTACCTTATGACACGCTACTGTACCATACCCTACTCCATAGGGGTACTCAATAAGGGTACTAGTTTGGAAAAGGGACCTACCTAAGGCAAGGGGACTAGTTCAGGCTCCTAGTTAGGGCCAGTGTACTAGTTAAGAGTACTAGTAATGGACGGGTACTAGTTAAGGCTACTAGGAAGGCAAGTACAAGTGAAGGCTACTACTTCAGGCAAGCGTATTAGTTTAGGCTACTAGTTGATGCAAGGGTACAAGTTCATACTACTAATGAAGGCCAGGGTACTAGTTAAGGCAACTGGTCAAGGCAAGGGTAGTAGTCATGGGTAGCCATCAGGCCAGGGTACTAGTTAAGACTACTAGTTCATGCCAGGGTACTAGTGGAGGCAAGGGTCCTAGTGACGGCCAGGGTACTAGTAAAGCTGGCTACTAGTCCCATGCAAGGCTACTACTTCAGGGTACTAGTTAAGGTTTGGCTACTAGTGAATTGGACTAGTAAGGCAAGGGTAGACGTTAAGACTGTTCCTTAAGGCAAGGCGACTCGTTAAGGGTACTAGTTACCACAAGGCTTCTAGTTCAGAATACTAGTTAGGGCTACTGTACTAGTTAAGAGTACTAGTAAGGCTACTAGTAAGGCAAGGAACGAGTTAAGGCCACTACTTCAGGCAAGAGTACTAGTGTATGTCTTCTAGTGGATGCAAGGGTACATGTTAATACTACTGGCTAAGTCCAGGTTGCTAGGTAAGGCCACTGGTTAAGGCAAGGGTAGTAGTTATGGTACTGATAAGGCCAGGCTACTAGTTAAGACTACTAGTTAATGCAAGGGTACTAGTTAAGGGTACTTGTTGAGGCAAGGGTAGCCATTAAGACTCTTCCTTAAGGCAAGGCTCCTAGTTAAGGTACTACTAGGACAAGGCTACCAGGTCAGGATACTAGTTAGGGGCACTGTACTAGTTGAGAGTACTAGTAAAGGCACGGGTGCTAGTTAAGGCTGCTAGTTAAGGCAAGGTACAAATTAAGGCACTGCTTAAGGCAAGAGTACTACTTAAGGCTACTAGTTGATGCAAGATTACAAGTGAATACTACTAGTTCAGGCCAGGGTACTACTTAAGGCAAGTGGTTACGGCAAGGGTAGTAGTTCTGGGTACTGATACGGCCAGGGTACTAGTTCAGACTACTAGTGAATGCGAGGGTACTAGTTAAGGGTACTAGTTAAGGCTGCCAGTGAAGGCCAGGGTCTTAGTTCAGGCTACTGGAGAAGGCCAGGGTACTAGTTAAGGCAAGGCTACTAGTTAAGGGTACTAGTTTAGAGAAGCCTACTAGCTCAGGATACGAGTTAGGGGCACTGTAGTAGTTAAGAGTACTAGCTAAGGCACGAGTACTAGTTCAGGCCACTACTTAAGGCAAGAGTACTAGTTAAGGCCACTCTTTGATGCAAGTTTACAAGTTGATACTTCTAGTTAAGGCCAGGGTCCTAGTTAAGGCAACTGGTTAAGGCAAGGTTACTGGCTAAGGCAAGGCTACTAGTTGGGGTAGTAGTTAAGGCTTGGCTACTAGTTAAGGGTACTAGTAAGGCAAGGGCAGACGTTAAGACTATTACTTAAAGCAAGGCTACTAGTTCAGGGGACTAATTCAGACAAGGCTACTAGTTCAGGCTACTCGTTATGGCCGCTGTACTAGTTAAGAGTACTAGTTAACGCCCAGGTACTAGTTCAGGATACTAGTTAAGGCAAGGTACAAGTGAAGGCTACTACTTAAGGCAAGACTACTAGTTTAGGCTACCAGTGGCTTCAAGGATACAAGTGAATACTACTAGTTAAGACCAGGGTACCAGTTAAGTCAGCTGGTTAAGGCCAGGGTAGGACTTATGGGGACTGAGAAAGCCAGGTACTAGTTAAGACTACTAGTTAATGCGAGGGTACTAGTTAAGGGTACTAGTTGAGGCAAGGGTACTAGTGAAGGCCAGGGGACTAGTTAAGGCTACTGGTGAAGGCCAGGGGACTAGTTAAGGCAGGGCTACTAGTTCAGGGTACTGGTAAGGCAAGGGTAGACATTAAGACTATTACTTAAGGCAAGGCCACTAGTTAAGAGTACTAGTTCAGACAAGGCTACTAGTTCAGGATAATAGTTCAGGATACTAGTTAAGGCAAGGGGAGTAGTTCAGATTCAGAATGGAGGGTACTTGTCAAGGCAAGGGTACTCTTCAAGGCTAGTTGTCTAGCCTACTGATCTATACCACTAGTCTGACTAGTCCAGCTGTCTTGTCTAGGCTACTACTCTAGACGTCTCTTGTCTACTCTACTCTAGTCTGCTTTCGTCTACCCTAGTCTACCCAATCAAAAACCACCCTACCCTAACCTTTTCGAATCTATTCGATTGGATTCGATTCAAAGCATTTCAATGTGATGGGACGCGATGATGCTTGAATCGGCTCATTCGGCACCATCAGCTCGATTCAGCTCGATTTGGCTTGAATCGCTTCGATTCAGCTTGTTTCAACTCAATTCGACTTGGTTCAGCCTTATTCGGCTCGATTCGACTCTTTTCTACTCTAGTTTTCTCTATGCAACTCCATCCGACTCGATTCTACTCTATTCTCTTCTACCCTACCCTACCCTAATCTATTCTAATGGATTCGATTGGACGCTATTCGACGCGATTCATCACGTTTTGTTTCCATTGGGCTCGATTCGGCTAGAATTGGCTCTATTCTGCACTATTTCACTCTATTCGACTCTACTCTTCTCTACTTTACTCTTCTCTGCTCTACCGTACTGTGCTATATTCTGTTCCTTCCATTATGTACTGTTCTATTCTGTTCTACCCTCCCAGCCGCTCCCCTCCCTTCTCTAATCTTTGATTCTGTTCGAGTCATCGCATTTTCACGCCACTCGACCCGATTAGGCTTGAACCAGATCAATTCGCTTCGAGTCGGTTCGATTGGGCTCCATTTTGCTCCATTCAGCTCCAATGGCATCGATTCTGCTGCATTCTGCTCGATTAGGCCTTCTTTGGCCCTATTCGGCCCAACTCTGCTCTATTCGACTCTGTTCTACTCTATTCGTCTCTAGTCGGCTCCGTTCTAATCCATGCCACACCATTCTGCTCTATTCTCCTCTATTCTCGTCTACCCTTCTCTACCCTAATCTATTCCAATGGATTCGATTTGACCCGATTCGAAGCGATTCAACGCGATTCATCTTGTTTTGTCTCCATTCGCCTCAATTCGGCTATGTTCTGCACTATCTGACTCTTTTCTACTCTATTCTATTCTGCTGGATTCTTTCTCTTCTGTTCCGTTCTCTCCTATTCTGTTGTACTCTGTTCTATCCTACCCTACCCAACCCTACTGCACCCCACCCAAACCCACCCTACTTGAATCTATTTGATTCAATTGGATTCACTTCGACGCGATTTGACAGGATTTGACGGGATTCGACAAGGTCCGAAGGCATTTGACGGGATTCAAAGAGATTAGACGAGATTCCATACGATTCGACGTGATTCAGCAGAATTCTAGGAGATTGGGCGCAATTCGAAGTTATTGGACGTGATGGGACGTGATTCGTCGTGATTCGACGACATTCGATGCAATCCGATGCGATCCGAAGCGATTCGACCCGGTCCGACACAAAACGATGTGATTTGATGCGATTCGACGTGATTCGATGTGATTCGACGCTATTCAGTGACAGTCGGCGTGATTCTGCTTGATTCAGCTCGATTAGGTGCGAATCGGCTCTATATGGCTCTTTTACGTCTCTATTCGGCTCCATTCAGCTCTGTTTTCTCTATTCGTCTCTATTTGGCCTATTCGAGTCTATTCGACCCTACTCTTTTCTACTCTATTCTATTCCTTCTATTCTGTTCTGATCCCTTCTAGTCTACTCTACTCTATTCTATTCCACCCTCCCCTCCCCTTCTCTAATCTAGACGTTTGGATTGGATTGGATGCATTGAACGGGATTTGAGGTGATTAAGCTTGAATCAGCTCGATTCGATTCGATTTGGCTCTATTCGGCTCGTTTGGCTTGAATTGCTTCGATTCTGCTCAATTCGGCCTCTTTCGGCCCTATTCTGCTCTATTCGACTCTTCTCTACTCTTTTCGTCTCTATTTGACTCCATTCTATTTATTCCACACCATTCTACACTGTTCTGCTCTACTCTATCCTACACCACTCTAATTTACTCGAATCGATTAGACGTGATTCCTCTCATTTTGACTCCATTCGGCTCTATTCAGCTGTATTCGAGTCTACCCTATTATACACTAGCCTACTCTATCGTACTCTAGTCTACTCTTCTCTATTTTCTTTATTCTTCCTATTCTGTTCTGTTCTATTCTACTCTGTTCTACCCTACCCTATGCTACCCAACTCTAATCTATTCTAATCCATTTGATTGGCTTGGATTCAACCCATTTGGACACGATTCGGCTCAGTTTGGCTCTATTTAGCTCTGTTCGAATCTATTCTACTCTACTCTGTTTCCCTCTACGCTATTCCAGCCTACTGTTTTCTGTATTCGTTCTGTTTTGTTCTGTTCTCTTCTATTCTCTTCTGTTTTGTTCTATGCTACTCTACTCTATTCCACCCTGCCATACCCGAACCTCCCCTACTCTAATCTGTTCAATTCGATTCCATGAATTTGGACACGATTCAGGTCGAACTGGTTTGATTCATGTCCATTCGGCTCCCTTTGGCTCGAATAGTGTCGATTCAGCTGGGTTCGGCTCAACTGGGCTCCATTAGGCTCGATTTGCTGGATTTCGCTCAATTCAGCTCGATTCGGCCCTCTTCGGCCCTCTTCAGCACTATTCGGCTCTTTTCTACTCTTTTCGACTCCATTCGATTGCGTTGCACAGCATTCTACTCCACTCAACACTATTTTACTCTACCCTACCCTAATTGACTGGAATTGGTTTGAGGGGATTCAACGCGATTTGCCTTGTTTCTTCTCCATTTGGCTCGATTCGACTCTATTCGACTCTGTTCTACTCTACACTATTCTGCTCTGCTCTAACCTTTTGGACTCGATTCTCTTGTATTCTTTTTATTCTCTTTTACTGTGTTCAATTCTATTCTACTCTATTTTAACCAACCCTACTCCAATCTATTCCACTGGATTCGATTCCACGCATTTCGATGCGATTCGGCTCCAATCGGCTCCGTTGCACTCCATTCATCCCTCTTGGGCTCCAATCGGTTCGATTCAGTTCTAATCGGCTCCATTTCGCCCTGGTCAGCTCTATTCAGCTTGAATAGGCTCTATTCAACTCTATATGGCTCTATGAGTCTACTCAACTCTATTATCTCTTCTCAACTCCATTCTACACCATCCGACTGTATTCTTCTCTATTCTATTGTCTTGTACTCGACCCTTCTCTAGTCTATTCTAATCGATTCAATTTGATTGGACTTGAATGGATGGGATTCAATGCAATTCAACGGGATTCGACGCGATCCAGCATGATTCCGCAGGATTCGGCGCGATTCGTCTTGATTTCTATCGCTTCGGCTCTTTTTGGCTCTATATGGCTGTATTTGGCTCTATTTGGCAATATTCAGCTCTATTCTTCTCTACTCTTCTCTCCTCTACAGTACTTGACCCTATTCTATTCTTTCAGTTCTGTTCTGTTCTATCCTGTTCTGTGCTACTGCATTCTATTCTAGCCTACCCTGCCCTAACTTACCCTACTCTAATCTCGTCTATTCTAGTCAACACTCTTGAACGGGGTTCAACCTGACTTGGGTCATGTCGGCTCGATTCAGCTCCTTTCCGCGCCATCAACTCGATTCGGTTCTGATCGGCTCTTTTCCGCTCTATTTTGTCTTTTCGGCACTATTCGATTCTATTTGACTCTAGTCTACTCTATTCTTTCTGTTCTGTTCTATTCTACTCTATTCTATTCTACCCTACCCTACCCTAACCTTACGTGCCCTACACTGATCTATTTGATTTGCTTCAACACATTTCAACCAGGTTCAACATGATTCGTCTCGATTTACCTAGAATTTGGTCGATTCAGCTGCATTCAGCTCTGTTCAGCTCTATGCAACTCTGTTAGACTCTGTTCTATTCTACTCGTCTCTACCTAATTGTATTCTATTGTTTCTGTTGGGTTCTACTCTAACCCCTCCTACCCTACTCTACTCTAATCGCTTCGATTCGATTCTATGCATCTGAACGCAATTCCATGTCATTAGGCTTGAATCGCCTTGATTTAGCTCTATTTGCCTTGAATTGGGTCAATTCGGCTCCATTCGGCTCGATTCAGCATAATTAGGCTCGTTCCAACCTTATTCGGCCCTGTTCGGCTCTAGGCAACACTTTTCTAATTCATTCGTCTCTATTTGGCTCCATTCAACACCATTTCACACCATTCTACTCTGTTCGACTCCATTCTACACTATTCTACTCTATTCTATTCTGTTCTACTCTGCGCTACTCTAATCTATTGGAATTGATTCGATTCATCGCGATTTGTCTCTTTTCCTCTCCATTCGACTCGATTCAGCTCGAATTGAATCTGTTCATCTATATTCTGCACTATTCAACTCTGACTATTTTACTCCACTCAACTCTACTCCATTCTACTCTTTGCATTCTCTTCTCTTCTCCTCTTTTCGGCAGGATTTGACTCTATTTGACTCTAGTCTACTCTTCTCTATTCTTTCTGGTCTATTCTAATCTATTCTTTTCTACCCTACCCTACCCTCATCTTACCTGCCCTACACTAAACTATTGGATTGGATTCGACACTTTTCAACGCGATTCGACATGATTCTTCTCGATTCACCTCGAATTTGGTGGATTCGGCTGCATTCAGCTCTCTTTGGCTCTATTCAACTCTATTGGACTCGATTCTACTGTACTCGTCTCTACTTCATTCTATTCGATTCTTTCTCTTGTGTTCTGTTCTGTTCTAGTCTAACCCCTCCTACTCTACCCTCCTCTACTCTCATCTATTCGATTCAATGCCTTTCAAGGCGATTCCATGGGATTAGGCTTGAATTGGCTTGATTTAGCTCGATTTGGCTTGAATCGGGTCAATTTGGCTCGATTCTGCTCGATTCAGCATCATTAGGCTCGATCCAAACTTATCCGGCCCTGTTCAGCTCTATTCAACTCTTTTCTACTTTATTCGTCTCTATTTGGCTCCATTCGACTCCATTCCACACCATTCTACTCTGTTCGACTCCATTCTACACTATTCTATTCTCTTCTCCCCCACCCTACTCTAATCTATTCGATTCATTGAGATTTGTCTCATTTCCTCTCCATTCGACTCGATTCAGCTCGAATTGGATCTATTCATCTCTATTCTGCACTACTCGACTCTGACTATTCTACTCTACTCCACTCTACTCCATTCTACCCTTTGTATTCTCTTCTCTTCTACTCTATGCTTCTCTAGTCTATTCCTCTGTGCCCTACCCTATTGAATCCCAGCCTAACCTACACTACTCTAAGCTGTTCTATTGAATTCGATTGCATTCAGTTCGACCCGATTGGACACAATTGGACGGGATTCGGTGAGATTTCATGAGATTCGATGGGTTTTGGTGGGATTGGATGGACTTCGACGAGATTCGATGCAATAGGATGCGATTAGGTGCGATTTGGCTCGATCTAGCTTGGCTCATTTTCTTGGTCTCTATTTGGCTCATTCCAGCTCCATTCGGCTCCATTCAGCTCGAATCTGGTCGATTTGACTTGATTGGGCTCGATTGGGCTCGATTGGGCTCGACTCAGCCCTAGATGTCCCTATTCGGTGCTATTCCGCTCTATTCAACTCTTTTCTAGTCTATTCATCTCGGTTTGACTGCATTTGACTCCATTCCACACCATTCTACGCTCTTCTATTCGACAGAACCCTATCCCGCCCTAGTCTTTCCTCATCTAGTCTCTTCTTTTCAATTCTGTTTTATTGGATTCTCGTTTTCTCTTTTCTCTATTCCATCCTATGCTACTCTACCATACCCTACACGAAACTAAGCTATCCTGACTTATCCTCTTCTATTCTATTGGATTCTGTTTTCTCTGTTCTACCGTATGCTACCCTACCTTATGACACGCTACTGTACCATACCCTACTCCATAGGGGTACTCAATAAGGGTACTAGTTTGGAAAAGGGACTACCTAAGGCAAGGGGACTAGTTCAGGCTCCTAGTTAGGGCCAGTGTACTAGTTAAGAGTACTAGTTAATGGACGGGTACTAGTTAAGGCTACTAGGAAGGCAAGGTACAAGTGAAGGCTACTACTTCAGGCAAGCGTATTAGTTTAGGCTACTAGTTGATGCAAGGGTACAAGTTCATACTACTAATGAAGGCCAGGGTACTAGTTAAGGCAACTGGTCAAGGCAAGGGTAGTAGTCATGGGTAGCCATCAGGCCAGGGTACTAGTTAAGACTACTAGTTCATGCCAGGGTACTAGTGGAGGCAAGGGTCCTAGTGACGGCCAGGGTACTAGTAAAGCCTGGGCTACTAGTCCATGCAAGGCTACTACTTCAGGGTACTAGTTAAGGTTTGGCTACTAGTGAATTGGACTAGTAAGGCAAGGGTAGACGTTAAGACTGTTCCTTAAGGCAAGGCGACTCGTTAAGGGTACTAGTTACCACAAGGCTTCTAGTTCAGAATACTAGTTAGGGCTACTGTACTAGTTAAGAGTACTAGTTAAGGCTACTAGTAAGGCAAGGAACGAGTTAAGGCCACTACTTCAGGCAAGAGTACTAGTGTTGTCTTCTAGTGGATGCAAGGGTACATGTTAATACTACTGGCTAAGTCCAGGTTGCTAGGTAAGGCCACTGGTTAAGGCAAGGGTAGTAGTTATGGGTACTGATAAGGCCAGGCTACTAGTTAAGACTACTAGTTAATGCAAGGGTACTAGTTAAGGGTACTTGTTGAGGCAAGGGTAGCCATTAAGACTCTTCCTTAAGGCAAGGCTCCTAGTTAAGGGTACTACTTAGGACAAGGCTACCAGGTCAGGATACTAGTTAGGGGCACTGTACTAGTTGAGAGTACTAGTAAAGGCACGGGTGCTAGTTAAGGCTGCTAGTTAAGGCAAGGTACAAATTAAGGCCACTGCTTAAGGCAAGAGTACTACTTAAGGCTACTAGTTGATGCAAGATTACAAGTGAATACTACTAGTTCAGGCCAGGGTACTACTTAAGGCAAGTGGTTACGGCAAGGGTAGTAGTTCTGGGTACTGATACGGCCAGGGTACTAGTTCAGACTACTAGTGAATGCGAGGGTACTAGTTAAGGGTACTAGTTAAGGCTGCCAGTGAAGGCCAGGGTCTTAGTTCAGGCTACTGGAGAAGGCCAGGGTACTAGTTAAGGCAAGGCTACTAGTTAAGGGTACTAGTTTAGAGAAGGCTACTAGTTCAGGATACGAGTTAGGGGCACTGTAGTAGTTAAGAGTACTAGCTAAGGCACGAGTACTAGTTCAGGCCACTACTTAAGGCAAGAGTACTAGTTAAGGCCACTCTTTGATGCAAGTTTACAAGTTGATACTTCTAGTTAAGGCCAGGGTCCTAGTTAAGGCAACTGGTTAAGGCAAGGTTACTGGCTAAGGCAAGGCTACTAGTTGGGGTAGTAGTTAAGGCTTGGCTACTAGTTAAGGGTACTAGTAAGGCAAGGGCAGACGTTAAGACTATTACTTAAAGCAAGGCTACTAGTTCAGGGGACTAATTCAGACAAGGCTACTAGTTCAGGCTACTCGTTATGGCCGCTGTACTAGTTAAGAGTACTAGTTAACGCCCAGGTACTAGTTCAGGATACTAGTTAAGGCAAGGTACAAGTGAAGGCTACTACTTAAGGCAAGACTACTAGTTTAGGCTACCAGTGGCTTCAAGGATACAAGTGAATACTACTAGTTAAGACCAGGGTACCAGTTAAGTCAGCTGGTTAAGGCCAGGGTAGGACTTATGGGGACTGAGAAAGCCAGGTACTAGTTAAGACTACTAGTTAATGCGAGGGTACTAGTTAAGGGTACTAGTTGAGGCAAGGGTACTAGTGAAGGCCAGGGGACTAGTTAAGGCTACTGGTGAAGGCCAGGGGACTAGTTAAGGCAGGGCTACTAGTTCAGGGTACTGGTAAGGCAAGGGTAGACATTAAGACTATTACTTAAGGCAAGGCCACTAGTTAAGAGTACTAGTTCAGACAAGGCTACTAGTTCAGGATAATAGTTCAGGATACTAGTTAAGGCAAGGGGAGTAGTTCAGATTCAGAATGGAGGGTACTTGTCAAGGCAAGGGTACTCTTCAAGGCTAGTTGTCTAGCCTACTGATCTATACCACTAGTCTGACTAGTCCAGCTGTCTTGTCTAGGCTACTACTCTAGACGTCTCTTGTCTACTCTACTCTAGTCTGCTTTCGTCTACCCTAGTCTACCCAATCAAAAACCACCCTACCCTAACCTTTTCGAATCTATTCGATTGGATTCGATTCAAAGCATTTCAATGTGATGGGACGCGATGATGCTTGAATCGGCTCATTCGGCACCATCAGCTCGATTCAGCTCGATTTGGCTTGAATCGCTTCGATTCAGCTTGTTTCAACTCAATTCGACTTGGTTCAGCCTTATTCGGCTCGATTCGACTCTTTTCTACTCTAGTTTTCTCTATGCAACTCCATCCGACTCGATTCTACTCTATTCTCTTCTACCCTACCCTACCCTAATCTATTCTAATGGATTCGATTGGACGCTATTCGACGCGATTCATCACGTTTTGTTTCCATTGGGCTCGATTCGGCTAGAATTGGCTCTATTCTGCACTATTTCACTCTATTCGACTCTACTCTTCTCTACTTTACTCTTCTCTGCTCTACCGTACTGTGCTATATTCTGTTCCTTCCATTATGTACTGTTCTATTCTGTTCTACCCTCCCAGCCGCTCCCCTCCCTTCTCTAATCTTTGATTCTGTTCGAGTCATCGCATTTTCACGCCACTCGACCCGATTAGGCTTGAACCAGATCAATTCGCTTCGAGTCGGTTCGATTGGGCTCCATTTTGCTCCATTCAGCTCCAATGGCATCGATTCTGCTGCATTCTGCTCGATTAGGCCTTCTTTGGCCCTATTCGGCCCAACTCTGCTCTATTCGACTCTGTTCTACTCTATTCGTCTCTAGTCGGCTCCGTTCTAATCCATGCCACACCATTCTGCTCTATTCTCCTCTATTCTCGTCTACCCTTCTCTACCCTAATCTATTCCAATGGATTCGATTTGACCCGATTCGAAGCGATTCAACGCGATTCATCTTGTTTTGTCTCCATTCGCCTCAATTCGGCTATGTTCTGCACTATCTGACTCTTTTCTACTCTATTCTATTCTGCTGGATTCTTTCTCTTCTGTTCCGTTCTCTCCTATTCTGTTGTACTCTGTTCTATCCTACCCTACCCAACCCTACTGCACCCCACCCAAACCCACCCTACTTGAATCTATTTGATTCAATTGGATTCACTTCGACGCGATTTGACAGGATTTGACGGGATTCGACAAGGTCCGAAGGCATTTGACGGGATTCAAAGAGATTAGACGAGATTCCATACGATTCGACGTGATTCAGCAGAATTCTAGGAGATTGGGCGCAATTCGAAGTTATTGGACGTGATGGGACGTGATTCGTCGTGATTCGACGACATTCGATGCAATCCGATGCGATCCGAAGCGATTCGACCCGGTCCGACACAAAACGATGTGATTTGATGCGATTCGACGTGATTCGATGTGATTCGACGCTATTCAGTGACAGTCGGCGTGATTCTGCTTGATTCAGCTCGATTAGGTGCGAATCGGCTCTATATGGCTCTTTTACGTCTCTATTCGGCTCCATTCAGCTCTGTTTTCTCTATTCGTCTCTATTTGGCCTATTCGAGTCTATTCGACCCTACTCTTTTCTACTCTATTCTATTCCTTCTATTCTGTTCTGATCCCTTCTAGTCTACTCTACTCTATTCTATTCCACCCTCCCCTCCCCTTCTCTAATCTAGACGTTTGGATTGGATTGGATGCATTGAACGGGATTTGAGGTGATTAAGCTTGAATCAGCTCGATTCGATTCGATTTGGCTCTATTCGGCTCGTTTGGCTTGAATTGCTTCGATTCTGCTCAATTCGGCCTCTTTCGGCCCTATTCTGCTCTATTCGACTCTTCTCTACTCTTTTCGTCTCTATTTGACTCCATTCTATTTATTCCACACCATTCTACACTGTTCTGCTCTACTCTATCCTACACCACTCTAATTTACTCGAATCGATTAGACGTGATTCCTCTCATTTTGACTCCATTCGGCTCTATTCAGCTGTATTCGAGTCTACCCTATTATACACTAGCCTACTCTATCGTACTCTAGTCTACTCTTCTCTATTTTCTTTATTCTTCCTATTCTGTTCTGTTCTATTCTACTCTGTTCTACCCTACCCTATGCTACCCAACTCTAATCTATTCTAATCCATTTGATTGGCTTGGATTCAACCCATTTGGACACGATTCGGCTCAGTTTGGCTCTATTTAGCTCTGTTCGAATCTATTCTACTCTACTCTGTTTCCCTCTACGCTATTCCAGCCTACTGTTTTCTGTATTCGTTCTGTTTTGTTCTGTTCTCTTCTATTCTCTTCTGTTTTGTTCTATGCTACTCTACTCTATTCCACCCTGCCATACCCGAACCTCCCCTACTCTAATCTGTTCAATTCGATTCCATGAATTTGGACACGATTCAGGTCGAACTGGTTTGATTCATGTCCATTCGGCTCCCTTTGGCTCGAATAGTGTCGATTCAGCTGGGTTCGGCTCAACTGGGCTCCATTAGGCTCGATTTGCTGGATTTCGCTCAATTCAGCTCGATTCGGCCCTCTTCGGCCCTCTTCAGCACTATTCGGCTCTTTTGTACTCTTTTCGACTCCATTCGATTGCGTTGCACAGCATTCTACTCCACTCAACACTATTTTACTCTACCCTACCCTAATTGACTGGAATTGGTTTGAGGGGATTCAACGCGATTTGCCTTGTTTCTTCTCCATTTGGCTCGATTCGACTCTATTCGACTCTGTTCTACTCTACACTATTCTGCTCTGCTCTAACCTTTTGGACTCGATTCTCTTGTATTCTTTTTATTCTCTTTTACTGTGTTCAATTCTATTCTACTCTATTTTAACCAACCCTACTCCAATCTATTCCACTGGATTCGATTCCACGCATTTCGATGCGATTCGGCTCCAATCGGCTCCGTTGCACTCCATTCATCCCTCTTGGGCTCCAATCGGTTCGATTCAGTTCTAATCGGCTCCATTTCGCCCTGGTCAGCTCTATTCAGCTTGAATAGGCTCTATTCAACTCTATATGGCTCTATGAGTCTACTCAACTCTATTATCTCTTCTCAACTCCATTCTACACCATCCGACTGTATTCTTCTCTATTCTATTGTCTTGTACTCGACCCTTCTCTAGTCTATTCTAATCGATTCAATTTGATTGGACTTGAATGGATGGGATTCAATGCAATTCAACGGGATTCGACGCGATCCAGCATGATTCCGCAGGATTCGGCGCGATTCGTCTTGATTTCTATCGCTTCGGCTCTTTTTGGCTCTATATGGCTGTATTTGGCTCTATTTGGCAATATTCAGCTCTATTCTTCTCTACTCTTCTCTCCTCTACAGTACTTGACCCTATTCTATTCTTTCAGTTCTGTTCTGTTCTATCCTGTTCTGTGCTACTGCATTCTATTCTAGCCTACCCTGCCCTAACTTACCCTACTCTAATCTCGTCTATTCTAGTCAACACTCTTGAACGGGGTTCAACCTGACTTGGGTCATGTCGGCTCGATTCAGCTCCTTTCCGCGCCATCAACTCGATTCGGTTCTGATCGGCTCTTTTCCGCTCTATTTTGTCTTTTCGGCACTATTCGATTCTATTTGACTCTAGTCTACTCTATTCTTTCTGTTCTGTTCTATTCTACTCTATTCTATTCTACCCTACCCTACCCTAACCTTACGTGCCCTACACTGATCTATTTGATTTGCTTCAACACATTTCAACCAGGTTCAACATGATTCGTCTCGATTTACCTAGAATTTGGTCGATTCAGCTGCATTCAGCTCTGTTCAGCTCTATGCAACTCTGTTAGACTCTGTTCTATTCTACTCGTCTCTACCTAATTGTATTCTATTGTTTCTGTTGGGTTCTACTCTAACCCCTCCTACCCTACTCTACTCTAATCGCTTCGATTCGATTCTATGCATCTGAACGCAATTCCATGTCATTAGGCTTGAATCGCCTTGATTTAGCTCTATTTGCCTTGAATTGGGTCAATTCGGCTCCATTCGGCTCGATTCAGCATAATTAGGCTCGTTCCAACCTTATTCGGCCCTGTTCGGCTCTAGGCAACACTTTTCTAATTCATTCGTCTCTATTTGGCTCCATTCAACACCATTTCACACCATTCTACTCTGTTCGACTCCATTCTACACTATTCTACTCTATTCTATTCTGTTCTACTCTGCGCTACTCTAATCTATTGGAATTGATTCGATTCATCGCGATTTGTCTCTTTTCCTCTCCATTCGACTCGATTCAGCTCGAATTGAATCTGTTCATCTATATTCTGCACTATTCAACTCTGACTATTTTACTCCACTCAACTCTACTCCATTCTACTCTTTGCATTCTCTTCTCTTCTCCTCTTTTCGGCAGGATTTGACTCTATTTGACTCTAGTCTACTCTTCTCTATTCTTTCTGGTCTATTCTAATCTATTCTTTTCTACCCTACCCTACCCTCATCTTACCTGCCCTACACTAAACTATTGGATTGGATTCGACACTTTTCAACGCGATTCGACATGATTCTTCTCGATTCACCTCGAATTTGGTGGATTCGGCTGCATTCAGCTCTCTTTGGCTCTATTCAACTCTATTGGACTCGATTCTACTGTACTCGTCTCTACTTCATTCTATTCGATTCTTTCTCTTGTGTTCTGTTCTGTTCTAGTCTAACCCCTCCTACTCTACCCTCCTCTACTCTCATCTATTCGATTCAATGCCTTTCAAGGCGATTCCATGGGATTAGGCTTGAATTGGCTTGATTTAGCTCGATTTGGCTTGAATCGGGTCAATTTGGCTCGATTCTGCTCGATTCAGCATCATTAGGCTCGATCCAAACTTATCCGGCCCTGTTCAGCTCTATTCAACTCTTTTCTACTTTATTCGTCTCTATTTGGCTCCATTCGACTCCATTCCACACCATTCTACTCTGTTCGACTCCATTCTACACTATTCTATTCTCTTCTCCCCCACCCTACTCTAATCTATTCGATTCATTGAGATTTGTCTCATTTCCTCTCCATTCGACTCGATTCAGCTCGAATTGGATCTATTCATCTCTATTCTGCACTACTCGACTCTGACTATTCTACTCTACTCCACTCTACTCCATTCTACCCTTTGTATTCTCTTCTCTTCTACTCTATGCTTCTCTAGTCTATTCCTCTGTGCCCTACCCTATTGAATCCCAGCCTAACCTACACTACTCTAAGCTGTTCTATTGAATTCGATTGCATTCAGTTCGACCCGATTGGACACAATTGGACGGGATTCGGTGAGATTTCATGAGATTCGATGGGTTTTGGTGGGATTGGATGGACTTCGACGAGATTCGATGCAATAGGATGCGATTAGGTGCGATTTGGCTCGATCTAGCTTGGCTCATTTTCTTGGTCTCTATTTGGCTCATTCCAGCTCCATTCGGCTCCATTCAGCTCGAATCTGGTCGATTTGACTTGATTGGGCTCGATTGGGCTCGATTGGGCTCGACTCAGCCCTAGATGTCCCTATTCGGTGCTATTCCGCTCTATTCAACTCTTTTCTAGTCTATTCATCTCGGTTTGACTGCATTTGACTCCATTCCACACCATTCTACGCTCTTCTATTCGACAGAACCCTATCCCGCCCTAGTCTTTCCTCATCTAGTCTCTTCTTTTCAATTCTGTTTTATTGGATTCTCGTTTTCTCTTTTCTCTATTCCATCCTATGCTACTCTACCATACCCTACACGAAACTAAGCTATCCTGACTTATCCTCTTCTATTCTATTGGATTCTGTTTTCTCTGTTCTACCGTATGCTACCCTACCTTATGACACGCTACTGTACCATACCCTACTCCATAGGGGTACTCAATAAGGGTACTAGTTTGGAAAAGGGACTACCTAAGGCAAGGGGACTAGTTCAGGCTCCTAGTTAGGGCCAGTGTACTAGTTAAGAGTACTAGTTAATGGACGGGTACTAGTTAAGGCTACTAGGAAGGCAAGGTACAAGTGAAGGCTACTACTTCAGGCAAGCGTATTAGTTTAGGCTACTAGTTGATGCAAGGGTACAAGTTCATACTACTAATGAAGGCCAGGGTACTAGTTAAGGCAACTGGTCAAGGCAAGGGTAGTAGTCATGGGTAGCCATCAGGCCAGGGTACTAGTTAAGACTACTAGTTCATGCCAGGGTACTAGTGGAGGCAAGGGTCCTAGTGACGGCCAGGGTACTAGTAAAGCCTGGGCTACTAGTCCATGCAAGGCTACTACTTCAGGGTACTAGTTAAGGTTTGGCTACTAGTGAATTGGACTAGTAAGGCAAGGGTAGACGTTAAGACTGTTCCTTAAGGCAAGGCGACTCGTTAAGGGTACTAGTTACCACAAGGCTTCTAGTTCAGAATACTAGTTAGGGCTACTGTACTAGTTAAGAGTACTAGTTAAGGCTACTAGTAAGGCAAGGAACGAGTTAAGGCCACTACTTCAGGCAAGAGTACTAGTGTTGTCTTCTAGTGGATGCAAGGGTACATGTTAATACTACTGGCTAAGTCCAGGTTGCTAGGTAAGGCCACTGGTTAAGGCAAGGGTAGTAGTTATGGGTACTGATAAGGCCAGGCTACTAGTTAAGACTACTAGTTAATGCAAGGGTACTAGTTAAGGGTACTTGTTGAGGCAAGGGTAGCCATTAAGACTCTTCCTTAAGGCAAGGCTCCTAGTTAAGGGTACTACTTAGGACAAGGCTACCAGGTCAGGATACTAGTTAGGGGCACTGTACTAGTTGAGAGTACTAGTAAAGGCACGGGTGCTAGTTAAGGCTGCTAGTTAAGGCAAGGTACAAATTAAGGCCACTGCTTAAGGCAAGAGTACTACTTAAGGCTACTAGTTGATGCAAGATTACAAGTGAATACTACTAGTTCAGGCCAGGGTACTACTTAAGGCAAGTGGTTACGGCAAGGGTAGTAGTTCTGGGTACTGATACGGCCAGGGTACTAGTTCAGACTACTAGTGAATGCGAGGGTACTAGTTAAGGGTACTAGTTAAGGCTGCCAGTGAAGGCCAGGGTCTTAGTTCAGGCTACTGGAGAAGGCCAGGGTACTAGTTAAGGCAAGGCTACTAGTTAAGGGTACTAGTTTAGAGAAGGCTACTAGTTCAGGATACGAGTTAGGGGCACTGTAGTAGTTAAGAGTACTAGCTAAGGCACGAGTACTAGTTCAGGCCACTACTTAAGGCAAGAGTACTAGTTAAGGCCACTCTTTGATGCAAGTTTACAAGTTGATACTTCTAGTTAAGGCCAGGGTCCTAGTTAAGGCAACTGGTTAAGGCAAGGTTACTGGCTAAGGCAAGGCTACTAGTTGGGGTAGTAGTTAAGGCTTGGCTACTAGTTAAGGGTACTAGTAAGGCAAGGGCAGACGTTAAGACTATTACTTAAAGCAAGGCTACTAGTTCAGGGGACTAATTCAGACAAGGCTACTAGTTCAGGCTACTCGTTATGGCCGCTGTACTAGTTAAGAGTACTAGTTAACGCCCAGGTACTAGTTCAGGATACTAGTTAAGGCAAGGTACAAGTGAAGGCTACTACTTAAGGCAAGACTACTAGTTTAGGCTACCAGTGGCTTCAAGGATACAAGTGAATACTACTAGTTAAGACCAGGGTACCAGTTAAGTCAGCTGGTTAAGGCCAGGGTAGGACTTATGGGGACTGAGAAAGCCAGGTACTAGTTAAGACTACTAGTTAATGCGAGGGTACTAGTTAAGGGTACTAGTTGAGGCAAGGGTACTAGTGAAGGCCAGGGGACTAGTTAAGGCTACTGGTGAAGGCCAGGGGACTAGTTAAGGCAGGGCTACTAGTTCAGGGTACTGGTAAGGCAAGGGTAGACATTAAGACTATTACTTAAGGCAAGGCCACTAGTTAAGAGTACTAGTTCAGACAAGGCTACTAGTTCAGGATAATAGTTCAGGATACTAGTTAAGGCAAGGGGAGTAGTTCAGATTCAGAATGGAGGGTACTTGTCAAGGCAAGGGTACTCTTCAAGGCTAGTTGTCTAGCCTACTGATCTATACCACTAGTCTGACTAGTCCAGCTGTCTTGTCTAGGCTACTACTCTAGACGTCTCTTGTCTACTCTACTCTAGTCTGCTTTCGTCTACCCTAGTCTACCCAATCAAAAACCACCCTACCCTAACCTTTTCGAATCTATTCGATTGGATTCGATTCAAAGCATTTCAATGTGATGGGACGCGATGATGCTTGAATCGGCTCATTCGGCACCATCAGCTCGATTCAGCTCGATTTGGCTTGAATCGCTTCGATTCAGCTTGTTTCAACTCAATTCGACTTGGTTCAGCCTTATTCGGCTCGATTCGACTCTTTTCTACTCTAGTTTTCTCTATGCAACTCCATCCGACTCGATTCTACTCTATTCTCTTCTACCCTACCCTACCCTAATCTATTCTAATGGATTCGATTGGACGCTATTCGACGCGATTCATCACGTTTTGTTTCCATTGGGCTCGATTCGGCTAGAATTGGCTCTATTCTGCACTATTTCACTCTATTCGACTCTACTCTTCTCTACTTTACTCTTCTCTGCTCTACCGTACTGTGCTATATTCTGTTCCTTCCATTATGTACTGTTCTATTCTGTTCTACCCTCCCAGCCGCTCCCCTCCCTTCTCTAATCTTTGATTCTGTTCGAGTCATCGCATTTTCACGCCACTCGACCCGATTAGGCTTGAACCAGATCAATTCGCTTCGAGTCGGTTCGATTGGGCTCCATTTTGCTCCATTCAGCTCCAATGGCATCGATTCTGCTGCATTCTGCTCGATTAGGCCTTCTTTGGCCCTATTCGGCCCAACTCTGCTCTATTCGACTCTGTTCTACTCTATTCGTCTCTAGTCGGCTCCGTTCTAATCCATGCCACACCATTCTGCTCTATTCTCCTCTATTCTCGTCTACCCTTCTCTACCCTAATCTATTCCAATGGATTCGATTTGACCCGATTCGAAGCGATTCAACGCGATTCATCTTGTTTTGTCTCCATTCGCCTCAATTCGGCTATGTTCTGCACTATCTGACTCTTTTCTACTCTATTCTATTCTGCTGGATTCTTTCTCTTCTGTTCCGTTCTCTCCTATTCTGTTGTACTCTGTTCTATCCTACCCTACCCAACCCTACTGCACCCCACCCAAACCCACCCTACTTGAATCTATTTGATTCAATTGGATTCACTTCGACGCGATTTGACAGGATTTGACGGGATTCGACAAGGTCCGAAGGCATTTGACGGGATTCAAAGAGATTAGACGAGATTCCATACGATTCGACGTGATTCAGCAGAATTCTAGGAGATTGGGCGCAATTCGAAGTTATTGGACGTGATGGGACGTGATTCGTCGTGATTCGACGACATTCGATGCAATCCGATGCGATCCGAAGCGATTCGACCCGGTCCGACACAAAACGATGTGATTTGATGCGATTCGACGTGATTCGATGTGATTCGACGCTATTCAGTGACAGTCGGCGTGATTCTGCTTGATTCAGCTCGATTAGGTGCGAATCGGCTCTATATGGCTCTTTTACGTCTCTATTCGGCTCCATTCAGCTCTGTTTTCTCTATTCGTCTCTATTTGGCCTATTCGAGTCTATTCGACCCTACTCTTTTCTACTCTATTCTATTCCTTCTATTCTGTTCTGATCCCTTCTAGTCTACTCTACTCTATTCTATTCCACCCTCCCCTCCCCTTCTCTAATCTAGACGTTTGGATTGGATTGGATGCATTGAACGGGATTTGAGGTGATTAAGCTTGAATCAGCTCGATTCGATTCGATTTGGCTCTATTCGGCTCGTTTGGCTTGAATTGCTTCGATTCTGCTCAATTCGGCCTCTTTCGGCCCTATTCTGCTCTATTCGACTCTTCTCTACTCTTTTCGTCTCTATTTGACTCCATTCTATTTATTCCACACCATTCTACACTGTTCTGCTCTACTCTATCCTACACCACTCTAATTTACTCGAATCGATTAGACGTGATTCCTCTCATTTTGACTCCATTCGGCTCTATTCAGCTGTATTCGAGTCTACCCTATTATACACTAGCCTACTCTATCGTACTCTAGTCTACTCTTCTCTATTTTCTTTATTCTTCCTATTCTGTTCTGTTCTATTCTACTCTGTTCTACCCTACCCTATGCTACCCAACTCTAATCTATTCTAATCCATTTGATTGGCTTGGATTCAACCCATTTGGACACGATTCGGCTCAGTTTGGCTCTATTTAGCTCTGTTCGAATCTATTCTACTCTACTCTGTTTCCCTCTACGCTATTCCAGCCTACTGTTTTCTGTATTCGTTCTGTTTTGTTCTGTTCTCTTCTATTCTCTTCTGTTTTGTTCTATGCTACTCTACTCTATTCCACCCTGCCATACCCGAACCTCCCCTACTCTAATCTGTTCAATTCGATTCCATGAATTTGGACACGATTCAGGTCGAACTGGTTTGATTCATGTCCATTCGGCTCCCTTTGGCTCGAATAGTGTCGATTCAGCTGGGTTCGGCTCAACTGGGCTCCATTAGGCTCGATTTGCTGGATTTCGCTCAATTCAGCTCGATTCGGCCCTCTTCGGCCCTCTTCAGCACTATTCGGCTCTTTTCTACTCTTTTCGACTCCATTCGATTGCGTTGCACAGCATTCTACTCCACTCAACACTATTTTACTCTACCCTACCCTAATTGACTGGAATTGGTTTGAGGGGATTCAACGCGATTTGCCTTGTTTCTTCTCCATTTGGCTCGATTCGACTCTATTCGACTCTGTTCTACTCTACACTATTCTGCTCTGCTCTAACCTTTTGGACTCGATTCTCTTGTATTCTTTTTATTCTCTTTTACTGTGTTCAATTCTATTCTACTCTATTTTAACCAACCCTACTCCAATCTATTCCACTGGATTCGATTCCACGCATTTCGATGCGATTCGGCTCCAATCGGCTCCGTTGCACTCCATTCATCCCTCTTGGGCTCCAATCGGTTCGATTCAGTTCTAATCGGCTCCATTTCGCCCTGGTCAGCTCTATTCAGCTTGAATAGGCTCTATTCAACTCTATATGGCTCTATGAGTCTACTCAACTCTATTATCTCTTCTCAACTCCATTCTACACCATCCGACTGTATTCTTCTCTATTCTATTGTCTTGTACTCGACCCTTCTCTAGTCTATTCTAATCGATTCAATTTGATTGGACTTGAATGGATGGGATTCAATGCAATTCAACGGGATTCGACGCGATCCAGCATGATTCCGCAGGATTCGGCGCGATTCGTCTTGATTTCTATCGCTTCGGCTCTTTTTGGCTCTATATGGCTGTATTTGGCTCTATTTGGCAATATTCAGCTCTATTCTTCTCTACTCTTCTCTCCTCTACAGTACTTGACCCTATTCTATTCTTTCAGTTCTGTTCTGTTCTATCCTGTTCTGTGCTACTGCATTCTATTCTAGCCTACCCTGCCCTAACTTACCCTACTCTAATCTCGTCTATTCTAGTCAACACTCTTGAACGGGGTTCAACCTGACTTGGGTCATGTCGGCTCGATTCAGCTCCTTTCCGCGCCATCAACTCGATTCGGTTCTGATCGGCTCTTTTCCGCTCTATTTTGTCTTTTCGGCACTATTCGATTCTATTTGACTCTAGTCTACTCTATTCTTTCTGTTCTGTTCTATTCTACTCTATTCTATTCTACCCTACCCTACCCTAACCTTACGTGCCCTACACTGATCTATTTGATTTGCTTCAACACATTTCAACCAGGTTCAACATGATTCGTCTCGATTTACCTAGAATTTGGTCGATTCAGCTGCATTCAGCTCTGTTCGGCTCTATGCAACTCTGTTAGACTCTGTTCTATTCTACTCGTCTCTACCTAATTGTATTCTATTGTTTCTGTTGGGTTCTACTCTAACCCCTCCTACCCTACTCTACTCTAATCGCTTCGATTCGATTCTATGCATCTGAACGCAATTCCATGTCATTAGGCTTGAATCGCCTTGATTTAGCTCTATTTGCCTTGAATTGGGTCAATTCGGCTCCATTCGGCTCGATTCAGCATAATTAGGCTCGTTCCAACCTTATTCGGCCCTGTTCGGCTCTAGGCAACACTTTTCTAATTCATTCGTCTCTATTTGGCTCCATTCAACACCATTTCACACCATTCTACTCTGTTCGACTCCATTCTACACTATTCTACTCTATTCTATTCTGTTCTACTCTGCGCTACTCTAATCTATTGGAATTGATTCGATTCATCGCGATTTGTCTCTTTTCCTCTCCATTCGACTCGATTCAGCTCGAATTGAATCTGTTCATCTATATTCTGCACTATTCAACTCTGACTATTTTACTCCACTCAACTCTACTCCATTCTACTCTTTGCATTCTCTTCTCTTCTCCTCTTTTCGGCAGGATTTGACTCTATTTGACTCTAGTCTACTCTTCTCTATTCTTTCTGGTCTATTCTAATCTATTCTTTTCTACCCTACCCTACCCTCATCTTACCTGCCCTACACTAAACTATTGGATTGGATTCGACACTTTTCAACGCGATTCGACATGATTCTTCTCGATTCACCTCGAATTTGGTGGATTCGGCTGCATTCAGCTCTCTTTGGCTCTATTCAACTCTATTGGACTCGATTCTACTGTACTCGTCTCTACTTCATTCTATTCGATTCTTTCTCTTGTGTTCTGTTCTGTTCTAGTCTAACCCCTCCTACTCTACCCTCCTCTACTCTCATCTATTCGATTCAATGCCTTTCAAGGCGATTCCATGGGATTAGGCTTGAATTGGCTTGATTTAGCTCGATTTGGCTTGAATCGGGTCAATTTGGCTCGATTCTGCTCGATTCAGCATCATTAGGCTCGATCCAAACTTATCCGGCCCTGTTCAGCTCTATTCAACTCTTTTCTACTTTATTCGTCTCTATTTGGCTCCATTCGACTCCATTCCACACCATTCTACTCTGTTCGACTCCATTCTACACTATTCTATTCTCTTCTCCCCCACCCTACTCTAATCTATTCGATTCATTGAGATTTGTCTCATTTCCTCTCCATTCGACTCGATTCAGCTCGAATTGGATCTATTCATCTCTATTCTGCACTACTCGACTCTGACTATTCTACTCTACTCCACTCTACTCCATTCTACCCTTTGTATTCTCTTCTCTTCTACTCTATGCTTCTCTAGTCTATTCCTCTGTGCCCTACCCTATTGAATCCCAATACTATCTCTCTATGTCTAAGCTGTTCTATTGAATTCGATTGCATTCAGTTCGACCCGATTGGACACAATTGGACGGGATTCGGTGAGATTTCATGAGATTCGATGGGTTTTGGTGGGATTGGATGGACTTCGACGAGATTCGATGCAATAGGATGCGATTAGGTGCGATTTGGCTCGATCTAGCTTGGCTCATTTTCTTGGTCTCTATTTGGCTCATTCCAGCTCCATTCGGCTCCATTCAGCTCGAATCTGGTCGATTTGACTTGATTGGGCTCGATTGGGCTCGATTGGGCTCGACTCAGCCCTAGATGTCCCTATTCGGTGCTATTCCGCTCTATTCAACTCTTTTCTAGTCTATTCATCTCGGTTTGACTGCATTTGACTCCATTCCACACCATTCTACGCTCTTCTATTCGACAGAACCCTATCCCGCCCTAGTCTTTCCTCATCTAGTCTCTTCTTTTCAATTCTGTTTTATTGGATTCTCGTTTTCTCTTTTCTCTATTCCATCCTATGCTACTCTACCATACCCTACACGAAACTAAGCTATCCTGACTTATCCTCTTCTATTCTATTGGATTCTGTTTTCTCTGTTCTACCGTATGCTACCCTACCTTATGACACGCTACTGTACCATACCCTACTCCATAGGGGTACTCAATAAGGGTACTAGTTTGGAAAAGGGACTACCTAAGGCAAGGGGACTAGTTCAGGCTCCTAGTTAGGGCCAGTGTACTAGTTAAGAGTACTAGTTAATGGACGGGTACTAGTTAAGGCTACTAGGAAGGCAAGGTACAAGTGAAGGCTACTACTTCAGGCAAGCGTATTAGTTTAGGCTACTAGTTGATGCAAGGGTACAAGTTCATACTACTAATGAAGGCCAGGGTACTAGTTAAGGCAACTGGTCAAGGCAAGGGTAGTAGTCATGGGTAGCCATCAGGCCAGGGTACTAGTTAAGACTACTAGTTCATGCCAGGGTACTAGTGGAGGCAAGGGTCCTAGTGACGGCCAGGGTACTAGTAAAGCCTGGGCTACTAGTCCATGCAAGGCTACTACTTCAGGGTACTAGTTAAGGTTTGGCTACTAGTGAATTGGACTAGTAAGGCAAGGGTAGACGTTAAGACTGTTCCTTAAGGCAAGGCGACTCGTTAAGGGTACTAGTTACCACAAGGCTTCTAGTTCAGAATACTAGTTAGGGCTACTGTACTAGTTAAGAGTACTAGTTAAGGCTACTAGTAAGGCAAGGAACGAGTTAAGGCCACTACTTCAGGCAAGAGTACTAGTGTTGTCTTCTAGTGGATGCAAGGGTACATGTTAATACTACTGGCTAAGTCCAGGTTGCTAGGTAAGGCCACTGGTTAAGGCAAGGGTAGTAGTTATGGGTACTGATAAGGCCAGGCTACTAGTTAAGACTACTAGTTAATGCAAGGGTACTAGTTAAGGGTACTTGTTGAGGCAAGGGTAGCCATTAAGACTCTTCCTTAAGGCAAGGCTCCTAGTTAAGGGTACTACTTAGGACAAGGCTACCAGGTCAGGATACTAGTTAGGGGCACTGTACTAGTTGAGAGTACTAGTAAAGGCACGGGTGCTAGTTAAGGCTGCTAGTTAAGGCAAGGTACAAATTAAGGCCACTGCTTAAGGCAAGAGTACTACTTAAGGCTACTAGTTGATGCAAGATTACAAGTGAATACTACTAGTTCAGGCCAGGGTACTACTTAAGGCAAGTGGTTACGGCAAGGGTAGTAGTTCTGGGTACTGATACGGCCAGGGTACTAGTTCAGACTACTAGTGAATGCGAGGGTACTAGTTAAGGGTACTAGTTAAGGCTGCCAGTGAAGGCCAGGGTCTTAGTTCAGGCTACTGGAGAAGGCCAGGGTACTAGTTAAGGCAAGGCTACTAGTTAAGGGTACTAGTTTAGAGAAGGCTACTAGTTCAGGATACGAGTTAGGGGCACTGTAGTAGTTAAGAGTACTAGCTAAGGCACGAGTACTAGTTCAGGCCACTACTTAAGGCAAGAGTACTAGTTAAGGCCACTCTTTGATGCAAGTTTACAAGTTGATACTTCTAGTTAAGGCCAGGGTCCTAGTTAAGGCAACTGGTTAAGGCAAGGTTACTGGCTAAGGCAAGGCTACTAGTTGGGGTAGTAGTTAAGGCTTGGCTACTAGTTAAGGGTACTAGTAAGGCAAGGGCAGACGTTAAGACTATTACTTAAAGCAAGGCTACTAGTTCAGGGGACTAATTCAGACAAGGCTACTAGTTCAGGCTACTCGTTATGGCCGCTGTACTAGTTAAGAGTACTAGTTAACGCCCAGGTACTAGTTCAGGATACTAGTTAAGGCAAGGTACAAGTGAAGGCTACTACTTAAGGCAAGACTACTAGTTTAGGCTACCAGTGGCTTCAAGGATACAAGTGAATACTACTAGTTAAGACCAGGGTACCAGTTAAGTCAGCTGGTTAAGGCCAGGGTAGGACTTATGGGGACTGAGAAAGCCAGGTACTAGTTAAGACTACTAGTTAATGCGAGGGTACTAGTTAAGGGTACTAGTTGAGGCAAGGGTACTAGTGAAGGCCAGGGGACTAGTTAAGGCTACTGGTGAAGGCCAGGGGACTAGTTAAGGCAGGGCTACTAGCTCAGGGTACTGGTAAGGCAAGGGTAGACATTAAGACTATTACTTAAGGCAAGGCTACTAGTTAAGGGTACTAGTTCAGACAAGGCTACTAGTTCAGGATACTAGTTAAGGCAAGGGGAGTAGTTCAGATTCAGAATGGAGGGTACTTGTCAAGGCAAGGGTACTCTTCAAGGCTAGTTGTCTAGCCTACTGATCTATACCACTAGTCTGACTAGTCCAGCTGTCTTGTCTAGGCTACTACTCTAGACGTCTCTTGTCTACTCTACTCTAGTCTGCTTTCGTCTACCCTAGTCTACCCAATCAAAAACCACCCTACCCTAACCTTTTCGAATCTATTCGATTGGATTCGATTCAAAGCATTTCAATGTGATGGGACGCGATGATGCTTGAATCGGCTCATTCGGCACCATCAGCTCGATTCAGCTCGATTTGGCTTGAATCGCTTCGATTCAGCTTGTTTCAACTCAATTCGACTTGGTTCAGCCTTATTCGGCTCGATTCGACTCTTTTCTACTCTAGTTTTCTCTATGCAACTCCATCCGACTCGATTCTACTCTATTCTCTTCTACCCTACCCTACCCTAATCTATTCTAATGGATTCGATTGGACGCTATTCGACGCGATTCATCACGTTTTGTTTCCATTGGGCTCGATTCGGCTAGAATTGGCTCTATTCTGCACTATTTCACTCTATTCGACTCTACTCTTCTCTACTTTACTCTTCTCTGCTCTACCGTACTGTGCTATATTCTGTTCCTTCCTTTATGTACTGTTCTATTCTATTCTGTTCTACCCTCCCAGCCGCTCCCCTCCCCTTCTCTAATCTTTGATTCTGTTCGAGTCATCGCATTTCACGCCATTCGACCCGATTAGGCTTGAACCAGATCAATTCGCTTCGAGTCGGTTCGATTGGGCTCCATTTTGCTCCATTCAGCTCCAATGGCATGGATTCTGCTGCATTCTGCTCGATTAGGCCTTCTTTGGCCCTATTCGGCCCAACTCTGCTCTATTCGACTCTTTTCTACTCTATTCGTCTCTAGTCGGCTCCGTTCTAATCCATGCCACACCATTCTGCTCTATTCTCCTCTATTCTCGTCTACCCTTCTCTACCCTAATCTATTCCAATGGATTCGATTTGACCCGATTCGAAGCGATTCAACGCGATTCATCTTGTTTTGTCTCCATTCGCCTCAATTCGGCTATGTTCTGCACTATCTGACTCTTTTCTACTCTATTCTATTCTGCTGGGTTCTTTCTCTTCTGTTCTGTTCTCTCCTATTCTGTTGTACTCTGTTCTATCCTACCCTACCCAAGCCTACTGCACCCCACCCAAACCCACCCTACTTGAATCTATTTGATTCAATTGGATTCACTTCGACGCGATTTGACAGGATTTGACGGGATTCGACAAGGTCTGAAGGCATTTGACGGGATTCAAAGAGATTAGACGAGATTCCATACGATTCGACGTGATTCAGCAGAATTCTAGGAGATTGGGCGCAATTCAAAGTTATTGGACGTGATGGGACGTGATTCGTCGTGATTCGACGACATTCGATGCAATCCGATGCGATCCGAAGCGATTCGACCCGGTCCGACACAAAACGATGTGATTTGATGCGATTCGACGTGATTCGATGTGATTCGACGCTATTCAGTGACAGTCGGCGTGATTCTGCTTGATTCAGCTCGATTAGGTGCAAATTGGCTCTATATGGCTCTTTTACGTCTCTGTTCGGCTCCATTCAGCTCTGTTTTCTCTATTCGTCTCTATTTGGCCTATTCGAGTCTATTCGACCCTACTCTTTTCTACTCTATTCTATTCCTTCTATTCTGTTCTGATCCCTTCTAGTCTACTCTACTCTATTCTATTCCACCCTCCCCTCCCCTTCTCTAATCTAGACGTTTGGATTGGATTGGATGCATTGAACGGGATTCGAGGTGATTAAGCTTGAATCAGCTCGATTCGATTCGATTTGGCTCTATTCAGCTCGTTTGGCTTGAATTGCTTCGATTCTGCTCAATTCGGCCTCTTTCGGCCCTATTCTGCTCTATTCGACTCTTCTCTACTCTTTTCGTCTCTATTTGACTCCATTCTATTTATTCCACACCATTCTACACTGTTCTGCTCTACTCTATCCTACACCACTCTAATTTACTCGAATCGATTAGACGTGATTCCTCTCATTTCGACTCCATTCGGCTCTATTCAGCTGTATTCGAGTCTACCCTATTATACACTAGCCTACTCTATCGTACTCTAGTCTACTCTTCTCTATTTTCTTTATTCTTCCTATTCTGTTCTGTTCTATTCTACTCTATTCTACCCTACCCTATGCTACCCAACTCTAATCTATTCTAGTCCATTTGATTGGCTTGGATTCAACCCATTTGGACACGATTCGGCTCAGTTTGGCTCTATTTAGCTCTGTTCGAATCTATTCTACTCTACTCTGTTTCCCTCTACGCTATTCCAGCCTACTGTTTTCTGTATTCGTTCTGTTTTGTTCTGTTCTCTTCTATTCTCTTCTGTTTTATTCTATGCTACTCTACTCTATTCCACCCTGCCATACCCGAACCTCCCCTACTCTAATCTGTTCAATTCGATTCCATGAATTTGGACACGATTCAGGTCGAACTGGTTCGATTCATGTCCATTCGGCTCCCTTTGGCTCGAATAGTGTCGATTCAGCTGGGTTCGGCTCAATTGGGCTCCATTAGGCTCGATTTGCTGGATTTGGCTCAATTCAGCTCGATCGGCCCTCTTTGGCCCTCTTCAGCACTATTCGGCTCTTTTGTACTCTTTTCGACTCCATTCGATTGCGTTGCACAGCATTCTACTCCACTCAACACTATTTTACTCTACCCTACCCTAATTGACTGGAATTGGTTTGAGGGGATTCAACGCGATTTGCCTTGTTTCTTCTCCATTTGGCTCGATTCGACTCTATTCGACTCTGTTCTACTCTACACTATTCTGCTCTGCTCTAACCTTTTGGACTCGATTCTCTTGTATTCTTTTTATTCTCTTTTACTGTGTTCAATTCTATTCTACTCTATTTTAACCAACCCTACTCCAATCTATTCCACTGGATTCGATTCCACGCATTTCGATGCGATTCGGCTCCAATCGGCTCCGTTGCACTCCATTCATCCCTCTTGGGCTCCAATCGGTTCGATTCAGTTCTAATCAGCTCCATTTCGCCCTGGTCAGCTCTATTCAGCTTGAATAGGCTCTATTCAACTCTATATGGCTCTATGAGTCTACTCAACTCTATTATCTCTTCTCAACTCCATTCTACACCATCCGACTGTATTCTTCTCTATTCTATTGTCTTGTACTCGACCCTTCTCTAGTCTATTCTAATCGATTCAATTTGATTGGACTTGAATGGATGGGATTCAATGCAATTCAACGGGATTCGACGCGATCCAGCATGATTCCGCAGGATTCGGCGCGATTCGTCTTGATTTCTATCGCTTCGGCTCTTTTTGGCTCTATATGGCTGTATTTGGCTCTATTTGGCAATATTCAGCTCTATTCTTCTCTACTCTTCTCTCCTCTACAGTACTTGACCCTATTCTATTCTTTCAGTTCTGTTCTGTTCTATCCTGTTCTGTGCTACTGCATTCTATTCTAGACCCTAACTTACCCTACTCTAATCTCGTCTATTCTAGTCAACACTCTTGAACGGGGTTCAACCTGACTTGGGTCATGTCGGCTCGATTCAGCTCCTTTCTGCGCCATCAACTCGATTCGGTTCTGATCGGCTCTTTTCCGCTCTATTTTGTCTTTTCGGCACTATTCGATTCTATTTGACTCTAGTCTACTCTATTCTTTCTGTTCTCTTCTATTCTACTCTATTCTATTCTACCCTACCCTACCCTAACCTTACGTGCCCTACACTAATCTATTTGATTTGATTCGACACATTTCAATCTGGTTCAACATGATTCGTCTCGATTTACCTAGAATTTGGTCGATTCAGCTGCATTCAGCTCTGTTCGGCTCTATGCAACTCTATTAGACTCTGTTCTATTTTACTGATCTCTACCTAATTGTATTCTATTGTTTCTGTTGTGTTCTACTCTAACCCCTCCTACCCTACTCTACTCTAATCGCTTCGATTCGATTGTATGCATCTGAACGCAATTCCATGTCATTAGGCTTGAATCGCCTTGATTTAGCTCTATTTGCCTTGAATTGGGTCAATTCGGCTCGATTCAGCATAATTAGGCTCGTTCCAACCTTATTCGGCCCTGTTCGGCTCTAGGCAACACTTTTCTAATTCATTCGTCTCTATTTGGCTCCATTCCACTCCATTCTACACCATTCTACTCTGTTCGACTCCATTCTACACTATTCTACTCTATTCTATTCTGTTCTACTCTACTCTACCCTACTCTGATCTATTCATTCTACACTATTCTACTCTATTCTATTGTGTTCTACTCTACTCTACCCTACTCTGATCTATTCTAATCGATTCAATTCATTGCGATTTGTCTCGATTCCTCTCCATTCGACTCGATTCGGCTTGATTCGGATCTTTTCATCTATATTCTGCACTACTCGACTCTGACTATTCTACTCTACTCCATTCTACTCTTTGTATTCTCTACTCTTCTACTCTATTCTATTCTTCTGTGCCCTACCCTACTGAATCTTAGCCTAAACTACACTACTCTACTCTATTTTATTTAATTCAATTCCATTCAATTCGACACCATTCCACCCGATTTGACACAATTCGACAGGACTCAGTGAGATTCCACGATATTTGACAGTTTTGGTGGGATTTGATGGAATTTGATGAGATCCGATGCAATAGGATGTGATTAGGTGCAAATTGGCTTGATTTTGTTCGTTCATTTTGTTTGTCTCTATTTGGCTCGTTTCAGCTCCATTCGGCTACATTCAGCTCGATTCTGGTCGATTCGGCTTGATTCGGCTCTATTTAGCTCAATTCGGCCCTATTTGGTCCTATTCAGCACTATTCGGCTCTATTCAACTCTTTTCTACTCTATTCATCTCTGTTCGACTCCATTCCACACCATTCTACTCCATTCTACACTATTCTATTCTACAGAACCCTACCCCACCCTACCCTATCCGAATCTAGCCTGTTCTTTGCTATTCTGTTATATTCTATTCTCTCTATTCCATCCTATGCTACTCTACCATATCCTACACTAAACTAACCTACTGTGCCCAATGCTGTTTTCTCCTATTTTCTTCTATTTTCTCTGTTCCACCGTATGCTACAATACCATATGCTACCTCACCCTACCATACCCTACTACTTAGGGACACTCAATAAGGGTACTAATTAAGGGTACTAGTTCGGGCAAGGGGACTACTTAAGGAAAGAGTACTAGTTCTGGCTACCAGTTATGGCCAGGTCCTTGTTAAGGGTACTAGTTATGAAAGGATATTAGTTAAGGGTACTAGTTAAGGCCAGGATGCTAGTTCAGGATACTAGTTAAAACATGGGTACTTGTCGAGGGTACTGGTTAAGGCAAGGGTACTATTTAAGACTACTAATTAAGGCAAGTGTACTAGTGAAGCATACTAGTTAAGGCAAGGGTTCTAGTTCAGACTACTGGTTAAGGCAAAATACTAGTTAAGGTTAATATTTAAGGCAAGGGTACTAGTTAAGGCTACTAGTTAAGGCAAGAGTACTAGTTTAGGCTACTAGTTAAGGCAAGGGTAGCAGTTCAGATTACTGACTTAGGGTACTTGTCAAGGCAATGGTCCTATTCTAGGCTACTGATCTATGCCACTAGTCTAGCTGACTAGTCTAGCTTACTAGTCTAGGCTACTACTCTAGCCTTCTCTTGTCTACTCTAGTCTACCTTCATCTACCCTAGTCTACCTGTCATAAACTACCCTACCTGAACCTATTCTAATCTATCCCTTTTGATTCAATTCAAAGCATTTTGATGCTTTTGGACGCGATTATGCTTGAATCAGCTAGATTCGGCATCATCAGCTCGATTCGACTCGGTTCAGCCTTATTCGGCCCAATTTGGCTCAATTCGACTGTTTTCTACTCTATTTGCCTCCATTCTACACTATTCTCTATTCTGTTCTACCCTATCCTACTCTAATGTAATCTATTCGATTGGACGTAATTTGAAGCAATTGTGATTCATCTTATTTTGTTTCTACTTGGCTCGATTCGGCTAGAATTGGCTCTATTCAGCTATATTCTGCACTGTTTGACTCTATTCGACTCAGTTCTACTCTATTCTTCTCTGCTCTACAATACTGTACTATATTCTATTCTTTCTATTCTGTACTGTTCTGTTCTATTCTAGCCTCCCCGCCCCTCCCCTCACCTTCTCTAATCTATTTGATTCGATTTGACGCATTTCCACGCGATTCAACGCGATTAGGCTTGAATCAGCTCAATTCTGTTCGAATCAGCTCTATTCGGCTCGATTTGGCTCGAATTGCGTCGATCCTGCTGGATTCTGCTCGATTAGACCTTCTTTGGCCCTATTGGGCCCTATTCTGCTCTATTCGACTCTTCTACTCTATACATCTCTATCCATCTCAATGGACTTCATTCAACTCCATTCTATTCCATTCCACACCATTCTACGCCATACTCTATTCTATTCTACCTTTCCCTACCCTAATCATTTCGATTTGATTTGACCCGATTCGACGCGATTTGTCTCACTTTGTCTCCATTTAGCTCAATTCGGCTATGTTCTGCACTATTTGACTCTATATTATTCTGTTGTATTCTTTCTATTCTATTCTGTTCTGTTCTCTCCTATTCTGTTGTACTCTATTCTATTCTACCCTACCGAACCCCACTGCATCCCACCCAAAGCTACCCTACTTTAATCTATTTGATTCAATTCGATTCATTTCGACACAATTGGACAGGATTCAACTGGATTCGACGAGATATGAAGGCATTCGAAGGGATTCGAAGAGATTTGACAAGACTCCATGAGATTCGACGTGATTCAGTAGGATTCTTTGAGATTTGACACAATTTGAAGTTATTCGACCTGATATGATGGGATTCGACACGATATGAAACGATTTGACCTTGTTTGATGCAAAATGATGTGACTCGACTCTATTTGATGTGATTCGATGTGATTCAATGCTATTCGGTGACAGCAGGTGCGATTCTGCTTAATTCAGCTCAATTCAGCTCGATTAGGTGTGATTCACCACTATATGGCTCTTTTCGGCTGTATTCAGACTCCATTCAGCTCTATTTGTCTCTAATCAGCCTAGTCGGCTCTATTCGACTCTACTGTTTTCCACCCTATATTCTATTCTATTCCTTGCATTCTGTTCTAATCTCTTCTATTCTACTTTGTTCTGTTCTACCCTCCCCTCCCCTCCCCTTCTGTAATCTATTCGTTTCTATTGGATTTGATGCATTTAACGCGATTCGACGCGATTAAGCTTGAATCGGCTCGATTCGGATCGTTTTGGCTCTATTCGGCTCAATTAGGCTCCATTCAGCTCGTTTTGGCTTGAATCGCTTGGATTTTGCTCGATTCGGCCTTATTCAGCCCTATTCTGCTCCATTCCACTCTATTCTTCTCTATTTGACTGCATTCTACTCATTCCACACTATTCTACACTATTCTACTCTATTCTGCTCTACCCTACCCTACATCACTCTAATTTACTCTAATAGATTCGACGTGACTCCTCTCATCTCATCTCCATTCAGCTCTATTCAGGTCTATTCCACTCTATTCTTCTCCATTATACTCTATGGTACTCTAGTCTACTCTTCTCTATTCTATTGTATTGTTTCTATTCTGTTCTGTTCTATTCTACTCTACCCTATGCTACCCAACTCTAATGTATTCTAATCCATTTGATTGGATTTGATTTGACCCATTTCGACGCGATTCGGCTCGATTTAACTCTGTTCAAATCTATTCTACTCTACTCTATTCCCCTCTACTCTACTCTTTTATGTATTTGTTCTGTATTGTTCTGTTCTATTCTACTCTTCTCTATTCTACCATACCCTACCATACCCGAACCTCCCCTACTGTAATCTATTCAATTCGATTCGATGATTTTTGACATGATTCAGGGGGAGTCAGTTCGTTTCGTGTCAAATCAGTTCGATTCTTGTCCATTTGGCTCCATTTGGCTTGAATAGTGTCGATTTGGCTTGATTAGACTCGATTCGGCTCCATTAGGCTCGATTTGCTGGATTTGTCTCATTTTGGCTCAATTCAGCTCGATTCGGCCCTCTTCGGACCTGTTCAGCACTATTCGGCTGTATTCGGCTCTTTTCTACTCTGTTCGACTACATTCGATTCCATTGCACACCATTCTAATCCCTTATACACTATTGTTCTCAACCCTACTCTAATTTACTGTAATTGATTCGATAGGATTTGATGCAGTTTGTCTCGTTTTGTCTCCATTTGGCTCGATTCGACTCTATTCTACTCTGTTCTACTCTACTCTATACTATTCTGCTCTGCTCTACCCTTTTTTCTCTATTCTATTCTTTCTATTCTCTTCTACTCGGCTCTTTTCCGCTCTATTTGGCTCTTTTTGGCAGTATTCAACTGTATTTGACTCTAGTCTACTCTACTCAATTATTTCTGTTCTGTGTCATTCTACTCTATTCTATTCTACCCTATTCTATTCTACCCTACCCTACCCTAAACTTACCTGCCCTACACTAATCTATTTTGATTTGATACGACACATTTCAATGCGATTCAGCATGATTCGTCTTGATTCACCTCAAATTTGGTCGATTCGGCATTCAGCTCTATTTGGCACTATTCAACTCTATTTGACTCTATTCTACTCATCTCTACTTAATTCTATTCTTTCTATTGTGTTCTGTTTTGTTCTGTTCTAACCTCTCCTACCCTACCCTCCTCTATTCTAATCTATTCGATTCAATTCAATGCATTTCGACGCAATTCCATGTGCTTAGGCTTCAGTCGGCTTAATTTAGATCTATTTGGCTTGAAACAGATCAATTCGGGTTGATTCTGCTCGATTCAGCATAATTAGGCTCGATTCAAACTTTTCGGCTCCGTTCAGCTCTATTCAACCGTTTTCTACTTTATTCATCTCTATTTGTCTCCATTCGACTCCATTCCACACCATTCTACTCTGTTTTACTCCATTCTACATTATTCTACTCTATTCTATTCTGTTCTACCTTACCATACTCTAATCTATCTTAATCGATTCGATTCATCGTGATTTGTCTTGTTTCCTCTCCATTCGACTCGATTCAGCTCGAATTGGATCTATTCATCTCTATTCTGCACTACTCGACTCTGACTATTCTACTCTACTCAACTCTACTCCACTCTACTCCACTCTACTCCACTCTACTCTGTATTCTCTTCTGTTCTACTGTATGCTACTCTATTCTATTCTTCCGTGCGCTACCCTACTGAATCCCAGCCTAACCTACACTACTCTAATCTATTCAGTTTAATTCGGTTCCATTCATTTCGACACCATTCGACCCGATTTGACACAATTTGATGGGATTTGGTGAGATTCCGCGAGATTCAACGAGTTTTGGTGGGATTTGATGGAACTCGATGAGATTCTATGCAATAGGATGTGATTAGGTGCGATTTGGCTCAATTTAACTCCGCTCATTTTGTTTGTCTCTGTTTGGCTAGTTCCAGCTCCATTCAGATACATTCAGCTCGAATCTGGTCGATTCAAATCATTTCAGCTCGAATCGGCCCTATTTGGTCCTATTGAGCACTCTTCGGCTCTATTCAAATCTTTTCTACTCTATTTATGTCTGTTCAAGTCCATTTGACTCCATTCCACACCATTCTACACTATTCTATTCTACAGAACCCTACCCCACCATAACCTTTCCTAATCTAGACTGTTCTTTTCTATTCTATTGTATCTTATTTTCCTTTTCAATGTTCCCTATTCCCTCCTTTGCTACTCTACCATAGCCTACACTAAACTAACCTACCCTGACCTATGCTGTTCTATTCTATTTTCTCTGTTCCACCATATGCTACCCTACCCTATGCTACCCCACCGTACCATACCCTACTACTCAGTGGTACTCAACAAGGGAGGGCACTAATTAAGGTTACTACTTCGGGCAAGGGTACTACTTAAAGCAAGGTTACTAGTTCAGGCTACTAGCTAAGGCCAGAGTACTGGTTATGTAAGGGTATTAGTTAAAGGTATTATTTAAGGCCAGGAAAGTAGTTCAGGGTACTAGTTAAGGCATGGGTAATTGTTGAGGGTACTGGTTAAGGCAAGGGTACTAGTTAATGTTACTTGTTAAGGCCATGTTACTAGTTACAGCCAGGTACTTGTTAAGTCTACTAGTTAAGGCAAGACTGCTAGTTAAGGGTACTATTTATGCCAAGGGTACCTGTTAAAACTAATAGTTAAGGCAAGGGTACCAGTTAAGACTACTAGTTAAGGCAAGGGTACTAGTTCAGACTAGTGTTTAAGGCAAGTTACTAGTTAAGACTACTATTTAAGGCAATGATGCTAGTTAAGACTACTAGTTAAAGCAAGGGTACAAGTTAAGGCTACTAGTTAAGGCAAAGGTACTAGTTAAGGCTACTATGTAAGGCAAGGGTACTAGTTCGGATTGCTGATTTAGGTTACTTGTCAAGGCAAGGGTACTATTCAAGGCTAGTTGTCTAGGCTACTGATCTATGCCAATACCCTAGCTGACTAGTCCAGCTTGCTAGTCTAGGCTACTACTCTAGCCTTCTCTTGTCTACTGTAGTCTACTTTCGTCTACCCTAATCTACCCTATCATAAACTACCCTACCCTAACCTATTCTATTCCATTTGATTTGATTTAAAGTATTTCGATGCGATTGGACGCGATTATGCTTGAATCGGCTCGATTCGGCAACATCAGCTTGATTCAGCTCAATTTGGCTCAAATCACTTCAATTCAGGTCGATTCTGCTTATTTCGACTCTATTCGGCTCAGTTCAACCTTATTGGGCCCTATTCGGCTTGATTCGACTCTTTTTCTACTCTATTGTCTCTATTCCACTCCTTTCTACATTATTCTGTTCTACCTACCGTACTCTAATCTAATCTATTCTAATCAATTCAATTCGACGCGATTTGAAGCAATTCGACGCGATTCGTCTAGTTTTGTTTCCATTTGGCTCGATTCGGCTAAAATTGGCTCTATCCAGCTATATCCTGCACTATTAGACTCTATTCAAATCTATTCCACTCAATCATACTCTACTCTTCTCTGCTTTACTCTTCTCTGCTCTACCCTGCTCTACTATATTCTGTTCTTTCTATTCTGTACTGTTCTCTTCTATTCTACTCTCCCCGCCCCTCCCCACCCTTATCTAATGTATTTGATTCAGTGCGATTCACCACATTTCACGTGATTCGACGCGATTAGGCTTGAATCAGCTCGATTCGGTTCGAACCAGCTCGAATTGGCTCCATTTCACTCCATTCGGCTCGAATTGCATCGATTCTGCTAGATTCTGCTTGATTAGGCCTTATTTGGCACTATTCGGCCCTACTCTGCGCTATTGATTTGACGTGAATCAATGGGATTCAATGCAATTTGGTGGGATTTGAAGCGATACGGCATGATTCCACAGGATTTGGCGAGATTCGTCTTGATTTCTATCGATGCAGCTCTTTTGGGCTCTATTTGGCTCTGTTCGGCAATATTTGACTCTATTCTACTCTGTTCCTATTTTCTACTCTACTTGACCCTATTTTATTCTTTCGGTTCTATTGTCTTCTATTCTGCTCTGTTCTACAGCACTCTATTCTACCCTACCCTACCCTAACTTACCCTACTGTAATCTGTTCTATTCTATTCGACACACTTGAATGGGATTCAACCTGATTCGGGTCATATCGGCCCCATTCAGCTCCTTTCTGCTCCATTAAACTCGATTCAGTTCTACTCGGCTCTTTTCTGCTCTATTTGGCTCTTTTTGGCAGTATTCAACTCTAGTTGACTATTCTTTCTGTTCTGTTGTATTCTACTCCATTCTATTCTACCCTACCCTACCCTACCCTGCCCTACACTAATCTATTTGATTTGATTCGACACATTTCAAACGATTCGACATGATTCATCTCGATTCACTTCGAATTTGGTCTATTCAGCTGTATTCAGCTCTGTTTGGCTTTTTCAGCTCTGTTCAACTCAATTTGACTCTATTCTACTCTACCCGACTCTACTTAATTCTATTCTATTCTTTCTATTGTGTTCTGTTCTGTTCTATTCTCACCTCTCCTAACCTACCCTCCTCTACTCTAATCTATTTGACTTGATTCATGCATTTCGACGCAATTCCATGTCATTAGGCTTGCATTGGCTCAGTTTAGCTATATTTGGCTTGAATTGGTTCAATCCATCTCTATTCTCCCCGATTCAGCATAATTAGGCTCGATTCAACGTTATTCGGCCCTGTTCGGCTCTATTCAACTCTTTTCTACTTTTTTTTTTTATTAAGCTTCAAGTGAACATTTACCTTTCCAATCAGTCTGTCACATGTAGGTTTACATACATCTTACTCCCTTCTCCCACTTGCTCTCCCCCTATTGAGTCAGCCCTTTCAGTCTCTCGTTTCATGCCAATTTTGCCATCTTCCCTCTCTCTCTATCTTCCCATCCCCCCTCCAGTCAAGAGTTGCCAACACACTCTCTAGTGTCCACCTGATTTAATTAGCTCACTCTTCATCAGCATCTCTCTCCCCCCCGCTGACCAGTCCTTTTCATGCCTGATGATTTGTCTTCGGGGATGGTTCCTGTCCTGTGCTATCAGAAGTTCTGGGGAGCATTGTCTCTGGGATTCCTCTAGTCACAGTCATACCATTAGGTATGGTCTTTTCATGAGAATTTGGGGTCTGTATCCCATTGGTCTCCTGCTCCCTCAGGAGTTGTCTGTTGTGCTCCCTGACAGGGCAGACATCGATTGTGGCTGGGCACCAACTAGTTCTTCTGGTCTCAGGATAATGTAGGTCTCTGGTTCATGTGGCCCTTTCTGTCTCTTGGGTTCTTAGTTGTCGTGTGACCTTGGTGTTCTTCCTTTGCCTTTGCTCCAGGTGGGTTGAGACCAATTGATGTATCTTAGATGGCCGCTTGTTGGCATTTAGGACCCCAGACGCCACAATTCAAAGTGGGATGCAGAGTGTTTTCATAATAGAATTATTTTGCCCATTGACTTAGAAGTCCCCTCAAACCAAGTTTCCCGGACCCCAGCCCCTGCTCTGCTGACCTCTGAAGCTTTCATTTTATCCCGGAAACCTCTTCTTTTCTACTTTATTTGTCTCTATTTGGCTCAATTCAACTCCATTCCACATCATTCTACTCTGTTCTACTCCACTCTACACTATTCTATTCTGATCTACCCTACACTACCCTACTCTATTCTAATTGATTCGATCCATCGTCATTTGTCTCGTTTCCTCTCCATTCGACTCAATTAGGCTTGAATTGGATCTATTCATTTATATTCTGCACTACTCGACTCTGACTATTCTACTCTACTCAAGTGTACTCTTTGTATTCTCTTCTGTTCTACTCTATTCTGTTCTTTGCCCTACTCTACTGAATCCCAGCCTAACCTACACTACTCTAATCTATTCAATTTAATTCCATTCCATTCAATTCAACACCATTCTACCCGATTTGACAAAATTCGGTGGGATTCAGTGAGATTCCACGATATCCGACGTGTTTTGGTGGGATTTGATGGAATTCAATGAGATTCGATGCGATTAGGTGTGATTTGGCTCGATTTTTCTTGGTTCATTTTGTTTGTCTCTATTTGGCTCGTTTCAGCTCCATTCGGCTACATTCAGCTCTAATCCAATCGATTCGACTCAATTCGGCTTAATTCGGCCCTATTTGGTCTTATTCCGTGCTATTCAGCTCTATTCAACTCTTTTTTCCTCTATTCATCTCTGTTCGACTCCATTCCACACCGTTCTACACTAGTTAATGCTACTAGTTAAGGCCATGCTACTAGGTAAGACCATGGTACTATTAAGGCTACAAGTTAAGGCACGGCTACAAGTTAAGGGTATTAGTTAAGGCAAGGGTACCAGTTAAGACTACTAGTTAAGGTAAGGATACTTGTTAAGACTACTGGTTAAGGCAAGGTACTAGTTAAGACTACTATGTAATTCAAGTGTAATAGTTAAGACTACTAGTTAAGGCAAGGACACTAGTTAAGGGTACTATTTAAGGCAAGGGTACTAGTTAAGGCTACTAGTTCAGGCAAGGGTACTAGTTTGGATTACTGATGTAGGGTACTTGTCAAGGCAATGTTATTATTCAAGGCTAGTTGTCTAGGCTACAGATCAATGCCACTACTCTAGCTGACTAGTCCAGCTTACTAGTCTAGGCTACTACTCTAGCCTTGTCTACTCTACTGTAGTCTACTTTCGTCTACCCTATCATAAACTACCCTACCCTAACCTATTCTATTCCATTTGATTTGATTTAAAGCATTTCAATGCAATTGGATGTGATTATGCTTGAATCGGCTCGATTCGGCAACATCAGCTCGATTCAGCTCGATTTGGCTCAAATCGCTTCGATTCAGGTCCATTCTGCTCGTTTTGACTCAATTCGGCTCAGTTCAAACTTATTCAGCCCTATTCGGTTCGAGTCGACTCTTTTCTACTCTGTCTCTGTTCCACTCCATTCTACTCCATTCTACACTCTTCTACTCTATTCTGTTCTACCGTATGCTACTCTAATCTAATCGATTTGATTGGATGCGTTTCAAAGCAATTCAACGCGATTCATCTCATTTTGTTTCCATTTGGCTCGATTCGGCTAGAATTGGCTCTATTCAGCTATATCGTGCACTACTGGACTCTATTCGACTCAATTCTACTCTACTCTTTTCTGCTCTACCCTACTGTACTATATCTGTTCTTTCTATTCTGTACTGTTCTCTTCTATTCTACCCTCCCCGCCCCTCCCTCACCCTTCTCTACTCTATCAGATTCTATACGATTCGGCGCATTTCATGCGATTAGACTCGATTAGGCTTGAATCAGCTCAATTCGGTTCAAATCAACTCTGTTCGGATAAATTTGGCTCCATTTTGCTCCATTCAGCTCGATTTGGCTCGAATTGTGTCGATTCTGCTGGATTCTGCTCGATTAGGGCTTATTTGGCCCTATTTGGCCCTATTCTGCTCTATTCGAATCTTTTCTACTCTATTCATCTCTATCCGTCTCTATTGGACTCCATTCAACTCCATTCTATTCCATTCCACACCATTCTACACTATTCTCCTCTATTCTATTCTACCCTTCCCTCCCTAATCTATTCTAATCGATTCGATTTGATTTGACCCGATTCAAATTGATTCGACGCTATTCGTCTCGTTTTGTCTCCATTCGGCTCAATTCAGCTATGTTCTGCACTATTTGACTCTATTCTACTCTAGTCTATTCTGTTGTATTCTTTTTATTCTGTCCTGTTCTCTCCTGTTCTGTTGTACTCTATTCTATTCTACCCCACCCAACCCTACTGCACCCCACCCAAACCTACCCTACTTTAATCTATTTGATTCAATTTGATTCAATTCGATGCGATTGGACAGGATTCGACGAGATCCGAAGGCATTAAAAGGGATTCAAAGCGATTTGACGAGATTCCATGGGATTTGACGTGATTCAGTAGGATTCTATGAGATTGGACACAATTCGAAGTTATTCTACCTGATACAAAGGGATTCAACATGATATGAAGCAATTTGACCTTGTTTGATGCAAAACGTTGTGACTCGACTCGACTTGACATCAGTCGATGTGATTGGATGCTATTTGGTGCGATTCTGCTTGATTCAGCTCGATTAGGTGCGATCTGACACTATATGGCTCTTTTCACCTGTATTCAGCTCCATTCGGTCTATTTGACTCTATGCGACTCTATTTGACTCTTCTCTTTTCCACTCTATTCTATTCTATTCCTTCTATTCTGTTCTAATCTCTTCTATCCTCCTCTACTCTGTTCTATTCTACGCTTCCCTCCCCTCCCTTTCTCTAATCTATACATTTCAATTTGATTTGACTCATTGAACGCAATTCAACGCGATTAAGCTTGAATCGGCTCGATTCAGATCGATTTGGCTCTATTCTGCTCAGTTAGGCTCCATTCAGTCGTTTTGGCTTGAATGGCTTCGATTCTGCTCGATTCAGCCTTATTCGGCCCTATTCTGCTCTATTCGACTCTATTCCTCTCTATTTGACTCCATTCTACTCCATTCTATTCATTCCACACCATTCTACACTGTTCTGCTCTATTCTGCTCTACCCTACCCTACACCACTGTAATTTACTCTAATCGATTGAACACAATTCCTCTCATTTCGTCTCCATTCGGGTCTATTCAGCTCGATTCGACTCTAGTCTACTCTAGTCTATTCTTCTGTATTCTATTGTATTGTTTCTATTCTATTCTGTTCTATTCTAATCTATTCTATCCTACCCTATGCTACGCAACTCTAATCTATTCTAATCCACTTGATTGGATTTGATTCAACCCATTTGAACACGATTCGGCTCTATTTGGCTCCGTTCGAATCTATTCCACTCTACTGTAGTCCCCTCTACTCTACTGTAGACTACTCTTCTCTGTATTCGTTCTGTATTGTTCTGTTCTAGTCTGTTTTATTCTATTCTACTCTACTCTATTTCTACCCTACCCTACCATACTCTAACTTCCCCTATTCTAATCCACTCAATTCGATTTGACGAATTTTGATGCAATTCAGGTCGAATCGGTTCGATTCGTGTCCGTTCAGCTCCATTTGGCTCGAAAAGTGTCGATTTGGCTTGATTAGGCTCGATTCAGCTCTGTTAGGCTCGATTCACTGCATTCGGCTCGATTTGGCTCAATTCAGCTCGATTCGGCCCTCTTTGGCTCTATTCGGCTCTGTTCAGCTCTTTTCTACTCTATTTGACTCTATTCGATTCCTTTGCAAACAATTCTACTCCATTCTACACAATTCTACTCTACCGTACTCTAATTTACTGTAATTGGTTCAATGGGATTCGACGCGATTTGTCTCGTTTCATCTCCATTTGGCTCGATTCGACTCTATTAGACTCTGTTCTACTCTACACTATTCTGCTTTGCTCTACCCTTTTCTACTCTATTCTACTGCATTCTTTCTATTCTCTTCTACTGCGTTCAATTCTACTCTACTTTGTTCTATCCTACCCTATTGTAATCTATTCTCCCGACTCGATTCCACGCATTTCAATGAGATTCGGCTCAGACCAGCTCCATTCCATTCCATTCATCCCCATTCGGCTCAGATCAGTTCGATTTAGCTCTAAATGGCTCCATTCAGCTCTAGTCGGCTCTAATAGGCTCTATTCAGCTCTATTCGGCTCTATTAGACTCTACTCAACTCTATTATCTCTTTTCGACTCCATTCGACTCCATTCACAGATTCTACTCCATCCTACTCTATTCTATTGTATTCGACTCCACCTTACTCTAGTCTATTCTAATCGATTGGATATGATTTAACTTGAATCGATGGGACTCAATGCAATTTGATGGGATTCAACGCCATACGGCACGATTCCACGGGACTTGGAGCAATTCATCTTGATCTCTATCGATTCGTGTCTTTTTGGCTCTATTTAACAATATTTGACTCTAATCTACTCTACTCTTCTATACTCGACCCTATTCTATTCTTTCAGTTCTGTTCTCTTCTATTCTGTTCTACTGCATTCTATTCTACCCTACCCTACCATATCTTACACTACTGTAATCTGTTCTATTCTATTTGACACACTTGAATGGGATTCAACCTGATTCGGGTCATATAGGCCCCATTCACCTCCTTTCTGCTCCATTAAACTCGATTCCCGTCTTCTCGGCTCTTTTCCACTCTAATTCGGGTCTTTCCCACAGTATTTGACTCTATTCGACTCTACTCTATTCTTTCTATTCTACTCCATTCTATTCTACCCTTCCCTACCCTAACCTTACCTGCCCTACACTATTCTATTTGATTCGATTTGACATATTTCAAACGATTCGACATGATTCGTCTCGATTCACCTCGAATTTGGTCGATTCGGCTGTATTCAGCTCTGTTCGGCTCTTTTTGGCTCTATTCAACTCGATTTGACTCTATTCTACTGTACCCGACTCTACTTAATTCTATTCTATTCTTTATATTGTGTTCTGTTCTGTTCTATTCTAACCTCTCCTACCCTACCTTCCTCTACTCTAATCTATCCTACTCGATTCAATGCATTTCGATGCAATCCCATGTGATTAGGCTTGAATAGGCTCGATTTAGCTATATGGGGCTTGAATTGGGTCAATTGGTCTCAATTCTACTTAATTCAGCATAATTAGCCTGAAGCCAACCTTATTCAGCCCAGTTCGGCTCTATTCAACAATTTTCTACTTTTTCGTCTCTATTTGGCTCCATTCAACTCCATTCCACACCATTCTACTCTGTTCTACTCCATTCTAAACTATTCTTTTCTGTTCTACCTCATCCTGCCCTACCCTAATCTATTCTAATCGATTCAATTCATTGCCATTTGTCTCGTTTCCTCTCCATTCGACTCGATTCAGCTTGAATTGGATCTATTCATCTATATTCTGCACTACTCGACTCTGACTATTCTACTCAACTCTACTCCATTCTTCTCTTTGTATTCTCCTCTGTTCTACTCTATTTTATTCTACTGTGGCCTGCCCTACCGAATCCCAGCCTAACCTACACTACTCTAATCTGTTCAATTTAATTCGATTCCATTCAATTCAACCCCATTTGGCACAATTTGATGGGATTCAGTGAGATTCCACGAGATTCGACAGGTTTTGGTGGGGTTTGAAGGACTTCAATGAGATTCGATGCAATAGGATGCGATTAGTTGCGATTTGGCTCGATTTAGCTCGGCTCATTTTGTTTGTCTGTATTTGGCTTGTTTCAGCCCCACTCGGATACGTTCAGTTCTAATCTGGTGAATTCGACTCGATTTGGCTCTATTTGACTTCATTCGGCTCTATTCAGCTGGATTCTGCCCTCTTCCGCCCTATTTGGCGCTATTTGGCTCTATTCAACTCTTCTACTCTATTTTTCTCTGCTCGACTCCATTAGACTCCATTCCACACCATTCTACTCCATTTTACACTATTCTGTTCTACAGAACCCTACCCCACCCTACTCTAGCCTAAACTAGTCTGTTCTTTTCTATTCTCGTTTTCTATTTTCTCTATTCCATCCTATGCTACTCTACCATACCCTACACTAAACTAACCTACCCTGACCTGTGCTGTTCTATTCTATTTTCTCTGTTCTACCGTATGCCACCCTACCCTATGCTACCCCACCGTACCTTACCCTACTACGTAGGGGCACTCAATAAGGGTGCTAATTAAGTGTAGTAGTTTGGGCAAGGGTGCTACTTAAGGCAAGGGTACTAGTTCAGGCTACTATTTAAGACCACTGTAATAGTTACGGGTACCAGTTAAGGCAAGGGTACTAGTTAAGGCTACTAGCTCAGAAAAGAGTACTAGTTAAGGCTACTAGTTCAGGCAAGGTACTAGTTAAGGCCAGGGTAGTAGTTAAGGCTACCAGTTAAGGCAAAGGTACTAGTAAGGAAAGGGTACTAGTTAAGGCAGGGGAACTAGTTAAGGCTACTAGTTAAGGCAAGTCTACTAGTTAAGGCTACTAGTTAAGGCAAGAATACTAGTTAAGGGTACTAGTAATGCAGGGTACTAGTTAAGACAACTTGTTAAGGCAAGGGTACTAGTTCAGATTACTAATTAAGGGTATCTGTCAATGCAAGGGTACTATTCAAGGCTGGTTGTCTAGGCTACTGATCTATGCCACTATTCTAGCTGACTAGTCCAGCTTACTAGTCTAGGCTACTACTCTAGCCTTCTCTTGTCTACTCTAGTCTACTTTCATCTACCCTAGTCTACCCTATCATAAACTACCCTACCCTAACCTCTTCTATTCTAATCGATTTGATTCAATTCAAAGCATTTCGATGCGATTACGCTTGAGTCGGCTCGATTCGGCACCATCGGCTCGATTCAGCTTGATTTGGCTCAAATCGTTTCGATTCAGCTTGTTTCAACTTGATTCGGCTCGGTTCAGCCTTATTTAGCCCTATTCAGCTCGATTCGACTCTTTTCTAATCTATTTGTCTCTATTCGACTCCATTTGACTCCACTCTACTCTATTCTCTTCTACCCTACCCTGCTCTAATCTATTCTAATGGATTTGATTCGACGCGATTCAAAGCATTTTGACGCAATTCATCTCATTTTGTTTCCATTTGGCTCGATTCGGCTAGAATTGGCTCTATGCAGCTATATCCAGCACTATTTCACTCTATTCGACTCAATCCTACTCTACTCTTCTCTACTTAACTCCTCTGCTCTACCCTAGTGTACTATATTCTATTCTTTCTATTCGGTACTCTTTTACCCTATTCTATTCTACCCTCCCTGCCCCTCCCATACCCTTCTCTAATCTATTTGATTGGATTCGATTCGGTGCATTTCCACGTGATTCGACGCCATTAGGCTTGAATCAGCTCGATTTGGTTTGAATCGGCTCGATTTGGCTCCATTTCACCCCATTCGGTTTGATTTGGCTCGAATTGTGTCCATTCTGCTGGGTTCTGCTCAATTAGGCCTTCTTTGGCTCTATTTGTTCCTATTCTGCTGTATTCGACTCTTTTCTACTCTATCCATCTCTATTCGACTCCATTCTATTCCATTCCACACCTTTCTACACTATTCTCTTCTACCCTTTCCTACCCTAATCTATTCTAATTGATTCGATTGGATTTGAAAAGAATCAAAGCGATTCAACGCGTTTCGTCTCAATTCGGCTCAATTCCGCTATGTTCTGCACTATTTGACTCTTTTCTACTCTATTCTATTCTGTTGTATTCTTTCTAATCTGTTCTGTTCTGTTCTCTCCTATTCTGTTGTACTCTGTTCTATTCTACCCCACCCAACCCTATTGCACCCCACCCAAACCTACCCTACTTTAATCTATTAGATTCAATTTGATTCAGTTCGACGTGATTTGACAGGATTCGACGAGATCCCAAGGCATTCGAAGGGATTCAAAGAGTTTTGATGAGATTCCATGCGATTCAACGTGATTCAGCAGAGTTCTATGAGATTTGATGCAATTCGAAGTTATTTGACGTGATACGACGCGATTCACCATGACTCGATAACATTCGAAGCAATTCGACACCATATGAAGCAATTCGACCCGGTTTGATGCAAAACGATGTGATTGGACATTACTCGACCTGATTCGACGCTATTCTGCGACAGTCGGTGCGATTCTGCTTGATTCAGATTGATTAGGTGCGATTCGGCAGTATAAGGCCCTTTTGGATGTATTCAGATCCACTCAGCTCTATTTGTCTCTATTCGGCCTATTCGGCTCTATTCAAACCTATTCTTTTCCACTCTATTCTATTGCTTCTATTCTGTTCTAATCTCTTCAATTCTACTCTACTTTCTTCTATTCTACCCTCCCCTCCCCTTCTCTAATCTATACGTTTCGATTGGATTTGACGCATTGAACGCGATTCAGCGTGATTAAGCTGGAATCGGCTCGATTCGGATCGATTTGGCACTATTTGACTCAGTTAGGTTTCATTTGGCTCGTTTTAGCTTGAATTGCTTCAATTCTGCTCGATTCCACCTTATTCAGTCCTATTCTGCTCTATTCGACTCTTTTCTACTCTATTCGTCTCTATTTGACTCCATTCTACTCCATTCTTTACATTCCCCACCATTCTACACTATTCTGCTCTACCCTACCCCACACCTCTCTAATTTACTCTAATCGATTCGACGCGATTCCTCTCATTTTGTCTCCATTTGGCTCTATTCAGCTTTATGCATCTCTACTCTATTATACTCTAGTCTACTCTTCTCTATTCTATTGTATTGTTTCTATTCTGTTCCGTTCTATTCCACTCTATTCTACCCTACCCTATGCTACCCAACTCTAATCTATTCTAATCCACTTGATTGGACTTGATTCAACCCATTTCGACACGATTCGGCTCGATTTGGCTCTATTTGGCTCTGTTTGAATCTATTCTACTGTACTCTATTTCCCTCTACTCTACTCTAGCCTACTCTTTTCTGTATTTGTTCTGTTCTGTTCTCTTCTATTCTATTCTGTTTTATTCTATGCTACTCTACTCTATTCCACACTGCCCTACCATACCCGAACATCCCCTACTCTAATCTATTCTATTCGATTTGATGAATTTTGACGCGATTCAGGTCGAATCGGTTCAATTTGTGTCCATTCAGCTCCATTTGGCTTGAATAGTGTCGATTCAGCTTGATTAGGCTCAACTCGGCTCCATTAGGCTCGATTTGCTGGATTCGTCTCTATTTGGCTCAATTGAGCTCGATTCGGCCCTATTCAGCACTATTCGGCTCTATTCAGCTCTTTTCTACTCTATTCAACTCCATTCAATTCCATTGCACACCATTCTACTCCATTCTACACTATTCTACTCTACCCTACTCCAGTGTAATTGGTTCGATGGGATTCACTGTGATTTGTCTCGTTTTGTCTCCATTTTGCTTGATTCGAATCTATTCGACTCTGTTCTACTCTACTCTACACTATTCTGCTCTGCTCTACCCTTTTCTACTCTATCCTATTCTTTCTTTCTATTCTCTTCTACTGTGTTCAATTCTATTCTACTCTATTCTATCCCACCCTACTCTAATCTATTCTACTGGATTCGATTCCACGCATTTCGGTGAGATTCGGCTCAAATTGGCTCCATTGCACACAGTTCATCCCCCTTCAGCTCAAATCGGTTCGATTCAGCTCTAATCGGCTCCATTCGGCTCTAGTCAGCTCTATTCAGCTCTAATAGGCTCTATTCAGTTCTATACGGCTCTATTAGTCTACTCAACTCTATTATCTCTTTTTGACTCCATTCAACTCCATTCTACACCATTCTACTCCACCTGACTCTATTCTCTATTCTATTGTCTTGTACTCTACCCTTCTCTAGTCTATTCTAAGCGATTGGATTTGATTTGACTTGAATTGATGGGATTCCATGCAATTCAATGGGATTCGACGCGATCCAGCATGATTCCGCAGGATTTGGAGAGATTCGTCTTGATTTCTATCGCTTCGGCTCTTTTTGGCTCTATTTGGCTGTATTTGGCTCTATTCGGCAATATTCATCTCTATTCTTCTATACTGTACACTACTCGACCTTATTCTATTCTTACAGTTCTGTTCTATCCTGTCCTGTTCTACAGCATTCTATTCTACCCTACCCTAACTTACCCTACTGTAATCTGTTTTATTCTATTGAACACACTTGAACGGGATTCGACCTTATTCGGGCTGTATCAGCTCAATTCAGCTCCTTTTTGCACCATGAAACTCGATTCGGTTCTACTTGGCCCTTTTCCACTCTATTCGGCTCTTTTCGGCAGTATTCGACTCCATGTGGCTCTAGTCTACTCTTCTCTTTCTGTTCTGTTCTATTCTACTCTATTCTATTCTACCTTACCCTACCCTAACCTTACCTGTCCTACACTAATATACTTGATTAGATTCGACACAATTCAACGAGATTCAACATGGTTCCTTTCGAATCACCTCGAATTTGGTCGATTCAGCTTCATTCAGCTCTGTTCGGCTCTTTCCGGCTCTATTCAACTCTATTTGACTCTATTGTATTATACTTGATGCTACTTAATTCTATTCTATTCTTTCTATTGTGTTCTGTTCTATTCTAACCTCTCCTACCCTACCCTCCTCTACTCTAATCTATTCAATTTGATTCAATGCATTTCGATGCGATTCCATGTGATTAGGCTTGAATAGGCTCGATTTAGCTCTATTTGGTTTGAATTGGGTCAATTCGGGTCGATTCTGCTCGATTCAGCATAATTAGGCTCGATCCAAACTTATTCGGCCCTGTTTGGCTCTATTCAACTCTTTTCTACTTTATTCGTCTCTATTTGGCTCCATTCTACTCCATTCCACACCATTCTACCCTGTTCTACTCCATTCTGCACTGTGCTACTCTGTTCTACCCTACCGTACTCTAATCTATTCTAATCGATTCAATTCATCGTGATTTGTCTTGTTTCCTCTCCATTCGACTCGATTCAGCTCGAATTGGATCTATTCCTCTGTATTCTGCACTACTCTACTCTGACTATTCTACTCAACTCTACTCCATTCTACTCTTTGTATTCTCTTCTGTTCTACTCTATGCTACTCTGTTCTATTCTTCTGTGCCCTAGACTACTGAATCCTAGCCTAACCTACACTAATCTGTTCAATTTCATTCAATTCCATTCAATTCGACCCCATTTGACACAATTTGATGGGATTCGGTGAGATTCCACGAGATTCGACAGGTTTTGATGGGATTTATGGAATTTGACGAGATTCGATGCAATAGGATGTGATTAGGTGCGATTTGGCTCAGCTCATTTTGTTTGTCTCTATTTGGCTCGTTTCAGCTCCATTCGGCTCCATTCAGCTCAAATCTGGTCAATTCGACTCGATGCAGCTCAGTTCGGCTCTATTCAGCTCGATTCATCCCTATTTGTCCCTATTCTGTGCTATTTGGTGCTATTCAACTCTTTTCTACTCTATTCATCTCTGTTCGACGCCATTAGACTCCATTCCACACCATTCTACTCCATTCTACACTATTCTATTCTACAGAACCCTACCCCACCCTACTCTAGCCTAAACTAGTCTGTTCTTTTCTATTCTTGTTTTCTATTTTCTCTATCCCATCCTATACTACTCTACCATACCCTACAATAAACTAACCTACCCTGACCTATGCTTTTCTATTCTATTTTCTCTGTTCCACCGTATGCTACCCTACCCTATACTACCCCACCATACCATACCCTACTATTTAGGGTTACTCAATAAGGGTACTAATTAAGGGTACTAGTTCAGGCAATGGTACTACTTAAGGCAAGGGCAGTAGTTCAGGCAACTAGTTAAGGCCCGGGTACTAGTTCAGGATACCAGTTAAGGCATGAGTACTTGTTGAGGTTACTGGTTAAGGCAAGGGTACTAGTTAAGGCTACTAGTTAAAGCCATGCTACTAGATAAGGCCAGGGTACTAGTTAAGGCTACTAGTTAATGCAAGGCTACTAGTTAAGACTAGTAAAGGCAAGGTTACTAGTTAAGATTACTGGTTAAAGCAAGGTAGTACCTAAGACTACTAGTTAAGGCAAGGGGTACTCAATAAGGGTGGTAATTAAGTGTAGTAGTTCAGGCAACGGTACTACTTAAGGCAAGAGTACTAGTTCAGGCTACTAGTTAAGTCCACTGTACTAGTTAAGGTAATAGTTAAGTCGAGGGTACTAGCTAAGACTACTAGTTAAGGCAAGGGTACTAGTTAAGGTTACCAGTGAGGCAAGAGTACTAGTTAAGGCCAGGGTAGTAGTTAAGGCCAGGGTAGTAGTTAAGGCTACCAGTTAAGGCAAAGGTATTAGTAAGGAAAGGGTACTAGTTAAGTCTACTAGTTAAGGAAGGGGCACTAGTTAAGGCTACTAGTTAAGGCAAGGCTGCTAGTTAAGGCAAGGCTACTAGTTAAGGGTACTAGTAATGCAAGGGTACTAGTTAAGACTGCTTGTTAAGGCAAGGGTACTAGTTCAGATTACTAATTTAGGGTACTTTTCAAGGCAAGGGTACTATTCAAGGCTAGTTGTCTAGACTACTGATCTATGCCACTAGTCTAGCTGACTAGTCCAGCTTACTGGTCTAGGCTACTACTCTAGCCTTCTCTTGTCTACTCTACTGTAGTCTACTATTGTTTACCCTATCATAAACTACCGTACCCTAATTTCTTCTAATCGATTTGATTCAATTCAAAGCATTTCAATGCGATTAGACGCGATTATGCTTGAATCGGCTCGATTCGGCACCATCGGCTCGATTCAGCTCGATTTGGTTCCAGTTGCTTCGATTCAGCTCGTTTTGACTCGATTCGGCTGGGTTCAGCCTTATTTAGCCCTATTCGGCTCGATTCGACCCTTTTCTAATCTATTTGTCTCTTCAAATCCATTTGACTCCATTCTACTCTATTCTCTTCTACCCTACATTGCTCTAATCTATTCTAATGGTTTTGATTTTTATCGTGATTCAAAGCATTTCGACGCGATTCGTCTCGTTTTGCTTCCATTTGGCTCTTTTCAGCTAGAATTGGCTCTATTCAGCTATATCCTGCACTATTTCACTCTATTCGACTCAGTCCTACTCTACTCCTCTACTTTACTCCTCTGCTCTACCCTACTGTACTATATTCTATTCTTTCTATTCTGTACTGTTTTATTGTATTTTATTCTCCCCTCCTCTCCCCTCCCCTTCTCTAATCTGTTTCGTTCGATTCGATGCATTTCCACGCTATTCGGCCTCATTAGGCTTGAATCAGCTCGATTTGGTTTGAATCGGCTAGATTTGGCTTCATTTCACTCCATTCGGCTCGATTTGGCTCGAATTGCGTCCATTCTGCTGGATTCTGCTCGATTAGGCCTTCTTTGGCCCTATTAGGCCCTATTCGACTCTTTTCTACTCTATTCATCTCTATCCATCTCTAATCGACTCCATTCCACACCATTCTACACTATTCTCCTCTATTCTATTCTACCCTTCCCTACCCTGATCTATTTTAATTGATTCGACCTGATTTGAAATGAATCGAAGTGATTCAACGCGTTCGGTCTCCATTCAGCTCAATTCAGCTATGTTCTGCACTATTTCACTCTTTTCTATTCTGTTGTATTCTTTCTGTCCTGTTCTGTTCTCTCCTATTCTGTTGTACTCTATTCTGGTCTACCCTACCCTACCCTACTGCGCCCCACCTAAACCTACCCTACTTTAATATATTTGATTCAGTTCGACGCGATTTGACAGGATTTGACGGGATTCGACGAGGTCCAAAGGCATTCGACCGGATTCGAAGAGTTTTGATAAGATTCCATGCGATTTGACGTGATTCAGGAGAATTCTATGAGATTTGAAGCAAATCGTAGTTATTCGACATGATACGACTTGATTCGCCATGACTTGACGACATTCGACGCAATTCGACATGGTATGTAGTGATTCGACCCGGATTGATGCAAAATGATGTGATTGGACATGTCTCGACGTGATTCGATGCAATTCGACGCTATTCGGCGACAATCAGTGGTATTCTGCTTGATTCAGATCAATTAGGTGCGTTTCCACACTAGATGGCTCCTTTCGGCTGTATTCAGCTCCATTCGTCTCTATTCGGCCTATTTGGCTCTATTCGAACCTATTCTTTTCCACTCTATTCTATTCCTTCTGTTCTGTTCTAATCTCTTCTATTCTACTCTATTCTATTCTACCCTTCCTTCCCTTCTCTAATCTATACGTTTCGATTGGATTTGACGCATTCAACGCAATTCAGCGCGATTAAGCTTGAATCAGCTCGATTTGGATCGGTTCGGCTCTATTTGTCTGAATTAAGCTTCATTCAGCTCATTTTGGCTTGAATTGCTTCGATTCTGCTCAATTCGGCCTTATTTGGCCCTATTGTGCTCTATTCGACTCTTTTCTACTCTATACGTCTCTATTTGACTCCATTCTACTCCATTATTTTCATTCCCCACCATTCTACACTATTCTGCTCTACCCTACCCTACACCTCTCTAATTTACTCTAATCGATTCGATGCGATTCCTCTCATTTCATCTCCATTCGACTCTATTCAGCTCTATTCGGCTTTAGTCTACTCTATTCTGTTGTATTGTTTCTATTCCGCTCTGTTCTATTCTACTCTATTCTACCCTGCCCTACACTACCCAACTCTAATCTATTCTAATCCATTTGGTTGGATTTGATTCAACCCATTTCAACACGATTCGGCTCAATTTGGCTCTATTTGGCTCTGTTCAAATCTATTCTACTATACTTTATTCCCCTCTACTCTACTCTAGCCTACTCTTGTCTGTAATCGTTCTGTTCTTTTCTGTTCTCTTCTATTCTGTTTTAGTTTATGCTACTCTAATCTATTCCACCCTACCCTACCATACCCGAACCTCCACTACTCTAATCTATTCTATTCGATTCGATGAATTTTTGACGCGATTCGGGTCAAATCGGTTCGATTCGTGTCCATTTGGTTTGAATAGTTTTGATTCAGCTTGATTAGGCTTGATTCGACTCCATTAGGCTCGATTTGCTGGATTTGCTCTATTTGGCTCAATTGAGCTCGATTCGGCCCTCTTTGGCCCTATTCAGCACTATTCAGCTGTATTCGTCTCTTTTCTACTCTTTTCGACTCCATTCGATTCCATTGCACAGCATTCTACACTATTCTACTCTATCCTACTCTAATTTACTGTAATTGGTTCGATGGGATTCGATGCGAATTTGTCTCCTTTTGTCTCCATTTGGCTCAATTCGACTGTATTCTACTCTGTTCTACTCTACACTATTCTGCTCTGCTCTACCCTTTTCTACTTTATTCTATTGTATTCTTTCTATTCTCTTCTACTGTGTTCAATTCTATTCTACTCTATTCTATCCTACCCTACTCTAATCTATTTTACTGGATTCGATTCCATGCATTTCGATGCGATTCGTCTCAAATCGGCTCCATTGCACTCCATTCATCCCCCTTGAAATCAAATGTGTTTAATTCAGCTCTAATTGGCTCCATTTGGCTCTAGTCAGCTCTATTCAGCTCTAATAGGCTCTATTCAGCTCTATGAGACTACTCAACTCTATTATCTCTTTTCGACTCCTTTCAACTCCACTCTACACCATTCTACTCCATCTGACTCTATTCTTCTCTATTCTATTCTATTGTCTTGTACTCTACCCTTCTCTAGTCTATTCTGATTGATTGGATTTGGTTTGACTTGAATCAGTGGGATTCCACGCAATTCGATGGGATTCGATGCGACACTCCACGATTCTGCAGGATTCGGCGCGATTCATCTTGATTTCTATCTCTTCAGCCCTTTTTGGCTCTATTTGGATGTATTTGGCCCTATTCGGCAATATTCAACTCTATTCTACTCTAATTCTTCTATACTGTACACTACTCGACTCTATTCTAGTCTTTCAGTTCTGTTCTGTTCTATTCTACTCTGTTCTACTGCATTCTATTCTACCCTACCCTACCCTACCCTAACTTACCCTACTGTAATCTGTTCTATTCTATTCAACAAAAATTGAACGTGATTCGACCTGATTCGGGTCGTATCAGCTCGATTCAGCTCCGTTTTGTGACATTAAACTCGATTCGGTTCTACCTGGCCCTTTTCCACTCTTTTCGGCTGTTTTCAGCAGTATTCGACTCTATTTGACTCTAGTCTACTCTATTCTTTCTGTTCTGTTCTATTCTACTCTATTCTATTCTACCCTGCCCTACAGTAATCTATTTGATTCTATTCGACTGAATTCAACGTGATTCGACATGATTCGTCTCGATTCACCTCGAATTTGGTTGATTCAGCTGCATTCAGCTCTGTTTGGCTCTTTCTGGCTCTATTCAACTCTATTTGACTCTAGTGTATTATACTCGACTCTACTTAATTCTATTCTATTCTTTGTATTGTGTTCTGTTCTATTCTAACCTCTGCTACCCTACCCTCCTCTACGCTAATCTATTCTATTCAATTCAATGCATTTCGACGCGATTCCATGTGATTAGGCTTGTATCGGCTTGATTTAGATCTATTTGGCTTGAATCAGGTCAATTCGGGTTGATTCTGCTCGATTCATCATAATTAGGCTCGATCCAAACTTATTCGGCCCTGTTTGGCTCTATTCAACTCTTTTCTACTTTATTCGTCTCTATTTGGCTCCATTCGACTCCATTCCACACCATTCTACTCTGATCTACTCCATTCTACACTATTCTATTCTGTTCTACCCTACAGTACTCTATTCTAATCAATTCAATTTATCACGGTTTGTCTCGTTTCCTCTTCATTTGACTCGATTCAGCTCGAATTGGATCTATTCATCTCTATTCTTCACTACTCGACTCTGACTATTCTACTCCATTCTACTCCATTCTACTCTGTATTCTCTTCTCTTCTACTCTATGCTATTCTTCTGTGCCCTACCCTACTGAATCCCATCCTAACCTACACTACTCTAATCTGTTCAATTTAATTCGATTCCATTCAATTCGTTCTGATTTGACACAATTTGACGGGATTCGGTTAGATTACATAAGAATCGATGGGTTTTGGAGGGATTTGATGGAATTCAATGAGATTCGATGCAATAGGATGCGATTAGGTTCCATTTGGCTCGATTTAGTTTGGTTCATTTTGTTTGCCTCTATTTGGCTAGTTTCGGCTCCATTCAGCTTGAATCTGGTCGATCAACTTGATTTTGCTCAATTCAGCCCTATTTGGTCCTATTCGGCGCTATTCGGCTCTATTCAACTCTTTCGTACTCTATTTATCTTTGTTCAACTCCATTAGTCTCCATTCCAAACCATTCTACTCCATTCTACACTATTCTAGTCTACAGAACCCTACCCTACCCTATCCTAATGTAGTCTGTTCTTTTCTATTCTGTTGTATTCTATTCTCGTTTTCTATTTTCTCAATTCCATCGTATGCTACTCTGCTACTCTACCGTACCCTACACTAAACTAACCTACTCTGACCTATGCTGTTCTATTTTCTCTGTTCCACCGTATGCTCCCCTTCCCTATGCTACCCACCATACCTTATGCTACTACTTAGGGGTACTCAATAAGGGTGCTAATGAAGGGTACTAGTTCTGGCAAGAGTACTACTTAAGGAAAGGGTACTAGTTCAGGCTTCTAGCTAAGGCCACTGTACTAGTTAAGGCAAGAGTACTACTTAAGACTACTAGTAAGGCAAGGGTACTAGTTAAGGCTACTAGTTAAGGTAAAAACTCCCCAGTTAAGGCAAAGATACTTTTTAAGAGTATAGGTTAAGGTCTGGGTAGTAGTTAAGGCTACTATTAAAGCAAGACTACTAGTTAAGTCTACTAGTTAAGGCAAGGGTACTACTTAAGGCAAGAGTACTAGTTAGGGGTACTAGTTAAGCAAGGGTACTAGTTTAGATTACTAATTTAGGGTTCTTGTCAAGGCAGGGGTACTATTCAAGGCTATTTGTCTAGGCTATTTATCTATGCCACTAGTCTAGCTGACTAGTCCAGTTTACTAGTCTAGGCTACTACTCTAGCCTTCTCTTGTCTACTTTAGTCTACCTTAGTCTGCCCTGTCATAAACTACCCTACCCTAACCTCTTCTAATCTATTCGATTTGATTCGATTGGAAGCATTTTGATGTGATTGGACTCGATTATGCTTAAATGAGCTCGGTTTGCCTTGATTCGGCACCATCAGCTTGATTCAGCTCGAATCGCTTCGATTCTGCTCATTTCGACTTAATTCGGCTCAGTTCAGACTTATTCGGCCCTATTCAGCTCAATTCGCTTCTCTTCTACTCTGTCTCTATTTGACTCCATTTGACTCCATTCTACTCCATTCTGTTCTACCCTACCCTACTCTAATCCATTCTAATGGATTAGATTCGACACGATTCGAAGCAATTCGACGCGATTCATCTCGTTTTGTTTCCATTTGGCTCAATTCGGCTAGAATTTCCTCTATTCAGCTATATCCTGCACTATTTCACTCTATTCGACTCAATTCTACTCTACTCTTCTCTACTTTACTCTTCTCTGCTCTACCCTACTCTACTATATTCTATTCTGTACTATTCTATTCTACCCTCCCCAACACTCCCCTCCCCTTCTCTAATCTATTTGATTCGATTCATTTCAATGCATTTCGATGCAACTCGACGAGATTAGGCTTGAATCAGCTCGATTTGGTTCAAATCAGCTCGATTTCACTCCATTCGGCTCAATTTGGCTCGAATTGCATCGATTCTGCTGGATTCTGCTCGATTAGGCCTTCTTTGGCCCTATTCGGCCCTCTTCTGCTCTATTCGGCGCTATTCGGCTCTATTCAACTCTTTTCTACTCTATTCATCTCTGTTCAACTCCATTCCACACCATTCTACTCCATTCTACACTATTCTATTATACAGAACCCTACCCCACCCTACCCTATCCTAATCTTGTCTGTTCTTTCTATTCTATTCTCCTTTTCTATTTTCTCTATTCCATCCTATGGTACTCTACTATACCCTATACTAAACTAACCTACCCTGACCTATGCTGTTCTATTCTATGTTATTCTGTTTTCTCTGTTCCACCATATGCTACCCTTCCCTATACTACCTCACCTACCATTCCCTACTACTTAAGGGTACTCAATATGGGTACTAATTAAGGGTACTACTTAGGGCAAAGATACTACTTAAGGCAAGGGTACTAGTTCAGGCTACTACTTAAGACCAGGGTACTAGTTGAGGGTACTAGTTAAGGTAAGGGTATTAGTTTAGGGTACTAGTTAAGGCCAGGTTAGTAGTTCAGGGTTTTAATTAAGGCACGGGCAATTGTTGAGGGTACTGGTTGAGGAAAGGGTACAATTGAAGGCTACTAGCTAAGGCCATGCTACTAGTTAAGGCTACCAGTTAAGGCAAGGGTACTAGTTAGGGCTACTAGTTAAGGCCAAGAAACTAGTTAAGTCTACTAGCTAAGGCAAGGGCACTAGTTAAGGATACCAGTTAAGGCAAGGGTCCTAGTTAAGGCTACTAGTTTAGGCAAGGGTAGTATTTTGGGGTACTAGTTCAGGGTACTTCTCAAGGCAAGGGTACTATTAAAGGCTAGTTGTCTAGGCTACTGATCTATGCCACTAGTCTACCTGACTACTCCAGCTTACTAGTCTAGGCTACCACTCTAGCCTTGCATTGTCTACTCTACTGTAGTCTACTTTCGTCTACCCTAGTCTACCCTATCTTAAACTACCCTACCCTAACCTAGTCAATTCCGTTTGATTCAATTCAAAGCATTTCGATGTGATTGGACGCGATTATGCTTGAATTGGCTCGATTCGGAACCATCAGCTCGATTCAGCTCGATTTAGATCAAATCACTTCGATTCGGCTGGATTCTGCTCGTTTTGCCTCAATTTGGCTCGATTAGGCTCGATTCGACTCTTTTCTACTCTGTTTGTCTCTATTCGACTCCATTCTACACTATTCTCTTCTACCCTACCCTACGCTACTCTAATCTATTCTAATGGATTCTATTCAACGCAATTCGAAGCAATTCAACACAATTCATCTTGTTTTGTTTCCATTTGGCTCGATTCGGCTAGAATTGGCTCTATTCAGCTATATCCTGCACTATTTGACTCTATTCTACTCAATTCTGCTCTACTCTTCTCTGCTGTACTCTACTGTACTATATTCTATTCTTTCTTTTGCGTGCTGTTCTATTCTATTTTACTGTATTCTATTCTATCCTCCCCGCCCCTACCCTTCTCTAATCTATTTGATTCAATTCATTTTGACGCATTTCCACCCGATTCAACGCAATTAGGCTTGAATCAGCTCGAATGGGTTCGAATCAGCTCTATTTGGCTCGATTTGGCTCGAATTGCGTAGATTCTGCTCCATTAGGACTTCTTTGGCCCTATTCGGCCCTATCCTGCTCTATTCGACTCTTTTCTACTCTATTCATCTCTATCCGTCTCTATTCGACTCCGTTCAACTCCATTCTATTCCATTCCACACAATTCTACACTATTATACTCTATTCTATTCTACCTTTCCATACCATAATCTGTTCTAATCGATTCAATTCGTTTTCACCCGATTTCACACGATACATCTCGTTTTGTCGCCATTCGGCTCAATTTGGCTTTGTTCTGCACTATTTGACTCTGTTCTACTCTACCCTATTCTATTCTGTTGTATTCTTTCTATTCTGTTCTGTTCTGTTCTCTCCTATTCTGTTGTACTCTATTCTATTCTACCCTACCCTACTGCACCCCACCCAAACCAACCCTACTTTAATCTACTTGATTCAATTCGACGGGATTCAGAGAGATGAGATTCGAAGAGGTTTGAAGAGATTTCATGAGATTTGACGTGATTCATCAGGATTCCATGAGATTCGATGCAATTCGAAGTTATTCGACATGATACAATGCGGTTCGCTGTGATTCGACGACATTCGATGTGATATGAAGGGATTTGACCCGATTTGACACGAAACAATGTGAGTCGACACGATTCGACATGATTCGATGCGATTCGATGGTATTTGGCGACAGTCGGTGCGATTCTGCTTGATTCACCTCATTTAGGTGCGTTTCAGCACTATACGGCTCTTTTCGGCTGTATTCAGCTCCATTCAGCTCTATTTGTCTCTATTCGGCTCTATTCAATTCTATTCGACTCTACTCTTTTCCCCTCTGTTCTATTCCTTCTATTCTGTTCCAATCTCTTCTATTCTACTCTATTCTATTCTACCCTCCCCTCCCCTTCTCTAATCTATACGTTTTGATTTGATTTGACGCATTTAACTCAATTAGATGCGATTAAACTAGAATCAGCTCGATTCAGATCGATTTGGTTCTATTCAGCTCAGTTAGGCTCCACTCAGCTCGTTTTGGCTTGAATCACTAGATTCTGCTCGATTCAGCCTTATTCGGCCCTATTCTGCTCTATTTGACTCTTTTCTACTCTATTCCTCTCTATTTGACTCCATTCTATTCATTCCACACAATTCTACACTATTCTACTCTATTCTGCTCTACTCTACCTACCCTACTCTAATTTACTCTTGATTCAATGGGATTCCTCTCATTTCATCTCTATTCAGCTCTATCTGACTCTACTCTATTATACCCTACTCTATTGTACTCTAGTCTACTCTTCTCTACTCTATTCTATTGTATGGTTTCTCTTCTGATCTGTTCTATTCTACTCTATTCTGCCCAATTCTAATCTATTCTAATCCATTTGATTGGATTCGATTGGACCCATTTTGACATGATTCAGCTCGATTTGGCCGTATTTGGCTCTGTTCTACTCTATTCCCCTCTACTCTAGTCTACTCTTTTCTGTATTCTTTCTGTATTGTTCTGTTCTATAATGTTTTATTCTACTCTATTCTACCCTACCCTACCGTACGCGAACCTTCCCTACTGTAATCTATTCAATTCGATTTTACGAATTTTGAAGAAATTTGGGTCGAATTGGTTCGATTCATGTCCAATCGGCTCCATTTGGTTCGAATAGTGTCGATTCGGCTAGATTGGGCTCGATTCAGCTCCATTAGGCTCAATTCGGCTCGATTCGGCTTGATTTTGCTCAATTCAGCTCGATTCTGCCCTCTTGGGCCTATTTGGCACTATTAGGCTCTATTCGGCTCTTTTCTACTCTATTCAACTCCATTCGATTCCATTGCACACCATTCTACATTATTCTACTCTACTCTACTCTACTCTAATTTACTGTAATTGATTCGATGGGATTCGAAGCTATTTATCTTGTTTTGTCTCCATTCAGCTCGATTCGACTTTATTCGACTCTGTTCTACTCTACTCTACACTATTCTGCTCTGCTCTACTCTTTTCTACTCTATTGTATTGTATTTTTTCTATTCCGTTCTACCGTGTTCAATTCTATTCTACTCTGTTCTATCCTACCCTGCTCTAATCTATTCTACTGGATTGGATTCCATGCATTTTGACGCTATTTGGCTCAAATCGGCTCCATTCCACTCCATCCCCATTCAGCTCATATTGGTTCGATTCAGCTCTAATTGGCTCCATTCGGCTCTAGTCGGCTCTATGCAGCTGTAATGGGCTCTATTCAGCTCTATTAGACTCTACTCAACTCTATTATCTCTTTTCGACTCCATTCAACTCCATCCTACTCCATCCTTCTCTGTTCTATTGTATTGTACTCTACCATACTCTAGTCTATTCTAATCGATTGGATTGGATTTGACTTGAGTCGATGGGATTCAATGCAATTCAACAGGATTTGACGGGATTCGACACGGTTCCATGGATTTCGGCTCGATGCATCTTGATTTCTATCGATTTGGCTCTTTTTGGCTTTATTCGGCAATATTCGACTCTTTACTCTACTCGACCCTATTCTATTCTTTCAGTTCTGTTCTGTTCTACTGCATTCTATTCTCCCCTACCCTACCCTAACTTACCCTACTGTAATCTGTTCAATTCTATTCGACACACATGAACACGATTCGACCTGATTCAGGTCGTACTGGCTCGATTCAGCTCCTTTCCACTACATTAGACTTGATTCGGTTCTACTGGGCTCTTTTCTGCTCTATTGGGCTCTTTTCGACAGTACTCGACTCTATTTGACTGTACTCTACTCTACTCTTTCTCTTCTGTTCTATTCTACCCTACCCTAACCTTACCTGCCCTACACTAATCTATTTCATTCGATTCTACACATTTCAACTCGATTCGACATGATTCGTCTCGATTCTCCTCGAATTTGGTCGATTCAGCTGTATTCAGCTCTGCTCGGCTCTTTTCAGCTCTATTTGGCTCTATTCAACTCTATTTGACTGTACTGTACTTAAATTCTGTTGTATACTTTCTATTGTGTTCTGTTCTGTTCTATTCTAACCTCTCCTACTCTACCCTCCTCTACTCTAATCTATTCGATTCGATTCAATGCATTTTGACGCGATTCCATGTGATTAGGCTGAAATCGGCTCGATTTAGCTCTATCTGGCTTGAATTGGGTCAATTTGGCTCGATTCTGCTCAATTCAGCATAATTAGGCTCTATTCAACCTTATTTGGCCCTGTTCGGCTCTATTCTACTCTTTTCTACTTTATTCGTCTCTATTAGGCTCCATTTGACTCCATTCCACACCATTCTACTCCATTCTATCCCATTCTATTCTGTTCTAAACTACCCTACCCTACTCTAATCTATTCTAATTGATTCCATTCATCACGATTTCTCTCATTTCCTCTCCTTTCGACTCGATTCAGCTCGAATTGGATCTATTCATCTATATTCTGCACTGCTCGACTTTGACTATTCTACTCTACTCAACTCTACTGCAGTCTACTCTGTATTTTCTTCTATTTTAATCTATTCTATTCTTCTGTGCCCTACCCTACTGAATCCCAGCCTAACCTACACTACTCTAATCTATTCAATTTAATTCGATTCCATTCAATTCAACACCATTCGACCTGATTTGACATGGTTCTACGGGATTCGGTGAGATTCCAGGAGATTTGACGGGTTTTGGTGGAATTTGATGGAATTCAACGAGATTCGATGCAATAGGATGCGATTAGGTGTGATTTGGCTCGATTTAACTCGGTTCATTTTGTTTGTCTCTATTTGGCTTGTTTCAGCTCCATTTGGCTCCATTCAGCTCGAATCTGGTCGATTCTACTCGATTCGGCTCGATATGGCTTGATTCGGCTCTATTCGGCCCTATTTGGCCCTATTTGGCACTATTCGGCTCTATTCAACTCTTTTCTACTCTATTCATCTCTGTTCGACTCCATTCGACTCCATTCCACACCATTCGACTCCATTCCACACCATTCGACTCCATTCTACACTATTCTATTCTACAGAACCCTACTCCACCGTACTCTAATCTATTCTGTTCTTTTTTCTTCTATTCTGTCGTATTCTATTCTCCTTTTCTATTTTCACTATTCCATTGTATGCTACTCTACCATACCCTACACTAAACTGACCTACCCTGACCTATGCTGTTCTATTCTATTTTCTCTGTTCCACCGTATGCTCCCCTGCCCTATGTTACCCCACCTTATAGTACCCTACTACTTAGGGATACTCAGTAAGGGTAATAATTAATGGTACTAGTTAGGGCAAGGGCACTACTTAAGGCAAGGGTACTAGCTCAGGCTACTAGTAAAGGCCAGGGTAGTAGTTAAGTATGCAATTTAAGGTAAGGGTATTAGTTTAGGGTACTAGTTAAGGCCAGGGTACAAGTTCAAGGTACTAAATAAAGTAATTGTTCAGGGTACTGATAACGCAGGGTACTACTTAATGCTACTAGTTAAGGCCATACTACTAGTTAAGACCAGGGTACTAGTTAAGGCCACTAGTAAAGGCAAGGATACTACTTAATGTACTAGTTATGGCAAGGGTACCAGTTAAGACTACTAGTTAAGGCCAGGGTACTAGTTAAAACTACTAGTTAAAGCAAGGGTATTAGTTGGCTACTGGTTAAGGAAAGGGTACTAGTTAGGGCTACTATTTAAGGCCAGGGTACTAGTTAAGTCTACTTGTTAAGGCAAGGGCAGTAGTTAAGAGTACTAGTTCAGGCAAGGGCACTAGTTCTGGGTATTAATTCAGGGTACTTGTCAAGGTAAGGGCTAGTTGTCCAGGCTACTCATCTATGCCACTAGTCTGGCTGACTAGTCCAGCTTACTAGTCTAGGCTACTACTCTAGCCTTGCATTGTCTACTCTACTGTAGTCTACCTTCGTCTACCCTAGTCTACCTTACCTTAAACTACCCTACCCTAACCTAGTCAATTCCATTTGATTCGATTCAAAGCATTTCGATGTGATTGGACGTGATTTTGCTTGAATCGGCTCGATTCGGCTCAATTTGGATCGAATCACTTCAATTCAGCTGGATTCTGCTCGTTTTGCCTCGATTTGGCTTGATTCAGCCTTATTCGGCCCTATTCGGCTCGATCCGACACTTTTCTACTCTATTTGTCTCTATTCAACTCCATTCTATACTATTCTACTCTATTCTCTTCTACCCTACCCTACTGTAATCTATTCTAATGGATTCTATTCGGCGTGATTCGAAGCAATTCAACACAATTCATCTCGTTTTGATTCCATTTGGCTCGATTCGGCTAGAATTAGCTCTATTCAGCTATATCCTGCACTATTTGACTCTATTCGACTCAATTCTACTCTACTCTTCTCTACTTTTCTCTATTCTACTGTACAGTATTCTATTCTTTCTATTGTGTACTGTTCTATTCTATTCTACTCTCCCCGTCCCTCACCTACCCTTCTCTAATATATTTAATTTGATTCATTTTGATGCATTTCCACCCGATTAGACGGGATTAGGCTTGAATCAGCTCGACTGGGTTCGAATCAGCTCTATTCGGCTCGATTTGGCTCGAATTGCATCGATTCTGCTGCATTCTGCTGGATTCTGCTCCATTAGGACTTCTTTGGCCCTGTTTGGCCCTATCCTGCTCTATCCGACTGTTTCCTACTCTATTCATCTCTATCTGTCTCTGTTAGACTCCATTCAACTCCATTCTATTCCATTCCAAACCATTCTACTCTATTCTATTCTATCCTTCCCTAGCCCAATCTATTCTAATCGATTCGATTTGTTTTGACCCAATTCAAAGCGATTGACGAGCTCCGTCTCGTTTTCTCTCCATTCGGCTCAATTTGCCTATGTTCTGCACTATTTGACTCTATTCTACCCTACTCAATTCTATTCTGTTGTATTCTTTCTATTCTGTTCTCTCCTATTCTGTTGTACTCTATCCTATTCTACCCCACCCTACCCTACTGCACCCCACCCAAACTTACCCTACTTTAATCTATTTGATTTAATTCAACGGAATTCGATGGAATTCGACGAGATCCGAAATGATTCAATGGGATTCGAGGAGATTTGAAGAGATTCCATGCGATTTGATATGATTCAGCAGGATTCTATCAGATTCGATGCAATTCGAAGTTATTGGATGTGACATGACACGATTCGCCATGATTTGACGACATTCAACGCGATATGATGCGATTTGACCCGATTTGACATGAAACGATGTGATTCGACGCGATTCGAAGTGATTCAATGCGATTCGACGCTATTTGGGGACAGTCAGTGCGATTCTGCTTGATTCAGCTCGATTAGGTACGTTTCAGCTGTATTCAGCTCCATTCAGCTCTATTCGGCTCTATTCGTCTGTAGTCTTTTCCACTCTATTCTATTCTATTGCTTCTAATCTCTTCTATTCTACTCTATTCTATTCTACCCTACCCTCCCCTACCCGTCTCTAATCTATATGTTTTGATTCGATTTGATGCATTTAACGCGATTAGACGCGATTAAGCTTGAATCAGCTCGATTCGGATGGATTTGGCTCTGTTTGGCTCAATTAGGCTCCATTCAGCTCGTTTTGGCTTGAATCGCTTCGATTCTGCTCGATTCGGCCTTATTCGGCCCTATTCTGCTCTTTCGACTCTTTTCTACTCTATTGCTGTGTATTTGACTCCATTCTATTCCTTCCACACAATTCTACACTATTCTGCTCTACCCTACCCTACTCTAATTTACTCTAATCGATTCGATGCGATTCCTCTCATTTCGTCTCCATTCGGCTCTATTCAGCTCTATTCGACTCTATTATACTCTACTATTCTCTACTCTATACTATTGTATGGTTTCTATTCTGTTCTGTTCTATTCAACTCTATTCTACCCAACTCTAATCTATTCTAATCCATTTGACTGGATTCAATTGGACCCATTTCGACGCGATTCGGCTCAATTTGGCTCTGTCTGACTCTATTCTACCCTTCCCCTCTACTCTAGTCTACTCTTTTCTGTATTCTTTCTGTATTGTTCTGTTCTGTTCTATTCTGTTTTATTCTACTCTATTCTACCCTACCCTACCATACCCGAACCTCCCCTACTGTAATCTATTCAGTTCGGTTTGACGAATTTTGACGGAATTTGTGTTGAATCGGTTCGATTCGTGTCCATTTGGCTCGAATTGTGTGGATTCGGCTTGATTAGGATCGATGCGGCTCTATTCAGCTCCATTAGGCTCGATTCAGCTTGATTTGGCTCAATTCAGCTCAATTCGGCCCTTTCCGCCCTGTTCGGCACTATTCGGCTCTATTCGGCTCTTTTCTACTCTATTCGATTCCATTGCACACCATTCTGCTCCATTCTACGCTGTTCTACTCTACCCTACTTTAATTTACTATACTTGATTCAATGGGATTCGACGCGATTTGTCTCGTTTTGTCTCCATTTGGCTCGATTCGACTCTATTCGACCCTGTTCCATTCTACTCTCCTCTACACTATTCTGCTCTACTCTACTCATTTCTACTCCATTGTATTGTATTCTTTCTATTCTGTTCTACTGTGTTCAATTCAATTCTACTCTATTCTATCCTACCCTACTCTCATCTATTCTACTGGTTTCGATTCCATGCATTTCGATGCGATTCGGCTCAAATCGGCTCCATTCCACTCCATTCATCCCCATTCGGCTCAAATCGGTTCGGTTCAGCTCTAATTGGCTCCATTTGGCTCTAGTCGGCTCTATCCGGCTGTAATAGGCTCTATTCAGCTATATTAGACTCTACTCAACTCTATTATCTCTTTTCAACTCCATCCTACTCCATCCTCCTTTATTCTATTGTATTGTACTCTGCCCTACTCTAGTCTATTCTAATTGATTGGATTTGTCTTGAATCAATGGGATTCAATGCAATTCGACGGAATTCGACACGATACACCACGATTCCACGGGATTCGGTGCAATTCATCTTGATTTCTATCGATTCAGCTCTTTTTGGCTCTATTTGGCAATATTCGACTCTATTCTACTCTACTTTTCTCTACTCTACTCTACTCTACCCTATTCTATTCTTTCAGTTCTGTTCTATTCTGTTACGTTCTACTGCATTCTATTCTCCCCTACCCTACCCTAACTTACCCTACTGTAATCTGTATGATTCTGTTCGACACACTTGAACGCGATTGGTCCTCATTCGGGTCATATCAGCTCGGTTCAGCTCCTTTCTGCTCCATTAGACTCGATTCTGTTCTACTCGACTCTTTTCTGCTCTATTCCGCTCTTTTCGGCACTATTCGACTCTATTTGACTGTAGCCTACTCTATTCTTTCTGTTCTGTTCTATTCTACCCTACCCTAACCTTACCTGCCCTACACTAATCTATTTGATTCGATTCGACACATTTCAACACAATTCGACATGATTCGTCTCGATTCTCCTCGAATTTGATCCATTCGGCTCTATACAGCTCTGTTTGGCTCTTTTCGGTTCTATTCGGCTCCATTCAACTCTATTTGATTCTATTCTGCTGTACTCTACTTAATTCTATTCTATTCTTTCTATTGCATTCTGTTCTGTTCTATTCTAACCTCTCCTACCCTACCCTCCTCTACTCTAATCTATTCGATTCGATTCAATGCATTTTGACGCGATTCCATGTGATTAGGCTGAAATCGGCTCGATTTAGCTCTATCTAGCTTGAATCGGGTCAATTTGGCTCGATTCTGCTCAATTCAGCATAATTAGGCTCAATTCAATCTTATTCGGCCCTGTTCGGCTCTATTCAACTCTTTTCTACTTTATTCGTCTCTATTAGGCTCTATTTGACTCCACTGCACACCATTCTACTCTGTTCTACTCTATTCTACACTATTCTATTCTGTTCTAAACTACCCTACCCTACTCTAATCTATTTGATTCATCACAGTTTGCCTCATTTCCTCTCCTTTCGACTCGATTCGGCTTGAATTGGATCTATTCATCTATATTCTGCACTACTCGACTCTGACTATCCTACTCTCCTCAACTCTACTCCATTCTACTCTTTGTGTTCTCTTCTGTTCTGTTTTGTTGTGTTCTACTCTATTCTATTCTATTCTACTGTGCCCTACCCTACCAAATCCCAGCCTAGCCTACACTACTCTAATCTATTCAATTTAATTCGGTTCCATTCAATTCGACACCATTTGACCCGATTTGACACAGTTCAATGGGATTTGTTGATATTCCACAAGATTCGACGGGTTTTGGTGGGATTTGACGAGATTCTATGCAATAGGATGCGATTTGGGTAGATTTAGCTCGGTTCATTTTGTTTGTCTCTATTTGGCTTGTTTCAGCTCCATTCGGCTACAATCAGCTCGAATCTGGTCGATTCGACTCGATTTGGCTCGATTTAGCTTGATTCGGCTCGATTCGGCCCTATATGGCGCTATTTGGCTCTATTCAACTCTTTTCTACTCTATTCATCTCTGTTCGGCTCCATTCCACACCATTCTACACTATTCTATTCTACAGAACCCTACCCCACCCTACCCTATCCTAATCTAGTCTGTTGTTTTCTATTCTGTTGTATTCTATTCTCCTTTTCTATTTTCTCTATGCCATCCTATGCTACTCTACCATATCCTACACTAAACTAACCTACCCGGACCTGTGCTGTTCTAGTCTCTCTGTTCCAGTGTATGCTACCCTACCCTATGCTACCCCTCCGTACTGTACCCTACTACTTAGGGGTACTCAATAAAGGTACTAATTAAGGGTACTAGTTCGGGCAAGGATACTATCTAAGGCAAGGGTACTAGTTCAGGCTACTAGTTAAGCCCAGGGTACTAGTTAAGGGTACTAAGTAAGGTAAGGGTATTAGTTTTGGGTACTAGTTAAGGCCAGGGTAGTAGTTCAGGGTACTAGTTAAGGCAAGGGTACATGCTGAGGGTACTGGTTGAGGCAAGGGTACTAGTGAAGGCTACTGGTTAAGGCCATGCTACTAGTTAAGGCTACCAGTTAAGGCAAGTGTACTAGTTAAGGCAAGGCTAATAGTTTGGGCTACTAGTTAAGGCCAGGGTACTGGTTAAGGCTACTAGTTCAGGCAAGAGCACTAGTACTGGGTACTAATTCAGGGTACCTTTCAAGGCAAGGGTACTATTCAATGCTAGTTGTCTAGGCTACTGATCTATGCCACTAGTCTAGCTGACTAGTCCAGCTTACTAGTCTAGGCTACTACTCCAGCCTTCTCTTGTCTACTCTACTGTAGTCTACCTTTGTCTACCCTAGTCTACCCTATCAAAAACTACCCTACCCTAACCTAGTCTATTATAATCCATTCGATTTGATTCGATACAAAGCATTTCAATGCGATTGGACGCGATATGCTTGAATCGGATTGATTCGGTTCGACTCGGCTCCATGAGCTCGATTCAATTCAATTCAGCTGGATTCTGCTCGTTTCGACTCGATTCGGTTCGGTTCACCCTTATTTGGCCCTATTCGGCTCGATTCGACTCTTTCCTACTCTTTTTGTCTCTATTCGACTCCATTTGACTCCATTCTACACTATTTTACTCTATTCTGTTCTACCCTAACCTACCCTACTCTAATCTATTCTAATGGATTCGATTCGACGCGATTCAAAGCAATTCGACGGAATTCATCTCGTTTTGTTTCCATTTGGCTCAATTCGGCTAGAATTGGCTCTATTGAGCTATATCCTGCACAATTTGACTCTGTTCTACTCAATTCTACTCTACTCTTCTCTGCTCTATTCTAGTGTACTCTATTCTATTCTTTCTATTCTGTACTGTTCTATTCTACTCTATTCTATTCTACCCTCCCCGTCCCTCCCCTACCCTTCTCTAATCTATTTGATTCGATTTGATTCGACGCATTTCCACATGATTCAACGCCATTCGACTTGAGTCAGCTCGATTTGATTCGAATAAGTTCTATTCGGCTCAATTTGGCTCGAATTGTGTCCATTCTGCTCTATTAGGCCTCTTTGGCCCTATTCGGCCCTATCCTGTTCTATTCGATTCTTTTCTACTCTATTCATCTCCTTCCATCTCTATTTGACTCCATTCAACTCCATTCTATTCCATTCTACACTATTCTATTCTACCCTTCTTTACCCTAGTCTATTCTAATCGATTTGATTCTTTTTGACCCAGTTCGAAGCGATTGATGCGCTTCATCTTGTTTTCTCTCCATTCGGCTCAATTTGCCTATGTTCTGCACTGTTTGACTCTATTCTACTCTACTCTATTCTATTCTGTTGTATTCTTTCTATTCTGTTCTGTTCTATTCTCTCCTATTCTGTTGTACTCTATTCTATTGTGGTCTACCCTACTCTACTGCACCCCACCCAAACCTACCCTACTTTATTTGATTCAATTCGTTTCATTTTGACGCGATTTGACGGGATTCGACGGGATTCGATGATATCCAAAGGGATTCAATAGAATTCGAAGAGATTTGAAGAGATTCCATGCAATTCAATGTTATTAAGCAGGATTCTATGAGATTCGTCGCAATTTGAAGTTATTCGAGGTGATATGCGATTTGCTGTTATTCGACGACATTCGAGGCAATTCAATGCAATATGAAGCGATTCGACCCGATTTGACGGGAAATGAGGTAATTCGACGTGATTCGATGTGATTCGATGCTATTCAGGGACAGTCAGTGCGATTCTGCTTGATTCAGCTGAATCAGGTGTGATTCAGCACTATACGGCTCTTTTCGGCTGTATTCAACTCCATTCAGCTCTATTTGGCTCTGCTCGACTCTACTCTTTTCCACTCTATTCTATTCCTGCCAGTCTGTTCTAATCTCCTCTATTCTACTCTGCTCTATTTTATTCTACTCTCCTCTCCCCTACCCTTCTCTAATCTATATGTTTTGATTCGATTTGATGCATTTAACTCGATTAGACGCGATTAAGCTTGAATCAGCTCAATTCGGATCGATTTGACTCTATTTGGCTCAATTAGCTTCCATTCAGCTCGTTTTGGCTTGAATCGCTTCGGTTCTGCTCCATTCAGCCTTATTCGGCCCTATTCTGCTCTATTCGACTCTTTTCTACTCTATTCGTCTCTATTTGACTCCTTTCACTCCATTCTATTCATTCCACACTATTCTACTCTATTCTGCTCTACCCTACCCTACTCTAATTTACTCTAATCGATTCGACACAATTCCTCTTATTTCTTCTCTACTCGGCTCTATTCAACTCTATTCTACACTACTCTATTATACTCTAGTCTACTCTTCTCTATTGTATGGTTTCTATTCTGTTCTGTTCTATTCTGCCCTACCCTGTGCTACCCAACTCTATTCTAATCCATTTGATTGGATTCCATTAGACCCATTTTGACGCTGTTCAGCTCAATTTGGCTCTATTTGGCTCTGTTCCACTCTTTTCTACTCTATCGCCTTCTACTCTACTCTTTTCTGTATTCTTTCTTTATTGTTCTGTTCTATTTTGTTCTCTTCTATTCTATTCTCTTTATTCTTCTCTACTGTATTGTACCCTACCCTACCATACCTGAACCTCCCCTACTCTAATCTATTCCATTCGATTTGATGAATTTTGACGCGATTCGGGTCGAATTGGTTCGATTCGTGTCGTTTCAGCTCCATTTGGCTCGAATAGTGTCAGTTTGGCTTGATTAGGCTCGATTCGGCTCCATTACACTCGATTCGGCTCAGTTCAGCTCGATTCGGCCCTGTTCTGCCCTATTCGGCACTATTCGGCTCTATTCAGCTCTTTTCTACTTTATTTGACTCCATTTGATTCCGTTGCACTCCATTCTACACTATTCTACTCTACCCTACTCTAATTTATGTAATTGATTCGATGGGATTCTACGCAATTTGACTCATTTCATCTCCATTTGGCTCAATTCAACTCTATTCGACTCTGTTCTACTCTCCTCTCCTCTACACTATTCTGCTCTGCTCTACTCTTTTCTACTCCATTGTATTGTATTCTTTCTATTCTGTTCTACTGTGTTCAATTCTATTCTACTCTATTTTATCCTACCCTACTCTAATCTATTCTACTAGATTCGATTCCATGTATGTCACTGCGATTCTGCTCTATTCATCACCATTCGGCTCTATTCAGCTCTATTAGACTCTACTCAACTCTATTATCTCTTTTTGAATCCATTTGACTCCATTCTACACCATTCTACTCCATCCTACTCTATTCTATTCTATTGTACTCTACCTTACTCTAGTCTATTCTAATCGTTTGGGTTTGATTTGACTTGAATCAATGGGATTCAATGCAATTTGATGGAATTTGACATGATACGGCACGATTCCCCTGGATTTGGCACGATTCATCTTGACTTCTATCGATTCAGCTTTTTTTGGCTCTATTCGGCAATATTTGAATCTATTCTACTCTACTCTTCTACACTCTACTCGACCCTATTCTATTCTTTCAGTTCTGTTCTATTCTGTTCTACTGCATTCTATTCTACCCTGCCTTGCCCTAACTTACCCTACTGTAGTCTGTTTGATTGTATTTGACACGCTTGAATGCGATTCAAACTGATTCGTGTCGTATTGGCTCGATTCAGCTCCTTTCCACTCCGTTAGACTCTATTCGGTTCTACTCGGCTCTTTTCCACTCTATTTGGTAGTATTTGACTCTTTTTGACTCTAGTGTACTCTACTCGTCTGTACTCTATTCTTCCTGTTCTCTTCTATTCTACCCTACCCTACCCTAACCTTACCTGCCCTACACTTATATATTTGATTCGATTTAACCCATTTCAACGCAATTCAACATGATTCATCTTGACTTGGTCGATTCGGCTGTATTCAGCTTTGTTCGGCTCTTTTTGGCTCTATTCAACTCTATTCTACTGTACTCTATTTAATTCTATTCTATTCTTTCTATTGTGCTCTGTTCTGTTCTATTCTAAGCTCGCCTACCCTACCCTACCCTCTTCTACTCTAATCTATTTGACTCGATTCAATGCATTTCGACGCGATTCCATGTGATTAGGCTGAAATCGGCTCGATTTAGCTCTATCTGGCTTGAATCGGGTCAATTTGGCTCGATTCTGCAGGGTCGATTCAACCTTATTCGGCCCTGTTCGGCTCTATTCAACTCTTTATTTGTCTCTATTTGGCTCCATTCAACTCCATTCCACACCATTCTACTCCATTCTACACTATTCTATTCTGTTCTACCCTACCCTACTCTAATCTATTCAATTCATAGCGATTTGTCTCATATCCTCTCCATTCGACTCGATTCGGCTTGAATTGGATCTATTCATCTATATTCTGCACTGCTGGACTCTGACTATTCTACTCTACTCAACTGTACTCCATTCTACTCTTTGTGTCTCTTCTGCTCTACTCTATTCTATTCTACTGTGCCTTACCCTACCGAATCCCAGCCTAACCTACACTACTCTAACCTATTCAGTTGTAATCGATTCCATTCAATTTGACAACATTCGACCCGATTTGACACCGTTCGACAGGATTCAGTGAGATTACACGAGATTCGCCAGGTTTTGGTGGGATTTGATGGAATTTGACGAGATTCGACGGAATAGGATGCAATTAGGTGGGATTTGGCTCGATTAAGCTCAGCCCATTTTGTTTGTCTCTATTTGGCTCGTTCCAGCTACGTTCAGCTCAAATCTGGTCGATTCGACTCGATTCAGCTCGATTCAGCTCAACTTGGCCCTATTTGGCCCTATTCGGCGCTATTCCACTCTATTCAACTCTTTCCTACTCTATTCATCTCTGTTCGACTCCATTCCACACCATTCTACTTCATTCTACACTACTCTATTCTACAGAACCCTACCCCACCCTACTGTAACCTAATCTATTCTGTTCTTTTCTCTTCTATTCTGTTGTATTCTATTCTTCTTTCCTATTTTCTGTATTCCATCCTATGCTACTTTCCCATACCCTACACTAAACTAACCTACTCTGACCTATGCTGTTCTATTTTCTCTGTTCCATTGTATGCCACCCTAACCTATGCTACCCCACTGTACTGTACCCTACTACTTAAGTACTCAATAAGGGTACTAATTAAGGGTACTAGTTAGGGCAAGGATACTACTTAAGGCAAGGGTACTAGTTCAGGCTACTAGTTAAGGCCAGAGTACTATTTAAGGTTACTAGTTAAAGTTATTAGTTTAGGGTACTAGTAAAGGCCAGGGAACTAGTTCAGGGTACTAATTAAGGCACGGGTACTTGTTGAGGGTACTGGTTGAGGCAAGGGTACTAGTTGGGGCTACTAGTTAAGGTCATGATGCTAGTTAAGGCAAGTGTACTACTTAAGGCAAATGTACTAGTTAGGGCTACTAGTTCAATCCAAGGTACTAGTTACGAGTACTAGTTAAGGCAAGGCTACTAGTTAAAGATATTGTTAAAGCCAGGGTATTAGGTCTACTAGTTAAGGCCAAGGTACTTGTTAGGGCTACTAGTTAAGGCAAGGCTAGTAGTTAAGGGTACTAGTTAAGGCAAGGGTACTAGTTGAGGCTGCTAGTTAAGGCAAGGGCACTTGTTCAGGGTACTATTCAGGGTACTTGTCAAGGCAAAGGTACTGTTCAAGGCTAGTTATCTAGGCTACTGATCTATGCCAGTAGTCTAGCTGACCAGTCCAGCTTACTAGTCTAGGCTACTACTCTAGCCTCTTGTCTACTCTACTGTAGTCTACCTTTGTCTACCTTTGTCATAAACTACCCTACCCTAATCTATTCGATTTGATTCGATTCAAAGCATTTCAATGCGGTTGGATGCGATTATGCTTGATTCGGCTCAATTTGGCACCATCAGCTCGATTCAGCTCAATTTGGCTCATTTCAACTCGATTCGGCTTGGTTCAGCCTTATTTGGCCCTATTCGGCTCGATTCGACTCTTTTCTACTCTATTTGTCTCTATTCGACTCCATTCTACACTATTCTGTTCTACCCTACACTACCCTACTCTAATCTATTCTAATGGATTCTATTCGGCGCCATTCGAAGCAATTCGATGCGAGTTGTCTCGTTTTGTTTCCATTTGGCTCGATTTGGCTAGAATTGGCTCTATTCAGCTATATCCTGCACCATTTGACTCTATTTGACTCAATTCTAGTCTACTCTACTCTTCTCTGCTGTACTCTACTGTACTCTATTCTCCCTGCCCCTCCCCTCCCCTTCTCTAATCTATTTGATTGGATTTGATTCAACGCATTTCCACGTGATTTGATGTGATTAGGCTTGAATCAGCTCGATTCGGTTCGAATCGGCTCTATTCAGCTCGATTTGGCTCCATTCAGCTCAATTTGGCTCGAATTGCGTCAATTCTGCTTAATTCTGCTCGATTAGGCCTTATTTGGCCCTATTCGGCCCTCTTCTGCTCTATTCGACTCTTTTCTACTCTATTCATCTCTATCCGTCTCTATTCGACTCCATTCTATTCCATTCCACACCATTCTACACTATTCTCCTCTATTCTATCCTACCCTTCCCTACCCTAATCTATTCTAATTGATTCGATTTGATTTGAAATGAATCTAAGCGATTCAATGCATTTTGACCCCATTCAGCTCAATTCAGCTATTTTCTGCACCATTTGACTCTTTTCTACTCTATTCTGTTGTATTCTTTCTATTCTGTTCTGTTCTCTCCTATTCTGTTGTACTCTATTCTATTCTACCCTACCCTACCCTTCTGCACCCACCCAAACCTACCCTACTTTAATCTATTTGATTGAATTCGACCCGATTTGATGGGATTCGAAGGGATTCAACGAGATGTGAAGGGATTCAAAGGGATTCGAACAGATTTGAAGAGATTCCATGCGATTTGACGTGATTCAGCAAGATTCTATGAGATCCAATGCAATTCGAAGTTATTCGAAAAGTTAAGATGCGATTCGCTGTGATTCGACGACATTCGACATGTTATGAAGCGATTTGACCCGATATGATGCGAAACGATGTGATTCGACGTGATTCGATGTGATTCGATGCAATTCGATGCTATTCTGTGACACTCGGTGTGATTCTGCTTGATTCAGCTCGATTAGGTGCGTTTCGGCACTATATGCTCTTTTCGGCTGTATTCAGCTCCATTCAGCTCTATTTGTCTCTATTCGACTCTATTCATCTCTACCCTTTTCCACTCCTATTCTATTCCTTCTATTCTGTTCTACTCTCTTCTATTCTACTCTATTCTATTCTACCCTCCCCTCCCCTTCTCTAATCTACACTTTTTGATTCGATTTGACGCATTTAACGTGATTCAACGTGATTAAGTTTGAATCAGCTCGATTCGGATCGATTTGGCTCTATTCGGCTCAGTTAAGCTCTATTCTGCTTGTTTTGGCTTCAATTGCATAGATTCTGCTGGATTCTGCTCGATTAGTCCTTATTTGGCCCTATTCGGCCCGATTCTGCTCTATTCGACTCTTTTCTACTCTATTCATCTCTATTCCTCTCTATTCGACCCCATTGAACTCCATTCTATTCCATTCCACACCATTCTACACCAGTCTATTCTACCCTTCCCTACCCTGATCTATTCTAATCGATTTGATTCGATTTGATCTGATTCAAAGCGATTGGTCTCGTTTTGTCTCCATTCGGCTCAAACTGGCATTTTTCTGCACCATTTGACCCTATTCTATTCTGTTGTATTCTTTCTCTTCTGTTCTGTTCTCTCCTATTCTGTTTTACTCTATTCTATTCTACCCTACCCTACCTACCCTACTGCACCCCACCCAAACCTACCCTACTTTAATCTATTTGATTCAATTCGACGTGATTTGATTCAACGGGATTCGACGAGATTCAACGGGATTCAAAGAGATCCAAAGCGATTCAATGGAATTCGAAGAGATTTGAAGAGATTCCATGCTATTCAACGTGAATCATTAGGATTCCATGAGATTCGACGCAATTCGAAGTTATTCGACGTGATACCACGCAATTCGCCCTGATTTGACGACATTCGACGCAATTTGATGCGATATGAAGCGATTCACCCGATTTGACGCAAAACGATGCAATTCAATCCAATTCGATGTGATTCGATGTGATTCGACACTATTCCGCGACAGTCGATGCGATTCTGCTTGATTCAGTTAGCTTAAGTTCGTTTTGGCACTATACGGCTCTTTTCAGCTATATTCAGCTCCATTCAGCTCTATTCATCTCTATTCGAATCTATTTGACTCTACTCTTTTCCACTCAATTCTATTCTATTCCTGCTAGTCTGTTCTAATCTCTTCTATTCTACTCTATTCTATTTTCCCCTCCCTTCCCCTCCCCTTCTCTAATCTATACGTTTTGGTTCGATTTGACACATTGAACGCGATTTGACGTGATTAAGCTTGAATTGGCTCGATTTGAATCGATTTGGCTCTATTCTGCTCAATTAGGCTCCATTCGGCTCATTTTGGCTTGAGTCACTTCGATTCTGCTCGATTCGGCCTTATTCGGCCCTATTCTGCCCTATTCGACTCTTTTCTACTCTATTTGTCTCTATTTGACTCCATTCTATTCATTCCACACCATTCTACACTGTTCTACTCTCCCCTGCCCTACCCTACTCTAATTTACTCTAATCGATTTGATGCGATTCCACTCATTTAGTCTCCATTCGGCTCTATGCAGCTCTATTCGACTCTGTTCTCCTCTACTCTGTTATACTGTAGTCTACTCTTCTCTATTTTATTGTATTGTTTCTATTCTGTTCTGTTCTATTGTACTCTAACCCACCCTATGCTACACAAGTCTAATGTATTCTAAACCATTTGATTGGATTCGATTTAACCCATTTCGATGCGATTCAGCTCTATATTTGTCTCTGTTTACTCTACTCTACTCTAGTCTACTCTTTTCTGTATTGTTCTGTTCTATTCTATTTTGTTTTATTCTATTCTACTCTACCCTACCATACCCGAACCTACCCTACCCTAAGCTAATCAATTTGATTTGATGAATTTTGACGCGATTTGGGTCGAATCCGTTCGATTCTTGTCCATTCAGCTCCATTTGGCTCGAATAGTGTCAATTTGGCTCGATTAGGCTCGACTCGGCTCCATTAGGCTCGATTCACTCAATTTGGCTTGATTTGGCTCAATTCAGTTCGATTCGGCCCTCTTTGGCCCTATTCTGCTCTATTCGGCTCTTTTCTACTCTATTTGACTCCATTGCACACCATTCTACCCCATTCTACACTATTCTACTCTACTCTGATTTATTGTAATTGATTCAATGGGATTCGACGTGATTTGTCTCGTTTCGTCTCCATTCGGCTCGATTTAACTCTATTTGGCTCTGTTCTACTCTACTCTCCTCTACACTATTCTGCTCTGTTCTGCTCTTTTCTACTCCATTGTATTGTATTCTTTCTATTCTGTTCTACTGTGTTCAATTCTATTCTATCCTACCCTACTCTAATCTATTCTACTAGATTCTATTCCATGCATTTTGATGCGATTTGGCCCAAATCGGCTCCATTCCACTCCATTCATCCCCATTCGGCTCAAATCGGTTGGATTCGGCTCTAATTGGCTCCATTCGGCTCTAATTGGCTCCATTCAGCTCTAGTTGGCTCTAATAGGCTCTATTTAGCTCTATTCGGCTCTATTAGATTGTTCTTAACTCTATTTATCTCTTTTTGACTCCATTCTACACCATTCTACTGCATCCTACTCTATTCTTCTCTATTCTGTTGTATTGTACTCTACCCTACTCTAGTCTAATCTATTGGATTTGATTTGACTTGAATCAATGGGATTCAATACGATTCGACGGGATTTGACGCAATATAGCACGATTCTGCAGGATTCGGCACGATTCATCTTGATTTCTATCAGTTTGGCTCTTTTTGGCTCTATTTGGCTGTATTTGGCTCTATGTGGTAATATTCGACTCTATTCTACTCTACTCTTCTATACTCTGACCGTATTCTATTCTTTCAGTTCTGTTCTATTTTGTTCTGTTCTACTGCATTCTTTTCTACCCTACCCTACCCTACCCTAACTTACCCTATTGTAATCTGTTCGATTCTATTTGACACAGTTGAATGCGATTCGACGTGACTCGGATCGTATCTGCTCGATTCAGCTCCTTTTTGCTTCTTTAGACTTGATTCGGTCTACTCAGCTCTTTTCCGCTCTATTCAGCTCTTTTCGGCAGTATTCGACTCTATTTGAATCTACTCTACTCTGTTCTTTCTGTTCTGTTCTATTCTACCTTACCCTACCCTAACCTTACCTGCCCTACACTAATCTATTTGATTCGATTTGACACATTTCGATGCGATTCGACATGATTCGTCTTGATTCACCTCAAATTTGGTCGATTCGGTTGAACTCAGCTCTATTCAACTCTATTTGACTCTATTCTACTGCACTGTACTCTACTTAATTCTATTCTATTCTTTCTATTGTGTTCTGTTCTGTTCTATTTTAACCTCTCCTTCCCTACCCTCTTCTACTCTAATCTATTTGATTCGATTCAATGCATTTCGACGGGATTCCATGTGATTAGGCTTGAATCAACTCGATTTAGCTCTATTTGGCTTGAATCGGGTCAATTCAGCTCGATTCTGCTCGATTCAGAATTATTAGGCTCAATTCAACCTTATTCGGCCCTTTGGCCCTTTTCGGCACTATTCCACTCTTTTCTACTTTATTCGTCTCTATTTGGCTCCATTCGACTTCATTCCACACCATTCTACTCTGTTCTACTCCATTCTACAGTATTCTATTCTGTTCTACACTCCCCTACTCTAATCTATTCTAATCGATTCGATTGAACGTGATTAGAAGCAATTCGACTCGATTCCTCTCGTTTTGTTTCTATTTGGCTCCATTTGGCTAGAATTGGCTCTGTTCAGCTATATCCTACACTATTTGACTTTATTCGACTCAATTCTACTCTATTCTTCTCTGCTCTACCCTACTGTACTATATTCTATTCTTTCTATTCTGTACTGTTCTGTTCTATTCTAGCCTCCCCACCCCTCCCCTCCCCTTCTCTAATCAATTGGATTCGATTCTACGCATTTCCACGCGATTTGACGTGATTAGGCTTGAATCAGCTCGATTCGGTTCGAATCGGCTCCTTTTGGCTCAATTTGGCTTGAATTGCATCGATTCTGCTGGATTCTGTTCCATTAGGCCTTATTTGGCCATATTCGACCCTATGCTGCTCAATTCGACTCTTTTCTACTCTATTCATCTCTATCCGTCTCTATTCGACTCCGTTCTATTCCATTCCACACCGTTTTACACTATTCTACACTGTTCTATTCTACCATTCCCGACCCTAATCTATTCTAATCGTTTTGATTCCATTTGACCCGAGTCAAAGCGATTGACGCGGTTTGTCTCATTTTGTCTCCATTCGGCTCAATTTGGCTATGTTCTGCACTATTTGACTCTATTCTACTCTACTTTATTCTATTCTGTTCTTTGTTTCTATTCTGTTCTGTTCTCTCTTATTCTGTTGTGCTGTATTCTATTCTACCCTACCATACCCTTCTGCACCCCACCCAAACCTACCCTACTTTGATCTATTTGATTCAATTCAACGCGATTTGACGGGATTCAATGAGATCCGAAGGGATTCAATGGGATTAGAAGAGATTCCGTGCGATTCGACATGATTCAGCAGATTCTACCAGATTCGATGCAATTCAAAGTTATTCGACGTGATACAACCCGATTCACCGTGATTCGATGACTTTTGATGCAATTCGATGTGATATGAAGCGATTCAACCCGATTTGACATGAAACGATGTGATTCGACACGATTCAACGTGATTCGATGCGATTCAATGCTATTCAATGGCAGTTGGTGCGATTCTGCTTGATTTAGCTCGATTAGGTGCGATTCGGCAGTATACGGCTCTTTTCGGCTGAATTCAGCTCCATTCAGCTCTATTTATCACTATTCAGCCTATTCGGCTCTATTCGACTCTACTCTTTTCCACGCTATTGTATTCTATCCTTCTATTCTGTTCTAATCTCTTCTATTCTACTCTATTCTATGCTACCCTCCCCTTCTCTAATCTATACGTTTTGATTAGATTCGATGCATTTCACGCGATTCTACACGATTAAGCTTGAATCGGCTCAATTCAGATCAATTTGGCTCTATTCTTCTCAATTAGGCTCCATTCGGCTCATTTTGGCTTTAATCTCTTTGATTCTGTTCGATTCGGCTTTATTTATCCCCACTCTGCTCTATTCGACTCTTTTCTACTTTATTCATCTCTATTTGACTCCATTGTATTCATTCCACACCATTCTACACTATTCTCTATTTTGCTCTCCCCTGCCCTACCTTACTCTAATTTACTCTGATCGATTCGATGCGATTCCTCTCATTTCATCTCCATTCAGCTCTATTCAGCTCTATTTGACTCTACTATAGTCTACTCTAGCCTACTCTTCTCTACTCTATTGTATTGTATTGTTTCTGTTCTGTTCTATTCTACTTTATTCTACCCTACCCTATGCTACCCAACTCTAATCTACAGTAATCCATTTGACTGGATTCCATTCAACAAATTTTGATGCGATTCGGCTTGATTTGGCTCTGTTCTACCCTATTCTACTCTACTCTGTTCCCCTCTACTCTCCTCTTTTCTGTATTCTTTCTGTATTGTTCTGCTCTATTCTGTTCTATTCTATTCTGTTTTATTCTACTCTATTCTACCCTACCCTACCATACCCGAACCTCCCCTACTCTAATCTAATCAATTCAATTTGACGAATTTTGACGCGATGTAGGTCGAATCTGTTCAATTCTTGTCCATTCGTCTCCATTTGGCTTGAATAGTGTCGATTCAGCTTGATTTGGCTCAATTCAGATTGATACGGCCTTCTTCGGCCCTATTTGGCACTATTCGGCTCTATTTGGCTCTTTTCTACTGTATTCGGCTCCATTTGTTTCCATTGCACACCATTCTACTCCATTCTACACTATTCTACTCTACCCTACTCTAATTTAATGTAATTGATTCGATGGGATTCTACGCGATTTTTCTCTTTTCATCTCCATTCAGCTCAATTTGACTCTATCCGACTCTGTTCTACTCTACTCTACACTATTCTGCTCTGCTCTACTGTTTTCTACTCTATTCTGTTGTATTCTTTCTATTCTGTTCTACTGTGTTCAATTCTATTCTACTCTATTCTATCCTACCCTACTCTAATCTATTTTACTGGATTCGATTCCACGCATTTCGATGCTATTCGGCTCAAATCAGCTCCATTCCATTCCATTCATCCCCCTTCAGCTCATATAGGTTCGATTGAGCTCTAATCGGTTCCATTTGGTTCTAGTCGGCTCTTTTAGACTCTGTGCAACTCTGTTATCTCTTTTCGACTCCATTCAACTCCATCGTACTCTATTCTTCTCTATTGTATTGTATTGTACCCTACTCTACTCTAGTCTATTCTAATTGATTGGATTTCATTTGACTTGAATCAATGAGATTCAATGCGATTCGACGGGTTTTGACCCGATTTGGCACAATTTGGGGGGATTCGGTGCGATTCGTCTTGATATCTGTCAATTTGGCTCTTTTTGACTCTGTTTGGCTGTGTTTGGCTCTATCCGGCAATATTCGACTCTATTCTACTCTACTCTTCTATACTCTACTCCACCCTATTCTATTCTTTCAGTTCTGTTCTGTTGTATTCTGTTCTACTGCATTCTATTCTACCCTACCCTACCCTAACTTACCCTACTGTAATCTGTTCAATTCTGTTTGACACACTTGAACGTGATTCGACCTGATTCGTGTTGTATCGGCTCGATTCAGCTCCTTTCCACCCCATTAGACTCGATTCGGTTCTACTTGGGTCTTTTCCACTGTATTTGGCTCTTTTCTGTGGTATTCGACTGTATTTGACTCTACTCTAATCTAATCTATTCTATTCTTTCTGTTCTGTTCTATTCTACCCTACCCTAACCTTACCTGCCCTACACTAATCTATTTGATTCGATTTGATACATTTTAATGCGATTCGACATGATTCATCTCGATTCACCTCGAATTTGGTCGACTTGGCTGCATTCAGCTCTGTTCGGCTCTTTTCAGCTCTATTCAACTCTGTTTGACTCTGTTCTACTGTACTCCACTTAATTCTATTCTTTCTATTGTGTTCTGTTCTATTCCAACCTATCCTGCCATATCTTCTCTACTCTAATCTTTTCAATTCAATTCAATGCGTTTTGACGGGATTCCATGTGATTAAGCTTGAATTGGCTCGATTTAGCTGTATTCGGCTTGAATCAGGTCGATTCAGCTCGATTTGGCTTGATTCGGCTCTATTCGGCTCGATTTGGCCCTATTTGGACCTATTCAGCGCTATTTGGCTCTATTCAACTCTTTTCTACTCTATTCATCTCTGTTCAACTTCATTCGACTCCATTCTACACTATTCTATTCTACAGAACCCTACCCCACCCTAACCTATCCTAATGTAGTCTGTTCTTTTCTGTTCTATTCTATTCCCCTTTTCTTTTTTCTCTATTCCATCCTATGTTACTCTACCATACCCTACACTAAACTAACCTACCCTGACCTATGCTGTTCTGTTCTACTTTATTCTATTTTCTCTGTTCCACCGTATGCTACCCTACCCTATGCTACCACACCGTACTGTACCCTACTACTTAGGGGTACTCAATAAGGGTACTAATTAAGGGTAGTAGTGAGGGCAGGGGTACTACTTAAGGCAAGGGTACTAGTTCAGCCTACTAGTTAAGGCCAGGGTGCTAGTTCAGGTAAGGTTATTAGCTAAGGGTACTAGTTCAGTTCAGGGTACTAGTTAAGGCACGGTTACTTGTCGAGGGTACTGGATGAGGCAAGGATACTAGTTAAGGCCACGTTACTAGTTAAGGCAAGGGTACTAGTTAAGACCAGGATACTAAATAAGGCTACTAGTTAAGGAAAGGCTACTGGTTAAGGATACCAGTTAAGGCAAGGGTACTAGTTAAGGCCAGGGTCCTAGTTTAGGCTACTAGTTAGGGTAAGGGTACTAGTTCGGGGTACCAATTCATGGTACTTGTCAAGGCAAGGGTACTATTCAAGGTTAGTTGTCTAGGCTACTGATCTATGCCACTAGTCTAGCTGACTAGTCCAGCTTACTAGTCTAGGCTACTACTCTAACCTCTTGTCTACTCTACTGTAGTCTACCTTTGTCTACCCTATCATAAACTACCCTACCCTAACCTATTCTATTCTAATCTATTCGATTTGATTCGATTCAAAGCATTTCGATGTAACTGGACTCCAGTATGCTTGAATCGGCTCGATTTGGCTCAATTCAGCACCATCAGATCGATTCAGCTCGATTTGGCTCAAATCGCTTCGATTCAGCTGGATTCTGCTCGTTTCAACTCGATTCGGCTCAATTCAACCTTATTCCTCCCTATTTGACTCGATTTGAGTCTTTTCTACTCTATTGGTCTCTATTAGGCTCCACTTGACTGCATTCTACTCCATTCTACTCTATTCTGTTCTATCCTACCCTACCCTACTCTATTCTATTCAATTTGATTGGACGGGATTCGAAGCAATTCGACGCGATTCATCTCATTTTGTTTCCATTTGGCTCGATTCGGCTAGGATTGGCTCTATTCAGCTACATCCTGCACTATTGGACTCTATTTGACTCTATTCTACTCTACTCTTCTCTACTGTACTATATTCTATACTGTTCTATTCTATGCTATTCTATTCTCTCCTCCCCGCCCCTCACCTACCCTTCTCTAATGTATTTGATTCAATTTGATTAGACGCATTTCCACGCAATTCGACACAATTAGGCTTGAATCAGCTTGATTCAGTTCGAATCGGCTCTGTTCAGCTCGATTTGGCTGCATTTCATTCCATTCGGCTCTATTTGGCTCGAATTGCATCGATTCTGCTCGATTAGGCCTTATTTGGCCCTATTCTGCCCTATTCTGCTCTATTCGACTTTTTTCTACTCTATTCATCTCTAGCCATCTCTATTCGACTCCATTCTATTCCATTCCACACCATTCTACACTATTCTACTCTATTCTATTCTATCGTAATCTATTCTTTCTATTTTGTTCTATTCTATTCTACCCTACACTACCCTACCCTAGCCACCCTATGTTACCCTACTCTAATCTATTCAATTCGATTCCATTCGAAGTGATTCAATTCAATGCAACACGTTTCTACAGGATGAGACACGATTCTCCGCGATCAATGTGATTAGGTGCAATTCAGCTCGATTCATCTCGTTTCATCTTGATTCAGCTCTAATCGCTCTATTTGGCTCTTTTCAACTCTAGTCAACTGTACTCTTCCCTATTCTACTCTATGCTATTCTTTCTATTGTGTTCTGTTCTGGCCTATTCTATTTTCTATTCTACCCTCCCCTCCCCTCCCCTGTCCAACTCTAATCTATTCGATTCAACTCTTTCCAATTCTATTCTGTTCTCTTCTCTTCTATTCTTCTACTCTCTATTCTATCCTATGCTACCCCACCCTACCCTAATCTATTCTATTATATTTTACTTACAGTACCCTATTATATTCTACCCTGCCCTAGCCTACCCTACCCTGTTCTGTTCCTTTGAGTTCTGTTCTATGCTGTTCTGTTCCATTCTATGCTATTCCATTCTATCCTACCATACCCTGCCCTACCCTAATCTAATCTGTTCTATTCCATGTGACTCAATGCGATTCCACGCGATTTGATGCAATTCGACTCTGTTCTCTTCTATTCTATTGATTTCTATTCTATTCTACCGTACCCTAATCTATTATTTTCTATTCTGCTCTGTTCTGTTCTATTCTATTTCACCCTACCCTACCCTATTCTGTTCTGTTTTGTTCTGTTCTACTCTATTCTATTCTACATTACCCTACTCTACTGTAATCTATTCTGTTCTGTCGTATTCTATTCTACTCTATCTTATCCTATTCTATCCTACCCTACCCTGTTCTAATTGTCTATTCAATGTGATTTGACAAGATTTGATGATATTCGATGCGATTCTAGGTGATTCAATGCAATTCAACTCTATTCTCTTCTATTCTATTCTTCTACTCTCTCTATTGCAACCTTTGCTCCCCTACCCTATGCTGCCCTACATTACCCTACTCTTGTCTACTTATCTAGGGTACTACCCTAGGGTAACAGTCCAGGTTACTAGTCTAGTCTACTCTAGTCTACCCTACCCAAACTTACCCTACCTTACTCCATTCTAATCTATTCCATTGTTTCCAATTAAACGCCATTCAATGTGATTTGATGCGATTAGATGCAATCCGACAGGATTCGACGTGATTTGACAAGATTTGATGGGATTCAATGCCATTTGACTTGATTCAACCCAAGTCAATGGGATTCGACAGGATTCATAGGGATTTGACGCAACCTGACACAATTTGACAAGATTTGTTGAGATTCGATGGGATGTGACAGGAATCGACCCGATCAGACACCATTTGAAGCCATTTGATGCGATTCAATGGAATTTGGCGGGTTTGGACCGGACTTGAAGTGATTCGATGCTATTGACGCAATTTGACACGATTCAAAGCTTTTCGATGTGTTTTGTTGGAACTTGATACGATCTGACACAATTCGACAGGATTCAACAAGAATCGACAGGGTTCGATGGGATTCGAAGAGATTCATCGTGATTTGACGGGATTCAGTGCGATTCAATGAGGTGTGACGGGAATTGATGCGATTTGATGGAATGCTACGGGATTTGATGGGGTTCGATACGGCTTGAGGGAATTTGTCGGGATTCAATGTCATTCAACGAGATTTGTGTGAGCTGATTCGATTCAGCTGGAATCGGATGGAACCGGTTGGATTCAGTTGGAATAGGATGGATCAGGTTGGATCTGGTTGGATCCAGATGGAACCGATAGCAACTGGTTGGAACTGGATGGAACGGGATGGATCTGGTTGGAACCAGATGGAACCTGTTGGATCCGATTGGAACCGGTTGGATATGTTTGGAACTGGATGGAACTGTATGTATCCAGTTGCAACCAGTTGCAACCAGATGGATCTGGTTGGAAACAGTTGAAATTGGATAGATCCGGTTGGAGCTGGTTGGAACTGGATGGATCTGGTTGGAACCGGTTGGAACTGCTTGGATCCAGATGGATGCAGGTGGAACCAGTTGGAATTGGATGGATCCAGTTGGAAACATTTGGAACCGGATATATCCGGTTAGAACTTGTTGGAACCGGATGGATAAGGTTGCAACCGGATGGATCCGAGTGGATCTGGTTAGAACTGGTTGAATCCATTTGGATTTGACTGGATCCAGTTATATCCGGGTGGATCTGCTTCTACGCAGCTCGATTTGATTGGATCCGGTTGGATACAATTAGGTCCGATTTGGTCTGGTTGGATCCAGCTTGATCCAGTTGGGTCTAGTTAGATCTGGTTATGCCCAGCTTGATCTGGTAATATCCAGCTTGGTCTGTCTGGGTTCCATTTGATCCTTGCCTTGCCTTGCTCCATTCAGGTCCTTTTGGCTCCGTTCGGCTCAAATCATGTGGATTCGGCTTGATTAGGCTGGATTCGGCTCCATTCAGGTTGATTCAGCTCGATTAGGCTCGATTTGAGTCAATTTGGCTCTATCCAGCCTTATTCCACTCTATTTGGTTCTATTCGACTCTTTTCTACTCTGTTCGTATCTATTCTACTCCATTCGACTCCATTTGACTCCATTCCAAACAATTCCACTCCATTCTACACTATCCTACTCTATTCCTTTCTACCCTACCCTGACAAACTCTAATCAATTCGATTCTATTTGAGGCGATTTGTCTCGTTTCCTATTCATTGGGATCAATTCGGGTCGTTTTGGCTCTATCCAAATCTACACTACTCTGCTCTATTCTACATTACCCTATGCTATTGTATTTTTTCTATTCTGTTCTATTCTCTTCTATTGTACCCTAACCTACCCTATTCTAATCTGTTCAATTCGATTCGACACATTTCAACACTATTCGACCCGATTCGATGTGACTAGGATCAAATCGGATCCATTCAGCTCCATTTGGCTCCATTCGGCTCAAATCGGTTCTATTCGGCTCGTTTTGGCTCGATTCAGCTGGATTTGGCTGTATTCGGCTCTAATCGTCTGTAATCAAATCTATTCGTCTGTATTAGACACCATTCGACTCCATTCAAAAACATTCAACTCTACTCCAGCATTCTACTCCATTCTAATCTGTTCTACTCTATTCTATTGTAATCTACTGTATCCTACCCTACTCTAATCCATTCTAATTGATTCAATTTGATTCAATAGGATTCGACCCGAATCGACGGGATTTGATGCGATTCAAAGTGATTCGACACCATATGATGCGATTTGGTGCGATTTGGTTCTATTCAGCTCTATTCGCCTCTATTTGACTCTGTTCTGTTCTATTCTACTCTATCCTACCCTACTTAGCCTATCCTACTCTAAACTACTCAATTCGAGTTGACACATTTCAATGCAATTTGACACGATTCGGGTCAAATCAGCTCGATTCGGCTTAATTCAGCTCGATTAGGCTTGATTCTGCAGGATTCAGCTCGATTCGGCCCTATTCTACCCTATTTAGCTCTATTTGGCTCTATTCAACACTTTTCTACTCTATTCACCACTATTCGACTCATTCGACTCCATTCGATTCCATTCCACATATTCCACTCCATTCTGCACTATTCTACTATACTACCCTACCCAAACCTACTCTGATTGATTTGATTCGATTTGACGCAATGCAAAGCAATTTGCCTCGTCTCATCTCCATTTGGCTTTATTAGGCTCTATTTGCCTCTATTCAACTCCATTCTACTCTACTCTAGTCTACTCTTCTCTACTCTGCTATTGTATTCTTTGTATTCTGTTCTCTTTTACTCTATTCTATTCTTTCTACCCTACCCTATCCTACCCTACTCTAATCTATTCAATTGGATTCGACTTGACGCATTTCGACATGATTGGACTCGATTCAGCTCAAATTGGCTCCATTTTGCTCCTTTCAGCTCCATTTGTCTCCATTCTACTCTACTCTTTTCTTCTGTATTCTACCCTACTGTAATCTATTATAATCAATGCCGTTCGATGCAGATAGACGGGATTCGACAGAATTCGACACGATTGGAAGCAATACGGTGCAATTCATCGTGATTTGTCTCATTTCAGCTCGATTTGTTTCTTTTCAGCTCTATTTGGCTATATTCGACTTCATTCTACTCTATTCTTCTCTTTTCTATTCTTTCTGTTCGGTTCTATTCTATTCCATCGTATTTTATTCTATTCTACCCTACCCTACTTTTACCTAGCCCACTCTAATCTATTCAATTCGATTCAAAGCGTTTCAATGAGATTTGATGCAATTCGGGTTGAATCGGCTCTATTCAGCTCGATTAGGCTCGATTCGCCACCATTCAGCTCAATTCACGTCGATTCAGCTCGATTCAGTTTGATCAGGCTCGATTGGACTTGATTCCTCTCAGTTCTGCTCTATTCGGCCCTATTCAGCCCTATTCGGCTCTATTCGACTTTTCTACTCTATTTGTCTCTATTTGACTCCACTCTACTCAATTCCACATGATTCTACTCCATTCTACACTATTTTACTCTATTCTATTTTTTTATTGAACCCTACCCTACTCTAATCGATTTGATTCGATTAGACGCAATTCCTCTCGTTTCATCTCTATCTTCAGCTCTATTCTGCTCTTTTCTACTCTACTCAACTCCTTTCTGTTCTGTTCAATTTTATTCTACTTAATTTTTTTTCTATTTTACCCTACTCTACCCTCCCCTACCCTACTCTACTCTAGTCTATTCAATTCAGTTCGACGCGATTTGATGCAATTTGACATGACTCGGCTCGAATTAGCTCGATTCGACTCTATTCTACACCGTTCTGCTCCATTCTATTCCATTCTACACTATTCTATTCTACCCTACCCTACCATACTCTAATCTATTTTAATCGATTTGATTCAACACGATTCATCTCCTTTCGGCTCTATTCGACTGTATCTGACTCTATTAGACTCTTTTCTACTCTACTCTACTCATCTCTACTCTATTCTATTCTACCCTAATCTATTCTTTCTATTCTGTTCTGTTCTATTCTATTGTATTCTATTCTACCCTACACTACCCTACCTTACCCCACCCTATGCTACCCTACTCTAATCTATTCAATTTGATACAATTCAATTCGATTTGAAGCAATTCTATGCAATTTGACACGATTCGACAGGATACGCCACGGTTCTCCGCGATACAATGCTATTAGGCACGATTCAGCTGGATTCGTCTCGATTCATCTTGTATCATTTTAATTCAGCTCAATTCAGCTCTATTTGGCTCTTTTCTACTATTCAACTCTACTCTTCCCTTTTCTACTCTATGCTATTCTTTCTAGTGTGTTCTGTTCTATTCTATTCTATTCTACCCTCCCCTACCCTGTCCAACTCTAATCTATTCGATTTGACTCTTTTCAATGCTATTCTGTTCTCTTCTCTTCTATTCTTCTGCTCTCTATTCCACCCTATGCTACCCTACCCTACCCTAATTTATTCTATTACAATCTATTTTACTCTACAGTACCCTACTCTATTCTACCCTGCCCTACCCTACCCTACCCTGTTCTGTTCCTTTCAGTTCTGTTCTATGCTGTTCTGTTCTATTCCATTCTATCCTACCATACCCTATCCTACCCTATTCTATTCCATGTGATTCCACGGGATTTGATGCAATTCAACTCTATTCTCTTCATTTCTATTCTCTTCTACTCTACCCTACATTAATCTATTCTTTTCTGTTCTATTCTGTTCTATCCTATTCTTCTATTCTCTCTATTCCACCCTACCCTACCCTACCCTACCCTAATCTATTCTGTTCTGTTCTACCCTCCCCTCCCCTACCCTGTCCATCTCTAATCTATTTGATTCGACTCTTTTCAATTCAATTCTGTTCTATTCTATTCTTCTACTCTCTCTTCTTCCCTATGTTATAATATAATCTATTATATTTTACTCTACAATACCCTACTCTATTCTACCTTGCCCTACCTTACCCTACCCTGTTCTGTTCCTTTCAGTTCTGTTCTATGCTTTTCTGTTCTATTCTAGTCTATCCTACCCTACCCTACTCTAATCTATTCTATTCCATGTGATTCAATGTGATTCCACGGGATTTGATGCAATTCGACTCTATTCATTTCTATCCTACCTTATCCTACCCTACCCTACACTAATTTACTCTTTTCTATTCTGCTCTGTTCTATTCTATTCTTCTATTCCACCCTACCCTACCTAATCTGTTCTATTCTGTTCTACTCTATTGTATTCTACCCTACCCTACTGTAATCTATTCTATTCTGTTCTGTTGTAGTCTATTCTACTCTATCCTATCCTACCCTACCCTGCTCTAATTTATTCTATTCAATGCGATTCGACACGATTTGATGATATTCGATGCAATTTGAGGCGATTCAATGCAATTTAACTCTAGTCTCTTCTATTCTATTCTACTCTCTCTATTCCAACCTTTGCTCCCCTACCCTACGCTACCGTACACTACCCTACTCTTGTCTACTTATATAGGCTACTAGCCTAGGGTAATAGTCTAGGCTACTAGTCTAGTCTACTCTAGTCTACCGTAGTCTACCCTACTCAAACTTACCCTATCTTACTCCATTCTAATCTATTCCATTAGTTCCGATTCGACTTCTTTCAATATGATTTGACGAGAATCGACGGGATTGGACGGGTATCGAAGCGATTCGACGCGATTTGACACAATTAGATGCTATCCGACAGGATTCGACGTGATTTGACAAGATTCGACACCATTCAACTTGATTCGACCCAATTTGATGGGATTCGATGGGATTCGACAGGATTCGAAGGGATTCGATGCAAGTTGACACAAATTGACTCGATTCGACAAGATTTGATGAGATTTGATGGGATGTGACAGGAATCGACCCGATCAGACGCCATTCAAAGCCATTTGATGCGATTCAATGGAATTCGTTAGGTTTGGACCCGACATTAAGCAATTTGATGCTGTCAATGCAATTTGACATGATTCGAAGCGTTTCAACGTGTTTTGATGGAACTTGATACTATTTGACACGATTCAACAGGATTCGACAAGAATCAACAGGGTTCAACAGGGTTCGATGAGATTTGTCGTGATTTGACGGGATTCAATGCGATTCAATGCTGCGTGACAGGAAGCGATGCAATTTGATGGGATTTGATGGGATTTGATGGGATTTGATGGAATTTGTCAGGATTCAATGGCATTCAACGAAATTCATTCAAGCTGATTCAATCCGGTTGAAATCAGATGGAATCAGTTGGATTTGGCTGGAATAGAATCAATCAGGTTGGATCTGGTTGGATCCAGATGGAACCAGTTGGAACCAGATGGAATGGGATGGATCTGGTTGGAACCGGATGGAACTAGTTGGATCGAATTGGAACCTGATGGATACGGTTGGAACCGGTTGGATATGGTTGGAACTTGATGGAATCGGATGTATCCAGTTGGAACCGACTGCAACCAGATGGATCCAGTTGGAAATGGTTAGAACCAGATGGATCCATTCAGAACCGTTTGGAACCAGATGGATCCGGTTGGAAAGGGTTGGAACTGGATGGACCCAGTTGGAACCAAATGGATCCAGTTAGAACTGGTTGGAACTGGATGGATCAGTTTGGAAACGGATGGAACCAGTTGGAACTGGTTGGATCCGGGTGTATCTGGTTAGAACTGGTTGAAACCATTTGGATTTGGCTGGATCCGGTTATAACCAGCTGGATCTGCTTATATCCAGCTGGATTCGATTGGATCCCTTTGGTTAGGTCTGATTTGGTCTGGTTGGATCTGGCTTGAGCTGGTTGGGTCTAGTTAGATCTGTTCTGATCTGGTTATGCCCGGCTTGATCTGATAATAACCAGCTTTGTCTGACTGGTTCCCGTTTGATTCTTGCCTTGCCTTGCTCCATTCAGGTCCTTTTGGCTCCATTTGGCTCGAATTGTGTGGATTCGGCTTGATTAGGCTCAATTCTGCTGGATTCGGCTCCATTCAGGTTGATTCAGCTCGATTAGGCTCGATTCGAGTCAATTTGGCTCTATTCAGCCTTATTCAGCCCTATTCCACTCTATTTGATTCTTTTCTACTCTGTTCGTATCTATTCCACTCCATTTGACTCCATTCCAAACAATTTTATTCCATTCTACACTATCCTACTCTATTCCTTTCTACCCTACCCTGACAAACTCTAATCGATTTGATTCTATTTGACGCGATTTGCCTCGTTTCCTATCCATTGGTATTGATTTGGCTCCATTCAGCTCTATCCGACTCTATTCTACGCTACTCTATTCTATGCTACTTTACCCTATTCTATTGTATTCTCTCTATTCTGTTCTATTCTACCCTAATCTACCCTACTCTAATCTATTCAATTGGATTTGACGCATTTCAATACTATTCGACCTGATTAGGTATGACTAGGCTCAAATTGGCTCCATTTAGCTCCATTTGACTCCATTCTGCTCATATCGGTTCGATTCAGCTCGATTTGGCTCTATTCAACTCTAATTAGCTCTATTCGACGCTATTCATCTCTATTCGACGCCATTCGACTCCATTCAAAAACATTCAACTCTACTCCAGCATTCTACTCCATTCTAATCTGTTCTACTCTATTCTATTGTAATCTACTGTACCCTACCCTACTCTACTCTAATCCATTCTAATAGATTCAATTCGATTCAATGCAATTCGGCCCGAATTGATGGGATTCAACGTGATTCAAAGTGATTCGACACCATATGATGCGATTTGGTGCGATTTGTCTCAGTTCGGTTCTATTTGAGTCTAATCTGTTCTATTCTTTCTGTCCTGTTCTATTCTATTCTATTCTACTCTACCCTACCCTACCTTAATCTACCCTACCCTAAACCATTCAATTCGATTTGAAACACTTTGACGCGACTCGACACGATTTGGGGCAAATCAGCTCGATTTGGCTCAATCCAGCTCGATTAGGCTCGATTCAGTGGGATTCGGCTCAATTCGGCCTTATTCTGCCCTATTTGGCTCTATTCAACTCTTTTCTACTCTATTCATCACTATTCGACTCAATTCGATTCCATTCCGCACCATTACACTCCATTCTGCACTATTCTATTCTATTCTACCCTACCCTAATCTAATTTACTCTAATTGATTCAATTTGATTTGACGCAATTCAAAGCAATTTGTCTCATTTCATCTCCATTTGGCTCTATTCGCCTCTATGTGGCTCTATTCAATTCTACTCTATTCTGCTCTTCTCTACTCTATTCTATTGTATTCTTTCTATTCTGTTCTATTTTACTCTATTCTTTCTATCCTACCCTACCCTACTCTAATCTATTCGATTGGATTCGACTTGACGCATTTTGACATGATTAGACGCGATTCAGCTCAAATCAGCTCCATTTGGCTCCTTCTGGCTCCATTTGTCTCCATTCTACTCCATTCTTCACCACTCTACTCTCCTCTTCTCTATTCTGTAGTATTCTACCCTACTGTAATCTATTATAATCAACTCAATTTGATTGAATGCAAACCGACGGGATTGGAAGCGATATGACACGATTCAGCGTGATTTGTCTCATTTCACTTCGATTCATCTTGATTCGACTCGATTCGTCTCTTTTTGGCTTTATTTGGCAATATGCGACTTTATTCTACTCTGTTCTGTACTCTATTCTATTCTTTCTCTTCTTTTCTATTCCATTCCAACCTATTTTATTCTATTCTACCCTACCCTATCCTACACTTAACTAGCCCACTGTAATCTATTCAATTTGATTTGAAGTGTTTCAATGAGATTTGATGCAATGCAGGTCGAATCGGCTCTATTCGGCTCTATTCATCTCGATTCGGCCCTATTCAGCCCTATTCTACTTTTCTACTCTATAGTCTCTATTTGACTCTATTCGACTCCATTCTACATCATTCCATACGATTTGATTCCATTCTACTCCATTCTACACTATTGCATTCTCTTCTATTCTACCCTACCCTACTCTGATTGATTGGATTCGATTCAATTAGACGCGATTCATCTCGTTTCATCTCCATTCGGGTCGATTCGGCTCTATTCGACTCGATTTGGCTCGTTTGTACTCTACTCAAATCTGTTCTATTCTGTTCAATTTTATTCTACTCAGTTTTTTTCTATCCTACCCTAATCTACTCTCCCCTTCCTTACTCTAATCTAATCTATTCGATTCAATTCGACGTGATTCGAAGCAATTTGACATGACTCGGCTTGAATTGGCTCAATTCGACTCCATTCTACACCGTTCTACTCCATTGTTTTCCATTCTACACTATTCTATTCCACCCTACCCTGCCATACTCTAATCAATTTTAATTGATTTGATTCAACGCGTTTCATCTCCTTTCAGCTCCATTTGACTATATTTGACTCTATTAGACTCTTTTCTACTGTGTTCTCCTCAACTGTACTCTATTTTATTTTACCCTAATCTGTTCTTTCTATTCTGTTCTATTGTATTCTATTCTACCCTACACTACCCTACCCTACCACCCCATGCTACCCTATTCTAATCTATTCAATTTGATACAATTCGATTCGATTCAACGTGATTCGACACCATTAGAGCCTTGCCTTGCCTTGCCTTGCCTTGCCTTGCCTTGCCTGGCCTGGCCTTGCCTTTTTGCCTTGCCTTGCCTTGCCTTTTTCCCTTCTTGCCTTGCCTTTTTCCTCTTTTGCCTTTTTGCCTTCATGCCTTGTCTTTTTGTCTGTCTTTTTACCTTATTGCCTTGCCTTTTTGCCTTTCTTGCCTTGCCTTTTTTCTCTTTTGGCTTGCCTTGCCTTTTTGCCTTTTTACCTTTTTTCCTTTTTCCTTGCCTTACCTTGCCTTGCGTTTTTGCCTTTTTGCCTTGAATTGCCTTTTTGCCTTGAATTGCCTTTTTGCCTTTTTGTCTCGTCTTTCTGCCTTTTGCTCTTTTTGAGTTGCCTTTTTGCCTTGCCTTTTTCCCTTTTGCCTTGCCCTTTTGCCTTCATGCCTTCCCTTTTTGCCTTTTTACCTTATTGCCTTGCCTTTTTGTCTTGTGTTTTTGCCTTTTTCCCTTGCTTTTTTGCCTTGTCTTTTAGGCTTTTTGCCTTGTCTTTTAGGCTTTTTGCCTTTTTGTCTTATCTTTTTGCTTTTTTGCCATTTTGCCGTGCCTTTTTGCCTTTTTATCTTTTTACCTTGCCTTCTTGCCTTTCCTGGTCTTGCCTTTTTGCAGTGCCTTGCCTTTTTGCCTTTCCCTCTTTGCCTTGCCTTGCCTTCCATGTTTGCCTTGCCTTGTCTTGTGTGGCTGCTTTTTGCCTTTTTGCTTTGCTTTGCCTTTTTACCTTTTTGCCTTTTTTGCCTGTTTCCTTGCTTTACCTTGTGTTTTTGCCTTCCCTTGCCTTTTTGCCTTGACTTGCCATGCCTTCCCTTTTTGCCTTGCCTTTTTTCCCTTTTTGCTTTTGTGCCTTGCCTTTTTGCATTTTGCCTTTCTGCCTTGTCTTTTTGCCTTGCCTTGCCTTTTTCATTGCGGTGCCTAGTTGCATTTTTGCATTTCCTTGCCTTTTTTCTTGCCTTTTTGCCTTCATGCCTTGCCTTTTTACCGGTTTGCCTTCCCTTTTTTCCCTTTTAACTTATTGCCTTGATTTTTTGCCTTTCTGTCTTGCCTTTTTTCCGTTTTTGCTTCTTTGCCTTTTTGCCTTACCTTTTTACTTTTTTGCCTTTTACCTTGCTTGCCTTGAGTTTTTGCCTTTTTGCCTTGCATGAAGGTAAAAAGGAAAAAAGGCAAGGCAAAAAGGCAAAAACTCAAGGCAAGCAAGGTAAAAAAGGCTAAAAGCACAAAGCCAAAGCAAAAAGGCAAAAAAGCAAAAAGGGAAAAAGGTAAGGCAAAAAGGCAAGACAAAAGGCAGAAAGAGAAGGCAATAAGGAAAAAGGCAAAAAGGGAAGGTAAAGGGTAAAAAAAGCAAAAAGGCAAGGCATGAAAGCAAAAAGTCAAGGAAAAAGGCAAGGCAAAAAGGGCAAAAGGCAAAAAGTAAAAAATGCAAGGCAAGGCAAAAAGTCATAAACGTAAGGCAAGGTAAGGCAAGGAGAAAGACAAAAGAGTTAAAAGGCAAAAAACGCAATGCAAGGAAAGACAAAAAGCCTAAAAGTCAAAGCAAAAATGCAAAAAGGCAATGCAAAAAGGAAACAACATAAGGAAAAAGGAAAAAAGGCAAAAAGCCAAAAAGGCAAGTGATAATGACATAAAAGGAAAAAGGCAAGGCAAAATGATAAAAAGGCAAGTCAAGGCAAGATAAGGCAAAAAGGTAAAAAGGCAAGGCAAGCCAAGGCAAAAAGGTAAGGCAAAAGGCAAAGAGGCAAGACAAAAAGGCAAAAAGGCAAGGCAAGGCAAAAGTGCAGGGCAGAAACGCAACAAGGCAAAAAGGCAAGGCACTGCAAAAAGACAAGACAAGGAAAGGCAAAAAAGGCAAGAAGGCAAGGCAAGGCGAAACAGCAATAAGTGAAGGCAAGGAAAAGCAAAAAGGTTTAGGCAAAAAGCCTAAAAGACAAGGCAAAAAGTCAAAAAGGCAAGGCAAAAACATAAGGCAAGCATGGTAAAAAGGGAAAATGGTAAGGCAAAAAGGCAAGATAAAAAGGTAAAAAGGCAAGGCAATAGGTAAAAAGGCAAAAAGGGAAGGCAAACCTGTAAAAAGGCAAAAAGGCAAAACATGAAAGCAAAAAGGCAAGGGAAAAGGGAAAACGGCAAGACAAAAGGGAAAAAGACAAAAAGTCAAAAAGGCAAGTCAATGCAAAAAGGTAAAGTAAAAAGGCAATTCAAAAAGGAACAACATAAGGCAAAAGGAAAAAAGGCAAGGAAAAAAGCCAAAAAGACAAGGGAAAAAGGCAAAAAGAAAAAAAGGCAAAAAGGCAAGTCAACGCAAAAAGGCAATTGAAAAAGAAAAAAATGAGGCAAAAGGAAAAAGGCAAAAAGCCAAAAAGACAAGAGAAAAAGGCAAAAAAGGAAAAAGGCAAGGCAAAAAGGTAAAAATGCAAGGCAAGGCAAGGTAAAAAGCCATAAAGCAAAAAGGCAAGGCAAAAATGGAAAAAGTCAAGGCAAAAATGGAAAAAGGCACGGCAAAAGGGGAAAAAGTAAAAAAGGCAAGGCACAAATGCAAGGCAAAAAGGCAAGGCAAGTCATGGCAACAAGGCAAAAAGGCAAGGCAAGGCAAAAAGGCAAGGTCAGGCACGGCAAGGAAAAAGGGGAGGCAAGGCAAAAAGGCAAGGGAAGGGAAGGCAAAAGGCAAAAAGGCAAAGCAAGGCAAAAAGGCAAAGCAAGGCAAAAAGGCAAAGCAAGGCAAAAAGGCAAAGCAAGGCAAAAAGCAAACATGCTAGGCAAGGCAAGGCAAAAAGGCAAGGCAAGGCAAAAAGATAAAGACAAAAGGCAAGGCAAGGCAAGGAAAGGAAAAAAGGCAAGGAAAAAAGACAAGGCAAAAAGAGAAAAGACAAAGCAATAAGGCAAAAAAGCAAAAAGGCAAAGGAAAAAGGCAAAAAAGGAAAAAGGCAAAAAGGCAAGGCAAAAGGGAAAATGGTAAAAAGGCAAGTCAAAAAGGCAAAAAGAAATGGCAAGGTAAGCAAAAAGCAAGGCAAAAAGGCAAGGCAATAAGGCAAAAATGCAAGGCAAGTAAGGTAAAAAGGCAAAAAAGAAAAAAGTCAAGGCAAAAAGACAAAAAGTCAAGACAAAATGCAAAAGGCAAAAATGCAAGGCAAGGTAAAAAGGCAAAAAAGAAAAAAGTCAAGGCAAAAAAGCAAAAAGACAAAAAGTCAAGACAAAATGCAAAAGGCAAAAAGGCAAGGCAAAAAGGCATGGCAAGGCAAGGCAAAAAGGCAAAATTTCAAAAAGGCTAGGCAAGTCAAGGCAAAAAGGCAAGGCAAGGAAATGTAAAATGGCAAAAAGCAAGGCAAAAAGGCAAGTCGAAAAGGCAAAAAGGGAAGGCAAAAGGGCAAAAAGGCAAGGCAAAAGCAAAAGGGCAGGGCAAAAAGGCAAGACGAAAGCAAAAAGGCAAGGCAATAAGGGAAGGAAGGCAAACAGACAAAAAGGCAAGGCATGAAGGCAAAAAGGCAAAGAGGCAAGACATGAAGGCAAAAAGGCAAAGAGGCAAGGCAAAAAGGCAAGGCAAGGTGAAAAGGCAAGGCAAGGACAGGCAAAAAGGCAAGGCAAAAAGGCAAAATGCAAAAAGGTAAGGCAAAAAGGGAAAAAGACAAGACAAAAGACATAAAGGCAAAGCATGGCAAAGCAAGGTAAAAAGACAAAAAAGCAAAAAGGCAAAAAGCCAAGGAATACAGGCAAAAAGGCAAGGCAAATACGGAAGGCAAGGCAAGGGAAAAGGCAATGCAAGGAAAGGCAAAAAGCTAAAAGGCAAAGCAAAAAGGCAAAAAGGCAATGCAAAAATGCAAAAAGGAAAAAAGATAAGGTAAAAGGAAAAAAGCCAAGAAAAAAGCCAAAAAGCCAAGGGAAAAAGGCAAAAATGGAAAACGGCAAGGCAATAAGGCAAAAACGCAAGGCAAGGCAAGGTAAAAAGGATAAAAGGTAAGGGAAAAAGTTAAAAAGGCAAGGCAAAAAGCATAAAGGCAAAAAGGCAAGGCAAGGCAAGGCAAAAAGGCAAGGCAAGGCAAGGCAAATAAAGGCAAGGCAGAAAGGCAAAATGCAAAATGGCAAGGCAAAAAGGCAAGACAAAAAGGAAAAAGGCAAAATGCAAAAAGGCAAGGCAAAAGGGAAAAAGACAAGGCAAAAAGGCAAGGCATGGCAAGGCAAGGTAAAAAGGCAAAAAAGCAAAAAGGCAAAAAGCCAAGGAAAACAGGCAAAAACGCAAGGCAAGGCAAGGCAGGGAAAAAGGGAAAAAGACAAAAAGGCGAAGCAAGACCAAAAGGCATAAAAGCAAGCACTCTAGGCAAGGCAAGGCAAAAACGCAATGCAAGAAAAGGCAAAAGGGCTAAAAGGCAAAGCAAAAAGGCAAAAAGGCAGTGCAAAAATGCAAAAAAGGACAAAAGGAAAAAAGCCAAAAAGACAAGGGAAAATAGCAAAAAGGGAAAAAGGTAAGGAAAAAGACAAAAACGCAAGGCAAAGCAAGGTAAAAAGGCAAAAAAGCAAAAAGGAAAAAAGGCAAGGCAATAGGTAAAAAGGCAGGGCAAACTGGCAAAAAGGCAAAAGACAAGGCATGAAGGCAAAAAGGCAAAAAGGCAAGGGAAAAAAGTAAGATGGCAAGCCAAAAGGCAAGTCAAAAAGACAAGGGAAATTGGCAAAAAGGGAAAAAAGCAAAAAGGCGAGGCAAAAAGACAAAAAAGCAAGGCAAGGCAAGGTAAAAAGGCAAAAAGGCAAGGCAAGGCAAAAACGCAAACAAGCAAAAAAGAGAGGCGAAAAGGCAAGGCAATAAGGTAAAAAGGCAAAAAGGCAGGGCAAACTAGCAAAAAGGCAAAAGACAAGGCATGAAGGCAAAAAGGCAAGGGAAAAAGGCAAAAAGGCAAGTCAAAAGGGTAAGGGAAAAAGGTAAGACGGCAAGGCAAAAAGGCAAGGAAAAACGCAAAAAGGCAAGTGAAAAGGCAAAAAGGCAAGGCAAGGCAAAAAGGTAAAAAGGCAAGGCAAGGAAAAAGGCAAAAAGGCATAAAAGCAAGCACTCTAGGCAAGGCAAGACAAAAAGGCAAAAACTCAATCCAAGAAAAGTCTAAAAGGCAAAGCAAAAGGCAAAAAGGCAAGGCATAAAGCAAAGCAAAAAGGCAATGCAAAAATGCAAAAAAGGACAAGAGGAAAAAAGGCGAGGAAAAAAGCCAAAAAGACAAGGGAAAATGGCAAAAAGGGAAAAAGGCAAGGCAAAAAGCCAAAAACACAAGGCAAGGCAAGGAAAAAGGGCAACAAGGCAAGGCAAAGCAAGGAAAAAAGGCAAAAAGGCAAGGGAAGGCAAAAACGTAAAAAGTGAAGACAAGGAAAGGCAAAAAGGCTAAAAGGCAAGGCAAAAAGGCAAGGGAAGGCAAGGCAAAAAGGAAAAAAGTAAAAAGGAAAAACAAAACAGCAAAAAGGCAAAAAGCCAAGGAAAACAGGCAAAACTGCAAGGCAAGGCAAGGCAAAAAGGCAAAGCAAGGAAAGGCAAGGAAAAAGGCAAAAAGACAAAAGGGCAAAAAGGCAAGTCAAGGCAAGGCAAGGAAAAAGACAAAAAGGCAAAGCAAGGCAAAAAGGGAAAAAAGCAAACAATCTAGGCAAGGAAAGGAAAAAAGGCAAGGCAAGGAAAGGAAAAAAGCAAAAAAAGGCAAAAAGGAAAGGAAAAAAGGCAAAAAGGTAAGGGAAGGCAAAAAGACAAGCAAGGAAGGCAAAAAGGCAAGGTAAAAAGGCAGGCAAAAATGCAAGACAAAAAGAAAAAGTCAAGGCAAAAAGGCAAATCAAAAAAGCAAAAAGGCAAGCCAAGGCAAGGCAAAAATGCAAAAAGGAAAAAGGCAAAAAAGCAAGGCAAAAAGGGAAAAAAAGCAAGGCAAAAAGCCAAAAATGCAAGGCAAGGCAAGGCAAAGAAAAAAGGCAAACAGGTAAAAAGGCAAGGGAAGGCAAAAACGTAAAAAGTGAAGACAAGGAAAGGCTAAAAGGCAAGGCAAAACAGCAAAAAGAAAAAAGCATGGAAAAAAGGCAAAAAGATAAGGCAAAAAGGAAAAAAGACATGGCAAAAAAGGAAAGGGCAAGGCAAAAGGCAAAAACGCAAGGCAAGGCAAGGCAAGGTAAAAAGGCAGAAAGGCAAGGCAAAAACGCAAAAAGTCAAGACAAAATGCAAAAGGCAAAAAGGCAAGGCAAAAGGGAAAAAGGCAAGTCAAAAAGGCAAGGCAAGGCACTCCAAGGAAAAAGGCAAATCAAGGCAAAAAGGCAAGGCAAGGAAATGTAAAATGGCAAAAGGCAAGGCAAAAAGGCAAAAAGGAAAGCAAAAGGGCATAAAGGCAAGACAAAAGCAAAAAGGCAAGGCAATAAGGTAAAAAGGCAAACAGACAAAAAGGCAAGGCATGAAGGCAAAAGGCAAAAAGGCAAGGCATGAAGGCAAAAAGGCAAAAAGGAAAGGGAAAAAGGCAAGACAAAAAGGCAAGAAGGGAAAAAGGTAAAAAGGCAAGGCAAAAAGGAAAGCCAAAAAGGCAAGGCAAGGCAAGGCAAAATGGAAAAAAGGCAAGGCAAGGCAAAAAGGCAAGGCGAGGCAAAAAAGCAAGATAAGGAAAGGCAAAAAGGAAAAAGGCAAGGAAAAAAGCAAGGTAAGGAAAGGCAAAAAGGAAAAAGGCAAGGAAAAAGGCAAGAAGAAAAGGTAAAAAGGCAAAAAGGGGAGGCAATAAGGTAAAAAGGCAAAAAGAGAAAAAGGCAAGTCATGAAGGCAAAAAGGCAAGGCATGAAGGCAAAAAGGAAAGAAGGGAAAAAGGGAAAAAGGCAAGGCAAAAAGGAAAAGGCAAAAAGGCAATGCAAAAAGGAAAAAAGGCAAAAAGCCAAAAAGACAAGGGAAAAAGGCAAAAACGCAAGGCAAGACAGGGTAAAAAGGCAAAAAAGCAAAAAGGAAAAAAGGCAAGGCAATAAGGTAAAAAGGCAAAAAGGCAGGGCAAACCGGCAAAAGGCAAAAGGCAAGGCATAAAGGGAAAAAGGCAAAAAGGGAAAAAGGCAAAAAAGGAAAAAGGCAAGGCAAAAAGGCAAGGCAATAAGGTAAAAAGGCAAAAAGGCAAGGCATGAAGGCAAAAAGACAAAAAGGCAAGGCAAAAAGGCAAAAAGGGAAAGGGGCAAAAAGACAAGGCAAGGCAAGGCTAGTAAGCAAAAAGGCAAAAAGGCAAGGGAAGGTAAGGGAAGGCAAGGCAAACAGGCTAAAAGGCAAAAAGGCAAGGCAAGGAAAGGCAAAAGGCAAGGCAAGTCAAGGGAAAAAGGCAAAAAGGGAAGGCAAAAAGGCGAAAAGGCAAGGAAAAAGAAAAAAGGCAAGAAAAAAGTCAAAAAGGCAAAGACAAAAAGGGCAAAAAGGAAAAAAGATAAGGCAAAAGGAAAAAAGGCAGAGGCAAAAAAAAATTCATAAAATTTTATTCATACATTTCTATACCAAAATGGAGCACTCAAATATATAGGTTATAAGCGCTTGTTGATTAATTACTCTTTTCTAGGGCTTAGGAGACTATGGGAAATTAGTAAAATGTACACACTGAAACAAATCTCCACTCGTGGTGCAGTGCTTAAGCACTCAGCTGCTAACCAAATGGTCAGTGATTGAAACCCGCCAGGCTCTTTGTAGCTAGAAAACTGATTTAAACTTTGATGTTTTAACTTTGCTGTGACATGGAGTTGATACTGTGAAACTGAAACATAATTTAGCAATACAGGTATGTGTCACTTAATGTCCACCATACATTCTGTGAAAGAGGACATTATGTGGTTTTGACGTTGTGTGAACACCTGGGTCCACAGGGCTCAGGGCTCTGACTGGAGGCCTGGGCAGTTGCCACTGTGAAGCCTTACGGGCAGCTACCGCTGCAGATGCCTCAGGTGAACTCCTGGCCCAGTGCCACCTATCCAACGTCCCAAAGATTCTTGAAGGTCACAGCAGAGAGGCTCCAGTGCAGCCCTGGGCAGCAGTCTCAGTGACCTGGCAACCACACCCTGGCCAGGCCTCACCATGCTCACCCTGGCCAGGCCTCGCCATGCTTGCTAACCTTGGGTGCTTGGGAGGATAGGAAAACTCACTCCTCCCAACGGGCAGGGGTGCCTGTTCCCATGGGTGGGAGCAGTGGGTAGGTTCGCAGCCTAGTGGGGCTGTGGGAAGGTATAAAAAATATAAGTAGTATGTTTAAACTGTCAAGAAGTCAAAGTGTTGCCTTAAAGCAAAAACAAAGCCGGGGAAAAGGGAGAAATCAAAAAGCACTCCAGGCCAGGGTGGCCTCGTGCATACCAATGGTCTTTGTCGTTTATGGCTGGGCAAGATTTACGACTTGGTGCCCTAAAGCTGTAAAAAAAAAAAAAAAAAAAGAAAAGAAGAGCTGTAAAGAGAGCACAAAACAGCAAACACTTGCTCCTTATGGCATATTGTGGCACCACAACACGAAATGGGAGCCAGGCTGCATAGGAGGCAAAAGCCAGCTGCAAAAATGCTCTCATTGGCATTTCTTCTTCAAACCAGCCTGGTCAGGTGTGGCATTTGAAGAAAGAAAGTATGGTTAATAAACCTGCACTCTCTCCTCCAAACTGCAGGTGCAACTGTCACTTGCCCTTGACACCCTAGGTAGGGAGGGGACCATGCGAATGTACATGCAGTTGGATATTGTCCAAAGGGACATTAAGCAACTCATACCTGTATCTTGCTGGTAAAGGTCAGGAAAAGTGACAATTCAAATGAATATAATATTAATAAAAATCATACCCATTCTTGATTCCTGCAAAAGCATTTCCTCGCATCATTCTCTATGAAACCAAAAATATCTTTCTGAAATTAAAAAATAATATTATAGAAAACTCCTGTAGTTGTTAGCTGCCATTGAGTCAACTCTGATTCATGGCAACCTTATGCACAGCAGACCAAAATTTTGCTCAATCCTGGGTCATGCCAGCATGGTTGAGTCCATTGTTGTGGCTCTTGCGCCAATTCATCTCAGCAAGAGTCTCCCATGCCCTCATTGGCCCTCAATTTCAACAAACATGATATCCTCCTTCAACAATTGATTTCTCCTGATGACATATCCAAAACAAGCAAGAGAAAAAATATTGTTATGATTCAGAGGTTTATTTTATACATATAATTTTGTTTATTTTGTTGTTGTTGTTGGAAACATATATACAGCAAAACACACACCAATTCAGCAGTTTCTACATGTACAATTTAGTGACATTCTTTGAGTTTTACAACCATTCCCACCCTCATTTTCTGTGTTGTTCCTCCTCCATTGACATAAATTCACTGCCACCTAAGTTTCCTATCTAATTTTTTGAGTTATTGCTGTCAATTTGATCCCATACTGATAGTTTTTAAAAAAGCATAATGCTCAAGACAGGTGTTTTTTACTAGTTAAGCTAAACTATTGTTTGATTTTAAGAAGGCTTCAGGGGATATTTTTGAAAGATCATCTCAGACTTTGGTGAAGGGTAAGACAGTATACAATACTGGGGAAGCCAGCACAATTTGCATAAGACAAGGTCATGGAAGCTCCATAGACACATTCAAACCCCTGAGGGATCGAATTACTGGGCTGAGGGCTGTGGGGACCATGGTCTCCAGGAACATCAAGTTCAATCAGCATAACATAGTTTATAAAGAAAATGTTCTACATTCTACTTTGATGAGTAGGATCTGGGGTCTTAGAAGCTTGTGAAAGTCTATCTAAGATATTCCACTGGTTTCACTCTGTTGGAAAAAAATTTTTTTTTTCCAACAGAAGCAAGGGAAAATGAAGAAAACTAAAGACACAAGGGAAAGATCAGTCCAAAGGACTAATGGGCCACAAACACCACAGCCTCCACCAGACTGAGTCTGGTACAACTAGATTGTGCCCGACTACCACCATTGATTGCTCTAACAGGAATCACAATAGAGGGTCCCGAACAGAGCTGGAGAAAAATGTAGAACAAAATTCTAACTTTCAAAAAAAGACCAGACTTATTGGCCTGACAGAGACTGAAGAAACCCTGAGAGTATGGCCCCCAGACAACCTTTTAGCTCAGTAATGAAGTCACTCCTGAGGTCCACCCCTCAGCGAAGGATTGGACAGGTCCATAAAGCAAAGTGAGACTAAGGGGGCACACCAGCCCAGGGGCAGGATCTGGAAGGCAGGAGGGGACAGAAAAGCTGGAAATAGGGAATCCAAGATAGAGAAAGTCAGACATGTTGTGGGGTTGGTAACTAATGTCATAAAACAATGTATACCAACTGTTTATGAGAAGCTAGTTTGTTCTGTAAACCTTCATCTAAAGTACAATAATAAAAAATAAATAAATATCATCTCAGGGCAATAGTTTCAGGAGTTAATTCAACCTTCATGGTTCCAGGAAGTCCATGAGAATTTGGAATCCTTTTCTGTATTTTCTCCCTTTTCATCTGCATTTTTCTATGTAATCTTTGATCAAAATGTTCCATAAAGGTAGCCAGGCACCATCAAGTTCTTCAGGTCTCATAGCAAAGGAGGCAGTTTTTCATGGAGGCAATTAGTCACACATTCCACATCCTCCTCCTATTACTTACCCTTCTTCTTCCTCTGTTGTTCCAGGTGAGTGAATAGAGACCAACTGATGTGCCTTGGACGGTGGCTTGCAAGCTTTTAAAACCCCAGGCACGACACATTGAACTAGGATATAGAACAGAGGCACTTAACATGTTATTAGGCCAATTAACTGGGATGTTCCGTGAGATCATGACCCTAAACCTCCAAACCAAGAAACAAAATCCCATCAAGTTTTTGGTTGTACATAAACAGGCTCAGCAGTTACTCTCTTTTATTTATATTTTTTGTCATTGTTGTAAATATATCTATCACACAACTTTTGTCAATTCAACTTATTAGAGGTGTACTACTTATTGACAGTAATTACAATAATCAGCTGTGTAATCCTACCATTAATCACACACAATATTTCCACCACTGTTAACTCCACGCCTCCTGTTTCTCCCTCCCTCCTGCCCCAGTAATCACCAAAAAACTTTGTTCTCAATATAGTTGGCCCTCTGTATAGGAGATCAAAATATTTGGAAAAACGAATTTCCAAAAGGCAAAATTTGAATTGACCACGCCCTGAGCACTACACTGAATCCACATGAATGGAATGATTTTTAGGCATACCCTGCTGTAGCTTCCCAACCTTTCATAGATCCTCAGTCTCTCTCCAGCACCTGTTGTTGGAACATTGTTCAACTATTTATATACCATTTCCATTGCATTAGGTATTATGAGTAATCTAGAGATGATTTAAAGTATATGGGAGGATGTGCATAGGTTACATGCAAATATGATGCTATTTTATATAAGGGACTTGAGCATCCTCAGATTTTAGTATCTGCATGGGTCCTAAAACCAATCACCTGTGGATACAGAGGGACAACGAGACTTTTCTTGTCTTTTTATATGAGTGAGTTCATACAACATTTGTCCTTTTGTAATGATTTATTTCACTCAGCATAATGTTTTCCAGCTCCATCTATATTGTATCATGTATCAAGACTTCGTTTCTCCTCCTGGCTGAGTAGTATTCCATTGTCTGTGTGTACCACATTTTATTTATCCATTCATCTGTTGATGGGCATCTTAGTCATCTAGTGCTGCTATCACAGAAATACCAGAAGTGGACGGCTTTAACAAAGAGAAGTCTATTCTCTCATAGTCCAGCAAGCTAGAAGTCTGAATTCAGGTTGCCAGCTCTAGGTGAAGGCTTTCTCTCTTTGTCGGCACTGGAAGAAGGTTCTCGTTATCAGGCTTCCCTTGGTCTGGGAGCATCTCAGCGCAGGAGCCTCAGGCCGAAAGGACGTGCTCTGCTCCTGGCACTGCTTTCTTGGTGGTATAAGGTCCCTATATCTCTTTGCTTGTTTTTCATACCCCAAAAGAGATTGGCTTAAGATGCTATCTACTTTTGTAGATCTCATGAACATAACTGCCACTAATCCATCTTATTACATCATAGTGATAAGATTTACAACACACAGGTAAATCACCTCAGATGACAAAATGGTAGACAATCATACAATACTGAGAATCATGACTTAGCCAAGTTGACAGACATTTTGGGGGGACACAATTCAATCCATGACAATGTGCATTTAGATTGTTTCCACATTTAGTCTATTGTGAACATTGGTGTACTAGTCTCTGTTTGACCCTCTGCTTTCAAGTCTTTTGGGCATATACCTAGGAGTGGAATTGCTGGGTTATATGTTAGTTCTATTTTTAGTTTTTTGAGAAACTGTAACACTGTTTTCCACAATGGCTGTACCATTTTGCATTCCCACCAGTAATGAATAAGAGTTCTGATTTCCCCACATCCTCAACATTTGTTACTTTCTGGGTTTTGTTTGTTTGTTTGTTTGTTATCTTAACCATCCTAGTGGGAGTAAAATGGTATCTCATTGTGGTTTTGATTTGCTTCTTTCTGATGGCAATTGACACTGAGCATCTTTTCACGTGTTTGATGGCCATTTGCATGTCCTTTTTCCTGCGGTCTTCTGCCAATTTTATGATTTGGATTATTTGTATTTTTGTTGTTAAGTAGTTGAAGTTTTGTATATATTTTGGTTATTAGGTTCTGAAGAGATTCTCCCAGTGTGTAGCTTCTCTACACTTTTTGGTACAGCCTTTTGATGAACCCAAGTTTTTAATTTTTATGCAGTCTCACTTGTCTTTTGTAGTTTGTGCTTTTGTTATTATATTAGATAATTCATTGTTGAAAGCTAGGCCTGACAGCATTGCACTGCTTTATCTTCTAAGAATTTTATGGTTTTAGTTCACATATTTATGTCTTTAATCCATTTTGAATTTGTTTTTGTGTATGGTGTGAGGCATGGATTCTGTTTCATTTTTCAGCTTGTGGAAATCCACTTGTAGAATTGTTCATAATACTTTGTCCTAATTCTCTTTATTTGTATCAGTTAAGTTGTAATGTCTCCTCTTTATTTCTTATTTTGGTTATTTTCATCTTCTTTTCTTTGTTCATCTAGCTAAATGTCAATTTTATAGATCTTTTCAAAGAAACAACTTCTGTTTTTTTGACTGCCTCTATTGTTTTTCTGCTTTTCATTTTATTTACTTATGATCTAATGTTTCTTATTTCCATTTTCTGATATGTTTAGGCTTAGTTTGCTCTTGTCTTTCTAGTTCCTGAAGTTGTCGAATTGGATTGTTAATATGAGGTCTTTCTTCACTTTTTATGTTGCTATTTATTGCTATGTTTCCTTCTGAGTGCTGCCTTTGCTGCATTCCATAAGTTTCGGTATGTGATGCTTTCATTTTCATCTGACTCTGAGAAATTTGTGATTTCTTTTTTGATTTCTTTCTAAGCTGATTGGTAGTTTAATAGTGTGTTGTTTAATTTCCATATGGTTGTGTATTTTCCAGTTTTTTTCTCCTGCTATTGATTTCTAGCTTCACTCTATTGTGGTCGGAAAAAAATACTTTGTATATTTCAATCTTTTTAAAATTTATCAGAACTTGCTTCATAACCTAAAATGTGGTCTATCCTGGAGAATGATCTATGTGCACTGGAGTAGAATGTATATTGTTCTGTTTTGGGGTGGAGTGTTCTGCATATGTCTGTTAAGTATAATTGGTTTAGAGTGTCATTCAGTTCCTCTGTTTCCTTGCTAATCTTCTTTCTGTCCAATATTGAAAGCGGTGTATTGAAGTCTCAAACAATTACTGTACTATATCCTTTTCTCCCTTCAATTCCATCAAAGTTTGCTTTTTGTACTTAGATTCTCCGATGTCAGGTGCATATATGTTTACGATTGTTAAATCTTTTTAATTGACACTTTTGTCACTATATAATGTCCATCTTTATCTCTTCTGACAGTTTTTGTCTTCAAGTTTGTTTTGTCTGATATTAAGATTGCCACACCAGATCTCTTTTGGTTATTATTTGCATGGAATTTTTTTCATCCTTTTATTTTCAACCTGTTTGTGTGCTTGGGTGTAAGGTGTGTCATTTGTAATCAGTATATATTTGGATCATTTTTTAAAATTCATTCTGCCACTCCCTGCCTTTTGATTGGAGCATTTAGTACATTTACATTCACTGTAATTACTGATAAAAAGTGCATTATTTCTGCCATTTTGTTATTGGTTTTTTGTGTACTGCTTGCTTTTGTGTGTTGTTGGTTCATTGTAGCAAGCCTTTTTTGTTCCCTTCTTCTTTCCTTTTGTGTATGTTTTAAAATATATTTTCTTAGTGGTTACCATGAATATTACATTTAAAAGCTTGTATTTATAATATTCAAGGGTAACTTTGTACAAACTCAACTTCAGTGCCATAAGAAATTCTATATCTGTATCATTCTTCTCCCACTTTTGTGTTATCTTTAACTACATTTTTATATTTCATGTGCTCTATAACATAATTTTATGCTTGCCTATTATATATTTCTTATTAAGAAACACAAAGGACAGAATGCCTGGAATTATCAAGCATGAATACCTTATTACTAGCCCTTATACACGTTCATACATTTCCCGTTACTAGGGATCTTTCTTTTTTATGTATAGGTTTGGATTACTGTCTAGTGTCTTTTCCCTTCCATCTACAGAACTCCTGTTAGTATTTTGTGGATGTGTGGATACCAGTCTAGTGGATACCTGTTTGGGAATATTTTAATTTCACCCTCATTCTTGATGGCTAATTTCACTGGGTATAGTATTCTTGGTTGATAGCACTTCTTTCAGCTCTTTAAATATATCATTCCATTGTCTTCTGGCTTCCAGTGTTTCTGAGGAAAAGTTGTCATTTCGTCTTATTGGGGATCCTTTGTATGTAACTGCTTGCTTTCAGGATTCTGTCTTCATCTTTAATTTTTGAGAGCTTAACTATGATGTGTCTTGGTGTAGATCTCTTTGAGTTTATCCTTCATGGGTTTCTTTGAGCTTCTCAGATTTCCAAATTCGTATCCTTTGTTAGATTGGAGAAATTTTCTGTCTTTATTTCTTCAAATATTCTTTCTCTCCCTTTCTCTGTCATCTCCTTCTGGAATTCTAATGATGCATATATTAGGTCTCATGTTGTTATACCATAATTCCATTGAACTGTGCTCAGTTATCTTGGGCCTCCATTCTTGTTACTATTCAGCGTCTATAGTTTTAACTCTCTTATCCTCTAATTCACTGGTTCTCTCTTCTGCCTGGTTAAAGCTGTTGATAAGTCCTTCAGTTGTGTTTCTAGTTTCAGTTATTGTGCCTTTCAGTTGCAATATCTTTTTTAGATTTTTATTTTGTTTTTGCATTGTTTCCCTTATTTCCTTTAGCACTTTGTCTATGCTTTTGCTTAGTTCTTTAATTATGTTTAATGTTGTTGCATTATATTTTTCCATTTTTAACACTATTTGGTTATTCCTAGATGTGCTTTCACTCCCTTTGTCATGTTCATTTGAATAAGTTGTAATTTCCCTGTTCTTTCTGTCTTGTGATTTTTTTTTTGTTGAGGCATTGGAATTTTTGAGGGTATTAACTTTCTCAGTTTTCCCCAGTATTTGGTGTGGTCTTTTCTTACCATTTCCTGTCCCTCTCTGTGATGGATCCTTCTCCCTCCCTGGTTTAATTAGAATTCTAAAGATCCAGATCTCAGTTTTCAACTTTCAATCTCTCCCAAAAACACCAGAGAATATGAGTGGTCTGTCTATCTACAAACAAGCACTACCAGTCTGGTGAGATATCATGTACTAACAAATCTATTCACCAAGGTGTGTAGTCTTCTGCCTGGTTATTATTCTCTTCCCTTCTCTGTTTCTGCAACCATATTTTTAGTTGGAAAACTCACACTCAGTGAGTCCCCTTTGTGGCTGGGTATTGCCCTCCAGTTTTGCCCAAGGCTTCCTTCCCTGCCTTGTGAGTGTTGCTTGTACCTGAGTTGGCATTCAGGGGAAGCACAGGCAGAGTTTCTTCTATTTCAGGAGGAAGGGCTGGCGCTACACAGAATGACCTCCAAGAGATCTGTGTTGTTGGTTTCAGAGCCCCAGTAGCCTTGTGGTGGTTGGGGGAACAGTCTTCACTGAGGTGGTCCAACTCTTGACTTCACTATAGGGAACCTTCTGTAGGAGCTCATATCAGTCCAGCAGCTGACAGTTATGGATTGGGGGAGGGGTTGTCACGTCATGAATGGAGCCCTGTATAGGTCTGCCTTGTTGCTATCAGGGTCCCCCCTTCCTGCCTTGAAGTATGTTGGCTGTGAGTGTAGCCTCCATTAATGATACCTGTTTCCTATCACACAGTAGTCTCAGTCAGCCATCTTCAGTCCTGACTGTAAAGGGGAGTAGGTTGTCCCAAAGTGATCCCCAGGTAGGTCTGTCCTATTGGTTTCAGTGAACTGAACTATGTAGTGAACAAGGAAGCAGGTGGAGTGCTGACAATATTAGTAGACTCCACTATGGGGGCCTTCTGAAGAAGTTTGCAACAGCCTGGCAACCAACAATTGCTAGGTGGGAGAAGAGATGTCACACTCTGATTAGATTCCCACGGAGATCTGCTTCTTTGTTATCAGAGTCCCCCCAGGTAGATTGTTGGCTGTGCATGCAGCCACCACCCAAGACTCCTGCTTCCCAGCACACAGCAGCCTCAGTCAGCAGTCTTCATCATGAATCAGAAGTGGGGGAAGACTAACCTTAATTAACCTTTATGGAGGTTTGTACTGTTGGTTTTAGAGGCCAGAACTATGAGGTGCACAAGGAGGCAGGTGGAGTGCTGACTATGGGAGAAGACTCCACGGCAGAAGCCTCCTACAACAATTCTCAGCAAGCTTGCAGGTGATACTGTCTGAGTGAAGGAGGGGTTGTTACACTCCAAATGGGCCCCCATGGTGGTCTGCCTCACTGCTATCAGAGCCACCCCTGTACTATGTTGGCTGTGGCCGTAGCCTCCACTAAAGATCCCTGCTTCCTAGCACACAGTAGCCTCAGTCAACAGTTCTCAACACTGACCAAAAGTGGGAGTAGGCAGACTTGAACCAACTCCCTGGTAGGTCTATTCTGTTGGTTTCAGAATCCTGAGCTATGAGGAATGCAGGGAGGCTAGAAAAGCATTTACTATGAGTGCAGACTCTACTGCACAGGCATTCTGTATCAGGTTGCAATAGGCTTGCAGCAACAATGTCTGGGTGGGAGAGTTGCCAGCGTTCTCCAAACAGACACCCAGGGAGGTCTGCCTTGTTGCTGTCAGACCCCAGCCCCCATACTGGGTTGGCTATGGTGTAGCCTCCACTAAAGATGCCTGCTTCCTAGCACAAAACAACCTCGGTCAGCAGTCTTCAACACCAACTGAAAGAGAGAGCAGACAGATGTGATCTGACTCTCCAGGAGGTCTAGCCTGTTAGTTTCAGATGCCTAAGATATGAGGTGCACAGGGAGGCAAGTAGGGCGTTGACTATGAGAGCAGGCTCCATTGCACAGGCCTTTTGTAGCAGTTTACAATAGGCTTGTTGCTGACAGTGTCTGGGTGGAAGAGGTGCTTGCACTCTCCAAACAGACACCCTGGGAAGTCTGCCTTGTCTACCACAGAGCAGAAGTTTGGGGTCCTGTACCTTTTTACAGGCAGAGATTGTGGTGAGGGAAGCAGGCTCCTTTTCTTGTGCCAGCCCCTCAGTTCACAGTAGCTGCGGGCTTATGTGGCTAGGGGAATGGGCAGGGATAGCAGGAAAGTGATTTTCCTACCGTATGTAACTTTTTGATTAGTTGAGTCTTGAATATTTGCAGCTCTCTGCTGCTTTCTTTTGCTCCCCAATTCAGAGTCTGTCAAAGCTGAACACAATTTCCTTTCTGTTTTTCTTGTATTTGTGGGGACATTCAGAATGATGGCCTGTTTATGCAGCCATCTTCCCGTAATCCCCTTGATTCATAAGCTAACATTCAGAAGTAGATCACCTGGCCTTTCTTCCTAGTCTGTCTTAGTCTGGAAGCTCCACTGAACCCTGTACATCATGAGTGAATTTGCCGGTAATTGAAATACCGGTGGTATAGCTTCTAGGATCACAACAACATGCAAGCCACCACAGTAAGACAAACTGAAAGACAGGCAGTGAAAAGAAAACTAGGAGTTGTAAAATGTCTAAATTGTCTTCAGCTATTCTTTTTTCTAAGTGTCACATCCTTAACTCTTAAATTGTTTTGGCAGTGGTTGTTTTGCATTTTCATCCTGCCCATTTGTACATACTGCCATTATCTAATTTTCACTATAAATTTTGGTTCAGTTAATTGTTCTTTTTCCATTGCATCATATACAGTCTTCTACTTTTTCATCTGTTTTTTGACAGAAAAAGTATTCCTAAGCCACGAGATCCAATGATTTGTGGCAAATCCACTAGGAACCTCTTGATAATTTTCCAAGTATATTTATAACATCATAGGTAAAATGCTTTATTACACTTATTAAATTTAAGCTGTTGTAGCCAGGTGTCATATTCTATTCTATTTTTGAGTCTATTCCTTGTCAACAGTCAGACATATAGTACATGCTGAATCAAGGTTAGTTGAATTTAATTAATTTCCTTTCCAAAGTATGCCATCCTTATACCTTCTTATGTCTATCCGTTTCTCCAACCCTCATTTCATTTCAGCATTCCAAAAACAGTCATTCAAGTGTCCTCTCAGATATTTTAATGCATGTGACCTCTTCCGGTTTTTTTTTTTTTTTTTTGTCTGTTCATAAACTAACCCAAAGTAAGGTCTGGCACATGGTAGAAAATTAATGTGAGCCAACTTATCAAAAACTCATGGCTGCAGTAATAGTTACACACTCAGATGAACAATGAGAGGCTTAAAATATTGTTTAAAAATTTAGCTAACTTTAACAACAAAGTAAAGGGACAACCTACAGATTGGAAGAAAATTTTGAGGAACCATATATCCGAGAAGGGTTTAATGTTCAGAAAATATAAAGAACTCCTACAACTTAACAGCGAAAAGGCAACCCAATCTACAAATGGGCAAAGTACTTGAATAAAATAAAATAAAAATGGCAAACAAGTACATGGAGAGATGCTCAACATTATTAGCCATTAAACCTGTTGCCGTGGAGTTGATTCTGACACGTAGCGACCCTATAGGACAGAGTAGAACTGCCCCATAGAGTTTCCAAGGATAGCCTAGTGGATTCAAACTGCCAATCTTTTAGTTAGGGGCCGCAGCACTTAACCACTACACCACCAGGGTTTCCCATTAGCCATTAGGGAGACACAAATCACAAATCAAAACCACAATGAGATAGCATTTCACCCCCACTGGATAAGAAAAAACAAACAAGCAAAAGAAAAACAACAAATGTTAGCAAGAACTTGGAGAAGTTGAAATCCTTATTCACTCTGGTGGGAATGCAAAATGGTACAGCCTCTGTGGAAAACGGTATGAAAGTTCTTCAAAAAGTTAGACACAGACCTATCATATGACCCAGCAATTCCAATCCTAGGTATATATCCAGGAGACCCTGAAAGCCAACAAGCACATGTACATCAACCTTTATTTGTGCACTATTCACAATAGTCAAAAGGTGGAAACAACCTAAACATCCATAAAAGAATGACTAAATAAAATGTGGTATGCACATACAATGGAATATTACTCAGCCATAAAGCAAACGAGTTCCTGATACATGCTACAGTATGAATCAACCTTGAAAACATGCTGAGTGAAGTAGTCAATCACAAAAGGAAAAATATTGAATAATCTCACTCTTAGCTAGAATAGGCAAATGCATAGAGACCAAAGCTTATTAGTACTTATCAGAAGGAATCCCTGAGTAGTGCAAAAGGTTAAGCACTGTTCTACTATGCGAAAGATTGGTGGTTCAAACCCAGTTGGAAGTGCCTTAGAAGAAAAGCCCAGTTATTGCTTCCAAAAGGTCACTGCCACAAAAAACCTATGGAGCACAGTTCTACTCTGCAATACATGAGGCTGCCATGAGTTGGAATCAACTCCATGGCGAAGGGCTTGGTCTGGTTTTTGATCAGGGCAGGAGGGAGGTGAAAAAGTTTAGTCATTGTAAAGGAAGCATTGGGTTTCTTATTATGGTGATAGAAATTTGGCAATGGATATTGGTGATGGATGCACAACATGATTAATGTAATTGAAGTCACTAAAGTGTACACATGAAAAACATTAAACTGGCAACTGTTATTTTATATATATGTATATATATATTTACAACAGTAAAAATAATACAAAAAATTTAGCTCTAATCCCATATATTTCAAGAAGCCTTCAGTTTTCTAATTTTTAATTCTTGCTGCTACGTAAAACCTGTAGTGGCAGTAGTCAAGATGAGAAACAGTGGCTTGCATCAGGGTAATAGTAGTGGAGATGGAGAACGAAGACTTTGATAATTTGGAGATGGAAACTATGAGAATTGATGATGGTCCAGGTGAGAGTTCTGGTAGGCCAAATAATCCGCCACCCAAAATTGTCCCCATCCTAATCGTAGAAACCCTGAATATGTTACCTTAGGAGTTCAAAAAGCCTTTCTAGATGTGTATGTTACCTGATAAGTTAACTTTTTTCTTTTTTCCAGATAGGATTAAGTTAAGGATACTGAAAAATGGGGAGACTATTCTGCATTATCCAGGTGAGCGAAATGTAATGACAACAATCATTACAAAAGGGAGGTAAAAGAATGATGTGAAGACAAAAACTAGAGATTGGAGCGACTTGAGGAAGGATCCATGTTTAAAGGAATGCAAGCAACTTTTAGCAGCTAAAAACGGCAGGGAAATGATTCTCTCATGAAGTTGCAAGAATAAACACACCCCTACTAACACTTTGACTTTGGATTTCTGACCTTCACCATTATAAGAAAATAAATTTGTGCTGTCAAAAGCCACTGACTTTGTGGATATTACAGTAGCAATAGCAAACAAAAACAGGAAAAATAAGATAAAGGTAAGAATAAATAAAGCCTCCTATTTTTTCTCGCTAAAGCCCAAGAGTTGTCCAAACTACATACAAATGTATGTCTAAGGGGATTTCTGCTTTCAGGGAGATGGAATAGACATACTTTTTCCTATTCTTCATTTAAAGTCCAGCTAAAAATCCTAGACGTTTTGTGTAAAGGAACAATAAGAAGACCCTGAAGGGTGAAGAAAAGCCAGGGCAGTTCCATGGCCTGAAAAATGACCCGCAGGGGGAGATAACAGATAAATATCTAAACATTTGAACACTGAACACCACATGTATAAATAATCCAATAATCCTCGAGTCAATGAGAAAGTCTCTAGTGAAGTAAAAAAATACAATGACCTAAATATAAGCTAAAATTAACATAACAAAATCAGTAAGGCACAGTTACAGTAATGCTGAGAGGGAAACTTATAGCACTAAAAGCTACACCTGTGGAAACTGACAATGGAAAAGCTCAATATCATCAGCCAGAACAAGGCCGGGGCCAATTGCAGAACAGACCATCAATTGCTCATGTGCAAGTTCAAGCTGAGGCTGAAGAAAATGGAAAAAAGTCCACGAGAGCCAAAGTACAACATTGAGTATATCCCATCTGAATTTAGAGACCATCTCAAGGATAGATTGAACATTAATAACCAAAGACCAGATGAGTTGTGAAATGACATCGAGGACATTGTACATGAAGACAGGAGGAGGTCATCAAAAACACAGAAAAGAAAGAAAAGATCAAAATGGAAGTCAGAAGAGGCTGTGAAACTTGCTCTTGAACTTCCAGTAGCTAAAGCAAATGGAAGAAATGATGTAGTAAAAGAGCTGAACAAAAGATTTCAAAGGGAGACTCAAGATGACAAAGTAAAGTATTATAATGATAGGTATAAAGACTTGGGGTTAGAAAACCAAAAGGGAATAACACTCTTGGCATTTCTCAAGCTGAAAGAACTGAAGAAAAAATTCAAGACCCCAGTTGCAATACTGAAGGATTCCACAAGGAAAATAATTAAATGACGCAAAAAGCATCAAAAGAAGATGGAGGGAATACAGAGAGTCACGACACCAAAAAGAATTGTTTGATGTTCAATCATTTTAGGAGGTATCATATGATCAGAAACGATGTTACTGAAGGAAGAAGTCCAGGCTGCATTGAAGGCATTGGCAAAAAACAAGGCTTCAGGAATTGATGGAATACCAACTGAGATGTTTCAACAAACAGATGCAGCACTGGAAGTGCTCAGTTGTCTAAGCCAAGAAATTTAGAAGACAGCTACCTATCCAACCAACTGGAAGAGATCCATATTTATGCCTATTCCAAAGAAAGGTGATCCAACCGAATGTGGAAATTATTGAACAATATCATAAGCAAGTAAAATTTTGCTGAAGATGATTGAAAAAAGGTTGCAGCAGTATATCAACAGGGAACTGCCAGAAATTCAAGCCAGATTCAGAAGAGGACTCAGAACCAGGGATATCATTGCTGATGTCAGATGGATCTTGGCTGAAAGCAAAGAATACCAGAAAGATGTTTGCCTATGTTTTCTTGACTATGCAAAGGCATTCAACTGTGTGGATCATAACAAATTATGGATAACATTTAGAAGAATGGGAATTCCAGAACACTTAATTGTGCTCATGAGGAACCTGTACATAGATCAAGAGAAGGTTGTTGAACATATCGAGGGGATACTGCATGGTTTAAAGTCAGGAACAGTGTATGTCAGGGTTGTATCCTTTCATCATACTTATTCAATCTGTATGCTGAGCAAATAATCTGAGAAACTGGACTATATGAAGAAGAATGGGCATCAGGATTGAAGGAAGACTCTTAACAATCTGCGTTACACAGGTGACACAACATTGCTTGCTGAAAGTGAAGAGGACTTGAAGCACCTACTGATGAAGATCAAAGACTACAACCTTCAATGTGGATTACACCTCAACATAAAGAAAACCGGACCAATAAGCAACAACATGGTAAATGGAGAAAAGATTGAAGTTGTCAAGGATTTCATTTTTCTTGGATCCTCAATCAACATCCATGGAAGTCGCAGTTAAGGAATCAAAGGACACATTGCATTGTGCAAATCTGCTGCAAAAGACCTCTTTAAAGTGTTAAAAAAACAAAGAAGTCATCTTCAAGACTAGGGTGCCTCTGACCCAAGCCGTGGTTTTTTCAACCTCCTCATATGCATGGGAAAGCCGGACGATGAATTAGGAAGACCAAAGTAGAATTGAAGTCTTTAAATTGTGGTGCTGGGAAAGAGTACCGAATATACCATGTACTGCCAAAAGAATGAACAAATCTGTCTTGGAAGAAGTACAACCAGAATGTTCCTTAGAAGAAAAAATGGCAAGACTACATCTCATGTATTTTGGACATGTTATCAGGAGGAAACAGTCCTTGGAAAAGGACATCATGCTTGGTATGAGGGTCAGTGAAAAAGAGAAAGACCCTGGATAAGGTGGATTGACACAGTGGCAGCAACATAGGCTTGAGCACAGTGACGACTGTGTAGATGGGAAAAGACTGGGCAGTGTTTCATTCTGTTGTACAAAGGGTTGCTATGAGTTGAAGCCAACTCGATGGCACCTAACAAAAACAACATATGCTTACTTAGAAAAGGGGAAAAATATCAAATAAATAATTAAATTTCCCACCACAAGTAGTTAAAAAGAAGAGTGAAGTAAACTTAACTAAATCAGAAGAAAAATAATAGAAATAAAAGCAGAGACAAATGCAATTGAAAACAGAAAAAGAAAAGAGAGTATCATGATAGAGCTGTTTCTTTGAAAATAAAGTAAAACCTGAATAAATTATAACTCTGTAAGGCAGAACATGTCAGAGAAGGAAAGCTCAAATATTTTTCACTAAAATGATAATACAAAAGAGGTAAGATTGTACCCTGTCAAAGGTGAAAAATTTGAGAGAATTGAAAAAAAAAGGCAGCCCTTTTGATTTCTGGCTCTCAAATATTTCACTGTGTCATAGGATTGACAGACTTCTAGCAAAATTGATAAAGAAAAAACAAGCAGAAGACCAGACTTAATGGTGTGACTGAGACTGAAGGGACCCCAGAAGACATGGCCCGAGGACTTTCTGTTAGCCCAAAACTAAAATCATTCCCAAAGCCAGTTCTTCAGGCAAAGATTAGATTGGACTATAAGACATTAAATGATACCTGTGAAGAGTGTGCTTCTCAGCTCAAGTAGATACATGAGACTAAATGTGCAGCTCTTGTCTGAAGGCAAGATGGGAAGGCAGAAAGGGACAGAAGCTGGTTGAATGGACACGGGAAATACAGAGTGGAAAGGAAGAGTGCACTGTCACACTACAGGGAGAGCAACTAGGGCCATATAACAATGTGTGTATAAATTTTTGCATGAGAAACTGATGTGAACTATAAACTTTCACTTAACACACAATAAAAATTATTTTTTTAAACCATAAAAAAGCAAAAAGATACAATTTCCAAATATCAAGAATGAAACAGTATATCATGAAAAACTGCTGACATTAAAAGGATACCAAGGAAATTTTAACAACAACTCTACACTATATAACAACTGTATACTATATTAGATGACTAAGATGAAATGGGCCAATTCTCTGAAAAGTAAAAACTGCCACAACTCGAACAATATGAAATAAATAATTTGAATAGCCGTAGGTGGTGCAGTTAAAGTTCTCAGCTACTGAGAGTTTGAGGTCATCTAGAGTTGCCTCAAAGAAAGGCCTGTCAATTTACTTCCAAAATAACAGCCAATGAAAACCCTATGGAGCACAGTTCTACTCTGACACACATAGGTCACCAATCGGAGTAGACTTGATGGCAACTAGTTTTTATAACTATTAAAAAATATATTATTTAAAATATCCCTCAAAGCAGGGCCAAGTTGGTGGAGTAGCCAAACATTTCCAGTGATCCCTCTTACAACAAAGACCCCCAAAAAACAAGTGAAATGATTATACTTATGACAAACTAGGTGCTACAGCTACTAACCAAGAGGCCGGAAGTTCAAATCCTCCAGGTGCTCTGTTGGGCAGTTCTACTCTGTCCTATAGGGTCGCTATGAGTCAGAATCAGCTCAATGGCAGTGGGTTTGGTTTTTTTGGTTTAGGAGCCCTGAACATCAAAGGCAAAGTCAGAAAATGGACTGAGGGGCAGAGGGAGGGACAGACAGTTCAGCAGCAGAAAGGAGTTGCCAGACCTGAATTACCAGGATCCCTCAGGCACCATTACTGGGAGCAGATGAGGAGGGCTGGTGGTAGCATTCAGTTGCAATTTCCTCAGGGAGAAACAGCCAGCTGCACAGCCTACTCGCACCGCCGGAACCAGAGAAGAACTGCGCTGGCTGCAAAGCCTAAGTACTTGCTTATATTTTACCACACCCCCACCCCCAAGCCAGCTGCAGTGGCTGTTGATTTCCTTGGGCCTGAGATAGGTCCTGCCGAGTGTCCTGAGCCATTCTCCTGGCCTTGCAGAAGGAATAAAATCACATTTGGGGGAAAAGATAATTTGCCAGCTCCATTAACTTGGGGAGCTCAGGACAGAAGCAGATTCTGTCCGGGCATGAACAGTCAGTGGACTTTGAATACATTTGCCCCTGCATGGACCTGTGTAGGCCTATTTCAGGACAATAGGCCCTTGTTGGCAGACTGCAACTGTTTCAGCTGTGCATTGGACAAGCGGGTGTTTGATGTTTGACACCACTTTGCCTATTAAAAAGATTCCTAACCTACCCACGTCAGGGGACTTAGGACTGGTAACACCACTTAGGTCGCCCAGCCACCTGGGAGAAAGGTTAAAGGATAACTGGTACCTCTCAGTCCTTACAACAAAAAGCATTGGGTACCCATTGGTCTGTTCACAGAACCCACCCACCTCTGCGATCTAGGGGACAAGGACTCACTCTCCTCACAGACCCTCGGGGGATAGTTATCAGGCCCAGTGTTGTTCAGACCATGACCCCTGCTGCAACCAGATACCTATACCTACACCAGTCAAGGCTGGCTCTCTAAGACTGTAGGACAGAGCCTGCACCACACACTTTCTGACCACCTACCTCAACTTCTAAGCTGAATCCGTACGAGAAAAGTGAACAGACTTCTGGGCTCATATACCTGGTAACAGCTCTAGCCATCTGGTGACAGGACGTCAGGGTGCCAAAGGCAGACATAATCAAGGTAGCTCACTCAGGCAACCTTTTTGGGTATATCAAAACAAAACAAAGCAAGAAGCTAGGATACAGTAAGGAAACATAAAAGAAACTGATACAATAACTTATAGATGGTTCAAAGACAACAGTTGATATCAAATCAAATAAAGAAGCAGAACGTGATCGCTTCTTAGAATTAAGAATTAAGGGATCTTCTGGATGAAGGTGAATTCCTAGAATTACCTGATACAGAATACAAAAGATAAACATACAGAACTCTTCAAGAGATCAGGAAGGAGATCGGGCAATATCCAGAACAAGCCAAGGAATACACAGATAAAGCAGTTGAAGAAATTAAAAAGGTTATTCAAAAACATAATGAAAAATTTAATAAGCTGCAAGAATCCATAGAAAACAATCAGAAAATCAGAAGATTAACAATAAAATTACAGAATTAGACAAGGCAATAGAAGGTCGGAGGAGCAGAATTGAGCAAGTGGAAGGCAGAATTGGTGAACTTGAAGAGAAAGCACTTGGCACAAATATATTTGCAGAAAAGTCAGATAAAAGAATTAAAAAAAATGAAGAAGCCCTAAGAATCACATGGGACTGTATCAAGAGAAATATACCTACGAATGATTAGAGTACCAGAACAGGGAGGAAAAACAGAAAATACAGAGAAATGTTGAAGATTTGTTGGCAGAAAACTTCCCTGATATGGTGAAAAATGAGAAGATATCTATCCAAGATGCTCATTGAACTCCACAAGAGGTAGATTTTAGAAGAAAGTCACCAAGACATATTATAATCAAACTTGCCAAAATGAAAAATAAAGAGAGAATTTTAAGAGGAGCTAGGGATAAAAGAAAAGTCACCTACAAAGGGGAGTCAATAAGAATAAACGCGGACTACTCAGCAGAAAGGATGCAGGCAAGAAGGCAAAAAAATGCCACCCAAGAATCATATATGCAGCAAAACTGTCTCTCAAATGTGAAGGTGAAATTAGGACATTTCCAGATAAACAGAAGTTTAGGGAATTCATAAAAACCAAACCAAAACAAGAAATACTAAAGGAACTTCTCTGGTTAGAAAATCAATAGTATCACATATTAACCTAAGAGTAGAATGCTGGACAAAGCAATCAGATGTCAACCCAGATAGGGAAATCACAAAAATAAATCAAAATAAAAAAAAAACACTTACAACAGGAAAACAGTGATGTTATGATGTAAAAGAAGAAGACGTTAAAACAATAAAGAAGGACTAAGTAATGTAGGCATAGATCTTTCATATGGAGAGGAAGACAAGGTGATATAAAGAAATAAAAGGTTTAAGTGAAGAAAAATAGGTGTAAATATTAAGGAAACCATAAAGGAGACTAACAATCCTACTCATCAAAATAAGATACAAGAAAAAAAATAAAGACTCAGAGGGAAAAAAATCAACAGCAACGAATAAGAGGAAAAGACAATATACAAACTACTCAGCACAAAAAATTAAGTGGGAAAAAGAAACTGTCAACAACACCGAAAAAAAGACATCAAAATGACAGCACTAAACTCATACCTATCCATCACTACACCAAATGTAAATAGACTAAACGCACCAATAAAAAGCCAGTGAGTGGCAGAACGGATAAAAAAACCAAGATCCATCTATATGCTGTCTACAAGAGACACACCTTAGACTTAGACACACAAACTAAAACTTAAAGGAGGGAAAAAATATATCAAGCAAACAACAATCAAAAAAGAGCAGGAGTGGCAATATTAATTTCTGACAAAATAGATTTTAAAGTTAAATCCACACCAAAGGTTAAGGAAGGACACTATACAATGATTAAAAGGCCAATATACCAGAAGGATATAACCATATCAAATATTTATGCACCCAATGACAGGGCTGCAAGATACATAAAACAAACTCTAACAGCATTGAAAGTGAGATAGACAGCTCCACAATTATAGTAGGAGACTTCAACACACCACTTTCGGTGAAGGAGAGAATATCCAGAAAGAAGCTCAATAAAGACATGGAAGATCTAAATGCCACAGTCAACCAACTTGACCTCATAAACATATACAGAACACTCCATCCAACAACAGCCAGGTATACTTTCGTTTCTAGTGCACGTGGAACATTCTCTAGAACAGATCACATATTAGGTCATAAAGCAAGCCTTAGCAGAATCCAAAATATTACAAAGCATCTTCTCTGACCATAAGTCCATAAAAGTGGAAATCAATAACAGAAAAAGCAGGGAAAAGAAATCAAACACTTAGAAACCGAACAATATCCTGCTCAGAAAAGACTGGGTTATAGAAGACATTAAGGAGGGAATAAAGAAATTAATAGAATCCAATGAGAATGAAAATACTTCCTATCAGAACCTTTGGGACATGGCAAAAGCAGTGCTCAGAGGTCAATTTGTATCAATATATGCACACATCCAACAAGAAGAAAGGGCCAAAATCAAAGAACTGTCCCTACAACTTGAAAAAATAGAAAGAGAGAAAAAAAAGAAACCAGCAAGCACCAGAAGAAAGGAAATAAAAATTAGAGCAGAATTAAAGGACACAGAAAACAGAAAAACAATTGAAAGTGTTAACAAGATCAAAAGATGGTTCTCTGAAAAAAATTAACAAAATTGAAAAATCCTTGGCCAAACTGACAAAAGAAAAACAGAAGAGGAAGCAAATAACCTGAATAAGAAATGAGTTGGGCGATATTACAGCAGACCCAGATTACTATGAAAAATTGTACTCTAACAAATTTGAAAACCTAGAGGAAATAGTTGAATTTGTATAAACACACTACCTACCTAAACTAACACAAACAGAGGTAGAACAACTAAACAGACCCATAACAAAGACGAGGTCAAAAATGTAATTAAAAAAACTCCCAACAGAAAAAAGCCCTGGTCCAGACGGCTTCATTGCAGAGTTCTACCAAACTTTCAGAGAAGAGTTAATATCATTACTACCAAAGGTATTTCAGAGCACAGAAAAGGATGGAATACTCCCAGACTCATTCTATGAAGCCAGCATATCCCTGATACTAAAGCAGGTAAAGACACCACAAAAAAAAAAAATTACAGACTTTTTTCCCTCATGCAAAATCCTCAACAAAATTCTAGTCAATAGAATTCAACAACATATCCAAAAAGTAATTCACCATGACCAAGTGGGATTCATACCAGGTACACAGGGATGGTTCAACATTAGAAAACAATTACTGTAACCCATCATAGAAATAAAACCAAAGACAGGAACCACATGATTTTATCAATTGATGCAGAAAAGGCATTTGACAAAGTTCGACACCCATTCATGATAAAAACTCTCAGCAAAATAGGATTAGAAGGAAAATTTCACAACATAATAAAGGGCATTTATACAAAGCCAACAGCCCACATCATCCTAAATGGAGAGAGTCTGAAAACATTTCTCTTGAGATCGGGAGCCAGACAAAGATGCCTTTTATCACCACTCTTATTCACCATTCTGCTGGAACTCCTAGCCAGAGCAATTAGGCTAGATAAAGAAAGGGCATCCAGACTGGTAAGAAAGAAGTAAAAATATCTCTATTTGCAGATGATATGATCTTACACACAGTAAACCCTAAAGAATCCTCAAGAAAACTAGTGAAAGTAATAGAAGAGTTCAGCAGAGTATCAGGATACAGGATAAACAAATAAAAATCAGTTGGATTCCTCTACACCAACAAAAAGAACATCGAAGAGGAAATCAATACCATTTACAGTAGCCCTCAAGAAGATAAAATACTTAGGAATAAATCTTACTAGAGATGTGAAAGACCTATACAAAGAAAACTACAAGACACTACTGCAAGAAACCAAATAGACCTACATAAAGTGGAAAAAATACCTTGCTAATGGGTAGGAAGACTTTACATTGTAAAAATGCCTATGCTACCAAAAGTGATCTATAGATAGAATGCAATATAGATCCAAATTCTGATGACATTTTTTAATGAGTTGGAGAAACAAATACACCAACTTCATATGGAAGGGAAAAAGGCCCTGGATAAGTAAAGCATTACTGAAAAAGAAGAACAAAGTGAGAGGCCTCACTCTACCTGATTTTAGGACCTATTATACCATCACAGTAGTCAAAACAGCCTGCTACTGGTACAACAGATACATAGACCAATGGAACAGAATTGAGAATCCAGACATAAATCCATCCACATATGAGCAGCTGATATTTGGCAAAGGTCCAAAGTCAGTTAAATGAGGAAAGACAGACTTTTTAACAAATGCTGCTGACATAAATGGATATCCATCTGCACAAAATGAAACAAAACCCATACCTCATACCATGCACAAAAACTAACTCAAAATGGATCAAAGACCTAAATATAAAATCTAAAACGATAAAGATCATGGATGAAAAAATAGGGACAATGCTAGGAGCCCTGATACATGACATAAACAGTATACAAAACGTTACTAACAATGCAGAAGAGAAACTAGACAATTGGGAGCTCCTAAAAATCAAACATCTATGCTCATCTAAGGACTTCACCAAAAGAGTAAAAAGATCATCTACAGACTGGGAAAAAGTGTAGCTATGCCATTTTCAATCAACATCTGATCTCTGAAATCTATATGATACAGGAAGAACTCAACTACAAAAAGACAAATAACCCAATTAAAAAATGGGCAAAGGACATAGTCACTTCACTCAAGAAGACATTCATGTAGCTAACAGATACATGAGAAAATGAGACACTGCCTTGATTTGTAAACTTTCACTTAAAGCACAATAAAAATTAAAAAAAAAACTCTCAAAAATTTCTATGTACAGATAGTTTCAATGGAGAAATCTACCAGATATATGAGAATGATATTGCAAATTTGGAAAATAGCTCAACAATTTTTTAAAAAAGCTAAATATTCAACTATCATATGACCAAGCACTTGTATGCCTGAACATTTGTGTCAGAGAGATGTAAGCTGTGTTCACAAAAAAAATTTATAATAACCCAGAACTGGAAACAACCCAGATGCTCTTCAATAGGTGAATGATTAAACTATGGTACGTCTATACCACTGAATACTACTCAGCAATAAAAAGGAACAAACTGTTGATACATACATCAACCTGAATATATCTCTAGATAACTGAGTGAAAAAAATACCATCCCAAAATTTTATATACTGTATGTTTGCATTTATATAACTTTCTTGCAATGAGAAAATTATAGAAATGGAGAACAGACTATTGGTTACAACCGTTAAAAAGAGGGTGGAAGAGCAGCGGGCATGGAAACATGAGGAATACTTGTCCTGATGGAAATAATCTGTTTATTGATTATTATACTCAAAAATAGTCAATATTATTGTCTCGTGGGATATCATATCAATGTAAATATCATGGTTGTGATGTTGTACCATAATTGTACAAGTTGTTGGGTAAAGGGTACATGGGATCTTGCAATATTATTTCTTATAAATGCATGTAAGTCTACAATTATCCCCAAATTTAAAAGTTTAGTAAAAAAAAAAAAAAAGCTTAGAAGAAAAGCAAGTAAGGTAAAGATTAAAATGCTTAGGGCATAAACATACGAAGGTTCCAAATCCTTTGAAAGCCTAGCACCATTCAAGAATACACCATCTCTCCTCCAAAAAATAAAACTCAGAGTACACACAAAAAATGAAACCCAGAGTTCAAAATGTAAAGCTGATTAGCTTTAATGAGGAAACTTTAAAATGAACCCCGCCCCACCCCCCCCAAAAAAGTATACCAAACCAAACCAAACCAAACCCAGTGCCGTTGAGTCGATTCCGACTCATAGTGACCCTATAGGGCAGAGTAGAACTGCCCCATAGAGTTTCCAAGGAGCACCTGGTGGATTTGAACTGCTGACCCTTTGGTTAGCAGCCTTAGCACTTAACCACTACATCACCAGAGTTTCAAACAAAAAATATATATGTATATATATATAAGCTTTGAAGAAAGAATTTCAGACAAAAAGAAGCTAGTGTCTATGCTTTGGGACAATGTACAGGAAAATCTTAAATCCTTAAAGAATTTTCATACTCTAATTCCTTAACAATCTAACTTTTGTAAATACAGCCTAGGGAAATAAAGAACAAAATAGCTATTAAGCTATTATTATTAAAATAGCTACTAATATAGCTATTAAGTTATTGAAACTAAAAGAATTTGTGACTTGCCCATAATAACAGAGCCAAGACTCTGTTATATAGTTTTAGTTAAAATCAATGTCTCCTTTTTGCCAGAGGCATAAGAACTCACAAAGGGACTTGGAAGTAGATCTGGTTCCATGTTTCGATCTATGAATATTTCACCCTTTTCATCTGAGTATTTTCTAAAAATTATTAGAAACTTTTCGAAGAATTTTTTTTTTTATAATTTAACAATTTTGGACCAGTTTTGACCAGTAACTCTTCCTGCCTTTTCTCCTTTTCTATTACATCAAGCTTTTTCTTGTCAACCCAATGTGTTTTATGAGAGATTGAATAGAATTTTATGCTTTTGTTTTTATACGCCAGTATTTCAATAACATTTAGCAATTTTAAAGAAAAGCTAACATAATCTAGCCTAAGTAATTTTTTTAGGACAGTAAGTCACACACACACAACGGAAGTCAGAAAAAGAATCAATACATTTGAATTGTGATATTGACAAAGAATACTGAATATACTGTGGTCTGCCAAAAGAACAAGCAAATCAGTCTTGCAGGAAGTACAACCAGAATACTTATTAGAAGTGAGGATGGTGAGACTTGCCCTCACTTATTTTGGACACATCAGCAGGAAAAACCAATCGCTAGAGAGTGCTAGAAAGCAAAGGAAACCCTCCACAAGATGGATTAATACTATGGCCACAACAATGTACTCAAACATGCTGTTGAGGATTGAATTGTGTCCTCCAAATATGTGTGTCAATTTGGCTAGGCCATAATTTCCAGTATTGTATGATTGCCATTGTGTCATCTGATGGAATTTTCCTATGTGTTATAAATCCTACCTCTATGATGTTACTGAGGCAGGATTAGAGGCAGTTATGTTAATAAGGCAGGGTTCAATCTACAAGATTAATTGTGTCTTGAGTCGATCTCTGTTGAGATATAAAAGAAAGAAGTGAGCAGAGAGATGGGAAGACCTCTTACCATGAAGAAAGCAGCGCCATGAACAGAACTCATCTTTGGACCCAGGGTCCCTGCTCTGAGAAGCTCCAAGACCAAGGACCTTGTCTCAGAGTCAATAGAGAGAGAAAGCCTTACTGTGGAGATGGTGCCCTGAATCCAGACTTCCAGCTTCTTAAACTATAAGAGAATAAATTTCTCTTTGTTAAAGCCATGCACTTGTGGCATTTCTGTTATAGCAGCATTAGATAACTAAGACATATTTTGGTACCAGGAGTGGGGTGCTGCTCAAACAGATACCTAAAATGTGGAAATGGTTTTTAAACTGTAAATGGGTAGAGGCTGGAAGAGTTTTAAAATGCTTAATAGTAAAAGCCTAGATTGCCTTGAAGAGACTGTTGGTGTAATTATGGACATCAAGGACAGTTCTAGTGAGGACTCAGAAGGAAGTGAGGAGAGCTGTTACACTGGAGACAATGCAGATGGCACAAAGGAGCAGCAGAAAAGTGGCAGCAGCAAAACTAGGAAACCAGCACAAGATAGAACTGGAGCCAACCCACAGAGTGAGAGTTAAGTGCCTTTGTGCAGGAGGCCTCCTTGCAGAATGGGGTGCCTCCAGGTGCTTATCAGTGGACAGCTAAAAAGCTTTAGAACACTTGTTCCAGCAGGGCAGATGCAGGTGGTGAGAGGCCAAGGAACAAGAAAGCAGATGCTGAAGACACAAGGAACAGAGGAAGCAGAATTTCTTCAGTCTCAATGTGTAGGGCAATGACCTCTGGGATCTCAAAGTGTGGAGCCATGTCCTCTGAGGTTTCAAAGGGAGGGGCCACAGCCTCCTAAGTTTCAGAGACAGATCTTCACCAACTCAGTTCTGGAGTATGAGACTGTCTTTCACAAGTGCCAGTGGGATGTGGCCAGATCCACTGCCCAAACCTGAGAGGTCAGGGTTGCCATGTCCAAGGGGAAGAATAATGGGGCCTTCTGGGGCTGAGGGAGTGGAGTTGCCACTCAGGTGGACTAAGAGAATGGGGCCATCCAAATCTGAGGGAGCAGAGTTGCTATTCCAGTGGGCCTGGAAGGTAGAGCTGAAGTCCAGGGCAGAGGAGCCTCCACCCAGTATCCAGAGCACGTGGCCATCATCTGGAGTCTGGATGGCAGGGCCATTGCCTAAATGGCTTCAGAGAACAGAGGATTATTTTCAAGCCTTGATAGCTAATGTTGTGTGTTCGGCTGACTTGCTTGGTGCCTCTTATCCCTTCTTGCCCTCTGATTTCTCCTGCTTGTAATGGAAATGTCTGCCTTGTGCCTGTCCCACCATTGTACTTTGGAAGCATTCTAGATTTCACATATGAAGAGGAATTTTTTGGATTTTGGACCTGAAGTTTGTTTAAGACTTTTGGGATGACATGATGAGGTGAATGTGTTTTAGGGTGGCAAGGACATGAATTTTGGGGGCCAAAGGGTGGAATGTTATGGATTGAATTCTGTCCCCCCAAAATGTGTGCCAACTTGGCTAGGCCATGATTCCCAGTATTGTGTGATTGTTCATCATTTTAGCATCTGATATGATTTTCTTATGTGTTGTAAATCCTACCTCTATGATGTTAATGAGGCAGGATTGAAGGCAGTTGTGTTAATGAGGCAGGACTCAATCCACAATATTAGTTGTATCTTGAGTCAATCTATTTTGAGATATAAAACAGAGAAGTGAGCAGAGAGTTGGAGGGATCTCCTACCACCAGGAAAGCACTGCCTGGAGCAGAGTGCATCTTTAGACCTGGGGTCCCTGCTTTGAGAAGCTCCTAGACCAGGGGAAGACTGATGACAAGGACCTTCCCCCAGAGTCAACAGAGAAAGAAAGACTTTCCCTGGAGCTGATACTCTAGATTTGGATTTCTAGCCTCCTAAAATGTGAGAGAAAACTTTCTTTTTTTTAAAGACATCCACTTGTGGTATTTCTGTTATAGCAACACTAGATAACTAAGACACATACCAATGATCATGAAGAAGGCACAGGACTGGACAATAATTCTTTCTATTATAAATAAGGTATACATGAGTAGAAGCCTACTGGATGCCAATTAACAAAAATAATAATTCAACAAGGATGTAAAAATGAAAACATGGTTGCTACACAAAGATTTCACTAGGTTTAGGATGAAATGGTTTTAACACCTAAAATAAGTTAATATCCATTGGACAAAAACAAATCTTAGCCAGGTTTTTATAAATGATTTTAAGAAATACTCTATGACTTCAAAGCAACATTTTTAATGAACTACAACATATGTATTTCTTTTGTTTGTAGACACTTGTATGAATAACATTATACAACATAAGCATTTATGTTTATGTTTATAAAGTTCTAGTTCATTAATTTTAATCATTGTGTGACATACTATTGCATAAACATAACATATTTTATTTATTATTATTGTAGATGGGTAATTTGTGCATTTCTCCTAGTATTCATTAAGAAGACTTTTTTCTAGGATAATATCTAAGAGAGACATTTCTGAATTGTGATATAAACATGCCTTAAACTTTTTAGATAAGTTTCTCTCCACCAGCAGAGTACTCCATTCTTACTTCCTGAACTGTCTCTTACACTTGTCACTGTCAGAATTTAAAAAAATAATTTTATTCCAATTTTTTAAAAATTATACCTCTTTGCACTGTGACTTTGCATGCCCCTAATTTCTAGTAAAATTAAACAGATTTTTGTATTTTATGTATTTTAAATTTACCATTCTTTGACCAACATCATCATATGATTCACCCATTCATTTTCTTCTTCTTCTTCTTTTTTTTCATTTGCAGCTCTCTTTATATATCTGTATATTAAGGCTGCATGGGAATCTGCACTGCAAATAACTTTTCCCATTTTATGAAATGTCTTTTTCTGTTTTTTAAATAAAGTTTTCTTTAATCACCAAAGTCTCTTTTTTAATGTAAGAGAATTAATCATTTTCTTTGATTTTTATTTTTTAAATTGATGAACATATTTTAGAATTACTTCATATTTAATTTTCACACTTGGATTTTTTTATCAATCTGAATTTTTTAATTTGGTTTTAGTTAATGGTGCTATTGGAGGGTTTCACTTAAAAGTGTAATTTATTTTTTTTCCAAAAGGATATTAATACTCAGTACAATTTATTAAATAGCCCATTCTTTTCTCATGGATTCATGCCACCACATTCATATAACACATTATGGTAAGTTTCTAACCTCTCCATTCTGTAGTATTGGTGTATTTGTCTATCACAGATCTAGTAACATTTTCCTTTAGTTATTATAATTTCATAAGCTTTTATATGTATAAAAATTCCTCCAGAGAAAGGGTGGAGCAAGATGGGGAAATGAGTAGACACTCTCATTTACTTTTATAGCAACAAAACCACTGACCAATGAATAAAAACAAGCACAGACTGAGAACTCAGAACTCCATATGTCAGCTGTCTTAGGCTGGGTTCTCTAGAGAAGTCAAACCAGTGAAGCTTCTATATATACATAATATATGTGTGTGTGTGTGTATATACACAGACATACAGAGAGGGAGATTTACATCAAAGAAATGGCTCATGTGGTTGCAGAGGATGGAAAGTCCCAAGTCCATTGGTCAGGCTGAAGGCTTCTCCTGACTCACATAGCTGCAGGGGCTGGCAAACTCAAGATTGGCAGGTCAGACAACAAGCCCCTGGCTGACAGGATGTGAAGACTGACAAATCCCAAGATCAGCAGATAATCTGTCAGGCCACTGGCTCACACACTGCAGAGGCTGATGAATCCCAAGATCAGCAGGTAAGCCACTAGCTCAAGCCCCTAGAATTGGAGGTCATATGAGCAGGAGTCAGCTGCAGGATTCAAAGAGAGCAAAAGTCCATAAGCCTTGCCAGGAAGTCCACTGATATTGGATTCAAACCATACCCCAAAGGAAGCTCCCTTTCAACTGATTGGCTGCTCAGAGCAGATCCCATCATAGAGGTGATCACATCATTATGTGACTGCCAAACTATATCATAACAGTCAGACAACTGAGAAACATGACCCAGCCAAGTTGACATATGACCTTAAAGATTACAGTCTACCCCTTGTCATCTGGCACCTGTAAACATCATCTTAAACCATACATACTCACTGAATAAATAAACTATAGTCATACTCACACCTAATGTGGTACAAATAACACATGTGCAACCTAAAACACACTATCCCTGTTGAATCTTATATTTGAAAAAGTAAAGAAAACAAAATGATTGATGCAAAGATACAAGGAAGAAACACTCATAACAACTACAGTCTTCACTTTTGCAATTGGTCACTTGGTCACAACTGGTATTTACAGCTACATCCTTCCACCACCCATTCCTTATTTCCTTTGCCCTAAGCAAGCACAACAGTTGGTCATCATTCTTTACCTGATAGAGTGACACAAAACTTCATTCCTGAGGGTATTGGCTGTTAGTACTCATGTCGGAATAGAGTTGTTGTAGTTTTACATTCCACCACGTGTCTGTCAGTCTGTCATACTGTGGGTGCTTGAATGTTGTTGTGATGGTGGAAACTATACAATGGATATTCAAATACCAGCAGGGTCATCCATGGTGGACAGGTTTCAGCAGAGCTTCCAGACTAAGACAGACTAGGAAGAAGGACCCAGTGGTCTACTTCTGAAAAGAATTAGCCAGTGAAAACGTTATGAATAGCAGCAGAATATTGTCTGATACAGTGCCAGAAGACAAACCCCTTAGGTTGGAAGTCACTCAAGATACAACAGGGGAAGAGCAGCCTCCTCAAAGTAGAGTCGACTTTAATGATGTGTATGGAAGCAAGCTTTTGGAATCTTCATTTGGTGATGGGGCATGACACAAAATGAGAAGAAACATCCATTAATAATCAGAACTTGGAATGTACAAAGTACAAATCTAGGAAAATAGGAAATCATCAAAAATGAAATCCGTAAACCTCAATATCCTAGGCATTAGTCAGCTGAAATGGACGGGTATTGGTCATTTGAATAGGACAATCATATAGCCTACTATGCTGGGAATTACAACTTGAAGAGGAATGGCATTGCGTTCACTAAAAAAAAAAAATTTCAAGATCAATCCTGAAGTACAACTCTGTCAGTGATAGGATAATATCCATATACCTACAAGGAAGAACAGTTAATACAACTATTATTCAAATTTACACACCAACCACTAAGGCCAGAGATGAAAATGATGAAGATTTTTATCAACTTCTGCAGTTTGAAATTGAACGAACATGCAATGAGGATGCACTGATATTTACTGTTAATTGGAATACTAAACTTGGAAACAAAGAAGGATAGGTAGTTGGAAAATATGGCCTTAGTGATAGAAATGATGCCAGAGATCCCATGATAGAATTTTGCAAGACCAATGACGTCTTCATTGCAAATACTTTTCCTGCCAAAGTGAACAGTGACTATACGTGTGGATCTCACCAGATGGAATACACAGAAATCAAGCTGACTGTATTATATCTATGGAAAGAGATGACAGAAAAGCTGAATATCATCAGTCAGAACAAGACCAGAGGCCAACTGTGGAACAGACCATCAATTGCTCATATGCAAGTTCAAGTTGAAACTGAAGAAACTCAGAACCAGTCCAAGCAAGCCAAAGTACAACTTTGAGTACATCCAACCTGAAGTGAGAGACCATCTCAACAATAGATTTGACCCACTGAATACTAATCACCAAAGACCAGACGAGTTGTGGAATGACATCAAGAACATTATGCATGAAGAAAGGAAGAGGTAATTAAAAACACAGGAAATAAAAAAAGACCAAAATGGATGTCAGAAGAGACTCTGAAAGTGGCTCTTGAATGTCAAATAGCTAAAACAAAACAAAAAATTGATAAAGTAAAAGAGCTGAACAGAAAATTTCAAATGGCAGCTCGAGAAGTCAAAGTAAAGTGTTATACTGATATGTGCAAAGACATGGCGATAGAAAACCAAAAGGGAAGAACACTCTTGGCATCTCTCAAGCTGAAAGAACTGAAGAAAAGAGTCAAGCTTTGGATTACAATACAGGGAAAATATTAAATGAAGCAGGAAGCATCAAAAGAAGATGGAAGGAATACACAGTCAGTATACAAAAAAAAAAAAGTCAAGATTCAACCATTTCAGGATGTAGCATATGAAAAGGAACCGATAGTATTGAAAGAAGTTGTCCAAGCTGCACTGAAGATATTGGTGAAAAACAAGGCCCCAGGAATTGGTGGAATACCAACTGAGATGTTTTGACAAAGGGATGCAGCACTGGAAGTGCTTGCTCATTTATGCTGAGAAATTTGGAAGACAGCTACCTGGCCAACTGACTGGCAGAGGTCCATATTTATCCCTGTTCCAAAGAAAGGTGATCCAACCGAATGGGGAAATTATTGGACAACGTCATTAATATCACAGGCAAGTAAAATTTTGCTGAAGATCTTTCAAAAGTGGCTGCAGCAGTTTATTGACAGGGAGCTAGCAGAAATTGAAGTCAGATTCGAAAGAGGGCATGGAGCCAGGGATATCATTGCTACTGTCAGATAAGCCCTGGCTGAAAGCAGAGAATACCAGAAAGCTGTTTGCCTGTGTTTTATTGACTATACAAAGGCATTCGACTTTGTGGGTCATGGCAAATTACAGATAACATCGCAAAGAATGGGAAACCCAGAACACTTAATTGTGCTCATGAGGAACCTGCACCTAGATCAAGAGGCAGTCATTTGAACAGAACAAGGAGAGACCATGTGGTTTAAAGTCAGGAAAGGTGTACATCAAGGTTCTATCCTTTCACAATACCTATTTAATCTGTATGCCATATATGAAGAATGGGGCATCAAGATTGGAGGAAGACTCATTAACAATCTGCATTATGCAGATTAACAACCTTGCTTGCTGAAAGTAAAGAGGACTTGCAGCACTTACTGGCCAAAATTAAAGACTACAGTCTTCAGTATGGATTACACCTCAATGGAAAGAAAACCAAAATCCTCTCAACTGGACCAATAAGCAATAACATGATAAATGCAGAAAAGATTGAAGTTATCAAGAATTTCATTTTACTTTGACCTATAATCAACAATCAAGGAAGCAGCAGTCAAGAAATAAAACGACAAATTGCATTGGGCAAATCTGTTGCAAAAGACCTCTCTAAAGTGTTGAAAAACAACACTAAGACTAAGGTGCTCCTGACCCAAGCCATGGTGTTTTCAATTCCCTGGTATGCATGCAAAAGCTGGATGATGAATAAGGAAGACTAAAGAAGAATTGATGCCTTTGAATTATGGTGTTGGGCCAAAATATTGAATACGCTATGGATTGCCAAAAGAACAAATCTGTCTTGGAAGAAGTACAACCAGAATGCTCCTTAGAAGGAAGCATGATGAGATTATGTTTCGTGTACTTTGGACATGTTATCAGAGTCAATGCTGACTTGTGGAGTCCACGTTGGGCAGAGTGGAGTAGCCCCATGGTGTTTCGAGGGCTAGAAGTCCTTGCAGAAGGAGATTTTTGCATATTTCTCTTGTGGAGCAGCTGATGGGTACAGGCTTTGACCTTTGGGTTCGCTACTGGGCCCTTGGCCCAGAAAATTTTCCCACAAAACAAGAATACAAAATTTAATGTAGATGATAGAGATGATAGATGATGATGATGCTAGATTATAGATAGATGATGATAGATAGATAGATGATAGATAGATGATAGATAGATAGATAGATAGATAGATAGATAGATAGATAGATAGATAGATAGATAGATAGATAGCAAAATGGCCCAAGTTAAAAAAAAACTAAAACCCACAAAATCACATGAAAAGAAAGATCAATCAAAAACAAAATATGAAGAAGAGGATATTTCTCCTCTGGAAGCCAGACTAATGGAAAGAATTGAAAATTTTCCGAAGATAGTGCTAAATATGTTTAGAGAATGCAAAAAGCACACAGAAAACAAAATAGCAGAGGTCAGGAAACAAATGAAGGGACAAAATAAGAGACTCAATGATGAAATTGAAAACAAACAAAGAACAAAGAGCACTACTGAAACTAAATAATAAAGCAACTGAATTAGAAAAAGCAAGAGAAACACTGAACAATAGTGTCAAACAGACAGAAGATAGAATAAATGAACAATAAGACAAAAAAACTGAACTTATCAAGTCTCAAGAGAAACAAGGGAAAGGAAAAGTGAACAAACCCAAATGGAAACAGGGAATTCATTTAAGAAACCTAACATTAGAATTATTGGAATCCCAGAGCACCAGAACAACAATAAAGGCCAAGAAGCAATTATCCAGGAGATAATCAGAGAGAATTTCCCAGTCCTGAACAGAGAACCAAGCCTGCAAATAAAGAAAGCTACATAAGCCCCAATTAGAAGAAACACACACACACAAAAATCAACTCTGTGCATATCCTAATAAAATTCTTGAAAAGTAAAAACAAGGAGACAATTCTGGAATCAGCAAGAGAAAAACTCCATATAATATACCAAGGGTATTTCGTAAGAATCAGTGTGGATTTCTCACCAGAAACTCTAGAGGGCAGAAGACAATGGAGCAACATATATAAAAGCTGAATGAAAACAATTGCCAACCAAGAATTCTTTACTCTGCAAAGTAGTCATTCAGAATTGAGAGGGAGTTCAGGACCCTCCCAAACAAACAGAAGATCTGAGAATTTGCCACTACCAGACCAACTCATAGGGTTGCTATGAGTCAACTCAAAGACAGTGGGTGTCTGGGTAGACCAATTTAGCAAGTATTACTCAAGAAAACACTCCATATGAAAATGCAAGAGCATTAAATAAATACTGGCATCTACTACACAGGAAAAAATAAATTAAAAAATAAGAGAGAAAGAGATATCTTTTCAAAAATGCAACAATATGGGCAACCATAAGGACCAAGCATATGATATTTTCTGAGAATAAAGTCAGTAATTAAACCCCAGAAACAATATAACATCGAGTAAATAAGTACGAAGTAAACACATCAAATAAAGATTGTATACTGCACTGGGTTTTATTGATGTTAATGGGGACCCATCAACAGAAATAACAGAAGGAGAATCATATCAGGCATAGATTTATCATGTTTATCATGTTTATACATTAAACATAGTTGAAATTGTAAATTGTGTAGTATAATATGTATGGTAGCCACAAAGAAATCACCAAGAAAAAAAATTCAGAAAAGGAAGAAAGCAAAAGGCTTATCACATGAAAGCAACCAAATACAAAAACAGAAAAATCAGAATAAAAAAAGAAGATATGAAACACTTAAAAAACAAGTAGCAAAATGAGTCAGTTCATTTTCAGTAATAACCTCATATGTAAATGGTCTTAAAGCCCCATACAAAGGGCAGACAGTGGCAGAATGGATAAAAACATAACAAACAAACAACAACAACAACAAAAAAAACATGATCCTTCCTTTTGCTGTCTACAAGAAACACACTTCAGACATATGGCCACAAACAGAATAAAAGGTCAGAGATGATATTCCATGCAACCAGCTATCAAAAAAGAACACATGTGGCCATGCTAATATTAGATAAAATACACTTTAAATCAAAATCTGTTACAAGAGATAAAGAAGGATACTACATAACAATAGAAGAGTCAATCTAGAGAGAAGATATAACAATTATAAATATATATGCACCTAACAGCAACGCTCCAAAATACATGAAACAAATATTAACATGAAAGAAGAAATGGACAGCTTCACAATAATAGTAGAGGACTTTAACACACTACTTTTGATTATAGACAGAAAATCTAAAAAGATGATCACCAAGGACATCGAGAACTTAAATAAAACCATAAGCCAATTGAAACTGATGGACATATAAAGAACACTCCACCCAACATCAGAACAATGCACATTTTTCCCCAGTGCACGTGAATCATTTTCCAGAACAGACCATATATTAGGACACAAAACAAATCTCAACAAATTTAAAAAGATTGAAATCATACAATCTTCTCTGACTATAACATTGTGAAGCCAGAAATCAACAACAGGAAAAATAATTAAACAAAGATGCTAAATAATACACTGCTACAGAACTACTGAGCCATAAAAGAAATCAAAAGTGAAATTAAAAAGAATCCTAGAATGAAATAAAAATGAAAACACAACATATCAAAATCTTTGGGACACAGCAAAAGCAGTACTCAGAAGGAAATTCATAGCAATAAATGGGTACATTAAAAAAGAAGAAAAATCTAAAATTATTAACTTAAACCAACAACTTGAACAATTAGAAAAGGAGGAGTAAAAGAATCAAAAGCTAACAGAAAGAGGAGATAATAAAGATCAGGGCTGAAATAATGACATAGAAAAAAAAGCAGAAGCTGGTTTTTTGAAAGGATCAATAAAAGAGACAAAGCTAGATTGGTAAAAGAAAAAATAACAGAAGTGGCAAATAATCAAAGAAATTAAATTGCTGACATTACAACAGAGAAAAAGGCTGTAACAGATTATGATGAAAAACTATACTCCAACACATTTGAAAACCTAGATGAAATGAACAGATTCCTAGAAACATACCACCTACCCAAACTGACATAGAGTTAGAAGATGTAAACAAACTCATTACAAAATAAGAGATTGAAGATGTCATCAAAAACTGCCAAAAAAAAAAAAAAACCCAGGACAAGATGGTTACACTGGAGAATTCTACCAAACATTCAGAGAAGAGTTAACACCAATCCTACTCAAACTCTTCAAAAACGTAGAAGAGGAATAAAAACTACCAAACACTTCCTGAGAACCCAGCATAACCCTGATATCCAAACAAGGCAAAAATGCCACAAAAAAAGAAATTTACAAGCCAATATCATTTATGATCACAGATGCAAATATTTTTGACAAAATTCTAGCCAAAAGATTTCAGCAAGGTAAAAACAAACAAACAAACAAAAAACACCATGGTTAAGTGGAATTCACACCAGAATTACAAGGGTGGCTCAACATTAGAAAAGCAATCACTGTAATCCCTTGCATAAATAAAACAAATGAAAAGAAACATATGATCATTTCAATTAATGCAGAAAAGGCATTCAATAAAATTCAACAAACTTTCCTCATAAAAAAACTCCAGGAAAAATAGGAATAGAAGAGAAATTTCTCAACATAATCCAAAGCATATATCCAAAACCAACAGCCAACATTTTACTCAATAGAGAAAGGCAGAGAGCCTTCCCTTTGAGAAACAGAACAAGACAGGATGCCCATTATCGGCACTCTTATTCAACGTTGTACAGAAATTCCTAGTCAGAGTAATAAGACAAGAAAGAGAAATAAAAGGTACCCAAATCAGAAAGGAAAAAGTAAAACTATCTCTATCTGCAGAAGACATAACCCTATACATTGTTGTTGTTGTTAAGTGCTGTCATCTTGGTTCCGACTCATAGCAACCCTATGTACAACAAAACAAAACACTGCCTGGTTCTGCGCCATTCTCACGGTTGTTATGTTTGAGCCCATTGTTGCAGCTACTGTGTCAATCCTTCTCATTAAGGGTCTTCCTTTTTTTCCCTGACCCTTGACTTTTACCAAGCATGATCAGGGGCTGGTCCCTCCTGATAACAAGTACGAAGCATGTGAGAGAAAGTCTAACATGTTGAAAATACCATGGCTTGGGTCAGGTGCACATCGGTCCTCAAAGTGACATCTTTGTTTTTCAACCCCTTAAAGAGATCTTTTGCAGCAAGTTTGTCCAACGCAATACATCATTTGATTTTTTGACTGTTGCTTCCATAGATACTGGTTGTGGTTCCAAGTAAAATGAAATCCTTGACAACTTCAATCTTTACTCCCTTTATCATGATGTTGTTTATTGGTCCAGTTGTGAGGATTTTGTTTTCTTTATGTTGAGGTGTAACCCATACTGAAGGCTGTGGTCTTTGGTCTTGGTCAGTAAGTGCTTCAAGTCCTTTACACTTTCAGCAAATAAGGTTCTGTCTTCTGCATAGTGCAGGTTTTTAATGAGTCTTCCTCCAATCCTGATGTCCCATTCTTCTTCATATAGTCCAGCTTCTCAAATTATTTGCTTAGCAAACAGATTGATTAAGTATGGTGAAAGGATACAACCCCGATACGCACCTTTCCTGATTTTAACAAGGCAGTATTACTTTGTGCTAACAACTGCCCCTTGATCTATGTACAGGTTCTGCATGAGCACAATTATGTGTTCTGGAATTCCCATTCTTCACAATGTTATCCATAATTTGTTATGATCCACACAATCAAATGCCTTTGTTTAGTTAATAAAACATAGGTAAACATCTTTCTGACATTCTCTGCTTTCAGCCAAGATCCACCCAACATCAGCAATGATATCCTTCATTCTACATCCTCTTCTGATCTGGCTTGAATTTCTGTAAGTTCCCTGTAGATGTACTGCTGCAACTGCTTTTGAATGATATTCAGCAAAATTTTACTAGTGTATGATATTAATTACATTGTTCACTAATTTTTACATTCTGTTCCATTACCCTTCTTTGGAATGGTCACAAATATGAATCTCTTTCAGTCAGATGGCCAGGAGGCAGTCTTCCAAATTTCTTGGCATAGATGAGTGAGCACCTTCAGCACTGCATCTATTTGTCAAAACATCTCAATTTGTATTTTGTCAATTCATGAGTGTTTTTTCCCTACAAAGCCTTCAGTGCAGTTTGTACTTCTTCCTTCAATACCATTGATTGCTGACCATAGGCTACCTCCTGAAATGGTTGAACATGCACCTTTTTTTTTTTTTTGGTACTCTACTCTGTATATTCCTTCAATCTTCTTTTGATGCTTCCTGGGTCAGTCAAAAAAAAAAAAAAAAAGAATTCCTCAAAATTGCAACTCAATGCTTGAATTGCTTTTTTTTTTTTTTTTTTTCTGTTCTTTCAGATTGAGAAATGCTGAGTGTGTTCTTCTCTTTTGGCTCCAGGTCTTTGCACATGTCATTATAATACTTTACTTTGTCTTCTCAATCTGCCCTTTAAAATCTTCTGTTTAGCTATTTTAATTCATGAGTTCTTCCTTTCCATTTAGCTACTTGGCATTCAAGAACAAGTTTCAGAGGCTCTTCTGACACCCATTTTGGTCTTTTCTTTTTTTCCTGTCTGGAACAAACAGAACACAAGGGAATGTTGTCACATTGTGATAAATGTAACTAATGCCACCACTATGAAAAATTGTATGGCACTTTCTCAAAAAATTAGAAATAGAACTGCCTCTCTGCAAGATAGGCTTAGAAGCCATCCTCCCCATACTCTGCCTCTCTGACTAATTCTTTAAAACTGTCTGTGTCCCCTCATCGTGGAGGCAGGCAAGCCAGGTTAATAGATCCTTTCCTGCCTTCTTACCATACTGATCCTTAAGCTCTTGCTTCCCTTTTTCATTAAAAGTCCGCATCTTTGTGTATAAGGCAGCCTGTCCATTGGCACCTTCAGTCCTCTCTCACACCACTACTGTTTGAAACTGAGGTCGTGTACATCATCCTCTGTTGCAGTCTGGGTTAACTCCATGTGGATGTGCCTTGAGTAGCTATGAGAACAGATATAAAACCTTCATTGATGAGAGGATGGTATGGCCTGCCTCCTGTTCCCCCATCTGCTGAATCTCAGCATTTATGCAATTTGCTAATTCAATTGAAGTTACTGTGGGAATGTGGAAGTCTCACTTTTCGCCAGTCCCACCCAGAGTCAAGCAATGGAGCATCCCATGTCATCCAGATCTGAGCCAGACCCTGCACTCAGGTTTTAAGACAGTGGTCACACATAAGCTTGAACCAAAACGTTAGGTCAATTATTTACTTTCATTACACAGACATACATCCGGCTCTGTTGAGCCAGAAACTGTGGCAAGCCAAAAATGAAATTGAGCTTATTTAGGGCTGTGGGTTCTCAGCAGAAAATTGATATGACCCAGTGGTGAAGTCACAAGCTTTACTACTTTCAAGGTAATTAAGATGAAGTGAAAACTAGGTAAGATTTACCTCAGACTGATCTTCCTTTGGCCCTTGATCCAGGGTCGGATGACATAGTGCCATCTTCTACACATGCCTTACAATGTGTTGTAGGCAAAAGATAAAGGTGCAAAGGGACCTGGGGCTTATATACCTCCGACCAGAGGGGTTAACTTGCTGGAGTTCATAGAAAAGGGAAAGGGGAGGAAGATGAGAGTGCCCTTTGATGCAGTCTGGGCTCACGGTGATTGACAGGCTTGTAGTCATTGTCCCCAGCATTGATAGCAGTGAAAGAAAAGCAGTCCCTCCACTTCTGGCACCTAAGATTAGATTTTGACAGCATATAATTACATAGTTAATTATATATATTACCTCTAAGACACTAGATGAGGGGGATCTACTTCCCCTGGGGCATAATCATTCAGTATAATTTCAATATTAAGGTTATGCTGGTGGTGGGAGAGAAACTGCTTTTCTGCCTCTGAAATATCTATTTTATTTATAAAGAAATACCTGTAATTCACTCAGAGATTCACAAAATGAGAGAGTTTATCAATATAGCTTATTGCATACTAAGAACACAGAATAAAATGTTAATAATTATATGCATAGTTCAGCATGAGTGATTTCATGATTTAAAAAATCTTTAAATTTTCATAATGAAATATTAATTTGTAGCAAATATTAGAGAAGCAATTCTCTAAATGCCACATAATAAGGTTTAGAACCCTCATTTTCCTTGTAGGTGAAAACAGACTGTAGTATATGACAATTTATTAAATTTATAATTTTTCAAATGTGATATAATAAATATTTTTGGAGATTTTTCTGAGAAACACATAGCAAATGTGACTGCCTAGTTTTGACTGAATTATGAGGTATTATGCATTATATTTTTTCAAAGATTAATTGTTTTCCCTCAGCCTTCACTTACAAATCTGCCATTATGTTTCTCCCTTAGGTAATTTCAATTTGAGACAGTTTGTACTGTTTCATTATAACTAGCATTATGACAAATTTACTCTATTTTCTAAGGTGTAAGACCTATTTCTAGTAGTACTTACCTTTAAAAAATGTTGAATTGTAATTTTATTTGCTAAAGCCATATAATGTTGGGAATATTAAATTAAATATAATTATGATAAAAGACTATATAATTTTTTCAGCATTATACTGCTAAAAGGATGTGCTCACACAATGTCTTTTTCATAGTTGCTGTGATATGTTGAAGAGGTCATTGAACTTGTATTCTGGAATGCCTGAAGCTCTGATTTCAGCTCTTTTACTTGCTAAATGTATGGCTTCGAATATATTACTTACAACATCTGGCTTCCAGTTTTCTCCTTTGCAAAATGAGAATAATACTTTTAAAGGATTATTGATGTATTTAACCATGAAAACTCACATCAGAATTTTTTGAAAGGTACTGAACCTATCTCTCTCAATATGGAAGTCTAGTCCACATGAAGGCCTTCCTGACAAATATACCTGGACTTACTACACAGAACATGTAAAGCAATCTTTGAAATGGATGGTTGAGCTAGAAGAACATAAAGGAAGTCAGAAAGAGGAAAATAAAAGAGCATGAAATCCAGATGTATCAAATCGGCTTAACTTTGGATTGTTGTGGGTTGGTGCTTGGCAGTGTTCTCAGTGAAAGGACATACACCAAGACGTCTTCTCATTGGGTTGGGGAGAAAACCAGGAAAAATCATCTTCCTGAGGCAAAAAACTTAATTTGGCCTTTGCCCTTTTTTCTTGAGAGATTACTATTACAATGCCCTGAGTAATCAAAGTACCATTATTATCTCAAACCACCCAATAACACTTGAGTATTTGTGCAAATAAGGTTGGCTAGGCCACAAAGACCATATGGTCAGCTAACCTCAGGAAGGGAGATGGAGCATGTTTTAATCAATTATGTATATTCAGTGAGGCCTCACTTATGATTATGCAATGAGGCCTCAATCATGACTATGAAATGAAGCCAATAAATGCTTTGGACACAGAAGTTTTGAGAGCGTCCTGGTTGGTAAAAGGCATTGATATACATGGGATGGTAGTATGCTCCTTTGGGACATCGAAATTCTGGGTTAGGACCCCTCCAAGACTTTGCCCCATGAGTCTCTTCTTTATGCTGATCCTGATTTGTAGCTTTTTGCTATAATAAAACTGCAATCATAAGTATAGCGCTTTCTGTGAGTTCTGTGAATCATTCCAGTGAATTATTAAACTCAAAGGATTAGTGGGAACCAGCAGGGAATAGTAACGGTGTTGTGTGGGTTCCTGAGCTTGTGGCTTGCATCTACCTATTTAGTAGTCTGAAAGACAGTGTGCTTTTAACTTGTGAGATTTTACCTAGATTTGGGTGGCTAGAGTCAGGGAAGGAAATGTCATATGGATAGCAGTTTTCAGAGCTGATTAAGAAGTGGAAAGTAGGAATTTGTTATATCCTCATAGTTTGGAACATAATAGGATTCTGAGATTTTCCCATGATGCAATTGGCTTGTGAAGATTGATTTATTATCCTCCTTGCTGTTTGTTTCATTTGGGCACTGAATGGTAAAATCTCATGAACCATGAACCATCAGTCACTTGAGTTTCAATTTACATCAACTGCAAGGTCCTGAAATAGGGGGTTTATGTATAACATAAAAAGGCAATGAAAGCAAAATAATACACTTGGGCTTCTGGTAAAATCAATCTCAAACCATTTCTGGAGAATAAGAATTATAGAGCAGGCCATGCCAGGTTCTCATAGACAAATACTGCCAAGTAAGCTTATAACCCAAATTGTGTGAGAAAGCAACAGGAAGATTGTTGTTGTTGCTGCTGTTAGGTGTTGTCATGTTGGTTCTGACTCATAGTGATACTACAGGATAGAGTAAAATTGCCCTACTGGGTTTCCAAGGAGTGCTTGGTAAATTTGACCTGCCAACATTTTGGTTAGCAGCTGAGTGCTAAAATACTACCCGAACCAGGGCTCCTACAGGAAGATTAGACCACTAAAGTTGTTAAATACCAAGTGTTAAAAACATATTTAAAGTGATTAAAACTATTTAATAAGAAATACAAAAAATGTGGAGGAGCCTATGAAAAACATATTAAGTTAAAAATGCATATTCTAGAAACAAAAATATAGTCATTTAAATGAAACACTCAAAAGCAGATTGAATAGCAGATTCTAAAGAACTGAAGAGAGAATTCGTACACAGGTTAACAGATCTAAAGAAATAATATAGAAGAAAGTACAGATAAAACAGGGAAGATTTTAAGAGACATGAGAATCTCAAAATAAAATCTCATAAGGGTTCCAGAAAGGGGTGTTGTTGTTGTTAAGTGCTGTTGAGTCGGTTCAGACTCATGGCAACCCTATGTACAAAAGAATGAAACACTGCCACGTCCTGCTCCATCCCCACAAATGTTGTTATACTTGAGCCTGTTGTTGCTGCTACTGTGTCAATTCATCTCCTTGAGGCTCTTCCTCTTTTTCACTGAACCTCACTTTACTAAGCATGATGTCATTCTCCAGGGACTGATCCCTTCTGAATACATGTCCAGAGTATGTGAGAAGTCTCAGTTTCCTTGCTTCTAAAGAGCATTCTTGCTGTACTTCTTCCAAGACAGATTTGTTCATTCTTCTGGCGGTCCATGGTATGTTCAATATTCTTCACCTACATTGTAATTCAAAGGTGCCAATTCCTCTTCAGTCGTCCTTATTCATTGTTCAGCTTTTGCATGCATGTGAGGTGATTGAAAACACCATGGCTTGGGTCAGGCGTACCTTAGTCTTCAAGGAGACGCCTTTGCTTTTCAAAACTTTAAAGAGGTCTTTTGCAGCCCAATGCAACGCGTCTTTTTATTTCTTGACTGCTGCTTCCATGGATGTTGATTGTGAATCCAAATAAATTGAAATCCTTAACTTCAATCTTTTCTCCCTTTATCATGACTTTGCTTATTGGTCCAGTCCTGAGGATTTTTGTTTTCTTTATGTTGAGGTGTAATCCATACTGAAGGCTGCGGTCTTTGATCTTGGTCAGTAAGCGCTTCAAGTCCTCTTCACTTTCAGCAAGCAAGGTTGTGTCATCTGAATAATACAGGTTGTTAATGAGTCTTCCTCCAATTCTGATGCCAAGTTCTTTATATAGACCAGCTTCTCGGATTATTTGCTCACCATACAGATTGAATAGGTGTGATGAAAGGATACAACCCTGACACAAACCTTTCCTGACTTTAAACCATGCAGTATCCCCTTATTTTGTTCAAACAACTGCCTCTTGATCTATGTATATGTTCCTCATGAGCACAATTAAGTGTTCTGGAATTAGCAATGTTATCTGTAATTTGTTATGATCCACATAGTTGAATGCCTTTGCATAGTCAATAAAACACAGGTAAACTTCTTTCCGGTATTCTCTACTTTTAGCCAGGATCCAATTTACAATGATATCCCTTGTTCCAAATCCTCTTCTGAATCCACCTTGAATTTCTGATGGTTCCCTGTCGATGTGATGCTGCAGCCACTTTTGAATGATGTTCAGCAAAATTCTACTTGCCTGTGATATTAATGATATTGTTTGATAATTTCTCCATTTGATCTGATCATCTTTCTTCGGAATGGGCATAAATATGAATCTTTTCCAGTCAGTTGACCAGATAGCTGTCTTCTAAATTTCTTGGCATAGACAAGTGAGCACTTCCAGCACTGCATCCTTTTGTTGAAATATCTCAATCGGTCTTCCATCAATTCCTGAAGCAGTGTTTTTGTCAATGCCTTCAGAACCATCGGTTCCTGATCATATGCTCCCTCATGAAATGGTTGAACATCAACCAGTTCTTTTTGGTATGGTGACTCTGTGTATTCCTTCCACCTTTTTTTAATGCTTCTTGCAACTTTTAATATTTTCCCTGTAGAATCCTTCAATATTGCAATTTGAGGCTTAATTTTTTCTTCAGTTCTTTCGGCTTGAGAAATGCAGAGCTTGTTCTTCCCTTTTGGTTTTCTATCTCCAGGTCTTTGCACATGTCATTTTAATACTTTGTCTTCATGAGCCACCTTTGAAATGTTCTATTCAGCACTGTTACTTCATCATTTCTTCTGTTTTCTTTAGCTACTTGACATTCAAGAGCAAGCTGCAGAGTCTCTTCTGACATCCATTTTGGTCTTTTCTTTCTTTCCTGTCTTTTTAATTACCTCACTTTCTTCATGTAACTTGTCTGGTCTTCGGTCAGTAGTGTTCAATAGGTCAAATCTATTCCTGAGGTGGTCTCTAAATTCAGGTGGGATATACTCAAGGTTGTACTTTGGCTCTTATGGACTTGTTCTAGTTTTCTTCAGCTTCAACTTGAACTTGCATATGAGCAATTGATGGTCTATTCTACAGTCAGCCCCTCGCCTTTTTCTGACTAATGATATCCCAGAAAAGAATAGTAGAGCACCTTAGTCATCTAGTGCTGCTATCACAGAAATACCATAAGTGGATGACTTTAACAAAGAGAAGTTTATTTCCTCACAATAAAGTAGGTTAAGAGTCCAAATTCAGGGTGTCAGCTCCAGGGGAAAGCTTTCTCTCTCTGTCAGCCTTCTTATCAATCTTCCCCTGGAGTAGGAGCTTCTCTGGGCAGGGATCCCGAGTCTAAAGGAAGTGCTCTGCTCCTGGAACTGCTTTCCTGGTGCTACAAGGTCCCCAACTCTCTGCTTGCTTCCCTTTCCTTTTATCTCTTGTAAGATAAAACGTGGTGCAGGGCACATTCTAGGGAAACTCCTTTTACGTTGGATCAGGGATGTGATCTTAGTAAGGGTGTTACAATCCCACGCTAATCCTCTTTAACATAAAATTACAATTTAAAAATGGAGGACAACCACAGGATACTGGGAATCATGGCCCAGCCAAATTGATACACACCATTTTGGTAGATATAATTCAATCCATGACATAGAGATAACTGAAAGAAGCTAATTTTTGAAGAGTTGATACATGAAAAAAATTCCCAGAATAATGAAACATGTAAATTCTAACATCAGGTATCACTGTATTCCACCTAAAAGAAAATCAAACCCACTGCCACAGAATCAGTTCAGATTCATAGCAACCCTATAGAAGAGACTAGAACTGCCCCATAGGGTTTCCAAGGAGCAGCTGATGGATTTGAACTGCTGACCTTTTGGTTAGCAGCTGTGCTCTTAACCACTGCACCACCAGGATGCCTACTTTATTACTAGCAGGACAAATTAAATTGAATGTATGTCAACAAGCATTTATAGTGAAACCTTAAAAAAAGGATAATTAAAAAATGTTGCTACTGAGGAAAAAGATTGTTTTATATACGAAAAAATTTTTTAATTTATAGCAATCTTATCAGTAACAATAATGGAAAAGGCACTGAAGATAAATTCTGAGCCTACAATTTTAAGTGAAACTATCATTTCGCAATGATTTAAAAGTCAATATAATTTCAAATAATCATAAAATGATAGTGTGTACCATTATCAGACTCTCACTGATGAAACCCTTAAAAGATATATTTTTTAAAAAAGAAGGAAATTGAACTCAAAGACCTGAGGTGTAAAAGAAATGAACAACAATTTAAAAAAATATGTTATCAAATTTAAAGAAGTGTGGTGGGACTAGAAAGGGAACTAACTGCTCTGGTAAACAGTTTCATAGTTTCTTAAAAAGCTACACATAGCTTATCATAGTACCCAGCAATGACAGCTGTAGATATTTAACTTAGAGAAATGAAAATTTATGTTCACAAAAATTTTCACTGTTCACTATTGCTTATATCAGCACTATTCATAAATGCCCCAAAGTGGAAAGAATACAAATGTCCTTCAATGGATGAATGAATACACAAGGTCTAGAACATCCATGGAAACCCTGGTGACATAGCGGTTAAATGCTACAGCTGCTAACCAAAAGGTCGGCAGTTCAAATCCACCAGACACTCCTTGAAAACTCTATGGGGCAGTTCTACTCTTTCCTATAGGGTCGCTATGAGTCAGAATCAACTCGACAGCAACAGGTTAGGTTAGGTTAGGTTAGCACATCCATATGATATGCTCTTCACAATGAAAAAGAACATACTACTGCTATGCACAGCAACATGGGTGGACCTCAAATGTATTATGTCAAATGGAAGATGTCAGTATCACAAGATTACATACTGTATAAATCCATTTCAATGACATTCTGGAAGAGGCAAAACAGAGAACAGATCAGGGGATTCAGGATTTGAGGTGGGGGAGGGTGAAACTATAAAAGGGCATTGGAGGGAATTCTTTGGGTTCTGAAATTGTTTCTTGTATCCTGTTTGTGGTGATGGTTACAAGAATCTATGCATTTATTAAAAGTCATAGAGTTTCACACCAAAAGAAACAAATAATACTAAATGTAAATTTAAAAACTAAAATATATATTTTAAAAAATCTGAAAACCAACATGTCCTGCTTTCTTTGAATGGAACAGAGGAATAAATTATTCACCTTTATCCCTTAATTAGGAGAGCCTGCCTCATAATCAACCAAAGTTTATTAGGATAATTTCAGGAACATATATTTGTGCAATTTGAAAATATATAATTATAAATCTAGTCACCAAAAATTAGCTTTTATTTTCCTAATATAACTATTAGGAAATATTAAATTCTCTATATCACATGACACAGTATCATACTCTATTTTTAAATAAATATTTTTTATGATTATGAGCATTTCATGACCAATGTAGAGAACTGAGGCCGTTAAAATCATCTATAATTTTATTCTCCAAGAATAAAATAATTTAATAAGCACTGGCTGTATTAAACAAGAATAGCAATGACAATAATAATAATGATTCATTTGGAGAGCTAAAAGGTGAAGATAAAATAGTGGCAATAATTGCTTCTAAAATGTGAAGAGGTAATGGTTTTAAAGTGTTATAAGATTTATAATATTGCTCACTGGTGAGTGGAGATATATATATTTATTATATTTAAATTTTGTTAAATCAAGTGTTATGTTCATCAAGTTAGGCTAACTGCTATAAAATGCAAAACAAAACCCCAGTGGATCTATTAAACCAAAATTTATTTCTAATTAATGATGCATTCAAAAACTTCTTTGCAAGGTGGACTGGGGTGCAGCCACTTAGGAATCCAGGCTCTTTAGTATAAGATCCTTGATATTTAGTTGGTCCCCTTGCTGCCTAGATAGAAAACTACATTTCCCAACTTCCCTTCTAACTATATCTGTGGTTGTATAACTATGTTCTGGTCAATAACATGTAAGTGGACACATTTTATGACAGTCTAAAAAAGTCTCCTTGAAAGGCAGAGGGTTTATTCTTTGTACTTCTTCCTTCTTTTTGCTGTCTGAAGGGGAGGCCAAATGGCAAGGTTCTAAACAACTGTCTGAACTATGAGGTGGAAGGCATTGCCGAGATGGTAGGGCAACAAAATAGAAGAAACCTGGACCTGACACCGTGGAGTCACCTTATCACCATGATTGCCTCCAGATGCCTTCCACATGAAAGAGATATAACCCCTTCATATTGGACACAGTTATTTGGGGCTTTTGTTACCTGCAGCTGAATCTAATCTTAGCTGGTATACTAAGTATACTAACCTGTTGTCATTGAGTCTATTCCGACTCATGGAGACCCCATGTATGTCAAAGTACAACTGTACTCTATAGGGTTTTAGAAGCATATCACCAGGCCTCTCTTTAAAGGTGCCTCTGGGTATATTTGAAGCTACAACCTTTGGATTAGTAGTCACACTCGTAGGGACTCCTAATAGGTATATTAGGAGGTAATTTTTAAGAAACTTTCCTTTTCCTCAAATAGTACATTTAATAGTCAGAAGAAAACTCTTCAAAGTCACAAAAAAAACATGGGGGCTAGCATTTTTTGCTTAAATTTAACATTGTATTTTAAATGACTGTCAGCACAGTAAAACAAGTGAAAGAAATAAAATTAAGATTAAATAGTAAGAAACAGAACTGGTTACTTTCATGTGGCATTGTTTTCTACATAGAAAACACACAATAATGCTTAAGGCAAGTTGTCAGATTTCATAATGTAGTTTAGCAAGGATGCTATATACAAAATCAAAAAAGAAAAATAAATTGCCTTTCCATGTGAGTAAAGAAGTTAGAGAATGTAATTTAATAAAGATAACATGTACAAAACTACTAAAATATAAGTGGCTATCTTAATTATCTAGTGCTACTGTATTTTTTACTGTAACAGACATACCACAAGTAGGTGGCTTTAAGAAACAGAAATTCATTTTCTCATAGTTCAGAAGGTTAGAAGTCCAAATTCAGGGCACCGACCCTAGGAGAGAGCTCTCTCTGTCCGTTCTGGGAGAAAATCCTTGTCTCTACTTCTCTAGCATTGTTCTGTGTTCCTTGGAAATCTCCACATGGCATCCATCTTTTCTCCATTCATGCTTGCTTGCTTCTGTGACAAATTTGTTCTTTTTATATCTCAACATTGAATAGTTTTTAGATATACCCAAAATTTTATGAACAACAGAAAAAGATATGTCTCAATAACATAACAAAGAAAACCATATTCCCAAATGGGATTGCAAGCACAGGTATTTTGTTGTTAGATGCCTTCTAGTTGGTTCCTACTCATAGCAACCCTATGTATAAAAGAATGAAATACTGGCTGGTCCTTATAAGCCCATTCTCTAGGATAATGCCTTAAAATTTTCCTGTGAAAATTTTAATATGGTTTTATCGGCGATGGGTGCAGTGTGGAGCGGAAAGCAAAGGGAAGATTGAATTAATCCAACATTTTCCAAAACATTTTTCAATGATTATAGGGATTTATTAATATGATTTATGTGGCCAAATGTGCTCACCAATTTTTTCTCTAGGGTTCAACTTAATTCCCATGTTCATGTATTCATTCACTCAACAAATATTTATTTATCTCCTACTATGGCCAATTTGGAAACCCTGGTGGTGTAGTGGTTAAGTGCTACAGCTGCTAACCAGAGGGTCGGCAGTTCGAATCTGCCAGACGCTCCTTGAAAACTCTATGGGCCAGTTCTACTCTGTCCCACAGGGTTGCTAGAAGTCAGAATCGACTGGACGGCACTGGGTTTGGTTTTTGTTTTATGGCCAATTCATTGGTTGCAAATCTCTGTCATGTGATTTTTGGCATTGTTTCTATCACCAAGATCTTATTTTCCAACTACCACTCTTTCTACTTTATTGTTTCCAACTTTTGCATTCCAGTCACCAGTATTTTTCAATGCATCCTGATTGCATGCTTGATCAATTTCATACTGCAGAAAAAACTGAAGAAAATTAGAGCAAGTCCACGAGAGCCAAAGCACAACCTTGAGTATATCCTACCCAAATTTTGAGACATTCTCAATAATAGATTTGATGCATTGAACACTAATGACTGAAGACCAGACAAGTTGTGGAATGACATCAGGATCATCATACGTGAAGAAAGCAAGAGGTCATTAAAAAGACAGGAAAGAGGGCGGGGCCAAGATGGCTGACCAGGTAGAAGCTACCTCGGATCCCTCTTGCAACAAAGACTGGGAAAAACAAGTGAATCGATCACATACATGACAATCAACGACCCCTGACCATCAAACACAGATCTAAAGAGTTGACCTGAGTGACAGAGACTGAGAACGAACAACCACGGGGAAGCAGCGACTGTTTTCGGAGCCTGGAGCCAGCATCCCAGTCAGGAAACCTTGGCGCCGGGCTTTGGACTGGGCACAGGGGAGCTGAGCACGCCATCATGTGACGGAGCAAATGCAGGCCGCAGCCCTAGCTCCCTGAACTGACCTGGGGGAAGCCCAGACAGTGCACGCAGGCAGCACAGCAACGTGACAAACAGGAGGAGAAGTCACCAGGAGGCAGGGACTGGTTTTGGAGCCGGGAGTGTGGCATCCCTGCCGGGGAACCGTGGCACTGGACTGAGAGCGGAGGAACTAACTGCGGCTTCTGAGACAGCTCAAGCACGGGACGCGGGCCTGACCCTCGGGGAAAATCTCTACCCAGCCAGCACACAAAGTCGACGCGCCCCCCTCGGGAATCTCAGATAAAACAGTCATCCCAAGCAAGATAAGTAACTTTGTCTATATTCTGGGGTGCTACTCTCTCCTATTTATCTGAACCCTCCCCTCCCCCTCCCCAGTGGCTTCATTAACATTGGAATTTCCTGAGCCAGAGAGTGAACTGCACTGCGGGTTTTCTTTTCCTTTTTTTTTTTTTTGGTCCTTTCCTAACCCATTCTCCTGGCCTGAGAGAAGCAGCTACAAAAAACCCATGGGCCAAAAATCCTTCCCTAATTGGACTAAAAACACAGAATCAGCTCCAGCCAAGCATATGTGGTCCACAGTCTTGGGATTTCATCCCTACAGGGAACAAGGTGGCTATTATAACGCAAAGACATTTCTGATAGGGATCCGCCTGTAATTGTTTTAGCGGATTACTGGAAAGACAAGTTTCCCAGGTCTGATATCTCTGCATATTGAACAGAGCCCTCACTGACCCACAACAAGGAACTGAGGGCTCAAGCTCCCTCCAGACCACCTACCCTCCTGCCCTAGGGGTCTAAGGAGGGTGACACCTACCAATCTGTAGAGGAACTTGCATTGGGGGCCCAAGGTACAGCTGCAGAGCCCACCTACCAAGGCACTTTAGGAATAGGGACACACCTACCTCACTGGCACTTGGGGGAAGCCTGTCAGCATTCTCCCCCCCTGGAGAGTGAACCCCTGCTGCTACTAGAATCTGGTGCACACAACTATCACCACTACTTCTCTAGGTGGATAGATGACAGTCTGCTCCACACACTTGATGACCCAAAATCAGATTCTACTCAAGAATAGTGAATGGACTCAGGCTTATATATCTGGTAACAGCCCAAACCAGCTGGTAATAGGACATAAGTGATTCAAGGGCTACAACAATCAAGACAGCGCAATCAAGTAGCCCATCTACGTACACTGAAAGAAACAAAACAAAATAAGACTCAGTGAGCAAATACAGAATAAATCACTACAATATCTTAGTGATGGCTTGGAGACAGCAGTCAATATCAAACCACATAAAGAAGCAGACCATGACTGCTTCTACAACTTCCCAAACGAAAGAATGAAAATCTTTCCCAAATGAAGATACAATCCTGGAATTGCCAGATACAGAATATGAAAAACTAATTTACAGGATGCTTCAAGAAATCAGGGAGGACCTCAAAATGAAATAAGGCAAACTACAGAAAAAGCCAAGGAACACACTGATAAAGCATTTGAAGAACTCAAAAAGATTATTCAAAACATAGTGGAAAAATTAATAAGTTGCAAGAATCCATAGAGAGACAGCATTCAGAAATCCAAAAGATTAACAATAAAATTACAAAATTAGACAACGCGATAGGAAGTCAGAGGAGCAGACTCGAGCAATTAACATGCAGACTGGAGAGCTGGAGGACCAGGGAATTGACACCAATATAGCCGAAAAAAATCAGATAAAAGAATTTAAAAAAAATGAAGAAACCCTAAGAATCATGTCGGACTCTATCAGGAAGAATAACTTGCGTGTGATTGGAGTCCCAGAACAGGGAGGGATAACAGAAAACACTGAGAGAATAGTTGAAGATCTGTTGGCAGAAAACTTCCCTGACATCATGAAAGACAAAAGGATATCTATCCAAGATGCTCATTGAACCCCACTTAAGATTGATCCAAAAAGAAAATCACCAAGACATATTATCAGCAAACTTGGCAAAACCAAAGATAAAGAGAAAATTTTAAAAGCAGCCAGGGATAAAAGAAAGGTCTCCTACAAAGGAGAATCAATAAGAATAAGTTGCAGAAACCATGCAGGCAAGAAGGCAACGGGATGACATATGTAGAGCACTGAAGGAGAAAAACTGCCAGCCAAGGATCATATATCCAGCAAAACTCTCTCTCAAATATGAAGGTGAAATGAAAACATTTACAGATAAACACAAGCTTAGAGAATTTGCAAAAACCAAACCAAAGCAACAAGAAATACTGAAGGAAATTGTTTGGTCAGAAAACCAATAATATCAGATACCAGCACAACATAAGGTCACAGAACAGAGCATCCTGATATCAACTCAAATAGGGAAATCACAAAAACAAATTAAGATTAATTAAAAAAAAATGCTCGAAACAGGGAATCATTGAAGTCAATATGTAAAAGATCACAATAATCAAAAAGAGGGACTAAATACAGGTGGCATAGAACTGCCATATGGAGAGGGATACAAGGCGATATAGGACATTACAAGTTAGGTTTTTACTTAGAAAAATAGGGGTATATATTAGGGTAACCACAAAGAGGTATAACAACTCCATAACTCAAAATAAACACCAAGAAAAACACAGTGACTCAGCAAACATAAAGTCAAATACTATGAAAAGGAGGAACACACAATTTACAAAGAAAAACGTCTCAGCACAAAAAAGTAAGTGGAAAAATGAAATTGTCAACAACACACATAAAAAGGTATCAAAATGACAGCACTAAACACATACTTATCTATAATTACACTGAATGTAAATGGACTAAATGCACCAATAAAGAGACAGAGAGTCTCAGACTGGATAAAGAAACACGAACCATCTATATGCTGCCTACAAGAGACACACCTTAGACTTAGAGACACAAACTACAACTCAAAGGATGGAAAAAAATATATCAAGCAAACAATAAGCAAAAAAAGAGCGGGAGTAGCAATATTAATTTCTGACAAAATAGACTTTAAAGTTAAATCCACCACAAAGGATAAAGATGGACACTACATAATGATAAAAGGGACAATTGCCCAAAAAGATATAACCTTGTTAAATATTTATGCACCCAGTGACAGGGCTGCAAGATACATAAAACAAACTTTAACAGAACTGAAAAGTGAGATAGACACCTCCACAATTATAGTAGGAGACTTCAACCCACTACTTTCGGAGAAGGACAGGACATCCAGTAAGAAGTTCAATAGAGACACGGAAGACCTAATTGCTACAATCAACCAACTTGACCTCATTGACTTATACAGAACTCTGCATCCAACTGCTGCAAAGTATACTTTTTTTTCCTAGTGCACATGGAAGATTCTCTGGAATAGACCACATATTAGGTCATAAAACAAACCTTTGCAGAATCCAAAACATCGAAATATTACAAAGCATCCTCTCAGACCACAAGGCCATAAAAGTGGAAATCAATAACAGAAAAATTAGGGAAAAGAAATCAAATACTTGGAAACTGAACAATACCCTCCTGAAAAAAAGACTGGGTTATAGAAGACATTAAGGATGGAATAAAGAAATTCATAGAATGCAACGAGAATGAAAATACTTCCTATCAAAACCTCTGGGACACAGCAAAAGCAGTGCTCAGAGGCCAATTTATATCGATAAATGCACACATACAAAAAGAAGAAAGAGCCAAAATCAGAGAACTGTCGCTACAACTTGAACAAATAGAAAGCGAGCAACAAAAGAATCCATCAGGCACCAGAAGAAAACAAATAATAAAAATTAGAGCTGAACTAAATGAATTAGAGAACAGAAAACGAATTGAAAGAATTAACAAAGCCAAAAGCTGGTTCTTTGAAAAAATTAACAAAATTGATAAACCATTGGCCAGACTGACTAAAGAAATACAGGAAAGGAAACAACCCGAATAAGAGACGAGATGGGCCACATCACAGCAGACGCAACTGAAATGAAAAGAATCATATCGGATTATTACAAAAAAATTGTACTCTACGAAATTGCAAACCTAGAAGAAATGGATGAATTTCTAGAAAAACACTACCTACCTAAACTAACACAATCAGAAGTAGAACAACTAAAGAGACCAAAAACAAAAAAAGAGATTGAAATGGTAATCAAAAAACTCCCAACAAACAAAAGCCCTGGCCCAGATGGCTTTATTTCAGAGTTCTACCAAACTTTCAGGGAAGAGTTAACACCACTACTACTAAAGGTATTTCAAAGCATAGAAAATGACGGAATCCTGCCTAACTCATCCTATGAAGCCACCATATCCCTGATTCCAAAACCAGGTAAAGACATCATAAAAAAAGAAAATTACAGACCTATATCCCTCATGAACATAGATGCAAAAATCCTCAAAAATTCTAGCCAATAGAATTCAACAACATATCAAAAAAAAAATAATTCACCACGGTCAAGTGGGATTTATACCAGGTATGCAAGGCTGGTTTAATATTAGAAAAACCATTCATGTAATCCACCACATAAATAAAACAAAAGACAAAAACCACATGATCTTATCAATTGATGCAGAAAAGGCATTTGACAAAGTCCAACACCCATTCATGATAAAAGCTCTAACCAAAATAGGAATTGAAGGAAAATTCCTCAACATAATAAATGGCGTCTATACAAAGCCAACAGCCAGCATCACTCTAAATGGAGAGAACCTGAAAGCATTTCCCTTGAGAACGGGAACCAGACAAGGATGCCCTTTATCACTGCTCTTATTCAACATTGTGCTGGAGGTCCTAGCCAGAGCAATTAGGCTAGACAAAGAAATAAAGGGCATCCGGATTGGCAAGGAAGAAATAAAATTATCTCTATTAGCAGATGACATGATATTATAAACAGAAAACCCTAAGGAATCCTCCAGAAATCTACTGAAACTAATAGAAGAGTTTGGCAGAGTCTCAGGTTATAAGATCAAAGATAAACATACAAAAATCACTTGGATTCCTCTACATCAACAAAAAGAACATCGAAGAGGAAATAACCAAATCAATACCATTCACAGTAGCCCCCAAGAAGATAAAATACTTAGCAATAAATCAAAACAGCCTAGTACTGGTACGACAACAGACGCATAGACCAATGGAACAGAATTGAGAACCCAGATATAAATCCATCCACATATGAGCAGCTGATATTTGACAAAGCCCCAGTGTCAGTTAATTGGGGAAAAGATAGTCTTTTTAACAAATGGTGCTGGCATAACTGGATATTCATTTGCAAAAAAAATGAAACAGGACCCATACCTCACACCATGCACAAAAACTAACTCCAAGTGGAACAAAGACCTAAACATAAAGACTAAAATGGTAAAGATCATGGAAGAAAAAATAGGGACATTAAGATCCCCAATACAAGGCATAAACAGAATACAAAACATTACCAAAAATGACGAAGAGAAACCAGATAACTGGGAGCTCCTAAAAATCAAACACCTATGCTCATCTAAAGACTTCACCAAAAGAGTAAAAAGACCACCTACAGATTGGGAAAGAATTTTCAGCTATGACATCTCCGACCAGCGCCTGATCTCTAAAATCTATATGATTCTGTTAAAACTCAACCACAAAAAGGCAAACAACCCAATCAAGAAGTGGCAAAGAATATGAACACAGACTTCACTAAAGAAGATATTCAGGCAGCCAACAGATACATGAGAAAATGCTCTCGATCATTAGCCATTAGAGGAATGCAAATTAAAACTATGATGAGATTCCATCTCACCCCAACAAGGCTGGCATTAATCCAAAAAACACAAAATAATAAATGTTGGAGAGGCTGCGGAGAGATTGGAACTCTTCTACACTGCTGGTGGGAATGTAAAATGGTCCAACCACTTTGGAAATCTATCTGGCGTTTTCTTAAAAAGTTAGAAATAGAAGTACCATACAACCCAGAAATCCCACTCCTCGGAATATACCCTAGAGAAATAAGAGCCTTCACACGAACAGATACATGCACACCTATGTTTATTGCAGCTCTGTTTACAATAGCAAAAAGCTGAAAGCAACCAAGGTGTCCATCAACAGATGAATGGTTAAATAAATTGTGGTACATTCACACAATGGAATATTACGCATCAATAAAGAACAGTGATGAATCTGTGAAACATTTCATAACATGGAGGAACCTGGAAGGCATTATGCTGAGTGAAATGAGTCAGAGGCAAAAGGACAAATATTGTATAAGACCACTATTATAAGATCTTGAGAAATAGTATAAACTGAGAAGAACACATACTTTTGTGGTTACGAGGTGGGGAGGGTGGGAGGGTGGAAGAGGGTTATTTACTGATTAGTTAGCAGTTAAGAACTATTTTAGGTGAAGGGAAGGACAATACTCAATACACGGAAGGTCAGCTCAACTGGACTGAACCAAAAGCAAAGAAGTTTCTGGGATAAAATTGAATGCTTCAAAGGTCAGTGCAGCAAGGGCGGGGGTTTGGGGACTATGGCTTAAGGGGACTTCTATGTCAATTGGCAAAATAATTCTATTATGAAAACATTCTGCATCCCACTTTGAAATGTGGCGTCTGGAGTCTTAAATGCTAACAAGCAGCCATCTAAGATGCATCAGTTGGTCTCAACCCACCGGGATCAAAGGAGAACGAAGAACACCAAGGTCACATGATAACTATGAGCCCAAGAGACAGAAAGAGCCACATGAACTAGAGACTTACATCATCCTGAGACCAGAAGAACTAGGTGGTGCCTGGCCACAACCAATGACTGCCCTGACAGGGAGCACAACAGAGAACCCCTGAGGGAGCAGGAGATCAGTGGGATGCAGACCCCAAATTCTCATAAAAAGACCAGACTTAATGATCTGACTGAGACTAGAGGAATCCTGGCAGTCATGGTCCCCAAACCGTCTGTTGGCCCAGGACAGGAACCATTCCCGAAGACAACTCATCAGACATGGAAGGGACTGGACAATGGGTTGGAGAGAGATGCTGATGAAGAGTGAGCTACTTGTTTCAGGTGGACACTTCAGACTGTGTTGGCATCTCCTATCTGGAGGGGAGATGGGGGGTAGAGAGGGTTAGAAACTGGCAAAATTGTTACAAAAGGAGAGACTGGAAGGGCTGACTCATTAGGGGGAGAGTAAGTGGGAGTAGGTAGTAAGGTGTATATAAGCTTATATGTGACAGACTGACTGGATTTGTAAACATTCACTTAAAGCTCAATAAAAATTATTTTAAAAAAAAGACAAGAAAGAGAGAAAAGACGAAAATGGATGTCAGAAGAGACTCAGAAACTTGTTCTCGAATGTTGAGTAGTTAATGCAGATGGAAGAAATGATGAAGTAAAACAGCTGAACGGAAGGTTTCAAAGGGCAGCTGGTGAAGACAAAGTATTAAAATGACATGTGCAAAGACCTGGAGATAGAAAACCAAAAGAGAAGAACACCCTCAGTATTTCTGAAGCTGAAAGAATTGAAGAAAAAAAATTAAGGCTTAAGTTGCAATATTGAAGATTTCTACAGGCAAAATGTGAAACAAAGCAGGAAACATCAAAAGAAGATGGAGGAAATACACAGAGTCACTATACCAAAAAGAATTGGCCAATGTTCAACCATTTCAGGAGGTAGCATAGGATCAGGAACCGATGATACTGAAGGAAGAAGTCCAAGTTGCAATGAAGGCACTGGCGAAAAACAAGGCTCCAGAAATTGATGGAATACCAACTAAGATGTTTCAACAAAGGGATGCAGCACTGGAAGTGTTCACTTGTCTGTTCCAATAAATTTTGGAAGAGAGCTACCTGGCCAACCAACTGGGAGAGATCCATATTTATGCCTATTCCCAAGGAAGATGATCCAATTGAACGAAGAAATTATCGAACAATATCATTAATATCACAGGCTAGTAAAATTTTGCTGAAGATCATTCAAAAGCTGCAGCAGCAGTATATCAACAGGAACTACCAGAAATTCAAGTGGGGATTCAGAAGAGGACATGGAACCAAGGATATCATTGCTGATGTCAAATGGATCCTGGATGAAAGCAGAGAATACCAGAAAGATGTTTACCTGTGTTTTATTGACCATGCGAAAACAATCAACATGTGGATCTTAAGAAATTATGGATAACATTGTGAAGAATGGTAATTACAAAACAACTGTGTTCATGAAGAACCTGTACGTGGATCAAAAGGCAGTCGTTCAAACAGAACAAGGGGATACTGTGTGGTCTAAAATCAGGAAAGGTGTGAGTCAGGGTTGTATTCTTTACCATACCTATCCAATCCGTATGCTCAGCAAATAATCCCAGAAGCTGGACTATATGAAGAAGAAAGGGGCATCAGGATTGGAGGAAGACTCACTAACAACTTGTGTTATGTAAATGACACAATCTTGCTTGCTGAAAGTGAAGAGAATTTGAAACACTTATTAATGAAGATCAAAAGACCACAGTCTTCAGTATGGATTACCACTCAACACAAAGAAAACAAAAATCCTTATAACTGGACCAATAAGCAACATCATGATAAATGAAGAAAAGATTGAAGTTGTCAAGGGTTTCATATTACTTTGGTCCACAATCAACACTCATGGAAGCAGCAGTCAAACAATGCACTGCCTTGGGCAAATACGCTGCAAAAGATCTCTTTAAAGAGTTGAAAAGCAAAGATGTCATCTTGAAGATTAAGGTGCTCCTGACCCAAGCAATGGTGTTTTCAATTGCCTCATATGCATGTGAAAGCGGGGCAAGGAGTAAGGAAGACCAAAGAAGAATTGATTCCTTTGTATTGTGGTGTTGGAGAATATACCATGGACTGCCAAAAGAATGAACAAATCTGTCTTGGAAGACATATGACCAGAATGTTCCTTAGAAGCAAGCATGGCAACTCTGCATTGCACGTACTTTGGACATGTTATCAGGAGGGATCAGTCCCTGGAGAAAGACGTCATGCTTGGTAAAGTAGAGGGTCAGCAAAAAAGGGGAAGACCCTCAACAAGATGAATTGACTTATAGTGACCCTATAGGACAGAGTAGAACTGCCTCACAGGGTTTCCAAGGAGTTGCTGATGGATTTGAACTGCCAACCTTTTGGTTAGCATCTGATCTCTTAGCCACTTCACCACCAGGCAAGAATAATATTTGGCATGAAAAGCCATTAGAGAGTTTTAAGGAAGGGTGTAGCATAGTCACATTTTAAAACTTTCTGTACTGATAGCTGTGTGGAAGGCTGATTTTAAACAGCTGTAATGAAAGTAGTGAAACCAGGATGCAATTAATCTGGTAACAGACGATGGTGACTCCACTAAGGAAATAAATTTGGATGTGGTGAGAAAGGATTAGACTCAGGAATGTATTTTAGGCATAGAATAAATAAGACTTGCTGATGGATTGAATCTGGACTCTGAGGGCAGAAGAGGAAATCAATTGTTATAGATTTATTATGCTGAACTTTTGGGTTTGAGAAGCATGATTGCGAGATCTGTATTTTGGGGATGAGTTTGAAATGCTTATTTAACATCCACATTGGAATGTCAAAGGCACAGTTTGGTATACAAGTCCAAGGCTATGGAGAAAAGTCAGGTCTAAATAATGTATTTGAGGGTCATTGACGTATAGGTGTACTTAGAGCTAAGAAAGAGTTGATTTTAAAAAAAGGGTAGATAGGCAAAATAAGAGTGTCTGAGAGCAAGTGCTGTCCCATTTTACAGGAAGAAAGAAAAAGAAGGTGTTTTAGTTTCTAAGGGCTGCTGTAACAGAAATAATACAAGTGCGTAGGTTTAAGAACAGAGATATTTTTCAGTTCAGGAGGCTGGAAGTCTGAATTCAGGGAACTGGCTATAGGGCTCTCTGTCAGCTCTGACGGAAGATCCTTGTCTCAGTTTCTGTAGTCCCAGAATTCCCAGTTACTTGGCAATCTTCATCAGTTACTTGGTGATCTTCACAACCCATCTATCACTTGCTTGTCCCTGTGTCTATGTTGCTCCTTATAACTCAGAAGTGATTAAGTTTAGAACACACCCTGTACTGACATAACCTCATTAACATAACAAAGAAAACCCTATTCCCAAGTGGAATTACATCCACTAATACAGGGTTAGGATTCCAACACATAATTGGGATGGAGGGCACAATTCAACCCATAACAGAAGGGGAGCCAGAAAAAATACAATAACAGAATAGATGAGGAAATATTACAGAGGGAAAAACTGAAAATTTTCTTTTTATAGAAGCCAGAGAAGAAAGCTTCAAGATGGAGGGTGTGATCAACTCTGTCAAGCATTAAAAGCCAGACAGCTAAGGTATAAACACAGAAGTGAACAATGAACTTAAAAACACAGAGGTAAGGACTAAGCCTGACTAAGGAGGGCTGACATATAATGTGAAGTGAGGAAATGAAGACAGTATCTATAGCAAATTCTCTCACAATATACATGCATGCAGTTCTAGTCTGTCCTATAGGGTCGCTATGAGTTGGAATCGACTCAATGGCACTGGGTGTTGCGTGGTTTTGCTCTTCAGTTAAGTTGAATAGAGAGATGCATCAGAAGCTATTAAAGTGTGTAGGGTCAAAGGGTCATATAACTTAATTTTATTAAAGGAAAGGATGATTTTATGCTAAATGAACTACATCAATAACAATATACATGTTGATGATGCAGCCCAATCTCAAGTCAAAGCAGTGCAGCAGGGTCCAGTGGGAAGGTGGGGGAGGTGGCATGCAGAGCTAGGTAGAAGACAGAAAGAAAAGGAAGAAAGAAAATAAATAAAACTGGCTGCGCAATGGGCGCCAATGAGTGAGCACAGGAAGGACCTGAAGGCCTGAGGGAATGGAGGGGAGGTGGCTAATGAGGTTAGGTAAGTGGGGGGGGGGAGAAAAAAGTAAAGAGAAAAAATGGCAGTGTGGTAGGAGTCAGCAGGTGGGGGCATGGTAGACCCAGGCCAATGGCAGACCAGTGTCTCTTCAGCCGAGACAGGGCAATGGGGGTCCAGCAGCAGAGGGGGAAGGTGTTGTATGGGGCTAGTTGGGAGAGAGAAAGAAAAGAAAGAATAAGAAAAGAGAAAAAATAACAAAAAAATAAAAATCAATAAACTGGCATTGTGGGGGCTGAGAGGCCTGGAATTCGGGGTGGGGCGGACCAGGGGGGTGGGACAGACCAGAAGGCTGGTTGGAAGGGTGGGGAGGTGATGTGCAAGGCTAAGTGAGAGGAAAAGAGAAAAGAGAAAGAAAAATAAGCTGGTGAGTGGGCACAAGGCAGACCTGGGGCTATGGTGGGCCAGTAGCTTTCTAGCAGCAGTGGTACAGTCTGACCTATTAGGAAGGAGTGGAGGTGGCATGTGGGACATGGCGGAAGGGAGGAAGGAAAAAATAAAGAGAGAAAAAGAAAAAAAATGGCATGGTGAAACTTGCTAGTGGGGTTGGGGCAAACCAGGGGTGGTGGCAGGCTGGTGACTGTCCAGCCAAATGGTGCAGCATGACACTTCAGGAGGGAGTACAGGTAGCATACAGGGCTAGGTGTAGGGAGAAAGAAAAGGAAGAAAGGGGAGAAAATGACATGGTGGAAGCCAGCAGTTGGGGGCAGGATGAACCCAGGCTGGTGGGAGGCCAGCCAGTGGCTGTCTATCTGAGTTGCATGAAATTAGCATATGGGGGAGATGTGTGAAGGGTAGGAAAGCATGTTTCTCTGATTATTGAGTCCTCTCTCTCCTGTTGAGACTGCTATGAAGTTGCCTTCTCATACTCCTTGTCTCTGGTCCTTGCTGGCTGTGCTCCAAGATGGTGATGCTGTGCCATGTTAGTTGGCACTCCTCATTCTCTGTTTTCCATCAGTTTCTTCTTCCATTCAGTGTTTGATCTATTTCTTTATCCTTTCATCTGATGCTTAGGTGCCAGGACTGACATTTATATCTGTGTTACTTAGTTTTTTGAGTCTTTGCTGTAGAGGAATTTGATAGAAAGCATTTTTAATTTATTCATATATGAATTTGCATAAAGAGTACAATAACTGCCCTTATTTCCCAGAATTTTAGTTCAAATAAGCTTTGTGTGTAGTAGAATATAGAGAAGACAATGAAAGAGAGAGATCTGTCATTTAAATTCCTTTAAGCTACTAGCAACAGGACTCAGTTCGAAACATCTTAAAATATACCGTTTAGACAGTGATCACATGCAGTTCAAATAGGTATCTAGCTCATGTCCCTTCATTTATCTCACTGTTTCCACTTCTGTGTGATGCTTTATTCTCCAGATGTCACATCTGCCTAGGGACCAGAGGAAGAGAGGATTCACTTTCTGTAACTCATTCTTATGAGTAAGAAGCATGACTCTTCAGATGGCCCTGACAACCACCATTGTGTCTGGTTTACATGTGGCCAAGTGTTCGCTCCTGAACTAATCCTTTTGGCTGGGAAAATTGCAATAATCTGCATTGCCTAGGTGGAAAAAAATTGTGTGGAGGGATATTGGAGTAATTGGATTCAGTTAAAATAATCAATGCCAATTCTGAAGCAGTAGAAAGGAACAGCCTCCCTCAAATCACATAGCTGCTAGAAGATAAAGAACAGACAGGTATTCTGGGAGAAGTAACCACAATATCAACCATACTTCCAAAGCACAGAGCTCTAGGAAAAGAAGTTCTTAATTTTCAATGCTTCTTGAGGGTCATTTCTATCTTTCGTGCATCCACAAGGGTGTAATATCCTGAAGCTCTAAGTACACATGAGACCTAGTTTAGGAAAATAGCCTAAACCTATTTCTGGTTCATGTGAGCCTAAAATGAACAAATGCAATTAATAAAGCACTTGTATTTTTTTTACATTGGTTATCTACTCATGATTAAATAAAAACAATATTTGTTTAGTTAATAATTAAATACAAACAATAATTGTTTTATATAAAATAAAAACAGTAATTGTTTAGTCAATAATTAAACAATTAGATTTGTTCAGTATTAGATAATAATCACTTCATTAAATAATGGATCATGTGATATTATTTAAAAATATCATAGCTTAATCAAAGTTACAGGTATTACCAATTACTATAAACGTGTCTACCAATCTTTGAGATGGGTTACTTAAACAACAAATATTAATTTCTAAACAATGGTAAACAATACTAGAGAAAGTAAGTTGATTATGAAAGGCAACAAATAAAGTTAGGAATGCATCGCTTTGTCCAACAAACATTTATCCAGTAACTACCTTGCACACTGTTGTCCCATGAGTCAATGAAGCATGTCTTTCCATAATACAGAGTTCTGACTAAAAGCCATCTTTTGTGCCTATATATTACCAAAGTTTCATACTACGAAGGTAGTTATTTCCCCCCCCAAAACTGACAGGTTATTTGTCTAAATAAAACTGGTTCTTAGATTTTACATGGCAGAAGTTACCAGAAAAGAATAAAATATAGAATCTGAGATACCAGCAACAGCACTGCAAAAGAATAAAATACAGAAGCCAATACATGTCTATTATAACAAAAAAGCCCAAGATTAAAGGAGTGTAAAATTGGATTACCAAATAATATGTGCTAAATACTTTTCAGATGATCCACATTGAAAGGATACACTAATGTTGATTTTTTAACTTAAAAAAATTTTTATTGGAGTGAAAATATACACAACAAAACATGCCATTTTAACAATTTCTAAATGTATAGTGACATTAATTACATTTTTAATGTTGTATAACCATTGTTATCATCGTTTTATGAATTATTCTACCACCATTAACATAAACTCAATGCTCCCTAAGCAAACCCCCCCCCAGCTCTGGCAACCACTAATAGTCTTTGGTTTCTATGTATTTGCTTATTCCATCTAAGTGAAATCGTACAGTATTTATCCTTTTGCAGGTATGTGCAAATTTAAAGATAAAGCAAAAATATTTTGTGACTGGCTGGAAGGAGGTGAAGTCTCAACTTCACTTATACTCCTCACCTCCTTCCAGCCAGTCACAAAATATTTTTGCTTTATCTTTAAATTTGCACATACTTTTGCTTCAGCAATTCCATCTGTAGCGATTATTCTATGTAGAAAATGGAAAAACGTTGGTAATGTTTGATTTATGAAGGTATTAATTGCATTGTTGTTGCTAATAATAACATGAAAAATTGTAGTAAATCATTTTTCACTTAACAATATATACTATACGTTGTCACATGCCAATAAATTTGCTCCAAATATATTATTTCATTTTTTGCATGTGTTACAACTTGTTAAGCAAATTTCCCATTGTTTATGTCACTTCGATTTTTCATACTATTATTAGCTACAACAATGCAATTAATACCTTTATAAATCGAACATTACCAACAGTTTTCCTTTTTTTACTTAGAATAATCGCTACAGATGGAATTGTTGAAATGACATAACTATGGGAAATTTGCTTAACAAGTTATAACGTATGCAAAAAATGAAATAATATATTTGGAGCAAATTTATTGGCATGTGATAACATACAGTATATATTGTTAAGTGAAAAAATGATTTACAAAATAGCTTATAAGTATGACCTTGAGTTTATTAAAAATGTGAGTAAAGAAACGTGAACAAAATAGAATACATACACTAATACATAACAATGATAATTAATTTTAATATTGGATAAAATAAGCTTTTACTTTATTATTTAAACATATTTTAAAATTAAATTTGTTCTATAATGAACATGTGTATTACTTGGGAAATAAAGAAAACTTACAACTATAAAACACTGAGAATTACAATCACAAGGACATTCTAGAAAACTGGCCACTTAACTGAACCCCCAACTCCCTGTACTCTGACAAGCAGAGAGTTTTTCTCTTCAAATCCAAGTGACTACCAGAATCTAAGGGTGTTGGATGCCTTGGATTATCAAGATTCTAATGGAGAGGATGGGTGCATGGACTTGTCTCCCAATGTAGGTGCTTAACAGTGAAAATTGGAAAGAAATTCATCCTAGGTGGTCTATGTTTTCTGATATCTGCAGACTCCAGGAATAAAAAATTGAATATTCTAGGTGCCCACCTCAACACAGGAGTACAAGCTGCCTTTAGACTTCAGGTACAGAGACAGAAATGAGAAACCTATTTACATTTTATCACCCATTGCTTTTGAACTATTCAGAATATTGCCAACACCTTGTCTAGCACCAGTAAGCTAACAAAGGGAACTGTTGCCCATTTGAAGAGGACCAACAAGAAGAACTAACTGCCAATCACAGCAACGGATCAGAGAAGCAGGGCTAAGATGAAACCCTTAGTTTTTTTTTTCTTTTTTAAAAAAAGGAGTGAAATTAATCAAAACAAATCACTTTCAAGGGCAGCACAAAAAAAGAGAAGACTTTATAAAACAAACACAAATTCTTAATCTGTACTAAATAATATTTTTCATTGTTGTGCAATAATAAAAATTTGGCAACTTAAAGCAATATGCATTTATTATCTCACAGTTCCCATGGGTCAGACCTCTACACAAACTAAAAAAATAAAGGAAATGAATCATTATTGAGGCCTATAATAAGAAAGAAACATCTCAAAGCACAGAGCAGCTATTAAAGGAGATAAAAATCCTGAGTGTAAAGGTGAGGACCACCACTCATCAATCAGTTTGTCCTACCATGGTGTAAGTTGAAGTTGAAGATGAATAAAACTAAAACAAGTCCCCGGGAGCCAAAGTACAGCTTTGAATATATCCCATCTGGATTTAGAGAACATCTCAGACTGGAATTGATGCATCGAACGCTAATGACCAGAAGAGTTATGGGATGACATCTAGGACGTCATACATGAAAAGAGCAAAAGGTCATTAAAGACAGGAAAGGAAGAAAAGACCGAAATGGATGTCAGAAGAGACTCTGAAACCTGCCGTTTAACATAGAGTAGCTAAAGCAAATGGAAGAAGTGATGACTTAAGTAAAAGACAGAAGATTTCAAAGGGCAACTCCAGAAGACAAAGTAGAGAATTATAATGACATGTGCAAAGACCTAGTGTTAGAAAAACACACTCGCATTTCTCAAGTTGAAAGAACTGAAAAAAATTCAAGCCTTGAATTGCACTATTGAAGGATCCTATGGGCAAAACGTTGAACAACGCAGGAAGCATCAAAAGAAGATGAAAGGAATACACAGTCACTGTACCAAAAATAATTGGTCTATGTTCAACCATTTTAGGGGGTAGCATATGATTAAAAACCGATAGTATTGAAGAAAGAAGTCCAAGGTGCACTGAAGGCATTGGCGAAAACAAGGGTCCAGGATTGTCAGAATACCAACTGAGATGCTTCAACAAATGGATGCAGCACTGGAGGTTCTTATTTGTCTATGCCAAGACATTTGAAAGACAGCTATGTGGCCAATCGCCTGGAAGAGACCCATATTTGTGCCCATTTCAAAGAAAGATGATTCAACAGAATGCAGAAATTATCGAACAATATCATTAATATCACATGAAAGTACAATTTTGCTGAAGATCATTCAAAAGTGGTGCAGTAGATATGTCGACAGGGACTGCTAGAAATTCAAGCCAGATTCAAAAGAGGATGTGGAATTAGGGATATCACTGCTGATGTCAGATAGATCCTGGCTGAGAGCAGAGAATACCAGAAATATGTTTACCTGTGTTTTATTGACTAAGTAAAGGCATTTGACTGTGGGCATCATAACAAATTACTGATAACATTGGTGAAGAATGGCATCATTTAGTTCTTCTGGTCTCAGCCTGGTGGAGTTTCTGGTTCATGTGGTCCTTTAGTCCTTTGGGCTAATATTTTCCTGTGTCTTTGGTTTTCTTCATTCTTCTTTGCTCTGAATGGGATGGGACCAACAGATGTGTCTTAAATGGTTGCTTGCAAGCTCTGAAGATGCTGAACACTACTCACCAAAGTGGATGTAGAACATTGTCTTTATGAACAGTGTTATACCAATTGACCTAGACATCCCCAAGACTAAGGTACTCAACCCCCAGCCCCAGCTACTTGGTCCCTTCAAAGTGTTTGGTTGTGTCTAGGAAACTTCTTTGCTTTTTTTTTTTTCAAAGTACTAATATGTAGATCTCTTGCATACAGGATTGTCGTTTTTTTTTTTTCTTGCTGTTAATGAAGTAGATATTCATCGTCTCTAGCATTTCAGTGATTTTTATCAAAACTAATTGCTTGCTTACTCTTAAATCTAGTACTAGGCAGGTGCTGTTTTTGAAATATTTCATTTTAGAAAAATAATAAATTTCACTTTATTAATGTTAATATTTACAGATACTTCTGTGTCAGGCATTTTTCTGCAACATTCCAATCAGCCACACATAATGGACTTGATCACCTTGAAGAAAAAGGCCAATGTTCTGTTCTCGGGGGTGTGTGTTCTATCCATCAGATCAATAAAGTATATGAGATACAATGTAATGACAGCATCCACATGCATCAAAATCATCTAGTCCAGTTTGCGCAAGGATTCTTAAATGATCTGATCCTATTTTACTTTTTTATATCTCAAATATATGTAAACAAACTCTGGTAGAAATTTCATATTGACAAGAAGAATGAATAAAAATAAGTGAACCAACAGAAAACACCTTTTGATTGGTTCATTTAAAAACAAATAAACCAGTTCTAACTTATGATCATGTATCAATTAAAAAGGGAACATGTAATATGAGTTAAGATGGCCACTTCACAGTCACTACACATATACTATTAGCAGTCTCAGAACTCTATAGTAGATTATTAATAAAGAAAAAAAAATTTCTGTATACACTACAACAAAACACTCTCTTAAAAGTTCTGAGAAAGTATTTAAGGTAATTTTCTTATTCTTTACCACAAAATTCAGGCAACCTAAGCTACTTTTAAGGTAAACTCTCCTTCAATTTCATTATTTTGTGCACTATAGGTTAAAATCACCCAGAAACAACAGCACTTTATATGATTTAATTAAATCTGTCAGTAAGTCAACAAGTATTTGCTAAGTGCTGTCATGGGTTGAATTATGTCACCCCAAAAATGTGTGTATCAATTTGGCTGAGCTGTAACTTCCGACAATGTGTGATTTTTGTATGTGTTGTAAGTCCTGCCTGTATGATGTTAATGAGGGAGGATGGGCAGCAGTTGTGTTAGTGAGGCAGAACTCAATGTACAAGATTGAATTGTGTCTTGAGGCAATCTGTTGAAACATAAAAGGGAGAAGTGAGCAAGAGACAGGGGGACCTCATACCACCAAGAAAGCAGCCCCAGGAGCAGAGGTCCTTTGGGCCTGAGGTTCCTGCGCTGAGATGCTCCCAGACCAAGAAAAGATGGATAACAAGGATCTTTCTGGAGCTAACACACTGAATTTGGACTCAGCCTACTTTACTGTGAGAAAATAGTTTTCTTTTTGTTAAACCCATCCACTTGTGGTATTTCTGTTACAGCAGCACTAGATGACTAAGACAAGTGCCTACTAAGGAAATGGGTAATACGTTAGACTGAGGTTGGAAAAAGATGGAAGGTATTGTTATTATCATAAAGCATGTGGAGTCTATTGTAGACAGATGTGGTAAAAAAAAATTACAAAATAATATGTACGATATCCATATAAGATGAAATGGGCTTACGATCCCATATTTGAACATGATCGAGGTAAGAAAAACTTAACGGTTGTCCAGGACAGATTTACCAGACTTTTATATACTATAATTATTATTATAGTATATTATATTATATTAATTATTATTTTATATACTATGATTATTCAACTTTTACTATAAAATGTTGAAAAGTTCTTCAAAAATATCAGCTGTCAAAATGTCTCTTATTTCCTTTTCTTTCAGGTAACTTGTCTTTAATTTCACACTTTTCAAACCACGGGAGCTACATCCAGACCTGATGGAAGAACTGCATATCACAGGCAAATCTGGGCTAGTGATTGCACTCAGTGAATGAAAGTTCGTCACCAGTCATGTGATGGTATAGAGATTATTGATGTTGTTATTGCTAGTGTTGTGTTTTGAGTTGAGTCCTGGAGGAGGTATAAAGTTTTGTGACCCTAATACCTCACAGCATGTTTTCTCCTTTTCAAAATGGGCAATTGAGACCTTGACATAACTAATACCGTAATGATACTGTAAGTTGCCTATAGGTTTTTTTGCTTGATACTTTGTACACTCTCACTTTCAATGTCGTTTTTTATTACATCAGCTGCACTGGCACCTTTCCAAAGGGGTATGGGGACTTTTCAGCTCTTGCAGCCTTGGTTGCCCTCCTTTTCTTTGTTCTCTTGGGGCATGGCCTTCAGCCTGCAAGGAGGAGGCTAGGAAGGCTGCTTGGCGCTTTTGGTCTGCAACTTGCTTTCTTTTGCCTTATCAGGGTCAGATTAAGCTTGCCAGGCCAGTTCCACTAGCATATATATATATATATATATAATATCCTGTTAAAAACATAAAGATTAGAGTGCAGATGTCTGGCATGCATATCTTTAGTTTAATAAAGAGTTTCTTGTAATTGCCTTTGATGTATACTCATCTGACCATCTGTGAGCTATGTGTCTGAAGACACTATGTAACACTTGCAATGATGATATGTAAGCTCTGATGTAGAAAGTACTTTTCCGGACTCCATGAAGACAGCTAGTGTTTCTGTCAGACCGCTAGGTGTTGTCGCCTCCTAATGAACTTTCTGTTTCTGACTTGGAGCACATTTCGTTGGCTCGACTGCTCCAGGGCACAGATCCTAATCAGGCAACAGTTTTAGGCCGATTTAGGTAGAAAAAAGAACTTGAAGAAATTGTAAAATCAGGGATACTCATGGACTGTGCATAGAATAGGGCAATTGACTTCACTGTGACATGACTGTACAGGGAAGAAGTAGACAGCTTCCCCTGACTGCCACGCTAAGGGGTTTGGATGTCCTTTGATCAGTGTGAGAAAATCTGCTCATGGAACGCATCTGAGCAGGAAGGAGACAATTTAAGTTCTCCTAAGTGTTTAGGAGAGATTAAAATTCAGAAAGACTGGAAGTAGGCTGACCCAGATAGAAGGCTATTTTCAAAGTCTAGTGAGAGGTTATTAAAATACAGAGATAGAGCCACAGCTGTGCGGAAGAAGAAAATGACACATTTGGGAAGGATCACAAAGAATATGTAGAACTTGGCAACTGATTATATATGAGAACTGAAATTAAAGTGAAAAAGAAAAAAATATCTCTTAGGATTCAGGGTGACCAGCAGGATGGTGGTGACAGGAACTTACAAAAGAAGGCAATATGTCCTGGCTTTAGGCATTGTTAGTGAATTTTGTTTGGGATCTGTGTGTTTTGATGTGATGGTGGAAAATCTTGGTAGTTTTTCACTTAGCAGTTGGAAAGTCTGGATTGGAGGTAAAAGTCAGGCTGGGAAATAAGCAGACCAGTTCTTCCTTTGTGGAGATAGCTGATACAAAGAATATAGACAAACATTGTTAGACACTATGTCCTGGGGGATATTTTACTCTTCATTTTGAAAGAGATGTTCAATAACTATGGATGTCAACACAGCTATACAATTTGACATTGTCTCAGTCCCTTAATATTTAAACCCACCATGCATAAATCTCACTTGATAGCCCTGTTGATTCTGTATATGTGGCCTTGTTGCCCAGGATGTCAGACCTTGTTGCTAATGAGACTGAGATCACATGAGTAATTCCTTCAGAAAATGAATACAAATGTTAGTTTGTCATTCCTTCTCTCAAAGTTGCTCACAAAGGTTGTCACAAGACAGAGACAAACATGGAATTAAGAATGAATCAATAAAAATCACCACTTTTATTAAAGTAAAAAAGGAAAGAATCTACTTTTCTGTTTTCAGTAGATATCAAGATTCATTATTGTAGTAGATTCTTTAATTACTTTGTCTCCCATCCCAGTTTCGGTGAAAGAAATTTATTTAAAAGTTTCTTTCCTCTAATTTTGTAACAGTTTTCCAACTTATGTGCCTGACATTTACTCTCATGCCTACTGGCCTAATGAGTTTCTCCCAAACAAGCCAGAATTCTTTGTTAAATATTCTAATATCATCAGCATTTCCTGCTCTCTAACTTTTCACAACAGGAGCCCTGGTGGCACAGTGGTTAAGTGCTCAGCTGCTAACTGAAAAGTTGGCTGTTTGAAACCACCTTCTGTTCCATGACAGAAGGATGTAGCCATCTGTCTCTATAAAGATTACAGCCTTGGAAGCTCTATGGTGCAGTTCTACTCTGTCCCATAGTGTTGCTATGAGTTGGAATCAACTCAAAGGCATAAAACAACAGTGACAACTTTTTGCACAGGCACACACACAAAAACAGTTTAAGGAAGTTAATAATTTAGGCTATTTCATAATGCTCCCAGGGATGACAATAATTCACCTATAACTGAAAAATAAATTCACAGATATTAAATGTTTCCTTCTCAATTATTATGAATTTAACCAACTGAAGCATATCCTCATTATTAGAATATTTTTACAAATGGAAATTAACGTTAAAGAAAAATTTTAACCATTTTTAAATTATCTATAAACAAGATGTCTATAATTAGCTAACAAGGTATTGCCTTTAGCACCATTTTGCTATATACATTTGTATAAATCGGTTAAATTGTCTTTGGTAAAAGACCTCATTTGGAAGACAGGTGTGTGATTAGTTCTTACCTCCCTGGACTATGAGCATTAATGTTAAGTTAGTATTTATCGGACGCTGCTGTAAGCATCATAGGTGATGACTAGTGGTAATGGAAGTAGTAGTTATAATAATAGTAGTAGTAGTGATAATAGTACTTGCAGTAGATCTATTAAAATAATTTACTTCTAAAGTCAAAACAAATATTGAAGAGGGACTATTCTGGTGGTAGGTGAGGATATAACAGTAAGTGAGTTTATCCGAGAAGAAGTGAAGGTTAAGGAGATAAGATGAGGCCTGAACCTGGGGCAACTCCTAAATTTGAAGGGAAGATGGAGGAGGATAATCCAACATGAGAAAACTCTGAGAAAAAGTGCAAGGAGCCAAGGAAGAAGAAGTAGTGAACCTCACCAGATGATAAATAGGGTTTCAATAACATGAACAATGAAAAAGTATATAATGGTTTGAAAAGCTATCCTAAAATTAGGAGAGTGACACCCAGATAATAAGAAGCTTAAGAGGAAAAAAACAAAAAAACACTTAAAATGGAGGCAGTAAACAAAACAGCTCTTATGAGATGATTTATGGTAAAAGACAAAAAGAAGACAAAGATGTGCCAGTAATGGGAAGTTTAGAGAAGAGGTTTTCTGTAAATAAAGTTTTATTGAAACAGCCACATCTTTTTGTTTTTACACATTATCTATCTGTGGTTTCTTCCTAGCTATAAGGGCAGAGTTGAGACGTTGTGACAAAGACCACATAACCTCAAAACCTCAAATACGTATTATCTGGCTCTTAAAAAAAAAAAGTACATATACATATATACTTTTTTTTTGCCAACCCCTGCTCTAAATGATTTTGGAAATATTGATTTTGGACCTCATAGGTAGAAAGGTATTTGCTCTTCCTTGATTATATTTGTGCAGATTTAGTACTTAATTTAGGTAGATACCAGCCTCCCCTTCCTGACTGATTAGCGTCTGGATTCCATAAAGAATAACTCTGTACCATAGTAATTTTTTTAGAGTATCACTAACAAAATCAATAAACACCATTCTTTCCTTATCAGTTATATAAATGTAAATGCAATTTTGTTTTATATGAAAGAGTTTTCACCAAAATTTGCTTCAGGGGAAAAAAAAAAACTTTATAAAAGTAGAATGACTTTCTTTACCTCATACTGCTCAAACTTTGATTTTAGAGGAAATGAGTGAATTGATTTCATGTGCAATAAATCACAATTAAGCTGAGGGTGTATCTAATAATTTTATATTTAAATTATTTTAATATTAGTTATTATTCAAAATTTTTTCGTTCAGTAAATTAAGAAATGATTAAAATAACAATTCATTGCTTCCTAAGTACAGAGAATTTACAAACTTGCAGCAGTAAGAACCATATTTGTAAATTATGGTTTCTATGGTGCTCAATAAAAGCATATGCCAAACTTTATTTCATTTAATTGTGCATTTCTAAGGAAAAGCTGCACAGTATAATGCACTTTGGAAATGCTAAAAATTACTTATTGGTTCTAGGTACACAAGAACAGTAAGTTACTTGTATCTTTTAGGAAATGCATAATAATGTCTCACCTCTCAGATACTTTGAGTAAGAAGTAAAATTTTAATGTGCTGTTATATGTCTTCATAGTGCATGTGTTATAGTTCCCATAACAATTCCTGAAATTTCTAATTAATGTCTATGCAGTAATGATGAAAACAATGAGCAGAATAATTAAGAAGAAAGCTTACATATGGCATATATGCTTTTAATGATGCTTCTAGTGTTTGGAAAGATGAAAATCTGCACTATTACCCAGTTTGAAAAATTTTTTATCTATCACTGTCCTTCAGAAAGTCTGAATGGTTTCATTATGAAAACAGGAGACATATTTTAAAAGAGAATTAAGAGCAAGTGATTAAGAAATTCAAAATATGTATAACAAGATTAAAAATACATTATTTAGATAATTAAAAAAAAACACTTTCAAGAGGTACATATAACCTCCCCCAAACTTTAGAATATTTTGAGACCATTAAATAAAATAAATAAGAAACAAAATTTTAGAATTAAGCTATATGCATTTGTTAATAACTTATAAATAAGAAGCTTCATGTTAGATTTCATTTTTTTAAAGACCAAAATTGTGGTATCAAGAGAAGCATGTGAATTAAAATTACAAAATTAAAGTAATTATTTTGAAAATCTTTATAGTTTGGCTTGAATTGTTTGAATATTTAGAAATGGTTAAGCATCTTAAATTAATTTTCTTATAGAATTTTTTTTTAAATTGTGTTTGAAATAAAAGCAACACTTTGGCCAAAACTACTCTTGAAATAAAAAGTGTTGATTCTCCATTACATTATGTCAATATTGTTTTAAATAAACCTAGTATTTTTGAGGTTTATCTATTTGTATTTTTTTTTTAATGAAATTAAATTCATCTCTTTTTGGTACTGGTAACCAAATAAAAGTCTCCAGTGATTTTTCATCAAAGTTTTAGAACTCCTTTTTTTTTTTTTTAATTCAAGTAGTTTTGATAAATGTATATCAATTTTTGGTAGGTAAAAGGCTTTTAAAATTCTTATATGACCAAAAATGACTTGGCTTTTTTTTTTTTTTTTTTTTTTAATAATATCACTCTCTGGTAAAATGAGCAAAGCTGCCTTTGATGCTAACCCTGCAATACTTTTCTTCCTTTGACTTTGAAAAAAGTCTTAATTAAAGAAGAGGAGAATGTGTGACATTTCGGAGACTGATTGCATCCAAATGTCTTAGTTGCAGGGAATGATGATCTGCTCAGACTTTTTTTTGAGATATCCCCTCAAGGATGCAGAAATATCCTAGAAGCCTGTAACGCCTACCTTGAGAAGAAGCCAACATCAAGCAGATCATTTGATCCTTAAGATATCTTGTGATTGGACACGTCGATCTCTAAACAAATGCTTCAGAAGGTTGCTTCTTAATCAATAAGAACAACATGGTCAGGACTTCCTCAGTGGCTTGGCACTCCTGCCAATCAAGACCTCTTTGGCTCCTTTGTAATGATTCTAGTTGGCTGCCTACTGTCTTTAGCATATTCCTGAGCATATGAGAACATTATGATTTTTTTTCTTTAATTTCAAGAAGCCAGGTAACTGCAAGTGGATTGTTTGGGATTTCATAAATTAGATATTACATGTAGTGAGGGCAGATCCTACTTTTCTTGCCATTTTGGAGATTCTGCAGAAGGTCCGGGACTAAGGAGTGCACACTATACACACAGGGCAGGCAAAGACGAGGTGAAACCAGTTCTGCCATCATTAGTCTAGCACTTGCTCTGGTCTATGGAAGAGAAAATTAGAATTTATAAAGGAGTCACAGACTGAAAGGGAAAGGGGCTTTTTTTGGTAAGAGAGATTGTTGTGGTGCTGCTCTCACACATCCTACAAAAAATCCCAGTGGCAGGACTTCAAGAACCACTTCTCCCATGGAGTGTGAAGCACATGAGGACATCTGAGGAGCATTTGGAAAACTCCTAAAGGATAGCTCTGGGTGAGGTGAAAGTAAAAAAGAGGGATGTGGGAGGAGGGGTTGTGTTCAGGGATGGCAAAGCACAGAGTGTGCTCTCCATGGCCAAATATGTACCTCATGAAAGGGATCCATGTTGAGTCACACTGGTGGACCCCTAGCACTCAATCCCTGGCAGCCAGGTGACACCAACAAGAACTCCTGCACAGGGGCTGAACAGGGAGTTGCATTCTTCTACCTGAAGAAGGTTTTGCTTGAGTCAGCAAATTACAAAGTTCCCCACTGATGGAGTGGGGGTTGGGATGGGGGTTCCATGAAGGCCCTTATCCAAAGTGCAGTTTTTAATTTTTTTTGAAATCTGTGAACATATTGAAAATATTGTTAAATGGACAGAGCCTTCAACTTCTTGCATCCTCTAATTATTAATCTCAAAAGAAGACCTTCATTTTTCCTCTTAAAATTAATAACTCCTTTTGTACATTCTCCATTTCAGTGGCCTTACTAAAATACCTATCTATCCCTAATTTCACACCTTCATTCTCTCCTCTCCCCATGGTGCTCCCCAGTGTCTCTAAACATTCATTGGTCTGTAGCTTAAAAAAATCAAAATCAAACAAAAACTAATAAAACCTTACTAAGCACCTCTTGGCTCTTGGAGCCCTGGTGATGCAGTGGTTAGGAGCTTGGCTGCTAACCAACAGCTCAGCAGTTTGAATCCACCAGCCACTCCTTGGAAACCCTATGGGGCAGTTCTCCTCTGTCTTGTAGGGTCACTATGAGTCAGAATTGAGTTGACAGCCATGGGCGTGGTTTTGGGTTTTTTTAAGCACCTCTTGGCTCTTGGAGCCCTAGTGGTGCAGTGGTTAGGAGCTTGGCTGCTAACCAACAGCTCAGCAGTTTGAATCCACCAGCCACTCCTTGGAAACCCTATGGGGCAGTTCTCCTCTGTCTTGTAGGGTCACTATGAGTCAGAATTGAGTTGACGGCCATGGGCGTGGTTTTGGGTTTTTTAAGCACTTCTTTTCCTAACTCTGAAGATACTTTTCTTCAGCCATAGCTTCTATTTCCTTATCAACAATTAAATTCTTAAAGTGTGTTCTTTCTCCCTTACTCTATCTAAAATCACTTTTCCGAAGGCTTTCAACCATTTGCTTTCTACCTCAAAAAAGCATCTTGGTTCTTTATTATTTATTCTCAATCTACACGCAGACACACACGTATGCTTTATTTCTTTGGTGGGTTTTTGGAGTGGAAATTACTAGTGAAATCTCATTAATGTCATGAACAGAAAACTAGAAATTTTTATTAAAACAGGAGAGTTTGACAAATATAGTTGAAAATATAACTTTAAGAAAAAAAGGCCAAGGCAATATGAAGAAATACCAGGTTGTTTTTAACTAAAAATATTAAGATACTAAAAAATCCATTGCTGTCAAGTCAATTCTGACTCATAGTGACCCTATATGAAGAGTAGAAATGCCCCATAGAGTTTCCAAGGAGTGGCTGGTGGATTCAAATGGCCAACCTTTTGGTTAGCAGCCGAACTCTTAACCACTGAGCCACCAGGGCTCCATTAAGATACTAGTACTCAATAAAATACAAAAATAAGGACATTTTTTCTCTTTCAATTGCAGTAGTGAGAAATGAACTTACCCAGCAAACATACTGGTAAATAAAAACCAAAAAACCAAACCACAACCAGTGCCGTTGAGTCAGCTCCAACTCATAGTGACCCTATAGGACAGAGTAGAACTGCCCGCTAGAGTTTCCAAGGAGCACCTGGAGGATTCAAACTGCTGACCCTTTGGTTAGCACTTAACCACTAGGCAACCAGGGTTCCCTGGTAAATAAGTGCTACCTATAAGTAAATCCTCTCTGACATTTTTTCCTAAATTTTCATAAGGTATTGAATGTTAAAGGTCCCTGGGTGGTGCAGACCATTTGTGCGTGACTATTATCTGAAAGGTTGGAAGTTTGAATCCACCTAGTGGTACCATGGAAAAGAGGTCTGGCCATCTGCTTTTATAAAGATTACAGATAAGAGAACCCTATGAAGCAGTTCTACTTTGACACACATGGGGTCGCCATGAGTCGTAAATGACTCAGTGGCAATGGTTTAGGTTTTGTTTGTTTGCTTAATTGAATGATAAGCAGCAGAAGTTGGTGATGCCTAAAGGTACTAACTTACTCGTATTTAATATTATATACAATGTGCTCTATCCACTTGGAAGTAGGAGTAAACCCTGCTTCCTGACTGCTTTGTCCTGGTCTCATACATACGGCCTGTCCTCACCTGCAACCTGTAATAGATTTAACAGTCATTTCTCACTGTGGTCTACCAGTCTAAACCCTTCAGGATTCCACCATAGTGTCCATCTACATCTATACAAGAAGGATAAGACATTGACTTGAGTGGGCTTGTACCCCTACCCATGTCTGTATGATTTGGATTTTGAGTCTCCACTGCAGATATCAGCGATGTCCAGTTAGAGACAACAGCCAGATCAGCACCAGGCTCACAGCGCAGTCAGTAATGCCATCAACACCAGTTCTCTGCTAGCGGTGCAAATGAGAGGACAGCTGTATGCAAAGCTTAAAGCACACAGTCATCTTCGCACGCCTCCAATGCATTCTGTTGTAGAATCTTCTCAAACACCCTTGTGAATTCCTCATTTCATTAATTTACATATTTGTTTCTTGTAATCCTAGTTTCTCAGTTACTAAATGCCAGTGTCATAATTACATATGGCACAATTTAGCTTCAAATACTGAAGTGTACATTCAGGGAAATAAGTAGCTTAGAAAATACTGCCTTTTTCTTGCCATAGTTGTTACCTGGTCTAGGTCCAAAAACCATTTATGTGTCATATGTATTTGTCATTACATTTATTAAAGTGATTTGTCACACTTCTTATTTTGTTCAATTGTTTTATCCCAATTTATCAGTTAAAAAGAAAACAAAACAGTTGCATATTTGTTAAATTGAATTTCCAGTGGTCCTTCTCATCCATCCACCCAGCCTAAATGAGCTAATGCTGAAAAGGACCCTACGGCCTAAACCTACCACTTGTTCATATATCAGGGCAGTTGGAGGTACTCAGCAACCTATACTCGATTTTTATTTCATTCATTGCCCTTGACTTTCCTAGTTATTGAACTTATGCTTGTTATTTCATATTTAATCCATTTTTATAGGCAGAGAGTTTATTATAAATATTTAGAATAAAAATGTTATAAGAAAAGTACATATATGATTTCCATTGAAAATATTAACTCAACTAATTGTTTGATATAAATACACAATTTTATATTCATAGCAATATTCCAGAAGCTCAGGTGCCTTGTGTGGACTGTCTATATCCATTTACACAGTACATTTTTTATTCAGCAATATTTTTCAAATCGTCTTCCTTAAGGAAAAGATTGTATTATTTTGTATGTTTTTCTGAAAGCAATCTAAGCTATGTTTCTGTATTGTTGAGATTGTTTAACCTTTCTTTTTTTGGTTGTTTATTTCGTTTGGTCTAGAAATAGAAATCCAAATCCTGAAAATGTCAAGAGTATGTGTCACATGCAGACACTCTTCAGAGAAAGAGGTGAAAATGGGCATCCGTGCTAACAGCATAAAAGTCAGTGGCAGATGCTCCAGAGAAAGAGAGGGACAGCAGATTGAGAGCTGAGATGAACAGAGATAAGGCAGATACATATGTTAATAAGATGTTCAACACTTGAATTTACAAATTCAGCAAAGGGAAAAAGCCGTACGTGTATCCTGGTGTTAAAAATTAAATGACATATAAGATAAGTAATAAAGTTCACAAAAAGAATCTATGACCTCCCTCTCCCTTCCTTTAAAAAGGCTTTTTTTTTTTTTTTTTTTAATTCTAATTATAGCTACCAGAAAGTGGAGCTACCTACATGTCCGGTGTGGCTCCATATAAATAATTTGATTTCTTTATTAAAGTTCTACTGAAGTGCTGAGAATGAGACTGAAAAGGTGTATGAATTTTTGATTTGTTAAAAAAAAATCCCAGAGAGAGGAGGAGGGGCCAAGATGGCAGAACAGCCAGATGATCACTGCAATCACTCTTACAACAAAGCCCTTTCAAAACAAATGAAACGATTACATTTATGACAAGCCAGGAGCCACGAACATCAAAGGCAAAGTTAGAAAATGGACTGAGCAACAGGATGAGCAAGAGATGGTTCAGAAGTGGAAAGGAGTTACTGGGACTGAATCACTGAGATCCCTCAGGCACCATTCCTAGGAGCAGCTCCAGTGGGCTGATGGTAGCATTTGGCTGCAGTTTTCTCAGGGAGAAGCAGCCAGCCACACAGCCTACTCAGACCTCTGGAACCAGAGAAGAACAGCACTCCCAGCAAAAGCTAAGTACTTGCATATATTTTACCACAGCCCCAGCCCCCAAGCCAGCTTCAGTGGCTGTTGATTTCCCTGGGCCTGAGATAGGTTGTGTTGAGCTCCCGGAGCCATCCTCCTGGCCTTGGACTAGGAATAAATACACAATTGGGGGAAAAGATAATCTGCCAGCTCCACTAGCTAGGGGAGCTCAGGACAGAAGCAGCTCCTGTCCAGGCATAAACGGTCCATAGACTTTGAGTACCTTTCCCCTCTGCATGGACCTGTGAAGGCCTATTTCAGAAGAATAGGCCCTTTTGGCAGACTGCAACCCTTTCAGTGGGACGGTGAAGAGGAAGGTGTTTAATATCTGACACTGTTTTGCCTATTAAATAGAGTCCTCACCTAACCACATCAGAGACCTGAGGACTGGTGACTCCACTCAGGTCACCCAGCCACCTTTGACAAGGATCCAGGGATAACTGGTACCTCCCAGTCCTTACAAACAAAAGCACTGGGTGCCCATCGTCCATCTGCAGAACTCACTCACCTGTAGGCTCCAGGGAATAGGGACGCCCTTTCCTCATAGATATTTGGGGGATGGTTCTCACCCCCTGCTTTGTTCAGACCATGACACCCTGCTGCAACCAGATACTGGTACCTACACCAATCACCTCTGCCCTTCTAAGACTGTAGGACAGAGCCTGTACCACACACTTGATGAACAGCTACCTGGACACCAGAGCTGAATTCATACAAGAAAAGTGAATGTACTCTTAGACTGATATACCTGATAACAGCTCTAGCCACCTGGGGACAGGACGTCAGCGTTCCAAAGGTGAAAATAATCAGGCTAGTTCACTCAAACAACACGTGGGAATATCAAAACAAAACAAAGCAAGAAGCTAGGATACAGTAAGCAAACATAAAATAAACTAATACAATAACTTATAGATGGTTTGGAGAAAACAGCCAATATCGAGTCACATAAAGAAACAGACCACACTTGCCTCAACAAGCTCTCAAAACAAAGAATCAATTAATCTTCTGGATGAAGGTGACTTCCTGGAATTACAGGATGCAGAATTCAAAAGATTAACATGCAGAACTCTTCAAGGCATCAGGAATGAAAGTAAGAAGGAGCTCAGGCAACACGCCGAAGAAGCCAAGGAACACACAGATAAAGTAGTTGAAGAAATTAAAAAAGTTATTCAAGAACATAATGAAAAATTTAATAAGCTCCAAGAATCCATAAAGAAACAGCAATCAGAAATTCAGAAGATTTAACAATAAAATTACAGAAGTAGACAACTCCATAGAAAGTCAAAGAAGCAGAATTGAGCAAGTGGAAGGCAAACTTTCTGAACTTGAAGATAAAGCACTTGGCACCAATACATGAAGAAAAGTCAAATTAAAGAATTAAAAAAATGACGAAACCTTAAAAATCATGTGGGGCTCCATCAAGAGAAATAACCTATGAGTGATTAGAGTGCCAGAACAGGGAGGGATAACAGAAAATACAGAGAGAATGGTTAAAGATTTGTTGGCAGAAAACTTCCTTGATATCATGAAAGATGAGAAGATGTCTATCCAAGATGCTCATTGAACTCCACATAAGGTAGATTCCAAAAGAAAGTCACCAAGACATATTATAATCAAACTCGCCAAAACCAAAGATAAAGAGAGAATTTTAAGAGCAGCTAGGGATAAACGAAAAGTCACCTACAAAGAAGAGTCAATAAGAATAAGCTGGGACTACTCGACACAAACTATGCAGGCAAAGGCAATAGGATGACTTATATAAAGCAATGAAGGAAAAAAAATTTGCCAGCCAAGAATCATACATTCAGCAAAACTGTCTCTTAAATACGAAGGTGAAATTAGGACATTTCAGATAAACAGAAGTTTAGGGAATTTGTAAATACCAAACCAAAACTACAAGAAATACTAAAGGGAGTTCTTTGGTTAGAAGATCAATAATATCAGGTATCAACCCGAGACTAGAACACTGAACAGAGCAATCGGATGTCAGCCCAGACAGGGAAATCACAAAAATAAATCAAGATTAAAAAAACGCTGAAAACAGAGAAACAGCAATGTTATTATGTAAAAGAAGACAACATTAAAAAAATAAAGAGGGACTAAAAAATATATATATATATATATTTTTAAGAAATCTAGTCATAGATCTTTCATATGGAGAGGAAGACAAGGTGATATAAAGAATTACAAGTTAGGTTTAAACTTGGAAAAATAGGAGTAAATATTACGGTAGCCACAAAGGAAACTAACAATCCTACTCATCAAAATAAACTACAAGAAAAAATAGAGACTCAGCAGAAACAAAATTAACAACAAATAAGAGGAAAAGACAATACATAAAGATAAACTGCTCAGCAAAAAAAAATTAAGTGAGAAAAAGAAACTGTCAACAACATGTGAAAAAAGACATCAAAATGACAGCACTATACCTATTGATAATTACACTGAACGTAAATGGACTAAATGCACCAATAGAGACAGAGAGGAAGAAATTATTAAAAAAAACCCACAATCTGTCTATATGTTGTGTACTAAAGAAACACCTTAGGCTTAGAGACACAAACAAACTAAAACTCAAAGGAGGGAAAAAAAATATCAAGCAAACAACGATCAAAAAAGAGCAGGAGTAGCAGTAGTAATTTCTGACAAGATAGACTTTAAAGTTAAATCCACAACAAAGGACAAGGAAGGACACTATATAATGATTAAAGGGACAATATACCATGAGGATATAACCATACTAAATATTTATGCGCCCAATTACAGGGCTGCAAGGTACATAAAACAAACACTAATGGCATTGAAAAGAGAGATAGACAGCTCCATAATTATAGTAGGAGACTTCAACGCACCACTTTGGGGAAGGACAGGACATCCAGAAAGAAGCTCAATAAAGACACGGATGATCTAAATGCCACAATCAACCAACTTGACCTCATAGACATATACAGAACACTCCACCCAACAGCAGCCAAGTATACTTACTTTTCCAACACACATGAAGAATTCTCTAGAATAGACCACATACTAGGTCATGAAGCAAGCCTTAGGAGAATTCAACACATTGAGATGTTACAAAGCACTTTCTCTGACCATAAGGCCATGAAAGTATAAATCAATAAGAGAAAAATCAGAGAAAAGAAATCAAACACTTGGAAACTGAACAATACCCTGCTCAAAAAAGACTGGATTATAGAAGACATTCAGGACGGAGTAAAGAAATACATAGCTTTCAATGAGAATGAAACCAGTTCCTATCAGAACCTTTGGGACACAGCAAAACCAGTGCTCAGAGGTCAGTTTATACCAATAAACACACACATACAAAAAAAAGAAAGGGCCAAAATCAAAGCATTATCCTTAAAACTTGAACAAATAGAAAGAGAGCAACAAGAGAAATGCTCAGGCACCAGAAGAAAACAAATAATAAAAATTAGAGCAGAAATAAATGATATAGAAAAGGGAAAAACAATGGAAAGAGTTAATAAGACCAGCTGGTTCTTCGAAAAAATTAACAAAATTGATAAACCACTGGCCAAAGTGACAAATGAAAAACAAGTGAGAATGCAAATAACCCAAATAAGAAATGAGATGGGCAATATTACAACAGACCCAACTGAAATTAAAAGAATTTTACCAGATAACTACAAAAAATTATACTCTAACAAATTTGAAAATCTAGAAGAAATGGATGAATTCCTAGAAACACACTACCTACCTAAACAAACACAAACAAAGTTAGAACTACTAAATAGACCCATAGCAAAAGAAGAGATTGAAAAGGTAATCAAAAAGCTCTTAACAAAAAAAAAAGCCCTGGCCCTGTCGCCTTCACTGCACAGTTCAAACTGTGCCAAACTTTCAGAGAAGAGTAAACACCACTGCTACTAAAGGTATTTCAGTGCATAGAAAAGGACGGAATACTTCCAAACTTGTTCTATGAAGCCACCATATCCCTGATACCAAAACCAGGTGAAAAAAAAAAGAAAGAAAAGAAAAGAAAATTACAGACCTATATCCCTCTTGAACTTAGATGCAAAAATTCTCAACAAAATTCTTGCCAATAGAATTCAACAACATATCAAAAAAATAATTCACCATGACCAAGTGGGATTCATACCAGGTACGCAGGGATGGTTCAACATTAGAAAAACAATTAATATAGTCCACCATATAAATAAAACAAAAGACAAAAATCACATGATTTCATAAATTGATGCAGAAAAGGCATTTGACAAAGTTTAATGCCCATTCCTGATAAAAACTCTCAGCAAAATATAAACTGAAGGAAAATTCCTCAACATAATAATTGGCATTCATACAAAGCCAACATCATCCTAAATGGAGAGAGCCTGAAAGTACTCCCACTGAGACTGGGAACCAGATAAGGATACCCTTTATCACCACTCTTATTCAGCATTGTGATGGAGGTCCTAGCCAGAGCAATTAGGCTAGATAAAGAAATAAAGGGCATCCAAATTGGCAAGGAAGAAGTAAAAGTATCTGTATTTGCAATTGACATGATCTTATACACAGAAAACCCTAAGGAATCCTCCAGAAAACTACTGAAAGTAATAGAAGAGTTCAGCAGAGTATCAAGATACAAGATAAACATACAAAAATTGGTTGGATTCCTCTACACCAACAAAAAGGACATCAAAGAGAAAATCACCAAATCAATACCATTTACAGCACCCCCCAAGAAGATAAAATACTTAGGAATGAATCTTACCAGAAATGTAAAAGACTTATACAAAGAAAATTATAAAACATTTCTGTAAGAAACCAAAAGAGACCTATGTAAGTGGAAAAGCATACCTTGCTCATGGATAGCAAGACTTAACATTATAAAAATATCTATTCTAACAAAGGGATCTATAGATTTAATACAATTCTGATCCAAATTCCAACAACATTTTTTAATGAGATGGAGAAAAAAATCACCAACTTCGTATGGAAGGGAAAGAGGCCCCCGTTAAGTAAAGCATCACTGAAAAAGAAGAACAAAGTGGGAGGTCTTACTCTACCTGATTTTAGAAGCTATTATACTGCCACAGTAGTCAAAACAGCCTGGTACTGGTACAATAACAGATATGTAGACCAATGAAACAGAATTGAGAAGCAAGACAAAAATCCATCCACATATGAGCAGTTGATATTTGACAAAGGCCCCAACGCAGTTCAATGGGGAAAAGACAGTCTTTTTAACAAATGGTGCTGGCATAACTGGATATCCATCTGCAAAAAAATGAAACAAGACCCATACCTCACAGCATGCACAAAAACTAACTCAAAATGGATCAAAGACCTAAATATAAAATTTAAAAAGATAAAGATCATGGAAGAAAAAATAAGGACAACGTTAGGAGCCCTAATACATGCCATAAACAGTATACAAAACATTATTAACAAAAGTAGATAACTGGGAACTCCTAAAAATCAAACACCTATGCTCAAAGACTTCATCAAGAGTAAAAAGATTACCTACAGACTGGGAAAAAGTTTTTATCTATGACTTTTCTGATTACTGCCTGATCTCTAAAACCTATATGATACTGCAAAAACTCAACTACAAAAAGACAAATAACCCAATTTAAAAATGGACAAATGATAGGAACAGGTACTTCGCTAAAGAAGACATTCAGATAGCTATCGTTATATGAGAAGATGCTCACAATCTTTAGCCATTAGAGAAATGCAAATCAGAACTATAATGAGATTCCATCTCCAACAAGGCTGGCATTAATCCAAAAAACACAAAATAATAAATGTTGGAGAGGTTGTGGAGAGATTGGAACACTTATACACTGCTGTTGGGCATGTAAAATGGTACGACTTCTTTGGAAATCGATTTGGCACTTCCTTAAATAGCTGGAAATAGAACTACCATAAGATCCAGGATTCTCACTCCTTGGAATATACCCTAGAGAAATAAGAGGCTTTACATGAACCAATATATGCACACCCATGTTCATTGCAGCACTCTTTACAATAGAAAAAGATGGAAGCAACCAAGGTGCCCATCCACCGATGAATGGATAAATAAATTATGTTATATTCACACAATGGAATACTATGCATCGATAAAGAATAGTGATGAATCTGAGAAACATTTCATAACATGGAGGAATCTGGAAGGCATTGTGCTGAGTGAAATTAGTCAGTTGCCAAAGGACAAATGCTTTATGAGACCACTATTACAAGAACTCGGGAAATAGTTTAAACAGAAAAGAAAGTACTCCTTGATGGTTATGTGGGGGGGGGGGCGGGTATTCACTAATTAGATGGTAGATAAGAACTACTTTAGGTGAAGGGAAAGACAACACACAATACAGGGGAGTTCAGCACAACTGGACTAAACCAAAATCAAATAAGTTTCCTGAATAAACTGAATGCTTCGAAGGCCAGCATAGCAGGCCCAGGGTTTTGGGGACCATGGGTTCAGGGACCAACTAAGTCAATTGGCTTAATTAAATCCATTAAGAAAACATACTGCAGCCCACCTTGGAGAGAGGCATCTGGGGTCTTAAACGCTAACAATCTGTCATCTAAGATGCATCAGTTGGTCTCGACTCCCCTGGATCAAAGGAGAATGAAGAACACCAAGGACACAAGGTAATTACAAGCCCAAGAGATAGAAAGGGCCACACAAACCAGAGGCTACATCAGCCCGAGACCAGAAGAACTAGATGGTGCCCAGCTACAACCGATGACTGCCCTGACAGGGAACACAATAGAGAACCCCTGAGAGAGCAGGAGAGCAGTGGGATGCAGACCCCAAATTCTCATAAAAAGACCAGACTTGATGGTCTGACTGAGGCTATAAGGACACTGGTGGTCATGGCCCCAGACCTTCTGTTGGCCCAGGACAGGAACCATTTCCAAAGCCAACTCTTTAGACAGGGATTGGACTGGACAATGGATGGAGAGGGATGCTGGTAAGGAGTGAGCTTCTTGGATCAGACGGATACTTGAGACTATGTTGACATCTCCTATCTGGAGGGGAGATGAGAGGCTAGAGCAGGTTAGAAGCTGGCAGAATGGACACAAAAAGAGGGAGTGGAGGGAGGGTGCAGGCTGTCTCATCGGGGGAGAGCAATTGGGAGTATGTAGCAAGGTCGCTGTGAGTTGGAATAGACTTGATTTTTTTTGAGCAAGGTGTATGTAAATTTCGTGTGAGAGACTGACTTGATTTGTAAACTTTGACTTAAAGCACAATAGAAATGTTAAAAAAGGCTAAAAAAAAAGAGAACATTCTGCATCCCATTTGGAGAGTGGTTTCTGGAGTATTAAACACTAGCAAGTGACCATGTAAGATGCATCAATGGGTCTCAATCCACCTGGAGTAAAGGAAAATGAAGAACAACAAATACACAAGGTAATTATGAGCCCAAGAGACAGAAAGGACCACATAAACCAGAGACTACATCAGCCTGAGACCAGAACTAGACTGTACCCCGCTACAACCTGACAGGGAACACAACAGAGAACCCCCAAGAGAGCAGGAGAGCAGTGGGATGCAGACCCCAAATTCCTGTAAAAAGACCAGACTTAATGGTCTGACTGAGACTAGAAGGACCCCGGAGGTCATTGGTCCCCAGACCTTCTGCTAGTGCAAGACAGGAACCATTCCCAAAGCCAACTCTTCAGATGGGGATTGGACTGAACAATGTGATGGAAAATGATACTGGTGAAGAATGAGCTTCTTGGATCAAGTAGACACATAAGACTACGTTGGTTTTTCCTGTCTGGAGGGGAAATGAGAGGGCAGAGGGGGTCAGAAGCTGGCCTATGAAAACAGAGAGTGGAGGGAAGGAGTGTGCTCTTTCATTAGGGGGAGAGCAATTAGGAGTATATAGCAAGGTGTAGCAAGGTGTACATAAATTTTTGTATGAGACACTGACTCGATTTGTAAACTTTCACTTAAAGCACAATAAAAATAAAAATAAAAAATCCCAGAGAGAATCCTTTTACAGTACACAGGTGACATCATTTTTGACAGCATGAAAACTCTGCTACACTGCCTCTCCCTCCCTGAGGAAAATAGCTCCCTATTCCAGTGACAGTCTGAAACATTCCTTCTGACTGGGAAGGCTCAGTCTCTGCTTGAGCTTGTCTTGAGCCTGGGAAGAGAGACAGTCTCCCAAGGGTCCACAGTCCTGCTGCAGTTGGTGTGCAGGCTGAGCATGGCTGAGGTTAACTGTTGGCTTCCAGATTTCTAGGGAGGCAGCACCATGTGTTGGAAAGGGCATTGGTCTTAGGGCCAGAAGACCTGGGTCCCAGTCCTAGCTTGGCCATTGTGAGTGATCTTACATACACCATTTAACTTTTTTTTTTTTGAATAAATGAATTTTATTGCATCTTAAAAATATCACCCGTAAGTCTTAGGAATCATCCGGCCTCATTTCTGTAGCTGGACAACTCTTAGATCTTACTCATCAGCCTGTTGAACAGTTCTTTTTTCAGAAACATAGATGCCATCCAAAAATTTTCAGATATCCTTGTTTTTAACTGTCATGGCTTGCTGAATTAAAGCAGCTGTGATACAAGTTCAATGTCATTTCCTTCAAGAATTAACTCATCCTTCTGGGCTTGAGATACTGAACGAGCAACACCTGGCCTCATCAGAACCCTACGGATGTATTTTTCACCCAAGAAGTTTCGGATTTCAGCAAGTGACCCACTCTCCTGGATAACAACATTGATGGGGAAGTGAGCATACACAGTCCTCATCTTGTAACGGAAGCCCAGTGTAACACCCTTGATCATGTTCCGTATATGACTGCAGATAGTGCGAACCGTAGCCAGTTCATTTCTATTTCCCCACCATTTGTCAAGGCGAAGCCTCTTCTTTTTCTTTCCAAGGAGACTGAGTTCTACATTGATGTGATTGAAGTTCCTTCGCAAAGTTCCTCTGGGGCCCTTCACAATAACGTGCGTCCCTTCAGAGTCATGTTGACATTTTCTGGAATGTCGACAGTCTGGTTGCTGAGAATGGTCTTCATTCTCGCAGTAGATGTGGCAAAAAGAGCCATTTAACATTTTTAAACCTTGGTTTAGTCAACTGAAAATAGATAAAACAGTTAAGTGCTTGATTACTAGCGGTAAGGTTGGTGGTGCTTTGGAAGATGGGCCTGGTGACCTCTTTCTGAATAGTCACAGCCTTGAAAACCCTGTGAAGCATTCTACTCTGACACACATGGGGTGGCCATGAGCTGGAATTAATTAAGATGACAACTGACAACAACAACTTTATGATATTGAGATGATAATCAATGGGTCTGATAGCAGATACCAAACCTAATTGTGAAAAGCTAACACATTTCACTTAAATTCAGGACGAACACAAGAATGTGCCATATCACTATTATTCAATATCGTATGGAAGATCCTTGTCAATACAGAAAAACAAAATTATAATATATGTAACATTTTATAATAAAAAAATATTATAACATATATAATACATTAGCATATAGCCAAAGAAGAATTGTCACCTTTGAATTATGGTGGTGGTGAAGGATATTGAATATACCATAGACTGCCAGAAGAACTAACAAATCTGTCTTGGAAGAAGTACAACCAGAATGCTCCTTAGAAGCAAGATTGGAGAGACTTCATCTCATATCCTTTGGACATGTTATAAGGAGGGACCAGTCACTGGAGAAGGACATCATGCTTGGTAGAGGGTCAGCGAAAAAGAGAAAGACCCTCAAGGAGATGAATAGACACAGGGGCTGCAACAATGGGCTCAAGCTTGACAACAATAGCAAGGATGGTGCAGGACTGGGCAGTGTTTCATTCTGTTGTACATAGGGTCACTGTGAGTCGGAACTGACTAGATGGCTTCTAACAACAATAACTATGTATTATATATGTGTGTGTATATATATATACACACACACATATACAAATATGTATATACATATTTCATCAGCTTAGGAAGGAAGAATCAAAACTTCCAGTGCTCACATAGGATACAATGGTTTGCCTCAAACATTTGAGACGATCTAAGGTTAGAAAAAAACAAACCCTTTGCTGTCAAGTTGATTCCAACTCATAGTGACCGTATAGGACAAAGTAGAACTACCCCATAGAGTTTCCAAGGAGCTCCTGGTGGATTTGAACTGCTGACCTCTTGGTTATTAGCCGTAGCTCTTAATCGCTACACCACCAGTGCTTCTGGAAATAAATTAGGACTAATTACATAATTCAGAAGATTTTCTAGCTTTATGATCAATATAAAAATCAACTGTATTTCTGTACGTCAGCAACAAGCACATGGAGAACATAATTTTAAAGGGATCAATTGTATAATAGACATAGCAGCTTAATATGTCTAGAAATTGATCTAACAAAAGATATGCAACACATTTAAGGGAAAAAATATGCTACTACCGAAAAACAACAAGCAAGCCTTTAACAAATGGAGAGACAGTATATTCATATATAAAAAGATTCAAGATTGTAAAACAGAGTTTCCCTTAAATTTACCTATCACTTCAATGGAATTCCAATAAGAACCCCAGTGGGATTTCTTTTAGGGAAATTTTAGAGCTGATTTCAAAATCCATATGGAAATGCCAAGGGCCAAAATTAATTAAGACACATGTGGAGGGTGGGAGGGAAGCTGGTTCCACTAGTCTCTCAGCTTTCCAAACCTCCTGTAAAGATATGGTAAAGAAAATCTTGTGGCATTAACACCAGAAAGGCAAATAGACCAATGCAACAGAGCAGAGCCCAGAAACAAACCCAGAGACATATAGAAACTTCATATGCAGTAGAGGAGGCCTTAAGAAACAGTGGAGGATTGAGTCAATGAATAGTGCTGTTTATCCACATCAAAAAAATATCATTAGATCTATAACAAAGTAAACCCAGGTAGATTCAAAATTAACAAGTGAATAAATGAAAAATGTTTTAATATTTTTTAGGAAAAAATATTGGAGAATATGTTTTTGTACTCAAGGCTAGGGTGGATTTCCTAAAGAAATCTCAAAATTATAAGAGAAAAACTGATATAGCCAATTATTTAAAAGCCTGAAACATCTATACTACAAAAGGTATTATGACAAATCAAAACTGGGAGAAAACATTTGCAATGTATACAAATGACAAAGGATTAGTATATAAAAAAGGTATGATGACAAATCAAAACTGGAAGAAAACATTTGCAATGTATACAAATGACAAAGGATTAGTATAGAGGATAAATAAAGAACTCCTAAAAAATCAATACTTTAAAAACAGAGCGTCCCGATTGAAAAACAAAGAATATGAAATATAATTCACAAAAAAGAGGAATATGATAGGCAAGTGAATAAAAATACTCTCAATTTCACATTTTATCAGATAAATGCATTTTAAAACCATAATGAGATAGCAATTCAGAAATAGCAATTAGATTTAAAGCCTGACACTGCTAAGATTCAGAAAGGATATGAGGAAATTAAATTTGTCATATTCTACTAGTGGGAATCTAAATTTGTACAAGCATTTTGAAGAGCAATCTGACAATATTTGATAAAGTTAAAAAACCAACGCCAAGAACCAACCATTGCACTATACACACACACACACACACTCACACCCCATGTGGGTACCCCAACCCCAGTGCCGTCGAGTCGATTCCGACTCATAGCGACCCTACAGGACAGAGTGGAACTGCATCGTAAAGTTTCCAAGGAGCGCCTGGAGGATTTGAACTGCCGACCCTTTGGTTAGTAGCCCTAGCACTTAACCACTACACCACCAGAGGTACATATACATTAATTCATCCCTTCTATTATTCTATTACTTGAAATAATATTTCATAACAAAGAAAAAATCAAATGTGTTTTTTAAATTTTTTAACCATAAAGGGTGTGTGTGTATGTGTATTTATACATATAATCCACCTGGGAAAAAAACAATCTGAAAATGTTATATAATGAAAGTTCCGACACCGCATGATTTGACTCTTGACTGTGCTACTAATATCCTGTCTATATTTAGATGATTATTCTGTGTATATATTTTCCCTTCTAGAAAGGGAATTTTTGAATGAAATAGATCTCATTTATTTTTATATCTTCCCTTATACTGCTACGGCATATTTTATTTTTAATAAGTGTTCAAAAACGTTTGTTTACTTGAGAAGCTTGTATCCCACTAGCTCAGATCCAAGAGCAAAAGAATTTCCCTGGTGTAAGTGCTTTTCCCACAATTCTAAGATAGAGTAAAACTATTCCTGCTGAAACTACTTATACATGCTTGAGCTCTGGTTTAGGGATTCCTTTGAATTTTCATCAACAGCTTGAATACCAGTAAGATAGTCTTTAGCAGACAGAGTTACTTTCCTTAATTTTGATCCAAAACTCAGAGTGATTCAGGGTCACTGGAGTTTAGAGATGCCCTAGGTGCTTGGCTGTGGGGCTGTAGACTTGTGCTCCCGGAAAACAAACATGAACACTGAAAAGTAACAGTAAGTGTGTTCCTCAGGGTAAGAGGCTTATTTGCATATCTAATACAGTTCTAATACAGTAGTTATTGTCATTAATATGAGGTAAGTATTTTTTTAATATTTTCTAACTATACTCTTATATTTAAAACAGTTTTCAACCTAATTTTGCACATAATTATTTGTACCCTGCTCAACCAGTAAGAAAATGACGTGAAAAAGATGAGTAAATTCAGTTGTACCATAAATTATGTTTGTGCCAAGTAGCTATTTTTAGTGATTTTCCCAGCCCTTATTTCATGATAGGATCACAAATAAATTCTTTACATGAAAAATACATCAAAGTAGAGCTCAATAGTACTGATCTACTTTTATACAGAAATCAGTTGCTCCGCTTTTGCCATTCAACCCAATCTTATTGCCCATTGACAGACATATTTGCTCATTTGACATTCTTGGAGGAAAAAAAAAGAACTAAATAGAAATAATGTAGACTATTTCTGTAATAAAAATATAAAACGCACAAACATCTGTCAGGTAACAAGATCTCAACCTAATCAAAAGATACGAAAAAACTAGAATTATTGGCTTAGATTGATTCTTGTTTGGAAATGTGGAAGAGACTCTAATGTGTTGAATAATTTATTTGCATATTAGTATAAAAGAAATAAAATATATATATAAATAAAAATATTGGTTTCTCTTGTTTTCTATAGATAGAAACCAATGTATTCATGACAAATACACATGATCCTTGGACCCAGCAGCCATTCTTAACCCATTTCTCATACGTAGCCATCCACTACAGAAACTCTTAAAATTAAATATTCCTTTTCCAAGGCTCCATTGCAGTTACGAACAGCCAGGTGACATCACATCATGAAGGCTGATAAAAGTAGATATCTGCTGAGGAGTTCTGGCTTCCTAATAAAAGTGATACAATTTCTTCAACATGGATGTTTCCTGGTACTAGCACTGTTATATCAAGAGTATATCTATATCTTATCATATTTTATCCTTTTATCCTTTCTTACCCTCTACCACCGTCACCTATTCCTGAGGCAGGAAATAGGAGAGGAAGGGTAAAAGTCAGAGAAGTTGGCCCTGTCACTACAGCAATGCAGGCAACCACTGCATCCAGATTCTTATAAAACATAATATTATAGCAAAAATATGTCTATCTTGAAGAATAGGTAAACAATTCTTCCATAAATATGGCTAGTTAATTTTGAAAGGATTAGATTCTATTATATTCCCTTAGAATGTCTCTTGCAATTATATATGTTAGTTTTTATTTTTTCTTTATGGTTCTAGTTCAAGTAATCATCTTATGCCAGAAATTCAGTTAGATCTTTTATGTGTCACGAGATAGTTGTCAAAAAGTTCACTTAGTTTATAATGGGTCCATACCTTCTGTTTTCTTGTTCTCACTTAATCCTGTCTTTACATAACACAGTCTGAGTGTAAACACTGGGTTCATATGACCAAGATATAACACTCTAGAACGGTTCTGTCCAACAGAAAATTCTGCCCAACAGAGATTTCTTCAATGATGGAAATGTTCTGTATTTGCACTCTTCAGTATGGTAGCCAATAGTCATATTTGTCTACAAAGGACTTAAAATGTGGTTAGTGTGACTAAGGAACTATGTTTTTAATATTATCAATTTAATTAATTCAAATGTGTATAGGAGTCTCTTGGTGGTTCAGATGGCTAAGCAGAACACAGCTAGCCAAAAGGTTGGTGGTTTGAGTCCACCCAGAGGCACCTGGGAAGACAGGCCTGGTGATCTGCTTTCAAAAGGACACAGCCTTGAAAATGCTATGAAGCATTTCTACTCTGTACACATGGGGTTTTCATGAGTCAAAATCAATGCAGATAGCAACTAACGACAGCAAAAATAAAATGTAAAAAGTCAATGTGGCTAATGGCTACAATATTGGCAAACAGAGCCAAAAGCAAGGCAAAGAGAGCAGTCTAAATTGACTGTGACTGTGGCTTTAGACTAAGAATTAGTCTAAAGTCTCCAATCCCTTGCTCTCTAATTAGTGTTCCCCAGATTTCAATTCCTACAGCACTATTTACATAATTTCACCTGCTTGCTTAAAAGCCTATATAGAATTAAACTCCAAGTTATAAGATTGACATTCAAGATTCTTGGTCTCCTGAAGTTTCTCTATACATGTACCTTGTTCTAGCCAAAGTGATCTGCTCATAGTGCTCTGAGCACATTTGATTTTCTCCTTTGTGCACTGTGGTCATCTCACTTGGACCATCCTTTCCCTTCTTTTCTCCTGCATCTGTTTTGTGTATTGTTGAGTAACAAATTACCCTCAAACTCAGTGGCATAAAGCACCAACAAGTCCAAACTTGCCTCTCTAGTATCTGGTAGTTGGCACAGGCTCTCTTGAGGGAGACTCCATTCTCTTCCACATGAGCTTCACTTACAGGAGTGGAGAAGTAGATTTCCTTTTTTTTGTTCCCTCTATTTTTTTTTTTTTTTGATCGTGCTTTAAGTGAAAGTTTACAGCTCAAGTTATTTTCTCATACAAAAATTTATACAAACATTGTTATGAGACCCTAGTTGCTTTCCCGACAATGTAACAGCATACTCCTCCTTTCCACCCCAGATTTCCCATGTCCATTCAACCAGCTCCTTTCCCTCCCTACCTTCTCATATCACCTCTGGACAGGAACCACCCATCTAGTCTCATGTATCTATTTGAGCTAGGAAGCACTCTCCTCACCAGTATCATTTTATGTTTTATAATCCAGTCTAATCCCTGTCTGAAGAGTTGGCTTTGGGAATGGTTTCAGTTTTGGGCTTCCAGAGAGTCCGGGGCCCATGTCTTCCAGGGTCCCTTCAGTCTCAGTCAGACCATTAAGTCTGTCTTTTTTCTAGAATTTGAGTTCTGCACCCCACTTTTCTCCTGCTCCTTCAGGGACTCTCTGTTGTGTTCCCTGTCAGGGCAGTCATCAGTGGTAGCCAAGCACCGTCTAATTCTTCTGGTTTCAGGCTGATGGAGACTCTGTTTTATGGGCCCTTTCTGTCTGTTGGGCTAATATTTTCCTTGTGCCTTTGGTGTTCTTCATTCTCCTTTGCTCCAGGTGGGTTGGAACCCATTGATGTATCTTAGATGTCCACTTGCTGGCTTTTAAGACCCCAGTAACCTCTCACCAAAGTGGGATGCAAAATGCTTACTTAATAAACTTTGTTATGCTAATTGACCTAGATATCCACTGAAACTACAGTCCCCAGAACCCCACCCCTGCTACCCAGCCCCTCAGAGTGTTTGGTTGTATTCAGGAAACTTCATATCTTTTGGTTTAGTCCAGTTGTGCTGATTTTCCCTGTCTTGTGTATTGTCCTTCCCTTCAGCTAATTCTTTTTCTTTATCTAGTTAGTGAATACTGCTCTCCCTCCCTTCCCACCCTCATAACCATCAAAGAATGTTTTCTTCTGTGTTTAAACCATTTCTTGAGTTCTTATAATAGTGGTCTCAAACAATATTTGTGCTTTTCTAATTGACTAATTTCACTGAGCATAATGCCTTTCAGATTCATCCGTGTTCTGAGATGTTTCAGATTCATCAATGTTCTTTATTGTTATGTAGAGTTCCATTGTGTGAATATATCATAATTTTTTTAATCCATTCATCCATTGATGGACACCTAGGTTGTTTCCATCTTTTTGCTGTTGTGAACAGTGCTGCAGTGAACATAGGTGTGCATATATCTATTTGTGTGAGGGCTCTTATTTCTCTAGGATATATTCCAAGGAGTGGAATTGCTGGATGGTATGGTAGTTCTATTTCTAGCTTTTTAAGGAATCGTCGAATCGATTTCCAAAGTGGTTGTAACATTTTGCATTCCCACCAGCAGTGTATAAGTGTTCCAGTCTCTCCACAACCTCTCCAGCATTTACTGTTTTGTATTTTTTGGATTAATGCAAGCCTTATTGTGGTGAGATGGTATTTCATTGTAGTTTTGGTATGCATTTCTCTAATGGCTAATGATCGTGAGCATATCCTCATGTATGCTAGCTGCCTGACTGTCTTCTTTGGTGAAGTGCCTGTTCATGTCCTTTGCCCATTTTTTAATGGGTTATTTGACTTTTTCTGTTAAGGTTTTGCAGTATCCTGTAGCTTTTAGAGATCAGATGCAGATTTATCAAAATAAAGGTTAACAGAAGTGTCAGTGTCCCTTGGCTTTCTCCTCTACTGCGATACCCAGGGCCTTAAGCATATAAGAGGGTAAAATGGCCAGGAGTGGAAAAGAAGTTTCTGGGACTCCTTGACACCAGAGGCCCAGGCACTATGGTGCCAAAATCCGTTGGTGGAGCACCTTAAGGAGGCTACAATTATATTGAGAGGATATACAATGTAAAAGCTGATGGGTTAAGGTGTAAGTCTGGAAAAAAACAGAATTTTGAAACAGGTTTGTGTATCTGCTGTTATAGAAGTACCAGGCTGTTTTGACTACCGTGACAATATTGCAAATGGTATTGATTTGGCGATTTCCTCTTCGAAGTTCTCTTTGTTGGTCTGGAGGAATCTCTAACCGATTTTTGTATGTTTATCTTGTATCCTGATACTTTGCTGAAATCTTCTATTAGTTTCAATAGCTTTATTGTGGATTCTTTGGGGTTTTCTGTGTATAAGATCTTATTATCTGCAATTTGGGATACTTCTAATTCTTCCTAACCAATTTGGATGTGCTTTATTTCTTTTTCTAGCCTAATTGCTCTGGTTAGGACCTCCAGCACAATGTTGAATATGTGGTGATAAAGAACATCCTTGTCTGTCTGGTTCCTGTTCTTAAGGGGCATGCTTTCAGACTCTCTTCTTTTAGAATGATGTTGGCTGTTGGCTTTGTATAAATGCCCTATTATGCTGAGGAATTTCCCTTCTATTCCTGTTTTGCTGAGTTTTTTTTATCATGATTGGGTGTTGGACTTTGTCAAAAGCCTCTTCTGTATCAATTGATAAGATCCTGTGGTTCTTGTCTTTTGTTTTATTTATGTGATGGATTGCATTGATTGTTTTTCTAATGTTGAACTGTCCCTGCATAACTAGTATGAATCTCATTTGATCATGGTGAATTATTTTTTTGATATGTTATTGAATTCTATTGACTAGAATTTTGTTGAGGATTTTTGTGTCTATGTTCATGCGGGATATTGGTCTGTAATTTTCTTTTTTTGTGGTGTCTTTACCTGGTTTTGGTATCATTGTTATGCTGGCTTCATAGAATGAGTTTGGGAGCATTCCATGCTTTTCTATGCTCTGAAATCCCTTTAGTAGTAGTGGTGTTAACTCTTCTCTGAAAGTTTGATATAATTCTCCAGTGAAGCCATCAGACCCAGGGCTTTTTTTTTCTTGGGAGTTTTTTTAAAGTACCTTTTCAATCTCTTCTTTTGTTAAAGGTTTATTTAGTTGTTCTACCTCTGTCTGTGTTAGTTTAGCTAGGTAGTGTGTTTCTAAAAATCTGTCCATTTCCTCTTGGTTTTCAAATTTACTGGAGTATAATTTTTCATAGTATTCTGTTATTATTCTTTTAATTCCAGTTGGGTCTATTGTGGTATCACCCATCTTGTTTCTTATTCAGATTATTTGCTTCTTCTTCTGTTTTTCTTTTGTCAGTTCGGCAAATGATTTATCGATTTTGTTGATCTTTTCAAAGAGCCAGGCTTTGGCCTTGGTAACTCTTTCAGTTGTTTCTTTTTTTTCTCTACTTCATTTAATTCTGTTCTAATTTTTATTATTTGCTTTCTTCTGGTGCCCAAGGGCTCCTTTTGCTGCTCACTTTCTATTTGTTTGAGTTGTGGGGTTAATGTTTTGATTTGGGCCCTTTCTTCTTTTTATATATGTGCATTTATTGCTATAAATTGACCTCAAGCACTGCTTTTGCTGTGTCGCAAAGGTTCTAGTAGAATGTTTTCATTCTCATTTGATTCTGTGGATTTCATTATTCCATCTTTAATTTCTTCTATAACCCAGTAGTTTTTGAGCAAAGCGTTGTTCAGTTTCCATGCATTTAATTTTTTTTCCTTGCCTTTTCTGTTATTGATTTCTACTTTTATGGCTTTATGGTCAGAAAAGATGCTTTGTAATATTTCAATACTTTGGATTCTGTTAAGGCTTGCTTTGTGGGCTAATATGTGGTCTATTCTGGAGAATGTTCCATGTGCATTGGAAAAGAAAGTATATTTGGCTGCTGTTGGGTGGACTGTTCTGTATGTGTCTATGAGATCAAGTTGGTTGATTGTCACATTTAGATTTTCTGTCCCTTTACTGAGTTTCTTTCTGGCTGTCCTGTCCTTCACCCAAAGTAGTGTGTTGAAATCTCCTACTATTATTGTGGAGCTGACTATTTGTCTTTGCAATGCTGTTAGAGTTTGTTTTATGTATTTTGGAGCCCTGTCATTGGGTGCATAAATATTTGTTACTCTTATGTCTTCCTGGTGTGTTGACGCTTTAATCATATAGTGTCCTTCCTTATCCTTTGTGGTGGATTTTGCTTTAAAGTCTATTTTGTCAGACATTAATATTGCCACTCTTGCTGTTTTTTTATTGTTGTTTGCTTGTTATATTTTTTTCCATCCTTTGAGTTTTAGTTTGTGTTTCTAAGTCCAAGGTGTGCCTCTTGTAGGCAGCATATAGATGGATCTTGTTTTTTAATCCATTCTGCCACTCTCTGTCTCTTTATTGGTGCATTTAGTCCATTTACATTCAGCATAATTAGTGAAAGGTATGATTTTTTTTTTATGAGTTTGGAGCTGTCATTTTGATGTTTGTGTGTGTGTGTGTGTGTGTGTTGTTGACATTTTCTTTGTTCCACTCAATTTTCTGTGCTGAGTCATTTTTCTTTATGCGTTTTTTTCATCTTTTTTGTTGCTGTTGATTTTGTATTTTGATGTATAAGATTGTTAGTTTGCTTTGTAATTATCTTAATATTTACCCCTATTTTTTGAAGTTTAAATGAATTTATTGCCTTATATCACCTTGACTCCCTCTCCACATGAAAGATCTATGACTACCTTATTTAGTCCCAATTTTTTTGATTTTGCTTTTAGTGAAAGATAACAATTCAAGTCAGTTTCTCATACAAAAACTTATGTGCATTGTTACATGACCCTAGTTGTTCTCCCTACAATGTGACAGCACACTCTTTCTGTCTACCTTGTATTTCCCATGTCCATTCAACAAGCTCCTGTCCCCATCTGCCTTCTCATCTTGCCTGCAGACAGGAGCTGCCCACAGAGTCTCATGTGCCTAAAAAAAAACAGTGCCGTCAAGTCGATTCTGACTAATAGCGACCCTATAGGACAGAGTAGAACTGCCCCACAGAGTTTCCAAGGAGCGCCTGGCGGATTTGAACTGCCAACCCTTTGGTTAGAAGGCATAGCACTTTCATGTGCCTACTTGAGCCAAAAAGCTCACTCCTCAACAGTGTCATTTTCTTTCTTGTTGTCCAGTCCAATCCCTATCTGAAATGTTGGCTTCAGGAGTGGTACTGATCCTTGGACTAAACAGAAGGTCTGGGGCCCATGACCTCTTCGGTCCCTCCAGTCTCAGTCAAACCATTAAGTCTGGTCTTTGTACTAGAATTTGCGGTCTGCATCCGATTTTTCTCCTGCTCCATCAGGGATTCTCTGTTGTATTCCCTGTCAGGGCAGTCACTAGTGGCAGTTGGGCATCATCTAGTTCTTCCGGTCTCAGGCTGATGAAGTCTCTGGTTTATGTGGCCCTTTTTGTCTCTTGGGCTCTTATTTTCCTTGTGTCTTTAGTGTTCTTCATTCTCTTTTGCTTCATGTAGATTGGGACAAATTAATGCATCTTAGATGGCTACTTGCTAATTTTTAAGACCCCAGAAGCCATTCACCAATGTGGGATGCAGAATGTTTTCTTAACACACTTTGTTATGCCAGTTAACTTAGATTGCCCCTAAAACCATGGTGCCCAGACACCCGCCCCTGCTACTCCATCTTTCAAAGTGTTTTTTTGTATTCAGGAAACTTCTTTCCTTTTGATTTAGTCCAGTTGTTCTGGCTTCCCCTGTATTGTCCTTCCCTTTATCTAAAATAATTCTTGTCTACTATCTGATTAGTGAATACCCCTCTCCCTCCCACACCACCCTTGTAACCATCAAAGAATGTTTTCTCTTGTGTTTAAAATTTTTCTTGAGTTCTTATAATAGTGGTCTCATCCAATATATTTCCTTTTGTGACTGACTAATTTCATTCAACATAATACCTTCCAGATACATCCATGTTATGAGATGTTTAACTGATTCATCATTGTTCTTTATTGATGTGTAGTATTCCATCATGTGAATATACCATAATTTGATTATCCATTCATCCATTGATGGGCACCTTTGTTGTTTCCATCTTCTTGCTATTGTAAACAGTGCTGCAATGAACATAGGTGTGCATGTATCTATTCATGTGAAGGCTATTATTTCTTTAGGATATACTCCAAGGAGTGGGATTGCTGGATAGTATGGTAGTTCTATTTCTAGCTTTTTAAAGAAGTACCAAATCAATTTCCAAAGTGGTTGTACTATTCTACATTCCCACCAGCAGTGTATAAGTGTTCCAGACTCTCCACAACCTCTCCAGCATTTATTATTTTGTATTCTTTGGATTAATGCTAGCCTTGTTGGGGTGAAATGATATTTCATTGTAGTTTTGATTTGCATTTCTCCAATGGTTAATGATCACGAGTATATCCTCATGTATCTGTTAGCCACCTGAATGTCTTCTTTAGTGAAGTGTCTGTTCATAACCTTTGTCCATTTTTTAATTGGGTTGTCTTTTTGTCGTTGAGGTTTTTGCAGTGTCTTGTAGATTTTAGAGATTAGATGCTTATCCGATTTGTTGTAGCCAAAAAATTTTTTTCCCAGTCTGTAGGTCGTCTTTTGGTGAACAGTTTGGATGAGCACAGGTGTTTGATTTTTAGGAGCTGCCAGTTATCTAGTTTCTCTCCTGGTGTTTGTGCATTGTTAGTAATGTTGCATATACTGTTTATGACATGTACTAGGGCTCTTAGCATTGTCCCTATTTTTTCTTCCATGATCTTTATCATTTTAGATTTTATATTTAGGTCTTTGACCCATTTCGAGTTATTTTTTGTGCATGGTGTGAAGAATGGGTCTTGTTTCATTTTTTTGAAGATGGATATCCAGTTATGCCAGCACCATTTATTAAAGAGACTGTCTTTTCCCCATAATGGACTTTGGGCCTTTGACAAATATCAGCTGCTCATAGGTGGATGAATTTATGTCTGGATTCTCAGTTCTGTTCCACTGGTATATGTATCTGTTGTTGTATGAGTTCCAGGCTGTTTTAACTACTGTGGCAGTACAATATGTTCTAAAATCATTTAGTGTGAGGCCTCCCACATTCTTCTTCTTTTTCATTAGTGCTTTACTTATCCAGGGCCTCTTCCCTTTCTATATGAAGTATGTGATTTGTTTCTCCATCTCATTAAAAAGATGTCTTTGGAATTTGAATTGAGATTGCATTGTTTCTGAAATTGCTTTGGGTAGAATAGACATTTTCACAATGTTGAGTCTTTCCATCCATGAACAAGGTATGTTTTTCCACTTATGTAGGTCTCTTTTGGTTTCTTGCAGTAGTGTCTTGTAGTTTCTTTTTATAGGTCTTTTACGTCTCTGGTTATATTTATTACTAAGTATTTTATCTTCTTGGGGGCTATATGAAACGGTATTGATTTGGTAACTTTTTTTTGATGTTCCCTTTGTTGGTGTAGAGGAATCCAAATGATTTTTGTATGTTTATCTTGTATCCTAATACTTTGCTGAACTCTTCTATTAATTCCAGTACTTTATTTTGGGTTCTTTATGGTCTTCTGTGTATAAGATCATATCATCTGAAAATAGAGATATTTGTATTTTTTCCTTACCAGTTTGGATGCCCTTTGTTTTTCTACCCTGATTGTTCTGGTTAGGACCTCAACACAATGTTGACTAAGAGTGGTGATAAAGGGCATCCTTGTCTGGTTTCCATTCTTAAGGGGAGTGCTTTCAGACTCTCTCCATTTAGGATGATGTTTGCTCTTGGCTTTGTATAAATGCCCTTTATTATGTTGAGGAATTTCCCTTCTATTCCTATTTTGCTGAGAGTTTTTTTTTTTTTTTTATCATGAATGTGTGTTGGACTTTGTCAAATGCCTTTTCTGCATCAATTGATAAGATCCTGTGGTTCTCATCTTTTGTTTTATTTATGTAGTAGATTACATCGATTGTTTTTCTAATGTTGAACTGTCCCTGCAATGTTGAGCTGTCCCTGCATAACTGGTATGAATCCCACTTGCTCATGGAGAATTATTTTTTTTATATGTTCTTGAATTCTGTTGGCTAGAATTTTTGTTGAAGATTTTCGTGTCTATGTTCATGAGGGTTATTGGTCTGTAATTTTCTTTCTATGTGGCGTCTTTACCTGGTTTTGGTATCAGGGTTATACTGGCTTCATAGAATGAGTTTGGGAGTATTCTATCCTTTTCTATTCTCTGAAATACCTTTAGTAATAGTGGTGTTAACTCTTCTCTGAAAGTTTGGTAGAGTTCTCCAGTGAAGCCATTAGGGTCAGGCCTTTTTTTGTTGGGAGTTTTTAAATTACCTTTTTCAATCTCTTCTTTTGTTATAGGTTTATTTGATTGTTACACCTCTGTTTGTGGTAGTTTAAGTAGGTAGTGTGTTTCTGGAAATCTGTCCTTTTCCTCTAGGTTTTCAAATTTGTTAGAGTACAGTTTTTCATAATATTCTGTTATGATTCTTTTAATTCCAGTTGGGTCTGTTTTAATATTTCCCATCTCATTTCTTATTTGGGTTATTTGTTTCCTCTTCTGTTTTTCTTTTTTCAGTTTGGCCAATGTTTTGTCAATTTTATTGAACTTTTCAAAGATACAGCTTCTGGCCTTGTTAACTCTTTCAATTGTTTTCATATTCTCTATTTCATTTAAGTCTGCTCTAATTTTTTTATTTGCTTTCCTCTGGTGCCCAAGAGCTTCTTTTGCTGTTTTCTTCCTATTTTTTTTTTTTTTTGAGGTCCAGGATTAATTATTTGATTTTGGCCCTTTCTTCTTTTTGCACGTGTGCATTTACTGCTATAAATAGACCTCTGAGAATCCCTGATTGAGCAGGAAAACACTGGGATGGAGATCTCAAATTCTCATAAAAAGACCAGACTTAATGGCCTGACTGAGACTGAGGGACCCCGGAGACCATGGTCCCCAGGCCCTCTTTAAGCCCAAGGATTGGTACCATTCCTGAAGCCAACCCTTCAGTTAAAGCACAATAAATAAAAAGTTTTTTTATAAAGGGGATAAAAAAAAAATTGTGCTCTGAGCACTGCTTTTGCTGTGTCCCAAAGGTTCTGGTTAATGTGTTTTCATTCTCATTTGATTCTATGAATTTCTTTATTTGGTCCTTAACTTCTTCTATAATCCAATAGTTTTTGAGCAAGGTATTGTTCAGTTTTCATGTGTTTTTGATTTTTTCCCTTTTTCTGTTATGGTTTTCTACTTTTGTGGCTTTATTGTCACAAAAGATGCTTTGTAATATTTCAATGTTTGGATTCTGTTAAGGTTTGCTTTATGTCCTAATATGTGGTCTATTCTGAAGAATGTTCCACATGCACTGGAAAAGAAAGTATACTTGGCTGCTGTTGGGTGGAGTGTTCTGCATATGTCTATTAGGTCATGTTGGTTGATTGTGGCATTTAGATCTTTCATGTCTTTGTTGAGCTTCTTACTGGGTGTTCTGTCCTTCACTGAAAGTGGTGTGTTGAAATCTCCTACTATTTTTGTGGAGCTGTGTATTTGTCTTTGCAATGCTGTTAGAGTTTGTTTTATGTATCTTGAAGTCCTCTCATTGGGTGGGTGAACATTTAACATGGTTATTTCCTTCTTGTATATTGTCATTTTATAGTGTCCTTCCTTATCCTTTGTTGTGGTATGAGCATAGTGCTGTCATTTGATGTCTTTTTTTTGTGTGTGTTGTTGACAGTTTCTCTCTTCCACTTAATTTTCTGTGCTGAATTTTTTCTTTTCCTCTTTTTCATTGTTGTTGATTTTGTATCGGCTGAGTCTTTATGTTTTTCTTGTTTTTTATTTTGATATTTAGGATTGTTAGTTTCCTTTGTTGTTACCTTAATATTTACCTCTATTTTTCTAAGTTGAAACCAATCTTTTATTTCTTGATATCACCTTGACTTCCTTTCCATATGAAAGACCTATGACTACAATTTTTCGTCTGTTTTTGTTGATTTAACATTGTCATCTTTTACATAATGATGTCTCTATTTCCCTATTTTGAGTGTTCTTGTTTTATTGTTGTGATTTTCCCTATCTGGGTTGATATTTGTTTGCTCTGTCCCGTGTTCCAGTTTTGGATTGTTATCTGATCTTATTGACTTTCTAACTGAAGGACTCCCTTTGGTATTTCTTGTAATTTTGGTAAAAAAAAAAAATTAAGTTTCTTCAAATTCCCTAAACTTCTGTTTCTCTGGAAATGTCCTAATTTCACCATCATATTTGAGAGAGTTTTGCTGGATATATAATTCTTAGATGGCAATTTTTTTTTCTTCGAGACTTTATATATTTCATCCCATTGACTTCTAACCTTCACAGTTTCTGCTGAGTAGTCCAAACTTAGCCTTACTGGCTCTCCTTTGTAGGTGACTTTTCCTTTACCCCTAGTAGCTCTTAAAATTCTCTTTATCTTTGGTTTTGGCAAGTTTGATTATAATATGTCTTGGTGACTTTGTTTTGGGATCTATCTGGTGTGAGTTTCGATGAGCGTCTTGGATAGATACTTTCTCATCTTTCACGATATCAGGGAATTTTTCTGCCAACAAATCTTCAACAATTCTATCTGTATTTCCTATTACCCCCCCATTCTGGTACTGCAATCACTCCTAGGTTATTCCACTATAATTCTTAGGGTTTCTTCATTTTTTTAAATTCTTTTATATGATTTTTCCTCAAATATGTTGATGCCAAGTGCTTTATCTTCAATGTCACTAATTCTGGATTCCATTTCCTCAATTCTGCTCTTATGACTTTCTACTGAGCTGTCTAATTCTGAAATGTTATTGTTATTCTTCTGCATTTCTGTTTGCTCTCTCTCTATGGATTCTTGCAGCCTATTAAATTTGTCATTGTGGTCTTGTCTAATCTGCTTACGTTCATCTAATGCTTTTTCTTTGCATTCCTTGGCTTGTTCTTCATTTTGTCTGTTATCCTTCCTGATCTCTTGAAGAGTTCTGTATATTAATCTTTGTATTCTACCTCTGGTAATTCCAGGAAGTTCTCTTCATCCTGAAGATTTCTTGCTTCTTTGTTTTGGGAGCTTGCTGAAGTCATTGTGGTCTGCATCTTTATGTGATTTGATTTTGACTGTCGTCTCCAAGCCATCAATAAGTTATTTATAGTTATTTATTTTATGTTTGCTTACTGTGTCCTAGCTTCTTGTTTTGTTTTGTTATGCCCAAACTGCTTAAGTGAGCTAGTTTGATTATTGGCGACTTTGAAGCTCTAGCACCCTGTCACCAGGTGGTTAGAGCTGTTACTAGGTATGTGAGCCCAGGAGTCCATTCACTGTGTTGTATGGATTCCACTCAGAAGTCCAGATAGTCAGTCACCAAGTGTGTGGTGCAGCCTTTTACCTACTGTCCTAGACAAGCCAGGGTGATTGTTGTAGGTACAGGTAACTGGGTGCAGTAGGGGGTCACTTCCTGAGCAAGGCAAGGAGCTGACAACCACCCTGAGTGTCTGCAAGGAACACATGTCCCTCTTCCCTAGAGTGCATAGGTGGGTGGATTTTTCATCTGGACTATGGGCATCCAATGCTGTTGGCTATAAGGAATGGGAGGCACCACTTATTCGTGGACCCTGTCATGGGTGGCTATGTGTTGTGAGTGGAGCCTCAGGCTCTTGATGTGGGTAGGTGAGGACCCTGCTTAATAAGCAATGTCTAATGTCAAGAGCTTGCCCCTCCACCATGTAGGTGAAACAGTTGAAGTTAGACTTCAGGTATCTACCCTGTTGTACTGTACTAATGAGGGCCTATACTGTTGAAATGTTCCCATACAGGTCTATGCATGCGTGAAAGGCATTCAAAGTCCGTGGACCCATTATGTCTGTGTTTAGGCAAAGGAGCTCTTTCTGCCCTGAGTTTCTGGATTAGGGGACCTGGCAGATTATTGTTTCCATTTGCTAATTTGTTTCCTCTCCAAGGTCTGGTGAATGTCTCGGGATGAGTACAGTGTCCTTCTTCTAGTCCAGGGGATTGAACCAGCAGTGACCCACTGCAGAGAAGGAAGGGAGCAGATAAGTGGGTGAGAGGTTTTTCCTGAACTAGTATTTTTGGATCATGGTAGGTTAAATGCATGTACGTATTGTTTGCCAATTGTGGGCTACTTCTCATTTGTTCTGGAGGGTTGAGCAGACTCTTTACTGTTCAGCCTTCCCTGATGTGGAAAACGAGGCCCAAATGCCTCTGCTTGCCTCACTGCACTTGCAGTATCAGCGGAATGGGCCTGCAGGGTGCCAGTATCTGCTGGGTCATGTCTGGCAACTCCTTGCTGCATCTGAACTGTTTCTCCTTCTCTTTGCCACTCAGTCAGATTCCTGAACTTTGCCTTTGATGCTCGGGGCTCCTAGCTTATGATATATAATCAATTCACTTGTTTTTATGGGTCTTTGTTGTAACAGGGACCACAGGAAGTGTCTGGCTACTCCACCATCTTGGTCCCACCTCCTGTTTAATATATATTTTAGGCTCTGTTGTTAGGTGCACTTGTTTGTATAATTTTCATATTGTCCATCTGATGGATTGAGTGTTTTTTCATTAAAAAATAAATTTATTTCTGTCTAGTAAGTTTTTGGTTTTAGTTTCTATTTTGACTGGCATTAAGATAGTGTCTCTAGCTCTCTTATGGTTGCCGTTTCCATGGTATATCTTTTTCAACGTTTTATTTTCAATATTTGTATCTTTGAATCTAAAGTGATCTCCTGTAAGCTGGATGTGGTTTTATTTTTTTAAATACATTCTGATAATCTCTGCCTTTTGTATGATTGTATCATCTCCCTAAATAGCTAGGAACCCATTTTAAAAATGCACTGCTACTAAAACTACATGGTATACTGCTGCTAATTAATCATAAGTAAATAACTGTCATATATCATTTGTGTGTGTGTGTTTGTTTTATTTTACCAATAACTCTTAGGTAATCTTGAGCCTATTTCTTAATTTGGTGTAAAGTAATAAAGTGGTGGTAGATTTATGCTATATAAACTTTCTCTACATAAAAAAAATTTAAGAATGTAACGTGAAAATTCAAATGTACCACATGCTTTCCAATTCAATGGTAGAATTTATCAAAACAACACCCCACAGACATATGTTTTACCTAAACATCCTTCACTTCCCCACAGCTTCTATTTCTCATTAATGAGTTCTTGGTTATTGGATATTGAGTCTCTTGCTTGCTTCTATTTTTAATGTTTTTTGATGACTGACTTCTATTACTTTAAGCTTAGTATAGGCTTGATTTTCTGTCTCAATCTCTGCTCCTGCTCAAGAACAAAAAATCTAGTATTCATGTGTCTTAGCCATCTAGTGCTGTTATAACAGAAATACCACAAGTAAATGGCTTTAACAAGGAGAAATTTATTTCCTCACAGTCTAGTAGGCTAGCAGTCCAAAATCAGGGCATCAGCTGCAGGGAAAGGCTTTCTCTCTCTGTGAGCCTTCTCATCAATCTTCTGCTGGACTAGAAGTTTCTCTGCACAAGGACCTGGGGTCCAAAGGATGTGCTCTGCTCACGGTGCTGGTTTCTTGGTGGTATGATGTCCCCAACTGTCTGCTTGGTTCCATTTCCTTTCATCTCTTGTGAGATAAAAAACGGTATAGGCCACACCCCAGGGAAAGTCCCTTTACATTGGATCAGGGATGTGACCTGAGCAAAGGTGTTACATCCCACCTTAATCCTCTTTAATCACAGGCAGAGATTATGATTTATTACACATATGAAAATTACAAAATAGAGGACAACCACACAATACTGGAATCATGGCCTGATCAAGTTGACACACATTTTTGGGGGACGTAGTTCAATCCATGACATCATGCTATGCCTCTACTTAAAAAAGGTAGCCGCTAGGCTCGATAAGACTCCTATGCATCCCCTTTATGTCCTGGTGTTTCCACTTCCCAGATAATTTGGGCTTTTATCTCTATTATGTTTGCTATAGGCCTAATTTTATATTGGCAAAACTTCTAGTAGTTTACTGATAATATCAAAGAGGGAAAAATTCATTTAAGTTCATAACTCCAATAAAACCCTCACATCCTCAGGAACATTTTGGTTCTACACTGACCAACTACTTCTGCAATTTGAGATACTTCATAGTTAGATTGTTAAATGACCATGACAAAGTTTGTTTTCAGTTGTGTGTGTGCGTGTGTGCGTGTGTGCGTGTGTGTGTGTGTGTTTAGTAGTGTATCTTCTTTTGCAAATGAAGTTTGGTTTGAAGATGGTGGGAGGTTTATGGATGGTCTCTCAAAATTATAGACAGTTTTGAAATGACCGCTGTTGCTGCTGCCTGAAGAGCATCTTGCTCCTTGGAATTCTGCCGCAGGTTCCAGTCAGCATGACTTCTTATTCAAAGGTCAGCTCAAGATTTGGGGAGCAGAGTCGCTCCACCTCTGATTGCCGTCAGCAATTTTGATGCCAGCATGGTGTGTTGGCTCCTGTAATTTCCTAGTTGTTAATGTAACGATGACACATGGCTTCAAACCGTACTTCAGTAAGTTGCTTCTTCTTAAGATACTTTACCATTCCTGCATCTCACACTGCACATATATTTCAGCTTTAAAGCAAAAGAGAAAATCTATCTTTATTGGCTGAAGCTAATTTTGTAATAGAACCACTTCCCCACTGTGATACAAAAAGATACTAGCTGATGTTTCTTGCCAATTTCTTCCCTTTGCTCACATATGAATATTCCACAGTGACTAGAAAAACACAAGAATCTTTCAGCTATAATCAAGGAAGTGAGCTAGTGTATTAAATAGTTTCGGGAGGTGGGCTAGTGACATAGATCTTTTTGCAGGATAACAGAATTAATATTGATGACATGTTTAAAATGTCTAATTGATGTATTTAACATCAGTTTATTCTAACAAAATAATTGTTTGGAACAAAAAAATACAATATTCACAGTGCCCGCCATTAAGAAATAGGAAGTTATTAAAGAAATCAATACATGGCCTGTAGTTGTTTCCACAGAGGAGAAGGAGGGAGAAAGGAAGAGTTGTTGCTTATGGAGTACTGAGTTTCTATTTATGGTGATTGAAAATTCACATTGATTAACTGTAATGTGGCACAGGTAATTGATGTAATTGATGTCAATAAATTGTACATCTGTAAAAAGTTGGATTGGCAAATGTGTGATACATAATTTTTACAACAACAGAAAAAGAGCAGCTGCTGAGGCTGCTTATACATAAACAAATACCTCATGGGATTTAGCTTCTTTGTTTGGAGGTTTAGAATCATGGTTTCATGGAACATCTAGTTATTTGGCCCGACATCATGTTTAGCACTTCTGTTCTACCTTCTAGTTAGTTGTGTAGTGCCTGGAGGTTTTAAAAGCTTGCAAATGGCCATCCAGATTACCACAACTGATCTCTATTCACCTGGATCAACAGAGGAAGAAGGGGAGTCAGGAAAAGAGGAGGAAATGGAATGTGTGGCTAATTGCCTCCATGAACATCTGCATCCTTTGCCATGAGACCAAAAGCAAGAGATGGTGCCTGGCTACCATTAATGACAGTTTTGGTTAAAGATTTTGATCAAAGATTTTATAGAAGAATCCTGATCAAAGGGGAGAGGGAGGAATGCAGAAGAGAATTTCAAATTCTGGATTCCAGACTTTCTGGGGCTAATGAGGCTGGATAAACCCTTGAAATTATTGCACTGAGATAATCTTTAAACCTCAGACTTTAAGACCAAAACCATCACCTGAAGCCTTCTTTAAACCAAACAATAATTTAGCTTCATTTGTAAATAATCTCTGTCTTGAGTATTATGCTCTTTTAAAGAGCTATCTATATCTGTATGGGATCAGATTGACAACAGCTACTCAAAACGTTAGATAGGAAGCCTGTTGTTGTTAGGTGCTGTTGAGTCAGTTAGAAGTCATAGTGACCCTATGTACAAGAGAAAAAATACCTCTTGGCCCTGCATCAGCCTCACAATTGTTGCTGTGTTTGAGCCCATTTTTGCAATCACTGTGTCAACCCATCTCATCCAGGGTCTTCCTCTTTTTTGCTGACCTTTTGCTTTACCAATCATGATGTCCTTCTCCAGGTCCCTCCTGAGAACATGTCCAAAGAAGGTGAGAGAAAGTCTTGCCATCCTTGCTTCTAAGGAACATTCTGGCTGTATTTCTTCCAAGACAGAATCATTCATTCTTCTGGAAGTCCATGGTATACAAGTAGTCCCTGATTTAGGAAATTAATTAGAGTTACAATGAACTGCACTTATGACTATTTTTTATACATCTTATAATTAGTAACAGGTATTACATACAATGTTGTAAAACATAATTTGCTGATATTATCATTCTCAGATATTCACTCAAGATGTCCAAAGATCAGGAGGTGGAGCCAAGATGGCAGGAGAGACAGACGCTTCCGGCGAGTGCTCTTTACAACAAAGATCCAAAACAACAAGTGAAACGAGTATATTTGTGACAAGCTGGGAGCCCAGAGCTTCAAAGGCAAGCTTAGAAAATGAACTGAGGGGCAGGGACAGGAAGAGACCATTCAGAAGAAGAGAGGAGTTACCAGACCTGAATCATGGGGAGCCCTCAGGCACCATTCCCACAGCTGCAGCAGCAGTGGGCTGGTACTAGTGTTTGGCCACAGTTTCCTCAGGGAGAAGCAGCCAGTTACACAGCCTACTCACACCTCCAGAACCTGAGAAGAACAGTGTTCATGGCAAAAGCTAAGTACTTGCATATATCATAACATGCCCTCCCCCCCACCCACAAACTGGCCTCAGCAGCTGAATTCCCTAGGCCTGAGATAGAGACTGTTGAGCACCTAGAGCCATCCTCCCAGCCTTGGGGAAGGAAAAAATTTGCATTTGGGGAACAAGATAATTTGCTAGCTCCACTAACTGGGGGAGCTCAGGACAGAAGCGGCTCCTGTCCAGGCATAAACCATCTGTGGACTTTGAGCACCTTTCCCTTCTGCATGGACATGTGTGGGCCTATTTCAGGAGAATAGGCCCTTGTTGGCAGACTCCAGCCATTTCAGCTGTGTGGTAGAGAGGTGGGTGTTTGATGTTTGACATTGCTTTTCCTATTAAACAAGGTCCTCACCTACCCACAACAGGGACCTAAGGACTGGAAGTTCCACTCAGGTCACCCAGCCACCTGTGACAGGGGTCCAAAGATAACTGGTACCTCCAAGTCCTTACAACCAAAAACTTCGTGTGCCTATGGTCCATCTGTAGACCCACCCACCTGCACGCTCTAGGAAACAGAAATGTGCTTTCCTCAGAGACACTTGGGGGTCAGTTTTCAGTCCCCTGCCTTGTTCAGAGTGTGACTCTCTGCTGCAATCAGATACCGGTATATGTGCCAATCACTCCTGCCTCTCTAAGACTGTAGGACAGAGTCTGTACCACACACTTAATGATCAGCTACCAGGAAACCTGAGCTGAATTCATACAAGAAAACTGAATGAATTCCTAGACTGATATACCTGATAACAGCTCTAGCCATCTGGTGACAGGATGTCAGAGCTCCAAAGGCAAAAATAATCAAGCTAATTCACTCAAGAAACCCATAGGAGTATGCTAAAAGAAAACAAAGCAAGAGGCTACTTCACAGTAAGCAAGCATAAACTGATACAATAACTTACTGATGGCTCAGAGACAACAGTCAATATCAAGTCACATAAAGAAAAGGACAATGATCACCTCAACAGGCTCTCAAAACAAAGGATCCAGGGATCTTCTAGACGAAAGTGCATTCCTGGAATTACCAGATGCAGAATTCAAAAGTTGAACACACAGAACCCTTCAAGACATCAGGAAGGAAATGAGACAATATGCAGAACAAGCCAAGGAACACATAGATAAAGGAACTGAAGAAAATAGAAAGATTATTGAGGAACGTAATGAAAAGTTTAATAAGCTGGAAAAATCATTAGACAGGCAGGAATCAGAAATTCAGAAGATTAACAATAAAATTACAGAAGTAGACATCTCAACAGCAAGTCAGAGGAGCAGAACTGAGCAAGTAGAAGCTAGAATTTCTGAACTCGAAGATAAATCACTTGGCACTAATATATTTGAAGAAAAATCAGATTAGAAACCTTAAGAATCATGTGGGACCCTATCAAGAGAAATAACCTTCAAGTTATTGGAGTACCAGAACAGGGAGGGATAACAGAAAATACAGAGAGAATTGTTGAAGATTTGTTGGCAGAAAACTTCCCTGATATAGTGAAAGATGAGAAGATATCTATCCAAGATGCTCATAGAACTCCACATAAAAGAAAGTCTCCAAGACATATTATAATCAAACTTGCCAAAACCAAAGATAAAGAATTATAAGAGCAGTGAGTAATGTATTCCAGGCATACTCTTCTTTATCTCCATTATGTAATATCAATCTGATTTCCTCTTGACAATCAAGATCAATCGCACCAGCCAATACAGTAACTCCCTTCATAGCCTGTTGATCCAGAGGCATGAGAAGCCAAAACTGGCCAGGTTTCTTAGCTCACAGTTCATTGGAATAAGTGCTATGTCTTCTGGTGGGAGCATTTCTCCCTTTGGAACTAAGACATCTAGATCTGTGGAGCATAGGATCATGGAGCCAGGAAGCAAAAATTTTACAAGTGGGCCAATAGTGAGTAGTGCTACTCCCATTTCCACATCTTGAATCCTGGACCCATGAATTCTGGCCATGGGAGAAACAGCACCACACGTTGGACACTAGTTTAGAGCATATACAGCCTCCTGGAGAACATTGCTCCAACCCTGCAAGGTATTGCCACCTAGATAGTGCTGTAATTGTGTCTTTAGAAGGCTATTACATCATTCAATCAAGCCAGCTCCTCCAGGATAATGGGGAACGTGGTAAGACCAGTGAATTTCATGAACATAGGCCCATTGTCACACCTCATTTGCTCTGAAGTGTGCCCCTTGATTTGAGGCGATGCTGTGTGGGATACCATGATGGTGGATAAGACATTCTGTAAGTTCAGAATGTTAGCCTTGGCAGAAGTACTACATGCAGGGAAAGCAAATCCATATTCAGAGTAATTGCCTATTCCAGTAAAAACAAAACACTGCCCTTTCCATGATGTAAATGGCCCCTTGTACTCAACTGGCCACTGGGTTGCTGGCTGACCACCTCAAGTAATGGTGCCATATTAAGGACTCAGTGTTGCTTTCTGGTGCTGGCTGACTGGGTACTCAGCAGTGGCTATAGCCAAGTCTGCCATGATGAGTGGAAGTACATGTTGCTGACCACAAGCATAACCTCCATCCCTGCCACCTTGGCCACTTTGTGCACGGGCCAAATAGGAAATGACTGGTTTCCACAGAATGCATCATCCTATCCACTTGATTGTTAAAATCCTCCTCTGCGGAGATCACCCTTTGGTAAGCATTCACATAAGACACAAATATCTTCCCCTCTTTGGCCCATTCAGAGAGGTCTGCCCACGTACCTCTCCCTCATACCTCAATAGTTGTCACCAGTTTCCAAACACTTTCCTTCTGAGTCCCTGACCATCCAGCCAAATACTTGGTCACAGCTCATGAATCAGTATACAATCGCACATCTGGCCATTTCTCCTTCAAGGCAAAGCAAATAACCAGGTAAATTTCTCAAATGTTTGCCCACAGGGAGGATTTCCTTTTGCCAATGTCCTTCAAGGAGGTCCCAGAAAAGGTCTATAGTGCCGCTCCTGTCCACTTTCCACTGGTACCTGCACATTACACAGAACTATCTGTAAACCACCAAAAAAACTAGCTCAGTGCCGTCGAGTCAATTCTGACTCATAGTGACCCTATAGGATAGAGTAGGACTGCCCCATAGAGTTTCCAAGGAGTGCCTGGCAGATTTGAACTGCTGACCCTTTAGTTAGCAGCCGTAGCACTTAACCACTATGCCACCAGGCAAGAGTTTTCTCTTCCTCAGTCATTTGATCATAGGGAACCATGCATGAAGCCATAGGTGCAGACTGGTAGAGGACAGATAATGTGACAGAAGTGGAGACCATGGGCATTTGAGCCACTCCCCCATGCAACTTACTTGTGCCTTCATGTCCTGCTCTGACCCAATCTCGTATATACCACTTCAGTTTAATAACTGAGGGCTGCTGTGCATATCCAACTTTATGACTCTGGGTCAGACAACACCCAGTTCATGAAGGACAACTCAGTCTGCATGGCGACTTGATGGTCCGTGGTTAAGCATTCCTTCTTTACTAATGCCCAGTAACAAACCAAAACCTGTTTCTCAAAAGGAGAGTAGTTGTCTGCAGAGGATGGCAGGGCTTTGCTCCAAAATCCTAATGGTCTGCACTGTGATTCACCAATAGGGGCCTACCAAAGACCCAAAACAGCATCCCTATCTACCACTAATACTTCAATCACCACTGGATCAGCCAGATCATATGTCCAAGTGGTAGAGCAGCTGGCATGGCAGCCTGAGGCTGTTGTGAAGCCTTCTCTTGTCCTGGGCCCCAATCAAAACTAGCAGCCTTTTGAGTCACTTGATAAATAGGCCGGAATAGCATACCAAAATGAGGAATATGCTGCCTCCAAAATCCAAAGAGGCCCACCAGGCATTGTGCCTCCTTTTTAGTTGTGGGAGAGGCCAGATACAATAACTTATCCTTCACTTTACAAGGAATATCTTGACATGCTCAATACTGGGCCCCTAGAGATTTCACTGAGAAAGAAGGTGCTTGAATTTTTGTTGGGTTAATTTCCTACCTTCTAGCAAGCAAATGTTTTACCAATAAGTCCGGAGTCATTGACCTTTCTTCCTTAATAGGTCCAATCAGCGTAATGTCATCAATGTAATAAACCAGTGTGACGTATTGCACAAAGCAGAGGCAATCAAGTTCCCTGTGGACTAAATCATGACACAGAGCTGGATAGTTGATATACCTCTGAAGTAGGACAGGAAAGGTGTATTGCTGGCCTTGCCAGCTGAAGGCAAATACTTCAATGGTCCTTCAAAACATGTATGGAGAAAAAACATTAGTCAGATCGATAGCTGCATACCAGGTGTAAGGAGATGTATCATTTTGCTCAAAAAATTAAATAACATCTGGAACAGCATTTGTAATTGAAGTCACCACCTGGTTAAGTTTTTGATAATTCACTGTTATTCTCCAAGATCCATCTGGTTTTTGCACAGGCCAAATAGGAGACGTGATTGAGGATATGGTGTGAATCACCACCCCTGCATACTTCAGGTTCTCGATGGTGGCAGTAATCTCTGCAATTCCTTCAGGAACATGGTATTGCTTTCGGTTTGCCTTTTTTCTAGGCAGGGGCACTTCTAATGGCTTCCACTTGTTTTTTTCTACAATAGTAGCCCTTATTCCACATGTCAGGGATCCAACGTGTGGGTTCTACCAGTTGCTGAGTTTATCTATTCCAATTATACGTCTGGAACTCAGGCAATTATTACAGGATGAGTTCTGGGACCCACTGAATGCACTGTGAACGGAACTTGAGACAAAACCCCATTAATAACCTGACCTTCATATGCCCCACTCTGACTGGTGGGCCACAGTGATGTTTTGGGTCCCCTGGAATTAGTTAGTTCAGAACCAGTATCCAGTAATCCCCAGAATGTTTGACTATTTCCTTTTCCCCAATGAATAGTGACTCTTGTAAAACGTCATAGATCCCTTTGCAGAGGCTGGGAGAAAGATTAATAGTATAAATTTTTGGCAGTGCAGTGGGGTCCTTCCTGAAGGGTCTTCTTTCATTAAAGGAGTTGTGGGTCTGTAAACTGGCTCAAGCCTGGGAGTTGATCGAGGGGCCATAACCCTCTATTCTGGCAATTTGAGTTAGACTGCCATTCACTTGATCTAGAATTCTTTCATTTGTAAAGATCAAGTAAATATTTAGTAGATTTCCTATCGATTTCACTCCTAGGGACACCATGACTAAGTAGCCAATGCCATAAATTCATATGAGTCAGACTATTCTGATTACTGCTTTGACTCCGCTGTCCATTATGGTAAGCATGCCCATCTTGTCTCTGTCAGTTCAGTGCCACCACTTAGCTCCTACCACCAGGGGTCCAATCAGACCCACTGTAGTTAGGTACCTTCATTCAGTTAAGGCAGTCCCCACCATCAAATAAGACTTACATAAAATAGCAATCAAAGCAGTCTTCAAGGATGTTGGGGCCCCTTCACTAATTTGTTCCTTACCGCTGTGATAAAAGTTGTGTCCTCTGGGCACTCCATGTATGGGTCTGTGGGTCTAACCTGATAAATCCACTCTAACCTGCTTATTTCCCTAAGCCTTTGGATTCCTTCTTCTATAGTATACTAAGGCGGGTCTGGTACTGCATATGGAATTACTGTGGGCCACCTCATAAGCCATGCTTCAGCCACCCAACCAAGTAAACTGTTAGATCCTTTCCTAACCTCTTGAGCTGAAACACTGAATGAAGAATCTGTGCTTAGTAGACCAATATCAATAAATTCAGACTGATCTAACTTTATGTTCTTTGCACCATTATCCCACACCCTTAATAGCCATTCCCGCACATATTCCCCAGGTGTCTGTACGTATTAGAAAAGTCAAGCAGTTCTTTTGGATTATAGTGTATCTCCTTTGGGTCATGCATTGTACTTCACCTTTTGGGGCTTGCTGGGACTTAAATCTAGTTATCTGCATAGAAGCAAAAATGGATGGAAGGGATGTGTTCTGAGAACATTCAGAAACTTCTTGTAAGGCATCTGCCTCAGGTAATGCCCCAGGCAATGACTCAAATTGCTCCCCAGGGAATGACTCAGACAAAAGCTCTTCAGACACAGCTAGGTTATTTCCATCAGATGGAGGCAGAAGGGATAATGGTTTTACTGGTGAGGGGTGGCTTGGCAGACAAAGATAGGGTGATGTCTTCAGATGGGAGTGAAAGGGCTGGTAAGACATCAGGCTGCTGGCTCACAAGCTGCAGGAGATGACAAATCCCAAGATCAGCAAGTATGCTGCTAGCTTAAGTCCCAAGAACCAGAGATCAGATAAACAGGAGCCAGCTGCATCATCCGGAGTGAGCAAAAGCCAGTGAGTTTTGCCAGAAAGTAAACATATTTTGCATGCTGGCTACATTCCCAAGGAAACTCAGATCTCATCACAGAGGTGATTATGTTATATTGGATCTCATTGCGGAGGTGATTAAATTGTTACTTAGCTGCCAAACTACGCCATAACTGCCAAAATATTGAGAATCATGGCCCAAGGAAGTTGACACACAACCTTAACCAGCACATTAATTCTTTAAAAATTCATGCTTCTACAAATGTACCTTAGTTCCTATGCTCTCAAAATATAGGGATAAGTTGGAATGACTTATTTAGCGTTTTTTTTTCGAATTTCCAATTCTTCATTCTTACATGGTATTTGCTATTAATATCTGAATATTTAGAGTTTATAATATCTACTCTACCGTTCAAGGGTCATTAATAATAAGTGATCAGTATCTTAAAGGGCAAGCTTTCTCATTATAGGCCCTTAAGAGGTATACTATTTTATTATAAGACCACAAGATGGCTTCAAGGCCTGGGTTCTTTGCACAATACCATACAGGTTTTCAAATGTTGGTCAGCTAAATGCACTCTTGATAAGCGAGTCATTAAAAATATTAACAACAACAACAACATGGTTTTGTAAATCTGAAGTTTTGGAGGGTTGCATTTGAGAATCCACACGCTTATCAACTACTCGGTAGATTCTTACACCCGCTAAAGTACAAGCGCCACTGACACATACTAAAAGATCAGCTAATCTCTCTGGCCTTAATAGTAAATAAAGTCAGGGGAAAAAAGTTCATTTACTAGAAAATAAACATTATATAGAATAATTAGCGCATTTTCCAGCTCTTTTAAAAATATTTTTTAATTAAGAAAGAATAAGCATGTTCTGGGTAGTGTCACTATATTAAATAGTACTGAAAATAACCTGAGTTGTTACTCATTTTTATAACTAAAAATCATATCCAAAAGCAGTTGGGAAATATGCAATCAGCACTTTGGGCCATTAAATGTAAACATTTTCCTTTCCTTTGACATAACATAATTTAGCATAAATACCACCTCTCCTTGCGAGGTAATACTACTTTGATATAGATAACAATGTAAAAACGTATAGACAATAGTTCCACAATTTCAATAGTAAAAATGACTTCTTGCATGTTCCTAAGTTGAATTTTACATAAATAGAGTACCTAGAGAATAATAGAATTTTAAGAGTTCTTTTTCTTGGCAAATTAAGTACAAAATTAGTGATATATATACACTATTTCAGCAATATCAATAGTAATCCAAATATTGTATATTCATTACTGAGACAACAAAAATGTCCAATGCACAGGGCTGAAAAGGGGTTCCTCTGGAAATTAAAATTTTGTTTTGTTTTGTTTTTTTCCCCAAATTAAAAAATACATATCATACACCCATCGCCATCTAGTTGATGCTGACTCATAGCGAACCTATGGGACAGGATAGAACTGCCCCATAGGGCTTCCAAGGCTGTAATCCACTTCTTTCTCCCCTGGAGTGGCTGGTGAGCTCAAACCTCCCAGTGCCTAGTTAACAGCCAATTGCTTAACCACTGCACCACCAAAAGCCCATTGCTGTCGAGGTGATGTTGACTCATAGCGACCCTATAGAACAGAGTAGAACGGACCCATAGGATTTCCAAGGACCTGCTGGTGGATTCGAACTGCTGATCTTTTGGATAGCAGCAGATGTCTCAACCACTGGACCATCAGAGCTCCTTAAAGTATATGTATAGGCCAGCCATTAAAAGACATACCTGTGAATTTTAAGCTAAATGCCAAAATTATAGATGATATTTTCTTATTTAAATTAGATTTAATATTAACATACTATTTTAAAAAGTAAAAGATTAACTAGGAAAACATACAATTTCTTTTTCAAAAATGTATCTTTAACCAAAAAATGGCAAAATTGGTTTAAAAAGGCCACCTAATGTCAAGCTTTAAGGACTTGTTAGGTTTTATCTACCAAAACCTAACACGGTTGGCTCTCCATACTGTGGGTCCACATCCGTGAATTCAACTAACTGTGGATGGAAAATATTTTGGAAAAAAACTTTTTTTTCCTTGTTATTATTTCTTAAACAATACAGTGTAACAACTATTTGCATAACATTTACATTGTGTTAGGTATTTTGAGTAAATCCAGAGGTGATGTAAAAGTATATGGGAGGATGTGTGTAGGTTATATGCAAATACTATACCATTTTATATAAGGGTCTTGAGCATCCATGAATTTTGGTATGGGCAGGGGTTGTTGTCACCCTGGAACCAAGCTCCCGTGGATATCAAGGGATGACTATATAATAAACGTATTTTGGGAATGTTAGATTTTGTCCTTAAAAATATTTTTAGCAAAACTCATTTTACATTTTGGGAAGGAGTCACAAACATTTAAAAACAATAAGATACATTATTAAATTCTAAAAAACATTTTACCTCATCTATAATATTGAGGCTATGCAGATATTTTGTCTAAAACTGCATGTTAATAATACTCTAAATATTAGGAAACTATGCCGTCTTAGTTATCTAGTGCTGCTATAGCAGAAATACCACAAGTGGACGGCTTTAACAAAGAGAAGTTTATTTCCTCACAGTAAGTAGGCTAGAAGTCCAAATTCAGGGCATCAGCTCCAGAGGAAGACTTCTCTCTCTGTCAGCCCTGGAGGAAGGTCCTTGTCCTCAATCTTCCCCTTGTTGAGGAGATTCTCAGGTGCAGGGACCCCAGGTCCAAAGGACGTGCTCTGCTCCTGGTATTGCTTTCTTGGTGGTATGAGGTCCCCACCTCTCTGCTTGCTTCCCTTTCCTTTTGTCTCTTGAGAGATGAAAAGTGGTGCAGGGCACACTCCAGGGAAAATCCGTTTACATTGGATCAGGGATGTGGCCTGAGCAAGGGTATTACATCCCACCCTAATCCTCTTTTTTTTTAATAATACCTAGGAAAATCACAAAATGGAGGACAACCACACATGGCCTAACCAAGTTGACACATATTTTGGGGGTACACAATTCAATCCATGACACATGCCTATTTTTAAAAGTTTATATTGTAGTAGGAAAACAGCAAATTTATCTTCCTGGAAACCCATCTGACCATGACAATAAGCTAGAATCCTGAAGGTTTTGCTCAAAGTTTTGACTTTTTAAAAATAATTTTTATTGTGCTTTAAGTGGAAGTTTACAAATCAAGTCAGTCTCTCACACAAAAACACATATACACCTTGCTACACACTCCCAATTACTCTCCCCCTAATGAGACAGCCTGCTCTCTCCCTCCACTCTCTCTTTTCGTGTCCATTTTGCCAGCTTCTAACCCCCTCTACCCTCCAGGCAGGAGATGCCAACACAGTCTCAAGTGTCCACCTGATCCAAGAAGCTCACTCCTCACCAGCATAACTCTTCAACACATTGTCTAGTCCAATCCATGTCTGAAGAGTTGGCTTTGGGAATGGTTGCTGTCCTGGGCCAACAGGAGGTCTGGGGGCCATGACCACCTGGGTCCTTCTAGTCTCAGTCAGACCATTAAGTCTGGTCGTATGAGAATTTGGGGTCTGCATCCCACTGCTCTCCTGCTCCTTCTGGGGTTCCCTGTTGTGTTCCCTGTCAGGGCAGTCATCGGTTGGAGCCGGGCACCATCTAGTTCTTCTGGTCTCAGGATGATGTAGTTGCTGGTTTGTGTGGCCCTTTCTGTCTCTTGGGCTCTTAATCACCTTGTGTCCTTGGTGTTCTTCATTCTCCTTTGATCCAGGTGGGCTGAGACCAATTGATGCATCTTAGATGGTTGCTTGCTAGCGTTTAAGGCCCCAGACACCACTCTGCAAAGTGGGATGTGGAATGTTTTCAAAGAATCAACTTTTGATTCTGTTGATTTTCTTTCTCTTCTGCATTAATTCCTACTCTAACATTTACCATTTCCTTCCTTTACTTCTTGGGGTTTAGTTTGCTTTTATTTTTCCAGTTTCTTAAGGTGGAAGTTTGGGTTATTGATATGAGATTTTTTTTTTTTAATATAATTGTTTGTAGGTATAAATTTTTCTCTAAGCACTTCTTTAGCTGCATCATATATGCTTTAGTATGTTTTGTTTTCATTTTTATCCATCTCAAAGTATTTTCTAATTTTCCTTGTGATTTCTTTCTTGGTACATTGGTTATTTAGGGGTGTGTTGTTTAATTTCCACATATTTGGGAATTTCAAGAAATATTTTTCAGTTATTGATTTTTAATTTATCCCATTGTGTCCAGAGAACATACTTTGTATGCCTCCCTTGTTCTTTACCACTTTCTTCCTTCACCATCAACATGAGATCTGTGAAGATCATAATGAAGACCAACATGAAATAGGTGAAGGCCATGGGAAAGGAGACTAGACTGCAGCTGATAGTTGATTTAGTACCACCAACCTCTAAGCCTCACTTCTTACCTATGTCTATGGCCTCCCAAAGCATCCTGATAAGGCTTACCAACCCCCTACCCCCACAATTCACAAGCCCATGTGCCCTCTTACTGCCTCTATTAAATTTTGCACAAGTTCCTGCTTCTTCCAAATTCTCCGTGAGGCACACCCTTTATAAAATGCCTATGCACTTGTTCTTCTCTCTCTCTGCTCCATACTTTCTCCCAGAGCCCTCCTACCCACACCCAACCTCAAGACTTCCCCACCCATGTGAATAATATACCTTCAATTGTCCACAGCAAAGGAGTACTCTTCATGAGTTTTGACATAAGACCTCACCTTAGACAAGAGCTTCTCCACATCAAAGTGGAGTTGCTATAACATATTCAATCACAAAGTACTTCTTATTTGCTTTCACAATTACCTCTCCAAATGTGTCCATTTTTCTTCTCTTTTAAAATCATCATTATAACCTAAACCACCATCATCTCACTTCTTTGTTACAGTGATCTCTATGGCCGTTTTTATATTCTTTTATTTAATTTTCATATAGTGACCGGATCTAATTCTTTAAACTGAAATACAACACATCATCCCTGTTTCTAAGCTCCTCCAACAGCATCTCATGAACTTAGTGTCAAGAAGAAAATGCTTAATGTGAGCTTACTAGGACTTTTGTCTGAGTACTATCTACCTATGTGGATTCCTCTAGTGCCACTTTTTTCTCCTCTTAATTATCTATTCTCCAGTCATACTAAAAATCTTTCTTTTTCTTACACATGTCATAAGCTCCCTTGGCTTAACTGTTTTGCCTTCTATAATATTTATTTTAGTAATAACATTCCCTATTTGTCTTCTGGAGTCCCTGAGTGGTGTAAGTGGTTAATGCGCTTGGAAGGTTGGAGATTCAAGTCCACCCAGAGGTGTCTCAGAAGAAAGATTTGGCAATCTACTTCCAAAAAGTCAGAGACTGAAAACTGTATGGAGCAGTTCTACTCTGACACACATTGGGTTCCCATGAGTCAGAGTCTACTATACAAAAACTGTTTATCTGTCTCCTAAGGGGCAGTGGTTGTTCAGTGATAGAATTCTCACTTTCTATGCAGGAAATCCAAGCTTGATTCACGGCCAATGCACCTCAAACACGGCCACCACCCATCTCTCATTGGAGACTTGAGTGTTGTTATGATGCTGAACAGGTTTCAGAGGAGCTTCCAGACTAAGGTGGACTAAGAAGAAAGGCCTGATAATCTACTTCTGAAAGGTCAGCTGTTGGAAACCTTATAAATCACAACAATCCGATCTACAAATGATCATGGGGATGGTGCAGGAGTGTGCAACATTTTGTTCCATTGTGTGTAGGATTTCACTGAGCCATGGCAGAAAACAACAACAACAACTGTCTCTTAATTCAAAAAGAGCCTCTGGAATATCTCTGATTCCTTCCTTTCACTCATCCTCATATACTCAGTAATGTAATATATCTGGATTTCCTGGGACAGTTTTAATGTATGTCTTTTTTTCTATGCCTAATTGTAAAAAAAAAAAAAAAAAAAAAATTTTTTTAATTGTGAATATTGATCCTTTTACTCATGAAAGGGTCCATTTTGGATTAATAAATTATAATGGTCAACCTGTTTATGTCCATGTATTTTGTGTTTATTTGTTTTAACTACACAGAACTCATAACAAGGATTTTCTTTTCGTGATGACACAGTACCTTTCCAGACTCATTTCCAGACTAATTTTCAACACCTACCCAATAACCAAGCCTCAGTGAATGACATGATCTTTCCTAAACATGTATTGCAGATTGTCTACTGTCAACTTATCATCAGCACCTTCTTCTACAGATCTCAGAGGAAAAGCCTAGAAAATGATACTCCAGGTTTCCTTCTCTCTGTGGCCCTGGGTTAGAGTCACCAATGAGAGGCAGTGGTGTTAGATTGGAAGGAGAATCCATTATGATTCCTGAGCAATGGTGGAAGCAGATACAAATGTGGAGGATGATTTTGTGGCTACTAAAAAGATTGTTGAGATTTTCTGTGGCTTCCTGGTGAGTTCTGTGAATTGCTGCTTCCAGCCTTTGACTACCTCTTCCTACACTTGTGATCTCTTATAGTAAAAGCCATCATACGTAAAACGTCTGGTATTTTCACTGAAACTTGAAACCCTTGGGAAAAAAAGCAAACTTACATTTTTAACTTAATTTTAGATCTTCATCTTTCTATCCATGTATTACTTGCAAAATACTTCACAAAAAGCAATAATAAAATATCAAAAAGGAAAATTCCCTCTAAGATATAAAATCGATGCCTTATTACAAATTATGTTAAATAAATAAACCAAAACTAAACCAAACCTGTTGCCATAGTCAGTTCCAACTCATAGCGACCCCATAGGACAGAGTAGAACTGCCACATATGGTTTCCAAGAAGTGGCTGGTGAATTTGAACTGCCAACTTTTTGGTTAGCAAACAGATGCTTAACCACTGCATCACAAGGGCTCCATTAAATAAATAAGTAAAATAGTTTATTGATATCTGTAGATCTCAGGACTACTGTAATTATCAACACTCAAAATTAGGTACTTATTTCTGTGGTGTAATAAAGTATAGACTGATAACATATAAGAAATAAAAGAAATGATAGAACGATAATTATCTATCATGATTATATAACTCTCTGAAAACCTAGGCCCATATAGGAGCCCCGGTGGCCCAATAGTTAAAGTGCTAAGCTGCTAAGGTGAGCAGTTCAAACCAACCAGCTGCTCAGGTGGAAAAAGATGTGGCAGTCTGCTTCTGTAAAGATATTTAGCCTCAGAAACTCTATGGGGAAGTTCTGCTCTGTCTTATAGGATTACTGTGAGTCAGAATCGACTGCAGCGGGTTTGGTTTTGGAGCTCTGGTGGTCCAGTGGTTAGGACCTTGGCTGCTAACCAAAAGGCTGGCAGTTCAAATTCAACCTCCTTGGAAACTCTATGGGGCAGTTCTACTTGTCCTGTGGGGTTCCTATGAGTCATAATCAACTCGATAGCAACGGGTTTCGAGTTTATAACAAAGCAGAAAGACTTCAGTTTTTACTGGAGTGTGGTCAACCATAACATCATAAGCATCAACCATAAAACAATAAATATCTTCTAGAGGAGAAAATATATACATTATACAAAGAGATTACAGAATGAACATATACCACGTGAAGGGCATAGTTAAATTTTTTCGTAATTTTGACACATATATGATAATGCTTATTTTCATGAATTGTAAGTATTAAATTAAGTATGATCTTGTCTGTCTTGTAGTGAATAGAATTTGAAATAATTGGCTTCAGGGCTGGTTTTAATGTCCTGCATTTCCAGTAAAAATAAATTAAAAAAACTGATGGTTTAAGTCTGAGAATATGTCTTATTTTTTGCTATATTCACTCAAAATTATACCAGGCTTGCATTTTTTTTTTTTTTACATGTGGTCATCCAAGATACAACAATTGGTCTCTATTTGCCTGGAGCAATAGAGGAAGAAAGAGAGTCAGGAATAGGAAGAGGAAATAAATGTAGAACTTGTTGCCTCCATGAACAGCTGTCCCCTTTGCCTTGGGACCAAGAACTTGATGGTGCTCAGCTACCATCACTGAGCATTTTGATCAAAGATTCTATAGAAGAATTCTGATCAAATGGAGAAAATACAGAACAGAACTTAAAATTCTCATGGAATCCAGACTTTCTGGTGCCATTGAGCCTGGACGAACCCCTGAAACTATTACCCTGAGATAATCTTTAAACCAAAAAATATTCCCTGAAGTCTTCTTATAACCAAACAATAGTTTAGCTAAACTAGTAAAGAACGTAAAAAAATTTTTTTTTTTTTTTAGTAAAGAATGTGTGTCTTGAGAATTACGCTCTTTCAAAATCAATCTATATGGGATCAAATTGAGAAAAGCAACTCAAAATATTAGAAAACTTATAGAGCAGTGAGTTTATTTTAAAGTGGAAGAAAAAAATTGGAAAAGTAGGGTGAGAATGGTTGTACAATTTGAAATACATAATCAATGTCACTTAACTGTACAAATAAGAATTGTTGAATTGATGTATGTTCTGCTATATATATTCTCAACAACAAGAGGTAAAATAAATTATAAAAAAAATTGAACCCGGATCCTCGTGCCATCGCTACTTCTTACATATTTGGATGTTCAGACCAGAAGAGCTGAGGCTGGGGTTCCCCTATCAGTTCTGTACATTTTCTTCCTTCCTTTTTTCTTTTTTAATAAATAAAATGAAGATGCTTTTCATCTTCAAAAAAATATGTATGTACACATACATATATACAAGGGATCTGAGAGTTTGGCCCATGTTTCAATTGTTCTTTATAAATCAATTACTGTGATATCAAACGACTTGAAGACTTCACTAAGACTTTTATAATTAAAGTTATAAATTGTTATATCTTATTTCATTATTCATTATACCCTCTCCCACCCCACCCTCCACAATCTCCAAAATCAGCTAAATCTGGTGAAATTTCAAATTAGAACAGTAAAATGTTCTGAGTGCAGCTATGGCTTTAATTATCTCTACAATGATCAGAATCAAATTAAAAGGGTAAATTTAATCTACTAGACTGTACTACTTACAAAACAGCTGTAACAATTCATGGAAATTTGTAGAACACTTTTATTAGTTTGATCCCATCCAGGACTAAGACCAATGATTATCATTCCTAGACACTCCAAACTCACTTAACAAATGTAAATCATCAACAGTGGAAAATGCCAAGAATGAAAAATGTTTTGCAGCCCCAGACACATAAGGCCACTTAAGGTTAGGAAGCAAAATTTAAAACCCTTTGGCTAATAAGTAAAAACTAAAAACCAAACCCATTACCATTGATTTAATTCCAACTCATAGCAACCCTATAGAATAAAGTAGAACTGCCCCATAGGATTTCCAAGGCTGTAATCTTTACGGAAGTAGACTGCCACATCTTTCTGCCTAGGAGCAGCTGGTGGGTTCAAACTGTTGACCTTTCAGTTAGCAGGTGAGCGCTTAACACTGTGCCACCAGGGCTACTACACAGGATATAGAGTGGTTCCATAGTGACACTCATCACTTTGGACATTGTTCTGGAACTCATTCCTTGTAGATGTTAAGAGATTCAGACATTCAGTTATTAGCCCTGGTGGTACAGTGGTATTCGTGTTCTTTTAGTGTCTACGAATAATAATCGTTGTCTTGGTCCTTGATGGCACTAGAAATACACGCTGACTTATCTCTATGCTCATTTTTCATAAAACATAATAAATTTTTTTGTTGTTGTTGCTGTAGTTTGTTTGTTTTAATTCTTCACAGGACTATTGAATCCACACTGGTGAGTAATAGAAAAATCACGAAGTTGCACATACTGAACAATCAGAAATGTCCTTCTTCAGCTAAGAGGCTTACTTTCATAACCCATCTTTCAAAGTGGGATATTAAAAATCATGCCTTAGTATAGTAAATGACAAACTGCCATGGCTTATTGAAGCAGCAAATGCCCTCAGAAAATCCATCTGGTTCAGCCATCCACCTCTGAATGCTACGTGCTCTGATAAAGGGGCAGAAGCACCTAGAAGCCAGCCAGGAATATGCTCAGTTTACCTCTGCTTTTCCTTTTTGGCTCTTCATTTTCATCAGTCCCCTGGACATGGGCTTAACTGATTTCAGGCTTGAGTTAATTTGAATGTTGATTTAGACATTACTGAGGTTATATCACATTTATTTATTCACTTAAATCATATTTATTGAGCATTTGCTACCTGTGCTCAAGGCACCACACGTTACAACATCCTCTCCCCACCTGCTGGCCTGGCCAGAGCTTGGGTAACCCTCTGACTGCTATAAGAGTTTGCAGGACCTTAGAACTCTCTCTTTTATACCTTGGTCCAGCACCATCATACCCTTCATATTCCTGATAGATCTGTAGCCAACTCTTCACATTCCAAAGTAAGGAGACACAGATTATTTTGAATTTGTGCTGTGTGTCAGGCCCTGAGGACCCAGAAGTGAAATAATCCCAGCTATTAGGAAATTCACAATGGCATAGAAGAGACAGAACACACAGACCAAAAAAAAAAAAAAACAAACTTTATCCTGTTATATGCAGAGATATGTATAATTCAGAATGTCATTGGATGTGTAGAAGGGGTCCTACAGCCACCTTGGAGTAAATTGGGATGCTCTTAATCATGGCAGCACATGTCAATGTTAAAATCATCATCAGCAATACACAGATAAAGCTGAATTGAAATGTCACTTACGGACTCTACCTGTGCTTGCAAATCATTAAATAAATTTATGAAAAAAGGATCTGCTGCATGAATGAATGGATTAATGTTTTTAAAATTATTAGGACCACCTTCTCTAGCCCAGAACCGAGGACTCTTCTTTGCCATTTTGATCTACCTCTTCTGTAACACATTTCTCACTGCAAATCAAATCTGTGTTGCCATACTCAGGGGTGTCCTGCAACCTAGGAATACTCCTCCCACTCCACTGGAGCAAAAAGGCACATTTCAAGAGCAACCTTTTAGAAGCAATGCCTCACCTCTCTTTCAGATTCAAATTGGACTAGAGACTTGACTTCAGTGGTGGAGCCTGCTGGCTGACAGTACAGGCTGGGAGCATGGCCTGTTAATATGGATGTGGTCAGCTTGGCTTTGTGGTGCATACACTAAGGGCAGCATACGCACCGGGCAATCTCAACATCTTTGCATAGGACCAGATGTGCTCATACCCAAAACGACAGTGATATTTTATGTGGTTTATAGTTCACAAAGCTCTTCTGCTATGTAATCTCATTTAATCCTCTGAACAACCCTGAAACATCCAGAGGAGGACATTTGTTCTGAACGATTAACTAAATTTTCCAGGTCAGACAACTAACCAGTGTCAGGACTTCCTGATGAACATGCCGTGAAAGAAATCAGACTTCTGATTCTGATATAAAAACATTTACATTGCAATTTCTAATACCAGCCAGTGCCCTCTTGTCAATTCTTTCCCAAATTTTGGGAAAAAGTAAATAAACCAAGAGCCAGAAAATCTGAAAAGATAATCAAAAGGGTAGAAGAAGTTAAAATTTTTGTTTTTTAATAGTAACTTCTTCAGGAAAGAAAAGCTAAAGAAAAGAGCAATCCTGAAGAACCTTTCTGGACTCCATTCCAAGAAAAACCGAGAAACATATGTTGTACCTGCTGCTGATTACCTGCATCCACAGATGTAGAAGGCAGCACTCAAAATCACAATGATTAAGAAATGTGGCAGTGGTCCCAGCAGCCAGGCGGCCCAGCTTTGAGAAGGCTCTGGGCGCACCAGGGCCTGCGGGCACCCGGCACCTGCCCTCCCCGCTGCGCGGAAGCCCAAGAGGGTGGAAAGGGGAGCCCAAGACGAGGTGGGAAAGTTGTCAGCTAAGCCTGCTCCTGCAGAAGTGGAAACAAAGCCAAGAAAGGCACCAGTAAAAGATAAATTTTCAGACAAAAAATGCAAACAAAAGGGAAAAGGGGCGCAAAAGGAAAACAATCGCTGAAGTGACTAACCAAGAAACTAAAAGATTTATCTGCAGAAAATGGAGAAACTAAAAACAAGGAGAGTCTAGCCTCTGAAGGAGAGAAAGAATCCAAGTCTGATTGTTTGTCTACTGTGTCTTAACAGTGTCCCTGTATTTCCTTTCTTTTACAATCCAGATGAGTATTTTTATCAGCTATTTTGTAAATGCAAGTTTTGTAGTAGCTCTAGAAACATTTTTAAGAAGGAGGAAATCCCAATCTTATTCCATTTTTTAAAGGGTACATGCTTTTTTTAAGAGATGAAATCGTTTGCTGGTTGCTTATTTTTTGGTACAACCAGAAAAAAAGGGGCTGTTGAATGGTGGGAGGTTTGACCGTACTGGGTGTCAATGTAACATTTCATAAGCAGAGGGGTGCAGTTTTTATATCCCATAATACAAAGCAGACTTAGTGGCAATTTGGAGTTGCAGTCATGCATTTATATGTCTTCAATGTTTTAAATTACTTCTACTTCTGTATTGTTTTTCAGTAGAATTGTTTCTTAAAGAAAATGGCTCCCTGGTTGGCTCTCCCTGTCGGAACTGTGCATTCTGTCATGTCTTCCCTTGTCAGGTTTTCCTTACAACTTCATGCGCTGTGAAAGGTTAAACGTTTGAGTGTGTAGTGTGTGTGATATTACATTGTGAATTAGTGGGACCTATTATGATGTAACAGCTTATCAACAATTGAAGATAATAGACACTTGATATCCTCTTAAGGAAAATTTGCCTCCAAATTTAAAGCTGGAATTTAGAAAAGACATAACTACACATGGCTTTTTAGAATTTTGTTATGTACAGTAAGAATTGTGTACAAATTATTCATAATGCCTCTGTACTGATCCTCAAACAATCAATAAAATACCAATTATTAAAAAAATGTGGCAGTGCAGAATTCAGAGCCTCACTGGCCAGAGTGCCCCGGCAGCCTGAGCTCAGGCGTATTGAAACATCGGCTCTAGGTGGAAGGGCGAGATTATCTGCACCTTTATGACGTGAGTGTCCCCAGCCCCTCCTTCCCCCAGCTCGTTATTACAGTGAAACTCCCTGTATATGTGCTTATTATCCTGGTATTGTGCTTTATCTTTGAACAGTTATTCAGCATATATTATTTTTTTTAATTTAGTTATTTCGATCTGTACAATACACGCCTGTTACTTGGGGGGAGGGGAAACTTACTCTGAGAGCTTTGATGGCCTTTTGAATTTCTGCTGCAAGCTGTTGAAATCCTGGGCAAACTTTATTTTTACCAGAAGTGTAAAAATACCCATATAAGTTATCTCTTTGCCTGTTTATATAAGAAGCTAATAAAACACTGGAAAACACAAAGTAACATGAGCATTAAAAAAAAAAAAATTCCACGAGTATTCCTTAAGCATTTGGAATGTGCAAGGAATTGTAATTGATGCTCTGTGTGATCATGAAAGAATAAGATATGACTGACTTCTGAAATTCAAATTAAATGGCATGTAAGAAGATAACCCAAGGTGTCATAACTGCTTCACATAATTTACTTAAAGTGATAAAGAATTATTTCTTACAAAATAAATGGAATATCTCTTTGCATTACATGTATTTGACACATTTAGATCTCAAATTATGTCTTTTCCTAAGGAATTGTTCACTTTACACAGTGAAAGACCTGTGACAAATTAAATATTTCAGATTATGCAGGGCCCAGCTGGTAAAATTGTTAGCTGTATTCTAAATTTATGGCAAGAACTAATTTAAGATAAGGTAACTATATTTGACCAAAAAAAAAAAATTTTAAACCAGGTGCAAAATATCTCATCCCTGAGGGTAATAAAAGAAAACACAAAGTCTTGGTTTGAGTTTACAATATTTTTCTTAGAGCTTAAATGAGATTCTCAATAGGCAGAAGTAAATAGCTAGTTTCTAAAAAAAAAAAAAAAAAACTTTAAAAAAGTAAATAGCTAGTTTCTAAAAAAAAAAAATAGCTAGTTTAGGAAATAGAAATCAGAAATTCCATCCATCTACGATTATGATGTGTTATTAAAAATCTTGTCTTATAATAGATTTGATTTAGGTGTCATCTGTGTCTCAAGTTCTCCATTATTTTCTAAATTTTGTTAAAGGTTGTTCCTTTTGAAGAAGCCATTGTAACTTTCAAAATTGTTCTGCTTTGTTCTATTTTCAATATGTTTTCTGTTCTGCAGTAAGACGATGACTTGCCAGAAACAGAACATCTTATGAGTTTGTAAAACAACAATTTCTAAATCAAAAGCATGTCATAGAGCCTATATCAGAGAAGGCATTTAGAAAAGTGAAGCACTGAAAAAGACTAGAAGCTCCCAACACTAGTACCTTAGTCACTAGATAACCCTATGTCTCCTAAGACAGTAAGAATTGGAGGTGCAGGAAGCAATAGTGGCTGCATTTCAGGTTTTTTATGAAAACAAAAACAAAAACCCCTTTTGCCAGCAATTCTGACTCAGCGATCCTACTGGACAGAGGAGAAATGCCCCATAGGGTTTCCAAGGAGTGGCTGGTAGTTTTAAACTGCCTACATTTTGGTTAGCAGCCTAGCTCTTAACCACTGTGCCACCAGGACTGAGTTAAAACTGATGAAGTGTGCACTTGGTATGGATAATATTGTATAACAATAATAAAGATGGATAATATTAATAAAAATGATCTGACACTTGCTTTCATACTGCTCTTTCCTGTAAATCTTTTTCTCTAATCAAAGAAGATTAAATCACAGAGAAGTCCTGGGTGATCATATAAGGATATAACAAAGATCCAAACTACTGAATATAGGTATAGGGGCATGGCTGATGGTGACCATACTTGTAGTACAACAAGATAGTGCTTGCTATTTAACAAGCATATATTGGACCAACACTTGCGGCAGGCTTATGCTGAAGTAGACGATGCAGGGTGTGAGGGTGCTCATTTTCCCAGGACAGACGGGTTGATAAACAAACAAGTAGCATTTGTATTAGGAAGACAAATCAGAAGGCAATGAGGGTGCAGGGGTGGAATGTGTTAGGGAAACTACAGAAGGAGGATTTCATCTCTTTATCCATGTCTGGTCCTGCATAGTCCGTCCCTGCCATCCTCCAGGCAGTAGTCTAGGTACTGGAGTGCCACCGTGTTGTTCAACTCTTCCAGCTATGAGACAGAAGAGCAGCCCTATTTTTCAACTGAGGATAGTGCAGCTTATAAAGTTGCTAAAATGTTCATAATTACATGGCTATTAATTGAGCAGTGAGATGCAAATCAGAATTTTAAAGAAGAGAAAAGTCCTTGCTCTTAGCCACTACACAGACTGTTTTCCATCCCTGGAGAGCTGTGGATCATTTTAAGCATGATCTGATTTGTGTTTTAGAAAAATACCTCTGGTGAAAACATGCAGGGAGAGAATACAGTCAAGGGAGTCAGTTGGGGAGATTATTGCAAAAAAAAAGTAAAGAAAAGAAATGAACATTATGCTAAAGAAAGTGAGGATAGAGAAGACAGGGTGAGTGCAAGAAAGATGAACAGCAGAGGAAAGAAAATTGAAATCACAAACTAAGTGACATCACACTATAGTTGTTTGAGGGGATTTGATTATCTGGGGTCTAAACAAGGATAGTATGTTTAAGTACAACACAACAACCTAGAAATGATTACTAAAGGGTGCAGAGTTGCAAAACAAAACAAACCTCTTATCCTTTTATTACCAAATTAAAGATAAACTAAAATCACCATTATAAGCTTTACATATGAGTAGAAGTTTGATAAGATTGGCAGGAGGCTAAAAATAAAATCAACACATCCTTAGGTGAGTACTGAGGCAGAGCTTCAAAAGGTCACCCAATCTCATGAGTGTAGATAATAATATATTTTTTACATCAAAGACAAGTAGCATGAATCTTTATAGAAGGAGTTAGGTGCAGCCATGAGGAAAGAACAAAAGGCAGATAATGGATAGGTATATCCATGCCTAGTACTTGTAGGACCTGACTTGAAAAACAAGAGGAATTTCCCTTAAATATGTAGGCCCAGCACGTATTTCCGATTGTGCACTAATGAAGCAGCTCACTTAGCAGAATGAATTAAAAAGCCTAGTGAAATGCTCAATTAAATAAAGAAGCAAGTGAATATTTTCTGCCACTTGAATTATTTAAAGATAGTTCGAATGGGGGTTCCCATCCCTGGCCAACATATAAACTTCCTTGCAGGACGTGACTTCAGGCACGCACAGAATAGAGTCTGTTTCCTTAGCTTGAAATTTAAAGCCCTTCATTTTTTGCCTCAAACTTCTTTTATACAACATTCTTCCACACGTTCTTCATCCTTAAGTATCAAATACACTGACTTGTTTGCCTCCTTATCATTCTTTGAATGCACCTGACTTTCCTAATGCCGTCACTCTGAGGTCATTCTTCCTAACTGGTTTGCTCTTGATTCTACTTTAATTTATCAAAATCTTAGCCTATCCTTCAAAATACTGCCTCTATATAGCCTTTCTAAGGACCCCAGTTAGAATTAATTACCACTCATTCTACACTTCACAGACGCTACTTGTATTTCATATCAATACTTATGTATTTTTGTTAAGTGAGTTAATATTTTTATAATGTTGGGCATATGGGGAACACCATCTCAGTGTTTGCTCTTATTCTGTCTTTCTTAGAATGCACATAAAATGCTACATTCCATATTGGGTACTTTATGTATATATTCCCAAGTTAATGCAACAATTCAGTAAGGTGGGTATTAATATGCCCATTTTCTGAGAAAACTGAGATTCAAAATTCTGTGACACTTGTGTAATTATGAAATAATGGAAACAGGATTTGAACCCAAATGTGCCTGACTCCAAAGCCTTCAACTTTTCTGTCACACATATAGCACAACCTCCTTTCCTAGGATGTAAATCCTAATAGATAGAAAAAAAGTCCATGTTTTATTCATGTCTGAAAACTTCACAGTTCACAGCTGGAACTCACTAAATACCTCCAAAAAATCTGTGTTGAATTTGGTTTAATTATACTACCCAGGTAGCCTGGATGCAGCTATGAAAGACGGAGATACTGCGGAGAACAGAACCATAGAAGAATGCATCCCACTTATGAAGCTGTGGATTTCAATGTCAATATTGGTAATTTAATTACACTAATATTTACTGGATGTTTTCTCTGATGACATGGAGCTGCTGGATATATCAGTGTTCAATGCACTGTTTCTGTTTTCAAAAAATTCCAAATAAATGGTGAGAAGAAACTTTGTAAAGAAATAACTACATATCAAGCCGATATATAATTGTCACAAGAAAAGTCCAAAGAGATTTGAAAAGAATTAAGAATATCAGTTTTTTGAGATTTCAACAATACTCCATCTTGGTCATGAATTCTTCCTTCTTTGCAATACACTATTCATGAACTAAAATCGATTTAACTTGATAAATATCATTACTTTTTCTTAAAAACAATATGCAAGAGATGGAGCCAACATGGCACTCTATACAGAAAAATCATGCCATCCCTCTGCAGCAAAGAACTGAAAAACTAAGAAAAACAGACACAAATGTCAATCCTGGAACCTTAAGCATCAAATGAAGGGATAAAGAACTAGATCAAACACTAAATGGAAGAAGAAACTGAAGGAAAACAGAGAACAAGGAGAGATGCAGATTGGAGGCCCCCTGCCAACTAACATGGCACAGCATTGCAATCTTGAAACAAGGCCAACAATGACTCCAGACAGAGAGTACAGGAAGGCAACTTCACGGAGCTCAAAACAGGAGACAGAATGCTCAGTGTCACAGATTAAATTATGTCCCCCCCCCAAAATGTGTGTATCAATTTGGCTGGGCCATGATTTCCTCCATTTTGTGATTGTAATTTTATATTAAAGAGGATTAGGGTGGGATTGTAACACTCTTACTAAGGTCACACCCCTCATCCAATGCAAAGGGAGTTTACCTGTGGCGTGGCCTGTACCACCTTCTTTCTCACAAGAGATAAAAGCAGCACCAGGAGCAGAGGGGATCCTTTGGACCCGAGGTCCCTCCACCTGAGAAGCTCCTTGACCAGCGGAAGATTGAGGACAAGGACCTCCTCCAGAGCTAAAACCAAACCGACTCCCATTGAGTCAATTCTGACTCATAGTGACCCTATAGGACAGAGTAGAACTGCCCAATAGAGTTTTCAAGAAGTGCCTGGAGGATTTGAACTGCCAACCTTTTGGTTAGCAGCCATAGCACTTAACCACTATGCCACCAGGGTTTCCCCTCCAGAGCTAAGAGTGAGAAAAAGCCTTCCCCTGGAGCTGATGCCCTGAATTTGGACCTTTACCCAAATTTACTGTGAGGAAATAAATTTCTTTTTGTTCAAGCCACCCACTTATGGTATTTCTGTTACAGCAGCACTAGATGACTAAGACAGAATTTGGTACTGGGAGAGTAGGGTGCTGTTCTAACAGATACCTAAAATGTAGAAGCTGTTTTCAAACTGTGAATAGATAGAGGAGCGGCACTAGCAGCAGAACCAGGTGACCAGAGAAAGATGGCACTACAGCGGACCCATGGAGCAAGACAGCTGAGTGCCTGTGTGCAGGAGGCTTCCTAGTGGAGCGGGGTGCCTCCAGGCACTTGTTAGTAGAGCTTGGCTTGCTGACCCATGGAGCGAGAGCTGAGCACTTATGCACAGGAGGCTTCCTGACAGAGTGGAGTACCTCTGGGCCCTTATTAGTGGAGCTACAGAGCTTTGGAACACTTGCTCCTGCAGGGCAGTTGGAGGCATGAAGACAGAGAATTTGAGAGGCCAAGAAACTAGGAAGCAGAAGCTGAAGAGACAAGGAACACAAGAAGACAAGGTGCTTCAATCTCAAAAGGTATGGTCATGACCTCAGAAGTTTCAAAGGGTGGAGCCATGGACTCTGGTGTTTCTAAGGGTGGAGTCACCACTCAGATAACTAGGAGAATGGTGCACCTAAAGCCCAGGGAGCAGAGTTGCTGTCCCAGTGGCCCTGGAAGGTGGAGCTGAAGTCCAGGGCCAAGGGGCCTCCACTCAGAATCTGGAGAGTTGTAGCCAATACCTAGAGTCTGGAGGGCAGGGCCATTATGTAAATTGTCTCAGAGAACACAGCATGATTTTCAAAGCCTTGAGGGCTAATGTAATGTGTTTTGTTGGCTTGCTTGTTGCCTGTCATCCCTTCTTTCCCTTCAGTTTCTCCCATTTGTAATGAAAATCTCTAGCTTGTGCCTGTTCTGCCATTGTACATTTGGAAGCAGACAACTTGTGTTCTAGATTTCACAGATAAAGAAGTTTTGGATTTTAGACTTGGAGTTGATTTAAGACTTTTGCTATGATATGATGGGGTGAATGTGTCTTACATGTAGCAAGGTCATGAATTTTGAGGGACCAAAGGGTAGAATGTCATGGATTGAATTGTGCCCCCCAAAATATGTGTCAGCTTCGTTAGGCCATGATTCCCAGCATGGTGTGGTTACCCTTCATGTTGTGATTGTAATTTTATGTGAAAGAGGTTTAGGGTGGGATTGTAACACCCTTACTAGGGTCACATCCCTGAGTCAATATGAAGAGAGTTTTCCTGGGACCTGCACAACCTTTTATCTTACAAGAGATAAAAGGAAAGGGAAGCAGGCAGAGAATGGGGGCCTCATACTACCACGAAAGCAGTGCCAGGAGCAGAGCACATCCTTTGGACCCAGGGTCCCTATGCAGAGAAGCTCCTAGTCTAGGGGAAGATTGATGAGAAGACTGACAGAGAGAGAAAGCCTTCCCCTGGAGCTGACACCCTGATTTTGGACTTTTAGCCTACTTTACTGTGAGGAAAAAAATTTCTCTTTGTTAAAGCCATCCACTTGTGGTATTTCTGTTACAGCAGCACTAGATGATTAAGACAAGACTGTAATGTCCCAAGTTAGTGAGTCAGAACAGAGGCCTCTCCTGATTCACATAGCCGCAGGGGCTGACAAACCCAAGATTGGCAGATTGGAGAGCAAGGCTCCTGCTTACAGGATGCAAAGATTGACGTAGCCAAGATCAGTAGGCAAGATGGCAGGAAAGCTGCTAGCTCAGGTCCCAAGAACCGGAGGTGAGAGGAACAGGATCCAGTTGCAGGATCCAGAACAAGCAAAAGCTCACGAGCCCTGCCAGAACATCTGCACACATTCAATGCAGGTCACAAGGTCAAATTCCATTTCAACCGAGCGGCTACTCACAGCAGATCCCATCAAGCGGTGACCACATATCAAATCTCAACAGGGAAGTGACCACAACATCACACGACTGCCAAAACACTGAGAATCAGGGCCCAGCCAAGTTGACACACAATCATAACTATCACAACATATATACAGAGATACACGTATACAGTGTATACATATATATATATATACACATGCACGCACATACATATATATACATGTGTACAGTGTTCAAGAATATGTATACATACAGTGTTCAAGCTCTGGCCTCAGACTTTATTTAGGTTATCTATTTGAAAGGCCCTAGAATGGGCATTATTATCCCTATTGTTAAAATGAGGAAATTTAGGCACGGAGAGGTTACATTACCTTGTCCAAGGTCCTACTGCTAGTTAATGGACAAACCAAGGTTTGAATCCTGACAGCCTGTTAGCTACCTGAGACTTGAGAGCCCTACTTTTAACCTCTACGCTACAGAGTGGAACAAAGAAAACAGGTGAAAAGATGACTGCCTAGATTTTTAGTTGGTGAATTTTAGGAGATAGGGGGCCATTGTTTGTTAGATGGATGAATAACTAGGTCTGGGGTGGGAGGTAAGAGGAGATTACTGAAAATAGATGGGCTCAAAGTATCGTCAAGTGTCTGGTCTACATACGACTTGGGATCATGAAGATAGCAGACAGAGTGTTTCAAATCACTGTTAGGAGGTATGGATGAAATCAGAGGAATATGACTTATTATCAAGAATTGTAATGTAATCTGTGTGTATCTTCCCATCCAGTCTATGCTCTATGAATAGAGTCCTAGACCCTTATGGTGCCAAACAAGGTCTTCCCTGTGCAGCACATTTATGCTTCCCCAGCCTCATTTCCCTCCAATGCGGAATTACTGCCAATGACCCAGCCATTCCAACCAATTTGCAGTTTTCTATCTGTCCTTTGTTTTTGTGCTAGGTTTTCTCTCTTATCAGCTGAGTGTGTATGGAATGCTCCATTTTAAGGAAAGTCACGAGAAACCTAACAAACAGTATAGGTTTCTCGTGACTTTCCTTGAAGAAGCCTTCCCTTAACTGCTAAGACCAGGGTATATGGAAACCCCTGTACCCTCTCAGCACTCTGTGTACACATCCGTGCACACACTGGCCTCCACTAGTCTAGAAGATATAGAAGAGGAGAAGTCTGCACTAGTAGTTTATCCTCAGCACCTGGCACAGGGCCTGCACCTGGTAGACAATAAATGATTTTAAATGATTAAAGGAATGATCAAATAAGTGAATGAATGAAATCAAAGAGGTCAGATCATTATGTTTAAATAACTGAGTAAGTTGTATATTTCTGTTTGTGTGTATGATTTCAAGAATCACTCTACCTGGGTTTGTAGCCTGTCTTCCCACATTTGAAATATGTAGCCTATTAAGAATGTTTTAACTCTCTTTTCTCATCTGAAAAATGAGAATGATAATACCACCTACCTCATGGCATTGTTGAGAGAATTAAATGAATGAATACAAGTAAAACACTTCCTGAGTATATTGGACATAGGAAGCTCAATAGACTTCCTGTTTGGAATAAAGTTTAGAGAACAAGATAGCTGACTTATTTGGTTCACTAATAATGTTTACATGAAGCAAAAATTATATATTTTTGTTTAGAGCATCTAATTGGTATTCAAAATATTTTTGCTAATTCATGTGGTGTGTTTTTTTTAATAATTTTTATTGTGCTTCAAGTGAAAGTCCACAAATCAAGTCAGTTTCCCACACAAAAACCCATATACACCTTGCTACACACTCCCAATTACTCTCCCCCTAATGAGACAGCCCACTCTCTCCCTCCACTCTTTCTTCTCGCCTCCCTTTCACCAGCCTCTAACCCCCTCCACCCTCTCATCTCCCCTCCAGGCAGGAGCTACCAACATAGTCTCAAGTGTCCACCTGATCCAAGAAGCTCACTCCTCACCAGCATTCCCCTCCAACCCATTGTCCAGTCCAATCTATGTCCGAGGAGTTGGCTTTGGGAATGGTTCCTGTCCTGGGGCAACAGAAGGTCTGGGGGCCATGACCACCGGGGTCCCTCCAGTCTCAGTCAGACCACCAAGACTGGTCTTATGAGAACTTGGGGTCTGCATCCCACTGCTCCCCCAAACCCCCAGGGGCTCCCTACCGTGTTCTGCATCAGGGAAGTCACCGGTTGTAGCCAGGCACCATCTAGTTCCTCCTGTCCCAGGATAATGTAGTTGTAGGTTCATGTGGCCCCCTCTGCCCCCCGGGCTCACAATCACCCTGTATCCCTGGTGTTCCCCACTCTCCCTTGATCCAGGTGGGCTGAGACCAACTGATGCATCCCAGATGGCTGCCTGCTAGTGTTCAAGACCCTAGACAACACTCCTCAAAGTGGGATACAGAATGTTTTCCTAATAGACCCTATCATGCCAATTGACTTAGATGTCCCCTGAAACCATGGTACCCAGACCCCTGCCCCTGCTACGCTGGCCTTTGAAGCATCCAATTTATTCAGGAAACTTCTTTGCTTTTGGTTTAGTCCAATTGCGCTGACCTCCCCTGTACCGCGCGCTGTCTTTCCTTTCACCTAAAGTAGTTCTTATCTACTACCTAATTAGTGAATAAACCTTGCCCACTCTCCCTTCTTCCCCCTCTTGTAACCATGAAAGAATGTTTTCTTCTCAGTTTAAACTATTTCTCAAGTTCTTATAATAGTGGTCTTATACAATATTTGTCCTTTTGCAACTGACTAATTTCACTCAGCATAATGCCTTCCAGGTTCCTCCATGTTATGAAATGTTTCACAGATTCCTCACTGTTCTTTATCGATGTGTAGTATTCCATTGTGTGAATATACCACAATTTATTTATCCATTCATCCATTGATGGGCACCTTGGTTGCTTCCATGTTTTTGCTGTTGTAAACAGTGCTGCAATAAACATGGGTGTTCATGTATCTGTTCGTGTAAAAGCTCTTATTTCTCTAGGATATATTCCAAGGAGTGGGATTGCTGGACCTTACGGTAGTTCTATTTCTAGCTTTTTAAGGAAGCGCCAAATCAATTTCCAAAGTGGTTGTACCATTTGACATTCCCACCAGCAGTGTAGAACTGTTCCAATCTCTCCACAGCATCTCCAACATTTATTATTTTGTGTTTTTTGGATTAATGCCAGCCTTGTTGGAGTGAAATGAAATCTCATTGTAGTTTTGATTTGCATTTCTCTAATGGCTAATGATTGTGAACATTTCCTCATATATCTGTTAGCTACCTGAATGCCTTCTTTAGTGAAGTGTCTATTCATATCTTTTGCCCATTTTTTAACTGGGTTATTTGTCTTTTTGCAGTTGAGTTTTTGCAGTATTATGTAGATTTTAGAGATCAGGCACTGATCAGAAATGTCATAGCTAAAAACTTTTTCCCAGTCCGTAGGTAGTCTTTTTACTTTTTTGGTGAAGTCTTTGGATGAGCATAAGTGTTTGATTTTTGGGAGCTCCCAGTTATCTAGTTTTTCTTCTACGTTCTTTATAATATTTTCTATACTGTTTATGCCATGTGTTAGGGCTCCTAACATTGTCCCTAATTTTTCTTCCATGATCTTTATCGTTTTAGATTTTATATTTAGGTCTTTGATCCATTTTGAGTTACTTTTTGTGCATGGAGTGACGTATGGGTCTTGTTTCATTTTTTTGCAGATGGGTATCCAGTTATGCCAGCACCATTTGTTAAAAAGACTGTATTTTCCCCATTTAACTGTTTTGGGCCTTTGTCAAATATCAACTGCTCATATGCGAATGGATTTATGTCTGGATTCTCAATTCTGTTCCATTGGTCCATGTATCTGTTCTTGTACCAATACCAGGCTGTTTTGACTACTGTGGCGGTATAATAGGTTGTAAAATCAGGTAAAGTAACGCCTCCCACTTTGTTCTTCTTTTTCAGTAATGCCTTATTTATCTGGGGCCTCTTTCCCTTCCATATGAAATTGGTGATTTGTTTCTCCATCTCATTAAAGAATGTCCTTGGGATTTGGATCGGAATTGCATTAAATGTATAGATCACTTTTGGTAGAATAGACATTTGTATAATGTTAAGTCTTCCTATCCACGAGCAAGGTATGTTCTTCCACTTATGTAAGTTTCTTTTGGTTTCTTGCAGAAGTGTACTGTAGTTTTCTTTGTATAAGTCTTTTACATCTCTGGTAAGATTTATTTCTAAGTATTTTAACTTCTTGGGGCTACTGTAAATGGGATTGATTTGGTGATTTCCTCTTCGATGTTCTTTTTGGTGGTGTAGAGGAATCCAACTGATTTTTATATGTTTATCTTGTATCCCGACACTCTGCTGAACTCTTCTATTAGTTTCAGTAGTTTTCTAGAGGATTCTTTAGGGTTTTCTGTGTATAAGATCATGTCATCTGCAAACAGAGATACTTTGACTTCTTCCTTGCCAATCTGAATGCCCTTTATTTCTTTATCTAGCCTAATTGCTCTGGCTAGGACCTCCAGCACAATGTTGAATAAGAGTGGTGACAAAGGGCATCCTTGTCTGGTTCCCGATCTCAATAGGAATGTTTTCAGGCTCCTTCCACTTTGGGTGATGTTGGCTGTTGGCTTTGATTAAATGCCCTTTGTTATGTTCAGAAATTTTCTTTCTATTCCTATATTGCTGAGAGTTTTTATCATGAATGGGTGTTGAACTTTGTCAAATGCCCGCGATTCTTGTCTTGGTTTTATTTATGTGGTGGATTCCATTAATTGTTTTTCTAATGTTGATCCATCTCTTCATTAAAAAAAACCTGGTATGAATCCCACTTGGTCATGGTGAATTATTTTTTTGATATGTTGTTGAATTCTATCGGCTAGAATTTTGTTGAGGATTTTTGCATTGACATTCATGAGGGATATAGGCCTATAAATTTCTTTTCTTGTGGTGTCTTTACCTGGTTTTGGTATCAGGGGTATGGTGGCTTCATAGAATTAATTTGGCAGTATTCCATCCTTTTCTATGCTCTGAAATACCTTTAGTAGTAGTGGTGTTAACGCTTCTCTGAAAGTTTGGCAGAACTCTTCAGTGAAGCCATCTGGACCAGGGCTTTTTTTGTTGGAAGTTTTTTGATTACCTTTTCAATCTCTTCTTTTGTTATGGGTCTATTTAGTTGTTCTACCTCTGTTTGTGTTAGTTTAAGTAGGTAGTGTGTTTCTAGGAATTCATCCAATTCTCTAGGTTTTCAAATCTGTTTGAGTACAGTTTTTCATAGTAATCCTGTATGATTCTTTTAATTTCAGTTGGGTCTGTTGTAATATTGCCTATCTCATTTCTTACTTGGGTTATTTGCTTCCTCTCCTGTTTTTCTTTTGTCAATTTGGCCAATGGTTTATCAATTTTGTTGATTTTTTCAAAAAACCAGCTTTGGTCTTGTGAATTCTTTTAATTGTTTTTCTGTTTTCTATTTCATTTAATTCAGCTCCAATTTTTATTATTTGTTTTCTTCTGGAGCCTGTGGGGTTTTTTTTCTTTTTTCTTTTTTTTGCTGTCTTTCTATTTGTTGAAGTTGTAGGGATAGTTCTTTCATTTTGGCCCTTTCTTCTTTTTGGATGTGTGCATTTATTGATATAAATTGGCCTCTGAGCACCGCTTTTGCTGTGTCTCAAAGGTTCTGATAGGAAGTGTTTTCATTCTCATTGGATTCTATGAATTTCTTTATTCCATCCTTAATGTCTTCTATAATCCAGTTTTTTGAGCAGGGTATTGTTCAGTTTTCAAGTGTTTGATTTCTTTTCCCTGCTTTTCCTGTTACTGATTTCCACTTTTATGGTCTTATGGTCAGAGAAGATGCTTTGTAATATTTCAGTGTTTTGGATTCTGCTAAGACTCGCTTTATGACCTAATATGTGGTCTATTGTAGAGAATGTTCCATGTGCACTAGAAAAGAAAGTATAGTTAGTTGCTGTTGGGTGGAGTGTTCTGTATATGTCTACGAGGTCAGGTTGGTTGATTGTGGCATTTAGATCTTCTGTGTCCTTATTGAGCTTCTTTCTGGATGTCCTGTCCTTCACCGAAAGTACTGTGTTGAAGTCTCCTACTATTATTGTGGAGCTGTCTATCTCACTTTTCAATGCTGATAGAGTTTGTTTTATGTATCTTGCAGTCTTGTCATTGGGTGCATAAATATTTAATATGGTTATATCTTCTTCTTGTTCTGTCCCTTTAATCATTATGTAGTGTCCTTCCTTATCCTTTCTGATGGGTTTAACTTTAAAGTCTATTTTGTCAGAAATTAATATTGCCACTCCTGCTTTTTTTTGATTGTTGTTTGCTTGATATATTTTTTTCCATCCTTTGAGTTTTAGTTTGTGTTTCTAAGGTGTGTCTCTTGTAGGCAGCATATAGACGGATCTTGTTTTTTAATCCATTCTGCCACTCTCTGTCTCTTTATTGGTGCATTTAGTCCATTTACATTCAGGGTAATTATGGATAGGTATGAATTTTTATGAATTTAGTGCTATCATTTTGAAGTCTTTTTTTGTGTGTTTACAGCTTCTTTTTCCCACTTGATTTTATGTGCTGAGTAGATTTTCTTTATATATTGTCCTTTCCTTATATTTGTTGTTGTTTATTTTGTTTCTGTTCGGTCTGTATTTTTCCCTTATATTTTATTTTGTTGAGTAGGATAGTTTGTCTCCTTTGTGGTTACCTTATTATTTACCCTTATTTTTCTAAATTTATAACTAACTTTTATTTCTTTGTATCGCTGTATCTTCCTCTCCATCTGGAAGGTGTATGATTACATTTCTTAGTCCCTCTTTATTATTTTAATGTTGTCTTCTTTTATATAATAACATCGCCGTTACCCTGTGTTGGGCTTTTTTTTAAATCTTGCTTTTTTTTTTTTTTTTTGGATTTCCCTGTCTGGGTTGAATTCTGGTTGCTCTGCCCAGTGATCCAGTCTTGGGTCGATAGCTGATATTATTGATTTTCTAACCAAAGAACTCCCTTTAGTATTTCTTGTAGTTTTGGTTTGGTTTTTATGAATTCCTTCAACTTGTGTTTATCTGGAAATGTCTTAATTTCACCTTCATATTTAAGAGACAGTTTTGATGGATATAAGATTCTTGGCAGGCAATTTTTTTTCTTCAATTTTTTAAATATGTCATCTTATTGTCTTCTTGCCTGCATGGTTTCTGCCGAGTAGTCCGACCTTATTCTTATTGGCTCTCACTTGTAGGTGACTTTTCTTTTATCCCTCGCTGCTCTTGTATTGTCTCCTTATCTTTTGTTTTGGCAAGCTTGATTATAATATGTCTTGGCGACTTTCTTTTAAGATCTACCTTATGTGGAGTTCGATGAGCATCTTGGCTAGATCATCTTTCACAATATCAGGAAAGTTTTCTGCCAACAAATCCACAACAATTTTCTCTGTATTTTCTGTTATCCCTCCCTGTTCTGGTACTTCAATCACTCATAGGTTATTTCTCTTGATAGAGTCTATGCATTGTGTTTTTAAACTGTTTTTTCTAGGTAATTCCAAATTAGGTTAAGAATCATCTTGCCTAAAAGTAATTGGATGTATACATTTCAGGGTTTTTTTTTTTTTTCTGTAATGTTACATTTCTTTACAGCGAAAAATGATAGCTTGAAACTGTGACTTCAAAAATTTTGGCCTCGGAGCGGGGCCAAGATGGCGGACTAGGTGGACGCTACCGCGGATCCCTCTTGCAACAAAGACTCGGAAAAACAAGGGAATCGATCACATACATAACAATCTATGAACTCTGAACAACAAGCACAGACTTAGAGACAGAAAACGAACAAATACGGGCAGACAGCGACCGTTTTCAGAACGAGGAGCCAGCGTACCAGCCGACTACTTGGAAAATCTAGTTTCCCAGTGATGGCTCGGAGACAGCAGTCCATATCAAACCACATAAAGAAACAGACCATGACAGCTTCTCCAACCCCCCAAACAAAAGAATCAAAATCTTTCCCAAATGAAGATACAATCCTGGAATTATCAGATACAGAATATAAAAAACTAATTTACAGAATGCTTAAAGATATCACAAATGAAATTAGGATAAATGCAGAAAAAGCCAAGGAACACACTGATAAAACTGTTGAAGAACTCAAAAAGATTATTCAAGAACATAATGGAAAAATTAATAAGTTGCAAGAATCCATAGAGAGACAGCATGTAGAAATCCAAAAGATTAACAATAAAATTACAGAATTTGACAACGCAATAGAAAGTTAGAGGAGCAGACTCGAGCAATTAGAATGTAGACTGGGACTTCTGGAGGACCAGGGAAACAACACCAACATAGCTGAAAAAAAAATCAGATAAAAGAATTAAAAAAAAATGAAGAAACCCTAAGAATCATGTGGGACTCTATCAAGAAGGATAACTTGCGAGTGATTGGAGTCCCAGAACAGGGAGAGGGGACAGAAAACACAGAGAAAATAGTTGAAGAAATCCTGACACAAAACTTCCCTGACATCTTGAAAGACAAAAGGATATCTATCCAAGATGCTCATGGAACCCCATTTAAGATTGATCCAAAAAGAAAAACACCAATATATATTATCATCAAACTTGCCAAAACCAAAGACAAACAGAAAATTTTAAAAGCAGCCAGGGAGAAAAGAAAGGTTTCCTTCAAGGGAGAATCAATAAGAATAAGTTCAGACTACTCAGCAGAAACCATGCAGGCAAGAAGGGAATGGGACGACGTATACAGAGCACTGAACAAGAAAAACTGCCAACCAAGGATCATATATCCAGCAAAACTCTCTCTGAAATATGAAGGAGAAATTAAGATATTTACAGATAAACACAAGTTTAGAGAATTTGCAAAAACTAAACCAAGACTGCAAGAAATGCTAAAGGAGATTGTTTGGCCGGATGACCAATAATATCAGGTACCAGCACAATACAAGGTCACAAAACAGAACGTCCTGATATCAACGCAACTCAAATAGGGAAAGCACAAAAACAAACAAATTAAGACTAATTCTAAAAATAAATAAACAAAATAATACACACAACAGGAAATCATGGAAATCAATAGATAAACGATCACAATAATCAAAAAGAGGGACTAAATATAGGAGGCATTGAACTGCCAGATGGAGAGTGATACAAGGCGATATAGAAGGATACAAGTTAGGTTTTTACTTAGAAAAATAGGGGTAAATAAAAAGGTAACCACAAAAAGGAATATCAATTCCACAACTCAAGAAAAAAGCCAAGAAAAACATAACGACTCAATAAACACAAAGTTAAACATTATGAAAATGAGGATCTCACAAGCTACGAAGAAAAACGTCTCAGCACAAAAAAGCATGTGGAAAAATGAAATGGCCAACAACACACATGAAAAGGCATCAAAATGACAGCACTAAAAACTTACTTATCTATAATTACGCTGAATGTAAATGGACTAAATGCACCAATAAAGAGACAGAGAGTCACAGACTGGATAAAGAAACACGATCCATCTATATGCTGCCTACAAGAGACACACCTTAGACTTAGAGACACAAACAAACTAAAACTCAAAGGATGGAAAAAAATATATCAAGCAAACAATAAGCAAAAAAGAAGAGGAGTAGCAATATTAATTTCTGACAAAATAGACTTTAGACTTAAATCCACCACAAAGGATAAAGAAGGACACTATATAATGATAAAAGGGACAATTGATCAGGAAGACATAACCATATTAAATATTTACGCACCTAATGACAGGGCTGCAAGATACATAAATCAAATTTTAACAGAATTGAAAAGTGAGATAGACACCTCCACATATATAGTAGGAGACTTCAACACACCACTTTCGGAGAAGGACAGGACATCCAGTAAGAAGCTCAATAGAGACACGGAAGACCTACTTACAACAAGCAACCAACTTGACCTCATTGACTTATACAGAACTCTCCACCCAACTGCTGCAAAATATACTTTCTTTTCTAGTGCACATGAAACATTCTCTAGAATAGACCACATATTAGGTCATAAAACAAATCTTTGCAGAATCCAAAACATCGAAATATTACAAAGCATCTTCTCAGACCACAAGGCAATGAAGCTAGAAATCAATAACAGAAAAACTAGGGAAAAGAAATCAAATACTTGGAAAATGAACAATACCCTCCTGAAAAAAGACTGGGTTATAGAAGACATCAAGGAGGGAATAAGGAAATTCTTAGAAAGCAACGAGAATGAAAATACTTCCTATCAAAACCTCTGGGACACAGCAAAAGCAGTGCTCAGAGGCCAATTTATATCGATAAATGCACACATACAAAAAGAAGAAAGAGCCAAAATCAGAGAACTGTCCCGACAACTTGAACAAATAGAAAGTGAGCAACAAAAGAACCCATCAGCCACCAGAAGAAAACAAATAATAAAAATTAGAGCTGAACTAAATGAATTAGAGAACAGAAAAACAATTGAAAGAATTAACAAAGCCAAAAGCTGGTTCTTTGAAAAAATTAACAAAATTGATAAACCACTGGCTAGACTGATTAAAGAAAAACAGGAAAGGAAACAAATAACCCGAATAAGAAATGAGAAGGACCACATCACAACAGAACCAAATGAAATCAAAAGAATCATATCAGATTACTACATAAAATTGTACTCTAACAAATTTGAAAACCTAGAAGAAATGGATAAATTTTTGAAACAATACTACCTACCTAAACTAACACATTCAGAAGTAGAACAACTAAATAGACCCATAACAAAAAAAGAGATTGAAACGGTAATCAAAAAACTTCCAGCAAAAAAAAGTCCTGGCCCAGATGGCTTCACTGCAGAGTTCTACCAAACCTTCAGAGAAGACTTAACACCATTAGTATTGAAGGTATTTCAAAGTATAGAAAAAGATGGAATACTACCCAACTCATTCTATGAAGCTACCATCTCCTTGATACCAAAACCAGGTAAAGACATTACAAAAAAAGAAAATTTTAGACCTATATCCCTCATGAACATAGATGCAAAAATCCTCAACAAAATTCTAGCCAATAGAATCCAACAACACATCAAAAAAAATAATACACCCTGATCAAGTGGGATTTATACCAGGTATGCAAGGCTGGTTTAATATCAGAAAAACCATTAATGTAATCCATCACATAAATAAAACAAAAGATAAAAACCACATGATCTTATCAATAGATGCAGAAAAGGCATTTGACAAAGTTCAACACCCATTTATGATAAAAACTCTAACCAAAATAGGAATTGAAGGGAAATTCCTCAACATAATAAAGGGCATATATGCAAAGCCAACGGCCAATATCACTCTAAATGGAGAGAACCTGAAAGCATTTCCCTTGAGAACGGGAACCAGACAAGGATGCCCTTTATCACCGCTCTTATTCAACATCGTACTTGAAGTCCTAGCCAGGGCAATTAGGCTAGACAAAGAAATAAAGGGTATCCAGATTGGTAAGGAGGAAGTAAAGCTATCACTATTTGCAGATGACGTGATCATATACATGGAAAACCCTGAGGAATCCTCCAGAAAACTACTGAAACTAATAGAAGAGTTTGGAAGAGTCTCAGGATACAAAATAAACATACAAAAATCACTTGGATTCCTCTACATCAACAAAAAGAACATCGAAGAGGAAATAACCAAATCAATACCATTCACAGTAGCCCCCAAGAAGATAAAATACTTAGGAATAAATCTTACCAAGGATGTAAAAGACCTATACAAAGAAAACTATAAAACTCTGCTACAAGAAATTCAAAAGGACATACTTAAGTGGAAAAACATACCCTGCTCATGGATAGGAAGACTTAACATAGTAAAAATGTCTATTCTACCAAAAGCCATTTATACATATAACGCACTTCCAATCCAAATACCAATGTCATACTTTAAGGGGATAGAGAAACAAATCACTAATTTCATATGGAAAGGAAAGAACCCCCGGATAAGCAAAACATTACTGAAAAAGAAGAAGAAAGTGGGAGGCCTCACCCTACCTGATTTCAGAACCTATTATATAGCTACAGTAGTCAAAACAGCCTGGTACTGGTACAACAACAGGCACATAGACCAATGGAACAGAATTGAGAATCCAGATATAAATCCATCCACGTATGAGCAGCTGATATTTGACAAAGGACCAGTGTCAGTTAATTGTGGAAATAATAGTCTTTTTAACAAATGGTGCTGGCATACCTGGATATCCATTTGCAAAAGAATGAAACAGGACCCATACCTCACCCCATGCACAAAAACTAACTCCAAGTGGATCAAAGACCTAAACATAAAGACTAAAACGATAAAAATCATGGAAGAAAAAATAGGATCTACCCGAGGAGCCCTAATACAGGGCATAAACAGAATACAAAACATTACCAAAAATGATGAAGAGAAACCAGATAACTGGGAGCTCCTAAAAATCAAACACCTATGCTCATCTAAAGACTTCACCAAAAGAGTAAAAAGACCACCTACAGACTGGGAAAGAATATTCAGCTATGACATCTCAGACCAGCGCCTGATCTCTAAAATCTACATGATTCTGTCAAAACTCAACCACAAAAAGACAAACAACCCAATCAAGAAGTGGGCAAAGGATATGAACACACATTTCACTAAGGAAGATATTCAGGCAGCCAACAGATACATGAGAAAATGCTCCCGATCATTAGCCATTAGAGAAATGCAAATTAAAACTACAATGAGATTCCATCTCACACCAACTAAAAAAAAAAAAAAAAAAATTAGACTGGCATTAATTCAAAAAACACAAAATAATAAATGTTGGAGAGGCTGCGGAGAGATTGGAACTCTCATACACTGCTGGTGGGATTGTAAAATGGTACAACCACTTTGGAAATCCATCTGGCGTTATCTTAAACAGTTAGAAATAGAACTACCATACAACCCAGAAATCCCACTCCTCGGAATATACCCTAAAGATACAAGAGCCTTCACACAAACAGATATATGCACACCCATGTTTATTGCAGCTCTGTTTACAATAGCAAAAAGCTGGAAGCAACCAAGATGTCCATCAACGGACGAATGGGTAAATAAATTGTGGTATATTCACACAATGGAATACTACGCATCGATAAAGAACAGTGACGAATCTCTGAAACATTTCATAACATGGAGGAATCTGGAAGGCATTATGCTGAGCAAAATGAGTCAGTTGCAAAAGGACAAATATTGTATAAGACCACTATTATAAGATCTTGAGAAATAGAAAAAACGGAGAAGAACACATACTTTTGTGGTTACAAAGGGGGGAGGGAGGGAGGGAGAGGGCTTTTTATTGATCAATCTGTAGATAAGAACTGCTTTGGGTGAAGGGAAAGACAACACTCAAAACAAGGAAAATCAGCCTAATTGGACTGGATTAAAAGTAAAGAGGTTTCCGGGATAAAATGAAAGCTTCAAAGGTCAGCGAAGCAGGGGCTGGGGTCTGGGGAACTTGGTTTGAGGGGACTTCTAAGTCAATGGGCAAAACAATTCTATTATGAAAACACTCTGCATCCCACTTTGAATTGTGGCACCTGGGGTCCTAAATGCCAACAAGCGGCCATCTAAAATACATTAATTGGTCTCAACCCACCTGGAGCAAAGGCAAAGGAAGAACACCAAGGTCACACGACAACTAAGAACCCAAGAGACAGAAAGGGCCACATGAACCAGAGACCTACATTATCCTGAGACCAGAAGAACTAGTTGGTGCCCGGCCACAATCGATGTCTGTCCTGTCAGGGAGCACAACAGACAACTCCTGAGGGAGCAGGAGATCAATGGGATACAGACCCCAAATTCTCATTAAAAGACCACACCTAATGGTATGATTGCAACTAGAGGAATCCCAGAGACAACGCTCCCCAGAACTTCTGATGGCACAGGACAGGAACCATCCCCAAAGACAAATCATCAGGCATGAAAAGGACTGGTCAGTGGGGGGGAGAGAGATGCTGATGAAGAGTGAGCTAATTAAATCAGGTGGACACTGGAGAGTGTGTTGGCAACTCTTGACTGGAGGGGGGATGGGAAGATAGAGAGAGAGGGAAGATGGCAAAATTGGCATGAAACGAGAGACTGTAAGTGTAAGGGCTGACTCAATAGGGGGAGAGCAAGTGGGAGAAGGGAGTAAGATGTATGTAAACCTACATGTGACAGACTGATTCGAATGGTAAATGTTCACTTGAAGCTTAATAAAAATTAAAAAAAAAAAAATTTTGGCCTCATAGTTTGTAGAACATTTAAAAGCCCAATATTTTGCTATTTAAAGGTTTCTCCAATTTAAGCCAGTAGAAACACGTCTTAATCTGGCTTGGCAGTGGGAAGGATAAAGGCTGTATCAATATGTATGCAGATTAAATAATGTCCCTAAGAATCACATCCAAACGCAGAACACATCTGGCTGGACCAAGGGTATATAGTGACATGGTAAGGGGATATAGCAGCACAAGAACTGCAGGCATTTATTACAAACTTAATCACATCAGAAGATTCTCTCAAGATAGCAGTTTGCTTTAGGAGTATGTTTGGATATTCCAATTTGTCGGAGTAGATTGGCATTCCTTGACAAGTAAACAGATCAGGTCAGAGAAGTTGAGCTACAGTATCTCAGGCTATCATGCATCTTTCCACAAACCGATTAAAACTATGCAGCTATGGAACACTGTCATTCCAATGTTGAATTCCACAAATAAATAAAAAAAAATGTATCAATAACGATGTTGTTTTTGGTATGTGCCATTGAGTAGATTCTAACTCATAGCAACCCTATAGGACAGAGTAAATACTGCCCCATAGTGTTTCCTAGACTGTAATCTTAATGGAGCAGATCACCTGGTCTTTTCCCCTGAGGAGTGGCTTGTGGGTTTGAAACATTGATCTTTTGGTTAGCAGCCAAGTGCTTAACTAGGCTTCACAAATTTAAATATATATATGTATATAATATTTAAAAATTTTAAGTTATTTTTGATGATTGTTTCTTATATTTAACACCTTCCTGGTAGCCTAGTAGTTAAGAGCTTGGCTGCTAACCAAAAGGTTGGCAGTTTGAATCCAGCAGCCACTCCTTGGAAACCCTATGGGGCAGTTCTATTCTGTCCTGTGGGGTCACTATGAGTCAGAATCGACTTGACAGCAATAGGTTATTTGCTTGCAAACAGGAAAAAGTACAAATAACAAATTAAAGAACATTAATGATTACTTTGGGGGAGAGTTTGCTGTGTTTCATATTGCATGTGTATAATATAACAAAATTGGTCTTCATTTATATGACAATAGTGAATCTACTCACTTTTCATACCTTCAACTAGAACTATACCTGAAATGGTGATCAACACTGAACTGCCCAAGGTTGTTTGCAAGTGGACGTCACAGCAGGAAACTATTGATACTTCTTATATCCTTACTGGCACTCTGTTTTCTTTTTATTCTGTAATTGTATTAGTTATTTGTTGCTGTATAAAAAGCCACAAACTCAGTGGATTAAAACAACACGCTTTTATCATCTGACAGTGTCCAGGGGTCAGGAGGCCAAGCCCAGGTTAGCCACTCCTCTGCTCAGAGTCTCCGAGGCTGCATTCTCATCTGGAAGCTTCTGGAGGGAAGATTAGGCTTCCAGGCTCACTCAGGTTGTGGCCAAATTCATTTCCAGCAGCTGTCTGAAGGAGGGCCACCGGCAGCAGCTTGCTGCTGTGTAATCCCCTCCAACAGCAGTTCACAGCACGAGAATTTGCTATGTCAAGACCGGCGGGAGAGTCTCTCTCACTGCATTTGGCTAAGTCACAGTCTTATGTAACTAAATGTAATCACGGGAGGGACAGCCATAATCTACTGGTGAGAAGCAAGTCACTGCTTAATAATCGTTGTTAGTTGCCAATGTTGGTTGGGATCATGACTCATTGGAGGTTACCTCAGGGTTACCTCAGGATGTGTCCTCCTCAACAGTCGGTGCTTTTGTGCATTGCACTTGACCTTATTTCACAAATCAGAATGCCGTTTCTCACATTGAAAAGTATACTGTACTTTCAATATGTAACACACCACAAATTTTCTTTGTTTTTGTTGTTTGCAGATTTTAACTCCTTAGAAATGAATTATAAAATAAAATTACTATTACTAATTTTGGAGGTTTTATTATAAAAACTGTACCAATGATCATGAAGATGGCACAGGACCAGGCAATGTTTCATTTTGTTGTACTTAAGGTTGCTGAGTTGGAGTTGACTCAGCGGCAACTAACAACGATTATTAAACTGAGTCCCTGGGTGGTGCAAATGGTTATCACTCTTGACTGTTAACTGAAAGGTTGGAGGTTCAAATTCAACCAGAACCCAGTGCCATTGAGTCAATTCTGATTCATAGTGACCCTATAGGACAGAGTAGAGCTACCCCACAGAGTTTCCAAGGAGCAGGTGGTGGATTTGAACTGCCAGCCTTTTGGTTAGCAGCCGAATGCTTAAACGTTGCACCACCAGGGCCCCAAATTCACCCAGGGGTACATCAAAAGAAAAGGCTAATGATCGATTCCTGAAAAATCAGCCCTTGAAACCCTATAGAGTACAGTTTCACTCTAAAACGCATAGGATTGCCTCGAGTCAGACAACTCAACAGGAACTGCTTTATTATAAGACTAACAAAGGTTTTTTGTGGCAAACAGCATACAAAGAAGAAAAACTAAAAAAAAAAAAAAAAAAGGTAAGCCTCATAACCCCATGTAAGATAAGTGTTATGTACTTCTCATTCCTAATCTTATTTGAAATTTCTCTATTTGTCTTATTTGAAATTTCTCTATTTGTCTTTATAGCATTTTTTATGTTTATTACTTTTCATTCCTTTAACAGTTTAAACCAGCTGTTAGATTTATCCATCAATTCTGCTCATAACTTTTTTAGGACCTCCTCATGCTTTCCAGATTTACTTAGCTGTCTTTTCTCTAACATCTTACTTGGCATAATTTTTCTGTATTTAGTTCTGGATGCTTCCCATAAGTTCTTTTTTTTGTTTGTTTGCTTGTTTGTTTTAAATTTTTATTGTGCTTTAACTGAAAGTTTACAAACTTCCTGTAAGTTTTGACATGTAATGTTCTCATTGATTTTTTTTTTAGTTATTCCACTTAATTTTCATTACCTTCTTGACAAGGTATTTGGTCAAATAATTTTAATATTTCTAAATGTTTTATTGCTATAAATTTGATCATTTAATTTTAGATTTGGTGAATTGTGGTAAAAGAATGTGGAACACATGAAGTTTGCTCTTGGGAATTTATGTTTTCCTTGTGATCTAGCATATAATCATTTTTTGAAAATTCTCCATTATGCTTTGAAGATAAGGTTAATTTTTGATTATAGGGTACAAAGTTGGAGACATTGCTCATAAATTAATCTCATTAAGACACTCAAATACACTACCTTTACAAGCGTGTTAACTTGATGCTAAGCTATGTCAAACACAAGGGTTTATAACCATGACACTTATATATGTTATCAAATGAAAATGATTTTCTTTTCCTAGCCCATGCTTTTCATCCTTAAATTCAACTTTCTTGAATACTGTTATTGTTGCTCATATTTCTATTTATACGACTTCCTTTACCTATGTGTTTATATGTCGTCATTTTCCAGTATTTTGCTTATGTATGTCTCTTGTCAATGGTGTGCTTGAAATTTACATTTACAAATTTACATCTGAAAATTGTCTACTTTTAATAATTCTCCAAATTCCCTTAAACTGCAGTTGCATCTAGGTCTTATGAGCTTTTTTAAATTTTTGTTTATTGCACTTTGATGTTTCCTTTATTTTCTGCATGTTGGCTTTATTCTCCCAGTGATAAGCAGGGCATAGATCGTATTTTTACTGGTAGTTACGGTTATATTCATGGAAGCATATTTGCATATTTAAAGCTAAGTTTCACTAATTGTTAATACAATACTCAAACCATGTTAATAATTATAAAAATCATGGAGAGAAATTTAAAAATTTTTATAGCCATGCTAAAAGGCACACAATGATGGAAAAATTAATTTCTGGTACTAAGAGGTTATTTTTCTTACTTAAAGTTCAATGAAACTTCTCTTACAGGTTACCTAGTCCTGATATAGGAAGATTCTCCCTTGCTCCCAGGGATATAATTGTACTTTTTTTTTTGTCAATAAGATTGTAAGTAAATACAGAATGCATATTTAGAAGATAATTAAATAGCCTCAAACCTGTGAGAGAGAAATTTACAAGGGAATGCTTAGCTATTCTTTACATGAAGTAGATTTTTTTCAGTGGAGATTGATTTATTGACTATATCACTTTTTGAACAAGCATTGTTTTGTATCACTTCAGGGCTCTTTAGTGTCCTTGTTCCTGCAGTGATATTTGTTCTCACCTTGATCTCAACAAGCTTTTCATATAAGATATTATGTACTAACAAAACCAAGGAGAGAGGAAATGTCCAGATGGTGTTCTATGAAAAATAGCAAGAGCTTTCAAAAACAAACCAGAAACACTGTTATAGTTTAATTGGTTCTTTAAAGCTTTATAGAAGTTGCTGGAATCTTCTTTAGTAATACTTTGAAGGCATTTTGCAAGTTAAGCATGAAACAGACATATCATGAAATATTACAGTAATAAAATCAGACTCTTATGGAAGAAATTAAACTTTCATTAGTTTACAAACATAAGCATTATTTATTTGAACTAAAGTCACAAGCAAACGCAAATATATTTACATTTATATATAAAATATACTGTATTTAAAGTTACTTGATGCTTTAAAGACAGAACTTAATGTGAAATATGCAGCTGGAAATTACAAGACCAGATGGTTCCATAAATCTCAGTGGAAAATATACATCTGTTAGGTCTTTGTGAAATTGTTTTATTTGACTGAAGTTGTATTTAATCAAATGGCATGGTGTCTTAGCACATTCCTTGTCTTATCTTAGGAAATGCACCTCCTGCAATAGGCATTTTCATTTCTAAAATAAATAGAAAATAATTGATCTCTTTGATTTTCAAGGAAATGTTTTGGGCTGTATGTAAAGTCAATTTTATCAGTTCAGTTTTGTTTATTTTATTTACAGCACAAACAAATGTACTAACCACAGAGTTTGCTCAAGTAAGTAGGCTGGTCATAAGGAGCAGTCACTGGACTCGTGAATATTGTTAATTGTCTCTATAATACCTGCAATATTATGCAGTGACTCTTAATCTATTGGTTAGATGATACTGAACATTAGGCTTAAAATAATTTTAAAATGTCATGATTGTTGCATTTGCAATTCTTTAGCATAGGATTGTAGAAAGAAAAGTCATCCAGATAAAGAAGAGCTCCTGTGTTGACTTAGGTAAAAGAAACTTGGAGGAAATTATGTAAAGTAAGAAGAAAGCAAGCTAGCTATGAAATTGTACGGTGGGATAAGAAAAAAAAAAAGGATTTGGAATTGGGGAATCTGAATTATATCCTCCTTTCTGCTAATAATTAGCCGAGGGCAAGTCACTTAAACCTTTTCAACTTTTACTTCCTAATCTTAAAATGAAATGATTTGTATTTTAGAAATGTGTGCATGCTATGTTAAATGAGAGTTTTTGCTTTTTCTTATATGTGCCAAAACAAGCTGCTTGACTTTCTTTTGTATTCATTCATTCCATCATTTACTCATCTTGATTGCTATGATCTTTTGCTAATTACAAATTTAGTGTTTTGAGATATGCCTCTTCCCTTTTCATTAAAAACTAATCAAATACATGAATATTTTGAACACTTGTTACTTGTAAGGTAACTCCAATGGCTAAAGACCTATATGGGTCTCTTTTTTCTCCTATTTTTCTTTGTATTTTCAGTGGTAATTTAGTTTTTTTTTTTTTAGTGCATATGGATGGCATCCAATGATTTCTGCTGGCTGAAAGAAGAGTAACACTCAAATCAAGCACTTGATTTATCTGATAATTATCTCCTGGAAACTAATCTAATGTTTATATATGCATGGAGTCAACAGTTGAGGTGTTTTGACATAATGTAGGCGCATTTTTAATTGAATAGCATGTTCTCACCTAATCAAAAAAATTAACATTTCCTTATGGACAACAAGCAAAAAAAATCTTTGACCAAAGTCTCCTTTGATTTGAATTAGAATATATCCTTTACCCCCGTAAAGGGTACAGTCTAGAAAACTCTATTTCAGTTCTATTCTGTCACATGAGATTTCAATAAGTCAAAAACCAACTCCACAGCACCTAACAACAATACCCTGGCCAGCAGGAATCATTCCAGAGTGCTATATTGAAGGATTAAATCATAAATATTCCATTTTTCTCCTAAATCACTAGTGCAGATGGCATCCATCCACCACCTACAAGTTGGGGGTCATGGAACAGGAGTGTCCACATAGGCCATCTGCCCTTAGATATCTTTTTTGAACTTTATAGGGACTGGTTCCCTGGAGTCACCTTCAGGTCAGACAGTAGCTTAGGAGCAGAGAGCATTTTACCTTAGACATTGGGTTGTTTTGGAAATTTATCTATGTGCAGCCAGCTTCAAGAAACAAGAACTCCAGGGTTTGTCCAGAGGCTGTTTTAGGATGGGTGGCAATCCCTGTATCTGCAACCACCTCTATTCTTTGATGTTAATTTCTGAGAAATTAACACAACAATGACCTCTATAACCCACTTTCACTGCCCCCTCCTCTGAGTACCTTCCCCATAAGTTTGGGTGATGCTGCTCAATTTGAAGCTTATCTACTCACATTTAATCGATTCTGTTACACTAATTTTTGTTGTTTCTCTAAGCAATTAAGGTTTTGACAACACAAAAGCAAAATAGTGAACTAACTCTAAATTATGCAACATGAGGATATATGGGGACTTGGGGGAAGTCTGTTAAATGAAAATGAAAATGATTGAGCAGATGTTATATTAAAGTTAAGAGTCAGAATTACATCACATTCTATCACAAGGAAAAATGACCAAATAAAATCCTGTGAAGATAAGTTTACTCTAAAAACTTTCTTCCATCATTTGTCTGTCCCTTTGACATACTGTGGTGGCTTGGGAGTTGCTGTGATGCTGGAAGCTATGCTACTGGTACTCCAATATCAGCAGGGTCATGCATGGTAGACAGGCTTAGCAGACCTTCCAGACTAAGACAGACTAGGAAAAAAAGACCTGATGGTCTATTGTTGGAAAAAATTGGCCAGTAAAACCTTATGAATACAGAGGAACATCGTCTAATATCGTACTGGATGATGAGACCCTCAGGTCAGAAGGTGTCAAAATATGACTGGGGAAGATCTGCCTCCTCAAAGTAGAGTGAACCTTAATGACAAGAATGGATTAAAGCTTTCGGAATAGACCATCAAGAGTTCATAAGCAAGTTCAAGTTGAAGCTGACGAAAATTAAAACAAGCCCACAAGAGCCAAAATACAACCTTGAGTATATCCCACCTGAATTTAGAAACCATCTCAAGAATAGATTTGATGCATTGAACACTAATGATGAAAGACCAGATGAGTTGTGGGATACATCAAGGGCACCATACTTGAAGAGAGCAAAAGTTCACTAAAAAGACAAAAAAGAAAAGACCAAAATGGACATCAGAAAAGACTCCAAAACTTGCTCTGAACATAAAGCAGCTAAAGTGAATGGAAGAAATCGTGAAGTAAAAGAGCAGCTCGAGAAGACAAAGTATTATAATGAAATGTGAAAGACCAGCAGTTAGAAAACCAAAAGGGAAGAATATGCTGAACATTTCTCTAGTTGAAAGAACTGAAGAAAAACTTCAAGCCTTGAGTTGCAATATTGAAAGATTCCATGGGCAAAATATTGAAAGGCACAGGAATCATCAAAAGAAGATGGAAGGAATTCACAGAGTCACTGTCCAAAACATAATTGGTCAATGCCCAATTTTTTCAGAAGGTGGCATAAGATCAAGAACTAATGGTACTGAAGGGAAAATCCAGGCTGCATTTAGGACATTGACAAAAACAAGGCACCGGGAATTAATAGAATACCAATTGAAATGTTTCAACAAAGGAATGCAATGCAGGAGATGCCCACTCCTCTATGCCAAGAAGTTTGGAACACAGCTACCTGGCCATCCAACTGGAAAAAACCCACTTTTTTTCCATCCCCAAAAAAGTGATCCAATAGAACGTGGAAATTATCTGACAATATCATTAATATCACAGGCAAGTAAAATTTTGCAGAGGATAATTTTAAAAAGTTGCAACACTACATCGACATAGGAACTGCCAGAAATTCAAGCTAGATTCAGAAGAGGACTCAGAATGAAGGGTATCATTGCTGACATCAGATGGATCTTGAATGAAAGCAGAGAATAGCAGAAAGATGTTTACCTGTGTTTTATTGACTAAGTAAAGGCATTTGACTGTGGGGACCATACAAATTATGGATAACACTGGTGAAGAACGGCAATTGCAGAGCACTTCATGTGCTCATGAGGAACTTATACATAGGCCCACAGGCAGTCACTCCAACAGAGCAAGAGAATAGTGCATGGTTTAAAATCAGGAAAGGTGTGTGTCAGGGTTGTATCCTTTCATCATACTTAATCTGTATGCTGAGCAAATAATTGCAGAAGCCAGACTCCATGAAGAAGAACGCAGTATCAAAATTGAAGGAAGACTCGTTGTTGTTAGGTGCCATCGAGTCAGTTCCGACTCATAGCGACCCTATGCACAACAGAACGAAACGCTGCCCAGTCCTGCACCATCCTTGCAGTCGTTGTTATGCTTGAGCCCATTGTTGCAGCCAATGCGTCAATCCACCTCATTGAGGGTCTTCCTCTTTTCCGCTGACCCTGTACTTTGCCAAGCATGATACCCTTCTCCAGAGAATGATCCTTCCTGACATGTCCAAAGCATATAAGATGCAGCCTTGCCATCCTTGCTTCTAAGGAGCATTCTGGTTGTACTTCTTCTAAGACAGATTTGTTTGTCCTTCTGGCAGTCCATGGTATATTCAATATTCTTTGCCAACACCACATATATAGGCATCAATTCTTCTTTGGTCTTCCTTATTCATTGTCCAGCTTTCACATGAGTATGATGCGATTGAAAATACCATGACTTGGGTCAGGCGCACCTTAGCCTTCAAGGTGACATACTTGCTCTTCAACACTTTAAAGAGGTCCTTTGCAGCAGATTTACCCAATGCAACAAGTCTTTTGATTTTTTGACTGCTGCTTCCATGGCTGTTGATTGTGAATTCAAGTAAAATCAAATCCTTGACAACTTCAATCTTTTCTCCATTTATCATTAGTCCAGTTGTGAGGATTTTTGTTTTCTTTATGTTGAGGTGCAATCCATACTGAAGGCTGTGGTCTTTGATCTTCATTAGTAAGTGCTTCAAGTCCTCTTCACTTTCAGCAAGCAAGGTTGTGTCATCTGCATAACCCAGGTTGTTAATGAGTCTTCCTCCAACTTGGTGCCCCGTTCTTCATATGGTCCAGCTTCTCAGGTTATTTGCTCAGCATATGGATTGAATAGGTATGGTGAAAGAATACAAACCTGACGCACACCTTTCCTGACTTTAAACCAGTCAGTATTCCCTTGTTCTGTCCGAACAACTGCCTCTTGATCTATGTAAAGGTTCCTCATGAGCACAATTAAGTGTTCTCGAATTCCCATTCTTTTCAGTGTTATCCATAGTTTGTTATGATCCACACAGTCGAATACGTTTGCATAATCAATAAAACACAAGTAAACATCCTTCTGGTATTCTCTGCTTTCACCCAGGATCCATCTGACATCAGCTATGATATCCCTGGTTCCACGTCCTCTTCTGAAACCGGCCTGAATTTCTGGCAGTTTCCTGTCGATATACTCCTGCAGCCGTTTTTGAATGATCTTCAGCAAAATTTGGCTTGTGTGTCATATTAGTGATATTGTTCTATAATTTCCACATTGGGTTAGATCCCCTTTCTTGGGAATAGGCATAAATATGGATCTCTTCCTTTTTTTTTTTTTTTTTTTCCAGTCGGCTGGCCAGGAAGCTGTCTTCCATATTTCTTGGCATAGATGAATGAGCACCTCTAGCGCAGCATCTCTTTGTTGAAACATCTCGATTGATAGTCCATTAATTCCTGGAGCCTTGCTTTTTGCCAATGCCTTCAGAGCAGCTTGGACTTCTTCCTTCAGTACCATCGGTTCCTGCTCATATGCTACCTCTTGAAATGGTTGGACGTCTACTAATTCTTTTTAGTATAATGACTGTATATTCTTTACATCTTCTTTTGATGCTTCCTGCATCACTTAATATTTTCCCCACAGAATCCTTCACTAATGCAACTCAAGGCTTGAATTTTTCCTTCAGTTCTTTCAGCTTAAGAAACACTGAGCATGTTCTTCTCTTATGGTTTTCCATTTCCAGCTCCTTGCATATGTCATTATAATACTTTACTTTGTCTTCTTGAGCTGCCCCTTTAAAATCTTCTGTTCGGTTCTTTTACTTCATCAATTCTTCCTTTTGCTTTAGCTGCTCAGCGTTCGAGAGCAAGTTTCAGAGTCTCCTCTGACATCCATCTTGGTCTTTTCTTTCTTTCCTGCCTTTTCAATGACTTCTTGCTTCCTTCACGGATGATGCCCTTGATGTCATTACACAACTCATCCTGTCTTCAGTCACCAGTGTTCAATGTGTCAAATCTATTCTTCAGATGGTCTCTAAATTCAGGTGGGATATACTCAAGGTCATATTTTGCCTTTCGTGGACTTGCTGTGATTTTCTTCAGTTTCAGCTTGAACTTGCATATGAGCAATTGATGATCTGTTCCACAGTCAGCCCCTGGCCTTGTTCTGACTGATGATATTGAGCTTTTCCATTGTCCCTTTCCACAGATGTAGTCAATTTGATTTCTGTGTGTTCCATCTGGCAAGGTCCCTGTATATAATCACCGTTTGTGTTGGTGAAAGAAGGTATTTGCAATGAAGAAATTGTTGGTCTTGCAAAATTCTACCGTTTGATCTCCAGCATTGTTTCTATCACCAAGGCCATATTTTCCAACTACTGATCCTTCTTTGTTTCCAACTTTCGCATCCCAATCGCCAGTAATTATCAATGCATCTTGATTGCATGTTCGATCAATTTCAGACTGCAGCAGCTGATAAAAATCTTCTATTTCTTCATCTTTGGCCCTAGCGGTTGGTGTGTATATTTGAATAATAGTCACATTAACTGGTCTTCCTTGTAGGCTTATGGATATTATCCTATCACTGACAGCATTGTACTTCAGGATAGATCGCATTAACAACCTGCAATATGCAGATGATACTATCTTGCTTGCTGAAGAGAAGAGGACTTGAAGCACTTACTGATAAAAGTCAAAGACTACAGCCTTTAATATGGATTACACCTTAACATAAATAAAACAAAAGTCTTCACAACTGGACCAATAAGTAACATCATGATGAATGGAGAAAATATTGGCATTATCAAGGATTTCATTTTACTTGGATCCATAATCAACACCCCCGGAAGAAGCAGTCAAGAAATCAAACAATGTATTGCACTGGGCAGATCTGCTGCCAAAGACCTCTGTAAAGTGTTTAAAAAGCAAAGATGTCACCTTGAAGACTAAGGTGCCTCTGACCTGAGCCATGGTATTTTCAATCACCTCATATACCTGTGAAAGCTGGACAATGAATAAGGAAGACAGAAGAACTGAAGCCTTTAAACTATGGTGTTTGTGAAGAATACTGAATATACATACCATGGACTACCAGAAAAGCAACCAAATCTGTCTCACCAGAAGCCAGAATGCTCCTTAGAAGCAAGGACACATTATCAACAGGGACCAGTCCCTAGAGAAGGACAACATGCTTGGTAAAGTAGAGGGTCAGTGAAATAAAGGAAGACCCTCAGTGGGATGTATTGACCCAACGGCTGCAGCAATGGGCTCAAACATAGCAATGGCTGTGAGGATGGCTCAGGACGAGGCAGTGTTTCCTTTTGTTGGACACATTTTTGCTATGAGTGAGTACCCACTCAATGACATCTAACAGCAACACCCATAACTTGTCTGAAGATGAAATGGATTTTATAAAGCAGAGTCTCAGGGCCCATGGGATTTACATCATCTATCTTCCCAGAGTAGAGGATACGGAGTTTGTTTGATAGATGGCATAATAAAATGTTAACCTGTGTTTCGCTCTTACCTTTTGGTAGCTTTGAGGTTATTCCTTCCAGCTCTTTTGATCTTCAGAAAGATCAATGCTTTATAACTGAATTCCAGGTCCTCCCTCAGCTTCAGATCATTTTTTTTTCTCACAGCTTAACCCAGTCTATGTTTTGCCCACACAAGAGAGTGCATTAAAGGACTAAACAGGACCTTCCATGAACTTCTACAACTGGGTATGCTCTTTAATGTTACCACAGAGGAAATTCTAGTACCCATGTTTATCCAAAGAGCTGGGATCTTGATCAGAATGGATTTCCACAAAAGGCTAGAAGTATGGTCTCTACCTGGCCCAGCAGGCAGATGCACACATCCCAAGTGTTACAGCACACATACGTGGTGTGAAGCCAGGATCAGGGACACTGGCCTGTGAAGAGGCCAGAAGGACTGTTGAGTGCCCCTGACTAAAGCCATAGCTGCTGGATTGCCCATCAAGCTCTGTAGGTCCCAGTCCTCCACGCTTCAGAGTTTGCCCATGCCTTTAACCTCAGGAGGCCAAAATGAAGCAGGCAGAAGAGCTGCTTCCAGCCTGACCTCTGCTGAGTGCATCAGTGTACTATAATTGCTCTCACTATCTCCCTAACTGCTAATCAAAATAATAGCTACTAATGGATTCAAAGTAAATTATATTCCTTCTTGCTGTTGTTGTTAAGTGTAGTCAAGTGGGTACTGACTCATAGCAACCTTAGGCACAACAGAGAGAAACACTACCTGGTCCTGAACCATTCTCACAGTCATTGCTGTATTTAAGCCCACTGTTGCAGCCACTGTATCAATCCATCTCATTGAGGGTCTTTCTCTCTTTTCCTGACCCTCGAATTTACCAAGCATGATGTCCTTCTCCAGGAATTAATCCTTCCTAATAACATGTCCAAAGCATGTGAGATGAAGTCTTGCCATCCTCACTTCTAAGGAGTATTCTGGCTGTTCTTCTTCCAAGGCAGATTTGTTCATTTTTCTGGCAGTCCATAGTATATTCAATGTTGTTCACCAGCACCATAATTCAAAGGCATCAATTCCTCTTCGATCTTCCGTATTCATTGTTCAGCTTTGACATGCATATGAGGTGATTGAAAATACCATGGCTTGGGTCAGGTGCACCTTAGTCTTCAACATGGCTTCTTTGCTTTTTAACACTTTAAAGAGACCTTTTGCCACAGATTTGCCTCCTAATCTCTGCCCTAGGGGAAGATGATTGCTCTCCGCAGAAACTGAGAACTCTGTTAAGCTATCTTAATAGGGTAAAGGAAGAACTGCTCCCACCACCAGTAAAATCTAGAATAACCATCATTAGACGGTAAGCCGCTCTAAACAGGGGCAATAAATTATGTCTATTGCCTGCAGGGGGCCTTCCACTTTTATTATCCATTTTTACCTTTTGGAGCCCTGGTGGCACAGTGGCTGAAGTTATAGCTGATAACCAAAAGGTCAGCAGTTCAAATCTGCCAGCCACTCCTTGGAAACTCTACGGGGCAGCTCTTCTCTGTCCTATAGAGTCGTTATGAGCTGAAATAGACTCCACCGCAACAGGTTTTTTTGTTTGTTTGTTTGTTTGCTTTTAACCTTTTATTACCCCTGTCCCCTACCTGGCTTCTGTACATGCTATTTGGCATGTAGACATGGCCGCTTGCTAGTATATTAGCCCTGAGATAGAGGGAATTGCTTTTCTCCCAAAATGCAAAGTAGAACACCTTGGAGGTAATCTAACTCACCCTGGGACAGGAGCCTAACTTTAGGGAAATTTGGCTGATGATGATGTATGCTATTCTACTTGCTCCACTTCTGTTTATTCTTTGAGTAATAAATGCCTATCGACGCGACCATTACAGCAATGTCTGGTCTGTGCTGTGCCCCAAATGATCTTCACTAAGAATGTGTCAATACACCACATTGCAGCCTTCCAGGGCTGCCAGCACAGACCCACAACCCAGACCCCAGCACCTTCTACACCTGCCATGTTCCATGAAGATGACCTCAGCACCCTGCCCTCAGGCCAGTGACCCTAGGGAGGAAAGGTCACTGTCCATGCGTGGAGGCCCTGCAGTCAGAGAGAGGAGGATGTGGGGGAGGGGGGAAAAGACCTTCAGTTGGATGCAGGAGACAGAACAATAATGTAAAAGGCATCACAGGTGCTACAGAATAAAATATTTCCTATCGACTCAAGGGCACTGGGTACTGGTTTTTATTTCCTAAGTACATGACTTTGGAACTAAGAAATTAAACAGATGAATTTAAAAAGAAGTTGGTCCTTGTTGAGACTAATATTAATGATTAGAAAGTCATGTGCAAAAAATTTAGCAAAATATAAAAGAGAGAGAAATATGAAGGAAAAGAAAGGGGATTTGGAGGGTAGATCCTGGAGACCTAATCCTCAAATAAAGGATATTTCAAAAGCAAGTTAATAATAATAACAATAAATGGAAGACAGAAAATAAGGAAATATGAGATCCATATTTCACTTCATTGAGGAAACATGTAAGTCTGTGGATAGAAATTTTTCACTAAATTGCAGATTGAGGGGATATGAAAGGTATACCTGGGCACATTCCGATATAATTCTGAAACTCTGAGGGGGAAAAAAAAAGAACAAACAAACACAAAACTTACAGGTTTCCATTACTAACAAATTAGGAAGCTACCAATATGAAAGGAAAAAAAAATGACATCCAATCTTCCAATTGCAGTACAAGAAGCTAGAATTCAAAGAAAAACAAGAGCCCACCAATAATGAGATAAAGACCACAGTCTAGGAATCCTACCCTAAGTAAGATGGCCTTCACCTTTCAGGTGAAGAGATGTGTGGGTAAAAAGTAACTCATAGAATATTTTGCACAAGTACTCCATTTGAGGGCATGACTTGAAGGGGAAAAATCAAATAAGTGAAACAGAATGGACACCTCAAGGAAAATGAAGAAAAAGAGAAAACAGTGATGAGCAGCAGATGTGTGTGTCCTCCACCTTTCACACATGCACATACACATTATACATATTTAAGTATATAAAGCATGGGCATACAATGTGATGAATAAGAAAGGGTAAATTGACTGGGATAGTTCTAAATGACAGCATCTGAAGTAAGGCACTCAAAATATACAGTGGCCAAAACAATGGACTCAAGCTAACTGTGACGGTTAAGGCTGTGTGTCAACTTGGCTGGGTCATGATTCTCAGTTGGTTGGTAGTTATAATGTAGTTTGACAGTAATGTAATGATGTAATCCATGATGAGATCTGCTATGAGCAGCAAATCAGTTCAAAGGGAGTTTCCTTGGAGGTGTGGCCCGAATCCAATATGTATGGACTTTCTGGAAAAGCTCACTGGCTTTTGCTCACTCTAGATCCTGTACCTGGCTCATCATCATCTTACCTCTGGCTCTTGGGACATTAGCCAACAGCTTAAAAAAAAAAAAAATTTTTTTTTTTTTCCATTTGCTTGCTGATCTTGGGATTCATCAGCCTCTGCAGCCTGTGAGACATCAGCCTGCTGTCTGAACTGCCAATATTGGGTTTGTCAGCCCCTGCAGCTACGTGCGTAAGTCAAGGAAGACTCTAGTATGACACCTGACCCATGGACTTGGGTCTTTCAAGCCTCTACAACTGAAAGAGTCATTTTCTTGATATAAATTTCTCTCTCTCTCTTCCTCTCTTTAAATATATATATTCTTCACTAGTTTTACTTCTCTAGGGAACCCAGCCCAAGACATTTGGTACTCAGAGTGGTTCTAGATATAAATGAATGAATGAATAAATAATAAATAAATATATGTAAGGATGATTTTTCTAAATTGTTTCTCAGTGTGGTTAGTCTTAAAAATGTTAATGACAATGCTTCAGGTAGTAAAAAGAGCACTGCTAATCCATAGCATGAAGTGGCAATAAAAAAAAAACAAAAAACATGTTGCCTTCGAGTTGATTCTGACTCATAGTGACCACATAGGACAGAGTAGAACTATCCCATGGAGTTTCCAAGGAGTGCCTGGTGGATTCAAACTGCGGACCTTTTAGCTAGCAGCCATAGGTTTTAACCAATACACCACCAGGGTTTCCAAGGTGGCAATAGAAATATGAAAAATATCACCACCAATAGATTAAGTATTGGTGAGAGGCACCAACCTATTTATCATGTGACTTGAAAAGCTGCTAGTTTTGAACGAGGTCCAGGACAAGAGAAGGCTCTACAACAGGTTCAGATTACCTTGCAAGCTGCTCTGCCTCTTGGGCCATATTATTCGGCTGATCTAATGGTGCTTGAAATGCCAGTGGAAGATAGAGATGCTATTTGCAGTCTTTGGCAGGCCATATTGCTGAATTACAGTGCAGACACTTAGGATTTTGGAGCAAAACCCTGCCATCCACTGCAGATAAATACTCTCCTTTGAGAAACAGCTTTTGGCTTGTTATTGGTCCTCAGCAGTGAATGAACCATCAGCCACCAAGTCACCATGCAGTCTAAGATGCCCATTCTGAACTGGGTGTTGTCTGAACCAAGAAAAAAAATTTTTTTTTTTTTTGACCCACAGAGCCATAAATTCACATGTGTACAGCAACACTCCATCATTAAATAGAAGTGGTATATACAAGATCAGGCCAAAGCATGACCTGAAGGCATGAGTAAGTTGCATGAGGAAGGGGCACATGTGCCCATGGTCTCCAGTCCTGTCACATTACCTTCCATCTCCCAGTCTGCAGCTATGGCCTCATGGGGAGTTCCTTATGATCAGTTGATTGAGGGTGAGTAAACTCATTCCTGGTTAACAGATGGATCTGTGTGTTACACAGTCACAGATCAAAAGTGGAGAGCAGCAATACTACAGCTCTTTTCTGGGAACTCCCTGAAGGATATAGGTAAAGGAAAATCCTCCCAATGAGCAGAAATTCGAGAAGTGCACCTGGTTATTACTTTGCTTGGAAAGAGAAATGGTCAGATATGCAACTGTATGTTGATTCTTGGGCTGCGGCCAATGTTTGGCTGGATGGCCTGGGAATTGGAAGGAATATGGTTGGAAAATTGGTGACAAGGACGTATAGGCAAGAGTTATGTGGATAAACCTCATTCAATGGGCAAAAGAGGAAGATATTTTTGTCTCGTGGAATGCTTACCATAGGGTGACCTCAGAAGAGAATGATTTTAACAACCAAATAGATAGAAAGATGCGTTCTGTGAACACCAGTCATCCTCTTTCCATAGCTACTCCAGTCATTGCTCAATGGGCTCGTGAACAAAGTGTCCATCGTAGCAGGGAGGGAGGTTATGCCTGGGCTCAGCAATATAAACTTTCACATGCCAAAGCAGACTTGGCTATGACCACTGCTGAGTGCCCCATCTGCCTACAATAGAGACTGTCTTAGCTATCTAGTGCTGCCATAACACAAATACCACAAGTGGTTGTATCGTGTTACACACAAGCGTGACTTTGCAATTGTCTTTATTTAGGGGCTATGTACGGTTTAAGGAAATGTGTATAGGTGCCATATTGACAAGGAATGGACCGTGATGGTTAATGTTGTGTGCCAACTAGTTTGGACCATGATTCTCAGTGATTTGATAGTTAGCTGTGATGCATTTTGGCAGTTATATAATGATGTAATCACCTCTATGATGAGATCTGCTATGAGCAGTCAATCAGTTGAAAGGCTGTGGCCTGCATCCAACATAAACTCACTTTCTGGAAAAACTTGCTAGCTTTTGCTCACTCTGGTTCCTGCATCCAGCTCATTATCACCTGACCTCTGTTTCCTGGGACTTGAGCCAGTGGCTTGTCGAATTGCCTGCTGATCTTGAGATTTGTCAGAATCCTCCAGTCTGATGCCTGACCCACAGACTTGGAACTTTCCAGCCTCTACATCTGCATGAGCCATTTCCTTGATACAAATATACACATACATAAATGTGTATAAACTTTATTGCTGTCAAGTCAATTCCAACTCATAATCAACTCCATGATATATATACACTTTACTGGTTTTGCTTCTCTAGGGAACCCAGCCTAATGACCATGAAGATGGTGCAGGACCAGACAATGTTTTGTTTTGTTGTACATAGGGTCACCATGAGTGACAGGCAACTTGATGAAGGTAACAACAACAAATAAAGGAAATTCTAATATTGACAAAACTATCTTTCAAACAAGGATGTGAGTGTGGGGCAGTGGAAAGGGAGAAGGAAAACATTGATAAAATTTATCAGGTGTTCCTACTTAAAAGATAAGCACAAGAGTGGATTGTAAAAAATTTACTTAAATATAAGAAAATGTACATGCAAAACAGGAAATATGTGGCCTGAAGGAAAAATGGTAAAATCATTTCAATTCAAATCAGTAACAAGATTGGAATGGTCACTCTCAGCAGTGTTATAACCTATGATTTGCAGACAACTCATACAAATTTACAAAGAACAAAGTATAGACAGACAATGCACAGAAAAGCAAATCCCAAACACAACAAACATATAAAGATTGCTTAAAAGTAATAATAGAAAATTTTAAATTAATAATATAATTGAGGTCATCAATTTTCATGCACTGGGTTATCAAAAACACAAGAAGAGTTATAACACCAGCTGTTGGTAGGGATGGAGAAAAGGGTCCTCATATACTTGGTGGTAGAAATTAAAGGTTAACTTTATCAAAATAAATCAGACCACGTGTTTTAATTTAAAATGCCTATCCTTTAAATCTGCAGCTTTACCCTTGGGATTCTATAAGAAACTAACCTATAGAAATATAAACACTTATAGATAAAGATTAAAGCTTAAATTTTGGTATATACAAATATTTCCTTTGAACTGTAAATAATAATTAAAAGGAATTAATCAGAGATACATCAAATAACTGGGGAAAATTTATACAATGTTTCAAGTAAACATAAATGGATGACATAACAAAACTACTTGAGGGCAAAAGCAAAATAATATTCCACATACTGTTTTAGAATTGTCTCCAGTTCCTCAATGAGGAAAATTTAAATATCCCTGGGTAAAAAAGGTAGAAAATAAAATTATTCAGGGAATGTGATAAATGACATGAAAAATGAAAACAAAGTTCAATTTCTTAATACCTCAAGATTCTCCATAGCTTGATTCCATACAAACCCATGGCACCGCAGCCTTCTAAGTGACTTGCGGATCCACAACATCGAAGCACTCTTAATGCCAACCCTACCTATTTTTTAAGTCTTGTGTCTTCTACCTACAAAGAATAAAAAAGTCTAGTTATCAAAATCTCAATTGCATTTACATTGTTACTGGTTGGATCATATTAGGGACTACTTTCGATATTTTTATACATTTAAAAGAGGAAAAATTTTCCCAGGATTTTTTAAAAATTAAAGCCAAATTCAAATTTGGAATTTACCTCTAATCAGTATTAGCCAATTAGCTATTATTTATAAGAAATACAACTGATGAAATAGCCCTTTTGGATATAAAATTCTTCTTTAAAAGAAACATGTATGCTTCAGAATCAGTTTAATAATACCTTTCATTCTGAGGCAGATAGCCTTAGTGTCCTAATGAAGACTGCTTGGAATGCCTATTTAAATTCCAAGCAGAGCTCTATATTTTTCTCTACGATAATGACAGTAAACACAATTAAATCATTTAAGCATGATTGTTCTATGCCTTTTTTAAAACATGAGTTATGATTGGAAGAGTACAATGAATAATTCTTCAACATGAGTGAAAACATGTCAGAGACAAGCATACTGGGTAGTAAACATAATAATTTCTAGTCCCCTTAGTATATCCCTCTTCTCTCTAGAAAAGTAATAATTTCGGGCCACAGGGTGCACACAATGTGGCTGATTTAAGTACTTCTGGACTGTGATAACTCAGACCATTAAAATTTATGACTAACCTGAAACTCTACAGCAACAATTTACAAAATAATTCCTCAGTGATTTGAATGAGTTTGTCAACCCTAATTTACATATGTTAACAGCCATGCTGCTGTTAATTAGGAAGTGTAAGCAGTCCATGTCATTAACACGAGACTGACTTTTTTTTTAACTGTGGCAAAATTCATATATCATAAAATTAACCACTTTAAAGTGTACAATTTAGTAGCATTTCGTGTGTTCACGATGTTGCACAACCATTAACAATATCCAGCTCCAACACAATTTAATGACCCAAAAAAGGAATGCTGTACTCATTAAGCAATCATTCCTATTCTTAGCTGAGTCTCCAGCTCCTTGCAACCACTGAACTACGTTCTGTCTGCATAGATATACCTATTCTGGATGTTTCATATAAATGGAATCATACAATATGTGGCCGTTTGTGCCTGGTTTTTTATTCAGTATGTCTTCAAGGTTCATCCATGTTATAACATGTATCAGTACTTCATCCCTTTTTATGGTTGCCTCGTATCCCAACGTATGTATATACTACATTTTGTTCATTCATCTGTTGATGGATATTTGGGTTGTTTCCACTATTTGGCTATTTTGATGTTATGAACATTTGTGTACAAGTATTTGTTTGAATACTGGTTTCCAATAACTTTGGGAATATACCTGGATCATATAGTAACTATATGTTTAACAGTTTGAGGAACTGCCAGACTGTTTTCCATAGTGGATGCACAATTTTAAATTCCCACAGGCAGTGATTGAGGGTTCTGATTCCTCCACATCTTCACCAACTTTTGTCTTTCTTTTGCCCACTCATGCCTGCTGTAGAACCCTTCTAATGATTTTTTTTTATTATTATTTCAGTTCTTGTACTTTCCATCTCCAGAACTTCTATTTGGCTTATTTTTATAACTTCTACATCTTTATTGATATTTTCTCTTTGGTGTGACACTGCCCTACTGGTTTTCTTTGGTCTTCAAGCATATTTAAAATAATAAATTTAAGTCTCTCACTAATAAGCTCAATGTCTGTGCTTCCTCATGTACAGTTTTACTGATTTATTTTTTAATTCCTGTGAATGAACCGTGTTCTCTTTTGACTTTGCATATCTCATAATTTTTTTGAAACTGGATATTTTGACTATTAAATTTTTTTTGTTGTTTCCTATGAGTTGCTGTTTGTTTAGTTTTTCTAAGCGATTTTTGTAAAGACTGTATAGTCTGTTGTGTGTGGTCTCAGAAGTCTGTGTTCTTATATCTTGTGGTCAGCTTTTTGCTTTGAATGGACTTAAAGATAAGTAATAGGTGAAAGCTTAGGGTCTCTCAGTTCTTTTCTGACCATGTGTCCTACACTGAGCATGTGCATGGATTTCTAGATATGTGGGAGCTTTCAAAGCTCTTATTCAATGAAGTATCCCTCTCCCAAATTTTTCCTTCCAAGCTTTCCACATGTTTATATTTTACTCCAACTATAGTCTTATAGTCTTTTAACCCTGGTAGCAGCAGTTTGTTCATTTGTCTTTCAATGTTTTTGAGCTGCATTTTGACCTTGTGAGTGTTCCAAGTTAGACAAAACAAAGGGAAGTGCATCGTATCAGTCCTCCAGAGAGTTCCCAGACAGGTCAAAACAGACATACACAATTCTTGAGAAAGCCCTCTCTGTTCCCTTTTGAACCCATACCAGGTAATGGGCCTTTCATCTTCATTACTACCACTGAGTTGGGGAATGGAGTACGACAAGGGTATGTTAAAACACCACAAAATTCTCCTACCATATTAAAGTTATCTTTTTCTTGATTCAGTATTTGTTTGGGTGCTGTAAACCTTTGATTCTTTTCCAGAGTTAAGACAAAGTTGATTCTGCTTGTTTTCTTCCTTTTTTTTTTTTTTCTCTTAATGCTTCTGTGGAGCAATAAGCTCTTGGAATTTCCTACTCTGTCATTTTCACTAAAGTTACTTTTAAGCAGTTACTAAGCACTTTTATATAAAGTCACACATATTAAATATCTTTTAAAAGGTCAGTGATTTTTTAGTCAAAAACTACATGGAAAAATGAGTCTGCATCCATTTAAATGATGCTCATGAGAATTTTTTTTTTCAAATTCCTTACATAATGATTTGAACCACATATGGTATTAGATGATTTTTGCTACTAATGTGACTTCTGAGCATTGTTGTATAAGGAAAAGATATGCTGCAATAAATAGCTAAACAAGGTTATAAGAATTAAAGTGCCTTAAAAGAAAACACTGAACACAGCATTTTTTTCTGTCTATCTTATGAGTAAGTATTCTCAACTGGCTAATCAATTTCTAGGTATTTATTTGAGAGCTTGTCACAAGAGAGTATTTTTACTATTGGTTTGCACAACTTAGATCTTAATAATAAGAATGCTTCACTTATTCAAGATTCCCCTCCCCCGCCTGTGAATAATATGCATTACATTTCCAACAGCAAATATTACCCATATCAAATATATTACAACTTAAATAATGATAAGATCTCTGCTCTTGGTCTTGAGATGTATAAATTTGATAGTAAAGTGAGTCAAGGGGGAAAAAAAGAAGAGGAAGGGTATAAGAAGAAATCTTCACCGTTGCACACCTGTTCACTGTTGCTATGTCCTACATCAGTCTTATAGGTGTTAACAGAAGGAAGCATGAAGAGAGGGAAGAACTGAGGTCTTCAAGTCAGTCATAAGTAGGTTTCAGTCCTAGTAGTTTGACCTTAGAAAAAAAATGCATTTAGCTTTGAGGAGCCTCATTTCCATCCTATGTAAAGGAGATAATATTGTTCATCTTGAAAGATTCAGGAAATTGTTATCTATGAATCACCTATCAGAGGGCCAGATGCATGAACACCTAGATGGTGTATCCATGCATAATAAGTCCACCGCCTTTGCTTCATGGATTTTAGCCATATATTTTTTTTTCCATCTAGGACAGGCTCTTTGCATTGTGGCCCATGTCCTTCCGTGCTATCCATTCTTTTCATCTGCTCAAAAGGCCCAGTGACCAATCCAAGGGGGCGAGAGTCAAGTTGTTGAACACACAGACCAGAAACAAAAGAAGCATTACTACTTACCACTCATATTACTTCCCTGTTTTTCTTGCTATGAGGAGTTGAAAATATTTCATTATTGCTTGACATAATCAAATTTGAGATGAGGGAAAGAAAGCCATCCCCAGAATACTAAATTGCTTTTTGCTCTATTTCATAGAACACATCCATAGAGAAAAAGAAACCATGACTGAGGTCCCACTATGTTTTTGGCTAGCAGTTCTATCATATTTCTAGCAGTTACATTCCCCCTGAGTTATCTAGGGACTGACAATGTCCATTTCCTCTCCCATGACTACCCAGTGCTAACTTTATGGTGCGAACTATCCTTTCATTTTTAAAGAATATCAGAGGTGTCCCACATTCAGAAATCTTTACAAATGGTAGTTACAAAGCTGTGGAGGATTGTGTGTTGATAGAGGTCTAGAGGAACCATAGAATCCTGCTATGATAGATAAACATTCACATGTGAAAGTGTCATTATTTTCTGTTTCAGAACTATCAATTCCTTAGTTCATGTCTAAGAGTCAGAAGACAATACGTTTTTTCCTGATCCCAGTTCTACCAATTACTAATTTTTCAACTTTGAGCAAATCATTTAATATGTTTGAGCCATACTTCTCTTGTCTATTACAGAAGGATATAAGTAAATTTTAAAGGAATATTGTAAAGAAAAAAACAAATGTTTATGAAGCACCTAGAATTTGTCTCAAAATAAGTTATAAGGTAGAAATTGCAGATTATGTAGTGTCAGTAGAGAAAGTCCTTCTTCTGACTTTATTAAGACTTCCCCAAATATCCAATGAATATGGTCTCAGCATCTCATGGAGAATGAGTGGTCTAAGTTTGCTAAGATAACAATCACTTTTCTTTTCTTTCTGGTCAGCTGACCCTCCCAAGATTGGATATGGAGAGGCACAGCCAATATGGTGCTGTAGACAGAAGCACCATGCCATCCCTCCACAGCAAAGGCCCCCAAAACTAAGTAAAACAGAGAAAAATGTCAGTCCTGGAACCCTAAGTGTCAAATGAAGAGATAAAGGATTCAACCAAGCACTGAATGGAATAAGAAACTGACAGAGAACAGACAGCAAGGAGAGATGATAATACGTCCTGCAAAACTCTCATTCAAATATGATGGTGAAATAAGGAGATTTTCAGATAAACAGAAATTAAGGGAATATGTAAAACCAAATACAACTTACAAGAATTATTAAAGGGAGTCCTTCAGTTTGAGAACAAATATCAGACAACAGCCTGAATCTAGGAAACAAGACCATATCAGCCAGATAGCAACCTAGGAAAAGAACTCTCAAGGAATCATCAAAACTAAAAGATTTACAACAAGGAACCAGAGAGGTTTATCTGTAAATGACAAAAACATCAGAACAATAAAAGAGGGAATAAGGGGGGCGGGGCCAAGATGGCTGACTAGGTAGAAGCTACCTCAGATCCTTCTTGCAACAAAGACTGGGAAAAACAAGTGAATCGATCACATACATGACAATCTACGAACCCTAACCATCAAACACAGATCTAAAGAGTTGACCTGAGAGACAGAGGAGTGAAAAGCTGTACCCTGAAGCAGCAACAGCCTCTAGAACTGGCATCTGCTCCACAGCCTTGAGCCCTTACAGTTCCCTGGTGCTGAGTGGAGGGGCTGATTAAGGCTTGCTGAGGCGGGGAAGACACGGGACACAGCCCTAACCACTACACCCTGGGGTAACCTCCGTAGAGACTCAGCCAGTGCAAGCAGACTGCACACTGACGCAGCTAATGAGAGAATAAGCAACCATGGGGAAGGAGCGACTGTTTTCAGAGTCTGGAGCCTGCATCCAAGTCAGAAAATCTTGGCACCGGGCTTTGGACTGGGCACAGGGGAGCTGAGCAGAGCTTCCTGAGATGGTGCAAACATGGGACGCAGCCCTAGCCCCCTGAAGTGACCTTGGGGGAAGCACAGCCAGCGCATGCAGGCAGCGCAAAGACGCAGCTAACAGGAGGAGAAATCACCGGGAGGCAGCGACTGGTTTTGGAGCCTGGAGAGTGGAGTCCCAGCCAGGGAACCTTGGCGCTGGGCTTTACACTGGGAGCTGAGAAGCTGACCATGCCTTCTGAGAGAGCACAAGCACGGGACTTGGTCCTGACCTTCGGGGGCAATCTCAACCCAGTCAGTGCACACAGGCTACACAGCCCTGGGAATTTCAGATAAAACAGTCATCACCAGCAAGATAAGTAACTTTGTCTACATTGCTGGGTGCTACTCTCTCCTATCTATCTGACCCCTCCCCTCCCTCCCCCAGGCAGCTTCATTAACATTGGAATTTCCTGGGCCAGGGAGTGGAGTGCTCTGTGTTTTTTTTTTTTTTTTCTTTTCCTAACCTATTCTCCTAGCCTGAGAGAAACAGGTACTAAAAACCCAGGGAGGAAGAATCCTTCCCTGACTTCCCCAAATTGGAATAAAAATACAGAACCAGCTTCAGCTAAGCAAATGAGATCCACAGTCTTTGGCTTTCATCCCTACAGGGACAAGGTGGCTATTATAATGCAAACACAATTCTGGTAGAGATCTCACTGTAATTGCTTTAGCTGAGCACTAGAAAGACAAGTGTTCCAGGTCTGATACCTTTACCTATTAAACAGAGCCCTCACTGATCCACAATGGGGAACTGAGGGCTGAAGCTCCACCCAAACCACCTAGCTACCTGCCAAAGAGGTCTGAGGATACTGACACCTACCAATCTTTACAGGTACATACATTGGGTGCCTAAGGTACAACTGCAGAGCCCACCCACCAAAATGCTTTAGGAATAGAGACACACCTACCTCACTGGCACTGAGGGAAGGCTGTCAGCATTCTGCCCCCCCCCCCAGAGTTTGACCTCCTGCCACTACTAGAATCTGGTGCACACAACTATCACCACTACTCCTCTAAGTGAATAGGTGACAGTCTGCACCACACACTTGGTGACCCAAAATCAGAACACCTAAGCTGATTCTATTCAAGAATAGTGAATGAACTCTTAGGCTTATATATCTGGTAACAGCCCAAACCAGCTGGTAAGAGGACATAAGTGATTCAAAGGCTACAACAAACAAGACAACTCCCATCTGTGTATATTGAAAGAAAACAAAACAAGATAAGACTCAGTGAACAAATATAAAATAAATCATTACAATATCTTATAGATGGCTTGGAGACAGCAGTCAATATCAAACCACATAAAGAAGCACACCATGATTGCTTCTACAACTCCCCAAATTAAAGAATCAAAATCTTTCCCAAATGAAGATACAATCCTGGAATTGCCAGATGCAGAATATAAAAAACTAATTTACAGAATGCTTCAAGACATCAGGGATGACCTCAGAAATGAAATAAGGCAATCTACAGAAAAAGCCAAGGAACACACTGATAAAGCAGTGGAAGAAATCAAAAAGATTATTCAAGAACATAGTGGAAAAATTAATAAGCTGCAAGAATCCATAGAAAGACAGCATTCAGAAATCCAAAAGATTAACAGCAAAATTACAGAATTAGACAACTCAATAGGAAGTCAGGGGAGCAGACTCAAGCAATTGGAATGCAGAGTGGGGGAGTTGGAGGATTAGGCAATTGACACCAATATAGTTGAAGAAAAATCAGATAAAAGAATTAAAAAAAAATGAAGAAACCCTAAGAATCATGTGGGACTCTGTCAAAAAGAATGACTTGAGTGTGATTGGAGTTCCAGAACAGGGAGGGATAACAGAAAATACAGAGAGAATAGCTGAAGATCTGTTGGCAGAAAACTTCCCTGACATCATGAAAGATGAAAGGATATCTATCCAAGATGCTCATTGAACCCCATTTAAGATTGATCCGAAAAGAAAATCACCAAGACATATTATCATCAAGCTTGCCAAAACCAAAGATAAAGAGAAAATTTTAAAAGCAGCCAGGGATAAAAGAAAGGTCTCCTACAAAAGAGAATCAATAAGAATACGTTCAGACTACTCAGCAGAAACCATGCAGTCAAGAAGGCAATGGGATGACATATATAGAGCACTGAAGGAGAAAAACTGCCAGCCAAGGATCATATATCCAGCAAAACTCTCTCTCAAATATGAAGGTGAAATTAAGACATTTACAGATAAACACAAGCTTAGAGAATTTGCAAAAACCAAACCAAACCTACAAGAAATACTAAAGGAAATTGTTTGGTAAGAAAATCAATAATATCAGATAGCGACACAACACAAGGTCACAGAACAGAACATCCTGATATCAACTCAACTAGGGAAATCACAAAAACAAATTAAGATTAATTTTGAAAAGAAAAAAAATGCTCAAAACAGGGAATCATTGAAGTCATTATGTAAAAGATCACAACAATCAAAAAGAGGGACTAAATACAGGAGGCATAGAACTGCCATATGGAGAGGAAAACAAGGCGATATAGGACAATACAAGTTAGGTTTTTACTTAGAAAAATAGGGTAAATATTAAGGTAACCACAAAGAGGTCTAACAATTCCATAACTCAGAATAAAAACCAAGAAAAACATAACGACTCAGCAAACATAAATTCAACTACTATGAAAATGAGGAACACATAATTTACAAAGAAAAACATCTCAGCACAAAAAAGTAAGTGGAAAAATGAAATTGTCAACAACACACACAAAAAGGCATCAAAATGACAGCACTAAACACACACAAAAAACACATACTTATCTATAATTACGCTGGATGTAAATGGCCTAAATGAAACAATAAAGACACAGAGAGTCTCAGACTGGATAAAGAAACATGATCCATCTATATGCTGCCTACAAGAGAGATACTTTAGACTTAGAGACACAAACAAACTAAAACTCAAAGGATGGAAAAAGCATATTAAGCAAACAACAAGCAAAAAAGAGCAGAGTTGGCAATATTAATTTCTGAAAAAATAGACTTTAAAGTTAAATCCACCACAAAGGATAAAGAAGGACACTACATAATGATTAAAGGGGCAATTTACCAGGAACATATAACCATATTAAATATTTATGCACCTAATGACAGGGCTGCAAGATATATAAGACGAACTTTAAAAGAACTGAAAAGTGAATAGACACCTCCACAATTATAGCAGGAGACTTCAACACACCACTTTCAGAGAAGGATAGGACTGCCAGTAAGAAGCTCAATAGACACGGAAGATCTAATTGCTACAATCAACCAACTTGACCTCAGAGACTTATACACAACACTCCACCCAAGAGCTGCAAAGTATACTTTTTTCTCTAGTGCACATGGAACATTCTCTAGAATAGATCACATATTAGGTCATAAAACAAATCTTTGCAGAATCCAAAATATCGAAATATTACAAAGCATCTTCTCGGACCACAAGGCCATAAAAGTAGAAATCAATAACAGAAAAATCAGGGAAAAGAAATCAAATACTTGGAAACTGAACAATATCCTGCTCAAAAAAGACTGGAGTATAAAAGACATTAAGGAGGAAATAAAGAAATTCATAGAATGCAACAAGAATGAAAACACTTCCTATCAAAACCTCTGGGACACAGCAAAAGCAGTGCTCAGAGGTCAATTTATATCAATAAATGTATACACACATAAAGAAGAAAGAGCCAAAATCAGAGAACTGTTCGTATAACTTGAACAAACAGAAAGCGAGCAACAAAAGAATCCATCAGGCACCAGAAGAAAACAAATAATAAAAATTAGAGCTGAACTAAATGAATTAGAGAACAGAAAAACAATTGAAATAATTAACAAAGCCAAAAGGTGGTTCTTTGAAAAAATTAACAAAATTTATAAACCATTGGCCACACTCACAAAAGAAATACAGGAAAGGAAACAAATAACCCGAATAAGAAATGAGATGGGCCATATCACAACAGACCCAACTGAAATTAAAAGAATCATATCAGATCTTTACAAAAAATTGTGCTCTAATAAATTGGCAAACGTAGAAGAAATGGATGAATTCCTAGAAAAACACTACCTACCTAAACTAACACAATCAGAAGTAGAACAACTAAATAGACCCATAACAAAAAAGGAGATTGAAAAGGTAATAAAAAACTCTCAACAAAAAAAAAGCCCTGGCCCGGATGGCTTCACTGCAGAGTTCTACCAAACTTTCAGAGAAGAGTTAACACCACTACTACTAAAGGTATTTCAAAGCATAGAAAATGATGGAATACTACCTACCTCATTCTATGAAGCCAGCATATCCCTGATACCAAAACCAGGTTAAAAAAAAAAGACAACACAACAAAAGAAAATTACAGACCTATATCCCTCATGAACATAGATGCAAAAATCCTTAACAAAATTCTAGCCAATACAGTTCAACAACATATCAAAAAAATAATTCACCATGACCAAGTGGGATTTATACCAGGTATACAAGGCTGGTTTAATATTAGAAAAACCATTAATGTAATCCACCATATAAATAAAATAGAAGACAAAAACCACATGATCTTATCAATTGATGCAGAAAAGGCATTGACAAAGTCCAATACCCATTCATGATAAAAACTCTGCAAAATAGGAATTGAAGGAAAATTCCTCAACATAATAATGGGCATTCATACAAAGCCAACAGCCAACATCATTCTAAATGGAGAGAGCCTGAAAGCATTTCCCTTGAGAATGGGAACCAGACAAGGATGTCCTTTATCACCGCTCTTATTCAACATTGTGCTAGAGGTCCTACCCAGAGCAATAAGGCTAGACAAGGAAATAAAGGGCATCTGGATTGGCAAGGAAGAGGTAAAATTATCTCTATTTTCGGAAGACATGATCTTATACACAGAAAACCCTAAGGAATCCTCCAGATAACTACTGAAACTAATAGAAGAGTTTGGCAGAGTTTCACGTTACACAATAAACATACAAAAATCACCTGGATTCCTCTACATCAACAAAAAGAACATCGAAGAGGAAATCACCAAATCAATACCATTCACAGTAGCCCCCAAGAAGATAAAATACTTAGCAATAAATCTTACCAAAGCTGTAAAAGACCTATACAAAGAAAATTCCAAAGTACTAGTGCAAGAAACTAAAAGGGACCTATATAAGTGGAAAAACATACCTTGCTCATGGATAGGAAGACTTAGCATAGTAAAAATGTCTATTCTACCAAAAGTCATCTATATATACAATGCACTTCTGATCCAAAATCCAAAGAGATTTTTTAATGTGATGGAGAAACAAATCACCCACTTCGTATGGAAGGGAAGAAGCCCCGGATAAGTAAAGCATTACTGAAAAAGAAGAAGAAAGTGGGAGGCCTCACTCTACCTGATTTTAGAACATATTATACAGCTGCAGTAGTCAAAACAGCCTGGTATTGGTACAACAACAGGCACATAGACCAATGGAACAGAATTGAGAACCCAGATATAAATCCATCCACATATGAACAGCTGATATTTGATAAAGGCTCAGTGTCAGTTAATTGGGGAAAAGATAGTCTTTTTAACAAATGGTGCTGGCATAACTGGATGTTCATTTGCAAATAAATGAAACAGGACCCATACCTCACACCATGCACAAAAACTAACTCCAAGTGGATCAAATACCTAAGCATAAAGACTAAAACGATAAAGATCATGGAGGGAAAAATAGGGAAAATATTAGCAGCCCTAATACAAGGCATAAACAGAATACAAAATATTACTAAAAATGATGAAGAGAAACCAGATAACTAGGAGCTCCTAAAAATCAAACACCTATGCTTATCTAAAGACTTCACCAAAAGAGTAAAAAGACCACCTGGGAAAGAATGTTCAGCTATGACATCTCCGACCAGCACCTGATCTCTAAAATCTATATGATTCTCTTAAAACTCAACCACAAAAAGACAAAGAACCCAATTAAAAATTGGGCAAAGGATATGAACACGCACTTCACTAAAGAAGATATTCAGGCAGCTAACAGATACATGAGAAAATGCTCTCGATCATTAGCCATTAGAGAAATGCAAATTAAAACTACGATGAGATTCCATCTCATTCCAACAAGGCTGGCATTAATCCAAAAAACACAAAAGAATAAATGTTGGAGAGGCTGCGGAGAGATTGGAACTCTTATACACTGCTGGTGGGAATGTAAAATGGTACAACCACTTTGGAAATCTATCTGGCGTTATCTTAAAAAGCTAGAAATAGAATTACCATACAACCCAGAAATCCCACTCCTCAGAATATACCCTAGAGAAAGAAGAGCCTTTAACGAACAGATATATGCACACCCATGTTTATTGCAGCTCTGTTTACAATAGCCAAAAGCTGGAAGCAACCAAGGTGTCCATCAACAGATGAATGGTTAAATAAATTATGGTATATTCACACAATGGAATACTATGCATCGATAAAGAACAGTGACGAATCTGTGAAACATTTCGTACCATGGAGGAACCTAGAAGGCATTATGCTGAGTGAAACTAGTCAGAGGCAAAAGGACAAATATGGTATAAGACCGCTATTTTAAGATCTTGAGAAATAGTATAAACTGAGGTGAACACATTCTTTTGTGGTTACGAGAGGGGGGAGGGAGGGAGGGTGTGAGAGGATTATTTACTGATTAGTTAGTAGATAAGAGCTACTTTAGGTGAAGGGAAGGACAATACTCAATACAGGGAAGGTCAGCTCAACTGGACTGGACCAAAAGCAAAGAAGTTTCGGGGGTAAACTGAATGCTTCAAACGTCAGCGGAGCAAGGGCGGGGGTTTGGGAACTATGGCTTAAGGGGACTTCTAAGTCAATTGGCAAATAAATTCTATTAAGAAAACATTCTGCATCCCACTTTGAAGTGTGGCATCTGGGGTCTTAAATGCTAACAAGTGGCCATGTAAGATGCATCAATGGGTCTCAACCCACCTGGATCAAAGGAGAATGAAGAACACCAAGGACACAAGATAATTATGAGCCCAAGAGGCAAAAGGGCCACATGAACTAGAGACTTACATCATCCTGAGATCAGAAGAACTAGATGATAACCGGCCACAACCGATGACTGCCCTGACAGGGAGCATAACAGAGAACCCCTGAGGGAGCTGGAGAACAGTGGGATGCAGACCCCAAATTCTCATAAAAAGACCAGACTTAATGGTCTGACTGAGACTAGAAGAATCCCGGCAGTCATGGTCCCCAAACCTTCTGTTGGCCCAGGACAGGAACCATGCCCAAAGACAACTCATCAGACATGGAATGGACTGGACAATGGGTTGGAGAGAGATGTTGATGAGGAGTGAGCTACTTGTATCAGGTGGACACTTGAGACTGTGTTGGCATCTCCTGTCTGGAGGGGAGATGGGAGGGTAGAGGGGGTTAGAAACTGGCAAAACGGTCAAGAAAGGAGAGAGTGGAAGGAGGGAACGGGCTGACTCATTAGGGGGAGAGTAAATGGGAGTATGTAGTAAGGTGTATAGAAGTTTATATGTGAGAGACTGACCTGATTTGTAAACTTTCACTTAAAGCACAATAAAAATTATTAAAAAAAAGATTATAAGAAAAAAAAAAGAGGTTATAAATGGTGTAGGTATAGAACTTTCTAATGGAGAGGAAGGCAAGTCAATACCAAGTAATAAAAGACTGGTTCAAACTTAGGAAGATAAGGGTAAATTTCAAGGTTTAACCACAAAGAAAGTTAACAATGCTACTCATCAAAATAAAGAAGAAATCATAAAGGCTCTGTAAAAACAAAATCTGCAAAAGCAAAAGAAATGGAAAAAAATCCACAAACAAAAGCAATTCAGCACAGGAGAGTAAGAGGAACAAAGAAAATGTCAGCACCACAAAAAAAAAAAAAAAAAAAGGCACTACAAAGTGACAGCAATAAACTCACCTACCGATAATTACAGAAACCCTGTTGGTGTAGTGGTTAAGTGCTATGGCTGCTAACCCAGAAGTCAGCAGTTCAAATATGCCATGTGCTCCTTGGAAACTCCCTGGGGCAGTTCTACTCTGTCCTATGGGATCGCTATGAGTCAGAATCGACTCGACAGCAGTTTTTTTTTTTTTTTGGTATCAATAGTTACACTGAACTGGCCTAAATGTACCCATAAAGAGAGAGCGACAGAATGGATTAAAAAAAATCTATCAACGTGTAGTCTACAAGAGATACACCTTAGAAACAAAGACATAAATTTATTAAACATCAAAGGATAAACAAAAAATATATCAAGCAAACAGCTACCAAAAATTCATAGTGGCAGTCTAATCTCAGATAAAATAGACTTTAAAACAAAATCCACCATAAAAGACAAAGAAGGGCATTATACAATGATTAAAGAGATGATCCATAATGAAGACATAACCATAATAAATATCTATGTAGCCAATGACAGGGCTCCAAAATGAATAAAGCAAACTCTAACTGCACTGAAAAGAGACATCAAAAGTTCCACAGTAATAGTGGGAGATTTCAACACATCACTCTCAGTAAAGGACAGAATATTTAGAAAGAAACTCAGCAAAGATACAGAACATCCAAAGGCCACATTCAGCCAGCTGGACCTCATAGACATATGTAGAACACTCCACCCAATGGCTGCAAGGTACACATTCTTTTCTAACACACATGGAACATTCACCAGAATAGACCACACCTTAGGCCACAAAGCAACCCTCAACAAAATCCAAAATATTGAGGTAATACAAAGTATCTTCTCTGAACACATTATGAAAGTAGAAATTAACAACAGGAAGAGCAGGGAAAAAAAAATGAATTACATGGAAACTGAATAACCCTCTGCTTAAAAACCACTGGGTAATAGAAGAAATCAGAGATGGAACTGAGAAGTGGACATGTTCGGTACCAAATGACAAGTTTGATCTTTGGTCCAGTAATCTAAAATGTGTTAAGCACGCAGAGGCCAGTCTAGCAGCAAGCCACTGTCCACTCTATGTTGGCCTAGTAAAAAAGTAGCTTCTTCCCTTCCTGCTGTTCACCTTATCAATATCCATCCATATAATTTATAAAGGGAGAAGAAAAGTTATTTGTTCCTGTTGTTTAAGTAGCATAATCTTTGACACTGAAACTACAAGCACACACACGCGCAAAGAGTAAAAGAGACTTCGCCAATTGTATTACTACTGATCAATCTTGCCACTTACGCAAATCCATCTTTGGTAACTCACTGCTCCTCGTGTAACCATGTAGGTATTCTGCCTTGATGACAGCATCAGCCAGGACTTGCTGAATATTACCATTTTCACAAAGCATATTGCCTAGCGAAGCCTGCTTCAGCTGATTGAGTTGTACAGGGGTAAACACTCAGGGTTCTCATACCAGAGCCTGGTAGGCAACAAGGAGAGGCCCAATGTCACAAGCGTGCAGCCTGAAGAGTTAAACTGCATGCCAAGCAGCAATAAAGAGCAAAGTTAAGAGCACAGCAAGAAGCCTAAAGGGCTGTGTTATCCAACTAAGAATACTTTTAATTGCTTCCAATATTTATGTTACGTTCTTAGATCTCATGCTTTTGAACTATCACTATCTACTCAAGTTTTACAAAACAGTTTGAAGTGAAGTTTTGTAAAGTTTTCAAAGAAAAACGGAGCATTCTGGCTGTACATCTTCCAAGACAGATTTGTTCGTTCTTCTGGCAGTCCATGGTATATTCAATATTTTTCATCAACACCACAATTCAAAAGCATCAGTTCTTCTTCAGTCTTCCTTAGTCATCGTCTAGATTTTCCGTCCCTATGAGGTGATTGAAAACACCAGAGTTTGGATTATGGGCACCTTAATCTTCAAGGTGACATCTATCCTTTTCCACACTTTAAAGAGGCCTTTTTTTTTTTGTAGTAGATTTGCCCAATACAATGCATTGTTCGATTCCTTGACTGCTGCTTCCATGGGTGTTGATTTGGATCCATGTAAAATGAAATGAAATCTTTGACAACTTGAATATTTTCTCCATTTAGCATGATGTTGCTTATTGCTTCAGTTGTAAGAATTTTCATTTGGTTTATGTTGAGATACAATCCATACTGAGGGCTGTATAGTCTTTGATCTTCATCAGTAAATGCTTCAAGTCCTCTTCACTTTCAGCAAGCAAGGTTGTGTCCTCTGCATAATGCAGGTTGTTAATGAGCCTTCCTCCAATCCTGATTCCACATTCTTCTACATATAGTCCAGCTTCTCAGATTATTTGCTCAGCATACAGATGGAATAAGTATGGTGAAAGGATACAACCCTGACACACACCTTTCCCGACTTTAAACCACACAGTATCCCCTTGTTTTGTTCAAACAACTGCCTCTTGATCTATGTACAGGTGCCCCATGAGCACCATTAAATGTTCTGAAATTCCCGTTCTTCCCAACATTATCCATGATTTGTTATGATCCACACAGTGGAATGCCTTTGCATCATCAATAAAACATGGGTAAACATCTTTCTGGTATTCTCTGCTTTCAGTCAGGATCCGTCTGACATCAGCAATGATATCCCTCGTTCCACATCCTGTTCTGAATCCAGCTTCAATTTCTGGCAGTTCCCTATTGATGTACTGGTGCAGCCACTTTTGAATGATCTTCAGCAAAATTTTACCTGCCTGCTATATTAATGATATTGTTCAATAATTTCTGCATTTGGTTGGATCATCTTTTTTTGGAATAGGCATAAGTATGGATCTCTTCTGGTTGATTGGCTAGGTAGCTGTCTTCCAAATTTCTTGGCATAGATGAGTTAGCACTTCCAGCGCTGCATCTATTTGTTGAAACATCTCAATTGGTATTCCGTCAATTCCTGGAGCCTGTTTTTCACCAACGACTTTAGTGCAGCTTGGACCTCTTCCTTCAGTACCATTGGGTCTTGATCGTATGCTACCTCCTGAAATGGTTGAATGTCAACCAGTTCTTTCTGGTATAGTGACTCTGTATTCCTTCCATCTTTTGATGCTTCTTGCATCATTTAATATTCCCCCATGTGTCTTTCAAGTTTGTTGTACTGTGGGGGCTTGTGTGTTGCTGTGATGCTGGAAGCTATGCCACTGGTATTCAAATACCAGCAGGGTCACCCATGGCGGACAGGTTTCAGCTGAGCTTCAAGACTAAGACAGACTAGGAAGCATTCACTGGCTAATACTTCTAAAAAGAATTAGCCAGTGAAAACCTTATGAATATGAAAGGAAATACCACTTTTAATTGTTAGTGTATACCAGTTTGTTAACTAGAATAGATACCTTCAATTTTAAATGACAGAATAGTTTGAAAACTGACTACTATTGTGAACTCTTTTTTTCATTCGTTCAAGAAATACTTGAGCATCATATGCCAAGCATTTTCCTCATGCTGAGGATACAGCAGTAAATGAGACAGTGAACAAAGAGGCTTCTTGTCACTTACCTGAAGAAGACAAAAACCAAACCAAACCCAGTGTTGTTGAGTCGATTCTGACCCATAGTGACCCTATAGGACAGAGTAGAACTGTCCCATAGAGCTTCCAAGGAGTACCTGGTGGATTTGACCTGCCGACCCTTTGATTAGCAGCTGTAGCACTTGACCACTGCGCCACCAGGGTTTCCACCTGAAGAAGATAGCTTACTCAAAATTCTCAAGGAAGATATTTGAAAGAAAATTTCTAAATAAAGAGTAATTTTTAGAAAAAACCAAAAAACCCAAACCCAGTGCTGTTGAGTCAATTCTGACTCATTACGACCCTATATATAAAACAGAGTAGAACTGCCCCATAGAGTTTCCAAGGAGCACCTGGCAGATTCAAACTGCCGACCCTTTGGTTAGTAGCTGTAGCACTTAACCACTACGCCACCAGGGTTTCCAAATAAAGAGTAATTTTTACAGTATCTTTAATTAATAACTAAGTTCTGGCAGTTTTTTTTTTTATTAACTTTTATTGAGCTTCAAGTGAACGTTTACAAATCCAATCAGTCTGTCACATATAAGTTTACATACATCTTACTCCGTACTTCCACTTGCTCTCCCCCTAATGAGTCAGCCCTTTCAGTCTCTCCTTTTGTGACAATTTTGCCAGCTTTCAAGTTCTGGTAGTTTTTAAGTCTTTACATCATTTCTGCAATAATACCAAAGGTTGAATTATCAGACAGATTCACAGGAATGCTACCGCTTACTCAATACTACGTTCCACCAATGATTTAGAAGATATGACAGCCTGGAACACATTTGGTTTCAGTGACAGATGAGGCTGACAATGTGTTACACGCTAGCCCAGAAGAAACTACTTAGGTATGTGTTGTCTGAGCTTTTAAACTTGGTTGGCCTTTTAACTGTAAAGAGATTATGCGACTTTCATTCTCTAGCCAGCTGTCTTCCATAATCTCATAAATTCAGGTTTATTTCCAATAGTTTATATCTTGCTAAGAGATTTTAGAGAAGCACCCCCAGTTATCTTTCCACTAGTAAGTGCCATTAGCACTTTTACAAGTGCTAGGGTCCCCATGTCATATTTCCTGATTATAGAGAGAGGGAGTCTCAGGGAGACTCCCATTTACAAAACAAACAAACGAAAATGTTCTTTGATATTAACAGTAGTCAGGAAAATTTCTGTGACCAGATGTTATCTGTTATTTCCTGTATTCAATAAATTAAATCACAGAAAGCGTGGGATCAAATTATAATGTTAAGTAAGATACATACATACTATTTTGGGCAAAAAAAAGAATATTATCTTTGATAAGTATCACAGATAATCCTTCACCTATCTCCATGTCTTAGCAACTGAAATTGGTTAACCAACAAGCACAAGAGTGTCAGTCTCACTCTTGAACCAGGGATCAGGTCTTCAACTGTGAGGGCGGGCCAGAAGTCAATGTTGGCTAGAGTGCAGTAAAAATCTGAATGACAGAGAGAAGTATCTCAAAATGGGTTTCTAGTTCAGTAGTAAGCTCTTCTGTCACTATAGCAAAGTGCAACATCTTTCTTGGTGATGGTGGTGGTGATGGGGGAGGAGTAGGAATTCGAATGTTTTATTTCTCTTTCATTTCTATAGCATTCTTCATTTTCCTCTCTCACTTTCTGTGTTCACTTCACTGTCAAATCTGAAGGGACACTCTACCTCCTTTACTTACCTCCTCTTCCTCAGAAGGAATGCTACAGCTGGTCTATTTCTTTCCTATAAATGGCTATAAGTTGTAAACTCTCAAGTTCCAGAACTATATCTGGCTATTTAACAGTTAGAGTTGGATTTTTCTTTCTAGGGCCTTTTTTTCTCCTTCTTCTCTGTATTCCTCCTCTTTTGTATTCTTTCCTTTCCTTTTTTCCATAGAGATTTTGAAAACTGCCTGATCCTTCCTCTAGAGCCACAAACTTGCAGTAGCTGTGGAGCTACAATAGCAGCTGTTGGAACTTGGCGATTATTTTCAAACCTACAGTAGCTTGAAATTCAGCCATTCTTTGTCCCCTACTAATTCCAAAGGTGTAGGTACGTATAATTTTATGTGTGCTCTTTTATGGTCTTCTAGTTTGTTTTTTTTTTTTATTAGTTTTGGAGGAGGTGATGTAGACATTTAGTATCAAGTGATCATCATTTTCTTAGGGCTAACCTAGAAACCATGTCTACAATATAAAATTCTAAGTATGAAAGACATCTCACAGTTATTTTGCATTTTCCTAATTAATTATGCAGTTGAGTACTTTCTATATGTTTATTGACCGTTCATGTGTCCTCTTCTATGAAGTGCCTGTATGTAACATTTTGCCCATTTTTCTATTGAGTCACTTTTTTCTGTATATATTCTGGATGCTAATATTTTGTAGTCTAAGTCCAAATGTATTCCTCCATGTTTGTGGAATTTTTAGTACTCTCATTATGTTGAATTTTTGTGAAAATATTTGCTTAATTTAAAGGTCAATTTCAACCATTTTTTACTTTATGGTTAGTAATTTTTTTTTGTATCTTAAAATACCTTGTCCTTCTCAAATGGTACATGTATATTTATGTAAATCTTAATATGTGTAAAAAAGGTAAATCTTAAATATTAACTCCCATAATTTCACACTAAATTCACTCCTAATATCCTTCTTTACTTTTTTTAAGTTTCAACATTTGCCTCTCAGATTTAAGTACCAGGGCTAATCTACCTGGAATTAATTTGCACATATTTTGTGAGCTAGGAATCCACACTCGTTTTAATCCAGGAGTAAGCACTTGTCACTGCACCACTTATTGAAAACATTCTTATTTCTCACTGATTTGTCCTTGTCCTGAAGTTCTTTCAAATATATGAACACAGCTCCATGTATATGAGAATATATGCTCATTCCATATATAAGCGCATCTGTTTTGTGACTATTCTATTCCATTGCTTTGTCTCTTTTTGAATTAATATTGCACGGTCTTAATTACTAAAGCTTTATAGTTAAGTGTTGCAAACTGGAACAGCAAGTCACCCACCAGGTTCTTCTTCTTGGCTCCTCTCTGCTCTATTTCTCTTGCCACCTAGTGCCATGGATTAACAGTGCCCTCTTTACTACAGGAAGCAGACTCATCAACATAATTAAGACTAACTAGATTTGAGAATCAATTTAAAAAAGAAAAACTCATACTTACAATTCTATGTCTCTAGAACCACTCTCAGTACCAAATGTTTTAGACTGTGTTCTCTAGAGAAGGAAAACCAGTGAAGTGTATATATAGCATATGTACAGAGAGAGATTTATCTCAAGGAAATGGCTCACCTAGTTGTAGAGGTTGAAAATTCAAAGTCTGTGGATCAGGCATCAGGCTAGAGGCTTCCCCTGACTCAGGTAGCTACAAGGGCTGATGTACCCAAAATTGGCAGCTCAAACACTAGGCCGCTGTCTCACAGGTTTCTCAGAACTATGAATTTCAAGATTGGCAGGTAAGCTGCTAGCTCAAGTCCCAAGAACCTGAGGTCAGATGATGACTAGCCAGATGCAGGATCTGTAGTGAGAGCTTTCTGGAACATCCATTTATAACCTGGAGGTAGGCCACACCCCCCAGAAAACTCTCTTTCAACTGACTTGCTGCTCATAGCAGATCTCATCATGGACTTGATTACATCATTGCATAATTGCCAAATTAAATCATTACATAACTGCCAAACTACATCATAACTGCCAACCCACTGAAAATCATGGCTCAGCCACATTGAAAAACAACTTTAACCATCACAGTAACCTTGTTTGTAAAGGGTAGATAGCAAATACTTTTGTCTTTGCAGGCCTCACAGCATTTGTTACAACTACTCAGCTCTGCTGTTGTCATGGGATAGTAGTCCTAGACAACATGTAATTGAATAGATGTGGCTGTGTAACAATAAAATTTTTGACAAAAACAAGCTAGTATGCCAACCTTTTTCTAGAGTGATGTCTGGCTTGAAGGGCATCCACCTTAACTCTAAACTGTTTGCATACACAGTGTCATTTTTCACTCTCAAAACTACCCTCAGGTAGGTGGCCCTAGCAGTATGGTCACATAAACCAAACCCAGTGCCGTCAAGTCGATTCCGACTCATACTGGCCCTATCAGACAGAGTAGAACTGCCTCATAGAGTTTCCAAGGAGTACCTGGTGAATTCGAACTGCTGACCCTTTGGTCAGCAGCCGTAGCACTTCACTACTACTCCACCAGTGTTTCCCTGTGGTCACATAGGCCTGAAATTTTCTGGACCACATGGGAGTTCTGGAAGGGACCCAGACTCTCCCTTCACGTATATATTCTCTTCAGAGGGTTTCTATGTTCCAACTAGGACAGTCCATGACCAACATGTATAACAGCCATTCTGTGTGTGCCTCACATGTGGCAAAGATGCAGCAGTCACCAGCTCTAAGAAGTAAGTGCTTGGACAAGAAAATAACCTCTAGGTCAGTCTGTTTATGGAATAATGAGGAAATTCTCCTGTGGCAAACACTGAGAAGCAGATGGAGATAACTATTCAGGGCCCTCAGCCACAGACCCTGTCATGGCCCTGGAGAGAGACTACAATGTATCTGCACAGTCCCGTGTGTTTATAAAATGTGCGTATGCATCAACAAGGCCCATAACCCAGGGCCCCCTTGATATTATAGGCACTGTTCTAGGTGCTGGGCAGGGCAATGAGCAAAACAGAAAGACAGCCCTCCTGAGGACTGGGGATCACCCTGCATTCGTATGTTAGAAGTTATCAAGTGCACAAACTGGCTTAATTCATCTATGCTGCCCCGTCCCTCAAATCTTGATTTATTACAGTAACTTAAAACTGCTTCTGGAGTTGAAATAATGTTGATTTGGTCAATGCATTTATTTAATGTAGACAGAAAAGTTAAGTCATTCCAGAAGAGCAATTTTAAAACATTACTGAATTAAAGAAATTAGAAAATAAGGGAAATAAAATTATGTGATAAAAGAAACAATAAACATTTTTAAAAAGAAAGGTGTGTTTGATTACAAAATAAAAAATGGAATTATGGAAGAGAGGACTAAAAGACATGGTATGATTTGGCTTCGAAGGGGAGAAGATAGAGTAACTAAAGAAACCTGAAAAGTAGAAGATACCACAATAAGAAGAGATTTGAGGACAAGCACCAAATGACTATGCTATTTTGGTGTTGTTTTTCTAGTAGGGAAAAACAGCTTTGCAAAAACTTTTTAAAACCTATGACTGCTTAATGAAACCATGCTGCTTCAATTTTAAGGGAGGTTAGCTGCCACTTTTCAAATCACTAGGATAATGTCACTGGATAATGGGGCTGTCACAGTACAATTCTGAAAGCCACCCCATGAACCTATCTTCGTGCTCTAAGGGAACATTATCTAAGATTAGAGATGAATTATGTCTATATATGCCTCTCTTGCCACAAGCACTGACACTAACGGATCTCATGCCACGTGGCTGAGAAAAAAATGGGTTCTGTAGACAGCAATACACAGGCAACAGCCAGGGTCTCCTGCCTCAGCACCACCCTCGGTTCCAAGAGAAAAGCGGGTGTTTCACATTAATGTAGAGTTTTTGTTGAAAATGGCCAATTTCTGTCTTTTCTTGCATGCTGAGGAGTCCGATGGTGACCTTGCTGCAGGCTGCAGGTGTATTCATGTGCAGAGGAGCATGGACTCACAGCCTGCTGTCCCCAAAGACCTTCCTGTCTGTGTGAGAGCAGCCATCGCCCCATGTGACACATTAGGCATTAAAGACTAAGAGGCTTTGGCTACATTCAAATATGAATCTGGAATTTAAAAAAATCAAACCATTTATAGATCAGACAAGTTATTATTTCCAATTAGCCCTGCTTTTCCTTCCATGATTTTGTCAAGACATAATTTTTTATTTTCCCCCATAGAATGAAAAACAAAGAATTGATAATATTTTTAGCTTCTGAACAGCTACTTTTCACTTGAAACCTGAGAACCTATTTGCTGCCCTTTATTCTTTAGTTTTCTTAATGGCTGTGTCAGCTATAGCTCCCCTAGGGATCTTCACATATACGTCATGGGTGAATCCATATGTTAGGTCTAATATAAAACCAAAGTATTTTATTAAGGGTTTGGGATAATAAATCAGAGGCTGGTAGCACATTTTGGTCCACTGCTGACCTTAAAGTGATTATCTGCTGGGGGTTGTTCATGTGCAGCAAGCCCTTATAGAATAAGAAAAAAATAAGCTTCCCTGCAAAATCTTAAGATTTTAGTTTCTTCATCAGAAATGGGTTTCAAATAGTTTTCAGTGCTTATATTTATGTTACAATCACTAACAATTTTTACTTCTACTTAAAAAAGATTCTTTTTGCTTCGACTTTTAAAGTTTTTTTTTTTAATAATTTTTATTGTGCTTTAAGTGAAAGTTTACAAATCAAGTCAGTCCCTCACACAAAAACCCATATACACCTTGCTACACACTCCCAAATACTCTCCCCCTGATGAGACAGTCTGCTCTCTCCCTCTACTCTCTCTTTTTGTGTCCATTTTGCCAGCTTCTAACCCCCTCCACCCTCTCATCTCCCCTCCAGGCAGGAGATGCCAACATACTCTCAAGTGTCCACCTGATCCAAGAAGCTCACTGCTCGCCAGCATCCCTCTCCAGCCCATTATCCAGTCCAATCCATGTCTGAAAAATTGGCTTCGGGAATGGTTCCTGTCCTGGGCCAACAGAAGGTCTGGGGGCCATGACTACCTGGGTCCTTCCAGTCTCAGTCAGACCATTAAGTCTGGTCTTATGAGAAGTTGGGGTCTGCATCCCACTGCTCTCCTGCTCCCTCAGGGGTTCTCTGTTGTGCTCCCTGTCAGGGAAGTCATCGGTTGTGGCCAGGCACCATCTAGTTCTTCTGGTCTCAGGATAGTGTAGTCTCTGGTTCATGTGGCCCTTTCTGTCTCTTGGGCTTGTAATCACCTTGTGTCCTTGGTGTTCTTTATTCTCCTTTGATCCAGGTAGGTTGAGACCAGTTGATGCATCTTAGATGGCTGCTCGCTACCATTTAAGACCCAGACGCCACTCTTCAAAGTGCGATGCAGAATGTTTTCTTAATAGATTTTATTATGCCAATTGACTTAGATGTCCCCTGAAACTGCTACGCTGGCCTTCGAAGCATTCAGTTTATTCAGGAAACTTCTTTGCTTTTGATTTAGTCCAGTTGTGCTGACCTCCCATGTATTGTGTACTGTCTTTCCCTTCACCTAAAGTAGCTCTTATCTACTATCTAATTAGTGAATGCCCCTCTCCCACCTTGCCTCCCTCCCCCATCTCATAACCATGAAAGAATGTTTTCTTCTCAGTTTAAACTATTTCTCAAGTTCTTATAATAGTGGTCTTATACAATATTTGTCCTTTTGCAACTGACTAATTTCACTCAGCATAATGCCTTCCAGGTTCCTCCATGTTATGAAATGTTTCACAGATTCCTCACTGTTCTTCATCGATGCATAGTATTCCATTGTGTGAATATACCATAATTTATTTATCCATTCATCCGTTGACGGGCACCTTGGTTGCTTCCATCTTCTTGCTATTGTAAACAGTGCCGCAATAAACATGGGTGTGCATATATCTGTTCGTGTAAAGGCTCTTATTTCTCTAGGATATATTCCAAGGAGTGGGATTGCTGGATCATACGGTAGTTCTATTTCTAGCTTTTTAAGGAAGCACCAAATTGATTTCCACAGTGGTTGTACCATTTGACATTCCCACCAGCAGTGCAGAAGTGTTCCAATCTCTCCACAGCCTCTCCAACATTTATTATTTTGTGTTTTTTGGATTAATGCCAGCCTTGTTGGAGTGAGACGAAATCTCATTGTAGTTTTGATCTGCATTTCTCTAATGGCTAATGATCGTGAACATTTCCTCATACATCTGTTAGCTACCTAAATGTCTTCTTTAGTGAAGTGTCTATTCATATCTTTTGCCCATTTTTTAATTGGGTTATTTGTCTTTCTGCAGGTGAGTTTTTGCAGTATCATGTAGATTTTAGAGATCAGGCACTGATCAGAAATGTCATAGCTAAAAACTTTTTCCCAGTCCGTAGGTAGTCTTTTTCACTCTTTTTTTGGATGAGCACAGGTATTTGATTTTTAGGAGCTCCCAGTTATCTAATTTTTCCTCTACATTCTTTATAATGTTTTGTATACCGTTTATGCCATGTATTAGGGCTCCTAACATTGTCCCTATTTTTTCTTCCATGATCTTTATCATTTTAGATTTTATATTTAGGTCTTTGATCCACTTTGAGTTAGTTTTTGTGCATGCCGTGAGGTATGGGTCTTGTTTCATTTTTTTGCAAATGGATATCCAGTTATGCCAGCACCATTTGTTAAAAAGACTGTATTTTCCCCGTTTAAATATTTTGGGGCCTTTGTCAAATATCAACTGCTCACATGCGGATGGATTTTTGTCTGGATTCTCAATTCTGTTCCACTGGTCCATGTATCTGTTGTTGTACCAGTACCATGATGTTTTGACTACTGTGGTGGTATAATAGGTTGTAAAATCAGGTAAAGTAAGGCCTCCCACTTTGTTCTTCTTTTTCAGTAATGCCTTATTTATCCGGGGCCTCTTTCCCTTCCATATGAAATAGGTGATTTGTTTCTCCATCTCATTAAAGAATGTCCTTGGGATTTGGATTGGAATTGCATTAAATATATAGATCGCTTTTGGTAGAATAGACATTTGTATAATGTTAAGTCTTCCTATCCACGAGCAAGGTATGTTCTTCCACTTATGTAAGCTTCTTTTGGTTTCTTGCAGAAGTGTACTGTAGTTTTCTTTGTATTAGTCTTTTACATCTCTGGCAAGATTTATTCTTAAGTATTTTATCTTCTTGGGGGCTACTATAAATGGAATCGATTTGGTAATTTCCTCTTCGATGTTCTTTTTGGTGGTGTAGAGGAATCCAACTGATTTTTATATGTTTATCTTGTATCCCAATCCTCTGCTGAACTCTTCTATTAGTTTCAGTAGTATTCTGGAGGATTTCTTAGGGTTTTCTGTGTATAAGATCATGTCATCTGCAAATAGAGATACTTTGACTTCTTCCTTGCCAATGTGGATGCCCTTTATTTCTTTATCTAGCCTAATTGCTCTGGCTAGGACTTCCAGCACAGTGTTTAAGAGTGGTGATAAAGGGCATCCTTGTCTGGTTCCCGATCTCAATGAGAATGCTTTCAGGCTCTCTCCATTTAGGGTGATGTTGGCTGTTGGCTTTGTATAAACGCCCTTTATTATGTTGAGGAATTTTCCTTCTATTCCTAGTTTGCTGAGAGTTTTTATCATGAATGGGTGTTGAACTTTGTCAAATGCCTTTTCTGCATCAATTGATAAAATCATGTGATTCTTGTCTTTTGTTTTATACATGTGGTGGATTCCATTAATTGTTTTTCTAATGTTGAACCATCCCTGCATACCTGGTATGAATCCCACTTGGTCATGGTGAATTATTTTTTTGATATGTTGTTGAATTCTATTAGCTAGAATTTTGTTGAGGATTTTTGCATCTATATTCATGAGGGATATAGGTCTATAATTTTCTTTTCTTGTGGTGTCTTTACCTGGTTTTGGTATCAGGGATATGGTGGCTTCATAGAATGAGTTTGGTGCTATTCCGTCCTGTTCTATGCTCTGAAATACTTTTAGTAGTAGTGGTGTTAACTCTTCTCTGAAAGTTTGGTAGAACTCTGCAGTGAAGCCATCAAGACCAGGGCTTTTTTTGTTGGGGTTTTTTTGATTACCTTTTCAATTTCTTCTTTCATTATGGGTCTATTTAGTTGTTCTACCTCTGTTTGTGTTAGTTTAGGTAGGTAGTGTGTTTCTAGGAATTCATCCATTTCTTCTAGGTTTTCAAATTTGAGTATAGTTTTTCATAGTAATCTGATATGATTCTTTTAATTTCAGTTGGGTCTGTTGTAATATCGCCCATCTCATTTCTTATTCGGGTTATTTGCTTCCTCTCCTGTTTTTCTTCTGTCATTTTGGCCAGTGGTTTATCAATTTTGTTGAGTTTTTCAAAAAAACAGCTTTTGGTCTTTTTAATTCTTTCACTGGTTTCTATTTCATTTAGTTCAGCTTTAATTTTTATTATTTGTTTTCTTCTGGTGCTTGATCTATTCTTTTGTTGTATGCTTTCTATTTGTTCAAGTTGTAGGGACAGTTCTCTGATTTTGGCCCTTTCTTCTTTTTGGATGTGTGCATTTATTGATATAAATTGGCCTCTGAGCACTGCTTTTGCTGTGTCCCAAAGGTTCTGATAGGTGTTTTCATTCTCTTTGGATTCTATGAATTTCTTTATTCCATCCTTAATTTCTTCTATAATCCAGTCTTTTTTTGAGCAGGGTATTGTTCAGCTTCCAAGTGTTTGATTTCTGTTCCCTGCTTTTCCTGTTATTGATTTCTACTTTTATGGTCTTATGGTCAGAGAAGATGCTTTGTAATATTTCAATGTTTTGGATTCTGCTAAGGCTTGCTTTATGACCTAATATGTGGTCTATTATAATGTTCCATGTGCACTAGAAAAGAAATACAGTTGGTTGCTGTTGGGTGGAGTGTTCTGTACATGTCTACGAGGTCAAGTTGGTTGATTGTGGCCTTTAGTTCTTCCCTGTCTTTATTGAGCTTCTTTCTGGATGTCCTGTCCTTAACCAAAAGTGGTGTGTTGAATTCTGCTACTATTATTGTGGAGCTGTCTATCTCACTTTTCAGTGCTGATAAAGTTTGTTTTATGTATCTTGCAGCCCTGTCATTGGGTTCATAAATATTTAATATGGTTATATCTTCTTGGTGTACTGTCCCTTTAATCATTATGTAGTGTCCTTCCTTATCCTTTCTGATGGGTTTAACTTTAATGTCTATTTTGTCATAAATTAATATTGCCACTCCTGCTTTTTTTTGATTGTTGTTTGCTTGATATATTTTCTTCCATCCTTTGAGTTTTAGTTTGTGTTTCTAAGTCTAAGGTGTGTCTCTTGTAGGCAGCATATAGACGGATCTTGTTTTTTAATCCATTCTGCCACTCTCTGTCTCCTTATTGGTGCATTTAGTCCGTTTACATGCAGAGTAATTACGGATAGGTATGAATTTTTATGAATTTAGTGCTATCATTTTGAAGTCTTTTTTTGTGTGTTTACAGCTTCTTTTTCCCACTTGATTTTATGTGCTGAGTAGATTTTCTTTATATATAGTCCTTTCCTTATATTTGTTGTTGTTTATTTTGTTTCTGCTGAGTCTGTATTTTTCCCTTGTATTTTATTTTGATGAGTCGGTTAGTTTATCGCCTTTGTGGATACCTTATTACTTACCCCTATTTTTCTAAATTTAAAACTTTTATTTATTTGTATCGCCATATCTCCCTCTCTGTATGGGAGGTATATGATTACATTTCTTAGTCCTCTTTATTATTTTAATGTTGTCTTCTTTTATATAATAACATCGCTGTTACCCTGTGTTGGTTTTTTTTTTTTTTAATCTTGCTTAGTTTTTTTTTTTTTTGGATTTCCCTGTTAGGGTTGACTTCTGATTACTCTGCCCAGTGTTCTAGTCTTGGGTCGATACCTGATATTATTGATTTTCTAACCAAAGAACTCCCTTTAGTATTTCTTGTAGTTTTGGTTTGGTTTTTACAAATACCCTCAACTTGTGTTTATCTGGATATGTGTTAATTTCACCTTCATATTTAAGAGACAGCTTTGATGGATATGTGATTCTTGGCAGGCAATTTTCTTCCTTCGATTTTTTAAATATGTCATCCCATTGCCTTCTTGCCTGCATGGTTTCTGCTGAGTAGTCCAAGCTTATTCTTATTGGCTTCCTTTGTAGGTGACTTTTCTTTTATCCCACGCTGCTCTTATAATTGTCTCCTTATCTTTGGTTTTGGCAAGCTTGATTATAATATGTCTTGGTGACTTTCTTTTAAGTTCTACCTTATGTGGAGCTCGATGAGCATCTTGGCTAGATAGTTTCTCATCTTTCACAATATCATGAAAGTTTTCTGCCAACAAATCCTCAACAATTTTCTCTGTATTTTCTGTTATCCCTCCCTGTTCTGGTACTCCAGTCACTGGGAGGTTATGTCTCTTGATAGAGTCCCACATGATTCTTAAGGTTTCTTCATTTTTTTTAATTCTTTTATCTGATTTTTCTTCAAATATGTTAGTGCCAAGTGACTTATCTTCGAGTTCAGAAATTCTGGCTTCTACTTGCTCAGTTCTGCTCCTCTGACTTTCTACTGAGTTATCTAATTCCGTAATATTATTGCTAATCTTCTGGATTTCTTATTGCTCCCTGTCTATGGATTTTTCCAGCTTATTAAACTTTTCATTATGTTCCTGAATAATCTCTATAATTTCTTCAGTTGCTTTATCTGTGTGTTCCTTGTCTTGTTCTGTGTATTGCCTCATTTCCTTCCTGATGTCTTGAAGAGTTCTGTATATTAAACTTTTGTATTCTGCATATGGTAATTCCAGCAATGCACTTTCATCTAGAAGATCCCTGGATTCTTTGTTTTGAGAGCCTGTTGAGGTGATCATGGTCTGTCTTCATGTGACTCGATGTTGGCTGTTGTCTCTGAGCCATCTATAAGTTATTGTATTAGTTTATGGTTGCTTACTGTGTTGTAGCTTCTTGCTTTGTTTTGTTTTGGTTGCTTGAGTGAACTAGCTTGATTATTTTCACCTTTGGAGATCTGGTGTCCTGTCTCCAGCTGGCTAGAGCTGTCATCAGGTATATCAGTCTAGGAGTCCATTCAGTTTTCTTGTATGAATTCAGCTCAGGTTTTCAGGTAGCTGATATCAAGTGTGTGGTACAGGCTCTGTTCTACAGTCTTAGAGGGGCAGGGGTGCTTGGGGTATATACCGGTATCTGATTGCAGCAGGGGGTCATGCTCTGAACAAGGAAGGGGGCTGACAACCAATCTCCAAATGTCTCTGAGGAAAATGCGTCTCTGTTCCCTAGAGCACGCTGGTGGGTGGGTTCTGCAGAGGGACCTTGGGCACCTAAGGTTTTGTTGTAAAGACTGGGAGGTACCAGTTATCTTTGGACGTCTGTCATGGGCGGCTGGGTGACCTGAGTGGAGCTACCAGTCCTTAGATCCCTGTTGTGGGTAGGTGAGGACCTTGTTTAATAGGCAAAGCAATGTCAAATGTCTAACACCCACCTCTTCATCGCATAGCTGAAATGGTTGGAGTCTGCCAACAACAGCCTATTCTCCTGAAATAGGCCCACACAGGTCCATGCAGAAGGGAAAGGTGCTCAAGGTCCATGGACTGCGTATGCCTGGACAGGAGCTGCTACTGTTCTGAGCTCCCCTGGTTAATGGAACTAGCAAATTATCTTTTCCCCCCAGTTGCAAATTTTTTCCTTCCCCAAGGCCAGGAAGATGGCTCTAGGTGCTCACCAGAGTCTATCTCAGGCCCAGGCATTTAGCCTCTGAGGCTGGCTTGGGGGTGGGGGGGCATGGTAAAATATACGCAAGCACTTAGCTTTTGCCAAGAGCGCCGTTCTCCTCACGTTCCGGAGGTGTGAGTGGGCTGTGTGGCTGGCTGCTTCTCCCTGAGGAAACTGCAGTTGAACGCTAGTACCAGCCCGCCACCACCACCACCACCAGTGCTCCGGAAATGGTGCCTGAGGGCTCCCTGCGATCCAGGTCCGGTAACTCCTCTCCACTTCTGAACAGCCTTCTACCCCTGCCCCTCAGTTCATTGTCTAAGCTTGCATTTGATGCTCAGGGCTCCCAGCTTGTCACAAATATATTCGTTTCACTTGTTTTTTGGGTCTTTGTTGTAAAGAGGGCTCGGCGGAAGCATCTGTCTATTCCGCCATCTTGGCTCCTCCTCTAAAGTTTTTTTGTAGTTGTTTAAGATTCTTATTCTAAGATATTTTAAAACCTCTACATGTTATAACAAAGAGGAAGTCTCTAATCTGAGGTCACAGAAATTAAAATACTCCTCCAAAATTGTGAAATTCTTTCATTAATCCTCTGCCTATTTGACAGAAATTTACTAAGAGCTGGGCATTGTTAAATGTAAAGGATAGGAAGTTTAATATGATAAGCTCTTATTCCTCAAAATGCTCACAGTATAATGAGGAGGCTGAACAACAACAACAGTTACAATGCACTATAAGAAGTACAAAGTGCTATGAGGTCACTGCAGGGAAGGGAAAATTAGCTTTGAAGAGTTCACAGTACTAGGAGACTTTTATTTGGGTCTAGAAGATGAGTAGGCCTTAGCTGATGAGGTAAAAGAAAAATCAATGTCTTCCAGAAAATAGCTTGTGCAATGGTATAAAGGCTAGAATGAATATGGCATTTTCAGAGAAAACAGAAAAGGGAATATAAACATAGTTAAAGCACAGGAAGCCTGAGTTAGGGTCAGAAACTGACAAGATATATGGCTGAAAATTTAGACTATGGCTGTGATGGTTAATGTTGTGTGCCAACTTGGCTGGGCCATGGTTCTCAGTGGTTTGGCAGTTGTATACTGTTGTGATCACTTCCATGATGAGATTTGATATAATGTGATCATCTCCGTGATAGGTTCTGTGGTGAGTAGCAGATCAGTTGAAAGGGAGTTTCCCTTAACGTGTGGCCTGCATCAAATATAAGTGGACATTCTGGCAATGCTCATGGGCTTGCCCTGGATCCTGCAGCTAGCTCCTGTTCATCCCACCTCTGGTTTGGAGACTTGAGCTAGCAGTTTACCTGTGGTCTTGCCTGCCAATTTTGGGATTCATCTGTATCCTGCTGCTGGATCCTATGCATATGACCTCTAGTTCTTGGAGCTTGAGGTAGCAGCTTACCTGTGGTCTTACCTTCCAATCTTGGGATTTGTCAATCTTTGCAGCCTGTGAGCAAGAGCCCTGCTCTCTGACATGCTGATCTTGGGTTTGCTGGTCCCTGCGGCTACGTGACTCAGAAGTCTCTGTACTGGCCCACAACCACGTGAGCCATTTCCTTGATATAAATCTCTCTCTATATATATGTTTATACACTTTATTGGTTTTGCTTCTCTAGAGGACCCAGACTAAGACAACAACTATAGTCTGAATGGAGTTGTTCTCAAGCACAGTACACCCACTCCTCAATTACCAACATGGTTAGGTTGTAAATACCAGGTCTTATGGAAGAATCAGCATTATGCAAAACTGGAGTACGACCATATGGGATCATATCAGTTTGTTAATGAGCACTAGATGCCTATTTTAGCAAAGCTATATATCTAGATATTTATGTATCTAGATATTTATTACTTTTTTATTTTCTAGTTATGAATTTAAACTGTCATTCCTGAAAATGATTTCTTCTTCTAATAGATACGTGTGTATGCATTTTCATAACAGGAAATCAGGAACAGAGAGCTCAAGGACAACCAGAAAGACCTGCAGGCTTGAATTCTACCTGGAGCTGGAGGAGAGAAGTAGAACTGGGCTCTACAGAGACCTGACTGTGGCTGCCTCACACCTAGTGTGAGCCTAGGTAAACAGCCGGAAGTTAATTACAGCCCTGGTATGGACTATGGTGTTCTGGTGGAATCGACCTATTAAAGTCATAGATAGAGAGTTCGACTCTACGGGGTTGGAGGGAGTGTGGATTCCCCCTGAAGGAAGTAAGAGCTCCCTTTGACAATCACCTTGGGCAGAGGTCATTGTTCGTAAGTGCTTTGTCAGTTTTAGCACATTTTATACTCATAACCCCATAGGTTAGGATTAGCTCCATTTTACAGATGAGAAAACTGAGCCTCACACAGATCTAGCACCTTGTCCAAGTCACTCAGAGAGTAAGCAAAGTGCTATGGTGTAAACCCAAGAATCCTGGCTCCTGAGTTTGGGCCCTTAACCACTAGCAATACAGCCCTTCTAAGGACCATTTAAAATAATGAGATTCTAAAGGTCAACAGGAAAATGGATTGAAGAATCAATACTGGAGAATAATACATAGAAAAATAATTCTTCTAACTATCACTTAGCTATGAAATACATTTTTAAATGCTTATTTAAAAAGCTTCCTTCAGAGGAATTGATTTTAGCACCAACATTCTTTCTAAACAATGAATTTATGATTCTTGAAAATTAATTGTTGAGACATTTCCACAAAGTCTGTTTGTGATGATCTTTTTATAAATGTTTATCAAAGTGTTGTTTGAGGTACTTAAAAAAAAAGATTAAATGATATGGTGGGGTAAACAAAGTATGGACTTGAGAGTGAGATAGAGCTAGTTTGAATCTTGCTATTTTTTTTTTTTTTATTTTAGTTAGTAGCTGTGGATTTGGGGCAAGTCACTAAAATTTTCTGAGCATACTTTTTTTTATATCTATAAAATGAGAAAAATTACCTCATGGGGCTAGTATAAAAATTAAAGGAAATAAAAAAAAATGCCTGGTACATCATAAATGTTCATAAATGTTAGTTCTCTCCTGATTTAATATAATATTTCTAGAAGTTCTTTATAGATGTCTTGGAAATTATGATTGCTTATTAACTTTACCTACGTTCCCCAAAGATTCAGAGATCTACACAGACAATACTCTGAGGAAATGTACAGGAGCAGAAAGTTGAGGATGATGCAAAATAAAGAAACAATTTCCCCCATGTCCTGCTCTCTCTTTTGCAATACTGCAGCTGTATATCAGACCCAACTAAGGGCCTCTTCCAAATTTGGAGATTATGCCTGGCACGGCAAGAAACCAAGTTATTTTTAGCAAGCATCCTAGAAGATTATGATATGAAAGCATATTAATACTAAGCTGCAATTATTATTCAAATTAAAATTTCACTTGGATATTTTAGTTAAGGAGGCTTTGGAAACCCAAGACCTACAGGACAACAGTTTTTATTAGTTTGTGTGGAGGCCATTCTGACTCATGATGACCCCATGTGTGCAGAATAGAATTGCCCCACAGGGTTTTCAAGACAGTGACCTTTTGAAAGCAGATTACCAAGCCTGTCTTTCAAGGCACTTCTGGGTGGGTTCAAGGCACCAATCATTCGGTTAGTAGCCAAGTGCTTAACCATTTGTACCACCCAGGGACCCCAGAGAGTGACTAGGGGTAATGTACTTGGAGTAATTGTACAGAGCACCAAAGATTTCAACCAAGCATACAAATATCATCTTCTGCGCTGTATCTCAGTGTATTTTCTGAAGGAAGGGTAAGTCTAAAGAAGTTGCTGTTTCACTCACAGCACAAATAACATATAGTTAAGGATTGCATGCATTTAGTTATTTAGTTCATTTTAGAAAATCTGAAATCTTTCTATAGCATTCCATTTGATCTCTGGTTTTGGAAAGAAATAAACCAAAACTTGAATATATATATGTGTATGCGGGTGGATTATGTATATATATGTGAATACACATACAACATATATATGGGGAATACGTATGTTATAGGATTCCCTGGGTGGTGCAAAGAGTTAAGTGCTCAACTACAACCCAAAAGGTTGGTGGTTCGAACCCACCCAGAGGCACAGTGGAAAATGGGTCTGGTGATCAGTTTCAGAAAGACCACAGCCTTGAAAACCCTATGGTGCAGTTGTATTCTACACAAACAGGGCTGCCACGAGTTGGAATTGGCTCAATGGCAACTAACGACAGCAACATACATTATATGTGATAGAAGGGTTACAGGTAAACTCACTGAATATTTTGGATGATTGCAATAACTAGAGGAATATTCCTCTGGGAAGAAAGTATCTCTATAACCTGTTGCTGATGAGTGGATTCTGACTGATAAGACCCTATATCATAGGGTTTCTAAGGAGTAGTTGGTGGATTTGAATTGCTGACCTTTTGGTTAGCAGCCCTGTGCTTAGCCACTGCACCACCAGGACTCCATATCTTTACCAAAAAAACCCAAAAAACAAAAACCTGATGCAGTGGAGTTAATATCTCTATCAGGGGTAGTAATATGTTTTGGGTTTGTAAAGGAAGTTTTGTAAAATGGGTCACCTAGATTTGCTCCATATATATAACTGGCAAAAGCTGAGACATTTGAGCATATGAATATATATTTATTTTATTACTTTTCTATTAAAGTTCCTACCAGAAACATCTGCATTCTTTTGGTTAAAGTGGTGAGTAAAATAATTCCTAAATTACGGGATCTTTGAAGATTAAAAATGCAGTAGTCTTTGCTGAGATGATGGTCAGTTTGCTGGAAACGGTAGATCTATATCAGAATCCCTGAGGCTGACTGGGGCCCTCCAAATCCACAAGGAGCCTCTGCTCCACATGCTCCTGGATCACCTGGAAGGTGTGCTGGAAAAACTCCCTTGCTCTGATGCCTTCACAGTGAACATGTCACTCAAGTAATGCAACTGAGTCCGCATGTCTCTGGGGGTGCAAAGTTTTCTGCACATGACAAAAGGCACTACTGTTGACAAAGCAAAACTGTGCAATCCATGAATCCTAAAGTATGGTGCACTTTTCAGAACGCATTTCCAAACATTGGCATGAGACGAATGAAAGCCCTACCACTTGAATGTGAGCTCCACAGAGAGGGCGGGCGTGTTTCCCATTTTGTTAATGAAAGTACCCCAAAGGACAGTAACAGTGCTGAATCCAACAAATGTGTTTCTTAATGAATGAATGATGTTAACAGTAGTTTTGTTTGTTTGTTTTATTGAAGGAACATCTATATGGGGATTATAAACATGGAAGTCTCTGAACTCAATAAACCTCTGAAATTGTGCAGGACACTCTGAGTTTGTGGGTCTTGGCACCTCCTGTCTTCTCTTTCCCTGAATATAACTCAGCTTGGAGCTGTCTTCTCCACTTTAAAATCCTGCTCAGGTATCCTCCTCCCTGTAAAGTCTCCCTGATAGCTCTGACAAGCTAACCACTCCATCCTTATGCAACTTCTGTACCCTACACACACCTGTTAAGTAAAAAGCAAAATGTTCTTAAGTTGTTACATGTGGTTTCCTCTACTAGAGGAAGAACTGTATTAGCGAAGAGATGATGCCCTATTTATCTCTGTATTCCACGTAGCAGGCCACTGCCCAACACACAGTAGAGGTTTATACATATTTGTAGAACTGAAATAAATAAGTTTAATAAGAATACTGCAGAAACTCTGGTGACGTAGTGGCTAAGTGCTATGACTGCTAACCAAGAGGCCAGCACTTTGAATCTACCAGGTGCTCCTTGGAAATTCTATGGGGCAGTTCTACTCTGTCCTATAGGGTCACTATGAGTCAGAATACTGAACTGACTGAGAATGTGAAACAACTTAAACGGTTTTGTCAACTGAGACATGTCGAGTCCTCTATGTCACGAATTATAATAACTTTAAATCATCCACCCACCCCCTGCCATCCAGTCAATTCTGACTCATAGCAACCTTTTATCATAGCATAATTGTTATGATATTAATAGTTCACATCAATGAAGCACTTTCTGTTTGTGCCAGGCACTGTTGAAGTGCTTTATTTATAATAGCTTATTCAATCCTCCTACTGAGTTGTATCCATGAAGTAGAATGGATGTCATACAAACTCTACAGGCAAGAAACCTGCAGCTCAAAGAGGTTAAGTCAGGTGCCCAAGGTCACACAGACAGACAGTGATGAAGTGATCAAGTGCGGTACAAATATGTGTTGTCAGGCTCAGAACACAAGACCACAGTCACCAAGGCATACTATCTGTGAGCATGCAGGAAGCTGAGTAATGCTGGTTATGGCATTTTTGTTGTCCCTTTTTGATCATCAACTGCTGAGACTGTGCATCTATTTTATTGATCTGATCCATCAATGGAGAAAATACAAGAGTCATCTCTTCTTCAATAAGTCTCGGTGCTACAAACACAGTGCATCCCACATGCCCTCCATCAGGACCAGTGGGGAAGCTGTAGAACTGGAGAGATTTGCTGGTCTAAAACACTTGGTTAAAATTAAAACGCAGGACATTGCAGACAGAACTTTCACCTGTGGGCTACCCCTTATAATCAAGTGTGTGCCTAGGTCATCCCTCTACATTCATGTACTGACAGGGGCACCAGGTGACCACTGTCAGCCAGATGCAGACATAGCTCTACTGTCAGGCCACAATAAGTGTGCTGTGACATCAATGAGTGCCACTGAGGCTCTACGGGGAACAAGCTTCCTTCTCTTTGAGGATGTACAAGCAAGGATGGCTACTCCAGGGAAGGATACAAGCATAGGGCTAGAGAAAAGACACTCTGCAATCTTATGTCCTACACTGCTGTGATTTACAGAGATTATAAAAACTAGTCAGAACAGAAATGAAAACAATTTTGTAATCAAAATAAAATAGATTCTTACTTTGGAAACAAATATCTTCATGTGAAGTTAATTGCACTGTCAAGGAATACTTAGGTAATTATTCTAAAGCAAAGCTTCCGTTAACAGTAATAGCATTATTCACAGAGTAAATAATCCCCCCCCCAAAATTAGTAAAAGAATTGAAACATTTCCCTTTTTTATAACAATTTTTCAAATGAGATCCAAGTTTATTAGAAACGTGTCATCATGGGGAAGGCCTGAAATGCCTATCTCTTCTGCCACCTTGCTATAATGTTAAACATTAACATAAACTAAATATTATCATATCTCTTTACAGGTTTCTCTAGAAAAAAGACTAGGAAGAAGGGCCTGACAGTCTACTTCTGAAAAGATTGAACCAGTGAAAACTTTATGAATAGCAGCAGAACATTGTTTGATATAGTGCCAGAAGATGAGCCCCTTAGTCTGTAAGGCACTCAAAAGATGACTGGGGAAGAGCTGCCTCCTCAAAGTAGAGTCAGCCTTAATGATGTGGATGGAGTCAAGCTTTTGGGACCTTCATTTGCTTATGTGGCACTACTCAAAATGAGATGAAACAGCTACAACATCCGTTAATAATCAAAATGTGGAATGTACGAAGTATGAATTTAGGAAAATTGGAGCCCATAAACTATGTATTCTAGGTGTTAGGGAACTGAAATGGACTGGTATTGGCCATCTTGAATCTGACATTCATATGTTCTACTATGCCAGGAATGACAATTTGAAGAATGGCATTGCATTCATCATAAAAAAAAAAAAACATTTAAATTAAAAGAATAATAATCAGAATACTATGAAAAAAGGTAATCTAACAAATTTGAAAACCGGGAAGAAATGGACAAATTTCTGGAAAAACACTACCTACCTGAACTAATACAAACAGAGGTGAACAACTAGATAAACTCATAACAAAAGAAGAGATTGAAAAGGTAATTAAAACACTCCCAACAACAACAAAAACCTCTGGCCCTGATAGCTTCACTGGAGAATTCTACCAAACTTTCAGCAAAGAGTTAACATAGCTACTGCTAAAGGTATTTCATTAGGGGGAGAGCAGCTAAGAGTACATGGCAGGTGTTTATAAGTTTTTGTATGAGAGACTGACTTGATTTGTAAACTTTCACTTAAAGCACAATAATTTTTTTAAAAAAAGAACATTTCAAGATCTATCTGGAAGCACAATGCTGTCAGTGATAGGATAATATCCATATGCCTACAAGGAAGACCAGTTAAGAAGAGTATTGTTCAAATTTACACACCAACCACTAAGGCCAAAGATAAGGAAATTGAAGATTTTCATCAACTTTTGCAGTCTAAAATTGATTGAACACACAATCAGGATGCATTGATAATTACTAGGGATTGGAATGGGAAAGTTAAAAACAAAGAAAGATTGGTAGTTGGAAAATGTGGCTTTGGTGATAGAAACAACACCAGAGATGCATGATAGAATTTTGCAAGACAACTTCTTCATTGCAAATACTTTTTTCATCAACATAAACAGCAACTACACATCACCTGGACCTTGAAAAATGGAATACACAGGAATCAAATAGATTACATCCTTGAGAAGAGATGATGGAAAAGCTCAACATCATCAGTCAGAACAGGGCCAGGGGCCAACTGCAGAATGGCCCATCATTTGCTCCTGTGCAAGTTCAAGTTCAAACTGAAGAAAATTAGAACAGTCCACGAGAGCCAAAGTATGACCTTGAGAATATCCCACCTGAATTTAGAAACCATCTCAAGAATAGATTTGACCCATTGAACACTAATGACCAAAGACCAGATGAGTTGTGGAATGACATCAAGGGCATCATACATGAAGAAAGCAAGAGGTCATTAAAGAGACAGGAAAGAAAAGACCAAAATGGATGTCAGAAGATGCTCTGAAACTTGCTCTTCAACAACCAATAGCTAAAGTGAAAGGAAGAAATGATGAAGTAAAAGAGTTGAACAGAAGATTTTAATGGGCGGTTCGAGAAGACAAAGTAAAGTGTTATAATGACACGTTCAAAGATCTGGAGATAGAAAACCAAAAGAGAAGAACACGTTCTGCGTTTCTTGAGCTGTAAGAACTGAAGAAAAAATTCAAGCATTAAAAAAAAAAGCATAGAGTTGCAATATTGAAAGATTCTATGGGGAAAATATTAAATGACTCAGGAAGCATCAGAAGAGGATGGAAGGAATACAGAGCCACTACACCAAAAAGAATTGGTCGATTTTCAACCATTTCAGCAGGTACCATATCAACAGGAACCAATGGTACTGAAGAAAGAAGTCCAAGCTGCACTGAAGGCATTGGTGAAAAACAAGGCTCCAGGAATTGATGGAATACCAATAGAGATGTTTCAACAAATGGATGCAGTGCTGGAAGTACTCACTCATCTATGCCAAGAAATTTGGAAGACAGCTATCTGGCCAACCGAATGGAAGAGATCTATATTTATCCCTATTCCCAAGAAAGGTGATCCCACCAAATGCAAAAATTATCAAACAATATCATTAATATGTTAGTTAAATTTTGCTGAATATCATGCAAAAGCAACTACAATAATATATTGACAGGGAACAGCCAGAATTTCAAGCCAGATTCAGAAAGAGGATGTGGAACCAAGGATGTCATTGCTGATGTCAGATGGATCCTGGCTGAAAGCAAAGAATACCAGACAGATGTTTTCCTGTGTTTTGTGACTGTGCAAAGGCATTCAACTGCATGGGTTATAACAAATCATATATAATATCGCAAAGAATGGGAATTCCAGAACAGTTAATAGTGCTCATGAGGAGCCTATACATAGACCAAGAGGCAGTTGTTCTAACAGAACAAGGGAATACTGCTACTGCATGGTTTAAAGTCAGGAAAGGTGTGCCTCAGAAGCTGGACTATATGAAGAAGAACTGGCATCAGGATTAGAGGAAGACTCATTAACAACCTGCCTTATGCAGATAACACAACCTTACTTGCTGATAGTGAAGAGAACTTGAAGCACTTACTGATGAAGATCAAAGACCACAGACTTCAGTATGGATTACACCTCAAAATAAAGAAAACAGAAATCCTCACAACTGGACCTATAAGCAACATCACAATAAACAGGGAAAAGATTGAGGTTATCAAGTGTTTCATTTTATTTGGATTCACAATCAACACCCATGGAAGCAGCAGTCAAGAAATCAAAAGACACATTGCATTGGACAGATCTGCTGCAAAAGACCTATTTAAAGTGTTAAAAAGCAAAGATGTCACTTTGAAGACTTAGGTGTGCCTGACCCAAGCCATGGTGTTTTCAATTACCTTCTATGCATGCAAAAGCTGGATGATGAATAAAGAAGACGGAAAAAGAGTTGATGCCTTTGTATTGTGGTGTTGGAGAAGAATGTTGAATATATCATGGACTGCCAAAACAATGAACAAAATCTGTCTGAGAAGTAAAACCAGAATGCTCCTTAGATACAAGGATGGTGAGACTACATACTACATATTTTGGACCTGTTGTCAAGAGGGATCACTCCCTGGAGAAGGACATCATGCTTGGTAAAGTAGAGGCTGATTGAAAAAGAGGAAGACTGTCAATGAGATGGATTGACACAGTGGCTGCAACAATGGGCTTAGTGTAGCAACGATTGTGAGGATGACGCAGTACCAGGCAGTGTTTTGTTCCATTGTACACAGAGTCCCTATGAGTAGGAACTGACTCGATGGCACCTAATAACAACAACATACATGTTTCTTTGAAGGAATAGTAGTTGGAAACTATGTACTTGGTGATAGAAATGACTTCGGAGATCTCGTGATAGAATTTTGTAAGACCAATAACTTATTCATTGGAATTACCTTTTTCCAGCAACATAAACAGTGACTCTACACATGGACCTTACTAGATAGAATACGTCAAATCAACTTCATCTGTAGAAAGATACAATGGAGAAGCTTAATATCATCAGTCAGAATGCCGCCAGGGGCCAATTGCTGAACAGACCATCAATTGCTCCTTTGCAAGTTCAAGTTTAAGCTGAAGAAAATTAGAGCAAGTCCAGGAGAGCCAAATATGACCCTGAGAATATCCCACCTGAATTTAGAGACCACCTCAAGAACAGATTTGACACACCGAACGCTAATGACCAAAGACCAGACGAGTTGTGGAATGACATCAAGGACATCATATATGAAGAAAGCAAAATGTCATTAAAAAGACAGGAAAGAAAAAAATAAAAATGGATGTCAGAAGAGACTCTGAAACCTGGTCTTGGACATACAGTAGCTAAAGTGAAGAGAGGAAATGATGAAGTAAAAGAGCTTAACAGAAAATTTCAAAGGGCGCTTGAGAAGACGTAGTAAAGTATTATAATGACATGTTCAAAGACCAGGAGTTAGAAAATCAAAAGGGAAGAACACATTTGGCATTTTTTTTTTATTGTGCTTTAAATGAGAGTTTACAATTCAAGCCAGTTTCTCATACAAAACCTTATACACAAATTGTTATGTGACCCTAGTTGCTCTCCCTACAATGTGACAGCACACTCCTTTTCTCCACCCTGTATTTAATTCCTGTGGCCATTCAACCAGCTCCTGTCCTCCTCTGCCTTCTCGTGTCACCTGCCCACATAGTCTCATGTGTCTAAATTAAGAAGCACATTCCTCACCAGTATCATTTTTTGTTATATAGTCCACTCTAATCTTAGTCTGAAGAGTTGGCTTTGGGAATGGTTTTAGTTTGGGGCTAACAGAGAGTCTGGGGACCATGTCCCCTAGGGTCCCTCCAGTCTCAGTCAGACCATTAAGTCAGATCTTTTTACTAGAATTTGAGGTCTGAATCCCACTTTTCATCAGGGATTCTCTGTTGTGTTCCCTTTCAGAGCAGTCATTGGTGGTAGCTGGGTACCTTCTAGTTCTTCCAGTCTCAGACTGATGGAGTTTCTGGTTTATGTGGCTCTTTCTGTCTCTTGGGCTTATATTTTCCTTGTGTATTTGGTGTTCTTCATACTCCTTTGCTCCAGGTAGGTTCGGACAAATTGATGCATCTTAGATCACCACTTGCTAGCTTTTAAGACCCCAGATGCCACTCACCAAAGTGGGATGCAGAGCATTTTCTTAATACACTCTGTCAGCCAATTGACCTAGATGTCCCCCAAAATCACAGTCCCCATACCCTGCCCCTGCTACTCTGTCCCTTGAAGTGTTTGGTTTTATTCAGGAAATTTCTTAGCTTTTGGTTTAGTCCAGTTGTGCTGACTTCCCATGTACTGTATGTTGTCCTTCCCTTCACCTAAAATAATTCTACTAAGGTGTGAATACTCTTTCCTCTCCCTCCTCACCCTCATAACCATCAAAGAATGTTTTCTTCTCTGTTTAAACCTTTTCATGGGTTCTTGTAATAGTGCTTTCATGCAATATTTATCCTTTTGCGACTAATTTCACTCAGCATAATGCCTTCCAGATTCCTTCATGTTTTGAGTGTTTCATGGATTCATTGTTCTTCTTTATTGTTGCTTAGTATTCCTTTGGATGAATGTACCATAATTTGTTTATCCAGTCATCTGTTGATGGTCACCTTGGTTGTTTCCATCTTTTTGTTGTTGTAAACAGTGCTGCAATAAACATGGCTGTGCATATATCTATTTGTGTGAGGGCTCATATTTCTTTAGGATATATTCCAAGGAGTGGGATTGGTGGATAGCATGGTAGTTTTATTTCTAGCATTTTAAGGAAGTGCCAAATTTATTTCCAAGGTGGTTTTTACCATTTTACATTCCCACCAGCAGTGTATAAGTGTTGCAGTCTCTCCACAAACTCGTCAACATTTATTATTTTGTGATTTTTGGATTAATGCCAGCCTTGTTGGGGTGAGATGGTGCCTCACTGTAGTTTTGATTTGCATTTCTCTAATGGCTAGTGGAAGATGCTGGTGGTGTAGTGGTTCAGTGCTACAGCTGCTAACCGAAAGGCTGGCAGTTCGAATCCACCAGACACTCATTGGAAACTCTATGGGGCAGTTCTACTCTGTCCTATATGGTTGCTATGGGTTGGAATCAACTCGACGGCAACAGGTTTGGTTTTTGGTTTAATGGCTAAAGATCATGAGCATTTCCTCCTGTATCTGTTAGCAGCCTCAATGTCTTCTTTGGTAAAGTTTCTGTTCATATACTTTGCCCATTTTTTAACTGGGTTATTTGTCTTTTTTATTTTTAATAATTTTTATTGTGCTTTAAGTGAAAGTTTACAAATCAAGTCAGTCTCTCACATACAAACTTATATACACCTTACTACATACTCCCATTTACTCTCCCCCAATGAGTCAGCCCGCTCCCTCCTTCCAGTCTCTCCTTTCATGACCATTTTGCCAGTTTCTACCCCCGTACCCTCCCATCTCCCCTCCAGACAGGAGATGCCAAAATAGTCACAAGCGTCTACATGGTGCAAGTAGCTCACTCCTCATCAGCATCTCTCTCCAACCCATCGTCCAGTCCAATCCATGTCTGGAGGGCTGGCTTCAGGAGTGGTTCCTGCCCTGGGCCAACAGAAGGTTTGGGAGCCCTGACTGCCTGGATCCTTCTAGTCTCAGTCAGACCATTAAGTCTGGTCTTTTTATGAAAATTTGGGAACTGCATCCCACGGCTCTCCTGCTCCCTCAGGGATTCTCTGTTGCATTCCCTATCAGGGCAGTCATCAGTTGTGGCCAGGTGCCATCTAGTTCTTCTGGTCTCAGGATGATGTAGTCTCTAGTTCATGTAGCCCTTTCTGGCTCTTGGGCTCATAATTACGTTGTGAGCTTGGTGTTCTTCATTCTCCTTTGATCCAGGTGGGTTGAGACTCATTGATGCATCTTAGATGGCCGCTTGCTAGCGTTTAAGACCCCAGATGACACACTTCAAAGTGGGATGCAGAATGTTTTCATAATGGATTTTATTTTGCCAGTTGTCTTAGATGTCCCCTGAAGCCACAGTCCCCAAACCCTGCCCCTGCTTTGCTGACCTTTGCAGCATTCAGTTTATTCACGAAACTTCTTTGCTTTTGGTTTAGTCCAGCTGTGTTGACCTCGCCTTATTGAGTGTTATCCTTCCTTTCACCTAAAGTAGGTCTTATCTACTATCTAATCAGTAAATAACCCTCTCCCGCCTCCCCTCCCCCCGTAACCACAAAAGAATGTGTTCTTCTAAGTTTAAACCATTTCTCAAGATCCTATAATAGTGGTCTCATACAGTATTTGTCCTTCTGCAACTGACTAATTTCACTCAGCATAATGCCTTCCAGGTTCCTCCATGTTATGAAATGTTTCACAGTTTCATCACTGTTCTTTATCGATGCATAGTATTCCATTGTGTGAATATACCATAATTTATTTATCCACTCATCCGTTGATGGACACCTTGGTTGCGACCAGCTTTTTGCTATTGTAAACAGTGCTGCAATAAACGTGGGTGTGCGTAAATCTGTTTGTGTAAAGTCTCTAATTTCTCTAGGATATATTCCGAGGAGCGGAATTTCTGGGTTGTATGGTAATTTTTTTTTTTATGGTAGTTCTATTTCTAGCTTTTTAAGGAAATGGCAGATGGATTACTAAAGTAGTTGTACCATTTTACATTCCCACCAGCAGTGTATAAGTGTTCCAATCTCTCCACAGCCTCTCCATTATTTATTATTTCGTGTTTTTTGGATTAATGCCAGCCTTGTCGGAGTGAGATGGAGTCTCATTGTAGTTTTAATTTGTGTTTCTCTAATGGCTAATGATCCAGAACATTTTCTCATGTATCTGTTAGCTGCCTGAATGTCTTCTCTAATGAAGTGTCTGTTCATATCCTTTGTCCAATTTTTAATTGGGTTGTTTGCCTTTTTGTGGTTGAGTTTTAGCAGAATCATGTAGATTTTAGAGATCAGGTGCTGGTGTGAGATGTTGTCGCTGAAAATTTTTTCCCAGTCTGTAGGTGATCTTTTTACTCTTTTGGTGAAGTCTTTAGATGAGCATAGGTGTTTGATTTTTAGGAGCTCCCAGTTATCTGGTTTCTCTTCGGCATTTTTAGTAATGTTTTGTATTCTCTTTATGCCTTGTATTAGTGCTCCTAATGTTGTCCCATGATCTTTATCGTTTTAGACTTTGTGTTTAGATCTTTGATCCATTTGGAGTTAGTTTTTGTGCATGGTGTGAGGTATGGGTCCTGTTTCTTTTTTTTTGCAGATGGATATCCAGTTATGCCAGCACCATTCGTTAAAAAGACTATCTTTTCCCCAGTTAACTGACACTGGGTCTTTGTCAAATATGCACCTCTCATATGTGGCTGGATTTATATTTGAGTTCTCAAACCTGTTCCATTGGTCTGTGTACCTGTTGTTGTACCAGTACCAGGCTGTTTTGACTACAGTGGCTGTATAATATGTTCTAAAATCAGGTAGAGTGAGGCCTCCCACTTTCTTCTTCTTTTTCAGTAATGCTTTACTTATCCGGGGCTTCTTTCCCTTCCATATGAAGTTGGTGATTTGTTTCTCCATCACATTAAATAATGTCGTTGGAATTTGGATCGCTAGTGCATTGTATATATAGATGGCTTTTGGTAGAATGGACATTTTTATGTTAAGTCTTCCTATCCATGAGCAAGTTATGTTTTTCCACTTATGTAGGTCTCTTTCAGTTTCTTGGTACATCTTCGGTAAGATTTATTCTTACCAAAGAATAAATTTTATTTTACTTTCTTGGGAGCTACTGTGAATGGTATCGATTTGGTGATTTCGTCTTCAATGCTCTTTTTGTTGATGTAGAGGAATCCAACTGATTTTTGTATGTTTATCTTGTAACCTGAAACTCTGCTGAACTCTTCTATTATTTTCAGTAGTATTCTTGAGGATTCCTCAGGGTTTTCTGTGTATAAGATCATGTCACCTGCAAATAGAGATAATTTTACTTCTTCCTTGCCAATCCGGATGCCCTTTATTTCTTTGTCTAGCCTAATTGCTCTGGCTAGGACTTCCAGTACAATGTTGAATAAGAGCAGTGATAAAGGGCATCCTCGTCTGGTTCCTGTTCTCAAGGGAAATGCTTTCAGGCTCTCTTCATTTAGAGTGATGTTGGCTGTTGGCTTTGTATAGATGCCCTTTATTATGCTGAGGAATTTTCCTTCTATTTTTATTTTGCTGAGAGTTTTTATCATGAATGGGTGTTGAACTTTGTCAAATGCCTTTACTGCATCAATTGATAAGATCATGTGTTTTTTGTCTTAGTTTTATTTATATGGTGGATTACATTAATTGTTTTTCTAATATTTAATAAACCTTGCATACCTGGTATAAATCCCACTTGGTCATGGTGGATTATTTTTTTGATAGGTTGTTGAATTGTATTGGCTAGAATTTTGTTGAGGATTTTTGCATCTATGTTCATGAGGGATATAACCCAGAACGCAGTGCCCTTGAGTCAATTCCGACTCATAGCGACCCTATAGGATGGAGTAGAACTTCCCCACAGAGTTTCCAAGGAGCGCCTGGCAGATTTGAACTGCTGACCCTTTGGTTATAGGTTTGTAATTTTCTTTTTTTGTGGTTCTGAAGTCAGGTAGTGTGAGTCCTATTTGTCTTCAGTAGTGCTTTACCTAACTGGGGCTTCTTCCCTTTCCCTATAAAGTTAATGATAAGTTTTTCCATCTCTTTAAAGAATGTCGTTGGTATTTGGATCAGGATTGCACTGTATGTGTAGATTGCTTTGGATAGAATTGTCATTTTCACAATGTCGAGTCTATCTCTCCATGAGCATGGTATGTTTTTCCATTTATGTAGATCTCTTTTGTTTTCATGCAGTACTGTTTTGTAGTTTTCTTTGTATAGGTCTTCCACATCCCTGGTTAGATTTATTCCTAAGTACTTTATTTTTTAGGGGGCATTATAATCTGCAAAACTGTGTTTATGAAATGTGTCTATGTCTATGGAAATGAAAAGAAGTGCTGGAAAGCCCAAAACTGCACTCCAATTGCTTTTAACTGAACTCATTTATTTCAACTGCTAATTGTCAATAAGGCAAAAATTTCTAAAACCCATTTGCAAAAAAGCAACTCTGGTGTGCACTTACATGCTATACTTCCCTGAATGCTCCTACCATGGAGAGTATAGCCAGCTGTGATGGTTAAGATTGTGTGTCGACTTGGCTGAATAAGTAAGGTGAAAGGATACAACCCTGACATATCTTTTCCAATTTTAAATCATGCAGTATCTCTTTGTTCTGTTCAAATGATTGCCTCTTATCTATGTACATGAGCACAACTAAGCGTTCTGGAATTTCCACTCTTTGTGATGTTATCCATAATTTGTTATGGTCCACACAGTCAAATGCCTTTGCCTAGTTGACAAAACACAGTGAAATAGCTTTCTGGTATTCTCTGATTTTGACCGAGATCCATTTGAAATCAGCAATGATATCCCTTGTTTCTTGACATCCTCTGAATTCAACTTGAAATGGCAGCTCCCTGAGGATGTAGAGCTGCAGCCATTTTTGAATTATCTTCAGCAAGAGTTTGCTAGCATGTGGTGTTAATGTTTGATAATTTTCACATTTGATTTGATTTCCTTTCATTGGAATGGAAATGAATATGAATCTCTTTAATTGGTTGGCCATGTGGCTGTCTTCCAAGTTTCCTGACATAGACCATTAAGCACTTCCAAAGTTTCAAATATTTGTTAAAGCATATCAGTTGGTATTCCATCAATTCCTGGAGTGGTTCATAAATATCTTCAATTTCTTCATCTTTGGCATTTATGGTTGGTCCATAAATTTGAATAGTAGTCATATTAACTGGTCTTCCTTTTAGTCAAATTGATATTAACTTATCACTGACAGCATCGTACTTTAGGATAGTTCTTGTAATGTTCTTTTTGACAATGAAGGCAATGCCCTTCCTCTTCAATTTGTCATTCTCATAATAATAGAACATATGACTGTCAGATTTAAAATGGCCAATACCAGCCCACTTCAGCTCACTAATTTCTAGGATATCGATTTTCAAGCATTACAATTCACTTTTGAAAACTTCCAATTTTTCTTGATTTATATGTCATACATTCCACATTCTAATATTGATTAATATTTACAGCTGTTGCTTCTCATTTTATGTCTTGAAACATCAATAAATGAAGGTGCTGAAGGCTTTACTCCATCCACGTCATTTAGGTTGACTATAATATCAGCTCTTCTGCAGTTCATTCATAATGGGCTTTTGGGCATTGATATGTGAGATAGGCTTTTTTTTTTTTAATGAGTTCTTAGTCTGTTGATATCAAGATTGTGCTTGTTTCATTAAAAATATTTTGAAGGTTTTCATCATTTTCTATGTCCTAAAACATTTAAATAGCATTGGACTTGTTAATCTAAAAGTATAATCATTTTCCCTGAAAAACAACCTAGTCACTTGCTTTTATTGGTGTAGCTCTTTAAGGGTATAATACTCAGAATAGTTAACAATAGTTAACAACAACTTGCACACTCATGCCAGAGAGGAACAGCTGAGTATCTGCTCTGTCCTGATCTTTGACAATTTCCTTTCTGCCCTGGTATATTATGTTTAGATTTTCTCTCTCTGAAGTCAGTTCTCATTACTTATATTTTTTTAAAAAAATTATTCATGTCCAAAATTTCGTGTGTATTGCATATGTTTGCCATATTAAAAATTAAAGCTGAAAATTTTGAATTATGTATTCTTTTTAAAAATTACAAAGTATAGAGGCAGAACCAACATGGCACTTTAGACAGAAGCACCACGCTGTTCCTCCATAGCAAAGACCTGAAAAACTAAGTAAAACAGAGACAAATGTCAATCCTGGAAACCTAAGTATCAAATGAAGAGATAAAGAACTCAACCAAGCACTGAATGGAATAAGAAACTGACAGAGAACAGACAGCAAGGAGAGATACAGAGTGGAGGTCCATATAAGATAATGAGACTCGGATTCACCATCTTGGACTCCTGTCAGAGATCAGCAGACAGGGAATACAGGAAGGCAGCTTCACAGAACTTCCAGCAGGAGACAGTGCACCCGGTAACCAGTGATACAGACTTTCCCACCTCCTACCCTTCTTCCCCCTGCTCAGCTTCTGCTGCTTCCCAGCAGGCCACAGTCCCTTGGCCAGGAGGCACTGGCTCCATGCTGCTTGGATTCTACCCGCCCACACTAGCCGGCTTCTTCAGTGCCATTTCTTTGCTGCTGATGTTGCTTTTTTTTTTTTTTTAAGTTCTTTGGATTCTTCCCTGTCTCTCACCTCCTCCCCCTCCTTTCTATTGAATACCTGGCTCTGTGTGCCATCTTTGCTTTTTCATAACAGGCTGTGAAGCACCGTTCAGCTGTGGAACTACTTACCCACTCAGTGCCGCCACACTAGTGGCGTTCCTCGGCCTTTTTTTTTTTTTAATTTATTTTGTTTGTTTTCTTTTCTTTTCTCCTTTTTGTTTTTCTTCATTCATAAGTTACTCATCACTCTCTACTTACATTCTCTTTCTGTCTCCTGAATACCTGATGCTGTGTGCCATCTCCACCCTTTCTAGCCAGGCTGTACTGAGCAGCTTGGAACCCATTTCCCCATCTGCACAGCCACACCAGTGGGATCCCTGGGGGGTATTTCTTTTTCTATTTTTTTTAATTTTTGTTTTTTGTTATTTTTTTTCTTTCTTGTTTCTCTTCATTTCTCAGTTTCTCATCTCCCTCTACTTTCCTTAATTTCCTGTCTCCTGAATACCTGGTCCTGTGTGCCATCTCCACCCCTTCTAGATGGGCTGTTGCCAGCACAGAGTGTAGTGATCCCTAGTAGGTGACACTGTCTTTGTTCATTGTTCTTGGTTCAGTAGCGTTACCCACTGTCTTGGTCATCTAGTGCTGCTGTAACAGAAATACCACAAGTGGATACCTTTAACAAGGAGAAGTTTATTCTTTCACAGTCCAGTAGGCTAGAAGTCCAAATTCGGGTCATCAGCTCCAAGAGAAGAATTTCTTTCTGTTTAGGCTCTGGAGGAAGGTCCTCCTTGTCAATCTTTCCCTGGACTAGGAGCTTCTCTGCATGGGAACCCTGGGTCCAAAAGATGCACTGTGCTCTCGGCGATGCTTTCTTGGTGGTATGAGGCTCCCCAGTCTCTCTGCTTGCTTCTTTCTTTTTATATCTCAAGAGACTGCCTCAAGATACAATCCAATTTTACAGATTGAGTCCTGCCTCACTAACACAAATGTTGCCCATCCTCCTTCATTAACATCATAGAGGCAGGATTTACAATATATAGGAAAATCATGCAATACCAGGAATCATGACCCAGCCCAACTGATACACACATTTTTGGGGGGACATAATTCAACTCACGGCACCCACCATTGCTTTTGTACCATCAGTGTAAATGTCAACCCAGTGAAAAAGTCTAATAACATGTAGATGTTATGAGATAATTTTGACCCCACAAATTCCTTGTGAGAGTCTTGGAGATCCTCCTAGGGACCCATAGAAAACACGTTGAGAAGCACTGAAATATACACAAAACTTAGGAGTTCTCAAAAAGAAACTGATAATGGGACAAAACAAACATTAAAAGAATTAATCGGGGGAAACATTCCTGAAATGACATTTGAATGTCTACAGTAGAAAAGCACATAATGCCATAAGGAAATTCCACACTGAGATGTGTTAGGCAGAGTGAGACTATCACAACGTATGAAAACGTGTACAACATGCCTAAAGTACTCTTAAAGAAGAGAGGAAGGGTCTGCAAAGTACTGCTAGGGACAGTCATTAGAGAAAAAAAAAAGATTGTTATTTATAATCTTAAGAACAAAATTCTTTCACCTGTTACATGTTTACTTTAATCCAGCGACTACTCTCTTCCTACTACCCTAATCCTAGCTCAGACCCCTACCATCTTACCTGACTATGGTCATGGCTCCAATGGTTTCTTAATCCTAGTATTTCTCCACTCCAACCTGTTCTGTTCACTTTGGGTGAGTTAATCTTCTAAACAACAGCTCTGGTCAAGAATTTTAATAGTTCCATAGCCTGAAGATTAAGATCTGATGAGCTGTGTTTTGATTCAACCAAGCTTCCCAACTCTTTGCTCCAATACAGTTGTCATGCCACACCCAGTGATTCACACCATCTAGGTGCAGCACGGAGGGCCCTTCCTTCTAAAAAAGCAAGTTTGCTTCTGTGTTTTCCGTGCCCAGGCCTATTGCTAATGGTATTTTCTCAGCTGTGGATATTTGATAGATTTATAAAATTCCCCTACATCTATTAGATTGAACGGTATATTCTAACACTAATTTCAACAGGTGCAACACTTAGTAGGAACATCTTAAATGTAGTGAATCAAGGACACCCCCTGAAGGAAGTGAAAAGCAAAACCAGTTGAGCTCGAGTAGATTCTGACTCCTGGTGAACACGTGCTTTGCAGAGTAGAGCTATGCTCCGTAGGTTTTTCATGGCTGTGACCTTTCAGAAGCAGATTGCCAGGCCTGTCTTCCAAGGTGCCTGTAGGTGAGTTCAAACCATAAACCTTTTGGTTAGTGGCTGAACACTTAACAGTTTGCCCCATTCTGGGATTCCTGAGAGATAGAAAAGTGTTTCTAAACTGAGATCTGAAAGACCAGTACGTGCCAACCAGGTGAAAGGATGTAGAAATGGGGAAAAATTAAGACCAGTGATTTTAACATCCTCATGTTATATTTTGTCTGATTAGTATTTGTTGACTTAATATTTTTTCCTTTTTAAAAAAGATTATAATGTAAAACTCTCCTGATTTTTAGGTATTGAAATATAATTCAGGGTAGTTTTAAATATTCTGAAGACCAGCTTTTAACATTTCCTCTTAGAATGAGCCACAGAATTGGGAGTTTCCAAAGGCAGGCCATATCCCTCAAAAAAAAAAAAAAAAAAAAAGGAAGAAGTTAAACAAAAGACTGATGGGAAGAAGGTATAAATATTGCAATTTACTAGGTCCTAAAAAAGAAAAAATTCCTAAGTAGAAAAGTTCCTGTTGGTTATGTAAAAGAAGCAGAAAGAGGAGCTCTCTTTAGTACTGGGGAAAGAAAACCCCAATCACACATCCCCTTTGGCTTTCACAGTGAGCTGGACAGACAGGTTTTTCACCCCCAGTGAGCTGATGGCTTGACATTCATATTGGCCTTAATTGTGCTGTACTGCTTAGTCAGTTTTCAACGTGCCTGAGGCAAGAACCGCATGCCAGCCTTGCTGAGGGAACCGCAAGGACTGAAAAGCGCTTCTTGTATTCGTGGAGCCCCGGTAGCTCAGTGGTTAAGAGTTTGGCTGCTAACCAAAAGGTTGGGAGTTCAAACCCACCAGCTGCTCCTTGAAAACCATATGGGCCAAAGAGCTGGAAGCTAGGCCTGCGTGAGTCCCCCTGGCAAAAGAGGAGATCTGTCTTTCAGGAAATCCTCAGTGTCAGGGGACATATGACACCCTTCCCTAACACCACATAGCAGAAATGTGGGCACATCCCTCGATGTGCCCCAGTCACCACCACTCTATTGCAATGGTTTACCACCTCTCACCAGGAGACTGCTGACTCTTAAAGAACTGTCTCACTTTCATGTTTGTGCCTCCTAATTTTAGTTACCGCAATTAAAGTGAAAATTTGAAAACCACTCTCATAACAACAATCCCTTGCTTTAAACGGCTTCCTATCGCTCTTAGAATAAAAACTAGAATTATAACCATGGCATTGCAGTCTAGCCCACACCTTCTGCATTCTCACCCCAACCCCTTACTTAATGTAGGACAAACAGCAAAATTTGGCTAAGAGAGAAATTATTTTGGCATTTTTTAAATATGAATTACAGTTTTTATTCCTAGATTAGCCACATAAAGATTTTAAAATGCAATTTTTGAATACCTCCATAATGTGCTTATCACATGTATGCAATGTTGAGAATATAAAAATTTATTGGATTGTAACATTTAAAATGCTGAGGCAGCATATCAAAAATGCTCATTTTATGATACTTCATTCTAATAACTCTCACAGCCACACTCGGGCCATCATGGTACTTCTTAGCTCAAAGCTTATACCAAGCCCCTGAATCCTTCTCAACACTATATTCATTGTGGTCACTTCCACTCAACTGAGGTTGTCATTCTCAACTATTTCAGTGAAAATTTGTGTCTTATTGAGCATCTTGTTATTGGAAGGAAAAAAAAGCTTACCTTTATTGGGTGTATACACTAATGTGTACTTACTATTCTAAATGTTTAAGTGTATTTAAAAACAAAACCTATTGCCTTCAAGTCTATTCTGACTCATAATAACCCTATAAGACAGAGTAGAACTGCCCCATAGGGTTTCCAAGGAGCAGCTGGTAGATTCCAACTGACAGCGTTTTGGTTAGCAGCTGAGCTCTTAACTGCCCTCCTACCAGGGATCAGTCTATAAATACATTAAATCAGTTCCCACAACTACACCGTGATTAGGACATACTATCGCCCCCAGCATATAAATGAGGGGACTCCAGTACAGAGCAGTTAACCTACCTGCCCACGGTCACAAAACTAGTAATGAAGGAGTTTTCACAGTCTACCCTCCTGCGCACTTTGATGCACTTCTCTAATGCCATAAAATCTAGAGTAAAACTTTTAGTCAAAAGAAATTCACAGATTTAGATATATTTTAAATTTAATCTAACACCTGAGCCAATGTTGAAGTGTAGGATTCTCAAGCCAAGAAGATTTCACCCAGTCAGTTTCCAATCTTGTCTTGCAAAGTCTCAGCGTTCCCTGGAAGAGGACTGGGGCCCTCCCAGGTGGGGACAGTAGACCCTGTCTGCCAGCCACCACGCATCAACTAGAGCAGCTCTCTATTATCTGTTTGATGTGTTGGAGCTTCACTCACAGTTTCATTTCACTCATAATTTCATTTTGTGCTGAGAGGATACTGCTGCTTTTTAAAATGTTTAAAACCACTGAACTTTGCAATAATCTCATTTAAAATCAGGAAACCGAGTCCTAGGGAGGGTGAGCTAAGGAAGAGCACATGTTCAAATACAAAAATTGCATACATAACTGAAAATATTAATGATTTTATCTTTAAACCAAAGGTTATTTTCTGTGTGTTGTTTTCATATCCACAATATACCCATATAATTAAAGGAGAATGGTTTATCATTAATATCAATACAGGTAATATTATGTTAGCTTATGACAGGTTTCCAGTCTAAGGCTCTGCCATAAGTCAGTTATGAAGTAAATCAAATAGCTTTTTTTTTTAGTTTTTGTTATTGTTGCCTTTTACTATAAGTATCTTTATAAATTTTAACTTTGCCTGAGTTTGGGAACTTACATATAAACTTATAGATATATTTTAATACGTGAATACCTTAAAAATACACAAACCACAAAAAAAGGACAGTTGTTAAGTGCAGTTTGTCATAATTCAAATATGTCATTAATTGGGGGCTACAGTGCTTTATAGCACCACACCTGTGTATCATTAATATATTAATATCATTAATACCATGTAATAGTGTTTGGTAATAAATATTAAATGATAATAGCTTAAGCTATTTTTTATACTCTCTAAAAAAGAAGGTATTTATTCTTCCCGAACCACTTGTGGATAGGCTAGTACCTGTTTCTGTCCAGGCAATTACCGGAGGCAGGTTTCCTTCTGCTCCACAAAAAAATTCTACAGCATGTCCTTTCTAACACCACTTGATCCTCGGAGCTTATTATAAATCGTGAAGAAGTTGAAGACGTCAAAAGAGCACACCAAAATTGAAAATTGTTTCATAACTTTTTAATAGTAAGGAAAAAATAAAATATGTTTAAATATGTTGTGTAATAAGAATTTGTTTCCAAATATTTATCACCAAGGATATTAAGAGCATGTGGGTGCTTGTGTATGTGTATGTCTGGTTTCAAGAAGACCAGGAATTTAGATATCTGGTTTGTAAAGCAGAAAAGCAGCAGCCAGTAAGACGGAACTATTTCTAAGTCATATGGAAGCTCTTTCATATGGTTAGATCCTTATGGTCTTGTTTACCACCCGTGACAATAAACATATTTAAAACTACAAGCTGTATTTGAATTGTTAACAGTTTACTCCAAAGTTTTATGAACAATAAAATTTGAAACAAGTTGCTCTATTAATTTCAAAGAAAAAATATGCTCTTTCAGATGAACGTTCCTACAACACAGGAAATTATCTCTTTGAAAAAGTCACTCTTAAATTACAAAAAGTTGCAAAGGTCTAACAACAAAGAGAAGCAACCTTTACACAATTCCCATTATCCCTCCCTCCTACTCACCACCTGGAAATACAATACAGTTGTTGCAAATTTCACACTATGTGCAGGTTATAAAGATGAAAAATCATCATCAGTTCTAAGTAAAGGTTCTAGGCTAAATAAGCTTGGTTTAAGATAAATCCTGGGGGAGCACTGGTGGTGCAGTGGTAGAATTCTTACCTTCCACAAGGGAGATCAGGTTTGATTTTCAGCCAAGGTACTTCATGTGCAGCCGCCATCTGTCTGTCGGTGGAAACTAGTGTATTACAGTGATGCCGAAGGGGTTTCAGCAGTTTCCAGACCAAGACAGACTAGGAAGAAAGGCCTGGCAATCTAGTTCCAAAAATCAGCCAAGGAAAGCCCTATGGATCACAACGGACAATGGTCCAAACTACAACCAATCATTGGGACGGCACGTGATTGGACAATGTTTCATTTCTTGCGTATGGGTTTACCTTGAGTTGGGTGCTAACAACAAATATTAAAAGAAAAAAATATGGTTCCACAAATTCATGAAAACTCTCAAGAATGCTTGCAAGATATTTATAATGGAGTCCTAGAAAAACGGAGCTGGAAAACAACCACAGATTAGCACTTCCAGGCCCTCAGTCCGTAGATGAAGGAATTCAGACCAAGGGAGGTGCAGATGAGTTACTCTCAGTCAGAGCTAATCAGTGGCAGAGACAGGAGGAGAATCTGGTTGCTTGACCCCTAGCCCGATATTCAAATGATAAGAATTCCTTGAAAAGAACAAATCGATTTCTACATTAAAAACTGACTCATGACCCAGTGAAAGAGCTATTTAGTAAAGAGCTAGTTAGATAAATCAAGGCATCAATATTGGTAAATTCGATTTCAATTTTTTAATAACAATTACAATTCACAATTAGTCAAGTCTGAGCCCAAAGCATTGTTTTCACTTGAAATTCTTCACTTACTCTCATTAAAAAAAAAAAAAAAGACTCCCGTCCTACTGAAAAATAGGAAAAATACAACTAAATGATCAATTTACATTTGGTTCTGACACTAAAATAACCCGCTTGTTAGATCAATGAAGAAACTATGATCTAATGGGATGATAACATCCCAAGACAGGCAGCAGCATATACTGGAGAATTGGATGGATGTGATGAGGCTCTCCCTTCTGGGCCTTCCATTTAAAACTATGTCCGTAACAGTCCACCTCCAGCGCTAAAGTAGGGTGTGCTTAAAGTGATTGGCTATGTTATTCAAACCCAGCGCCCTCTGGTGACTCCAAACAGCAATGCAGTATGAAAAGCTTCTCACTAACCTGTAGACAACTGTCGGTCTAATCACCTAACCACCCACACTGTGATTCACACCTTGCTGTGAGATTTTTTGTTTTTCATTTTATTTATCATTTGCTCCAGCCTGTCTAGGAAAGGAAATTTATCTCTTTGAAGACCCAATTATTTTCTCCTTTAAATTTTTTGCTGATACTGTGTGTTTTCTCTAATGGAAGGCACGCTGATTAAAGGCTCATTTCAGAATTTCTGTTATGAGTTACAGATTTTGATAACCATTATCTGGGATCCCTTATGTTCCAGTGGAGGCTGGACACAGTAAATCCTACTGATATGAGTCGATGACAAAATCTTTTTTTTTTTTCTTGAAAAATTGCAAAACATGATGTAAAACATGAAGGCAACTGGCAATGACTGCACGTACATATTATTCTAGCCTCTTTCTTCTTAGCCTTATTATTTTTCATGCAACTTCTCAAAACATGATACAATATATTCTGTCTTACTGCAAAAGCAGTACCGGCGGGCCAAATAAATAAAACTAAAGGAATTTGAATCTCTAGGAAATTACCACTAATACGTATTCTTCATTATAACAAAAGCAGTACTAATAGCTAAGAAGCAGAAACAGCTGCCCTGGAACACTGCAGAACTTCTCACAGCGGTGCATTCCACCTGCTACACATGGAAGCAATGACTGGGCCCTGAGATTGACTGCAGGGTAAGAATAACTGATAGAAGTTCAAGTCTCTTGAAAAGCACCACTGTAATGCATTATTCCCTATTGGAAAGGCCTTATTTACTGTTCAGAAGCTAGAAAATCAGGGAGCCAGTAATACCTGGAAACAGTGAATGAGGTCAGGGAGAAAATGGCCACCATGACTGAATGAAGACAGAATAACTATTTCTAGCGGTAAGTACATTCTTGGGAGAACATAGTGACTGGGAATCATAGTGAGGAAGTTTATTTCACAGAAATAAAGGCAAACCTGCCAAAAGTTTAGAAAATTCACACATCCAGGAGGCATCACCTAAGACAACGCTCAGTCTGCACAAAAATGAGGCTCCAACTCAGGCTTCTTGAGTTTCACACATTTTGGAAGACTCCCACTTTGAGGCTAAGCTCATTAAAATTGGCTTTTATCAATGTATTCAATAATGAATGGACTATTTAAGATACGCGGACCCACAAGTGACACAGGAACACAGTTCCATGTGAGAAAAGACAAGCAGATGGCGCTTTCAGTGCACATGGAAAAAAGAAATTGTTTGCACATTGTAGTGTGAGAAATGGATGGGATTGAGGTAAACATCAACCAATGCAGTATTATGGATTGAATTGTGTCTCCCCAAAAAGATATGTCGAAGTCCTAACTCCTGTACTTGTGTATATCACCCTGTTTGGAAATAGGGGTTTTCTTTTATTATATTAATGGGTCATGCTGGTGTATAGTGGGTCTTAAGCCTAATCCCTTCCAAGTGGTGTTATGTAAAAAGAGAAAACAGACAGGAAGAGACAGACACACAAAGAAGGAAGAATCTCTCCATAAGCCAAGGAATGCCAAGAACCACCAGGGCTACAACAAGGAAAGGCTCTTCCCTTGGGGGGTCCAGTTTGCCCTGATTTGGACTTCTAGCCTCCAAAACTGTGAGACAATAAATACCACCCACTTGTGGTATTTTGTTATGCTAGCACTAGCAAATTAAGACACAGATGGAGACATAGAAGGAAAAAAACTGAATGCAAGAAACCAAGAAATGAAAGAGCCAGTGCATGTAAGATAAAGAAAATTGCTAAAATGCAAAGGTTAGATTAGGTTTTATGTTTCTTGAGTAAAAGGAAAAACACAACATGTTAAAAAAAAAAAACCCCTTTAAACATAAAATAATGCAAGCAAAATAAAACCCAAATACTATTTTCTTAAGTTTTTTTTTTTAATCCCAACACATTGGAAGTCTAAAAATAAGGTTTAGTTCCTTTAAAAATACTTTCCCCCAAGAGTTACTAAAGACTTCAAGAAAAATTTCATACCTTCTCTTTAGAGCACAGAGAATGTTTTTTATGGTATTAATATTTACAGGGGAAAAACATTTTTTCTCTCGAACTTGTCAATTACTGATCTATTGCTAGTTAAGGAGCTGACACCAAGCAATTCAATCCAGAAATCATTTGCTGAATGCTCAAAACCTATGGTAGAGGCAATCCTGTGCTGTATGGTGGGCCTGCGGCTCTGTCTGGGGCAGCCCAGCACTCCCTGCCTATGGTACCCCTGCTCCAGCAGTGAATGCACCCAAGTTTCTAAACTGTTCTTGTTCTGTGTCACTCTGGGTTCTCCTTTTTGACAGATAACATCCTTTGCAAATATGTTAGGCAAAATAATAAAATTTCTTTACTCAGGGAAACCGTTCATAGCTCCAGCAGACCCTTAAAATGGATAATAGTAAATTACTGGACTGTTAAAAAAAATTGTTTTGGAGACAATAGGACTTTTGGTGTCTCTCCAATAGTGGTTTACTAAACCTACAAGGTAGGTGCACAGTTGCACGCACGTGCACAAGCACACACACACACCCACACAAAACATCAACAACAACAAAGAGGAAGGGACAGTTCTGGCTTGAGGACAAAAGAACAGCAGAAAAATGCATGTTCTTTACCTGGTGATTGTGCACCCATGCATGTAAATGACTTTGTGCGTGCAGAATAGGTATACCATTGCCTTGGGACACAGCCCTGGCTGCTTATAACAGCCGTGAGCAGATCCTCATGCTATGGCGAGTGGACAATACCATAAGCAGCTCTGAGCACAGGGCATAGCCTTTCTGTTTCGTAGTTGAGTGTCTTCCCTGTAGCTGCGAAACATTCTGAAGCACAGAGACCTTTTGACAGTTTGTTGCCAGGTCACAGGTTCCATCCTTTTTATTGTTAATGGCCGGTTCTGGCAATCGGATAAAGATTGAAGTGAAGAAAAGATTTCATGTTTTAATTTGAAGCAGAACAGTTGTGAAAATGCTATTGTGTCAAAAAATAAAAGGCAAATAAAAATTTTTGTCCGTTGATTGGCTTGACATTATTTTTTAGGTTGAAATAGAATTGTCTGAGTGTGGTGGCATGAATATTTTCATTATAACCTTCTGCTCCACGTACCATGTACAATTATGTTTGCTGCCATTTGAACGGAGCCTTGATCTTTGCTGGCACGCCAGTTAATCGGCTGTGGCCCTGCAGCATGAAAACCTGGATACACAGTCCACCAGAGCAATGTGGTACCTGGATCCATCCAGAGCCTCTTCGCTGCCCCAGGTCCAGAAAATGTGGGGGCGGCAGTGGCCTCTGCCATGCATTCTGATGTTGTGCTGGTACAAATTAAAACTGCCATGTCCTAGGGCTGGATCAGAAAACAAGGCTTGGTTAAGGGCAAGAGGGCAACAAAACAAAATATAGCCAGGAACAGTTAGTAGGATTTTTACTCTGCATTATAGTTTTAAGATTGTTGATATTGATAAAATTCCTTTACACTAAAAAATATTAATATACGCACATTATTCTAATTTAACTAAATCTAAAACAAAATTTCCCCAGCTTTGATATAAATACTTTTTTTTTTAAAGACTGCTTGCCATGAGATCTACATATCAAAGACGCTGCCATATGCCTAACCAATACTTATTCCTTTTTTTAGGGGCTTGTTCTCTCAATGAGATGGATTAGCACAATAGCTCCAACAAGGGACTCAAACATACCAATGGTCATGAAGATAGTATGGGACCAGGCAATACACCTTTCTGTTGTGCATAAGGTATTCATAATCCACAGCCGACTGGACAGCTACTAACAAGAGTCAAGTTTCCAGGTCAAACACATAATAAACTGATTCACCAAGTATTCATGTTAATACAAAATTTATATTTTCATATAGGTTATGAGCTTTTATTAATTCACAATGTTCATCTTTTATGTGGGCCCTTAGCAGAAATTAAAGACTTACTAAGGTATTAAACCAAAACCTGTTGGCGTCAAGTCAATTCCAACTCATAGTGACCCTATAGAACAGAGTAAAACTGTCCTATATAGTTTCCAAGGAGCACCTGGTAGATTCGAACTGCTGACCTTTTGGTTAGCAGCTGAAGCACTTAACCACTAAGCCACCAGGGTTTCCTACTAAGGTATTAAAGATGCCTGATTATTGGGTTTAATTTTTCTGGGATCCCCAATTCCTGAGATGAGCATACCTTGGAGATTAGAGATAAATTGATTTAATCTAAGTCAACAATCTGTATTTAAGTTTTTAGCAATATTGAATGCCTTAAATAGACTAGTAAAACACTAGATATTGGACAAAGGTAAAGATGCATGAGACATATCGCTTCCCTTTCCTGGTATGCTCATGCTCTAGTTTTGAGGACAGAGAACAAAATGCATAGTCTGTTAAACTACAGTGTATCTCGGAAAGCATTATGTAAGAGCTAGGTGTAAAATCCACTGAGATATGCTGGCAGAAGGGAAGGGAGAATACAGGGAAAGCTATTATAACAACTGAGATAAGAAACGTTTTTGAAATAAGTCAATGACAGTGGAAAAGAAAAGGAAGATATTTTGATACATTTTGAAACTAAATTTTTAGAGAATTGATGAAGAAAATGTAGCAGTAGAGACTGAGGATATTAGAGGGTATTATCAGCAGAAATAACAATGCAAAACAAAGTGGGTTTGTGTTAGGAAATACGTTTGAAGGAGGTAAAAAAATTTACATGTGAAGATGAGAAAGCGAGCAGTGGCAACATAGATCTAAATCTCAGGGAAGATAACAACAATAAATAATGAATTCTACGTTAATTAGTAAAGTTGAAAGCTAAGGAATTTTTTTTTTTTTAACTCAAGTAGAGTGCAAAGAAACAGGGAAAAACATGATGAGGTCAGAGGTGAGAAAGGGATGGAAGTAAGGGCTGTGGGAACACCACATTTAAGGCAGGCTGAAGAGATTGAAAGGTGGAAGGTGAGAAGTTAGGGAAGGATCCAAGAGAATGTGGTACCTCAGAAGCCAAAGAAGGGACTCGCTGCTTTCATTGGTGTTGGTTGTGGATCCAAGTAAAATGAAATCCTTGACAACTTCAATCTTTTTTCTCCATTTATCATGATGTTGCTTATTGGTCTAATTGTAAGGATTTTTGTTTATTTTATGTAGAGATGTAATCCATACTGGAGGCTGTAGTCTTTGATCTTCATCAGTAAGTATTTCAAGTTCTCTGTACTTTCAGCAAAGCAAGATTGTGACATCTGCATATCCCCATCTGTAAATGAGTCTTTCTTCAATCTTGATATTGTGTTCTTCCTATATTCACCTTCTGGGATTATTTGCTCACTATACAGATTGAATAAGTATGGCAAAAATATACTACCCTGACACACACTTTTCCTGACTTTAAACCACGCAGTATCCCCTTTTCTGTTTGCATGACTGCCTCTTGATCTATGTACAGGTTCCATATGAGCACAATTGTTTTGACATTTTCATTCTTCACAATATTATCCATAATTTGTTATGACCCACACGGTTTAAAGCCTTTGCATAGTCTATAAAACACAGGTAAACATCTTTCTGGTATTCTCTTCTTTCAGCCAAGATCCATCTGATATCAGCAATGATCCTTCATTCCACTTCCTCTTCTGAATCTGTCTTGAATTCCTGGCACTTTCCTGTCAATGTAGTGCCACAACCATTTTCAAATGATCTTCATCAAAATTTTACTTGAATGTAATATTAATGATATTTTTCAATAAATTCCACATTCTGTTGGACCCACCTTTTTTGTAATGGGCACAAATATGGATCTCTTCCAGTTGGATGTCCAGGTAGAAAAAAAAAAAAGGTGGCTGTCTTCCAAATTTCTTGGCATAGATTAGTGAGCACCTCCATGCTGCATCCATTTGTTTAAACATCTCAATTGGTATTCCATCAATCCCTAAAGACTGTTTTTTGCCAATACCGTCAGTGCAGCTTGGACTTCTTCTTTCAACACCATTGGTTCTTGGCTACCTCCTGGAATGGTTCACCATTAACCAATTCTTTTTGGTACGGTGATTCCTTCTTCTTTTGGTGCTTCCTGCATTACTCAATATTTTCCCCATAGAATCCTTCAATATTGCAACTCAAATCTTGAATTTCTTCAATTCTTTCACCTTGAGAAGTACGGAGCGTGCTCTTTCCTAACTCCAGGTCTTTGCACATTTCATGATAATATTTACTTTTTCCTCTCCAGCTGCCATTTGTTCAGCTCTTTTACTTCATAATTTCTTCCACTTGCTTTAGCTACTCTATGTTCAAGAGCAAGTTTCAGAGTCTCTTCTGACATTCATGTTGGTCTTTTTTTTTTTTCTTTCTTTCCCATCTTTTCAATGACCTTTTGCTTTCTTCATGTATGATGTCCTTGATGTTATCCCACAACTCGTCTGTTTTTTGGTCATTAGTGTTCAATGCATCAAATCTATTCTTGAGATGGTCTCTAAATTCAGACCATCTCAAGAATAGATTTGATGCATTGAACACTTTGGCGATCTTGGACATGTTTTAATTTTCTTCAGCTTCAAATTGAACTTGCATATTAGCAATGACTGTTTTGCCGTCATCCCCTGCCTTTGTTCTGACTGACAATATTAGGTTCTCCATCATCTCTTTCCACAGATATAGTCAACTTGATTCCTATGTTTTCCATCTTGTGAAGTCCACGTGTTGATGTTATTGAAAAGATATTTGCAAAAAAAGTCATTGGTCTTGCAAAATTCTATCATGCCATCTCTGGCATCATTTCTATCACCAATGTCATATTTTTCAAATACCTATCCTTCTTTGTTTCCATCTTTCACATTCCAATCACCAGTAATTATCAACGCATCTTGATTGCATGTTTGACCAATTTCAGACTACAGAACCTGGTAAAAATCTTCAGTTTTCTCATCTTTGGCATTACTGGTTCATTTGTAAATTTGAATAATAGTCATATTAAATGGTCTTCCTTAAAGTGTATGGATATTATCCTAACTCTGACAGTATTGTACTTGAGGATAATCCTTGAAATACTGTTTTTGATAACAAATGCAATGCCACTTCTCTTCAATTTGCCATTCCATGCATAGGAGACTATGTGATTGCCTGATTCAAATGACCAATATCAGTCCATTTCAACTTATTAGTACCATTTCATTTTTGATGACTTCCAAATTTCCTAGATTAGTACCTTAAACTTTCCATGCTCTGATTATTAATGAATGTTTGCAACTGAATCTTCTCATTTTGAGCTGTGCCACATCAGCAAATGACGGTCCCAAAAGCTTGACACCACCCGTGTCATTAAGGTTGACTCAGCTTTGAGGAGGCAGTTCTTCCCCAGTCAAATTTTGAGTACCTTCCGAACTAGTCTGTCTTAGCCTGGAAGTTTTGCTGAAGCCTGCCTATCATGGGTCACCCTGGTTGTATTTGAAATACTGGTGGCATAGCTTCCAGCATTACAGCAACACACAAGCCACCACAGTCAACAAAGTGACAACACATGATGGAAGTATAATTACACGATTTCACATTTAACAAACACATTCCACTTACCCTGTTGTTGGCTATTAAAAAAAAAAAAACGTGTTGTCAAGTTGATTCTGACTTATGGTGATCCTGTGTGTTATGGGGTAGAACTGCTTCATAGGATTTTCTCATTTGTAATCTCTACAGAAGTAGTCCATCAGATCTTTTTTCTGTGGTGTCGCTGGGTGGGTAGGAACATCCAACCTTTAGGTTAGTAGTCACATGAAAACCTTTTGAGCCACCCAGGGATCTTTGTTGGCTATTAGGACTTTTAGTTGACAATAATTTTTAAGTATACTAGGGAAATGTCATTTATCTATTTAAATGGATAATCCTTTAAGTAAAGTTGTGATGACTATGCAACAGAAGTTTCAGATGTGTAAGTCACATTGCATCAATAATCACAAGAAAGGTAGTATACTTATTGATTTCTTTGGGCTATTAACGCAAAGCTACTGACAAACATATGTTGGAAATGGAGAATTAAAAAAAAAAAGAAAAGAAAGGGGTTTTAAAAATATAAAACCAGATGATAAAGGAGATGTGTTAGGGAAAAGAAACATTTACTGAAGGAAATAGTAAGCAACAAAAGAAAACATCTCAAAAAAAAAAAAAAAAAAAAAAGAACCATAACTGAAAATAACACAAAACCCAGAAAATAAACTAGATAACTGGGATTTTCTAAAAATTAAACATTCACTTCAAAAGACTTCAACAAAAGAGTAAAAAGAGAACTTACAGACTGGGAAGAAATTTTTTGGCTATGACATATTCTACAAAGGTCTAATCCTAAAATCTATAGGAAAATCCAACACCTCTACAAAAAAAGACAAATAATCCAACTAAAAATGGGCAAAGAGTATGAACAGACTCTTCACCAAAGAAGACATCCGGGCAGCTAACAGACGCATAAGGAAATGCTCACGATCACTGGACATTAGAGAAATGCAAATCAAAACTGCAATGAGATACCATCTCACCTCGATATTAGTGGCATGAGTCAAAAACAAAAACAAATTTTGGGGAAGTTGCGGGGATACTGGAACTCTTATGCACTGCTACTGGGAATGAAAATGGTCTGACCATTCTGGAAAACAATATGGAGCTTCCTTAAAACGCTAGAAATCAAAATGCCACACAATCCAGCAATCGCACTCCTAGGAATATATCCTAAAGAAATAAGAGCTCTCACATGAATAGACATATGTACACCCATGTTCATTGCAGCATTATTCACAATAGCAAAAAAGATGGAAACAACTTAAGTGTCCATCAACAGATTCATGGATGAACACACTATGGTACATACACACAATGGAATACTATGCAAAGATAAAGAACAATGATGAATCTGCAAAACATCTCACAACATGGATGACTCTGGAGGGCATTATGCTGAGTGAAATAAGTCAATCACAAAAGGACAAACACTGTATGAGACCACTATAATAAAAACTCATGAAAACTTTTACGCACAGAAAGAAATAATCATTGATGGTTACAAGGGAGGGGAGGGGTGGGAAGGGAAAACACTAACTAGACAAAAGATAAGTTTTAACTTTGGTGAAGGGTATGACAGTACACGATACTAAGGAAGTCAGCACAACTTAACCAAGGCAAAGTCATAGAATGTTCATAGATACATCCAGACTCCCTGAGGGAGCAAATGACTGGGCTGAGGACTGAGGATCATGGTCTCAGGGGATATCTAGCTCCATTGGCATAACAGAGTTTATATAGAAAATATTCTACATCCTACTTTGATGAAAAGTGTCTGGGGTCTTAAAAGCTTATGACCAACCATCTAAGATACTCCACTGGTATCGCCCCATCTGGATCAAGGGAGAATGAAAAACACCAAAGACACAAGGGAAAGAAGGACTAATAGACGGCACCAAACAGAGCTAGAGAAAAATGTAGAACAAAATTCAAACTCACAAAAAAGGACCAGACTTACTGGTCTGACAGAGACTGGAGAAACCCCAAGAGTATGGCCCCAGACTCCTGATGTTCACCCTTCAGCCAAAGATTAGACATGCCCGTAAAACAAACACTAATACACTCAGCTCAGTCATGTATGTGAGACTAAATGGGCACACTAGCCCAGGGGCATGGGTGAGAAGGCAGGAGAGTACAGGAAAGCTCGGTGACAGGTGTTGACACATCATGGGGTTGGCAACCAGTGTCACAAAACAATGTGTTTGTTAATCATTTAATGAGAAACTAATTTCCTCTGTAGACTGTCATCCAAAGTACAGTTAAAAAAAAAAAAAAAACAGTAGATGGGGAAGAGTTGATAAAAGAGAAAGGTAAATCATCCAAACTGCAATAACTAAATCATAGTAAATACATTCATTATTTTCTGATGAGCAAATGCATTTTAAATTTATAAAGATTCCAATAAAAAGTTAATGTATCAAAGCAGTATCCCCAAGCCAAGCTCAATGAACTAGAAAATTCACTCATATTGGACATCTTACTTTCCTACAATATCATCTAACTTCTTCTGCATTAGCATAGTTAAAGATCTATGTGAACTCTATTCTTTGAATTTATCTGCCCTGTGGAGAATTTTCTTCTTAATTTCATTTGTTACCAAAATTTTGTTAAATTATTTGGGTTCCAATTTTCTCTTGTTCTGGCAACTTTGAAGCCACATTCCAAAGTAGGATCAGTCAGTTACATCTGAGTCCTTGAGGCTCATGAGACAAGCCACATGGTCTCCAGCTCATCATAGCTCCCTCTTGGTGCACACACTTATATTAACATCTCCAGCTTGGTATTTTGGACATGTGCATTTGAAATTGTTGAGCAAGACTTTCCTTCATATTGAATATCGCTAATCTATAGCAAGTTTGGCTCTCCTTGTCAACCAAACTAAACTAAACCTGACTTAAAAGATCAGAACATTTTGTAACTTCAGTATCCAGTGGCTGCAATTCAGATTCAACTATAGTTACATATACCAAATGAATATCTTAAATATTAAACTGTTTTAATCCTCTAGCAGCACATTTGTTTATATGGTATGAAAAAATCCTTAATTTAGAGAATATGGTCATATAAAATTTGTTTTGTGCAGAATTTTTTTCCTTTAAAAATATTTAATTATCACGTATGAGGAGGTATACAAATGTTCGTACAAATATGCTCGTACTAATCATCCATTAGGCACAGGAAAAGGAAACCTAACCCCTTCCCGTCATTAATCATTTATTAAATGCCTATGATATGTTGCCCACTGATAACACCCTTCATAGAGAGAAAAGCCCATTACTGTCCTTTAATTCGTTTACTACTTTCACAGAGTCAGTGCATTTCAGGTTGTCTTAGCCATCTAGTGCTGCTATAACAGAAATACCACAAGTGGATGGCTAGGAGGCTAGAAGTCTGAATTCAGGGTGACAGGTACAGGGGAAGGCTTTTTCACCGTGTGGGCTCTGGAGGAAGTTCCTTGTTATAAGGCTTCCCAGGTTGAGAAGCTTCTCAGAGCAGGGACCCTGGGTCCAAAGAACACAGTATTTGGGCTCTTGTTTCTTGGTGGTACGAGGTCCTTTGTCTCTCTACTCGCTTCTCTCCTTTATATCTCAAAAGAGATTAATTTAACACACAACCTAATCTAGCTTGAGTCCTACCTCATTAACATAACTACCTCTAATCCTGCCTCTTCCTCATTAACATCATATAGGTAGGATTTACAACACATATGAAAATCGCATCAGGTGAGAAAATGGTGGACAATCACACAATACTGGGAATCATGGCCTAGCCAAGTTGACACACATTTTGGGAGGACACAATTCAATCCATAACACAGGTAAGCATTTATTTGTCTTCTAACATCAAAATGTTCCAACAGAGAAGAAATACTCAGCTTATTTTCACATATATAGAAACACTAACGTATGCCTAAGAGATGGGGAAACCATCATCCTTACTCAGCAATTTTTGTCAAAAATGATAAGATGTATTTGAATGGCTATATTCAAAATTTAATCTTTGGAGTGAACAAAAGAGAGATGGCAGAACAGACAGAAGCCCAATGTGAAAAAAAATACCAATTAGCTAAAGTAGAGCTTAATGTCTTTTTTTGAAGAGATTGGCTTCAGATTGGTAGGAAAAGCAAGGCAGAGGCAAAAAAAAACTAGATACTGGATAATCTTTTATGTGTAACTGACAAAGCCACTCAGTATAAATAACATGGGATGAACATCACAAACCATGTTTCTTAAAAGTGCCCAAATTCAAAAGAACCATTTAGAATTAAGTAACTTAATTATATTAAACACAATTCTAAAATTACCTAGCACTGAACTCAATTAAGACTCTGCAAAGAAACATGCCAGCAATGACAGAATTACATATAATGAGAAGATAATGTAGTTTCCGAAAAACTTCTTATAAAACACCGAGCACCAAAATATCAAAAACTACCAGATATGTGCATATTATCTATCTTCTGGCTAGATAACGCAATAGAATCCACCGCGATTCATTACATTAAAAATGATATAACAGAGAGGCGGGGGCAAGATGGCTGACTAGGTAGAACTACCGCGGATCCCTCTTGCAACAAAGACTGGGAAAAACAAGTGAATTGATCACACACATGACAATCTACGAACGCTGACCATCAAACACAGATCTAAAGCGTTGACCTGAGTGACAGGGGAGCGAAAAGCTGTGCCCTGAAGCAGTGACAGCCACTGGAACTGGCATCCGCTCCACAGCCTTGAGCCCTCACGGTTCCCTGATGCTGAGTGGCGGGGCTGATTGCAGCTTGCTGAGGCGGGGCAGGCATGGGACACAGCCCTAACCCCTAGCCCCCTCGGGTAACCTCCATAGAGACTCAGCCAGAGCAAGCAGGGTGCACACTGATGCAGCTAACGAGAGAACGAGCAACCACGGAAAAGCAGCGACTGTTCTTGGAGACTGGAGCCAGCATGCCAGTCAGAAAACCTTGGGGCCGGGCTTTGGACTGGATGCAGGGGAGCTGAGCACGGCTTCCTGAGATGGCGGAAGCACGGGACGCAGCCCTAGCCCCCTGAAGTGACCTCTGAGGAAGCCCAGCCAGAGTAGGCAGGCAGCACAACAATGCGGCTGACAGGAGGAGAAGTCACCAGGAAGCAGCGAATGGTTTTTGAGCCTGGAGTGCGGTGTCCCAGCCAGGGAACCTTGGCACTAGGTTTTGGACTGGGAGCGGAGGAGCTGACCATGGCTTCTGAGACAGCACAAGCACGGGACATGGGCCTGACCCTTGGGGGCAATCTCAACCCAGCCAGAACACACAGGCTACATGCCCCTCTGGAATCTCAGATAAAACAGTCATCACCAAGCAAGATAAACAACTTTGTCTATATTGCTGGGTACTACTTTCTCCTATTTATCTGATCCCTCCCTCCCCACCCCAGGAGGCCTCATTAACACTGAAATTTCCTGGGCCAGGGAGTGAAGTACTCTGCGGTTTTTTTTTTCTAACACATTCTCCTGGCCTGAGAGAAGCAGCTACTAACAACCCAGGGACAAAAAATCCTTCCCTGACTTTCCTACACTGGAATAAAAATACGGAATAAGCTCCAGACAAGCATATGAGATCCACAGTCTTTGGCTTTCATTCCTACAGGGACAAGGTGGCTATTATAATGCTAAGGAAATTCTGATAGAGAACTGACTGTAATTCTTTTAGCTGAGCACTAGGAAGGGAAGTTTTCCAGGTCTGATATCTCTACCTATTAAACAGAGCCCTCACTAATCCACAACTGAGGAACTGAGGGCTGAAGCTCCACCCAAACCACCTAGCCACCTGCTAAAGGGGTCTGAGGAAACTGAGGCCTACCAATCTTTACAGGTACATGCATTGGGTGCCTAAGGCACAGCTGCAGAGCCCACCCACCAAAGTGCTTTAGGAATAGAAACACACCTACCTCACTGGCACATGGGGAAGGACTGTCCGCATCCTGACCCCCCAGAGAGTGACCACCTGCCACTACTAGAATCTGGTGCACACAACTATCACCACTACTCCTCTAAGTGAATAGGTGACAGTCTGCACCACACACTTGGTGACCCAAAATCAGAACACCTAAGCTGATTCTATTCAAGGATAGTGAACGGATTCTTAGGCTTATATATCTGGTCACAGCCCAAACCAGCTGGTAATAGGACATAAGTGATTCAAAGGCTACAACAATCAAGACAGTGCAATTTAGTAGCCCATTTGCATATATTGAAAGAAAACAAAACAAGATAAGACTCAGGGAGCAAATATAAAATAAATCATTACAATATCTTATAGATGGCTTGGAGACAGCAGTCAATATCAAACCACATAAAGAAGCACACCATGATTGCTTCTACAACTCCCCAAATTAAAGAATCAAAATCTTTCCCAAATGAAGATACAATCCTGGAATTGCCAGATGCAGAATAAAAAAAAAACTAATATAAAGAATGCTTCAAGACATCAGGGATGACCTCAGAAATGAAATAAGGCAATCTACAGAAAAAGCCAAGGAACACACTGATAAAGCAGTGGAAGAAATCAAAAAGATTATTCAAGAACATAGTGGAAAAATTAATAAGCTGTAAGAATCCATAGAGAGACAGCATTCAGAAATCCAAAAGATTAACAGTAAAATTACAGAATTAGACAACGCAATAGGAAGTCAGAGGAGCAGAATGGAGCAATTGGAATGCAGAGTGGGGGAGATGGAGGATAAGGCAATAACACCAATATAGTTGAAGAAAAATCAGATAAAAGAATTAAAAAAAAAAATGAAGAAACCTTAAGAATCATGCGGGACTCTATGAAGAAGAATAACTTGTGTGTGATTGGAGTTCCAGAACACGGAGGGATAACAGAAAAGACAGAGAGAATAGTTGAAGATCTGTTGGCAGAAAACTTCCCTGGCATCATGAAGGACGAAAGGATATCTATCCAAGATGCTCATCGAACTCCATTTAAGATTGATCCAAAAAGACAATCACCAAGGCATATTATCATCAAACTTGCCATAACCAAAGATAAAGAGAAAATTTTAAAGCAGCCAGGGATAAAAGAAAAAGTACAAAGGAGAATCCATAAGGATAAGTTCAGACTACTCGGCAGAAACCATGCAGTCAAGAAGGCAATGGGATGACATATACAGAGCACTGAAGGAGAAAAACTGCCAGCCAAGGATCATATATCCAGCAAAACTCTCTCTCAAATATGAAGGTGAAATTAAAACATTTACAGATAAACACAAGCTTAGAGAATTTGCAAAAACCAAACCAAAGCTACAAGAATTACTAAAGAAAATTCTTTAGCCAGAAAATCTATAATGTCAGATACTAACACAAAACAAGGTCACAGAACAGAACATCCTGATATCAACTCAAATAGGGAAATCACAAAAACAAAATAAGATTAATTAAAAAAAAAGGTTAAAACAGGGAATGATTGAAGTCATTATGTAAAAGATAACAATAATCAAAAAAGAGACTAAATACACGAGGTATAGATCTTCCATATGGAGAGGAAAACAAGGCGATATAGGACGATAAAAGTTAGGTTTTTACTTAGAAAAACAGGGGTAAATATTAAGGTAACCACAAAGAGGTCTAACAATTCCATAACTCAAAATAAAAACCAAGGAAAGCATAACGGCTCAGCAAACATAAATTCAACTATTATGAAAAAGAGGAACACACAATTTACAAAGAAAAATGTCACCACAAAAAAGAAAGTGGAAAAATGAAATTTTCAACAACGCACACAAAAAGGCATCAAAATGACAGCACTAAACTCATACTTTTCTATAATTCTGAGGAACGTAAATGGACTAAATGAACCAATAAAGAGACAAAGAGTGGCAGAATGGATTAAAAAACAATACCCGTCTATATGTTGCCTACAAGAGACACAATTAGACTTAGAGATACAAACAAACTAAAACTCAAAGGATGGAAATATATATATCAAGCAAACAACAATCAAAAAAGAGCAGGAGTGGCAATATTAATTTCTGACAAAATGGACTTTAAAGTTAAATCCACCACAAAGGATAAAGAAGGACACTACATAATGATTAAAGGGACAATTGAACAGGAAGATATAACCATATTAAATATTTATGCACCCAATAACAGGGCTGCAAGATACATAAAACAAACTTTAACAGAATTGAAAAGTGAGATACACATCTCCACAATTATAGTAGGAGACTTCAACACACCACTTTCGGAGAAGGATAGGACTGCCAGTAAGAAGCTCAATAGAGACATGGAAGACCTAATTACTACAATCAACCAACTTGACCTCATAGACTTATATAGAACACTCCACCCAAAACCTGCAAAGTATACTTTTTTTTTCTAGTGCACATGGAACATTCTCTAGAATAGATCACATATTAGGTCATAAAACAAACCTTTGCAGAATCCAAAACATCGAAATATTACAAAGCATCTTCTCAGACCACAAGGCCATAAAAGTAGAAATCAATAACAGAAAAATTAGGGAAAATAAATCAATTACTTGGAAACTGAAAAAAACCCTGCTGAAAAAAGACTGGGTTATAGAAGACATTAAGGAGGGAATAAAGAAATTCATAGAATGCAACAAGAACGAAAACACATCCTATCAAAACCTCTGGGACACAGCAAAAGCAGTGCTCAGAGGTCAATTTATATCGATAAATGCACACATACATAAAGAAGAAAGAGCCAAAATCAGAACTGTCCCTACAACTTGAACAAATAGAAAGCGAAAAACAAAAGAATCCATCAGGCACCAGAAGAAAACAAATAATAAAAATTAGAGCTGAACTAAATGAGTTAGAGAACAGAAAAACAATTGAAAGAATTAACAAAGCCAAAAGCTAGTTCTTTGAAAAATTAACAAAATTGATAAACCATTGGCCAGACTGACTAAAGAAATACAGGAAAGGAAACAAATAACCCGAATAAGAAATGAGATGGGCCATATCACAACAGACACAACTGAAATGAAAGGAATCATATCGATTATGAAAAATTGTACTCTAACAAATTTGCAAACCTAGAAGAAATGGATCAATTCCTAGAAAAACACCACCTACCTAAACTAACACAATCAGAAGTAGAACAACCAAATAGACCCATAACAAAAAAAGAGATTGAAAAGGTAACCAAAAAACTCCCAACAAAAAGAAGCCCTGGCCCGGGTGGCTTCACTGCACAGTTCTACCAAACTTTCAGAGAAGAGTTAACGACACTACTAAAAAAGGTATTTCAAAGCATAGAAAATGATGGAATACTATATTTTTTTAATGAAGCCAGCATATCCCTGATACCAAAACCAGGTTAAGGGTTGGGGGCCAAGATGGCTGACTAGGTAGACGCTACCTCGGATCCCTCTTGCAACAAAGACTCGGAAAAACAATTGAATCGATCACATACATGACAATCTATGAACCCTGACCAACAAACACAGATTTAAAGAGTTGACCTGAGTGACAGAGACCGAGAACGAACAACTACGGGGACACAGTGACTGTTTTCGGAGCCTGCAGCCAGCATCCCAGTCAGGAAACCTTGGCGCTGGGCTTTGCACTGGGTGCAGGGCAGCTGAGCACGGCATCCTGAGACAGCGCAAACACAGGGGCAGCCCTACTGCCCTGAACTGACCTTAGGAGGGGGCCCAGCCGGTCTGCGCAGGCGGCGTGGTGATGCAGCTGGCAGGAGGAGAAGTTGCCGGGAGACAGCGACTGGTTTGGGAGCCAGAAGTGCAGCGTCCCAGCTGGGGAACCTTGGCTCGAGGCTTTGGACTGGGCGGAGAGGAGCTGAGCACGACATCCTGTGACGGTGCAAACACGGGGTGCAGCCCCAGCCCCCTGAATTGACCTGGAGGGGGCCCAGCCAGTCCGCGCAGGCTGTGCGGCTACGCGGCTGGTGGGAGAAGAAGTCACCGGGAGGCAGCGACTGTTTTTGGAGCCGGGAGTGCAACGTCCCAGTCCGGGAACCTTGACGCTGTGCTTTGGACTGTCAGTGGAGGAACTGACCGTGGCTTCTGAGACAGCGCAAGCACGGGAAGTGGGCCTGACCCTGGGGGCAATCTCTACCCAGCCAGCGCACAAAGGCAACGCGCTCCTCGAGAATCTCAGATAAAACAGTCATCCCAAACAAGATAAGTAACTTTGTCTATATTCCGGGGTGCTACTCTCTCTTGCTTTTCTGAACCCTCCCCTCCCCTTCCCAGGTGGCTTCATTAACATTGGAATTTCCTGAGCCAGAGGGAGAACTGCTCTGTGGATTTTCTTTCCTTTTTTTTTTTTTTTTTTTGGTCTTTTCCTAACCCATTCTTCTGGCCTGAGAGAAGCAACCACAAAAAGCCCAGGGACCAAAAATCCTTCCCTAATTGGACTAAAAACACAGAACCAGCTCCAGCCAAGCATATGTGATCCACAGTCTCGGGCTTTCATCCCTACAGGGAACAAGGTGGCTATTATAATGCAAAGGCATTTCTGATACGGATCTGACTGCATTTGTTTTAGCGGATTTACTGGAAAGACAAGTTTCCCAGGTCTGATATCTCTGCGTATTCAACAGAGCCCTCACTGACCAACAACAGGGAATGGAGGGCTGAAGCTCCCCACAGACCACCTAGCCTCCAGCCTTAGGGGTCTAAGGAGGGTCACACCTACCAATCTGTAGAGGTACTTGCATTGGGGGCCTAAGGTACAGCTGCAGGCGCCACCCACCAAGGTGCTTTAAAAATAGAGACACAACTACCTCACTGACACTTGGGGGAAACCTGTAAGCATCCTGCCCCCCACCCCAGAGTGTTGAACCCAAGCTGCTACTAAAATCTGGTGCACACAACTATCACCACTACTTCTCAAGATAGATATGTGACAGTCTGCATCACACACTTGATGACCCAAAATCAGATTCTACTCAAGAATAGTGAATGGACTCTTAGGCATATATATCTGATAACAGCCCAAACCAGCTGGTAATAGGTCATAAGTGAGTCAAGTGCTACAACAGTCAAGACAGTGCAATCTAGTAGCCCATCTCTGTATATTGAAAGAAAACAAAACAAGAAAAGACTCAGTGAGCAAATATAGAATAAATCACTAAAATATCTTAGTGATGGCTCAGAGACAGCAGTCGATATCAAACCACATAAAGAAGCAGACCATGACTGCTTCTACAACCCCCCAAACTAAAGAATCAAAATCTTTCCCAAATGAAGATACAATCCTGGAATTACCAGATACAGAATATAAAAAATTAATTTACAGAATGCTTCAAGACATCAGGGATGACCTCAGAAATGAAATAAGGCAGGCTACAGAAAAAAGGCAAGGAATACACTGATAAAGCAGTTGCAGAGCTAAAAAAAGATTATTCAAGAACATAGTGGAAAAATTAATAAGTGGCAAGAATCCATAGAGAGACAGCATTCAGAAATCCAAAAGATTAACTATAAAATTACAGAATTAGACAACACAATAGGAAGTCAGAGGAGCAGACTCGAGCAATTAGAATGCAGAGTGGGAAAACTGAAGGACCAGGGAATTAACACCAATATAGCTGAAAAAAAATCAGATAAAAGAATTAAAAAAATGAAGAAACCCTAAGAATCATGTGGGACTCTATCAAGAAGAATAACTTGTGTGTGACTGGATTCCCAGAACAGGGAGGGATAACAGAAAACACAGAGAGAATAGTTGAAGATCTGCTGGGAGAAAACTTCCCTGACATCATGAAAGACGAAAGGATATCTATCCAAGATGCTCATCGAACCCCATTTAAGATTGATCCAAAAAGAAAAACACCAAGACATATTATCATCAAACTTGCCAAAACCAAAGATAAAGAAAAAAATTTAAAAGCAGCCAGGGATAAAAGAAAGGTCTCCTACAAAGGAGAATCAATAAGAATAAGTTCAGACTACTCAGCAGAAACCATGCAGGCAAGAAGGCAATGGGATGACATATACAGAGCACTGAAGGAGAAAAACTGCCAGCCAAGGATCATATACCCAGCAAAACTCTCTCTGAAATGTTAAGGCGAAATTAAGATATTTACAGATAAACACAAGCTTAGAGAATTTGCAAAAACCAAACCAAAGCTACAAGAAATACTAAAGGAAATTGGTCAGAAAATCAATAATATCAGATACCAGCACAACACAAGGTAATAGAACAGAACATCCTGATATCAACTCAAATAGGAAAATCACAACAATAAATTAAGATTAATTTAAAAAAAACCCTCAATACAGGGAATCATTGACGTCAATATGTAAAAGATCACAGTAATCAAAAACAGAGACTAAATACAGGTGGCATAGAACTACCATATGGAGAGGGATACAAGGTGATATAGGACAATAAAAGTTAGGTTTTTACTTAGAAAAATAGGGGTAAATATTAAGGTAATCACAAAGAGGTATAACAACTCCATAACTCAAAATAAAAACCAAGGAAAGCATAATGGCTCAGCAAACATAAAGTCAAATACTATGAAAATGAGGAACACACAATTTACAAAGAAAAAAGTCTCAGCACAAAAAAGTAAGTGGAAAAATGAAATTGTCAACAACACACATAAAAAGGCATCAAAATGACAGCACTAAACACATACTTATCTATAATTACGCTGAATGTAAATGGACGAAACGCACCAATAAAGAGACAGAGAGTCTCAGACTGGATAAAGAAAGACCATCCATCTATATGCCGCCTACAAGAGACACACCTTAGACTTAGAGACACAAACAAACTAAAACTCAAAGGACGGAAAAAAATATATCAAGCAAACAATAAGCAAAAAAAGAAGAGGAGTAGAAATATTAATTTCTGACAAAATAAACTTTAGACTTAAATCCACCACAAAGGATAAAGAAGGACACTACATAATGATAAAAGGGACAATTGACTAGGATGATATAACCATATTAAATATTTATGCACCCAATGACAGGGTTGCAAGATACAGAAAACAAATTTTAACAGAACTGAAAAGTGAGACAGACACCTCCACAACTGTAGTAGGAGACTTCAACACACCACTTTTGGAGAAGGACAGGACATCCAGTAAGAAGCTCAATAGAGACACGGAAGACCTAATTGCTACAATCAACCAACTTGACCTCGTTGACTTACGCAGAACTCTTCACCCAACTGCTGCAAAGTATACTTTTTTTTCTAGCGCACATGGAACATTCTCTAGAATAGACCACATATTAGGTCATAAAACAAACCTTTGCAGAATCCAAAACATCGAAATATTACAAAGCATCTTCTCAGACCACAAGGCCATAAAAGTAGAAATCAATAACAGAAAAATGAGGGAAAAGAAATCAAATACTTGGAAACTGAACAATACCCTCCTGAAAAAGACTGGGTTATAGAAGACAATAAGGAGGGAATAAAGAAATTCATAGAATAAAACGAGAATGTAAACACTTCCTATCAAAACCTCCGGGACACAGCAAAAGCAGTGCTCAGAGGCCAATCTATATCGATAAATGCACGCATACAAAAAGAAGAAAGAGCCAAAATCAGAGAACTGTCCCTACAACTTGAACAAGTAGAAAGTGAGCAACAAAGGAATCCATCAGGCACCAGAAGAAAACAAATAATAAAAATTAGAACTGAACTAAATGAGTTAGAGAACAGAAAAACAATTGAAAGAATTAACAAAGCCAAAAGCTGGTTCTCTGAAAAAATTAACAAAACTGATAAACCGTTGGCCAGACTGACTAAAGAAATACAGGAAAGGAAACAAATAACCCGAATAAGAGACGAGATGGGCCACATCACAACAGACACAACTGAAATGAAAGGAATCATATCAGATTATTACAAAAAATTGTACTCTAACAAATTTGCAAACCTAGAAGAAATGGATGAATTCCTAGAAAAACACTACCTACCTAAACTAACACAGTCAGAAGTAGAACAACTAAATAGACCCATAATAAAAAAAGAGATTGAAAAGGTAATCAAACAATTCCCAAGAAAAAAACCCCCTGGCCCACATGGCTTTACTGCAGAGTTCTACCAAACTTTCAGAGAAGAGTTAACACCACTACTACTAAAGGTATTTCAAAGCAGAGAAAATGATGAATACTACCTAACTCATTCCATGAAGCCACCATATCCCTGATACCAAAACCAGGTACACACACCACAAAAAAAGAAAATTACAGACCTATATCCCTCATGAACATAGATGCAAAAATCCTCAACAAAATTCCAGCCAATAGAATTCAACAACATATCAAAAAATAATCCACCATGGCCAAGTGGGATTTATACCAGGTATGCAAGGCTGGTTTAATATTAGAAAAACCATTAATGTAATCCACCATATAAATAAAACTAAGACAAAAAACACATGATCTTATCAATTGATGCAGAAAAGGCATTTGACAAAGTCCAACACCCATTTATGATAAAAACTCTCACCAAAATAGGAATTGAAGGAAAATTCCTCAACATAATAAAGGGCATACAAAGCCAACAGCCAACATCACTCTAAATGGAGAGAACCTGAAAGCATTTCCCTTAAGAACCGGAACCAGACAAGGATGCCCTTTATCACCGCTCTTATTCAACATTGTGCTAGAGGTCCTAGCCAGAGCAATTAGGCTAGACAAGGAAATAAAGGGCATCCGGATTGGCATGGAAGAAGTAAAATTATCTCTATTTGCAGATGGCATGATTTTATACACAGAAAACCCTAAGGAATCCTCAAGAAAACTACTGAAACTAATAGAAAAGTCCGGCAGAGTTTCAGGTTACAAGATAAACATACAAAAATCACCTGGATTCCTCTACATCAACAAAAGGAACATTGAAGAGGAAATCACCAAATCAACATCATTCACAGTAGCCCCCAAGAGATAAAATACTTAGGAATAAATCTTACCAAAGATGTAAAAGACCTATACAAAGAAAACTACAAAGTACTGCTGCAAGAAACTAAAAGGGACCTACATAAGTGGAAAAACATACCTTGCTCATGGATAGGAAGACTTAACATAGTAAAAATGTCTATTCTACCAAAAGCCATCTATATATACAATGCACTTCCGATCCAAATTCCAACGACATTTTTTAATGTGATGGAGAAACAAATCACCAACTTCATATGGAAGGGAAAGAAGCCCTGAAGAAGTAAAACATTACTGAAAAAGAAGAAGAAAGTGGGAGGCCTCACTCTACCTGATTTTAGAACATATTTCACAGCCACAGCAGTCAAAACACCTGGTACTGGTACAACAACAGACACATAGACCAATGGAACAGAATTGAGAACCCAGATATAAATCCATCCACATATGAGCACCTGATGCTTGACAAAGTCCCAGTGTCAGTTAATTGCGGAAAAGATACTTTTTAACAAATGGTGCTGGTATAACTGGATATCCATTTGCAAAAAAATGAAACAGGACCCATACCTCACACCATGCACAAAAACTAACTCCAAGTGGATCAAAGACCTAAACATAAAGACTAAAACGATAAAGACCATGGAAGAAAAAATAGGACAACGTTAGGAGCCCTAATACAAGGCATAAACAGAATACAAAACATTACCAAAAATGATGAAGAGAAACCAGATAACTGGGAGCTCCTAAAAATCAAACACCTATGCTCCTCTAAAGACTTCACCAAAAGAGTAAAAAGCCCACCTACAGATTGGCAAAAAAATTTCAGCTATGGCATCTCCAACCAATGCCTGATCTCTAAAATCTATATGATTCCGTCAAAACTCAACCACAAAAAGACAAACAACCCAATTAAAAATTGGGCAAAGGATACGAACACACACTTCACTAAAGAAGATATTCAGGCGGCTAACAGATACGTGAGAAAATGCTCTTGATCGTTACCCATTAGAGAAATGCAAATTAAAACTACGATGAGATTCCATCTCACTCCTAGAAGGCTGGCATTAATCCAAAAAACACAAAATAATAAATGTTGGAGAGGCTGTGGAGAGATTGGAACTCTTATACACTGCTGGTGGGAATGTAAAAGGGTACAACCACTTTGGAAATCTATCTGGCATTCCCTTAAAGAGTTAGAAATAGAACTACCATACAACCCAGAAATCCCACTCCTTGGAATATATCCTAGAGAAATAAGAGCCTTTACAGATATATGCACACCCATGTTTATTGCAGCTCTGTTTACAATAGCCAAAAGCTGGAAGCGACCAAGGTGTCCATCAACAGATGAATGGTTAAATAAATTATGGTATATTCACACAATGGAATACTACGCATTGATAAAGAACAGTGATGAATCTGTGAAACATTTCATAACACGGAGGAACCTGGAAGGCATTATGCTGAGTGAAATTAGTCAGATGCAAAAGGACAGATATTGCATAAGATCACTATTATAAGATATTGAGAAATAGTTTAAACTGAGAACACATTCTTTTGTGGTTACAAGAGGGGGGAGAGTGGGAGGGTGAGAGAGGGTTATTTACTGATTAGATAGTAGATAAGAACTACTTTAGGTGAAGGGAAGGACAACACTCAATACAGGGAAGGTCAGCTCAACTGGACTCAACCAAAAGCAAAGAAGTTTCCTGAATAAACTGAATGCTTCGAAGGTCAGCGGAGCAAGGGCGAGGGTTTGAGGACTATGACTTCAGGGGACATCTAAGTCATTTGGTAAAATATATTCTATTAAAACATTCTGCATCCCACTTTGAAGTGTGGCGTGTGGGGTCTTAAATGCTAACAAGCGGCCATCTAAGATGCATCAATGGGTCTCAACCCACCTAGATCAAAGGAGAATGAAGAACACCAAGGTCACAAGGTAATTACAAGCCGAAGACACGAAAGAGCCACATAAACTAGAGACTTACACCATCCTGAGACCAGAAGAACTAGATGGTGCCCGGCCACAACTGACGACTGCCCTGACAGGGAGCACAACAGAGAACCCCTGAGGGAACAGGAGAACAGTTGGATGCAGACCCCAAATTCTCATAAAAAGACCAGACTTAATGGTCTGACTGAGACTAGAAGAATCCCAGCAGGCATGGTCCCCAAACCTTCTGTTGGCCCAGGACAGGAACCATTCCCGAAGACAGCTCACCAGGCATGGATTGGACTGGACAATGTGTTGGAGAGAGATGCTGATGAGGAGTGAGCACTTGTATCAGGTGGTTACTTGAGACTGTGTTGGCATCTCCTGTCTAGAGGGGAGATGGGAGTGTAGGGAGAGTTATAAACTGACAAAATGGTCACAAAAGGAGAGGCTGGGAGGAGGGAGCGGGCTAACTCATTGGGGGAGAGTAATGTGTATATAAGTTTATATGTGAGAGAATGACTTGATTTGTATACTTTCCCTTAAAGCACAATAAAAATTATTTTAAAAAATGATATAACATTAACAAAATACATCATACCCCTAAAATTAAAATGCACCATTCCTTTTCCAAGGGCAACACTATGCCTCACATACTTCGGACATGTTATCAGGAGGAATCAGTGCCTGGAGAAGGGCATCATGCCTGGTAAAGTAGTGGGTCAGCCAAAAACAGGAAAACCCACAACAAGATGGATTGACACAGTGGCTGCAACAATGTGCTCAAGCATAACAATGACTGTGAGAATGGCTATGGACCAGGCAGTGTGTTCATTCTGTTGTTCGTAGGGTCGCTATGAGTCCGAATCAACTCAACAGCACCTAACAACAACATTCCTTTTCCATTTTTTTCCCCTCTTTTTTCATATCGTCTTCATTATACTCATAAAAATTGTTTATGAACCATGCGATTCCTTTAAAATTTCAAAGTAAATCTTCATCTTTCAATATATTTCTTTTACATTGTTAGTTTGGCAGAAACTAAGTAACACACTTATGTAAAAACACCAACATTTGCATAAGTAAAATTTACTTAGCTTTTTTTCTTGAAAATGTGCCAAAAATTCATTTGATTTAATGGAGAGTTAAGTCGGAATCCACCCAATGGCAATGGAATTTTTGTTGTTGTTGTTGTTGTCAACAATATTTATTAAAGGTGATTAATTCCAACAAGCATTTCATAAGTGATTTCTAAGAACTAGACACTGTGTCTAGGTACTGGAAATGTAAAAATAAGTTCTCATTCATACCCACACATTAAAAATATCCTCCACAAATTAAGGCATTGTCAACCAAAACTTAGAGTGTAATTTTAAATCTTGCTTGTAATCCACTGTGAATATTATAATATTCTTTAGAATGACCTAGATTCCAATGGTCTACAGCCTTGACATTAAGAAAACTATAGCTGATTTAAACATTTCTTTCATTGTGTTACTATATTGTGCAACAACTTCTGTTGTCATTAGGAGCCATAGAGTCAGCTCCAACTCACACAAGCCTTATGCATAACAGTACAAAACATTGTCCAGTCCTCCATCATCCCCACAATCATTCCTATGTTTGAGCCCATTGTTGCAGCCACTGTGTCAGTCCATTTCATTGAGGGTCTCCCTCTTTTTTGATGACCCTCCACTTTACCAACCAGGATGTCTTTCTGCAATGACTGGTTCCTCCTGATGATATGTCCAAAGTAATCTGGATGAAGTCTTGCCGTTCTCACTTCTAAGGAGCATTCTAACTGTACTTCCTCCAAAACTGATTTGCTCATTCTTTTGGCAGTTCATGGTATATTCACTATTCTTCACCAATCCCACAATTCAAATACATCAGTTCTTTAGTCTTTGTTTTTCATTGTCTAACTTTCACATGCATATGAGGCAATTGAAAACACTGTGGCTTGGGTAAGGAATACCTTAGTTATCAAAGTGACATGTTTGCTTTTGTAATAGGTTGATCTTTTGGCTGCTACTTCCATGGACATTGACTGTTAATTCAAGTAGAATGAAATTCTCGACAACTTCAATTTCTTCATCATTTACCTTGATAATGTTTATGGGCCCAGCTGTGAGAATTTTTGTTTTCTTCGCATTCAGATATAATCCATACTGAAGGTTATAGTTGTTTACCTTCATCAGTAAGGGCTTCCAGTCATCTTCCTTTTTGACAAGAAAGGTTCTGTCATCTGCATATTGCAGGTCGTTAGTGAGTCTTCCTACAATCCCGATGCTGTGTTATTCTTCATATAGCCCATGAATATCAAAAAGTTTTTTTTAGTTCCCAGATTATTTGATCGGCATACAGATTGAATAAATAAAGTGAAAGATACAGCTGCCACACATCTTCTAGTGACTCTCAAAGATTATAAACTGACAACCAATGTCATTAGTCTTCAAGTTATTTCACCATCTTTTTTTTTTTTTTTTTTTTTATTAGGTAAAACCTTTATTCCAAAAATGTGGTCTACTCTTTTCCTGGAATCCAATCCTTATTCTTTCCCATTCTGTGCCTTTATTCCTTCTTCTGCAGTCTGGGATGCTTTCCTTCCCTCTATTCATTTATTCAGTCATTTATTCAAAACTGCTATCTCGATAGCAAATGTGTTGAGTACTATTCCTAGCTGCCTATAATTACTTTACTTTTCTGCCGAGAAACCTGAAGAATCTCTGAAATTACCCTGACAAACAGTGGATTTTGAATTTGACGAAACCGTGGTCAAAGAAAATGATTTGGTTCTTTGCTAAAAACTGAGATTTTCTTTATGTCTTTATATGGTGATCAGTTTTGGTAGATGTTCCATAGTTGCTTAAAAAGATGGTATAGTTATATAGCTTGGCTTTGTATATACAAATATAAATTATCTGTATATCATGCATATCTATAAAGAGCAATCTATATATATATATATATAAAATCACGCCCATATAACAATTATATCTGTATCTATATCTGTATCAGACTTCTTAGTTATTCTGTGTAGATATCCTTATTTATTCCTAAGTTTATTATCCTTGATCTTTCTGAGAATTACTGAAATTCCTCACTATTATTGGGTTTGTGTCAATTTATCCTTCTAATTCTCTCAATTTTGTTTTATTTTTTGTAGGCTATTTTGTTAGGTGTACTAAGGTTCATGGATCTTATGTTCAGGCAAATTGTTCCTTTTATCATCAAGTATGGCCTAACACTTTGCCTTGAAGTTGATTTTGGGGTTGATATTAATATTGCTATACCACCTTTATTTTGATTAGTGTAATTCTTTTATATCCATTTATCTATACATTCCACTACTCTGTCATTACATCTTAGTTATGCTTCTTATAAACAGCATATAGCTGAGTTTTTAATCCAAAATGAGAATATCTTTCAATAAATCCATACATTTATTGTTCTTACTGATGTATTTAAATTTATTTCCGATATTTTGTATTTTCTCTTACCCATGTTTTTTCTTTGCTTCTTTAGTTCTTTACCTCCTTCCCTTTTATTGGATTTATCCAGTTTGTTTTATTCACCAATAAGCAACATCAAGATAAATGGAGAAAATATTGAACTTGTCAAGGAATTTTTTTTTTTTTTTACTGAGATCCACAATGAACGCCAATAGAAACAGCAGTGAATAATTCAAGCAACATATTGCATTGGGCAAATCTGCAAAAGTCTTAAAAGCAAAGATGTCTCCTTGTGAGCTAAGACGTGGCTGACCCATGCCATGGTATTTTCAGTCATCTCATATTCATGTGAAAAGTGGACAATAAATAAGGAGACCAAAGAAGAATTGATACATTTGAATTATGGAAGAAGTACATACAGCCAGAATGCTCCTTAGGAGTGAGGACGGCAAGAATTTGGACATGTTATAAGGAGAGTCCAGTCTCCAGGAAGGAAGGACATCATGCTTGGTAAAGTAGATGATCAGCAAAAAAGAAGACCCTCAACAAGATGGATTGACATAGTGGCTGCAGCAACGGGCTCAAGCAAAACAATGACTGTGAGGATGGCATAAGACCGGGAAGTGTTTCATTCTGTTGTACATAGGGTCGCTATGAATCTGAACTAACTGGACAGCACCTAATTATAACAACAAAGTTCCCTGGTTAGTGGGAACTATTCAGCAGAGGCGTGGTATTGCTGAGGCTAGGTTAGAGGGCTTGAACACTGAAGGGACCATTGTCCAGTGGGCCAGGCCACAGGGCTTATTGGGGAAATTCAGGAAATAAAGGAAAAGAGAGTTTTTTAGTAGGACCCCAGTTCCCTTGGGAGGAATCCTATGATATCTTAAGGTTATAGCAGTTCAACCCATTCACATGCCAACCGTGAAGCCTGGCCATTGAATCTGGGCCAGACTGCAGAACCAATGGCATAAGGGAGAGGTTGTCACCTCTGGAAAGGAACAGACAGACTGGGTGGCAATTGGGGGACATGGAAATATAATCCAGAACAGTGTCTCTTCCAGGAGGTGAGGCATAGCCAGGGGGTGGAGGGCAAGGTTGGGGTACACTATATACCTTTCCACCAGCACATTAACTCATTCCTGTAGCTGATGCATGCTGTAGCTGATGCTGTGGACCATACCAACTGTTGGGTCTGTGCCTACATCCCTCACACCTCCTAGATCAGCATTCTGCTGTGGACCATCCCTTTGACTCTGTTGGAGATGCAAGCAACTCATCATTCACAAGTGCCCACTGGCAGTTTTCAGTAACCTGTCCTATGAAAGGAGCCCTGATGGCACAGTGGTTAAGTGCTCAGCCACTATGTGCAAGGTCAGAGGTTTTAACCCACCAGCCACTCCATGGGAGAAAGATGTGGTAGTGTGCTTCCTTAAAGATTACAGCCTTGGAAACCCTATGACGCAGTTTTACTCTGTTCTATAGGATTGCTATGCATCAGAATTGACTCAGTTGTAACGGGTTTGGTCCTGTATAAAGACAAATTTGACTGAAGGACATTTTCGCTTTACTCAAAATCAAATTGATGGATATGGGAGATATATGGGTCAGGGTAACTGTTTGATAACTCAGAGGGTGGGGGTTACTGGTGTAAAAACACCTCCACCATCTGTCCTAGAACTAACCCTTCTGCTGATATGATAAAAAAAAAAAAACTCGTTGCCGTCAAGTTGATTCCAACTCTTAGCGACCCTATAGGACGGAGTAGAACTGCCCCATAGAGCTTCCAAGGAGCACCTGGTAGATGTGAACTGCCGACCTTTTGGTTAGCAGCAGTAGCACTTCACCACTACGCCACCAGGGTTTCCACATGGATATGATAGTATTCTAATTTAACAGCTCAGGGACCTGATGGATGTGCTATATGGGACTACTTAGTAATACGGCAATATATAATTGTTGACATTAGAGTCTAGGCTTCTGCTGGTTAGCCTGAGAAGGTCTGCTAGCCTTGCAGAGAGGAGTCTGTGCCCTAGTGGGCACTTGGTGTTGAGTCTTTGTTGATGAAAATTACAAAGAGATGCACAGAGAAACAGTTGAAGACCAAGCCCTGGCCAGGCAAAGAGATGAAACTGCCCTCTATATGTGTTGACAGTCTTAGAAGGACCTGTTTAATGGGGGGGGACATGGCTATGATCCATTACACAAATGGACTTGATCATTCTGTTGATAATGGTCATAGCCATAAAAAAAAAGGACTTATTAAATGTGTTATGCTTCCTTTGAATGCTGCTATAGTTAGACCATGACAAGCAAGGTGATTAATAAGTATGAGTACGCTGACTTGTGTCTCTACATTTGTGAAGGTGGCTAGGCTTATAACACTGGCATGGACAAAGAATAATAGAGAGACATTGAGAGGACAATTAGCAGTGGACTGCTATATGTACAGGTATAAAAAAATACAATGTTAGAATTGCCTCCTCACTGTCTTTATAGCTGCTAAAGTACATAATAAATACTAACAGACATAAAGTATGGGTTTTAGGGGAGATGATTGCCCTCTGAAGAAACTCATAACTCTGTTAAGCTATCTCAGTGAGGTAAAGGAGGAAGGGCTGTTCTCTAGTGCCAGTAAATCTATAATAGCCTGAACAGAGGCAATAAATGATATTTCCACTTTTATTAGCTCCTTTTGACTTTTTTTGCTCTCTTTAATTGTCTCTTTCAGTACCTGCTCTCTATACATGTTAATTCTGGGATAGAGGAATTTAAGTGTTCTCCTAAGGCATGAACTGGAGCATGCATGGATGCGATCTAAACTTACCCTGTGGATGGGATCCTAACATCAGGAAATTCAGGCTGATGATGATGTGTGTTGTTCTACTCATCCGTGTCCTGTTGATTCTGTGAGAAATAAATGTCTGTTGATCATGTCATTAGAAGTGTCTGAGCTCTGCTCCAAATGGCCTCTCCTCTAAGAACCTGTGAATATAATAACATTGCAAGAGAAATATTAAAGCAAGCTTGCATTACTTTAGTCATACTCATGGCCTACTTGTACATAAAAAAATTTTTTCTATTTAAATTAGGGATTCTGTTCAAATACAACTAGTGGTTTGTTGCACATTTTCACTAGCAATGAATATTAGCAATTATTTGATCAGAAGATAAGAAACTTAAGTCATCGATTAGTAATACTAAGTGGAGACTTTAATTCTGGTCCCAGGTTCTTGTGACCTTGATAAAACATTTATTTTCTCAATATTTCTCACCTGAAATTATGGAGCATAGATTAAATTATCCTCCAGGATTCTATAGCTCTAACAATTTATGATTATAAAAACTTCCTTGAAAGATGGCAGACTCGGTAGAAGCTCTTGCAACAAAGACTTGGAAAAACAAGTGAATCGATCACATACATGACAATCTACAAACCCTGACCATCAAACACAGATCTAAAGAGTTGACCTGAGTGACAGGGGACCAAAAATCTGCACCCTGAAGCAGCAACTGCTTCTGGAACTGGCAACCTATGCCACAGCCTTGAGCCCTCGCAGTTCCTGGGTGACGAGTGGCGGGGCTGATTGCGGCTTGCTGAGGCGGAGCAGGCACAGGACACAGCCCGAACCCCTAGCCCCCAGGGGTAACCTCCATAGAGACTCACCCAGGGCAAGCAGGCTGCACACTGATGGGGCTAACGAGAGAATGAGCAACCACGGGGAAGCAGCGACTGTTTTCGGAGCCTGGAGCCAGCATCCCAGTAAGAAAATCTCGGTGCCGGACTTTGGACCAAGTGCAGGGGAGCACAGCATGGCATCCTGAGACAGCACAAACATGGCACGCAGCCCTAGCACTCTGAAGTGACCTCGGCGGAAGCCCAGCCAGTGAACGCAGGCAGGGCAGCGACACTACAGGCTGACAGGAGGAGAAGTCACCGGGAGGCAGCAAATGGTTTTGGAGCGTGGAGTGTGGCGTCCCAGCCAGGGAAACTTGTTGCTGGGCTTTGGACTGGGAGCGGAGGAACTGACCACGGCCTCTGAGACAGCACAAGCACAGGATGCGGGCCTGACCCTCGGAGGCAATCTCAACCCACACAGGCTACAAGCCCCTCGGAAATCTCAGATAAAACAGTCATCACCAAGCAAGATAAGTAACTTTGTCTATATTCCTGGGTGCTACTCTCTCCTATCTATCTTATCCCTCCCCTCCCTGCTCCAGGCTGCTTTAATATTGGAATTTCCTGGGCCAGAGAGTGAAGTGCTCTGCAGGTTTTTTTTTGGCTTTTTCTAACCCATTCTCCTGGCCTGAGAGAAGCAACTACAAAAAACCCGGAGACCAAAAATCCTTCCCTGACTTCCCGAAATTGGAATAAAAATACAGAACCAGCTCCAGCCAAGCATATGAGATCCACAGTCTTGGGCTTTCATCCCTACAGGGAACAAGGTGGCTATTATAATGCAAAGGCAATTCTGATAGGGATCTGACTGTAATTGTTTTAGCGGATTACTGGAAAGACAAGTTTTCCAAGTCTGATACCTCTACCTATTAAACAGAGCCCTCACTGACCCACAAAGGGGAACTGAAGGCTGAAGCTCCACCCAACCACTTAGCCTCCTGCCAAAGGGGTCTGAGGAGAGTGACATCTACCAATCTGTAGAGGTACATGCATTGGGTGCCTAACGTACAGCTACAGAGCCCACCAACCAAAGTGCTTTAGGAATAGAGACACACCTATCTCACTGGCACTTGGAGGAAGCCTGTCAGCATCCTGACCCCCTGCTGCTACTAGAATCTGGTGCACACAACTATCACCACTACTCCTCTAAGTTAATAGGTGACAGTCTACACTACACACTTGGTGACCCAAAATCAGATTCTATTCAAGAATAGTAAATGGACTCTTAGGCTTATATATCTGGTAACAGCCCAAACCAGCTGGTAAGAGGACATAAGTGATTCAAAGGCTACAACAATCAAGACAGTGCAATCTAGTAGCCCATCTGCATATATTGAAATAAAACAAAACAAGATAAGACTAGGTGAGCAAATATAAAATAAATCATTACAATATCCTATAGATGGCTCGGAGACAGCACTTGGTATCAAACCACATAAAGAAGCAGACCATGATTGTTTCTACAACTCCCCAAATTAAAGAATGAAAATCTTTCCCAAATGAAGATGCAATCCTAGAATTGCCAGACGCAGAATATAAAAAACTAATTCACACAATGCTTCAAGACATCAGGGATGACCTCAGAAATGAAATAAGGCAATCTACAGATAAGGAAGTGGAAGAAATCAAAAAGATTATTCAAGAACATAGTGGAAAAATTAAAAAGCTGCAAGAATCCATACAGAGACAGCATTCAGAAATCCAAAAGATTAACAGTAAAATTACAGAATTAGACAACTCAATAGGAAGTCAGAGGAGCAGAATTGAGCACTTGGAATGCAGAGTGCGGGAATTGGAGGATAAGACATATGACACCAATATAGTTGAAGAAAAATCAGATAAAAGAATTTTAAAAAATGAAGAAACCCTAAGAATCATGTGGGACGCCATCAAGAAGAATAACTTGCATGTGATTGGAGCCCCAGAACAGGGAGGGATAACAGAAAATACAGAGAGAGTAGTTGAAGATCTGTTGGCAGAAAACTTCCCTGACATCATGAAAAACAAAAGGATATCTATCCAAAATGCTCGTTTAACCCCATTTAAGATTGATCCAAAAAGAAAATCACCAAGACATATTATCATCAAACTTGCCAAAACCAAAGATAAAGAGAAAATTTTAAAAGCAGCCAGGGATAAAAGAAAGGTCTCCTACAAAGGAGAATCAATAAGGGTAAGTTCAGACTACTCAGCAGAAACCATGCAGTCAAGAAGGCAATGGGATGACATATACAGAGCCCTGAAGGAAAAAAAATGCCAGCCAAGGATCATATATCCAGCAAAACTCTCTCTCAAATATGAAGGTGAAATTAAAACATTTACAGGTAAACACAAGCTTAGAGAATTTGCAAACACCAAACCAAAGCTACAAGAAATACTAAAGGAAATTGCTTGGTCAGAAAATCAATAATATCAGATACAAACACAACACAAGGTCACAGAACAGAACATCCTGATATCAACTCAAATAGGGAAATCACAAAAACAAATTTAAGATTAATTTTAAAAAGAAAAAAATGCTCAAAACAGGGAATCATTGAAGTCATTATGTAAAAGATCACAATAATCAAAAAGAGGGACTAAATACAGGAGGCATAGAACTGCCATATGGAGAGGAAAACAAAGCGATATAGGATGATACAAGGTAGGTTTTTACTTAGAAAAACAGGGGTAAATATTAAGGTAACCACAAAGAGGTCTAACAATTCCATAACTCAAAATAAAAACCAAGAAAAACATAATGACTCAGCAAACATAAATTCAACTACTATGAAAACGAGGAACACACAATTTACAAAGAAAAAGTCTCAGCACAAAAAAGTAAGTGGAAAATGAAATTGCCAACAACAAACATAGAAAGGCATCAAAATGACAGCACTAAACACATACTTATCTATAATTACGCTGAATGTAAATGGCCTAAATGAACCAATAAAGACACAGAGAGTCTCAGACTAGATAAAGGAACACGATCCATCTATATGCTGCCTACAAGAGACAAACCTTAGACTTAGAAACACAAACAAACTAAAACTCAAAGGATGGAAAAAAAATATCAAGCAAACAACAAGCAAAAAAGAGCAGGAGTGGCAATATTAATTTCTGACAAAATAGACTTTAAAGTTAAATCCACCACAAAGGATAAAGAAGGACACTACATAATGATTAAAGGGACAATTGAACAGGAAGACATAACCATATTAAATATTTATGCACCCAATGACAGGGCTGCAAGATACATAAAATAAACTTTAACAGAATTGAAAAGTGAGATACACATCTCCACAATTATAGTAGGAGACTTCAACACACCACTTTCGGAGAAGGATAGGACTTCCAGTAAAAAGCTCGATAGAGACACGGAAGATCTAATTGCTACAATCAACCAACTTGACCTCATAGACTTATATAGAACACTCTACTCAACACCTGCAAGGTATACTTTTTTTTCTAGGCCACATGGAACATTCTCTAGAATAGATCACATATTTGATCATAAAACAAACCTTTGGAGAATCCAAAACATTGAAATATTACAAAGCATCTTCTCAGACCACAAGGCCATAAAAGTAGAAATCAATAACAGAAAAATCAGGGAAAAGAAATCAAATACTTGGAAACTGAACAATGCCCTGCTCAAAAAAGACTGGATTATAGAAGACATTAAGGAGGGAATAAAGAAATTCATAGAATGCAACGAGAATGAAAATACTTCCTATCAAAACCTCTGGGACACAGCAAAAGCAGCGCTCAGAGGTCAATTTATATCAATAAATGCACACATACATAAAGAAGAAAGAGCCAAAATCAGAGAACTGCCCCTACAACTCAAACAAATAGAAGGCGAGCAACAAAAGAAGCCATCAGGCACCAGAAGAAAACAAATAATAAAAACTAGAGCTGAACTAAATGAGTCAGAGAATAGAAAAACAATGAAAAGAATTAACAAAGGCAAAAGCTGATTCTTTGAAAAAATTCACAAAATTGATAAACCATTGGCCAGACTGACTAAAGAAATACAGGAAAGGAAACATATATCCCGAATAAGAAAAGAAATGGGCCATGTCCCAACAGACCCAACTGAAATGAAAAGAATCATATCAGATTATTACGAAAAATTGTACTCTAACAAATTTGCAAACCTAGAAGAAATGGATGAATTCCTAGAAAAACACTACCTACCTAAACTAACACAGTCAGAAGTAGAACAACGAAATAGACCCATAACAAAAAGAGATTGAAAAGGTAATCAAAAAACTCCCAACAAAAAAAGCCCTGGTCCAGATGGCTTCACTGCAGAGTTCTGCCAAACTTTCAGAGAAGAGTTAACACCACTACGTCTAAAGGTATTTCAAAGCAGAGAAAATGATGAAATACTACCTAACTCATTCCATGAAGCCAGCATATCCCTGATACCAAAACCAGGTACACACACCACAAAAAAAAGAAAATTACAGACCTATATCCCTCATGAACATAGGTGCAAAAATCCTCAACAAAATTCTAGCTAATAGAATTGAACAACATATCAAAAAAATAATCCACCACGACCAAGTGGGGTTTATACAGGTATGCAAGGCTGGTTTAATATTAGAAAACCATTAATGTAATCCACCATACAAATAAAACAAAAGACAAAAAACACATGGTCTTATCAATTGATGCAGAAAAGCCATTTGACAAAGTCCAACACCCATTCATGATAAAAACTCTCAGCAAAATAGAAATTGAAGGAAAATTCCTCAACATAATAAAGGGCATCTATACAAAGCCAACAGTCAACATCATTCGAAATGGAGAGAGCCTGAAAGCATTTCCCTTGAGAATGGGAACCAGACAAGGATGCCCTTTATCACTGCTCTTATTCAACATTGTGCTAGAGGTCCTAGCCAGAGGAATTAGGCTAGACAAAGAAATAAAGGGCATCCGCATTGGCAAGGAGGAAGTAAAATTATCTCTATTTGCAGATAATAAGACCTTATATACAGAAAACCCTAAGGAATCCTCCAGAAAACTGCTGAAACTAATAGAAGAGTTCATCAGAGTCTCAGGTTACAAGATAAACATACAAAAATCACTTGGATTCCTCTACATCAACAATAGGAACATCAAAGAGGAAATCACCAAATCAATACCATTCATAGTAGCCCCCAAGAAGATAAAATACTTAAGAATAAATCTTACCAAAGATGTAAAAGACCTATACAAAGAAAACTATGAAGTACTACTCTAAGAAACTAAAAGGGACCTACATAAGTGGAAAAACATACCTTGCTCATGGATAGGAAGACTTAACATAGTAAAATTGTCTATTCTACCAAAAGTCATTTATACATACAATGCACTTCTGATCCAAATTCCAATGTCATTTTTTATGTGATGGAGAAACAAATCACCAACTTTATATGGAAGGGAAAGAAGCCCCCGATAAGTAAAGCATTACTGAAAAAGAAGAAGAAAGTGGGAGGCCTCACTCTACCTGATTTTAGAACCTATTATACAGCCACAGTAGTCAAAACAGCCTGGTACTGGTACAACAACAGACACATAGACCAATGGAACAGAATTGAGAACCCAGATATAAATCCATCCACATATGAGCAGCTGATATTTGACAAAGTCCCAGTGTCAGTTAATTGCGGAAAAGATACTTTTTAACAAATGGTGCTGGTATAACTGGATATCCATTTGCAAAAAAATGAAACAGGACCCATACCTCACACCATGCACAAAAACTAACTGCAGGTGGATCAAAGACCTAAACATAAAGACTAAAACGATAAAGATCATGGAAGAAAAAATAAGGACAACGTTAGGAACCCTAATACAAGGCATAAACAGAATACAAAACATTACTAAAAATGATGAAGAGAAACCAGATAACTGGCAGCTCCTAAAAATCAAACACCTATGCTCATCTAAAGACTTCACCAAAAGAGTAAAAAGCCCACCTACAGATTGGGAAAAAATTTTCAGCTATGACATCTCCGACCAGTTCCTGATCTCTAAAATCTATATGATTCTGTTAAAGCTAAACTGCAAAAAGACAAACAACCCAATCAAAAATTGGGCAAAGGATATGAACACGCACTTCTCTAAAGAAGATATTCAAGCAGCTAACAGATACATGAGAAAATGCTCTCGATCACTAGCCATTAGAGGGAGGGAGGGTGGGAGAGGGTTATTACGGATTAGATAGTAGATAGAACTCCTTTACGTGAAGGGATGGACAATACTCAATACAGGGAAGGTCAGCTCAACTGGACTGGACCAAAAGCAAAGAAGTTTCCAGGATAAACTGAATGCTTCGAAGCTCAGTGGAGCAAGGGCGGGGGTTTGGGGACTATGGCTTAAGGGGACTTCTAAGTCAATTGGCAAAATATATTCTATTAAGAAAACATTCTGCATCCCACTTTGAAGTGTGGCGTCTGGGGTCTTAAATGCTAACAAGCAGCCATCTAAGATGCATCAATTGGTCTCAACCCACCTGGATCAAAGGAGAATGAAGAACACCAAGGTCACACAATAACTATGAGCCCAAGAGACAGAAAGGGCCACATGAAGTAGAGACTTACATCATTCTGAGACCAGGAGAACTAGATGGTGCCTGGCCACAGCCGATGACTGCCCTGACAGGGAGCCCAACAGAGAACCCCTGAGGGAGCAGGAGAATAGTGGGATGCAGATCCCAAATTCTCATAAAAAGACCAGACTTAATGGTCTGACTGAGACTAGAAGAGTCCCGGTGGTCATGGTCCGCAAACCTTCTTTTGGCCCAGGATAGGAACCATTCCCGAAGACAACTCATCAGACATGGAATGGACTGGACAATGGGTTGGAGACTGATGCTGATGAAGAGTGAGCTACTTGTATCAGGCGGACACTTGAGACTGTGTTGGCATCTCCTGTCTGGAGGGGAATGGGAGGGTAGAGAGGGTTAGAAACTGGCAAAACGGTAAAGAAAGGAGAGACTGGAAGGAGGGAGCAGGCTGACTCATTAGAGGCAGAATAAATGGGAGTATGTAGTAAGATATATATAAGTTTATATGCGACAGACTGACTTGATTTGTAAACTTTCACTTAAAGCACAATAAAAATTATTTAAAAAAAAAAAAAACTTCCTTGAGGAAAAATGCAGATGTTGAAAAAGAAATAGGGCATACTTCTTACCAAAACTTGTAAAAACGTTTTCTAATAATGCTCTATTCCAAATGTAACATCATATGATAAATCTTTACAGAAAGAGGGTAAACCAAAGATATTTCGATTTTATATTCACAGAGAAAATTATTTACCGCAGCTGAATTCCTCTGCTGTCACTGATGCCACCGAGCATCCATGGAGCTGGCTGGGATGTTCACTTGTCACAGCAGACTTTGTTCAGCCATTTCCTGTGTAGCCTCATAAGCCTTCAGCCACACTAAATCACAGTTGCAAGCCAGAGTGTTGGAATCCAGATGCCTTGGTATGCAGACAAGACTTACAACTATTAATAGTAAGTAGTAACTTCTATTGTGAACCTTTTGAGTGAAAATATTTAATTTCCTCTAATCTACCTTCTCTGTCACTTTCTTCACTCCAGGATTTACAGTGACTAATTAACAGGTTAAAAGAACTGTTTCTTAGCTGCCTATCTTGAACATAGTAGATATGTTTCCATATTAACAATGTTTATGGAGAGCACTTTAAGGCTTAAAAAGAAGTTTCCACTTAACATGCACTATATTCCTTGATTATAAATAATTGTAAGATAAAATGGATATTTACTTTAGAGAAAACTAAGAATTAAAACCATAGGTGTTGAAATATTACAGTTCTCTTAAATGTAAAAAATAGGGAAACGTGTTAGTTGGTGATAACATTTTAACTTTGTCATAGGGATTAATTTAGAATAAATTGTAGAAGCTTTATAGTTTAAGGAATCTCAAGGTAGTGCAAATGGTTAACACACTCAGCTGCTAACCAAAGTGTTGTAGGTTTGCTTCCACCCAGAGGCACCTCAGAGGAAAACCCTAACTATCTACTACGGAAAAATTAACCACTGGAAATTTTAAGAAGCACAGTTCTACTCTAATCATCATAAGTTGGAGTCAACTCCGGGGCAACTGACTTACATTTCCAAAGAGGGCCATCATGTGCTTGAGCAGGATCCATGGAACCACCCCTATGCCTTGCTCTTTTCTCTTGCAAACATCACTGGCATCAATATGGATAGGCATGTGCTTCCTGTACTTTTAGTTTGCCCACAGGATAAGGGCCTGACATTTGTTTATGCTAAAAGACCCAGCTATGACTGGAAGCAAAGCCATTTTACAAAGTTCCACCTCTTGAACTGTCACTTGCAAATGTAATAGGAAGGCTAGGCCCTTTAATTTCTTTGTGGTATTTCCTAATCAAGACACACATAATTCGCTTTTGCTGAGTTTTACGATATTTTGTGAATCTTTTTCTAGCATTTTTCCTCATAAATATAATTAATAGCTAGCTAAAGATATTATGGTATAAACCTCCATTCTTGCCAAAAGATGTGTAGCAAAAGAGTACAGAAATGATAAATTCTCTTTTTCATCCCTTTCAAGGGTTAAATGTAATTCACAATAGCCTGGCTTACTATGGAAATCAAGTCATACTCTAGACAAGAACACTCCAGTGATAAAATGATAATATGAACAGATTTCTGATGGGTTATGTTGCTTAATATCTTTTTTTAATAAGTAGTGTTCAATGTGACTTAAGCAGAATAAAAAATCCTACTATTTTTAATAACTTTTAATCAAGATTATACATGCACAAAAAGTCCTTAGAAAAACATTTCAGAAAACAAACAAAAAAGATGGGATTTGGTATAACTAAGACAATCAATTTTTACATAAAATAAAGGATCACCTAGGTATATTAACTTGTGCATTTGCATCATAATCAAGTTACAAAAAGGGGTGTAATGGATTGAATTGTGTCCCCCCAAAAAATGTGTGCCAACTTGGCTAGGCCATGATTCCAAGTATTATGTAACTGTCTCGCCGTTTTGTGATCTGATGTGATTTTCCTATGTGTTGTGAATTCCACCTGTATGACGTCACTGAGGCAGGATTAGAGGCAGTTATGCTAATGAGGCAGGACTCAGTCTATAAGATTAGGTTGTACATTGAGTCAATCTCTTGAGATATAAAAGAAAGATTCAAACAGAGAGGATAGGAAACTCATGCCACCAAGAATGAAGAACCAGAAGGGGAGTGCATCCTTTGGACCTGGGATCCCTGCACTAAGAAGGTCCTAGACCAGCAGAAGGTTAATGACAAGGATCTTCACCCAGAGCTAAGAGAAAGAAAACCTTCCTCTAGAGCTGGAGCCCTGAATTCAGACTTCTAGCCTCCTAGACAATGAGAAAGTAATTTCTCTTTGTTAAAGCCATCTACTTGTGGTAATTCTGTGATAGCAGCACTAGATAAAGAAGACAAGAGGCAAACCTGAAAATAGAGAAATCATGCCATTACCCGGATTTAGAATTTGGAACACTTCCAGAACATTATGTATGTTTTAAGAAAGTTAAGACAGATGTATTATCTGGGAACTCTGTGAAATGTGTTGCAGGTGCTCAGTTCACAAGATTAAATTATATTGTATTTAAATTTTATTATTTAATTCTGAAAATGATAGCTGTATTTAGTAGTATTAAATTATTAAACTAAGGAATAAATCCCACATTCATTAAAATGTTGGTTTATGGTATAGCTTTTATTTGTTTAGCCTTTCCATCAATATTTTACACAAAGCTGAGGAAAAAAAAACATAACTAAAGCAGAGAACACATCAGCTGTGACCAGAGTCAGGTTTAGGATGTAAAAGTTGATGAGCACTTGTTCAGGAATGCGTAGTTGGGTTCAATTGTGCCTGGCAGTTCCTGTCACTGACCTTATTTGTTATATCACCTACTTGGTTAAAAACAGATCTGTTTCAGCATTACTAAGTCCAAAATTTATGCATTTGATTTAGTTTGAGTTAAATTTCTGGTATTTCACCAACAGAAGTTATGAAATATTAAGTTCTTACTTCAGTATCACTGTGAAATTTCCCTGAGCTGAATACAAGCAAGGATGTCAATGCAAATCCCATGGGTACCTCATAAATTCTTGGCAAAACAGTCTGTAATGTTCCATTTTTTGGATCTTACCCTTGCTTTCTGGTTGGCCCCCAGTTAGTCAATAGTCCACACTTCCCTGTGCATCCTCATGCCTGTGTGCCTTAGCAATGACTGAGCACAAGATTTAATTTTTTCTTATTGTTACAGTGAACTTCAGCTAAGAACATATTCTACAATAGTAGAGATGCAAAACACAAATAACATAACTAGATATATATTTTTTCATTTGTCAGCTGAAAATTCTCTTATTTGGAAAAAAAAGTATAGTGCCAGAACGGTACTTTTCTGTAAAACTCTTCTCTGGGGGATTATTTATCAATAGAGTATTTCCAAATTTAAGTAACGGGAACATATTTTTTTGAAATGTTGCCTATAATTGATAGCCATGAATTTTGGGGAAAAAAAAAGTATAGAGTAAATCTACAAAAAAAATGTTATTCTTATTAGCCTATACTAAATATTCATAATACATTAAGTGTAAAATCTGTTTTTACCGTTCTCCATTTTAAAAGTGCTCTGGCCCAGATGGCTTCACTGGAGAGTTCTACCAAACTTTCAGAGAAGAGTTCACACCAGTACTACTAAAACTATTTCAGAACATAGAAAAAGAAAGGATACTTCTGAATTCATTCTATGAAGCCAACATAACCCTGATACCAAAACCAGGCAAAGACACCCCCCAAAAAAAGAAAATTACAGATCAATATCTCTCATGAATATAGATGCAAAAATTCTGAACAAAATTCTACCCAATAGAATTCAGCACCATATTAAGAAAGTAACACACAATGACCAAGAGGGGTTCATACTAGGTAAGCAATGATGCATTAGAAAATCGATCAACATAATCCACCATATAAATAAAAGAATCACATGATCATCTCAATTGATACAGAAAAAGCTTTTGATAAAGACCAACACATATTTCTGATAAAAACACCCAATGAGATAGGAATAGAAGGGAAATTCTTGAACATAATAAAGGGCACCTACACAGCAGTTAAGTGGCTGCTAACCAAAAGAATGGCAGTTGAATTCATCAGCTGCTCCTCAGAAACCCGATGGAGAAGTTCTACCCTGTCCTATAGGGTCACTAGGAGTCAGAATTGACTCAAAGGCAAAGAATTTAGTTTTCATTTACACAAAACCAACAGCTAACATCATTCTAAATGGAGAGGGGCTGAAAACATTCCCCCTGAGAATGGGAAAAAGGCAAAGATGCCCTTTAACACCACCCTTATTTAAAATTGTGTGAAAGTCCTACCTAGAGCAATAAGGCAAGAAAAAGAAATAACTGGCATCTAAATTGGTAAGGAAGAAGTAAAACTATCCCAACTCACGGATGATATGATATTATGCATAGAGAACCCTAAAGGCTCCATGAAAAAACTTCTGGAACTAATAGAAAGATTCAGCAGAGTAATAGGATACAAGATAAACATAAAATATCAGTTGGATTCCTATACACCAATAAAAAGAACTATGAAAAGGAAATCAGGGAAGCAATACCACTTTTAACAGCCCCTAAAAAAACAAAACACTTTGGAATCACTCTAACCAGGGATGTAAAAGACCTATACAAAGAAAACTGTAGAACACTACTGTTAGAAACCAAAAGAGACCTACACAAAGGAAAAAAATACAGTGCTCATGGACAGGCAGACTCAAAACTGTGAAAATGTCAATTCTACCCAAAGCAATGTACAAATAGAATGCACAGGACATTGATAAATCTGCAAAACATCTCACAACATGGACAGCCCTGAAGGGCATTATGCTGAGTGAAATAAGTCAACCACAAAAAGACAAATACTGTATGAGACTACTATTCTAAAAACACATGAAAATGTTTCCACACAGAAAGAAACAATCTTTGATGGTTACGAGGGAGGAATGGTGTACATAGGGAAAAACACTAACTAGGTAGTAGATAAGTGGTAACTTTTGTGAAAGGTAAGACAGCACACAATACTGGGAAAGTTAGCACAACTTGCCCATGGCAATGTCACAGAAGCTTCAAGGACGTATCCAAATGCCCTGAGGAATCAAACTACTGGGCTGAGGGCTGGGGACCATGGTCCCAGGGGACATCTAGCTCAATTGACATAACATAGTCTATGAAGAAGCTGTTCTACAACCTACTTTGGCAAATAGCATCCAGGTCTTAAAAGCCTGCAGACGGCCATCTAAGATATATCTACTGATCCCATCCTGGATGGAACAAAGGAGAAAGGAAAAAAAATCAGACACAAAGGAAAGATTAGTCCAAAGAGCTAATGGACCATAGCTACCACAACCTCTACAAGACTGAGTCCAGAACAAGTAGATAGTGCCCAGTTACCACCACTGGCTGCTCTGGCAGGGATCACAACTGAGGGTCACAGATAGAGAGGGAGAAAAACGCTGAACAAAATTCAAATTCATCAAAAAAAAAAAAAAAAAGCCAGTCTTGCTGGTCTGACAGAGACTGGAGGAACCCCAAGAGCATGGCCCTCTTTTAACTTATTATTGAAGTCACTCCTGAGGTTTACCCTTCAGCCAAAAATTAGACAAGTCTATAGGGCCAACAATAACACACATAAGGGATGTGCTTCATAGTTCAATCACGTATAAGAGACTAATGGGCACATCAGCCCAAAACCAAATACAAGAAGGCAGAAGGGACAAGAAAACTGGATGAATGGAAACAGGGAACCTGGGGTAAAGAAGGAGAGAATGTTGACACATTGCGATGTTGACAACCAATGTCACAAAACAATTTGATTAACTGGTTAATAAGAAACTAATTTGCTCTGTAAATTTTCACCAAAACACACACACACACACACAAAATCACATTAAATGTGCTATATAAAAATAACTTCTGATAGTATTCAGTCTAAGAAACACAGCACAAAAATAATTACTCAATGCTTAATGGACAATTTCAAAGGAAAAAAAGGAGTCCAGTAAAATAATATTTTATGTCTGAAGACAGAGTAGTGCATCATTGTACTTAGATAACCCTGTCTACTTAAACATCCAAAGTGCTTTCTAAAAACTATTTCATTAATTTTCATGACATGCATGTGAGGTACGTGGTTGTCAAATGTTAGATATGATATGGTGTGGACAGGAAAACCAATTTCAGGTGACTTACAAGGTGTCACACACAAATCCGAGTGATAGTGTGATAGGCCAAAGGTAATCCACACCAGTTGCAGGGCCCCCCTCCCTGTTGCCCATGAATGTGTACTTCCACCATTGTTGAAAGACTTAATTGTTGATGATGAAATTTATTTGATAGCAGGTGTGGCTCATTTCAGGCACCCTAGTGGCACAGTGATTAAGTGCTCAGCTGCTAACCGAAAGATAACCACCAGCCACTCTGGCACTGGATGGGTTGGGACTCCACACAGGAGAGATAAGTCGGTCTGCTTCTGTAAAACTTTACAGCCTTGGAAACTCTATGGGGCAGTTCTACTCTGTCTTATAAGGTCCCTATGAGTCAAAATTAACTCGACGGCGATGCATTCAATTTCAGTTTTGGTAGCTCATTTCTTAGCCTCGATCACTTTCCTTTATTCTGTTTTTGTCACCTGTATTATAGCCTGACTAGGACAAAGTTTGGGAATTTAGAATAATCGTCAATGAGTGCCCACTCTGACTCAGACCCAACAGGATCTTGGGAACCCTGGAGCAGTTTGCTCAAGTTGTCTGCATGTCAGTTTCCCACCTATAACATAAAGATACTTCATTGAAATAACATACTAACAAAATTATCTGAAAGTGGTTTAAAACATGAAGCCCTGGTGGTGCAGTGGTTAAGAGCTCCCCCCCTACCAAAAGGTCAGCAGTTAGAATCCACTAGCTGCTCCTTGGAAATCCTATGAAGCAGTTCTACTTTGTCCTATAGGGTTGCTATGAGTTGGAATTGACTCAATGGCAACGGGTTTGGGTTTTTGTTTGGTTTAAAACATGTGGAATATATATGTTGTTTTTGTTAATTGTCATAGAGATGGCCCCTGACACAAGGCTACCCCATGCACAATGAAACAAGATGCTGCCCAGTCCTATACCATCCCCACAATCAGTTGTGGATCAGACCATTGTGATCCATAGAGTTTCATTGGCTGATTTTTGGAGATTGCCAGGCCTTCCTTCCTAGTCTGTCTTAGTCTGGAAGCTCCACTGAAACCTCTTCAGCAGCATAGCTACACACAAACTTCCACCAACAGATGATAGTGGCTGTTCATGAGGTGCATTGGCTTGAAATTTAACCCGGATTCCTTGCATGGAAAGCAAGAATTCTACCACTGAACCACTGAACCACCACTGCCCTCAAAATAAATGCAGTGCATATATATAAGACACATACTGTTATATCACCATAGGTGGGTGCTCCCTCAGCCTTCTCCATTTTAGAACTAATTTTGTTGTGTGTGTTCCAGCAATAGAGGGATGCTATTTTAATAAATGTTAGGAGGTTAAAGCAGAAAATCTGCTGCTAAGATTTAACGACACAAAAAATAATAATAAAAAGAGATAAAAAAAAAAAGAAACCAAGGAATTTAGCATTTCAAGACTCCCTGAGAGTCTTAGAAGCCAAGAATGTCACTCAGATAGAAACCCACGTGCAGAAGAAACACCTAATGAGAATTAAATTTGCAAATACACAAAGACAATAACTCTCACCATAAGTGATGTAATAAATTCAACAAGAGAAAGAAAAAAATTAAAAAATAAAGCACAACACTTCTACCACTAAAAAAAAGAATCATATGACCCTGTTACAAAACTCCTTGGCATTTTGCATTTCCCAGATATGATTAATAAACAAGAATAGATATATTTTTCAAACAGGCTATGGTACAACCAGTTCTGACAACGAGGAAAAATACTCTGGCTAAAAAAATAAAAGAGAGAGGCTTTGTGGATTTGAACACAATCAGAGAAGACTGTCTGAAAGAAAAGACTGTGAAGCAATCCTGTGTGATTGTTTTGAAAATTACCAAAAGGTAGGGAATATTAAATTAAAGAACTGGACTAGGAATGGATGAGTTTTTCCCTTGGCTATTCATGATTCCAAACATTATTTCATCAGTTGAAGATAAATTTATTTCCCTCAGTGTTGCCGATGTTTACTTAATCTGAACATTCTCTTGTTCCTGGGCCAGATATGGGCCCAAAGCAGAAAAGCAAGAATTGCCAAGTGGCCCCAAGCAGGTGATTTCTCCAACATGTTCTCTCCTACTTGCATCTTTGTGTGTACTTGGGGTGAAATAACAGAAAATACCGAAATCAACAGTACAGGAGAACCTGCACAGAGGGACTATGAAGAACAGCGGTTAAGGTGGGGCTGGAAGTGAGGCCCTTCCAGGAAAGATGAGTAGGCAGCACATGGGAGCCGGGGAGTTCCAGAGGATGGATGGTTTGGTTTTGTCTAAAGTAAGAAAATATGAATCTACTGTGATACCAATATCTGCTATGAGGGAAAATTTCTGAAGCCTGGCCAGAAGAGTTAGGCTTCTTGGAGCTCCTCACATTTCTTTTTAAGAAAAAGTTAAAGTTGGAGGCTGGGGGGCTTTTAGATTTAGCCAGCAAGGAAATTCCTGAGAACCAATGAAAAATTCTATCTTCAATATTCCTTTTGAATATCATTTATAAGAGAAGAAATGAAAGTTCAGTAAACTATCTGTGTCCCCTATCATTTTGCAGTTAACGAAACCATTTTCTACCTGACCTGCCAGAACTGCAATGATCTTTCACAGCAGAAGGAGGAAAGGCAAAGGCAAATCATTGTTTGGCATTTATTTAGTTTGGAGAAAACGATAACATTTTTGTTTACGCATTTTCTTTCACTTACACTTAGTTTAATGAATCCAGGTGAGAAGAGGTTCCAGGTAGGATTTTAGATAATTTGTTGTTATGCAAAAATCTAAAAAATAAAATACAACTTTTCATCACTACACAGTCATAATGAGTTTGAGGGGATAAAAAACACACATCTAATTTTTAAAAGGTGTTATGTTAAAACGGCTCTGGGTTCTCTTTATGTTTTTTAATGTTTTTTATGTTTTTTTAAAGGTATCCATTAAAATGAACTCAAATACACTTTGAAAAGGTATTTCACGGAGGAAGAGTTGATGGAAATCAGTGTGTTATTAGCACCAACATATGTTTCAAAGTTCTCCAGGTATGTGTCACCATTAAATTGGTATTTTTCTCATCTGTAATTATTGAACTTTTTATTTTATTCAGTTAGAGATTATAAATGCCGATGATAAATCCACATAAGTATTTGAGCATATGGGAGATGAAGGTAAATAGACAATGTATATATCCAAAATAATAGAACAACAGAAGTTTATAGTCAGGACGACAACTATAGAAAATGGTATGGCTCTTTCTCAAAAAACTAGAAATAGATCTACCTTATGATCCAGCTATCCCACTCCTAAGTATATACTCTAGAGATCTAATATAAGTGACGTAAACATAAGTATGCACACCTGTGTTCTTTGAAGCACAATTGAACAACAGCAAAAACATGGAAATAACCTAAGTACCATTCTTAGGCTGGGTTCTCTACAGGCACAAAACCAAGGAAGTATGTGTGTGTATGTATATATGTGTGTGTATATGTATGTGTATGCATATATATATATATATATATATACTTATTTACCCATTGCCATTGAGTCAATTCTAATTCATAGAGACCCTATAGGACAGAGTAAAAATGCCCCATAAAGTTTCCAAGGAGCACCTGGTGGATTCGAACTGCTGACCTTTGGTTAGCATCCATAGCTCTTAACCACTACACCACACACACACACACACACACAAAGACAGACTTATTTCAAGGAAATTCTCACACAGTTGTGGAGGCTGGCAAGTCCCAAATTCATGGGCCAGGTGTCAGGCTGGAGGCTTCTCCTGACTCATATGGTTATAGGGCCTGATGAAACCCAAAACTGGCAGGTCAGATGGCAGACTACTGGCTCAAGGGGCTGCGAGAGCTAGAAAACCCTCAAATCTGCAGCTTAGGTGGCAGGCTAGCGGCTCACATTCCAAAAACTGGAGGTCAGAGGATGATGGATCAGAAACATGATCTGGAGAAAAAGAGATTTCCAGAACATCCATATATATTGGATGCAGGCCACACTCCCAAGGAAACTCTGCTTTCGACTGACTGGCTGAACAGATGAGATCACAAAATGGAGGATGATTACATAATATCTACTAAGCCATTAAAAATCATGGCCTAGACAAGTTGACACATAACCTTAACCATCACAGTGCATGACCGGTCAACTTGGCACCTGTGCACATCTCCTAAAATGATACATAATTCTTAAATAATGACAAAGTCATACTTATGCCTAACACGATACAACTAACACATACACAACTGAAAACCCATTACTCCTGTTTATATCTTATATTTTACAATAAGTAATGAAATAAGGGAGGGACAAAAACAAAGATACATATACACACATGCTGCTGTTTTTAGGTGCCATCTAGTCCTTTCTGACTCCTAGGTACCCCATGGAAAACAAAATGAAACAAGGCCTGGTCCTGCACCATCCTCACAATCGTTATACTTGAGTCCATTGTTATAGCCACAACAATGTCAATCCATCTCGTTAAGGGTCTTCCTCTTTTTCCGTGACCCTCTACTTTACCAAGCATGGTGTCCCTCTTCAGAGACTGATCTCTCCTGATAACATGTCCAAAGTATGTGAGACATAGTCATGCCATTCCTGCTTCTAAGGAACATTCTGGTTGTACTTATTCCAACACAGATTTGTTCATTCTTTTGGCAGTCCATCGTATATTCAGTATTCTTCTCCAACACCACAATTCAAAGGTGTCAATTCTTTGGTCTACTTTATTCATCTTCCAGCTTTTGCATGCATATGAGGTGATTAAAAACACCATGGCTTGGGTCAGGCTCACCTTAGTCTTTAAGGTGATATCTTTGCTTTTCAACACTTTTAAAGAGGTCTTTAACAGCTGATTTGTCCAATGCAATGCGTCGTTTGATTTCTCGACTGCTTCTTCCATGGGTGTTGATTGTGAATCCAAGTAAAATGAAATCCTTGATAACTTCAATCTTTTCTCCATTTATCACGATGTTGCTTATTGGTTCAGTTGTGAGGATTTCTGTTTTCTTTATGTTGAGGTGTAATCCATACTGAAGGCTGTGGGTTTTGATCTTCAATAAGTGCTTCAAGTCTTCTTCACTTTCAGCAAGCAAGGTTGTGTCATCTCCGTATTGCAGTTTGTTAATCAGTCTTCCTCCAACCCTGATGCTCCATTCTTCTTCACATAGTACAGCTTCTCGGATTATTTACTCAGCATACAGATTAAACAGATATGGTGAAAGGATACAATCCTGATGCACACTTTTCCTGACTTTAAACCAAGCAGTATCCCCTTGTTCTGTTCTAACTACTGCCTCTTGGTCTACATACAGGTTCCTCATGAGCACAATTAAGAGTTCTGGAATTCCCATTCTTCAAAATATTATACATAATTTGTTCTGATCCACACAATCAAATGCCTTTGCATAGTCAATAAAACACAGGTAAACATGTTTCTGGTATTCTCTGCTTTCAGCCAGTATCCATCTGACATCAGCAATGATATTCCTGGTTCCACATCCTCTCCTGAATCTGGCTTGAATTTCTGGCAGTTCCTTGTCAATATACCGCTGCAGGCACTTTTGAATGATCTTCAGCAAAATTTTATTTTCTCGGCATAGACAAGTGAGCACTTCCAGCGCTGCTTCTGCTTGTTGAAACATCTCAGTTGGTATCCGCCAATTTCTGGGCCTTTATTTTTCACCAATGTCTTCAGTGCAGCTTGGACTTCTTCTTTCAGTATCATCGGTTCCTGATCATATGTTACCTCCTGAAATGGTTAAACATCAACCAATTCTTTTTGGTGTAGTGACTCTGTGTATTCTTTCCATCATCTTTTGATGCTTCCTGAATCATTCAGTATTTTGCCCATAGAATAGTTCACTATTGCAACTCAAGGCTTAAATTTTTTTCTTCAGTTCTTCCAGCTTGACAAATGCTGAGCATGTTCTTCCCTTTTGGTTTTCTATCTCTAGGTCTTTGCACATGTCATTATAATACTTTAATTTGTCTTCTAGAGCTCAACCCAAAACCCACTACCTTTGAGTTGATTTCGATTCATAGCGACCCTATAGGACAGAATAGAACTGCCCCATAGAGTTTCCAAGGAGCACCTGGTGGATTTGAACCACAGACCTTTTGGTTTGCAGCCATAGCTCTTAACCACGATTCAGCACTTTTATTTCATCATTTCTTCCTTTTCCTTTAGCTACTTGATGTTCACGAGCCACTTTCAGAGTCTCTTCTGACATCCATTTTGGTTTTTTTTTTCTTTTCTTTTTCCTGTCTTTTTAATGACCTCTTGCTTTCTTCATGTATGATGTCCTTGATGTCATTTCACAACTCATCAGGTCTTTGGTCATTAGTGTTCAACGTGTCAAATCTATTCTTGAGATGGTCTCTAAATTCAGGTGGGGTATACTCAAGGTCGTGCTTTGGCTTGCATGGACTGGTTCTAATTTTCTTCAGTTTCAACTTGAACTTGCATATGAGCAATTGAACAAGGCCAACCCCAGCCTTGTTCTTGCTGATGATATTGAGCTTTTCCATCATCTCCTTACACAGATGTAGTCGATTTTATTTCTGTGTAATCCATTTGACAAAGTTCACATGTATAGTTGCCAATTACATTGGTGAAAAAAGGCATTTGCAATGAAGAAGTCATTGGTTTTGCAAATTCTAGCATGTGATCTTTGGCATTGTTTCTATCACCTAGGCCGTATTTTCCAACTACCAATCCTTCTTCTTTGTTTCCAACTTTCACGTTCCAATCACCAGTAATTATCAATGCATCCTGATTGCATGTTTGATCAATTTCAGACTGCAGAAGCTGGCAAAAATCTTCAATTTCTTCATCTTTGGCCTGAGCAGTTGGTGTGAAAATTTGAATAGTTATATTAACTGATCTTCCTTGTAGGTGTATGGATATTATCCTGTCACTGACAGCATTGTACTTCAGGATAGGATAGATCTTGAAATGTTCTTTTTGACAATGAATGCAATGTCATTCCTCTTTAAGTTGTCATTCCCAGCATAGTAGACCATAGAATTGTCCGATTCAAAATAGCCAATACCAGTTCATTTCAGCTCACTGGTGCCTATGATATTGATGTTTATGTATGTGTTCCATTTCATTTTTGACAATTTCTAATTTTCCTAGATTCATACTTCATACATTCCACATTCCAATTGTTAGTGAATATTTGCAGCTGTTTCTTCTCATTTTGAGTTGTGCCACAACAGCAAATGAAGGTCCCCAAAACTTGACTCTACCCACTTCATTAGAGTCAACTCTAATTTGAGGAGGCAGATTTTCCCCAGTTGTATTTTGAGTGCCTTCCAACCTGAGGGGCTCATTTTCTGGCACTAAATCCAACAGTGTCCCACTGCTATTCATAAAGTTTTTACTGGGTAATTCTTTTCAGAAGTAGACCATCAGGTCCTTCTTCCTAGTTTGTGTTCGTCTGGAAGCTCAGCTAAAACCTGTCTGCCATGGATGACTCTGCTGGAATTTGAATACTGGCGGCACAGCTTCCAGTATCACAGCAACACGCAAGCCCCCACAGTATGACAAACTGACAGATGCACGGGGATATACACACATACACGTATTTTAAAAAAGAAAGAAATATCCCTAACAATTACAGTCCTCATTTCTGCAACTGGTCATGTGGTTGTAACTGGTATTTAGAAGCTTCTTCCATAGCCCTCTGTGTATTCCCTTTTGGCAAGCACCCCAGCTGGTCATGGTCCTTTGCCTTCTGGGGTGACCCAAACCTTCATTCCTAAATGGTCTGGCCCATTAGTATTCATGTCAAAACTGGGTTGCTGTAGTTTTCCGTTGACTTTAACCATAGGGCATGGTAGTAACTAGAGACATCCTAAGTGATCTCCTGTATTCCAGACAATCTCTTCTTTACCTCTGTTATGTAATATCAATCCTATTTCCCCTTGGTAATCAAGATCAATCAAATCAGCCAGTGCAGTAACTCCTTTTGTTGCCTGTTGATCCAGAGGCATGAGAAGCCCAAAGTGGCCAGATGGCATTCTTAAATTTCAGTTCAATGGAAACAGTGTTGTGTCTCCTGGTGGGAGCATTCCTCCCTTTGGAAATAAGAACTCTAGACCCTCAGAGCATAGGGTTGGAGGGACAGGAAATAAAAATTTCACGAGCGGGTCACTAGCAGTAATAGTGAGTGGTGCCACTTCGGTTTCCACACCTTGAATCCTGGATCCGTGAATCCTGGCTATGGGAGAAACAGCACCATATATTGGATATTGGTTTAGAGAATACACAGCCTCTTGAAGAACATTGTCCCAACCCTGCAAGGTATTACCACCTAGCTTATGCTACAATTGTGTCTTTAGAAGGCAATTCCATCATTCTATAAAGCCAGTTGCTTCAGGATGATAGGGAACATGGACCAGTGAATTCCATTACCATAGGCTCAATGCCACACTTCATTTGCTATGAAGTGAGTTCCTTGATTCAAGGCTATGCTGTGTGGGATAACATGATGTTTGATAAAGAATTCTGTAAGCCAATAGATAGTAGCTTTGGCAGCATTGCCTGCAGGGAAGGCAAATCCGTAACCACAGCAAGTGTCTATCCCAGTCAGAACAAAATGCTGCCTTTTCTATGATGGAGGTGGTCCAATGTAATCAACCTGCCACCATGTTGCTAGATGATTATCCCTAGGAATGGTGCCATATCAGGGACTCAGAGTTGGTCTCTGTTGCTGGCAGATTGGGGACTCAGTGGTGGCTGTAGCCAAATCAACCTTGATGAGTGGAAGCCCATGCTAATGAGCCCATGCATACCTCCATCCCTGCCACCATGGCCACATTGTTTATGAGCCCATTGGGCAATGACAGGAGTGGCTGGGGAAAGAGGTTGACTGATATCTACAAAATGCGTCATGCAATCTATTTGATTGTTAAAATCCTTCTCAGCCGAGGTTACTATTTGGTAAGCATTCACAGAAAAAAACAAATACCTTCACTTATTCAGCCCATTCAGACAGGTCTACTACCCACATAGACCTTGCCACCAATTTTCCACTCATGTATCTTCCAAGTACCTGATCATCCAGCCAAACCATTGACCACAGCCCATGAATCAGTATATAATTGCACATCTAGCCATCTCTCCTTCTAAGCAAAATGAACAATTGGGTTTACTACTTGAAGTTTCGCACACTGGGAGGATTTCCCTTCACCACTGTCCTTCAGGGAGGTCCCAGAAAGGGATGCAGTGCTGCTGCTGACCACTTACGAGTGGTGCCTGCATATCATCCAGAACAACCTAAAAACCAGACATGAGTTTCCTCTTCCTCAGACAACTGATCATAAAGAACTCCTCAAGAGGCCATAGGTGCAGATTGGGAGAAGGAAGGTAATTTGACAGGAGTGGAGACTACAGGCATTTGGGCCACTTCCTCATGTACCTTATTTGTGCCTTCAGGTCCTGCTTGAGCCTGATCTAGTATATAACACTTTCACTTAATGTTGCTATGCAAGTCCAAAATTATGGCTCTGTGGATCAGAGAACACCCATTTCATGATGGGCGTAACAGGCTGCATGGTGACTTGATGTCCCCTCGTTAAACGTTCAGTCTCTACTAAGGTCCGGTAACAAGTCAAAAACTATTTTGCAAAAGGAGAGTAGTTATCTGCAGAGGATGGCAGAGCTTTGCTCCAAAATCTTAAGGTTCTGTGCTGTGATTCACCAATAGCGGCCTTCCAAAACTCCAAACAGCATCTCTATCTGCCACTGATACTTCAAATACCATTGGATCAGCCAGATCATATGGCCTCAGGGGTAGAGCAGCTTGCATTACAGCCTGAACCTATTGCAAAGTTTTCTTTTGTACTGGGCCCCACTCAAAACTAGCAGCATTTCTAGTCGCTTGATAAATACATTGGAGTGGCACACAAAAATGAAAGGTATGTTGCCTCCAAAATCCAAAGAGGCCCACCAGGTGTTGTGCCTCCTTTTCAGTTTCAGAAGGATCCAGATGTAACAATTTATCCTTCACTTTAGAAGGAATATTTCCCAACCATCGAACACCTAGAAATTTCACTGAGGTGGAAGGTGCCTGAATTTTTTTCAGAATAATTTTGCACCATCTAGCAAGCAAATGTCTGACAGATAAGTCTGGAGTCATTAATACTTCTCCCTTTCTAGGTACAATCTGTATAATGTCATCAATGTAATGGACCAGTGTGATGTCTTGTGGAAGGGAAATGCAATCAAGTTTCCTGTGAACTAAATATTACATACTGCTGGAGAGTCATATAACCCTGAGGAAGGACAGCGAAGGTGTATTCCTGGCCTTGCTAGTGAAAGGCAAACTGGTTCTGGTGAATCTTCAAAACTGAAATCAGAAAAATATATTGGCCAGATCAGTAGCTGCATACCAGGTACCAGGAGATGTGTTAATTTGCTCAAGCAATGAAACTACATCTGAAAGAGTAGCTACAATTGGAGGCACCACCTGGTTAAGTTTTTGATAATCCACTGTCATTCTCCAAAATCCATCTTTTTTTTGCATAGGCTGAATAGGCGAGTTGAATGGGAATGTGGTGGGAATCACCACCCCAGCATCCTTCATGTCTTTAATGGTGTCACCTTTCTTTGTTCCTCCAGGAATGCAATATTGCTTTTGGTTTACTATTTTCCTAGGTAAGGGCAATACGAATTGCTTCCACTTGGCTTTCCTATCTGCACATGTCAGGGATCCAATGTGGAGATTCTGCCAGGTGCTAACTATGCCTATTCCAATTATATATTCTAGAACTGGGGTATACTACAGGGTGAATTCAGGGACCCACTGGACCCACTGTGAGACAAACCTGAGCTAAAACTCCATTAATAAACTGAACTCCTTACACCCCTACTCTGACTGGTGGGCCACACTGATGTCTTGGTCTCCCGGAATAACTGTCAGTTTAGAGCCAGTGTCCACAGTGTCCAGTAATCCCTGAAAAATCTGATTATTTCCTTTTCCACAATGAAGTCAGTCTCATAAAAGGCCATAGATTCCTTCTGGGGAAAGCTGGGAGAAAGATTAACAGTATAATTTTTAGCAATTTATTGAGGTCCTTCCTCAAGGGGACTGTCCCCCACCCCTCCCCCCATTCAAGTGGTTCTTGGTCTGTAAACAGACTCAAGTCTAGGAATTGATTGAGGGGCTGGAACTCTCTATTCTGATGATTCAAGTTAGACTGCTATTCACTTGACCTAGAATGCCTCCACTGGTAAAGATCAATTAAATATTTAGAGTATTTTCCATCTATTTTGCTCCTAGGGGTGCCATAACTAAGTAGCCAAGGCCATAAGTCCCTATGAGTCAGATTATTCTGAGTACTGCTTTGACTCTCCTGTCCATTGTGGTAACCACACCCATCTTGTCTTTGCCAGTTGAGTGCCAACATGTGGGCCCTACCAGCACAATGGGGTTCCAGTATGCCTCATTGTAGTTAGATGTCTCAATTCAGTTAGTGCAGTTCCCACTGTCAAATCTGACTTACATAAAATAGCAACCAAAGCCATTTTCAAGGATACTGGGCCTCCCTTCACAAATTTGTTCATCACCACTGTGGTTATAGGTGTGGCCTTTGGGCACTCCATATGTGGGTCTGTGGGTCCAAACTAATAAATCCACTGTAAGATGCCATTTTGCCTGTCTTTGGATACCTTCTTCTACAGTATACCAAGACAGGTCTGCCATTTCACCTTGATTTAGTGTAGGCCACCACTTAATCCATGCTTCAGTGAACCAAGCAAATAAACTATTAAATCCTTTTCTAACCTTGAGCTAAAACGCTGAACGAAGAACCTGTGCTTAGTGGGCCCAAATCCATAAACTCAGACTGATCCAGCTTTGAGTTCCCTGCATCATTATTCCACACCCTTAATATCCATGCCCACACATATACCCCAGGTTTCTGTTTGTATTTTTATAAAAATCAAGCAATGCTTTTGGAGTGTAGCATACCTCTTCCTGGCTCACACTTTGTACTTCACCTCTTGGGACTTGCTGAGACTTAAGTATAGTGACAGGCCTCAAAGCAAAAATGAGTGGTGAGCGTGGATTATGGGGATATTCAACAATGTCTTTCAAGGCATCTGCCTCAGATGATGTCCCAGGCTACGTCCTAGGCACCACCCCAGGCAATATCTCATACAAAGGCTTTTTTTTTCCTTTCTTTTTTTTTAAATTTTTATTGTGCTTTAAGTGCAAGTTTAAAAATCAAGTCAGTCTCTCACACAAAAACTTATATACACCTTGCTATATACTTCCAATTGCTCTACCCCTAATGAGACAGCTCGCTCCTTCCCTCCACTCTCTCTTTTCGTGCCCATTTCGCCAGCTTCTAACCCCCTCTACCCTCTCATTTCCCTTCCAGACAGGAGATGCCAACATAGTCTCAAGTGTCCACCTGATCCAAGAAGCTCACTCCTCACCAGCATCTCTCTCCATCCCATTGTCCAGCCTAATCCCTGTCTGAAGAGCTGGCCTTGGAAATGGTTTTTGTCCTGGGTCAACAGAAGGTCTGGGGGCCATGACCACTGGGGTCCTTCTAGTCTCAGTCAGACCATTAAGTCTGGCCTTTTTACGAGAATTTGGGGTCTGCATCCCACTGCTTTCCTTCTCCCTCAGGGGTCCTCTGTTGTGTTCCCTATCAGAACAGTCATCAGTTGTAGCCGGGCACCATCTAACTCTTCTGGTCTCAGGATGATGTAATCCGGGGTTTACGTGGCCCTTTTTGTCTCTTGGGCTCGTAATTACCTTGTGTCCTTGATGTTCTTCATTCTTCTTTGGTCCAGGTGGGTTGAGACCAATTGGTGTATCTTAGACGGCTGCTTGCTAGCGTTTAAGACCCCAGATGCCACTCTCCAAAGTATGATGCAGAATATTTTCTTAATAGATTTTATAATGCCAGTTGACTTAAATGTCCCCTGAAGCCATGGTCCCCAAACCCCCACCCATGCTACACTGGCATTTGAAGCATTCAGTTTATTCAGGAAACTTCTTTGTTTTTGGTTTAGTCCAATTGTGCTGACCTCGCCTGTACTGTGTGTTATCTTTCCCTTCACCTAAAGTAGTTCTTACCTACTATCTAATTAGTGAGTACCCCTTTCCCACCCTCCCTCCCTCCCCCCCTCATAACCATCAAAGAATATTTTCTTCTCTGTTTAAACTATTTACCAAGTTTTTGTAATAGTCATCTTATACAATATTTGTCAGACAAAGACTCCTTGGAGACAGTTAGGTTAATCTTATGAGATGGGGTGGAAGGGATAATGGTTTCACTGGTGAGGGTGGCTTAGCAGACAAAAATGGAGTCATCTCTTCAGATGGGAGTAAGAGGACTGGTTCTGTTGGCAGGAGTTATTCAATGGAATTTAAGGGCTCAATGTCTGCATCTTCCAATTTATCTGACCATATGTCCCCATTCCAAGTTTCTGGATCCCATTTCTTCCAAATCAATGCCCTCACTTTAACTTCAGACACCATTCAGTGTTGGAAATTCAATAGATGTTGTAAAAAGCCACTCTTAAGACAAGACTCTGGGTTTGGTTTTTGGCAATATCAGCTCTGTTACTCTTGTAAATAAGGCTTCCCTTCATGGCACATGTGGCAACTTTCAGGTCTTGTATGTGGCACTTGAGCTGTAACTCTGAAGGTTTGAACTCATCCCTTTATTTCACCACTTTGTCCAGATTCCTTATACTTCTCATTCTGACAAAGTTGTAGAAGAATATCAAATACATAATCACCCAGAGCCTTGTCTCTCACAAATATTTGATCCAGTGGTGGTGAGTACTTCTATTGCCACCTGACGCCATGGATCAGCAGCACCCTCTTTACTATTGGAGGCAGAGTTATCAGCACCTGTAATACAAGCCAGACTTGAGAACAAATTCAGAAAACTCATCCTTATGATTTTGATCTCCTAACTCACGTGGTTGCAGGGGCTGATGAACCCCAAATCAGCAAGTTAGTCAGGAGGATATTAGCTCATGGGGCCGGAGAAACTGGCAAATTCCAAAGTCTGTAGGTCAGGTGGCAGGCTGCTGGCTCACATCCCAGAAATCAGAGGTCAGAGGATGATGAGATGGATGTAGGATCAAGAAAGACAGCTTTGCCAGAACATTTTATATGTTGTATGCAGGCCACACCCCCAAGAAAACTCCTCTTGCAAGTGATTAGCTGCTCACATTAGATTACAAAATGGAGTGTGATTACATAATAACTGCCAAACCACTGAGAATCACCGCCTATCCAAGTTGGCACATAACCTTAACCATCACAATGCCCATCAACGGATGAATGGATAAGCAAAATGTGGTACATACATGCATACAGTGGACATAAAATGACAAAAATACTTATACATACAGAAATCAACATTCAGAGGTGGTTATCAAGGAGTGGTGGGTAGAGAGAGGAGAAAAAACTCTTTAGATAGTAGACATTTACTGTTTTTGCTGATGGGAAAGCAATTGAATGTGTGAAGTGTGCACAGCTTGACCAAGGTAAATGGTGTCACCAAGAAGTGTAAACACACTCACAAAAAGGACATTTTTGGTAAATGCTAGAAAATATACAATTTTGCAACAACAGCAGCAACAAACAAAAATATATGTGTGGGTACATAGGTAATTATGTAAGCATATAGGTTTGTATATGTGTATAGGTTTGTATATGTGCATATGTATGTGTACTTATATACATGCAGGCATATATATATATGCCTATAGATGTGTGTGCATGATGTATGTTCACACATAGATAATAAAGCTCAAACCCCTAACAATAAGCCACACCCTAAGCATAGATCTAACCTTAACCCTGAACTTAATCCTAAATATAACCTGAACTCTAGCTCTAGCCTTAACCCTGGCCTTGGATCTAAAGAGAAGCTAATTCTAACTTTAACCCTAATCCTTTCCCTGACCTGACCCTAACCCTAAATCCAACACCTCAACCTAAACCCACCCATAACCCTAGATCTAAACCTAACCATAACACTAAACTTAACTCTAGATTTAACACTATTCTAACCATAACTTTAACCTAAAATCTATACCTAACACTAACCCTGAACTTTTCTCTAAACCTAACTTTTATCCTAACCAAAGATCTAACCCTAACCGTAACTGTAACACTAACACTAATGCTAACCCTAGCCCTTACATTAACCCTAAACCTAACCCTAACCTTAACATTAGACCTAACCTTACACTAAACTTAGCCCAAACTCTAACCCAAAAGCTAACCATAACCCAAGATCTAACACTAACCATAACCCAAACCCTAATCCTAACCCTAAACTTAACCTTAGATCAAACCCTAACTCTAAACCTAAACCTAACTCTAACCTAAGATACAACCTTAACCTATCCCTAACCCTAGCCCCAACCCTAACCCTGACCCTGACCCTAACTGAAGACGGGGAGGTTGAGGCTAATTTTTTTCTTCCCCTCCTTCTGCCTGAAGGGTGGCCTTCAGCACAGCAAGATTTCCTGGATAGTCTTGCCCAGGTGTTGATTCCCTCTGCATTGCCCTGGTGGGGGAAAAAGAGCTCAATTTGTCCTTTGTCTTTGGTTCCTGAAATTCCACTAGTAACCAAAGTGTCTTTGTTTTCCAAGATAGCCAGGCAATGCATGAAAATGTGTGGAAATGAATGGAGGCCCCCCAAAACCACACCTGGTCAGCTACCTTCAGGAAGGGAGGGGGAATGATGTAATCAATCATGCATATTTGATGATTCAATCATGACCTTTCAATGAGGCCCCAAACATGACTATGTAATGAAATCAATAAAAGGCCTGGGTCAATGAAGTTTTTGAGGTTTCTTGGATTGGCAAGACCTCCTTTCAGGAGAGTGGTGCCTCCCTGGGGACAACAGACGCCTTTCAGATCTCACCTTTGTGTCTCTTTTTTTGTATCCTTTCTGGTTATAATAAATGGGTAACTGTAAATATACTCTCTGTGAACTCTGTGAGTCATTCCAAGGAATTAACAAACCCACAGGGGAAGTGAGACAGCAGGGCCTGGCATTTGCCTATCTGGCAGTTTGAAGGACTGAGTACTTCTAACTCATGAGCTCTGACCCAGCTCTGGGTGGCTTGGGGGTCAGGGAAATGCTGCTTGAGCAGCTGGCCTGATGGATGGTATCCATATAACTTGTCCCAGCTCTTGATGGCTGGGACCAAAGAAAGACAGTGCCACTTCGGAGGCTGGGGACAAGAATGGAAGTGGAGGGAGGGGAGGACTGGATTTATTTCCAGGTGGGAATTGGATTCACACTGATCATCACTGTGAGAAGACAGTCCTTCCCGCAAAACCAGCAGCCATGTCTTCCCTGTTCCTTCCCCGATGGCGTTTTTGGGCTTCAGGAATGAACAAACCACCACACCACCCTCCTCTGAAGGCTGATGGTTTGTCTAAATGTTGGCAGGATGCAAAAGATACAGTTCCAGGCTAGGCACCAAGATGTCTGATCACCCCCTTCTCAGGTGGTCAGGTGGGCATGCAATGGGTCAGGTAGGCTTTGGGGCATAAAAATGGTTGGGGAAGGTATTTTCTCAGTCCCCTCAGCTATGGCGCTAGTGGGCAGCATGCGTAGTAGAAGTTTTCAGCCCACCTAATTAATCCTAAGCCCTGTAGGTGTAGTGGCTAAGAGCTATCTATGGCTGCTAAACAAAAGGTTGGCATTTCGAATCCACCAGCCATTTCTTGGAAACCATCTGGGGCAATTTTACTCTGTCCTACATGGTCACTATGAGCTCTAATTGACATGACAGCAACAGGCTTGGTTTTGGTTTTTTTTTAATTAAACCTACCTGGTCTGGGAGATGGGGAGCAAATGGTAGGCCCTCTTTTTTGTCCCTCACTCATGACTCTAGGTTAATGCATGCATAGAAAATTTCCCTGTCTCCACTAGAAGAGCTCACAGAAGCCAAGGGGACTGGTGTATAATGTAACTATCCCTTTGACAAGTTTTCCATCTCTGCCCAGACAGCTTTGGAGCAAGACGGGTCCACTTGCCTGTTGTACGCTGTCTACTTCTGTTCGTAAGTAATAAATGCTACTTTCCATGTGCTAATGTGTGTTCAGACTCTGATTGGAAGGATGTGATATCCATGGAGGAATCACATTTAGTGACTGGCCCCCTTTCTCCAATGGCCTCCTGGCTATTTAGAAACCTGGGACAAACTGTGAATGCCTCACACTTTCCATGCAGTTAGCAATAAAGGTAGGTGCTGTCCACCTTACCCCTTTTTAGTGCACCTGGCTATTCCCTCTCCTCCAATTATGACTAGAGAAATCTAAGCGGCCAACAGCTGGAGACATTTCCAATATTTTCAAAGATTTTAATAACATATACAGGTACACTCTGTCTGTCCACTATTAGCATCTATGCATTCAACAAAGAGCACAGATATGGAAAGAGGAAGAAGTGATGGTCACTGCAAAGCAGAGGAGTGTTCAGTGCATTTAGTTTTTAAGACTTGAAGAAATGAGCATAAATAATCAAATTAGATACAGAAAAATATGACCATTATCTACATTCGGCCTCATCACTAGTCTTACTTCATGGCTACTGTCCCTGCCTCAATGTTCATCGACATCATCTGACATGTTTTCTTACAAATGTTATGGTTTTAGCTTTAAACTATTTTAACTATTAGGGCTTAAGGTAAAGGTGAATGAGCAGGAGTAAAATTCTTTTTCTGGTTTTGGAAACATGAATTTCATTAATGTGGACCTGTGAAGACACAAAATTTTCTCCGATCCTTCCTACTTGATTTCTGCTACGAATCTTTACCTTCCCCCCCACACCTGCCCTGGCCAATTTACCAAACTCAGAAGCAGTGACTAAGGAAGAAAAAGTAAACAGGTAAAGACGTGTGTGCAGATGGGCCAATTATCAGCTGCCATCAAACTGAGTCTGAGTCATGGTGATCCCACACGTATTAGGGTAGAATCATGCTCCACAGGGTTTTTAGTAACTGATTTTTGAAAAGTAGATCACAAGGCCCTTCTTCTGAGGTGCCTCTGTGTAGAGTCAAACCTCCAACCTTTCGGGTAGCAGCCTAGTGTATTAACTGTTGGCACCATCAAACATATATTTGACCAACTGTCTTCTCTGACAGAAAAAATCAGGAGCAAGTAATTATGAAAATTTTCCAATACAGGAAAAAGAGTTTTTTTTTGACTGTTGTTGACTATAAAGCAATCAAAGAGATTCTTCTACAAATAGAAATCAACAAATACTTCACAGATATGCTCTGAAGATTAAGTTCAGGGGAGTTGAAAAGAAGAAAGAGGAAAAAAAGAAACTCTAAGCATATGACTTTGCGCACCTGCTACACGGTCCTGCTGAAACAGTGCTATTGTGTTAGTACCACCACTGGGTTAGTATTCTGGGAGATAAGTAATAATTATAAATAATTCCCTATTTTATATGTAAAGTACTGAGGATTAAATTAATCTTCTTGAAAACAAGCAGTTACAGAAAAGCAAAATGACAGTTATGTCTGATCTGGGAATGATAATAACATGTACAACATACACTAATGTTGACGTTACATTAATTTGACTATTTTTTTCATCATTTGTAATAAATTAAGAAAAATTTTGTGAATGTCTTTTAAATACTTAAATATCTTACTTCAAAATTCTGTGAGAATGGAACTGTTTTACTTTTCTCTTGATTTATTTTGTATGTTAATTAATTTTGATCTACTTGGCTTAGAAAATAGGTTTTTTTAAATCTCTGATTATTAATGAATTTCCAGCCTTTTAAATGTATTTAAAAGAACAATTATCAGCCCTTTCACTGCCTTTACCATGGGGAACTACTCCAGTTGTAAAATAATGAAATAAGTTTATAATACAGAAAAAATAAAAACATATGTCTGTTGTTCAAGTCATGCCTTTTCTCAAGGTTCAGCTACAATCTAATATAAACTGTCTCTCTGTCATGACATTTTGTTACATTATTCCTGGGGTGAGAAAATAGTATAGGGATTAGGGCTTACGTTGGGGAATGATATATATATATATATATATATGGCAGTATTACTGCACAGAAATGAATATGAACATATTTTCCTATTACAGAAATATACACTTTATAAAAAAAAAAAAAAAAAAAGAGCCATGAATGAGCTTTCTTCCCATAAATGTTCCAAGGGGAGAGAAAGCAGATCTTCTGCTTTAAGTCTAGCTTAGTGTTTCAAGACATACTTCTGAGAAGTAAACAAAACCTTCACATTCGGCCCTACCACTTTAAAAATTTCTTGAAATGGTCTTGGCTTCAGTGAGGTGCATGTCTCATAAAGAATTCATTTTGCAGGCCAGCTGGCACAAAGCCCATATGTGCAAATACATAGAGCATAGAGTCACAATGTTACTTGGTGTGTGTATCCTCCTCAAATCAACAAAACCAAATGCATTTAGGCACCGTGCACATCCTTTGTGGTACAGAATACCAAAATTTTCATTCATCTTGATGTATTTTTTTGTTTGTTTTTGTTTTTTTAAAGATAAGATCAGATCGTTAAAGATTTTGTAGTTAGCTGCCATAGAGATGACTTATAGTGACCCCATGCACAAAGGAATGAAATGCCCAGTTCAGCACCATCCCTATAATAGGTTGGGGACTGAACCATTGTGATCCACAGGGTTTTCACTGACTGATTTTATGGAAGTGAAAAACCAGACCTTCCTTTCTAGCCCATCTTAGTCTGGAAGCTATGTTAAAACCTGTTCTGCATCACAACAACATGTGAGCCTCCACCAACAGATGAGTGGTGACTGTGTGCATGAAGTACATTGACTAAGAATTGAACCTGAATCTCCCACATGGAAAAGTAGAGTTCTATCACTGAAACACCAATGCCTCTCAAAAAGAAGCATACAAAATACAAAGTGTAGCTTGATAGTGTCAGTATGCACATAAAAGACAGACATGAGGAGCAGGCTTTACCAAGAATGTCCATAGTCTCATCACTTTGCAATTTGCAAATGGCATTGGGGCCAGCATAGTTGTCAGGTTCTCCAATATCAGCTATGAATTACGAGACAAGAGGTCAGAATCCTGTAATGTCTGACATACTTTAAAAGAGGTGCTACTTCACCTTTCTGCCTGTGCGCCAAGCTGTAACTGGCTAGAACATTTCAACCCATGTGGCTCCACCAAATGAGCATGGATTCACTTGTTTGGCAATGTAATAATAAATAGTTTATGAGTTTCAAGATGATGCTTTTCTAATGTAGAAAAATCTAACTTTGGTAAACCCAATGCTGTCGAGTCGATTCCAACTCATAGCAACTCTACGGGACAGAGTAAAACTGCACCATAGGGTTTCCAAGGAGTAGCTGATGGATTTGAAATGCCAACCTTTTGGTTAGCAGCTGTAGCTCTTAACCACTGTGCTACCAGGGCTCGAACTTCGGTAAGGTGCCAGGATTTTCAAATCAATCCTTCTTTTCTAAAACAAGATGATGACAGCCTTCTCTCATTTGTACAGGCATCATGCCTCCACTGAGAAGGATATCCCCATATCAGTGTTAGATCTCAATACTTATGAATGTAACGGCTTATCAGCAAGGAACTATTCCAGATATCACACTGCTTTTGCTGAATACACATTACTTAGTAATGTGTGGTTGCAAGCAAAGTCATGCTCAATTTGTTTGGACTGAAAATTACCCAGTAGAAAAATTTTAATATTTAAAATGTTATTTCAATAAACAAATTTTAAGGTTATAGGGAGAAGAATTCTAGTTCAAAATAGTGAACTGGATATACTAATTTAACTTGATTTCAAGATCCTACAAATAATAGCCCAGATGATCAATACAAATAAATAAACCCACAGAAATAAGAGGACAGAATGTGGAAGGTCAACAGCAAATAATAGTTTGGAAAAATATAAACTGCAGGGGAAAGGGCTGACAGGTGAAATAGGCAAAGAAATCTTTAGCCCAGGGAAGACTATCATGCAGGAACAATCCGACAGGTAGGGCAGGAATAAGAAGTGGAGCTGAAAACAAAGAGGTTTACTGAAGGTGTAAGTAGAGAAATCCAATTAATCAGGAGCTTCCACGCCCTGTAAAGGACACCAGTTAAGAGGGAAATTTGTATGTGTACATTTTTCTCAAAAGAAATTGAACAAACTGACAGAAGAAAAGTAATGGATTTTGTGCACAGCCTTTCTCATTCTAGAATTGAAGGAGGAGAAATGTGCCATTCTTCACCAGTTCTCCAAAATAAAATACACACCAAAGGAGAAACCTTGCAAGAAAACAGGCCTACCTATAGGAAAACATATTTTCAGATATAAGTAGACGACCAAGTACTACAGGCATAGGAGATTAATCAAGAACATGAAAAAGAAAGACCAAGATAAAAAGAAGAAAAACCAACCCCAGAAGAAACAGGAATATTCAAAAAACTAATAAACTGAAAACAAAACAGATCATAGTTAATATACTCAGAAATTTTAATATGTAATTGTCATTGTTGTTAGTTGCTGTGGAGTCAATTCCAAATCATGATGACCCCATGTGTGGAGAGTAGAATTGCTTCATAGGGTTTTCAAAGTTGTGACCTTTCAGAAGCAGATTTCCAAGCCTGTCTTCCAAGGAGTCTCTGGATGGATTCAGACCACCAAAATTTTGGCCAGAAGTCACACGATTAACTGTGCCACCCAGGCACTCCAAATATATTGTATATTCAAAAAAAAAAAAAGCAATGAAATAGCAAAAAACAAGAAACAAGAGATACTAGGAAGCAACATATTATTGACCAAAAAGTAGTAAGTTTTAAAAGTAGAAATTTTCACAGAAAATAAAGCAAAATGACAAATTATAGATATTATGACAGAAAAAATAAAAGGTGCATAGATCCAAATAGTCTATTACTCAATTAAGCCATTGCTACAAGAGAGGACAAAAAGAATGAAAGAAAAAGAACAAAGAAACAGAATTTCCAAAATGAAAGATGGATGCAAGTCTTCATATTGAAAGAACAGACGAAGTGTCCAGCCCAATAATTCAAAAATCCAGTTCCTTGATACAAATTCATAAAATTCCAAAATACAAAGAATAAAGGGAAAATTTTAAAACTTCAGAGTAAAAATAAAATTGATTCCTATAAAATAAACAGAATCATGAATAGCCTAGAAAAAATAGAGTGATATCTTCAAGGAACAGAGGAAATTTTTCTCAATTTATAATTTTACATCAGATGAACTGTAAATTGTGAAGAAAAAATACATACATTTTCAGAATTTCAAGGATTCCCAAATTTATCTCCCTTGAACTCTTTCATAGTGAGTAACTTGAGTCTGCATTCCAGCAGAACAAAGGAGTAAACCAAGAGAAAGGAAGAATGGATATTGGAAACAATACAATTAAAAGCCAAACCCATTGCCTTTCAGTCAATTCCTACTCATAGCGACCCTAAAGGACAGAGTAGTACTGCCCCATAGGGTTTCCAAGGAGCATCTGGTGGATTTAAAGTGCAGACCTTTTGGTTAGCAGCCATAACTCTTAACCACTATGCCACCAGAGTTTCCACACAAACAATGAGTGAAGGGAAATTCCAGGATGATGATGTCACTGTTGTTACCTGCCTTCCACTTTGTTTCTACTCATAAACCAAACCCATTGCCGTGGAGACGATTATGACTCATAGAGACCAGTTAACACTAAACGTGAAGTGAAACCAGACTCCGTAGATGGTGCAAACAATGGGGTCAGCTGCTTACTGAAAGGTTGGAAGTTTAGGTTCACCCAAAGGAGTCTTGGAAGAAAGACGTGGTGATATACTTTGGAAAAGTCAACCATTGAAAACCCGAAGGCCTGCAGTTCTACTCTGACACACATGGGGTCGCCATGAGTCAGTCAACACGACGGCAGCTCATAAAGAGAAAAGCCTGTTCAAATTAGAAGAACTTACTTGACTAGCTATTGGTATATTTGTATTTTTTAGCTTTACTGGTCTGTTTTATGTATTAATAAAAGGCATTCTTTTTGAGTCGAAATCGTCTCGACGGCAAAGGGTTTGGTTTTTTCTTTTTGAAAATTGTTTTTGTTACTAGGTGCCATCAAGTCGATTTGCAGCTCATAATGACCCATGTGACAGAGTAGAACTGCTTCATAGGGTTTTCTTGGCTGTAATTTTTACAGAAGCAAATCACCAGCCAGGTCTTTCCCCCACGGAGCCACTCAGTGGGTTTGAATTGCCAGTCTTTTGGTTAGCGGTTGAGCACTTAAGTGCTACACAAACAAACAAAAAAAAGGCTCCTTAAAATCTCCTTTTTCATACTTTTTGAGATAAAATAGATTCCCAATTAAGTTTAACCATGTAATTCTACATTTTCTTTCTTTTCAGAAAAAAAAAAAAGTATCTTCAGCTAAACCAAACAAACCCATTGACATCGCGTCAATTTTGACTCATAGTGACCCTATAGGACAGAGTAGAACTACCTTATACCGTTTCCAAGGAGCAGTTAGTGGATTTGAACTGCCAACCTTTTGGTTAGCAGCCATAGCTCTTAACTAGGAAGCCACAACGGTTTCCACCTTCAGCTAAAGACACAATAAATTTAAATAAGGTATTAGAGCAATAGAGCCCCCTGGGTGATGCAAATGGTTAACCAGCTTAGCTGCTAACCAAAAGGTTGGAGATTTGAGTCTATCCAGTGGTCCTTCTCAAGAAAGGCCTGGTGATCTCCTGAAAAATCAGGCATTGAAAACCCTATGGAACACAGTTCTACTCTGACACACAGGGTTGCCATGAATTGGAATTCACTTGATGACAATTGATTTCGTATTAAAAGAATACAGCATATTCATCTGATAAAAGCAAAAACAAAAGAAGGTGTACAAAAGTTTTATTTGTTTGTAGGTATTGATTAATAAAATTTTATTGAAATACAACATTCATCTAGAAAAGTGCACAGTTCATGATACAGACCGCAATGACTTTCCGTCAAGTACAAACAGGAAAAAAAAGAACATTGCCACAATTACAGAAGCTCCCATGTGCCTTTCCCAACCACCTCCTCCTTTCTAAAGGTAACCACCGCCTGACTTCTAAAATCTACATATATCCTGACAAAATTGTTTTGAGTCTCCTGGAATCCAGTTTTCTGGGTTCATGGAATTGAGGTGACAGACATAGGCCATGTGCCCTTAAGTGTCATTTTGAACCTTGATGGAACTGTTTCCCTGGAGTCAACTTCAAGCAGCTTAGCAGAGGCATTTGGCCTTAGGCATTGGGTTCCTTTGGAAAATTATCTATGTGCAGCCACCTGCTAGAAGCAGGAAGTCTAGGGTCTGACTAGAGGCTGTTTTAGGATGTATGCCATGCCCTTGGTGACTGTTTCTGTAACCTACCCTGCGCTTTAATGTTCTCTTCTGAGAAATTAACATCACAATGACCTATATAACTTGCTTTAACTGTTTCCTCTTTGGAGTTCCTTCCTAACATGTTCCGGTGACATTGCCAGATTCGAATGGTACCTACTCACGATAAATATATTCTGTTGCACTAATTTTTGGTGTTTCACTAAGCAATTTAAGATTTTGACGATTCCTGGTGCTGTTCTTAAATTTTTTTAAATAAAATCAAGAACTATGGAATTTTTAATATTTCAGTTTATATTTCTTCAAAAAGTTTTTGAGATTCACCCATGTGTTGCATAGCATTCTGTCATATCAATGAATATATGAGAATTTATTTCTCTATTCTATTGTGTTGGACAGGGGTGGCTTCCAGTGTGGAGCCATGAGAGATAACTCTGCTGTAAACACAATTATGTGACTTTTGGTGCATATGTGTGCATTTCTGTTGTGTAAATAGCTGGGGAAGTGGAACTACTAGGTCATTGTAGATACGTATGTTCAATGGTAGTAGGTTCTGTCACAAGTTTTCAGAATGGTTCTACCTCATTCAGTGAAGTGCCTATTCATCTCTTTTGTCCTATTTTTAATTGAGTTGTTCATCTTTTTCCCACAGATTTCAAGTTGTAAAAGTTCTTATATTGACTCTGATCTATGTTTTAATAGCAGTCCTTGCTTCTGTAGTGTTTCAGTTTGGTTGAAATGAAGATATATGGAAGGAAAAAAATCAGGTGGGTTATTTCTTGTGATGGTGAATAAAATGTTTAAGTAAAACAAAATAGCAATCGCTTCAGCTGAAGTTGTGAATTTCAGGGGCCCAGATCGCTATCCATGACTTCTCTGTTAGTTTGTCATATTGTGATGGCTTGCATGTTGCTGTGATGCTGGGAGCTATGCCACTGATATTTCAAATAGCAATAAGTTCACCCAAGGTAGACAGGTTTCAGTGGAGCTTCCAAACTAAGATAGACTAGGAAGAAGGATCTGGCAACCTACTTTCAAAAAAAAAGAAAAATTAGCCACTGAAAACCTTATGGATAGTAGCAGAACACTATCTGATATAATGCTGGAAGATAGGCCCCTCAGATTGCAAGACACTCAAAATATGACTGGGGAAGAGCTGCCTCCTCAAAGAAGAGTCGACCTTAATAAAGTGAATGGAGTAAAGACTTTGAGACCCTCATTTGCTGTTATGGCAAGACTCAAAATGAGAAAGAAACAGCTAGAAACATCCATTAATAATTAGGACATGGAATTTACAAAGTATGAATCAGAGCAAACTGGAAGTTGTCAAAAAAGAAATGCAACATTTGAAGATCGACATCCTAGACAATCATATGGTCTACTATGCTGGGAATGACAAATTGAGGAGTAATGCCATCACATTCATTGTCAAAAAGAGTATTTCAAGATCTATCCTGAAGTACAACACTCTCAATGATAGGATGATATCCATATGCCTACAAGGAAGACAGGAAACCCTGGTGGTATAGTGGCTAAGTGCTATGGCTGCTAACCAAAAGTCTGGTAGTTCAAATCCATCAGGCATTCCTTGGAAACTTTATGGGGCAGTTCTACTCTGTCCTATAGGGTCACTATGAGTCGGAATCGACTTGACAGCAATAAGTTTTTGTTTTTTTTTTACAAGGAAGACCAATCAATGCAATTATTATTCAAATTTAGGAACCAAAAAGGTAAGGAAATTGAAGATTTTAACCAACTTCTGCAGTCTTAAATTAATCAAAGATACAATCAAGATGCATTGATAATTACTGGTGATTGTAATGCAAAATTTGGAAACAAAGAAGAAGGATAGGTAGTTGGAAAATATGGCCTTGGTGATAGAAATGATGCCAGAGATCACATGACAGAATTTTGCAAGACCAATGATTTATTCGTAGCAAATACATTTTAACAACATAAACAGTGACTGTACATGTGGACCTCACCAGACTGAAAACGCAGGAATCAAATTGACTATATCTGTGGAAAGAGGCAATGGAAAAGATCATATTACCAGTTAGAACAAGGCCAGAGACGAACTGTGGAACAAACCATCAGTTGCTCACACGCAAATTCAAGCCAATGCTGAAGAGAATTAAAACAAATCCATGAGAGACAAAATATAACCTTGAATATATCCCACCTGAATTTGGAGACCATCTTCACAATAGATTTGACACACTGAATAGTAATGACTGAAGAGCAGACCAATTGTAGGATGACATCAAGGACATCATACACGAAGAAAGCAAAAGGCCATTAAAAAGACAAGAAAGAAAGAAAAGACCAAAATGGATGTCCGGAGAGACTTTGAAATTTGCTTTTGAATGTAGAGTAGATAAAGCAAATGGAAGAAATGATGAAGCAAAAGAGCTGAACAGAAAAATCTCGAATGACAGCTCAAGAAGACAAAGTATTGTAATGAAATGTGCAAAGACCTAGAGGTAAAAAACCAGAAGAGAAGAACATGCTTGACATTTCTCAAGCTGAAAGAACTGAAGAATACATTCAAGCCTCAAGTTGCAATACCGAAGGATCCTATGGGCAAAAAAATTGATGATGCAGGAAGCATCAAAAGATGGAAGAAAGACACAGAGTCCCTGTACCCAAAAAACTGGCCAACATTCAACCATTTCAGGAGGTAGCACATGGTCAAAAACCAATGGTACGGAAGAAAGAAGTCCAAGATGCCCTGAAGGCATTGATGGAAAACAAGGCTCCAGGAATTGACAGAATGCCAATTGAGATAATTTCAACAAACAGATGCAATGCTGAAAGCACTCACACATCTTTGCCAAGAAATTTGGAAGATAGCTACCTGGCCAAATGACTGGAAGAGATCCATACACTTGATCATTCCAAAAGAAAGATGATGCAACAGAATTATCAAACAATATAATTAATATCACACACAAGTAAAATTTTGCTGAAGATAATTCAAAAATCATTGCAGCAGTACATAAACAAGCCTGGTGTCCTTCTCCAGAGACTGATCCCTCCTGGTAGGTCCAAAATAAGTGAGACAAAGTCTCACCATCCTCGTTTTTAAGGAGCAAACCTTGGTGGTAATGCAGTGGTTAAGAGCTATGGCTGCAAGCCAAAATGTCGGCAGTTTGAATCTATCTGCTGCTCCTTGAATACCCTAAGGGACAGCACTACTGTCATATATGGTCCCTATGAATCAGAATCGACTCGATGGCAATTTTTTTTTTCTAGTTGTACTTCTTCTAGGACAGATTTGTTCATTCTTCTGGCAGTCCACGGTATATCCAATATTCTTCACCAACACCATAATTCAAATACATCAATTCTTCTTTGGTCTTCCTTATTCATTGTCCCGTTTTTGCATCCATATGAGGCAATTGAAAATGCCCTGTTAAAATAGGGTCAGAAGGAATCAGAATCAACTCAATGACACTTAACAACACAACAGACCACTATATATCAGGTTCAAAATTTAGAAACTTTTAAGTATTTTAAGTCTTTTCTGCTCTTCACAGCACCGGGTCTGACAACCTCCTGCACCCAAGTGGAATCTGGAGCCGGCCTAGAAGGGTACTTTCAAGCCACCTCTTTCTTTAGTAGAGTGTGATCTGAAACAGAAAGATGCTGCATGGCTGGTGACCCTGCTCTTGTACTACTTAAAACCTTAATTATTATTCTAGCTGCACTTACTTTAGGAGTTTTAATGAGTAGAAGAGCAGCAAAGATATTACAAGTGATGCCACACTTACTTACTTTTCAGAGTAAGTGGAATTTTCCTGAAGATAAAGAATGACATATTTGATGTAATATAATGAATATTTGATATGGGATGGGTGGGAAGCAATGTGTCTTGTGTGATTGCCTTTAGAATTAGACCCTTGCCGACATCTACATTCTCTCTGTGCAATTTATTCCATGTGTGTTTCCAAAGCTGGCATTTTAGGAAGGCTTCTCTTGAAGTACCGAGTTTCAGGACTGAAGACAGAAAGGTTTATATTTCCCTCAGAAATCCTGGGGAGAAATTCAGAAGGAAGATTTCAAAGCAGAGTCCTGGGCAGACCTTCCCAATGCAAGTCTTAACTAATAAACACTGGTAAGGCAGCTGCTCCTCTTAGAAAATTTAAATATTCACACTGTCACTGACTTCTGAACACAGAATGTTCGATTTATCTATGTGAAACCAACAGTGATATACATCACTCTGTAGTGAACTGTTGACAGGAAGTACCTCAAATACAAAAGTCTCCATGAAAAAGAGCATACCAAGTCTCAAGTCTAAACGCTGAATTGAGGAGAGGGTGTTATATACATGTGGGAGGACACAGTAAGTTGCACTTGACTTAGTCAATGGAAAGTCATTTGATTTGAGGTAATGGCACATAAATACCAGCTGCAGTTGAGTCCATTCCAACTCATGGTGACCGTGTTTGTTTTGGAATAGAACTATGCTTCATAAGGTTTTCAACGGCTGTGGCCTTTTGGAAGTAAATTGCCAGGACTTTCTTTTGAGACACAAATAAAAGGAATAGCTTTATATCTCATGTTTACATAAACCATATTTATATAATCACAATTAGAAATATTTGTAAAAGAAGAAAATAAAAACATTTAAAGGAAAGAAACACCTCTACTTCCTTTGTAAGGCTTCTTTCTTATAAAATCATTGTAATAGGAAGGCCATTCAGACATCTGATGAGAAAGAAAAATATTTACAGTAGAATGAAATAGATTTAGTGAGAAAGGAATGATGATCTCAACTGCTTTAGACTGGGTCCTAACAACAACTTATTGTTCTAAGTGTTTTACAAGCATTCTAAGTGTTTTATATGCATTTAATCATTTTTAATCCTTAAAACTACATTGTGATTTAGGTTCAATGATTTCCCCCATTGTTTAAATGGGAAAAATGAGGCACAGAGTTGTTAAGTAACTTGCCCACAATCGCACAGCTTGCAAATGGTGGGACCGAGAATCACACTAGGCAGACAGGCAGACTTTTCTCTTAACACCTGAGCTCAAGATCCTCTCTAGGGCAAAGAGAGCAACCAGACTCAGGGTCAGCTGACATGAGAAGCACACATGGGTTAACCTATTGAAGCTTATCTAACAATCCCACAGCAAAGACTTTCTAGGTATGGAAACTACGAGGAGAGGTAAGGTACACAAGACCACAGGGCTAATCTACAGTAAATCCAAGTCTCAAACTGAAACCTGTCTGTCCTTAAATTGCATGCTCTCCTACACTACTAGAAGCCTCTTCTCAGGATGCCAGGCAACCACCTCACTGTCCCTCACATACAAGAGTGCCTTTCCCTACTGGAAGGTGGAAAGTCCTTAACTGAAAGAAAGCAGTGCGCCAGATCATGGAACAACATAAGCCCACGAGGCAAAAGGCCACAAGCCAGGTCTGTGGTTTAGGTAACTTAATGCCAACTTTCACATTTTAAATGTGAATATTTAGTTTATGTATAAGCTAGGCACTTGCTTTTCCTCCCTCGTGTTTATACTTGTTTTGAACAACTTAGTCGTTATTAAAATTTTCACCTTAAGGCAAACTGTAGCCTCTAACAAACATTTTCAGTTGGCTCTAGTTTACCTGCCACTATCAATCAAACGTGTCTTCCGCATACTTTTCACAGGTGTCTGGGCTACTAGACCTAGAAAAAGGAGTCCCTTTGTTTGGAAAGATGTCTGATACACTGAGTCAATTAAAATCAGGGGAAAAAAAAGACAACTAAAGGTTAAAATAACATTCAACAGTTTATTCAGTATCATAACTACTGTGTTGTTAAGAACAAATCATACAATTATATTTTAGTCAATAGTTTGTCACTTGTAATCCATAGTAATTAAGGTAATTGACAAATATGGATTTTTATGTTTAAATATTTATATTAGTAATTTATACTTAACCAAAACAAACCAAACCCAGAGCCATCGAGTCAATTCCGACTCGTAGCGACCCTATACGTCAGGGTAGAACTGCCCCATAGAGTTTCCAAGGAGCGCCTGGTGGGTTCAAACTGCTGACACTTTGGTTAGCAGCCATAGCACTTAACCACTACGCCACCAGGGTTTCCAATTTATACTTAGAATGTGTAAATTAGGTATAAAGTATAAGTAATGTATGATCTGTTCTCCAGAAAGCACCTACTTACCACAGAGACTTGCTTATTCCACTCCTTCAATGCGTCCCTAAAGTAAATCTCCCCAATTCTGACTCATCCAGGGATGCCCTGTAGGCTAAAGGTATTGATCTGTACTTCAATCTAGTACAGGGTGGGATAAACAACTGAATTTGATGCTAATGAATGTGAAAAATGCACAAAAGTGATTTCGTTCCTAGCAAGGATATAAGACAATCCAGAGATTCCTGTTTGATTACAGTTCAGACATCTTTAAGTTTTTATTTACAGGATTTCACAAATTTCCTAACAAATTTTTTTCAAAAATCTTTTTTAAACTTCAAACCAATTCAAAGCAATAGGAAGTTTTAAGTTAGGTTAATTTGATGTATGTAATTACTTTAGCCCACTCAGATAAAGAGGGATTTAGCTTTGATTTAAAATCCTTCCTCAGCTTTGATAATATAGGCAGTCTTTTCTCTCCTATAACCCAATTTCTACTAGGCTGTTGACAACCTTGACATTTTTGAACATCCTGGTAGCTCAGTGATTAAGACCTTGGCTGCTAACCAAAAGGTCAACAGTTCGAATCCACAAGCGGCATCTCGGAAACTCTGTGCGATCGCTATGAGTTGGAATTGACTCGACTGCAACAGATTTTATTGCAAGTATATAAATGTGCAGGTTCACTTGAAAAGACTCAAAATCTGTTTAAATCATTTCAAGGAATTTAGATATAAATGGATCTCTTCATATTTTGAAAGCAGAAAATGATCATTGTTGTCATTTCATGTTTCCACAGAGCCTTCCTAGAAGATCACATCTATTCCTAAGCCTTCATCTCTATGTAGAAGGATGACAAATACATTTCCAACCAAGGTTTATCTCTAAGATCCAGACTCATACATCCAACAACTTCTTGAATATTTTCTGGACATTTCAAAGGTACTTCAAACTCAACATGCCCAAAACCAAATTCATGATTTCTCTTCACCACACCTGCTCCCTTCCAATGTTGCTTGTCTCAATTAATGGCATCACCATATAGCCCTTCGTGAAAGTCAGAAAAATAGAGTTGACCCTCCCTTCTCCCTCACTCCCTGTATCCTACCCAACTCCAAATTCCTTTAAATCTGTCTCCTAAATATCCCTTAATTTATTCCATTCTCCATTTATTCACTACTTTCACACCAGACTAGGCTATGATCTCAGATACTGTACTGCAAGGACTACTCAGCTGGTCTACCCACATGAGTTTGCTGTCTTCCCTACAGAAATATCCTTAAACCTCTTCAAAAGCTTTTAATTTCTATAACAATAAACATAAACTTCTTTAACAGAGCCCAAGCCCGTGCATGGTCTTGCCTGAAGATGCTATCCCCTCCTCTGCCCCCCAACCCCAGGAAAAAAAAAATGTTGCCTTGGAGTCAGTTGTGACTAATGTGTACTCCATGTGTTACAGAGTAGAACTTCTCCAGAGGGTTTTCTTGCTGTAATTTTTATAAATTGTTAGAGTTTTCTTCTGCAGTGCCACTGGGTGGGTTTAAACTGCCACCCCCCCTTTTTTTTAATTTTTATTGTGCTTTAAGTGAAAGTTTACAGATCAAGTCAGTCCACTCTCCCTCCTTGTGTCCATTCAGGCAGCTTTTGGGCCCCTCTGCCCTCTCATTTCCCCTGCAGACAGGAGATGTCAACACAGTCTCATGTGTCTACTTGATCCAAGAAGCCTGTTCTTCACCAGTATCATTTCCCATCCCATATTCCAGTCTGACCCCTGTCTGAAGAGTTGGTCCCACAAATGGTTCCTGTCTTGGGCTAACAGAAGGTCTGGGAATATTGACTTCTGGGGTCCTTCCAGTCCCACTGGCCATTAAGTCTGGTCTTTTTATGAGAATTTGGGGGCTGCATCCCATTGCCCTCCTGCTCCCTCCAGGGTTCTCTGTTGTGTTCTCTGTCAAGGTAGTCATCACGGTTGTGGCTGGGCACCATCTAGATCTTCTGGTCTCAGGTTGATGTAGTCTTTAGTTTATGAGGTCCTTTCTGTCTCTCTTTTTTTTTTTTTCTGTCTCTTAGGCTCATAATTACCTTATGTCTTTGGTGTTCTTCATTCTTCCTTGCTCCAGGTAGGTTGAGACCAATTGATGCATCTTAGATGGCTGCTTGCTGGCACTTAAGACCCCAGACACCACTCTCCAAAGTGGCATGCAGAATATTTTCTTAATAGATTTTATTACGCCAGTTGACTTAGATGTCCCCTGAAGCCATGGCCCCCAAACCCCTGCCTCTACTTTCCTGGCCTTTGGAACATTCAGTTTATTTAGGAATCTTCTTTGCTTTTGGTTTAGTCTAGTTGTGTTGACCTCTCCAGTATTGTGTGTTGTCTTTCCCTTCACCTAAAATAAAATTTATCTAATATAACCCCTCTCCCTCCCTCCCCCTCTCATAACCATCAAAGAATATTTTCTTCTCTATTTAAACTATTTCTCCAGTTCTTATAATAGTGGTCTTACACAATATTTGTCCTTTTGCAACTGACTAATTTTACTCAGCATAATGCCTTCTAGATTTCTCCATGTTCTGAAATGTTTCATGGATTCATCATTTTTCTTTATTGATGTGTAGTACTCCACTGTGTGAATATACCATAATTTATTTATCCATTCATCCATTGATGGGCACCTTGGTTGCTTCCAACTTTTTGCTATTGTAAACAGTGCTGCAATGAACATGGGTGTGTATAGTTCATGTAAAGGCTCTTATTTCTCTCGGATATATTCCAAGGAGTGGGATTGAATTGCCAACCTTTAGGTTAGTAGTGGAGCACAAACCATTTGTGCCACCTAGAGACCTTAGATGTTGTTCCAGTCTTCCTTTTCCCTGCTCTCCCTCGCTATCTATCTCAACCACAGCACTCTTACTTTCTTCCTCTCATACTTTCCTTTCTCTTGCCCACAGGTGTCTTTGCATAATTGTCTCTCAGCCTGGTAACCCTTCCCTCCTCATTTTGCCTGGTTAATTCCTGATCAGATTTGGATCTCAGCTGTGTTATTTCCTGATCAGTCTTTGGGTTTCAGCTGTGTCACTTCCTCCAGCACACCTTCTTTGGATCCCTTATCAAATTCCCTCATTAAAGGCACACACAGCACTTGAGGAGTTGCAATTTTATATTTGTTTGCACACTCTGATCAATGTCTGTCTTCCCTAACTAGACTCCAAACTCCATTAGGGCAGAAACCACACTGGGTGCAAGCTCATTTCTGCATTCCCAGTTTCCTAGCACAGGGCTTGACATATAGACACTCAGTAGATAGTTGATCACTAAAAGAATGAATGACCAGTAGTATTTTTACGTAAGGATTGTCTTTGCCAACATGAGATTAAAACATTGAAGTCTTTACACAATTTATGGTATAAAACAAAATATGTGGTTATAAACCTTAATAAATGCTTTCTGAACTAATATTGGCTCAACATCTTATAAGATCATTGCATTTCCTTGGGAGAGAACAGTGCCAAAATTTGACACAAGCCTGACTTTTGTGAGGCCTACTATACGATATGTTTAATTGTATCTACTAAAAATTTATAGAGCCATCAATCATTAATGAAACTAGAGAATATCTAGAAAATTCTTCCTGGGGTTTTCTGAAAGAGAATTAATCTCACTTCAAGGGGATGTTTTAGAATCACAAGTTTTTCTGAGCATTGGCAGCATGTTTGACATCTTTTAGCTGAGTAAATGCTTATTTATGCAACCACCTCAGGTGTCAGGTCACCAAAATGAGGACAAAAATCTTCCCAAACTCTCTAAACACACAAAACAAGAACATGTGACCAAAGAATGACAACAAAAATATTAGGCAGATAATGATTTTCAGGGTGAAAATTGCTGGTATTGATTTAGCTTTCAGCATAAACATACTGAGTCACATAAAAACAAATCCACTGTGCAGCATACTCACCTTGGCAACCCTATTCTAATGTACAGCAGAGGTGGGGAGAAGAGTACTATATTTATCTGCACCAAAAAAAAAAAAAAATCTTTTTAAGTGCATAATCAAATATATGTATATAAATCAATGTTCCGCACACTTCTGTAAAGAGAAACCACTTTTTATTTCCTCAAAAGGCTATAAATCATAAAGAAAAAAAAGTACTGTTGGTAGAGAAGAGATATGCACATGTGTGGCTCTGTGTGTGCTGTGTATGTAACAGTGTGTGTGTCTACGTGTGTGTCTAAAATAAAAGCAAAGGAAATCTGTCTCTGGAGCATGTTGATGATTCCAGCACATGCCACAAATCTCAGAGAAAGAGCACTGAGGGAACAGCTGACTCCACTGTGTACTGCCTGCAGACTCACCAAAGAATGTTCACATGCCAGGTGCATCATTGTGACTCGAAATTTCCACATAAATAAGGTGAAGATAAAATGTGCATACTCTAGCTTCATTACACAATAGCTGTTAAGAATGACCTGACAGACCAACTAATTATCCATACAGTTTAGGTGTTAATTAAGTATCTGAATGGAAGATATTTATCTCAGAGCACAGTAAATTATTGAACTCATTCAGTAAATTATTTGAACACATTTTAAGGAAAAAATTGCGACTTACCATAATCCATAGGTTCAAAAGAAAAGCTTCCTAGTATCTTATTTGCATGCTGTGCTGGAACCGATAGCAGTGTATTCTACCAAAATCTACTACACAAGGATTATATTTGCTCTTTTAAAAAAAAAAATTTTTTTTTAAATAGTTAAAGATTCTTTAACCAGACAAAATTTATATTGTACAAGCATCACTCCTCAAGAAATTGTATCAGTCTCTAATTAGAGTAGTTATGGATAAAGTCATATTTCTAAAGTAATTTAGGTATAGTGCAATAGGAAATTATGAAAAGTTTCCACTGTCTTTGTCTCCATTTCTTTTTTCCTGAACTATTTTAATAGCCCTCAATGGCACCCCTGAATCTGTTCTCTCCTTTCTATTCTGCACTCTGAACTCTTCCTGTAATAAACTCTGATTTTACCAGCCCCTTATTAGGGTCATTGATATTTTCCCTTTGTCTTCATCTGAATTCAAAGCTTCCTGAGATCTGGTGCAGACCTGTGCCTCCTCCTCTCTCTGTGACTCTAATCACCCTCCAACCAATTTCTACTTGCCTATCTCTGAATGTGCCCTGTTTTTTATTATAGTTTCTAGTGTTCAATTTTTTTTCATCCATTTAGACTCAATTCAAACTGTACTTCATGCACTAAAGACTTAATGATTGCTCATGTCAGAAGTAACCTCACTCTTCCATAATCCTTTAGCATTTTAAACCAATTAATAAACATTTATTGAGTGATGGTGAAGTGTACTTAAAGATCCTTTACCTTCTCAGACATTGGAGTCTGGTAAGGGGTAAAAGACAAGAAACTGATGTTCACAATCTACTAGAACATGTATTATGATAATAGGCTGCAAGAAATACTAGACTACTAGGAGAATACAAAGGATCTAAATCAGATTTAAAGATAAAGGCTGTGCAGAGGATGGGATTCTTTAGCCAATTTTTAATGAACAAGCTGTACTCACCTAGATACAATAAAGGAATGACAGCTTAGGAGGTGGGCACAGTATATGTGGATCACAGAGGCATGGAAACATGACTCTTTCACAGAACAGTAAGCATGTTTGCAGGAGAGAAGCATGAGTGCCCAGGAAGTTTTGGAAAAATATTTAGGCAGAGAGCAAGTTACACATTTCCTTGGTGCTCAGTAAGGGTGTCTTAACCTTATCCTTGTCTTAGTTATCCACTACTGCTATAACAGAAATACCACAAGTGGACAGCTTTAACAAAGAGAAATGTATTCTCTCACAGTTTCGGAGGCTAGAAATCTGAATTCAGGGTGCCAGCTCTGGGGGAAGGCTTTCTGTCTCTGACAACTCTGGAGGAAGGGCCTTGTCATCAATCTTCCCCTGGTCTAGGAGTTCTTCAGTGCAGGGACCTCAGGTCCAAAGGATGTGTTCTGGTCTCAGCTTTTCTTTCTTGGTGATAGGAGGTTCCTCTCCTCTCTGCTTGCTTCTTTCTTTTATATCTCAAAAGACACTGACTCAAGATACAACCTAATCCTGTAGATTGTGCCTTGCCTCATTAACATAACTGCCTTTAGTTCTGCCTTATTAACATCATAGAGGCTAGGATTTACAACACAAAAGAAAATTACATCAGATCACAAAATGGAGGACAACCACACAATACTGGGAATCATGGCCTAGCCAAGTGGATACACATTTTGGGGGGACACAATTCAATCCATAACAATCCTGAAAGATATCAGAACACATTAAAAGATACAAAGAAATGGATTTTCTTATAGGATATTTACATTTTACAAACATTACTCTGGCAGGAACATGAACAAATGATCAGAAGTTAGCTACAGAAAGAGATGAGTTAGAGCAGTGGTTTTCAACCTGGCATGAAGTCTTCTCCCAAGGGACGTTTGGCCATGTCTGGAGACATCATTGGTTGTAACAACTGGCAAGGGGTGGTACTGGCAGCTAGTGGGTAGAGGTGATAGATATTGCTAAACACCCTACAATGCACAGAAGAGTCCCCCATGACATTATCCTGCCCAAAATGGTGAGGTAGGAAAGCTATGAGCTAGAAACTGGCTTAATTTTCAAGCAGTGAGGTGTGGTATTGACTTTGGTGGCTGTATGGAACATTGATTGAAGCCTGCAAGAGTGGAAGAACTATTGCAGAGCCCAGGAAAAATGAAATGATGGAGACTGAGAAAAGGGGAACAGAAAGTAGGAGTTGACACAACTGAAAACAATTAAAAGGGTGTCAGAGAAACCCAGAGGAGGGGGGCCAAGATGGCGGACTAGGTGGACGCTCCCGCGGATCCCTCTTGCAACAAAGACTCGGAAAAACAAGGGAATCGATCACATACATAACAATCTATGAACTCTGAACAACAAGCACAGACTTAGAGACGGAGGACGAACAAATACGGGCAGACAGCGACTGTTTTCAGAACTAGGAGCCAGCGCACCAGGCAGGTGACCTTCGGAGCTCGATCTGGGGCAGAGCCCAGGGGGGCAGACGGCACAGAAAGGGGGCCCACCCCTTCCCCCCCGAACCCATCCCGGGAGGAAGCCTAGCAGGTTGGCGCGGGCGGCGTAGGGGCGCAGCCGGAGGGAGAAACACCCGGGAGGCAGTGACTGATCTGAGAGGGGGGAGAACAGCGTCCCAGCTGGGGTGCCCTGCTGTCCGCCGGGAGTTAGGCGAGAAGCCGACGGGGCGCGCGCGGGGGGGGGGGGTCAGCTGTGTTTCCCTGGGGTGACCCCAGGGCGGGGCCCACGCGTTCGTGCGGGAGGACGCGCACCCAGTCCGCGCGTGTGGCACGGCACACCAGAGGGAGAAATCCCCGGAGGTGTCTGGTCTCAAAACAGGGAAAGCAGCATCCCAGACGGGGAGCCATTCCGCTGCGATCTGGGCACGCGCGCGCGCGCGGGCGGGGCATGAGCGCGGGGTCCATTTTTATTACCCTGAATTGACCCAGAGGGCGGGAACACCTGGTCGTGCGAGTGACGCCCTCCCAGTTTGCGCGAGAGGTGCGGCACACTGGAAGGAGAAGTCCCCGGGAGGAACTGATTGGTCCCAAAGCGCAGAAAGTAGCATCCCAGACAAAGTGCCGCCCTGCTGGGGCTTGGGCGCGTGCACGAGCGGGCCGTGAGCGCGGAGTCCATTTTTATTGCCCTGAATTGACCCAGGGGGCAGGCCCACCTGGCCGTGCGGAGGAACTGATTGGTCCCAAAGCGCAGAAAGTAGCATCCCAGACAGAGTGCCACCCTGCTGGGGCTTGGGCGCGTGCGGGCGGGGCGTGAGCGCGGAGTCCATTTTTATCGCCCTGAATTGACCCAGGGGGCGGGCCCACCTGGCCGTGCGGAGGAACTGATTGGTCCCGAAGCGCAGAAAGTAGCGTCCCAGACGGGGTTCCGTCCTGCTGGGGCTTGGGCGCGCGCACGAGCGGGGCGTGAGCACGGAGTCCATTTTTATTGCCCTGAATAGACCCTGGGGGCGGGCCCACCCGTTCGTGCGGGAAACGCCCACCCAGTGCCCACGAGCGGTGCCGCGCACCGGAGGAAGTCCCCAGGAGGAAGGGACTGGTTTCCGAGCAAGGAAAGCAGTGTCCTAGCCAGGGACCCGTCCAGCCCGGATTTTGGCAAACGGGGGCGGAGCGTGAACGTGGTGTTCAGCTCTATATTCTGTGGTGCTACACTCCTAGCTCTCAGATCCCTCCCCCACCCTCCCCAGGCGAGCCCATTAACATCCGAATACCCGGAGCCAGAGAGAGAATTCAGATAGGGATCTGACTGCATTTTTTTTTAGCTGACTACTTGGAAAATCTAGTTTCCCAGTGATGGCTCGGAGACAGCAGTCCATATCAAACCACATAAAGAAACAGACCATGACAGCTTCTCCAACCCCCCAAACAAAAGAATCAAAATCTTTCCCAAATGAAGATACAATCCTGGAATTATCAGATACAGAATATAAAAAACTAATTTACAAAATGCTTAAAGATATCACGAATGAAATTAGGATAAATGCAGAAAAAGCCAAGGAACACACTGATAAAACTGTTGAAGAACTCAAAAAGATTATTCAAGAACATAGTGGAAAAATTAACAAGTTGCAAGAATCCATAGAGAGACAGCATGTAGAAATCCAAAAGATTAACAATAAAATTACAGAATTTGACAACGCAATAGAAAGTCAGAGGAGCAGACTCGAGCAATTAGAATGTAGACTGGGACTTCTGGAGGACCAGGGAAACAACACCAACATAGCTGGAAAAAAATCAGATAAAAGAATTAAAAAAAATGAAGAAACCCTAAGAATCATGTGGGACTCTATCAAGAAGGATAACTTGCGAGTGATTGGAGTCCCAGAACAGGGAGGGGGGACAGAAAACACAGAGAAAATAGTTGAAGAACTCCTGACACAAAACTTCCCTGACATCATGAAAGAAGAAAGGATATCTATCCAAGATGCTCATCGAACCCCATTTAAGATTGATCCAAAAAGAAAAACACCAAGACATATCATCATCAAACTTGCCAAAACCAAAGACAAACAGAAAATTTTAAAAGCAGCCAGGGAGAAAAGAAAGGTTTCCTTCAAGGGAGAATCAATAAGAATAAGTTCAGACTACTCAGCAGAAACTATGCAGGCAAGAAGGGAATGGGACGACATATACAGAGCACTAAACGAGAAAAACTGCCAACCAAGGATCATATATCCAGCAAAACTCTCTCTGAAATATGAAGGAGAAATTAAGATATTTACAGATAAACACAAGTTTAGAGAATTTGCAAAAACTAAACCAAGACTGCAAGAAATGCTAAAGGAGATTGTTTGGCCTGATGACCAATAATATCAGGTACCAGCACAATACAAGGTCACAAAACAGAACGTCCTGATATCAACGCAACTCAAACAGAGAAAGCACAAAAACAAACAAATTAAGACTAATTCTAAAAAATAAATAAATAAACAAAATAATACACACAACAGGAAATCATGGAAATCAATAGCTAAACGATCAAAATAATCAAAAAGAGGGACTAAATATAGGAGGCATTGAACTGCCAGATGGAGAGTGATACAAGGCGAAATAGAAGGATACAAGTTAGGGTTTTACTTAGAAAAATAGGGGTAAATAAAAAGGTAACCACAAAAAGGAATATCAATTCCATAACTCAAGAAAAAAGCCAAGAAAAACGTAACGACTCAATAAACACAAAGTTAAACATTATGAAAATGAGGATCTCACAAGCTACTAAGAAAAACGTCTCAGCACAAAAAAGCATGTGGAAAAATGAAATGGCCAACAACACACATAAAAAGGCATCAAAATGACAGCACTAAAAACTTACTTATCTATAATTACGCTGAATGTAAATGGACTAAATGCACCAATAAAGAGACAGAGAGTCACGGACTGGATAAAAAAACACGATCCATCTATATGCTGCCTACAAGAGACACACCTTAGACTTAGAGACACAAACAAACTAAAACTCAAAGGATGGAAAAAAGTATATCAAGCAAACAATAAGCAAAAAAGAAGAGGAGTAGCAATATTAATTTCTGACAAAATAGACTTTAGACTTAAATCCACCACAAAGGATAAAGAAGGACACTATATAATGATAAAAGGGACAATTGATCAGGAAGACATAACCATATTAAATATTTACGCACCTAATGACAGGGCTGCAAGATACATAAATCAAATTTTAACAGAATTGAAAAGTGAGATAGACACCTCCACATATATAGTAGGAGACTTCAACACACCACTTTCGGAGAAGGACAGGACATCCAGTAAGAAGCTCAATAGAGACACGGAAGACCTACTTACAACAATCAACCAACTTGACCTCATTGACTTATACAGAACTCTCCACCCAACTGCTGCAAAATATACTTTTTTTTCTAGCGCACATGGAACATTCTCTAGAATAGACCACATATTAGGGCATAAAACAAATCTTTGCAGAATCCAAAACATCGAAATATTACAAAGCATCTTCTCAGACCACAAGGCAATGAAGCTAGAAATCAATAACAGAAAAACTAGGGAAAAGAAATCAAATACTTGGAAAATGAACAATACCCTCCTGAAAAAAAGACTGGGTTATAGAAGACATCAAGGAGGGAATAAGGAAATTCTTAGAAAACAACGAGAATGAAAATACTTCCTATCAAAACCTCTGGGACACAGCAAAAGCAGTGCTCAGAGGCCAATTTATATCGATAAATGCACACATACAAAAAGAAGAAAGAGACAAAATCAGAGAACTGTCCCGACAACTTGAGCAAATAGAAAGTGAGCAACAAAAGAATCCATCAGGCACCCGAAGAAAACAAATAATAAAAATTAGAGCTGAACTAAATGAATTAGAGAACAGAAAAACAATTGAAAGAATTAACAAAGCCAAAAGCTGGTTCTTTGAAAAAATTAACAAAATTGATAAACCATTGGCTAGACTGACTAAAGAAAAACAGGAAAGGAAACAAATAACCCGAATAAGAAACGAGAAGGACCACATCACAACAGAACCAAATGAAATCAAAAGAATCATATCAGATTACTACATAAAATTGTACTCTAACAAATTTGAAAACCTAGAAGAAATGGATAAATTCTTGGAACAACACTACTTACCTAAACTAACACATACAGAAGTAGAACAACTAAATAGACCCATAACAAAAAAAGAGATTGAAATGGTAATCAAAAAACTCCCAACAAAAAAAAGTCCTGGCCCAGATGGCTTCACTGCAGAGTTCTACCAAACCTTCAGAGAAGACTTAACACCATTACTATTGAAGGTATTTCAAAGTATAGAAAAAGACGGAATACTACCCAACTCATTCTATGAAGCCACCATCTCCCTGATACCAAAACCAGGTAAAGACATTACAAAAAAAGAAAATTTTAGACCTATATCCCTCATGAACATAGATGCAAAAATCCTTAATAAAATTCTAGCCAATAGAATCCAACAACACATCAAAAAAATAATTCACCCTGATCAAGTGGGATTTATACCAGGTATGCAAGGCTGGTTTAATATCAGAAAAACCATTAATGTAATCCATCACATAAATAAAACAAAAGACAAAAACCACATGATCTTATCAATTGATGCAGAAAAGGCATTTGACAAAGTCCAACACCCATTTATGATAAAAACTCTCACCAAAATAGGAATTGAAGGAAAATTCCTCAACATAATAAAGGGCATATATGCAAAGCCAACAGCCAATATCACTCTAAATGGAGAGAACCTGAAAGCATTTCCCTTGAGAACGGGAACCAGACAAGGATGCCCTTTATCACCGCTCTTATTCAACATCGTACTTGAAGTCCTAGCCAGGGCAATTAGGCTAGACAAAGAAATAAAGGGTATTCAGATTGGTAAGGAGGAAGTAAAGCTATCACTATTTGCAGATGACATGATCGTATACATGGAAAACCCTAAGAAATCCTCCAGAAAACTACTGAAACTAATAGAAGAGTTTGGAAGAGTCTCAGGATATAAAATAAACATACAAAAATCACTTGGATTCCTCTACACCAACAAAAAGAACACCGAAGAGGAAATAACCAAATCAATACCATTCACAGTAGCCCCCAAGAAGATAAAATACTTAGGAATAAATCTTACCAAGGAAGTAAAAGACCTATACAAAGAAAACTATAAAACTCTGCTACAAGAAATTCAAAAGGACACGCTTAAATGGAAAAACATACCCTGCTCATGGATAGGAAGACTCAACATAGTAAAAATGTCTGTTCTACCAAAAGCCATTTATACATACAACGCACTTCCAATCCAAATACCAATGTCATACTTTAAGGGAATAGAGAAACAAATCACTAACTTCATATGGAAAGGAAAGAATCCCCGGATAAGCAAAACATTACTGAAAAAGAAGAAGAAAGTGGGAGGCCTCACCCTACCTGATTTCAGAACCTATTATATAGCTACAGTAGTCAAAACAGCCTGGTACTGGTACAACAACAGGCACATAGACCAATGGAACAGAATTGAGAATCCAGATATAAATCCATCCACGTATGAGCAGCTGATATTTGACAAAGGACCAGTGTCAGTCAATTGGGGAAATAATAGTCTTTTTAACAAATGGTGCTGGCATACCTGGATATCCATTTGCAAAAGAATGAAACAGGACCCATACCTCACACCATGCACAAAAACTAACTCCAAGTGGATCAAAGACCTAAACATAAAGACTAAAACGATAAAAATCTTGGAAGAAAAAATAGGATCTACCCTAGGAGCCCTAATACAGGGCATAAACAGAATACAAAACATTACCAAAAATGATGAAGAGAAACCCAATAACTGGGAGCTCCTAAAAATCAAACACCTATGCTCATCTAAAGACTTCACCAAAAGAGTAAAAAGACCACCTACAGACTGGGAAAGAATATTCAGCTATGACATCTCAGACCAGCGCCTGATCTCTAAAATCTACATGATTCTGTCAAAACTCAACCACAAAAAGACAAACAACCCAATCAAGAAGTGGGCAAAGGATATGAACACACATTTCACTAAAGAAGATATTCAGGCAGCCAACAGATACATGAGAAAATGCTCTCGATCATTAGTCATTAGAGAAATGCAAATTAAAACTACGATGAGATTCCATCTGACACCAACTAGACTGGCATTAATTCAAAAATCACAAAATAATAAATGTTGGAGAGGCTGCGGAGAGACTGGAACTCTCATACACTGCTGGTGGGATTGTAAAATGGTACAACCACTGTGGAAATCCATCTGGCGTTATCTTAAACAGTTAGAAATAGAACTACCATACAAACCAGAAATCCCACTCCTCGGAATATACCCTAAAAATACAAGACCCTTCACACAAACAGATATATGCACACCCATGTTTATTGCAGCTCTGTTTACAATAGCAAAAAGCTGGAAGCAACCAAGATGTCCATCAACGGACGAATGGGTAAATAAATTGTGGTATATTCACACAATGGAATACTACGCATCGATAAAGAACAGTGACGAATCTCTGAAACATTTCATAACATGGAGGAATCTGGAAGGCATTATGCTGAGCGAAATGAGTCAGTTGCAAAAGGACAAATATTGTATAAGACCACTATTATAAGATCTTGAGGAATAGAAAAAACGGAAAAGAACACATACTTTTGTGGTTACAAAGGGGGGAGGGAGGGAGGGAGGGAGGGAGAGGGCTTTTTATTGATCAATCTGTAGATGGGAACTGCTTTGGGTGAAGGGAAAGACAACACTCAAAACAAGGAAGGTCAGCCTAATTGGACAGGATTAAAAGTAAAGAGGTTTCCGAGATAAAATGAAAGCTTCAAAGGATAGCGAAGCAGGGGCTGGGGTCTGGGGAACTTGGTTTGAGAGGACTTCTAAATCAATGGGCAAAACAATTCTATTATGAAAACACTCTGCATCCCACTTTGAATTGTGGCACCTGGGGTCCTAAATGCCAACAAGCAGCCATCTAAAATACATTAATTGGTCTCAACCCACCGGGAGCAAAGGCAAAGGAAGAACACCAAGGTCACACGACAACTAAGAACCCAAGAGACAGAAAGGGCCACTTGAACCAGAGACCTACAATATCCTGAGACTAGAAGAACAAGTTGGTGCCCGGCCACAATCGATGTCTGCCCTGTCAGGGAGCACAAGAGACAACTCCTGAGGGAGCAGGAGACCAATGGGATACAGACCCCAAATTCTCATTAAAAGACCACACCTAATGGTATGATTGCGACTAGAGGAATCCCAGAGACAATGCTCCCCAGAACTTCTGATGGCACAGGACAGGAACCAACCCCGAAGACAAATCATCAGGCATGAAAAGGACTGGTCAGTGGGGGGGAGAGAGATACTGATGAAGAGCGAGCTAATTAAATCAGGTGGACACGGGAGAGTGTGTTGGCAACTCTTGACTGGAGGGGGGATGGGAAGATAGAGAGAGATGGAAGAAGGTAAAATTGGCACGAAACGAGAGACTGTAAGGGCTGACTCAATAGGGGGAGAGCAAGTGGGAGAAGGGAGTAAGATGTATGTAAACCTACATGTGACAGACTGATTGGAATGGTAAATGTTCACTTGAAGCTTAATAAAAATTAAAAAAAAAAAAAAAAAAAGGGTGTCAGAGAAGAAAGGAGTGACTTCATAGAAGTAAACTGAGCAAGACCCAGAAAAAGTGGGAAGGGGTAGGGTGGTATTCAAAAAACAATTGGGAGACATCATTTCAAACAGGTTTGGAAGAAAGGGAAAAACGGGCAGAAAGGAATAACAGTCTGTTTGTGGTGAGCAAAACTAACAGGGCGTCTGTTACCTATTGCCCCCAGTTTTCTCCTTACAGTAGAAAGCAAAATCAACTACTAAATGTAAGAGAAATGCATGAACTACTGATAGAGGAGCACATTTTGAATAGTCACTACAGCAAGTAAGATAAGAAATTTAGATCATTTTTATCATCACTGATCACGTTTTAGTGCTTTTCTTACTTGACTTTTCAACAGCAATCAACCAGTTGGTAACTTCTTTCTCCTCAATATACTTCCCTCACTGGTTCCCAGACCCAGCACTCTCTTAGATTTCTCCTCCCTCACTAGTCACTTCTTCTTAGGCTCTTTCACTGTGATGTTCTAGTTTACCAACTTCTGTGTGTACTTCCCTGAGGCTCAAAGCTGAGGTTTCTTCCCTTGTCTACACTCAGGGCCGTCCGGTCTCACAGCTATAAACACATATGCATGCCAACAGCACCAAAATCACACAGCTGGCCCAGATGACTCTCTCAGCTCTAGACTCACATGCCAGCTGCCTACCGACACACCCATGTGGCTTCCTAGCAGTCATCCCAAATGTATCATGTGCCAATGTGCAATCCACAGCTCATTCTTCCCACAGTCTCTCCTCTCCCAGCTGATGACACTTCCTTCTAGTTTCATAGACCAAGAATCTTGGCAACATCCTTGACTTCTCTCTCTCTCCAAAACACCCCATCCCTGTGATTAGTTTCAAAGTATACACAGAGTCTGCACGCAGTCATAATCTATACAGTACCGTCCCTGGTCTGAGCCACCACCATCTCTGGCCTGATTCATATCAAAAGCATCCTAACTACTTTCTTGCATCCACCCTGCCTGGCCACAATCTCTTTTCCATATCACAGTCAGAAGGATGCAGAAGACATGGTCAGAGTGATCACTTTAAACCTGTCATATCAACTATGTCATCTCTTTCTTCAAAATTCTCTAGGGTTCACTCGGAATAAAATGCAAACCACTCACAATGGTACAAAGCAACTTCCTCATTCTGATTGACAAGGCCCTGTGATATCCAGGCCTTCTCTGTTACTGCCCTTATCGCCCACCACATCTGTATCACTGCATATCCTTTACCACAGCTGGCATTCTCCTTGTGACCCTGTGTCTTTGCAGGGACTATGCTCCCAGGCATATATAAGGCTGCTTCCTCATCTCCTTGAGTCTTTGACCAAATGCTGCCTTCTCAATGAGGCTCCCTCTGACCCTTCCTATTTAAAATTGCAGCCACATGCCCACTTTCTGTCATTGCTAACCACCCTCCCTCCCCTGGGCCTGCAAATACATTTTGTATTCTTTGCCATAGATTTTCATAATTCTATGCAATATACTTATTCTGCTTGTTGTGTGTCTTCCCACTAGAAGGTACCTTTCACGATGGTAGGGATCATTATATGTTTTATTCCGTGATACAGTTAAACTGTGGAGTCCTGGCAGGCAAAAGGCAGTCAGTAAAACTTCTAAGTTAATCTGGAAAATGACATTATTATCTATACTGCAGGACACTGCCAAGATTACAGAAAATGTACAAAAGACCCTTACCACAGAGTTTCAGAAAAAAAAGGCAAGGTCGCCTATTAAGAGCAAGGGAAATATTAGATATAATGTCAAGGGGCACATTTGGAAGAGTCATTAAAGCCAGTAAGCAAAAGAGCTCAGGGTCATTCCAAGATCATTGCTAAAGCCATGGTCAATTCTTAGTTTTCAATTTCATTGATCCATTAACAGCACTAAGCCCAGCGAGTAGCTCCCTCATCCTTGTTCCAGGACATCACACTCTTGATTTTCCACCTACCCTAACACTATATTCACAAATGTTATCAAAATTATTTGAAGGGTCTATCTGAGGTTGGAGATGAATTTTTGAGATTCAAAACTGTGCAGCTATGTAATTTTATGATGTTATCCAGCATGGTAGAGCAGAATGTAGAAATAAAAACAAAATAGAAGTTTAGACTAATCCACATTTAAGTTTGAACGACAAGAGAAGCATAGAACGACAGAACATAGAATAAAGCGTATGAGGGAAAATAACTATAGACTACAGCCAGGATGGATGGAATGTAGAAGGAAAGGGATGGATTTGTGATAAGACGGAATAGTCCAGGGAAGGGAGGTCTGGGCAGTGACCTAAGAAAATACAGAACATTTCCATAGCATTTCGGAATTCAAGATTCTATGGTAGGAGCAGCTCTGGAACATTACAAGGCCCAGTGTGTAAGGACGGGGTCAGTGCTAACATACAGACAAGAGTGGCTGGCATTGCAGAGATCACAGACTGAAAAAGCTCCCTATTACTTCTGTGGCAGGGTTTCCTATGCTCTAGGAAGACTATCATATTTTCATAGAGTGATGACTCTGAAGAAGTTGATGTGCTGGGTGCTGGGGAGATGTGAGTGGTAATTAGCTTAAAGAATATACGTTGCTGTTGTTAGTTGCTGTCAAATGGATTCCAATTCATAGCAACCTCACATGTGCTGAGTACAAGTGCTACATATGGTTTTCAAGCCTGTGACCTTTCGGAAGCAGACTGCCAGGCTTGTCTTCTGAAGTGACTCTGAATGAGTTCGAACCACCAATTTTCCAGCTAGTAGTTGAGCCACATAGCCATTAAAATATATAGTAAGATAAGTGTCAGATAAGAAGGGTCAAGAGCTAGAGGATTAAATGAAATGTGAACACAAAAAGGCTTTGTGACAAATTGTCTGAGATGGATCTTAAGGGACAGAGGGCTTCCAACAGTCTAAGTGGAGGAAGAATGATGAGGACATAGGAAAAAATGCAAAGAATATAAAAGAATATATGAACAAAGGAAAATATGGGTTTCCTATACATGTGGATGAGGAAGGAGGAGAAGAGATAAATCTGAAAGGTAGATTTAGACTGTACCTTGATTGGTTACTATGAGTCACAGTCTACTCAACAGCAATGGGGCTGTGATTGACCCCTCCACTACCCATCTATCAGTTTGTCATACTGTGGAGCTGCGATGGTGGAAGCTATGTCACCACTATTTCAAATACGAGCACAGTTACCCATGGTTAACAGGTTTCAGAGGAATTTCCAGACTAAGAACGAGTAAGAAGAAAGGCCTGGGAATCTATTGCTGAAGATTAGCCAATAAAAACCCTATGGAAGGCAGGGCCAAGATGGCAAAATAGTCAGACACTTTGTGTTTTCCTTCTTACAACAAATACCTGAAAAAACAAATGAATCAAATATATGTGACCATCTCGGAACCCTAAGCATCAAAGACAAAGCTGAACAATCAGACTGAGTAATAGGTGGAAGGAGAGACAATTCAAAAACAGCAGAAATGGGGAATTACAGATCATCGGATCACCAGCATCTTGCTAGCTAAATCTGCACAGCCCAGATATACTGAAGCAAGCAGCAGCACCCCAAGTCAAAATCCACCCCATCTGGTGGAGCTAGGCAGGAGTGACTCTCCATGTAACTCCAGAACCAAATAGAAGTGACATCAAACCTGAGAAAGTTAAGCATATGCTCCCAACCCACCGTAGGTTCCCACAGTACCTGTACCAGATCGCCATGGGCCAAGGAGCACTCCCTCCCCTTCATGCATTCCAATCCCTGCTCCGACACCAGTCCGGTGGCATTCGACACCACCACAACCCCTAAGCCAGGAACTCACAGCCTCAGTCCAGAGGCACCTGCCCCTTTGCCCAGCCATAGGCACAGAGGGTCCACAGGCCTGCAGTGGCCTCTACCTGCTCCTATCACTGGCACCAGTGCCTTGCTGACCAACTCAGCAAAGAACCCATACATTGGCATAAGGTGGGCAGATATCCCAGCTGAAACCAATTTTCACCAGCAGCAGCCAAGAGGGAGCTGAAGATCTGTGAAATTCAACACTGCCCCACCCCCTAAACCTGTAGCTCTGGGCCCAGTCTGAGGCTCCTGCCCCTTAGCCTAGCCACTGGTACAAGAGGTCCACAGACTTGCAGAATTCTTCATCCCAGCAGATCACCCACATCAGTGCCTTGCTCTCCAACCCAGCACAGCACACCCTCATTAGGGCAAAATAAGCAAGGCTCCCAGCTGAAGCCCATTTTCACCTGCAGCAGCCAAGTGGGAGCCGCAGATCTGTAGATTCGACACCACCCCACACCCTAAGAAGGGGCCTCAACCACTCACGCAGAGGCCCAGAAAGCTGACAGTACTACCCACTCCATCCTGCCCCCCACAACAGGGACCTGACCAATGGCATCCACCAGTGCCTCCAGCAGATGGCACTAGGTAGCCAAAGACTGGCTGCACTACTCCCCACTACAGGATCTAGCAGACAGGGTCACAACCTTCATTCAGGCACCCAGGGTCACCTGACAGCCCCTTGCCTTGTCCCACACATCATCCCCCACTGCTACCAGAGACCTTTGCCTGCTCCAAACAACCTTACACAACCTTGCCTACCCAGGACTGTAGGTGGGAGTCTCTGCACCACACACTCTGTGACTGACAACCTGGGCATCTTAACCTCAACCATCCAGCAAGCAGGGGACCACACAAAAACACCCAACCCAACAACCACAGTTAACACCACCTGTACCCACTACCAGGTGACCAGCAAAACAGAAATATTCCCTCACCAAAAACATCACCTAACTCCTCAGCAGCTGCACCAAAACAGTGATCACAGTCCCAGGCTCACACATGTAGTAGCTACTCTGATCACTTGGAGACAGGAGGTGAGAGCTTCAGCATGACCAAATTAATGACCAGAGTGGCAGAAATGCTCAGTCTACTTGGATATATCAAAACAAAGCAAAACAAAAATTCAGGATGCAGTAAACAAATATAAAACAAAAAAAGAGGGAGGCAGGACCAAGATGGCTGACTAGGTAGAAGCTACCTCGAATCCCTCTTACAACAAAGACTTGGAAAAACAAGTGAATCAATCACATACATGACAATCTACGAACCCTGGCCATCAAACACAGATCAAAAGAGTTGACCTGAGTGACAGAGACTGAGAACGAACAACCACAGGGAAGCAGAGACTGTTTTCAGAGCCTGGAGCCAGCGTCCCAGTCAGGAAACTTTGGCGCCGGGCTTTGGACTGGGCACAGGGGAGCTGAGCACGGCATCCTGAGGTGGCACAAACACGGGACGCAGCCCTAGCCCCCAGAAGTGACCTCGGGGGAAGCCCAGCCTGTGCACACAGGCAGCGCAGTGACGTGGCTGACAGAAGAAGAAGTCACTGGGAGGCAGTGACTAGTTTTGAAGCCTGGAGTGCAGCTTCCCAGCCGGGGAACCTTGGTGCTGGGCTTTGGACTAGGAGTGGAGGAACTAACCACAGCTTCTGAGACAGCACAAGCACAGGACGTGGGCCTGACCCTCGGGGGCTATCTCTACCCAGCCAGTGCACACAGTCAACACGCCTCTCGGAATCTCAGATAAAACAGTAATCCCAAGCAAGATAAGTAACTTTGTCTATATTCCAGGGTGCTACTCTCTCCTCCTATTTATCTGAACCCTCCTGTCTCCTTCCCGGGTGGCTTCATTAACATTGGAATTTCCTGAGCCAGAGAGTGAAGTGTGCTGTGGTTTTTCTTTTCTTTCTTTTTTTTTGGCCTTTTCCTAACCCATTGTCCTGGCCTGAGAGAAGCAGCTACAAAAAAACAAGGGACCAAAAATCCTTCCCTAATTGGACTAAAAACACAGAACCAGCTCCAGCCAAACATACGTGATCCAGTCTTGGGCTTTCATCCCTTTTATATTGCAAAGGCAAATCTGATATGGATCTGACTGTAATTGTTTTAGCAGATTACTGGAAAGAAAAGTTTCCCAGGTCTGATATCTCTGCTTATTCAATAGAGCCCTCACTGACCCACAATGGGGAACTGAGGGTTGAAGCTCCCCCCAGACCACCTAGCCTCCTGCCTTAGGGGTCTAAGGAGGGTGACACCTACCAATCTGTAGAGGTACTTGCATTGGGGGCCTAAGGTACACCTGCAGAGCCCACCCACCAAAGTGCTTTAGGAATACAGGCACACCTACCTCACTGGCACTTGGGGGAAGCCTGTCAGCATCCAGCCCCACCCCTGGAGTGTGAACCCCTGCTTCTACTAGAATCTGGCGCACAAAACTATCACCACTACTTCTCTAGGTGGATAGGTGACAGTCTGCACCACACACTTGATGACCCAAAATCAGATTCTACTCAAGAATAGTGAATGGACTCAGGCTTATACATCTGGTAACAGCCCAAACCAGCTGGTAATAGGACATAAGTGATTCAAGGGCTACAATAATCAAGACAGCGCGATCTAGTAGCCCATCTACAAGTATTGAAAGAAAACAAAACAAGATATGACTCAGGGAAAAAATATAGAATAAATCACTACAATATCTTAGAGATGGCTCGGAGACAGCAGTCGATATCAAACCACATAAAGAAGCACACCATGATTGCTTCTACAACTCCCCAAATTAAGAATCAAAATCTTTCCCAAATGAAGATACAATCCTGGAATTGCCAGATGCAGAACATAAAAAAATAATTTACAGAATGCTTCAAGACATCAGGGATGACCTCCAAAATGAAATAAGACAATCCACAGAAAAAGCCAAGGAACACACTGGTAAAGCAGTGGAAGAAATCAAAAAGATTATTCAAGAACATAGTGGAAAAATTAATAAGCTGCAAGAATCCATACACAGACAGCATTCAGAAATCCAAAAGATTAAAGTAAAATTACAGAATTAGACAACTCAATAGGAAGTCAGAGGAGCAGACTCGAGCGATTGGAAGACAGGGTGGGGGATCTGGAGGACCAGGGAATTGACACCAATATAGCTGAAAAAAAATCAGATAAAAGAATTAAAAAAATGAAGAAACCCTAAGAATCATGTGGGACTCTGTCAAGAAGAATGACTTGTGTGTGATTGGAGTCCCAAATAGGGAAGGATAACAGAAAATACAGAAAGAATAGTTGAAGATCTGTTGGCAGAAAACTTCCCTGGCATCATGAAGGACGAAAGGATATCTATCCAAGATGCTTATTGAACCCCATTTAAGACTGATCGAAAAAGAAAATCACCAAGATGTATTATCATCAAACTTGCCAAAACCAAAGATAAAGAGAAAATTTTAAAAGCAGCCAAGGATAAAAGAAAGGTCTGCTCCAAAAGGAGAATCAATAAGGATATGTTCAGACTACTCAGCAGAAACCATGCAGTCAAGAAGGCAATGGGATGACATATATAGAGCACTGAAGGAGAAAAACTGTCAGCCAAGGATCATATATCCAGCAAAACTCTCTCTCAAATATGAAGGTGTAATGAAAACATTTACAGATAAACACAAGCTTAAAGAATTTGCAAAAACCAAACCTACAAGAAATACTAAAGGAAATTGTTTAGTCAGAAAACCAATACTATCAGATACCAACACAACACAAGGTCACAGAACATCCTGACGTCAACTCAAATAGGGAAATCACAAAAACAAATTAAGATTAATATTAAAAAGAAAAAAAACGCTCAAAACAGGGAATCATTGAAGTCAATACGTAAAAGATCACAATAATCAAAAAGAGGGACTAAATACAGGTGGCATAGAACTGCCATAAGGAGAGAGAAACAAGGCGATATAAGACAATACAAGTTAGGTTTTTACTTAGAAAAATAGGGGTAAATATTAAGGTAACCACAAAGAGGTATAACAATTCCATAACTCAAAATAAAAACCGAGAAAAACATAACAACTCAGGAAACATAAAGTCAAATACTATGAAAATGAGGAACACACAATTTACAAAGAAAAACATCTCAGCACAAAAAAGTAAGTGGAAAAATGAAATTGTCAACAACACACATAGAAAGGCATCAAAATCACAACACTAAACACATACTTATCTATAATTATGCTGTAATTATAATTACAATGCACTAAATGCACCAATAAGAGACAGAGAGTCTCAGACTGGATAAAGAAACACGATCCATCTATATGCTGCCTACAAGAGACACACCTTAGACTTAGAGACACAAACAAACTAAAACTCAAAGGATGGAAAAATATATATCAAACAAACGACAATCAAAAAGCAGCAGAAGTAGCAATATTACTTTCTGACAAAATAGACTTTAAAGTTAAATCCACCACAAAGGATAAAGAAGGGCACTATATGATTAAAGGGACAATAGACCAAGAAGATACAACCATATTAAATATTTATGCACCTAATGACAGGGCTGCAAGATACATAAAACAAACTTTAACAGAACTGAAAAGTGAGATAGACACCTCCACAATTATAGTAGGAGACTTCAACACACCACTTTCAGAGAAGGACAGGACATCCAGTAAGAAGCTCAATAGAGACACGGAAGACCTAATTGCTACAATCAACCAACTTGACCTCATTGACTTATACAGAACTCTCCACCCAACTGTTGCAAAGTATACTTTTTTTTTCTAGCGCACATGGAACATTCTCTAGAATAGACCACATATTAGGTCATAAAACAAACCTTTGCAGAATCCAAAACATCAAAATATTACAAAGCATCTTCTCAGACCACAAGGTCATAAAAGTGGAAATCAATAACAGAAAAATGAGGGAAAAGAAATCAAATACTTGGAAACTGAACAATACCCTGCTGAAAAAAGACTGGGTTATAGAAGACATTAAGGAGGGAATAAAGAAATTCATAGAATGCAACGAGAATGAAAATACTTCCTATCAAAACCTCTGGGACACAGCAAAAGCAGTGCTCAGAGGTCAATTTATATCGATAAATACACACATACAAAAAGAAGAAAGAGCCAAATCAGAGAACTGTCCCGACAACTTGAAAAAATAGAAAGTGAGCAACAAAGAATCCATCTAGCACCAGAAGAAAACAAATAGTAAAAATTAGAGCTGACCTAAATGAATTAGAGAACAGAAAAACAATTGAAAGTATTAACAAAGCCAAAAGCTGGTTCTTTGAAAAAATTAACAAAATTGATAAACCATTGGCCAGACTAAAGAAATACAGGAAAGGAAACAAATAACCCGAATAAGAAACGAGAAGGACCACATCACAACAGAACCAAATGAAATTAAAAGAATCATATCAGATTATTATGAAAAATTGTACTCTAACAAATTTGCAAACCTAGAAGAAATGGATGAATTCCTGGAAAAACGCTGCCTACCTAAACTAACACAATCAGAAGTAGAACGACTAAATAGACCCATAAAAAAAAAAAAGAGATTGAAAAGGTAATCAAAAAACTCCCAACAAAAAAAACCCTGGCCCGGACGGCTTCACTGCAGAGTTCTACCAAACTTTCAGAGAAGAGGTAACACCACTACTACTAAAGGTATTTCAAAGCATAGAAAATGACGGAATACTACCTAAATCATTCTATGAAGCCACCATATCCCTGATACCAAAACCAGGTAAAGACACCACAAAAAAAAGAAAATTACAGACCTATATCCCTCATGAACATAGATGCAAAAATCCTCAACAAATTCTAGCCAATAGAATACAACAACATATTAAAAAAATAATCCACCATGACCAAGTGGGATTTATACCAGGTATGCAAGGCTGGTTTAATATTAGAAAAAAAACATTAATGTAATCCACCGTATAAATAAAACAAAAAACAAAAACCACATGATCTTATCAATTGATGCAGAAAAGCCATTTGACAAAGTCCAACTCCCATTTATGATACAAACTCTCAGCTAAATAGGAATTGAAGGAAAATTCCTCAGCATAATAAAGGGCATCTATGCAAAGCCAAAGACCAACATTATTCTAAATGGAGAGGGCCTGAAAGCATTTCCCTTGAGGACGGGAACCAAACAAGGATGCCCTTTATCTCCGCTCTTATTCAACATTGAGCTAGAGGTCCTAGCCAGAGCAATTAGGCTAGACAAAGAAATAAAGGGCATCCGGATTGGCAAGGAGGAAGTAAAATTAACTCTGTTTGCAGATGACATGATCTTATACACAGAAAACCCTAAGGAATCCTCCAGAAAACTACTGAAACTAATAGAAGAGTTTGGCAGTCTCAGGTTATAAAATAAACATACAAAAATCACTTGGATTCCTCTACATCAACAAACAAAACATCGAAGAGGAAATCACCAAATCAATACCATTCATAGTAGCCCCCCAGAAGATAAAATACTTAGGAATAAATCTTACCAAAGATGTAAAAGACCTATACAAAGATAACTACAAAGTACTGCTGCAAGAAACTAAAAGGGACCTACATAAGTGGAAAAACATGCCTTGCTCATGGATAGGAAGACTTAACATAGAAAAAATGTCTATTCTACCAAAAGCCATCTATACATACAATGCACTTGCGATCCAAATTCCAATGACATTTTTTAATGTGTTGGAGAAACAAATCACCAACTTCATATGGAAGGGAAAGAAGCCCCGGATAAGTAAAGCATTAGTGAAAAAGAAGAAGAAAGTGGGAGGCCTCACTCTACCTGATTTCAGAACCTATTATACAGCCACAGTAGTCAAAACAGCCTGGTACTGGTACAACAACAGGCACATAAACCAATGGAACAGAATTGAGAACCCAGATATAAATCCATCCACATATGAGCAGCTGATACTTGACAAAGGCCCAGTGTCAGTTAATTGGGGAAAAGATAGTCTTTTTAACAAATGGTGCTGGTATAACTGGATATCCATTTGCAAAAAAATGAAACAGGACCCATACCTCACACCATGCACAAAAACTAACTCCAGGTGGATCAAAGAGTTAAACACACAGTCTAAAATGATAAAGATCTTGGAAGAAAAAATAGGGACAACGTTAGAAGCCTTAAAACATGGCATAAACAGAATACAAAACATTACCAGAAATGACGAAGAGAAACCAGATAACTGGGAGCTCCTAAAAATCAAATACCTATGCTCATCTAAAGACTTCACCAAAAAAGTAAAAAGCCCACCTACAGATTGGGAGAGAATTTTCAGCTATGACATCTCCGACCAGCTCCTGATCTCTAAAATCTATATGATTCTGTTAAAACTCAACCACAAAAAGACAAACAACCCAATCAAAGAGTGGGCAAAGGATATGAACATGCACTTCACTAAAGAAGATATTCAGGCAGCTAACAGATACATGAGAAAATGCTCTCGATCTTTAGCCATTAGAGAAATGCAAATTAAAACTACAATGAGATTCCATCTCACTCCAACAAGGCTGGCATTAATCCAAAAAACACAAAGTGATAAATGTTGGAGAGGCTGTGGAGAGATTGGAACTCTTATACACTGCTGGTGGGAATGTAAAATGGTACAACCACTATGGAAATCTATCTGGCGTTTTCTTAAAAAGTTAGAAATAGAACTACCATACAACCCAGAAATCCCACTCCTGCGAATATACCCTAGAGAAATAAGAGCCTTTACACTAGCAGATATGTGCACACCCATGTTTATTGCAGATCTGTTTACAATAGTAAAAAGCTGGAAGCAACCAAGGTGTCCATCAACGGATGAATGGTTAAATAAATTGTGGTATATTCACACAATGGAATACTACGCATCGATAAAGAACAGTGACGAATCTGTGAAGCATTTCATAACATGGAGGAATCTGGAAGGCATTATGCTGAGTGAAATTAGTCAGGGGCAAAAGGACAAATACGGTATAAGACCACTATTATAAGATCTTGAGAAATAGTATAAACTGAGAAGAACACATACTTTTGTGGTTATGAGGGGGGAGGGAGGGAGGGTGGGAGAGGGTTATTTGCTGATTAGTTAGTAGATAAGAACTACTTTAGGTGAAGGGAAGGACAATACTCAATACACGGAAGGTCAGCTCAACTGGACTGGATCAAAAGCAGTTTCCGGGATAAACTGAATGCTTCAAAGGTCAGCAGAGCAAGGGCGGGGGTTTGGGGACTATGGCTTAAGGGGACTTCTAAGTCAATTGGCAAAATAATTCTATTAAGAAAACTTTCTGCATCCCACTTTGAAGTGTGGCGTCTGGGGTCTTAAGTGCTAACAAGCAGCCATCTAAGATGCATCAATTGGTCTCAACCCACCTAGATCAAAGGAGAATGAAGAACACCAAGGTCACATGATAACTATGAGCCCAAGAGACAGAAAGGGCCACATGAACCAGAGACTTACATCATCCTGAAACCAGAAGAAGTAGATGGTGCCTGGCTACAACCGATGACTGCCCTGACAGGGAGCCCAACAGAGAACCCCTGAGGGAGCAGGAGAATAGTGGGATGCAGATCCCAAATTCTCATAAAAAGACCAGACTTAATGGTCTGACTGAGAGTAAGAATCCCAGTGGTCATGGTGCCCAAACCTTCTTTTGGCCCAGGATAGGAACCATTCTCGAAGACAACTCATCAGACATGGAAGGGACTGGAGAATGGGTTGGAGAGAGATGCTGATGAAGAGTGAGCTACTTGTATCAGGTGGTCACTTGAGACTGTGTTGGCATCTCCTGTCTGGAGGGGAGATGGGAGGGTAGAGAGGGTTAGAAACTGGCAAAATTGTCACGAAAGGAGACCCTGGAAGGAGGGCGCGGCCTGACTCATTAGGGGGAGAGTAAGTGGGAGTATGGGGTAAGGTGTATATAAGCTTACATGTGAGAGACTGACTTGATTTGTAAACTTTCACTTAAGGCACAATAAAAATTAAAAAAAAAAAAGAAGCAAAACCAGTGCCGTCATGTCGATTCTGACTGATAGCTACCCTATAGGACATGCCGACTCTTTGGCTAGCAGCCGTAGCACTTAACCACTACACCACCAGGGTTTCCCAAACAAATATATAATAAATAAATATTATAACAGCTTATTAACACAAATCAAATAAAGCAGTGCAATATGGCTCCAGGACGCAAGCAAAATAAAGAGCCAGAGAACCTACTGGAGGAAGATAACACAATGGAACTGCCTGATGAATTCAAAAGGCTAATATAGAGAGCTCTCCAAGAGAACAAAAGAAGATCAGGCAAAACACAGACAAAAACAAGGAACTCACAGAAAAAGCAATAGAAGAATTCAGGAAAACAGTACAAGAAAAAAAAAAAGACACATCAAACAGGGTGCTAGAAATGATACAGAAACAGCAACCAGAAATTCAAAAGATTAACAATAAAATTTCAGAAGTAGACAAGCCAAAATAAAGCCATAGGAGTAAAATTGAGACAATGGAGATCAAAATTAGTGGGATTGGAGGTAAATCCCTTGACACCAATTTGTTTGAGGAAAAAGTTTAAAAAAGAATGAAGAAAGCCTAAGAATTATCTGGGATACTATCATGAGGAAAAACCTACAACTCATTGGACTACCAGAACAGAGGGAGATAATGGAAAACGCAGAGAGAATTGTTGAAGATTTGTTGGCAAACTGTCTCTAAAATCATGAAAAATGTGACGATATCTATCCAAGAAGCTCAATGAACCCCATACAGGATAGATCTCAAAAGGAAGTCACCAAGGCATATTTTAATCAAACTTGCCAAAACCAAAGACAAAGAAAGAATCCTGACAGCAGCTAGGGATAAATGAAAAGTTACCTACGAAGGAGAACAAATAACCCTAAATTCTGATTACTAAGCAGAAATTATGCAAGCAAGAAGGCAGTGGAATGACATATATAAAGCATTGAAGGGGAAAAAAAAATGCCAGCCAAGAATTATATCTCCAGCAAAATTGTCCTTCAAATAATGATGGCAAAATTAGGTCATTCCGAGACAAACAGAAATTAAGACAGTATGTAAAAAAAAAAGCCAGACTAAAATTATGGGAAATATTAAAGGGAATCTTCTGGTTAGAGAACAACTTCAGACAGCAATCCAAGACAAGGACAGAGACAGATCGACCAAATACCAACCCAGATAGGGAATTCTAAAAAATAAAACAAAGGTAAAAGACTGAAATAGGGAACCAGAGACTTCAATATGTAAATGAAGACAATGTCAAAACAAAAAAGAGGGAATAAAGGGTGTAGTCATAGAACTTCTATATGGAGAGGAAGTCAGGGCAATAACAAGAGATAAAAGACTTGTTTAAATGTAGAAATTTCATGGTAACTACAAAGGAAGCTAACAAACCTACCTAACTAAATAAAAAGAAGAAAAACATAGACTCAGCAAACATAAAATCAACATCAATGAGACAAATGAAATGAAAATCCATGGACAAAAAGAACACAGCACAGAAAATTAAGTGGAACAAGGCAACTGTCAACAACACACGCACACACATACATACACACAAAATTACAAAATGACAGCAGTAAACTCATACTTATTAATAATTACACTAAATGTAAATGACCTAAATGCACCAGTAAAGAGACAGAGAGTGGCAGAATGGACTAAAAAAAAAAAAAAGAAAGAAAAAACACTAGCCATCTATATGCTGTCTACAAGAGACACACCTTAGACACAAAGACATAAACTAAAACTGAAAAAATAGACTTTAAAGAAAAATCCACCTTAAAAGATAAAAAAGAACACTATAACATCATTAAAGTGTCAATACCCCATGAGTACATAATAAATATATACGCATCCAGTGACAGGGTTCCAAAGTACATAAAACAGACTCTAACAGCACTGAAAAGGGAAATAGACAGTTCCAAAATAATCATAGGAGACTTCAACACACCACTTTCAAGTGAAGGCTGGAACAACTAGAAAGAAACTCAGTAAAGATACAGAAGGCCCTAATGCCACAGTCAATGAACTCGATTTCCTAGACATATACATAACACTCCGCCCAACAGCAGCAAAGTATATATTCTTTTCTAATACACATGGAATATTCTCCAGGGTAGACCACATTTTAGGCCACAAAGCAAGCCTTAACAAAACCCACAACACTGAAATAATACAAAGCATTCTCTCTGATCATAATGCCATAAAAGTAGAAATCAATAACAGAAACAGCAAGGAAAAAAAATCAAATACATGGAAAATGAACACCTTGCTCAAAAAAAACTGGGTAATAAAGGAAATCAAAGATAGAATTAAAAAATTTGTAAGATATAATGAGAATGGAAATACATCTTACTAAAACATTTGGGACACAGCAAAAGCGGTGCTTAGAGGTCAACTTATAGCAATAAATGCTCACATCAAAAAAGAAGAAAAGGCCAAAATCAAAACATTAGCCCTACACCTCGAAAAAATAGAAAGAGATCAAAGAAACACTCAGTCACCAGAAGAAAGGAAACAATAAATATTAGAATAGAAATAAATGAAAGAGAATAGAAAAACAGTTGAAAGAATCAACAAGACCAAAAGTTGGTTCTTTGAAAAGATCAAGAAAATTAACAAACAATTGGCCAAACTGACAAAAGAAAAGCAGAAGAGGAAGCAAATAACCTGAATAAGCAATAGATTCAACTGAAATAAAAAGGATCATAACAAAGTACTATGAAAAATTGTACTCCAACAAATTGAAAACCTACAGGAAACGGACAAATTTCTGGAAACATACTAACTTCCTAAACTAACAGAGGTCAAAAAACTAAAAGAAGAGATTGAAGAGTTAATAAAAAAAAAAAAAAATCTCCCTTCACTGGAGAATTCTACCAACCTATCAGAGAAACGCTAACACCAATACTACTTAACGTATCTCAGAACATAAGAAGGAATAATCCCAAAGTCATTCTCTGAAGCCAGCATAACTCGGACACCAAAGCCAGACAAAGATAACACACACAAAAAGAAAACTACAGACCAATGTCCCTCATGAACATAGATGTGAAAATTCTCAACAAAATTCTAGCTGATAGAATTCAACAGTGTATCAAAAATATAATACATCATGACCAACTGGGACTCATACCAGTTATGTAGGGATGGTTCAACATTAAAAAATCATCATAATCTACCACACAAATAAAACAAAAGAACTAAACGATCTTACCAATTAATGCAGAAAAAGCATTTGACAATGTCCAACACCCATTCAAGATAAAAACTCTTAGCAAAACAGGAAAACAGGGAGAAATTCCTTTACATAACAAAGGGTATTTATACAAAACCAACTGCCAACATCATTCTAAATAGAAAGAAACTGAAAGCATTTCCCTTGAGAACAAGAACCAGACAAGGATGCCCTTTATCACCACTTTTATTCAACATTGTGCTGGAAGTCCTAGCTAGAGCAATAAAGCGAGAAAAAGAAATAAAGGGCATCCAAATCAGTAAGGAACAGGTAAAACTATCCCTATTCACAGATGATATGATCTTATACAAAGAAAACCCCAAAAAGTCCACAAAAAAACTACTGGAACTAATAGAAGATTTCAGCAAAGCAGCAGGATAAAAGATCAACATACAAAAATCAAATGGATTCCTATATGCAAAAAAGAGAACTTCAAAAAAGGAAAGCACCAAATCAATACCATTTACAATAGCCCCTAAGAAGATAAAGTACTTGGGAATAAATCCAACCAGGGACATAAAAGAGCTCTACAAAGAAAACTACAAAACATTACTGCAAGAAACCAAAAGAGACCTACGTAAGTGAAAAAAACATACCATGCTCATAGACAGGAAGACTTATCATTGTGAAAGTGTCAATACTACCCAAAGCAATCTACAGATACAATGCAATCCTGATCTAAATTCCAACATCGTTCTTTAACAAGATCGAGAAACAAATCATCAGCTTTATATGGAACAGGAAGAGGCCCCGGATAGGTAAAGCATTACTGAAGAAGAAGAACAAAGTGGAAGGCCTTGCATTACCTGATTTTAGAACCTAATATACAGCCATGGTAGTCAAAACAGCCTGGTACTGGTACAACAGACACTTAGAGCAATGGAACAGAATTGAGAACCCAGACAATAATCAATCCATTTACGAGCAGCTGATATTTGACAAAGGGCCAATATCCATTAAATGGGTGAAAAGACAGTCTCTTTAACAAATGACACTGGCATAACTGGGTGTCCATCTATAAAAAAAAATGAAACAGGACCCATACCTCACACCATACATAAAAACTGAAAATGGATCAAAGACCTAAATATAAATCCTAAAATGATAAAGACTGTGGTAGAAAAAATAGGGACAATGTCAGTGGCCCTAATACATGGCATGAATAGGATACAAACCATAACTAACTATGCATAAACACCAGAAAAGAAACTAGGTAACTGGGACCTCCTAAAAATTAAACACTTATTTTCATCAAAAGACTTCACCAAAAGAGTAAAAAGAGAACCTACAGGCTGGGAAAAATTTTTTGGCTACGACATAACTGACAAAGGTCTAATCTTTAAAATCTACAAGACACCACAACACCTTAACAACAAAAAGACAAATAATCCAATCAAAAATGGGCAAAGGATATGAACAGACACTTCACCAAAGAAGACATTCAGGCAGCTAATAGACACATGAGGAAATGCTTGAGACCAACAGCCATTACAGAAATGCACAACCAAACTACAATGAGATACCATCTTACCCTGACAATACTGGCACTAATCCAAAAAAGGAAAAATAACAAATGTTGGAGAGGTTTCAGGAAGATTGGAACTCTTCTGCCGTGCTGGTGGTAATGTAAAATGGTACAGCCACTTTGGAAAACAATATGATGCTTCCTTAAACATCCAGAAATAGAAATACTAGATAATCCAGCAATCCCACTCCAAAGAATACACCCAAGAGAAATAAGAGCTGTCACACTAATAGACATATGCACACCCATGTTCACTGCAGCACTGTTCACAATAGCAGCTTAAATGCCCATCAACAATGAATGGATAAATGAATTATAGTACATGCACACAATGGAACACTATGCAACGATAAAGGACAATGACGTATCCTCAAAACATCTCACAGCATGGATGAATCTGGAGGGCATTATGCTGAATGAAATAAGTCAGTCACAAAAGGAAAAATATTTTGTTAGACCAATGTTATAAGAAGTCAAGAAAAGGTTTATATTCTTTAATGGTTACAAGGGTGGAGAAGGAAGGGGAGGATAAATCACTAACTAACTAGTAGACAAGTATCAACTTTGGTGAAGGAAAGAACAACATACAATATAGGGGAAGTCAGCACAACTGGACCAAAGCAAAAGCGTAGAAGTCTCCTAAACACATTCAAACATTCAAGGAACCAAGTACCTGTGGCAGGGATCTGGGGACCATAGTTTCAGGTGACATCTAGGTCAACTGGCATAACACAGTTCATAAAGAAAATGTTCTACATTCCAGTTTGTTGAGTAGCATCAAGGATCTTAAAAGCTGATGAGCAGCCATCTAAGATACATCTATTGATCCTACCCCATCCAGAGCAAAGGAAATGAACAAAACCAAACACACAAGGAAAATATTAGTCCAAAGGACTAAAGGACCACATGAACCAGAGACACCACGGACTTGAGACCAGAAGAGCTAGATGATACCCAGCTACCACCAACAACCACTCTGACAGGGATCACAACATAGTCCCAGACAGAGCAGGAGGAAAATATAGAACAAAATTCAAATTCATGAAAAAAGAGCAGACTTATGATCTGACAGAGACTGGAGAAACCAATGAAACTATGGCCCCCAGGCGCTCTGCTAACCCAGAATTGAAACAATTCCCAAAGCCCATTTTTTAGTCAAAAATCACACAGGCCTATAAAACAAAAAGTAACACGTGTGAAGAACATGCTTCCTAGTCCAATCAAATATATGAGATCAAATGGGCAAATCCTCTCCAAAAGCAAGGCTAGAAGGTAGGAAGGGACAGGAACTAGATGAATGGACATAGGGAACCTGGAGTGGAAAGGGGGAATGTGCTGTCACATTTTGAGGATTGCAGCCAATGTCACAAAACAATATGCATATAAATTTTTGAATCTCTTCAGCTGTAAACTTTCATCTAAATTATAATAAAAAAAGAAAGAAATGAAACAGAGAACAGAAAAAACAACTGAAAGAATCACAAGACCAAAAGTTGGTTCTTTGAAAAGATCGAAAAAATCTGCAAACCACTGGCCAAACTGATAAAAGAAAAACAGCAGAGGAAGCAAATAACCTGAATAAGAAATGATACGGGTGATATCACAAGAGACCCAACTGAAACGAAAAGGATCATAACAAAATACTATGAAAAATTGTACTTCAACAAATTTGAAAACCTAGAGGAAATGGACAAATTTCTGGAAACACACTGCCTACCTAAACTCACACAAGCTGAGGTAGAAAAATTAAACAGACCCATACCGAAGAAGAGGTAATAAAGAAACTCCCAACAACAATAAAAAAATACTTAAGGCCCAGACAACTTTACTGGAGAATCCTCCTGAACTATCAAAGAGCTCACACCAATACTACTCAAACTATTTTAGAGCATAGAAAAGAAAGGAATACTCCCAAATTCATCCTAAGAAGCCAGCATGGCCCTGATCCAAAGCCAGGCAAAGATACCTCAAAAAAAGAAAACTGAAGACAAATATCCTTTGTGAACATAGACACAAAAATCCTCAACAAAATTCTAGCCATTAGAATTCAATAGCATATCAAAAAAAAAAAAAAAATCATGACCAAGTGAGATTCATACCAGGTATGCAGGTATGGTTCAACATTAGAAAGTTGATCAATATAATCCACAACATAAATAAAAGAAAAGAATCACATGATCATCTCAATAAACACAGAAAAGGCATTTGATAAAGTCCGACAGGGATTCCAATAAAAACTCTCAGGAAAATGGGAAAAGAAGGGAAATTCCTAGACATAATAAATGACATTTATACAAAATCAACAGCCAACATCATTCTAAACGTAGAGAGATTGAAAGCATTTCCCTTGAGAATGAAAACTTTCTGGTTTCACCCCTTCTCCCTCTATGACTACCCATTGCCGTCGAGTCAATTCTGACTCATAGCGATCCTGTAGGACAGCGTAGAACTGCTCCATAGGGTTACCAAGGAGCACCTGGTGGATTTGAACTGCTGACCTTCTGGTTAGTAGCAGTAGCACTTAACCACTATGCCACCAGGGTTTCCTCTATGACTAGATGAGGTTAGTATTACTCTCCTTTCAGGGATGTGGAGGTTGCAGATCATGTGTAAAAATTACCCCACACCTTCCTGATACATGGCAGTTGTCCATGGCATGTGATTAGAAGAAGACAGAGGAGGGTGAAGAAATCGCTATGGTCTAGAGCTTTAGAAGGAGTTTGGGGTGGAAATTCTTTGCCCAAGGCCTGCCAACCAATCTTCCCTCCCACCAGTGTTAGTGGAGCAGACAATATATATGAGATTGTGATGGTTAAGGCTGTGTTTAACTTGCCTGGGTCATGATTCTCAGTGGTCTGGCAGTTATGATGTAGTTTGGCAGCTATGTAATGATGTAATCACCACCATGATGAGATCTGATACAATGTAATCTCCTCCATGATGAGATGTGCTATAAGCAGCCAATCAGCTGAAAGGAAGTTTACTTGGGGATATGGCCTGCATCAAATATATATGTATTTTCTGCCAAAGCACAATGACTTTTGCTCTGCTCTGGATGCTGCATTCGAATTGTCATCATCTGAACTCCGTTTCCCAGGACTTGAGCCAGCCCATCTTACCTACCAATCTTGAATTCACCAACCTCTGAAGCTTGTGAGCCAACAGCCTACCATCTGACCTGCTAATCTTGGGTTCGTCAGTCCCTTCAGCTACATTAGTCACAAGAAGCCTCCAGCCTGATGCCTGACCCATGGACTTGGGATTTTCCAGTCTCTACAAACATGTGAGCCATTTCCTTAATACACACACACACACACACACACACACATATACACTTCACAGGTTTTTCTTCTCTAGAGAACCCAGGCTAAGACAGAGGGTCAGTAGCCAATGGACAAGCAGGTATTGCTCTGCACTAGCCTTGTGGAATACACAGGAATCAAATCAGCTACATCTGTGGAAAAGGCAATGGAAAAGCTCAACATCATCAGTCAGAACAAGGCCAGGGCCCAACTTCTGATCAGGGCATCAATTATTCATGTGCAAGCTCAAGTTGAAACTGAAGAAAATTAGAACAAGTCCACGAAAGCCAAAATATGACCTCAAGTATAGCCCACCTGAATTTAGAGACCATCTCAAGAATAGATTTGACACACTGAACACTAATGACCGAAGGCCAAATGAGTCGTGAAATGACATCAAGAACATCATACATGAAGAAAGCAAGAGGTCATTAAAAAGACGGGAGAGATGGATGTCAAAAGAGACTCTGAAACCTGCTCTTGAACGTTGAGTAGCTAAAGCAAAGGGAAAAAATGATGAAGTCAAAGAGCTGAACAGAAGATTTCAAAAGACAACTTGAGAAAACAAAGTAAAGCATTATGACGACATGTGCAAAGAACTGGAGATAGAAAACCAAAAGGGAAGAACGTGGTCAGCATTTCTCAAGCTGAAAAAGCTGAAGAAAAAATTCAAGCCTCAAGTTGCAATATTGAAGGATTCTATGGGCAAAAAATTGAATGATGCAGGAAGCATCAAAACAAGGTGGAAGAAATACACAGAGTCACTGTACCCAAAAGAACTGGTCAACATTCAACCATTTCGGGAGGTAGCACATGGTCAAAAACCAACGGTACTGAAGGAAGAAGTCCAAGTTGCACTGAAGGCATTCGTGAAAAACAAGGCTCCAGGAACTGAGGGAATACCAACTGAGATGTTTCAACAAACTGATGCAGTGCTGGAAGTGCTCACTCGTCTACGCCAAGAAATTTGGAAGACAGTTACCTGCCTGGAAGAGATCTATATTTATGCCTATTCCCAAGAAAGGTGATCCAGCTGAATCAGAAATTAGAGAGCAATATCATTAATATCACATGCTAACAAAATTTTGCTGAAGATCATTCAAAAGCGGCTCCACCAGTACATCAACAGGGAACTGGCAGAAATTCAAGCCAAATTTAGAAGATGATGTGGAACCAGGGATATCATCACTAATGTCAGATGGATCCTGGCTGAAAGCATGGAATACCAGAAAGATGTTTACGTGTGTTTTATTGACTATGCAAAGGCATTTGACTCTGTGGATCATAACAAATTATGGATAACGTTGTGGAGAATGGGAATTCCAGAACACTTAATTATGCATGTGAGGAATCTGTACATGGATCAAGAGGCAGTCGTTCAAACAGAACAAGGGGATACTGCATGGTTTAAAGCCAGGAAAGGTGTGCGTCAGGGTTGTATCATTTCACCATACCTATTTTATTCAATCTGTATGCTGAGCAAATAATACGATAAGCTGGACTATATGAAGAAGAATGGGCCATCAGGATTGGAGGAAGACTCATTAACAACCAGCGTTATGCAGATGACACAACCTTGCTTGCTGAAAGTGAAGAGAACTTGAAGCATTTACTAATGAAAATCAAATACCACAGCCTTCAGTATGGATTACACCTCATCAAAAGGAAAACAAAAATCCTCACCGGACCAATAAGCAACATCATGATAAATGGAGAAAAGATGGAGGTTGTCAAGGACTTCATTTTATTTGTATCCACAATCAACAGCCATGGAAGCAGCAGTCAAGAAATCAAAAGATATATTGCATTGGAAAAATCTGCTGCAAAAGACCTCTTTAAATGTTGAAAAGCAAAAATATCACCTTGAAGACAAAGGTGCACCTGACCCAAACCATAGTGCTTTCAGTTGCCTCATATGCATTTGAAAGCTGGACAACAAATAAGAAAGACCTAAGAATTGATGCCTTTGAATTGTGGTGGTGGTGAAAAATATTGAATATACCGTGGATTTCCAAAAGAATGATCAAATCTGTCTTGGAAGAAGTACAACCAGCGTGCTCATTAGAAGCACAGATGGTGAGACTATGTCTCACATACTTTGGACATATTGTCAGAAGGGAGTAGCCCCTGGAGAAGGACAGTATGCTTGGTAAAGTAGAAAAAAAAAAGGTCACTGAAAAAGAGGAAGACCCTCGACGAGATGGATTGACACAGTGGCTGCAACAATGGGCTCAAGCATAGCAACAATTGTGAGGATGGCGCAGGACCAGGCAGTGTTTCGTTCTGTTGTACATAGGGTCACTATGAGTTGGAATCAGCTTGACAGCACCTAACAACAACAAGCCTTATAGCACTCCTCATACAGGGCTCTTTGTGACAAGCTGAAATCACAGCTTTGTTAAATGCTGAGGCCAACGAGGGGCCTCCTATTGCCTACTTCCAGATCTAAACTGTAGGATCCTCCTTCTCGAGCTTATTTGTAGAGGTATTTCAGGACTGCAGAGCGCATTGCAGAGCCACTTGACTACAGGTTGCCTGGTGATGAATATAGGAAAGCCACACAGGGCAGAAAAAATATGCCAAATGTGCTCCAGGAATATCAATGCCCAGCCAACCAAATCAGCTCCTCTCCTTCCTCGGGTGGGGAAGGGGTGTGTAAGGAAAAAGGGAGAGAAAGCCTAGAATGAAGAATGGGACTGTTACCTCTCAGATACAGTAAGATTAACAAGAAATTGTATAGAACCATGCCCATAAAAACTATTGCCATTGAGTCGAAGCCAACTCATAGTGACCCTACAGGACAGAGTAGAACTGCCCCATTGGATTTTCAAGGCTGAAATCTTTAACAAAGCAAACTACCACATCTTTCTCCTGCAGAACAGCTGGGGCGGCAGGGGGGGTGGGGTGGGGTCAAACCTCCATCCTTTTGATTAGCAGCCAAGCACTTTAACCATTGCACCAACAGGGCTCCTTATAGAAACATGAGAAGGGATAAAAAAAAGTTAATATCCCTCTTCCCCTAGTACTGTATTTGCTGTATTTCCTCTAAGTTCTAAACTCCGTTACTCCGTCACTTAGCCAAGTTGTTTGCTAAAAAAAACTTTAGCTGAATTTAAAAACAGGGAAATCAACTAGATGGCAGATTTCCTTCATGCTCAGTAATACCACGGTATTGTGAGAGTGGGCAATATCCATAGGTAGAACAGCTTCTGCTGAGATCATTTCCGTAAAATCTATTAAACAGGAAGTTATAGACAATGTATCCATCTACTTAAACTCTGAAAATGAAAAAAGTATAGAATATTTCAGATAAAGGCAGCATAATGTGGAATTTTCAGAGCTCATGTTGTGAAGAAAAGGGGGCAACAAAATAAGACCAGTTACTGTTGTAATTATTGGGTGCCATTTTTTATTGAGCTGGTTTCGACTCATGGTAACCCTATGTACAACAGAAGGAAACACTGCCTGGTCCTGTGCCATCTTCACAATCATTGCTATATTTGAGGCCATTGTTGCAGCCATTGTGCCAATTCATCTCATCAAGGGCCTTCTTTTTCACTGACCTTCTACATTACCAACCATGATATTCTTGTCCCAGGACTGATCCCGCCTGACAACATGTGCAAAGTATGTAAGATACAGTGTCGCCATCCTTGCTTCTAATGAGCATTCTGGCTGTACTTCTTCCAAGACAGATTTGTTTGTTCTTCTGGTAGTCCATGGTGTATTCAATATTCTTCACCAACACAGTAATTCAAATCTGTCATTTTTTCTTCCATCTTCCTTATTCATTGTCCAGCTTCACAAGCATACAAGGGGATTTGAAAATATCATGATTTGAGTCAAGCACACCTTAGTCCTCAAAGTAACGTCTTTGTTTTCAACACTTTAAAGAGGTTTTTTGCAACAGTTTTGCCCAATGCAATACGTCATTTGATTCCTTGACCGCTGCTTCCATGAGTGTTGATTGTGGATCCAAGTAAAAATAAAATTTTTTGACAACTGTCATGGATTGAATTGTGTCCCCCAAAAATATGTGTATCAATTTGGCTAAGCCATGATTCCCATTATTGTATGATCTTCCACCATTTTTCATCTAATGTGATTTTCCTAGGTGTTGTAAATTCTATCTCAATGATGTTAATGAAATGGAATTAGTGGCAGTTATGTTACTTAGGCAAGACTTACAACATTAGATTCTGTCTTAAGCCAATCTCTTTTGAAATATAAAAGAGAGAAGCGAGCAGAGACATGGGCACCTTATACCTCAAAGAAAGCAGAGCCAAGAGCTCCCGTCCTTTGGACCCAGGGAACCTGTACTGAGAAGCTCCCAGAGCAGGGGAAAATTGATAACAAAGACCTTCCCCCAGAGCCAACAGAGAGAAAAAGCCTTCCCCTAGAGCTGGCACCCTGAATTGGGACTTCTAGCTGCCTAGACTGTGAGAGAATAAATTTCTCTTTGTTAAAGCCATTCACTTGTGGTATTTATGTTATAGTAGCATTAGATAACTAAGACAACAAGTTTAGTACTTCTTTGTTTATCATGATGTTGCTTATTGGTCCAGTTGTGAAGATTTTTGTTTTCTTTATGTTGAGGTGCAATCCATACCAAAGGCTGTAGTCTTTGGTCTTCATCAGTAAATGCTTCAAGTCCTTTTAGGTTTTACCACGCAAGATTGTGTTATCTGCATATCACAGGTTGATGAGTCTTCCTCTAATCCTGATGATATATTCTTCTTTATACAGCCCAGCTTCTCGGATAATTTGCTGAGCATATAGATTGAATAAGTATGGTGAAAGGATGCAACCTTTACACTTACCTTTCTTGACTTTAAACCCCATAGTATCCCCTTGATCTGTTGGAATGACTGTCTCTTGGTCTAGGTACAGATTCCAAATGAGCACAATTAAGGGTCTGGGATTCCCATTCTTCACAATGTTTTCCATAATTTGTTATGATCTATACAGAGGAATGCCTTTGTGTAGTCAATAAAACACAGGTAAATAGGATTGGACTGGACAATGGGTTGGAGAGGGACGCTGGTGAGGAGTGAGCTTCTTGGATCAGGTGGACACTTGAGACTGTGTTGGCATCTCCTGCCTGGAGGGGAGATGAGAGGGTGGAGGGGGTTAGAAGCTGGAGAAATGGACACGAAGAGAGTGGAGGGAGGGAGCGGGCTGTCTCATTAGGGGGAAAGTAACTGGGAGTGTGCAGCAAGGTGTATATGGGTTTTTGTGTGAGAGACTGACTTGATTTGTAAACTTTCACTTAAAGCACAATAAAAATTATTTTAAAAAATCAATAAAAAAACACAGGTAAATATATTTCTGGTATTCTCTGCTTTCAGCTAAGATCCATCTGACCTCAGCAATGATACCCCTTTTCTACATCCTTTTCTGAATCCAGTTTCAATTTCTGGTAGTTCCTGTTGATGTATGCTGCAAACTTTTTTGAATTCTCTTCATCAAAATTTTTACTTGCTTGTGATGTTAACGATATTGTTCAATCATTTCCACATTCTGATGGATCGCGTTTCTTTGGAAAGGGCAAAATGTGGAACTCTTCCAGTCAGCTGGCCAGGTAGCTGTCCTCCAATTTCTTGGCATAGATAATGAGTGAGTTTTTCCATCATTCTGTCTGTTTGTTGAAACATCTCAAATGGTATTCTGTCATTTCCTGGGACCTTGTTTTTTGCCAATGCAGCTTGGACTTCTACCTTCAATACTATGGGTTCTTAATCATATACTATCTCCTGAAATAGTTGAATGTCGACTAATTCTTTTTTTTTTCTTTTTTTTAAATTAATTTTTATTAAGCTTCAAGTGAACATTTACCATTCCAATCAGTCTGTCACATGTAGGTTTACATACATCTTACTCCCTTCTCCCACTTGCTCTCCCCCTATTGAGTCAGCCCTTTCAGTCTCTCGTTTCGTGCCAATTTTGCCATCTTCCCTCTCTCTCTACCTTCCCATCCCCGCTCCAGTCAAGAGTTGCCAACACACTCTCCAGTGTCCATCTAATTTAATTGGCTCACTCTTCATCAGCATCTCTCTCCCCCCCACTGACCAGTCCTTTTCATGCCTGATGAGTTGTCTTCGGGGATGGTTCCTGTCCTGTGCCATCAGAAGTTCTGGGGAGCATTGTCTCTGGGATTCCTCTAGTCACATTCATATCATTAGGTATGGTCTTTTTATGAGAATTTGGGGTCTGTATCTCATTGGCCTCCTGCTCCCTCAGGAGTTGTCTGTTGTGCTCCCTGACAGGGCAGACATCGATTGTGGCCGGGCACCAACTAGTTCTTCTGGTCTCAGGATAATATAGGTCTCTGGTTCATGTGGCCCTTTCTGTCTCTTGGGTTCTTAGTTGTCGTGTGGCCTTGGTGTTCTTCCTTTGCCTTTGCTCCAGGTGGGTTGAGACCAATTGATGTATCTTAGATGGCCGCTTGTTGGCATTTAGGACCCCAGGTGCCACAGTTCAAAGTGGGATGCAGAATGTTTTCATAATAGAATTATTTTGCCAGTTGACTTAGAAGTCTCCTCAAACCATGTTCCCCAGACCCCAGCCCCTGCTCCGCTGACCTTTGAAGCTTTCATTTTATCCCGGAAACCTCTTTGCTTTTAGTCCAGTCCAATTAGGCTGACCTTCCTTGTATTGTGGGCTGTCTTTCCCTTCACCCAAAGCAGTTCTTATCTACTGATTGATCAATAAAAAACCCTCTCCCTCCCTCCCCCCTTTGTAACCACAAAAGTATGTGTTCTCCGTTTTTTCTATTTCTCAAGATCTTATGATAGTGGTCTTATACAATATTTGTCCTTTTGCCTCTGACTCATTTCGCTCAGCATAATGTCCTCCAGATTCCTCCATGTTATGAAATGTTTCAGAGATTCGTCACTGTTCTTTATCGATGCGTAGTATTCCATTGTGTGAATATACCACAATTTATTTACCCATTCATCTGTTGACGGACATCTTGGTTGCTTCCAGCTTTTTGCTATTGTAAACAGAGCTGCAATAAACATGGGTGTGCATATGTCTGTTTGTGTGAAGGCTCTTGTATCTCTAGGGTATATTCCGAGGAGTGGGATTTCTGGGTTGTATGGTAGTTCTATTTCTAACTGTTTAAGATAACGCCAGATAGATTTCCAAAGTGGTTGTACCATTTCACAATCCCACCAGCACTGTATGAGAGTTCCAATCTCTCCGCAGCCTCTCCAACATTTATTATTTTGTGTTTTTTGGATTAAGGCCAGTCTAGCTGGTGTGAGATGGAATCTCATCGTAGTTTTAATTTGCATTTCTCTAATGGCTAATGATCGAGAGCATTTTCTCATGTATCTGTTGGCTGCCTGAATATCTTCTTTACTGAAATGTGTGTTCATATCCTTCGCCCACTTCTTGATTGGGTTGCTTGTCTTTTTGTGGTTGAGTTTTGACAGAATCATGTAGATTTTAGAGATCAGGCGTTGGCCGGAGATGTCATAGCTGAATATTCTTTCCCAGTCTGTAGGTGGTCTTTTTACTCTTTTGGTGAAGTCTTTCGATGAGCATAGGTGTTTGATTTTTAGGAGCTCCCAGTTATCTGGTTTCTCTTCACCATTTTTGGTAATGTTTTGTATTCTGTTTATGCCCTGTATTAGGGCTCCTAGGGTTGTCCCTATTTTTTCTTCCATGATCTTTATCGTTTTAGTCTTTATGTTTAGGTCTTTGATCCACTTGGAGTTAGTTTTTGTGCATGGGGTGAGGTATGGGTCCTGTTTCATTCTTTTGCAAATGGATATCCAGTTATGCCAGCACCATTTGTTAAAAAGACTATCATTTCCCCAATTGACTGACACTGGTCCTTTGTCAAATATCAGCTGCTCATACACGGATGGATTTATATCTGGGTTCTCAATTCTGTTCCATTGGTCTATGTGCCTGTTGTTGTACTAGTACCAGGCTGTTTTGACTACTGTAGCTGTATAATAGGTTCTGAAATCAGGTAGAGTGAGGCCTCCCACTTTCTTCTTCTTTTTCAGTAATGCTTTGCTTATCCGGGGGTTCTTTCCCTTCCATATGAAATTAGTGATTTGTTTCTCTATCCCCTTAAAATATGCCATTGGTATTTGGATTGGAAGTGCGTTATATGTATAGATGGCTTTTGGTAGAATAGACATTTTTACTATGTTAAGTCTTCATATCCATGAGCAGGGTATGTTCTTCCACTTAAGTATGTCCTTTTGAATTTCTTGTAGCAGAGTTTTATAGTTTTCTTTGTATAGGTCTTTTACATCCTTGGTAAGATTTATTCCTAAGTATTTTATCTTCTTGGGGGCTACTGTGAATGGTATTGATTTGGTTATTTCCTCTTCGATGTTCTTTTTGTTGATGTAGAGGAATCCAAGTGATTTTTGTATGTTTATTTTATAACCTGAGACTCTGCCAAACTCTTCTATTAGTTTCAGTAGTTTTCTGGAGGATTCCTTAGGGTTTTCCATGTATATGATCACGTCATCTGCAAATAGTGATAGCTTTACTTCCTCCTTGCCAATCCGGATACCCTTTATTTCTTTGTCTAGCCTAATTGCCCTGGCTAGGACTTCAAGTACGATGTTGAATAAGAGTGGTGATAAAGGGCATCCTTGTCTGGTTCCCGTTCTCAGGGGAAATGCTTTCAGGTTCTCTCCATTTAGAGTGATATTGGCTGTTGGCTTTGCATAGATGCCCTTTATTATGTTGAGGAATTTTCCTTCAATTCCTATTTTGGTAAGAGTTTTTATCATAAATGGGTGTTGAACTTTGTCAAATGCCTTTTCTGCATCTATTGATAAGATCATGTGGTTTTTATCTTTTGTTTTATTTATGTGATGGATTACATTAATGGTTTTTCTGATATTAAACCAGCCTTGCATACCTGGTATAAATCCCACTTGATCATGGTGAATTATTTTTTTTGTGTGTTGTTGGATTCTATTGGCTAGAATTTTGTTGAGGATTTTTGCATCTATGTTCATGAGGGATATAGGTCTAAAATTTTCTTTTTTTTGTAATGTCTTTACCTGGTTTTGGTATCAGGGAGATGGTAGCTTCATAGAATGAGTTGGGTAGTATTCCGTCTTGTTCTATGCTTTGAAATACCTTCCGTAGTAGTGGTGTTAAGTCTTCTCTGGAGGTTTGGTAGAACTCTGCAGTGAAGCCGTCTGGGCCCGGACTTTTTTTTTGTTGGAAGTTTTTTGATTACCTTTTCAATCTCTTTTTTTGTTATGGGTCTATTCAGTTGTTCTACTTCTGAATGTGTTAGTTTAGGCAGGTAATATTGTTCCAAGAATTTATCCATTTCTTCTAGGTTTTCAAATTTGTTAGAGTACAATTTTACGTAGTAATCTGAAATGATTCTTTCAATTTCATTTGGTTCTGTTGTGATGTGGTCCTTCTCGTTTCTTATTCGGGTTATTTGTTTCCTTTCCTGTATTTCTTTAGTCAGTCTAGCCAGTGGTTTATCAATTTTGTTAATTTTTTGAAAAAACCAGCTTTTGGCTGTGTTAATTTTTTCAGTTGTTTTCCTGTTCTCTAATTCATTTAGTTCAGCTCTAATTTTTATTATTTGTTTTCTTCTGGTGGCTGATGGGTTCTTTTGCTGCTCACTTTCTATTTGTTCAAGTTGTCGGGACAGTTCTCTGATTTTGGCTCTTCTTTTTGTATGTGTGCATTTATCGATATAAATTGGCCTCTGAGCACTGCTTTTGCTGTGTCCCAGAGGTTTTGATAGGAAGTATTTTCATTCTCGTTGCTTTCTAAGAATTTCCTTAATCCCTCCTTGATGTCTTCTATAACCCAGTCTTTTTTCAGGAGGGTATTGTTCATTTTCCAAGTATTTGATTTCTTTTCCCTAGTTTTTCTGTTATTGATTTCTAGCTTCATTGCCTTGTGGTCTGAGAAGATGCTTTGTAATATTTCGATGTTTTGGATTCTACCAAGATTTGTTTTGTGACCTAATATGTGGTCTATTCTAGAGAATGTTCCATGTGCACTAGAAAAAAAAAGTATATTTTGCAGCAGTTGGGTGGAGAGTTCTGTATAAGTCTGTGAGGTCAAGTTGGTTGATTGTTGTAATTAGGTCTTCCGTGTCTCTATTGAGCTTCTTACTGGATGTCCTGTCCTTCTCCGAAAGTGGTGTGTTGAAGTCCCCTACTATAAATGTGGAGGTGTCTATCTCGCTTTTCAATTCTGTTAAAATTTGATTTATGTATCTTGCAGCCCTGTCATTGGGTGCGTAAATATTTAATATGGTTATGTCTTCCTGATCAATTGTCCCTTTTATCATTATATAGTGTCCTTCTTTATCCTTTGTGGCGGATTTAAGTCTAAAGTCTATTTTGTCAGAAATTAATATTGCTACTCCTCTTCTTTTTTGCTTATTATTTGCTTGATATATTTTTTTCCATCCTTTGAGTTTTAGTTTGTTTGTGTCTCTAAGGTTTGTCTCTTGTAGGCAGCATATAGATGGTTCGTGTTTCTTTATCCAGTCCGTGACTCTCTGTCTCTTTATTGGTGCATTTAGTCCATTTATATTCAGCATAATGATAGATAAATAAGTTTTTAGTGTTGTCATTTTGATGCCTTTTCATGTGTGTTGTTGGCCTTTTCATTTTTCCGCATACTTTTTTGTGCTGAGATGTTTTTCTTAGTAGATTGTGAGATTCTCATTTTCATAATGTTTATGTTTGTTGAGTCGTTACGTTTTTCTTGAGTTATGGAATTGATATTCCTTTTTGTGGTTACCTTATTATTTACCCCTATTTTTCTAAGTAAAAACCTAACTTGTATCGTTCTATATCGCCTTGTATCACTCTCCATCTGGCAGTTCAATGCCTCCTGTATTTAGTCCCTCTTTTTGATTATTGTGATCTTTTACCTATTGACTTCCATGATTCCCTGTTATGTGTATTATTTTATTTATTTATTAGAATTAACCTTAATTTGTTTGTTTTTGTGCTTTCCCTATTTGAGTTGATATCAGGACGTTCTGTTTTGTGACCTTGTATTGTGCTGGTACCTGATATTATTGGTCATCAGGCCAATCTCCTTTAGCATTTCTTGCAGTCTTGGTTTAGTTTTTGCAGATTCTCTAAACTTGTGTTTATCTGTAAATATCTTAATTTCTCCTTCATATTTCAGAGAGAGTTTTGCTGGATATATGATCCTTGGTTGGCAGTTTTTCTTGTTCAGTGCTCTGTATACGTCGTCCCATTCCCTTCTTGCCTGCATGGTTTCTGCTGAGTCATCTGAACTTATTCTTGTTGATTCTCCCTTGAAGGAAACCTTTCTTTTCTCCCTGGCTGCTTTTAAAATTTTCTGTTTGTCTTTGGTTTTGGCAAGTTTGATGATAATATGTCTTGGTGTTTTTCTTTTTGGATCAATCTTAAATGGGGTTCGATGAGCATCTTGGATAGATATCCTTTCTTCTTTCATGATGTCAGGGAAGTTTTGTGTCAGGAGTTCTTCAACTATTTTCTCTGTGTTTTCTGTCCCCCCTCCCTGTTCTGGGACTCCAATCACTCGCAAGTTATCCTTCTTGATAGAGTCCCACATGATTCTTAGGGTTTCTTCATTTTTTTTAAATTCTTTTATCTGATTTTTTTCAGCTATGTTGGAGTTGATTCCCTGGTCCTCCAGAAGTCCCAGTCTACATTCTAATTGCTCGAGTCTGCTCCTCTGACTTCCTATTGCGTTGTCTAATTCTGTAATTTTACTGTTAATCTTTTGGATTTCTACATGCTGTCTCTCTACGGATTCTTGCAACTTATTAATTTTTCCACTATGTTCTTGAATAACCTTTTTGAGTTCTTGAACAGTTTTATCAGTGTGTTCCTTGGCTTTTTCTGCAGTTATCCTAATTTCATTTGTGATATCTTTAAGCATTCTGTAAATTAGTTTTTTATATTCTGTATCTGATAATTCCAGGATTGTATCTTCATTTGGGAAAGATTTTGATTCTTTTGTTTGGGGGGTTGGAGAAGCTGTCATGGTCTGTTTCTTTATGTGGTTTGATATGGACTGCTGTCTCTGAGCCATCACTGGGAAACTAGACTTTCCAGGTAATCAGCTAAAAAAAAATGCAGTCAGATCCCTATCTGAATTTTCCTTCTGGCTCAGGGCATTCGGATGTTAATGGAGCCGCCTGGGGAGGGTGGGGGAGGGATCAGAGAGCTAGGCGTGTAGCACCACAGAATATAGAGCTGATCCCAGCGTTCACGCTCCGCCCCCGTCCGCCAGAATCCCGGCAGTACGGCTCTCCGCCTGGGACGCTACTCTCCCTGCTCCAAGATCAGTCATTTCCTCCCTGGAATTTCTCCCTCCGGTGCACCGCTCTGCTCGAGCGAACTGGGTGGGCGTGGCCCTCGCGAACAGCTGGGCTCGCCCCCGGGGTCTATTCAGGGGAATGCGCTCACACCCCGCCCGCTCTCACCAAGATCCCAGCAGGACGGCTCCCCGGCTGGGACGCTGCTCTCCCCACTCCGAGACCCGTCACTTCCTCCCGGGGATTTCTCCCTCCAGTGCGCCACACCGCTCGCGTGAACTGGGTGGACTTGGCCCTCACGGACGTCTGAGCGCCCCCCCCGGGGTCGCTTTAGGGAAATATAGGTGATTCCCACGCTCGCGCCTCGCCCGCCTCCACCAAACTCCCGGGGGGATGGCTCCCCGCTCCAAGATCAGTCACTGCCTCCCGGGTGTTTCTCCCACCAGCTGCGCCGTTACGCCGCCCGCGCCAACCAGCTAGACTCCCTCCCGGGATGGGTTCGGGGGGGGTTAGGGCTGGGCCCCTTGTCTGTGCCATCTGCCTGCCTGGGCTCTGCCCCAGCCCGGGCTCCAAAGGTCACCTGCCTGGTACGCTGGCTCTTAGTTCTGAAAACGATCGCTGTCTGCCCGTATTTGTTCGTTCTCCGTCTCTAAGTCTGTGTTTGTTGTTCAGAGTTCATAGATTGTTTATATGTGATCGATTCACTTGTTTTTCCAAGTCTTTGTTGCAAGAGGGATCCGCGGTAGCATCCACCTAGTCCGCCATCTTGGCCCCGCCTCTAATTCTTTTTCTTACAATGACTTTGATGCTTTCTTTGATGTTCTTTTGATGCTTTCTGCATTGTTCAGCATTTTGCCCATAGAATCCTTCAATATTACAACTCGAGGTTTGAAATTTTTCTTCAGTTCTTTCAGCTTGAGAAAGGCCAAGAGTGTTGTTCCCTTTTGATTTTCTAACTCTAGGTCTTTGCACATTTCATCATAATACTCTTTGGATTCTTCTGTTCAGCTCTTTTACTTCATCATTTCTTCCATTCGCTTTAGCTACTCTACATTCAAGAGCAAGTTTCACAGTCTCTTTAGACATTGATTTTAGTTCTTCTTTCCTGTCTTTTCAATGACCTCTTGATTTCTTCATGTATGATGTCCTTGATGTCATTCCACAACTCATCTGGTCTTCAGTCATTAGTGTTCAATGAGTCAAATCTATTCTTGAGATGGTCTCCAAATTCAGGTGGGATATACTCAAGACTGTACTTTGGATCTTGCAGACTTGTTTTAATTTTCTTCAGTGCCAAACTAAACTTGCATATGAGCAGTTGATGGTCTTTTCCACAGTTGGCACCTGGCTTTGCTCTGACTGATGATATTGAGCTTTCCCATCATCTCTTTCAACAGAAGTAGTCAGTTTGGTTCCTGCATTTCATTTTATACCTGGTGAGGCCCATGTGTATAAAAAAAAGAGTCTTGCAAAATTCTGTCATAAGATCTCTGACTTCATTTCTATCACCAAGGCCATATCTTCCAACTACTGATCCTTCTTCTTTGTTTCCAACTTTCACGTTACAATCATTAATTATCAATGCATCTTGATTGCATGTTTGACCACTTTCAGACTGCAGAAGTTGGTAAAAATCTTCAATTCCCTCATCTTTGGCATTAGTGGTTGGTGCATATGTTTGAATAATAGTCATATTAATCAGACTTCCTTGTAGGCCTATAGATAATACCCCATCACTGGAATCATCATACTTCAGTATAGATCTTAAAATGTTTTTTCGACGATGAATGCAACAACATTGTAATTTGTCATTCCTGGCATAGTAGGCCATATGATTGTCATTCAAAATGACCAATACCAGAACATTTCAGCTCACTAATGCCTAGGTTACTTTATGCGTTTCACTTCATTTTTGATGACTTCCAATTTTCCTAGATTCATTTTTGATGACTTTCAATTCTCCTATATTCATACTTCGCACATTCCACATTCTGAGTATTAATGGATGTTTGCTGCTGTTTCTTCTCATTTTGAGTCACACCACATCAGCAAACGAAGGTCCCAAAAGTTTGACTCTAACCACGTCATTAAGGTCAACTCTACTTTGAGAAGGGAGCTCTTCCTCAGTCATATTTTGAGTGCCTTCCAACTTGAGGGGCTTATCTTCTGGCACTATTTAGACACTGTTCCACTGCTATTCATACGGTTTTCATTGGCAATTTTTTTTTCAGAAGTAGACTGCTAATCTGTCTTAGTCTGAAAGCTTCACTAAAACATGTCCATCATGCCTGACCCTGCTGACATTTGAAATACTGGTGATATAGCTTCCAGCATCACAGTAACATGCAAGCTACCACTGGAAGAAAAACTGACAGATGCGTGATGGTTAGACACAGTAGTGGGAAGAAATATGCAGAAAAGGAGCAAAGATTGATGCATATGTTTGTGTGAAGCTAAAGTTAAGAAACAGACCTGCCTTGAAGAGGGTAATGAGATTTCTATGAAGTATGATTTCATAGACAAAGTCAGACAGGAAGAACTGAAACCAAAAAGGAGGACACACCCCAATAAGTCCATCTCTTGGGCTTAGAGTGTAGGTGTGTTTGCAGGAGCAGTACATAAAAGGTAGATTGTGGTGTGGATCTTAAGGAGGTGAAAGGCATGCTCGGGTGGTCATGCTTGCATGCTATAAGATGAACCACCTTTCCTTTGGCCTCCAGAATTGTCATGCAAATTACTTGTCATACAAATAATATCAATTTTACATAATCATCAGTACATTGAGATTTGTTCAAGTAGAACAGGACTCCGGCTAGCAAGAGTGTTAAGGTGTGGATACTAGGGGAGATTAGCAAGAGATTGGCGTAGTAGAGTAGCTATCAGATCTGTTGCCTGTTCAGAGAGGCTTTTGTCCAGCAAGAGTGGCTGAGCCACTGTGGAGGGCAGGGAAGAGCTCGGTGACCAGGGGCTTTGTGCCTCCAAGCTCATCCCTGGCATAAAGGGTAGGAATGTTTGGAAGAAGACTATGAATTTGGGAAACAGAAGACAGGGTAACCCAAGAGGCCAGCAGTTCATATACCCTGGCTGGTGCCTTACACTTGAGCCCCAAAGGTGATAGAGTTAGATCCCTGCTTCCCCCTGAGAGTCTCTTCAGAAACTAAGGGGGGCTTTTCTAAGGATGGAGGTGGAGGGTCCATCTCTGACCACTGGGGGAGCTGAGTCAAAGAAACTGGGTTGTTGCTGTATGTTCTTGTGTGTCATGGACTCAATTCTGGCTCTTAGTGACCCTGTACGACCCTGTAGAACTGCCGCACAGGGTTTCACAGGCTGACATCTTTACAGGAGCAGACCACCAGGTCTTTTCTCCTGGGGAGGGGCTCTTGGGTTTAAATTGCTGATCTTTTGTTTAGCAGCAGAGCTTAACCATTTTACCACCAGAGCTCCTTTAGGAACTGGGCAAGAGACGAGAAATCTGTACTTTGCACACCATGATGACTTTGCTGTTGTTGTTAGGTGCCGTCGACTCATAGCAACACTATGCACAACGGAAGGAAACATTGCCTGTTCCTGCATCATCCTTACAGTCGTTGTTATGCTTGAGCTCATTGTTGCAGCCACTGTGTCAATCCACCTTGTTGAGGGTCTTCCTCTTTTACACTGACCCTGTACTCTGCCAAGCATGATGTCCTTCTCCAGGGACTGATCCCTCCTTACAACATGTCCAAAGTATGTAAGACGCAGTCTCGCCATCCTTGCTTCTAAGGAGCATTCTGGTTGTACTTCTTCTGAGACAGATTTGTTTGTTCTTTTGGCAGTCCATGGTTTATTCAATATTCTTCACCAACACCACAATTCAAAGGCGTCAGTTCTTCTTCGGTCCTCCTTATTCATTGTCCAGCTTTCTTATGCATATGATGTGATTGAAAATACCATGGCTTGGGTCAGGCGCACTTTAGTCTTCAAGGTGACATCTTTGTTCTTCAACTGTCTGCTTTTTTATAACTTCATACAAGCATTGTGTTGTGGACTGAATGGTGTCTCAGGAAATACATGTTGTAATTCTAATCTGAACACCTGTGGAAGTGATCCTGTATGAAAATAAGACATTTTGTTATGCTAATTAGATCATAGGGTGGGTTCTAACTCTAATCTAATCAGCTCTGAGCTATAAAAAGAGTAGATTAGATACGTGGAGGCGGGGCCAAGATGGCAGACTAGGTAGACGCTACCTCGGATCCCTCTTGCAACAAAGACTCAGAAAAACAAGTGAATTGATCACATACATAACAATCTACGAACCCTGAACAACAAACACAGATTTAGAGATGGAAAACAAACAAATACGGGGAAGCAGCGACTGTTTTCGGAGCCTGGAGCCAGCGTCCCAGTCAGCGGATTTTCTGGAAAAACAAGTTTCCCAGTGATCGCTCGGAGACGGCAGTCCATATCAAACCACATAAAGAAGCAGACCATGACTGCTTCTACAACCTCCCAAACAAAAGAATCAAAATCTTTCCCAAATGAAGATACAATCCTGGAATTATCAGATACAGAATATAAAAAACTAATTTACAGAATGCTTCAAGACATCAGAAATGAAATAAGGCAAACTGCAGAAAAAGCCAAGGAACACACTGATAGAACAGTAGAAGAACTGAAAAAGATTATTCAAGAACATAGTGGAAAAATTAATAAGTTGCAAGAATCCATAGAGAGACAGCAAGTAGAAATCAAAAAGATTAACAATAAAATTACAGAATTAGATAACGCAATAGGAAGTCAGAGGAGCAGACTCGAGCAATTAGAATGCAGACTGGGATATCTGGAGGACCAGGGAATTAACACCAACATAGCTGAAAAAAAATCAGATAAAAGAATTTTAAAAAATGAAGAAACCCTAAGAATCATGTGGGACTCTATCAAGAAGGATAACTTGCGAGTGATTGGAGTCCCAGAACAGGGAGGGAGGACAGAAAACACAGAGAAAATAGTTGAAGATCTCCTGACACAAAACTTCCCTGACATCATGAAAGACAAAAGGATATCTATCCAAGATGCTCATCGAACCCCATTTAAGATTGATCCAAAAAGAAAAACACCAAGACATATTGTCATCAAACTTGCCAAAACCAAAGATAAAGAGAAAATTTTAAACGCAGCCAGGGAGAAAAGAAAGGTTTCCTTCAAGGGAGAATCAATAAGAATAAGTTCAGACTACTCAGCAGAAACCATGCAGGCAAGAAGGGAATGGGACGACATATACAGAGCACTGAACGAGAAAAACTGCCAACCAAGGATCATATATCCAGCAAAAGTCTCTCTGAAATATGAAGGAGAAATTAAGATATTTACAGAAAAACAGAAGTTTAGAGAATTTGCAAAAACCAAACCAAAGCTACAAGAAATACTAAAGGATATTGTTTGGTCAGAAAACCAATAATATCAGGTACCAGCACAACACAAGGTCACAAAACAGAACATCCTGATATCAACTCAAATAGGGAAATCACAAAAACAAATTAAGATTAATTAAAAAAAATGCTCATAACAGGGAATCACTGAAGTCAATATGTAAAAGATCACAATAATCAAAAAGAGGGACTAAATACAGGTGGCATAGAACTGCCATGTGGAGAGTGATACAAGGCAATATAGAACAATACAAGTTAGGTTTTTACTTAGAAAAATAGGGGTAAATATTAAGGTAACCACAAAGAGGAATAACAACTCCATAACTCAAGATAAAAGTGAAGAAAAATGTAACAACTCAACAAACATAAAGTCAAACACTACGAAAATGAGGATCTCACAATTTACTAAGAAAAACGTCTCAGCACAAAAAAGTATGTGGAAAAATGAAATTGTCAACAACACACATAAGAAGGCATCAAAATGACAACACTAAACACTTATTTATCTATAATTCCGCTGAATGTAAGTGGACTAAATGCACCAATAAAGAGACAGAGAGTCTCGGACTGGATAAAGAAACACGATCTGTCTATATGCTGCCTACAAGAGACACACCTTAGACTTAGAGACACAAACAAACTAAAACTCAAAGGATGGAAAAAAATATATCAAGCAAACAATAAGCAAAAAAAGAAGAGGAGTAGAAATATTAATTTCTGACAAAATAAACTTTAGACTTAAATCCACCACAAAGGATAAAGAAGGACACTACATAATGATAAAAGGGACAATTGATCAGGAAAACATAACCATATTAAATATTTATGCACCCAATGACAGGGCTGCAAGATACATAAATCAAATTTTAACAGAACTGAAAAGTGAGATAGACACCTCCACAATTATAGTAGGAGACTTCAACACACCACTTTCGGAGAAGGACAGGACATCCAGTAAGAAGCTCAATAGAGACACGGAAGACCTAATTACAACAATCAACCAACTTGACCTCATTGACTTATACAGAACTCTCCACCCAACTGTTGCAAAGTATACTTTTTTTCTAGTGCACATGGAACATTCTCTAGAATAGAGCACATATTAGGTCATAAAACAAACCTTTGCAGAGTCCAAAACATCAAAATATTACAAAGCATCTTCTCAGACCACAAGGTCATAAAACTAGAAATCAATAATAGAAAAACTAGGGAAAAGAAATCAAATACGTGGAAAATGAACAATACCCTCCTGAAAAAAGACTGGGTTATAGAAGACATCAAGGAGGGAATAAGGAAATTCATAGAATGCAACGAGAATGAAAATACTTCCTATCAAAACCTCTGGGACACAGCAAAAGCAGTGCTCAGAGGTCAATTTATATCGATAAATGCACACATACAAAAAGAAGAAAGAGCCAAAATCAGAGAACTGTCCCACAACTTGAACAAATAGAAAGTGAGCAACAAAGAATCCATCAGGCACCAGAAGAAAACAAATAATAAAAATTAGAGCTGAACTAAATGAATTAGAGAACAGAAAAACAATTGAAAGAATTAACAAAGCCAAAAGCTGGTTCTTTGAAAAAATTAACAAAATTGATAAACCATTGGCTAGACTGACTAAAGAAATACAGGAAAGGAAACAAATAACCCGAATAAGAAACGAGAAGGGCCACAGCACAACAGAACCAAATGAAATTAAAAGAATCATATCAGACTTTTACGAAAATTGTACTCTAACACATTTGCAAACCTAGAAGAAATGAATGAATTCCTGGAAAAACACTACCTACCTAAACTAACACATTCAGAAGTAGAACAACTAAATAGACCCATAACAAAACAAGAGATTGAAACGGTAATCAAAAAACTCCCAACAAAAAAAAGTCCTGGCCCGGAGGGCTTCACTGCAGAGTTCTACCAAACTTTCAGAGAAGACTTAACACCACTACTACTGAAGGTATTTCAAAGCATAGAAAATGACGGAATACTACCCAACTCATTCTATGAAGCCACCATCTCCCTGATACCAAAACCAGGTAAAGACATTACAAAAAAAGAAAATTACAGACCTATATCCCTCATGAACATAGATGCAAAAATCCTCAACAAAATTCTAGCCAATAAACTCAACAACATATCAAAAAAATAATTCACCATGATCAAGTGGGATTTATACCAGGTATGCAAGGCTGGTTTAATATCAGAAAAACCATTAATGTAATCCACCACATAAATAAAACAAAAGATAAAAACCACATGATCTTATCAATTGATGCAGAAAAGGCATTTGACGAAGTCCAACACCCATTTATGATAAAAACTCTCACCAAAATAGGAATTGAAGGAAAATTCCTCAACATAATAAAGGGCATCTATGCAAAGCCAACAGCCAACATCACTCTAAATGAAGAGAATCTGAAAGCATTTCCCTTGAGAACGGGAACCAGACAAGGATACCCGTCATCACCGCTCTTATTCAACATCGTGCTAGAAGTCCTGGCCAGGGCAATTAGGCTAGACAAAGAAATAAAGGGTATCCGGATTGGCAAGGAGGAAGTAAAATTATCTCTATTTGCAGATGACATGATCTTATACACAGAAAACCCTAAGGAATCCTCCAGAAAACTACTGAAACTAATAGAAGAGTTTGGAAGAGTCTCAGGTTATAAGATAAACATACAAAAATCACTTCGATTCCTCTACATCAACAAAAAGAACATCGAAGAGGAGATAACCAAATCAATACCATTCACAGTAGCCCCCAAGAAGATAAAATACTTAGGAATAAATCTTACCAAGGATGTAAAAGACCTATACAAAGAAACCTACAAAGCTCTACTACAAGAAATTAAAAAGGACATACTTAAGTGGAAAAACATACCTTGCTCATGGATAGGAAGACTTAACATAGTAAAAATGTCTATTCTACCAAAAGCCATCTATACATACAATGCACTTCCGATCCAAATTCCAATGTCATTTTTTAAGGTGATAGAGAAACAAATCACCAACTTCATATGGAAGGGAAAGAACCCCCGGATAAGCAAAGCATTACTGAAAAAGAAGAAGAAAGTGGGAGGCCTCACTCTACCTGATTTTAGAACCTGTAATACAGCCACAGTAGTCAAAACAGCCTGGTACTGGTACAACAACAGGCACATAGACCAGTGGAACAGAATTGAGAACCCAGATATAAATCCATCCACATATGAGCAGCTGACATTTGACAAAGGACCAGTGTCAGTTAATTGGGGAAAAGATAGTCTCTTTAACAAATGGTGCTGGCATAACTGGATATCCATTTGCAAAAGAATGAAACAGGACCCATACCTCACACCATGCACAAAAACTAACTCCAAGTGGATCAAAGACCTAAACATAAAGACTAAAACAAAGATCATGGAGGAAAAAATAGGGACAACCTTAGGAGCCCTAATACAAGGCATAAACAGAATACAAAACATTACCAAAAATGATGAAGAGAAACCAGATAACTGGGAGCTCCTAAAAATCAAACACCTATGCTCATCTAAAGACTTCACCAAAAGAGTAAAAAGACCACCTACAGACTGGGAAAGAATATTCAGCTATGACATCTCCGACCAACGCCTGATCTCTAAAATCTACATGATTCTGTCAAAACTCAACCACAAAAAGACAAACAACCCAATCAAGAAGTGGGCGAAGGATATGAACACACACTTCACTAAAGAAGATATTCAGGCGGCTAACAGATACATGAGAAAATGCTCTCGATCATTAGCCATTAGAGAAATGCAGATTAAAACTACGATGAGATTCCATCTCACTCCTACAAGACTGGCATTAATCCAAAAAACACAAAATAATAAATGTTATTATTATGCAGAGAGATTGGAACTCTTATACACTGCTGGTGGGAATGTACAATGGTACAACCACTTTGGAAATCTATCTGGCGTTATCTTAAACAGTTCGAAATAGAACTACCATACAACCCAGAAATCCCACTCCTCCGAATATACCCTAGAGAAACAAGAGCCTTCACACAAACAGATATATGCACACCCATGTTTATTGCAGCTCTGTTTACAATAGCAAAAAGCTGGAAGCAACCAAGGTGTCCATCAACGGATGAATGGGTAAATAAATTGTGGTATATTCACACAATGGAATACTACACATCGATAAAGAACAGTGACGAATCTGTGAAACATTTCATAACATGGAGGAACCTGGAAGGCATTATGCTGAGCGAAATGAGTCAGAGGCAAAAGGACAAATATTGTATAAGACCACTATTATAAGATCTTGAGAAATAGTATAAACTGAGAAGAACACATACTTTTGTGTTTAAGGGGGGGGAGGGAGGGAGGGAGAGAGGGAGGGAGGGAGGGGTTTTTTAGTGATTAATTAGTAGATAAGAACTGCTTTAGGTGAAGGGAAGGACAACACTCAATACATGGAAGGTCAGCTCAATTGGACTGGACCAAAAGCAAGTTTCCGGGATAAAAGGAATGCTTCAAATGACAGTGGAGCAAGGGCAGGGGTTTGGGAACCATGGTTTAAGGTGACTTCTAAGTCAATTGGCAAAATAATTCTATTATGAAAACATTCTGCAACCCACTTTGAAATGTGGCGTCTGGGGTCTTAAATGCTAAGAAGCAGCCATCTAAGATGCATCAATTGGTCTCAACCCACCTGGAGCAAAGGAGAATGAAGAACACCAAGGTCACACGACAACTAAGAGCCCAAGAGACAGAAAGGGCCACATGAACCAGAGACCTACATCATCCTGAGACCAGAAGAACTGGTTGGTGCCCGGCCACAACCGATGACTGCCCTGACAGGGAGCACGACAGAGAACCCCTGAGGGAGCATGAGATCAGTGGGATGCAGACCCCAAATTCTCATAAAAAGACCAGACTTACTGGTCTACTGTGACTAGAGGAATCCCGGCGGTCATGGTCCCCAAACCTTCTGTTGACACAGGACAGGAACCATCCCCGAAGACAACTCATCAGACATGGAAGGGACTGGACAGTGGGTAGGAGAGAGATGCTGATGAAGAGTGAGCTAATTATATCAGGTGGACACTTGAGACTGTGTTGGCATCTCCTGCCTGGAGAGGGGCTTGGAGGATAGAGAGAGTTGGAGGCTGGCAAAATTGTCACGAAAGGAGAGACTGGAAGGGCTGACTCATTAGGGGGAGAGCAGATGGAAGTGAGGAGTAAGATGTATATAAGCTTATATGTGACAGACTGACTTGATTTGTAAACGTTCACTTGAAGCTCAATAAATGTTAATTAAAAAAAAAGAGCAGATTACACACAGAGATATATGCACTAGAGAATACAGATGTCACATGAGAATCATCTATGCCAAGGGACCAAGAAACACAAGGACTACAGACTAGGAAAGAATTGACAAGGTTGGCACCCTCATTTGTACTTCTAGCTTCCAGGACCATAAGAAAATAAAATTCTGTTCTTTAAAGACAACCACTTGTGGTATTTTTATTACAGCAGCACTAGGTAAATAAGATACATGGCATTTGTTGACTACATCAAAAACTGAACCTTTAAGTGAAAAACAGTATAAGGCTATAGCGAAAGGTATGCACACTAGAGGCATAATATATAAACATTTACTCTAAGTATATTTGTTCACAATAGTAATTGTCTGCATGTATGCCTGCTTCCTTGAGTTTTAAATTGGCTTCAGAATCACAAGTTTACTTTCTAAATGTACATGTTATAAAATTCAGATTTAGATTTGTTCCAAAAGATTTATACCAATTCTAAAAATTCATAATTCTCCAAATTTCCTAGGCTGGAACAGGCTCTCAAATCAGCCCATAAATCCAATTTCCTGACATCTTTGGTTGTCACCTGGGAATTTACACCACAGAGAGAACTGGAAACATTTTTTATCAAAGCAGCCAATGAATTGATATTGTTTTCTCTATGCCCATAACTATATTTTTATTTTATATTTCATTTCTGGGTTTAAGCCATATACAGATTAAAGGAGGTCTGTCAATCACAAATAAAACTAGCTTATAATAATTGAAGAACACAGAGCTATAGCTCCCACTGAGGAAGGTTATGGCTGTTTGAAGTCATTGGCATATTACCATGGCACTGAGAATAAATTGCTTCTATCTTCTCTGGAACCAGAGGAAATAAACGAATAGTACACAGACTTTAGCATTTAGAGGATAATACAATAGAAAATGATATGAAAACAAAACCATAATGATAATTGTGCAAAATAGTTAATAAACAAAAATAGCAAGAAGGCTCAATTGTTTCAGCCATCATGTGTGACATATTTCCAAATTATAATCCTTGTTTCATTCTTTTTAAGCCATTAATCACATTTGGTAGAAGGTATTGGGTTACTACATATGGAACACTGCAGGATAAAGCTTTCCAAATGTAAAATTTAAGACACTGTCAGGCAGATTCAGTGCTATATTATGAAAATTTACATCATTTGGTAATTGAAACATTTTTACAGTTAAAATATAACTTTGTAATATGCCTATCCTCCAGGTGGCATCTTTCAATAGTACAATTTAAATTCCTTCCAATACATACCACTGATAAAGGAAGGTAAAATATAAATCATTTTGAGTTGCTGAACCTCCAAAGGTGCAATACTTCAAACAAACGACATCAATTTATATACTGGTATGTCCACTACCCACATACACAGTGCCATCCCAAATTGAGTCCAAACCACCACAATAAATACAGTCCTGGAAAATGGGGAGAAATTATATCTCCACACCGATCTATGGAAATCAATAGCAGTGAAGAAGAAAAGATATATTGGAGAATAAGCCACCTCCATTTTCTGCTTTAAGTATTGCTATATATGCAAGGAAACCTGGTGGCACTGTGGTTCGGCGTTTGGCTACTAACCAAAAGGTCCGCAGTTCGAATCCACCAGCCACTCCTTGGAAACCCTATGAAGCAGTTCTACTGTGTCCTATAGAGTGACTATGAGTCAGAAACGACTCGACAGCAACGGGTTTAATATGTGAAATTCGTGTTCCTTAGCATACAGTTTGGAGGTCAGCCTATACTTTGAGAAACATTGATATGAAGCCTCATGACATTATCTCAGGCAGAGAAATACACAGTACAGTACAATACAATTACATGTGTAATTGCTTCTTTTCATATGCTCTATCAGGGGATTATTTTATATGAGTTTGTTCTTTTTCCTAACTGGTGACAAACTTTCAACCAGCTTCAGAGGAAAAGCTTAGATTAATTGCTATCTAGTGGATTTGGAAACCCTGGTGGTATACTGGTTAAGTGCTACGGCTGCTAACCAAGAGGTCAGCAGTTCAAATCCGCTAAGCACTCCTTGGAAACTCTATGGGGCAGTTCTACTCTGTTCTATAGTGTAGCTATGAGTCGGAATCAACTTGATGGCAGTAGGCTTGTTTTTTTTTTCTTTTTTTTTGGTTTAGTACATTGTAGCTGTTACTACCAGTTTGTGAAGGTCATCATCTAATCAATAATATATTCATGAGTGTTTTTTTTTTTTTTTAGTACTTCTAAATTAATAGCTAAAGGCAAAGAGCTCTTGGCGGTGGTATTGTTGTCTGCACTCATTCCTTTTTAGTTTTATGAAAAATCAAAAGAATTGCAATTTGGGTTTTGATTAATGTTGACATTAATAGGTTGCTTCTGGTTAAAGCAATTAGTTCCTTAATTTATCTTCATACAATAGCAAGGCCGTATCTGCAGTAGACTTCTTTAAGGCTGTGTTTCTTAAAAGTACTCTTCCCTGACTTCACAGTCTTATTTTGTTTCTATGATAGAACACTTTAACTTATTAATCTTCTTAAAGCACAAATGAGAAATAAATTATCAATTCTAATATTGAATAAACATTGCTTCTATGATGTTATTGTTACCCAGTAGACAGACTCCAACCCTGAAATGTCAGTTGGTCTACAAGAACTGCTGGAGCTCCTGCTGTGCCTGTATCACCCTCCACTTGGGTTAAAGGCTATCAGCATTCCTATTCTCAAGTATTACACAATAGTTATGACAATCAAATGTATACAAATGAAACCACCACAGTACAGAACAGCATACAGTATGCTATAAACTGTGGGATATAGCTGAGTGTTCTAGCTGGTAGAAGTGAGAGATCAGTACAGGCTGCAGATGTCAGGGATCCTGTTAGAGCGACCTTGTTTTGTGTCTAGAGGAACTCCTACCATGAAGGGAGCATGAGAAAGATATTATATGGTGGAAGGAAAGCACAAATCAGAGCACAAAAGAAGCTAACGTTACTAGAGGATTATATGCACTATGGAAGTAGAGGAGATGACGAGATTTGACCACACAGCACCGTAAGTACGAGGTAGGAGAGTATCTGGTTTCATCCCCATAGGCAGCATGGAACAATTTTGTACTAATGAGGAAAAAAGGTGACATGGTGAACCTAATTGAAGGTAAGTCTGGCAGAGATAAAAAAAAAGGTTAGATGAGAGACGGAGTGGTAGAAAAACCTGTTAGGTGGCAATTGCAAATATGGGTGGAGGAAGGAATGGGGAAGAAATAAAGAATTAAAGGCCAATAAGAAAGATGAAAGAGGTAGAAAATAAAAGAGAGTTCATGATTTTAGTCTCAGAAATTACTAAAAACAGAAATGGAAATTTCAAAATAGGAAACTGATTTGACCATTAGGAAAGTAGAATATTAAAATAAAAATTGACTTTTCTTATTTTAGGTGGGTGAGAAGAAATACAAGTAAACACCACAGACAGTTTTAATTCTGAGACTGTAAGGTAAACAAAGTAAGACAAAATTTCTGGACAGAACATGTAGAATGAAGACTTACATATAAAGTGATATCTGAGTCCATCAGTAATCAAGAATTCTCTGAAGAAATGGAGAAAAGGAACACAAACGAAAAGGATAAGGAGGAGGAAGAGGGGAGAGGTTGATAATGACATGGAAGAGCTGAATTTAAAATCATAATATGCATCTGGAGAATAAGTGAGTTAAGAAATGCGGAACAGAAGACAGACAAGCAAACAAACAAACAGGAATAGTTGAGGAAATGATGAAAGAGTGACTTCTCTGAAGGGTGAAATAATAATGAGAAACTCAAACATGTAAAAGCTTGGAACTCAGGATTCCTGTCCTTACAATAAGAAAAGGCTGGACAAAATGAAACTGAACAACATTTCTTGGATTCATCAGAGAACTAAGGTCTCAGGGCAAAAATTCATCCCCAAGGCTCAAAAGATGTATACCTCTAGGTAGATACAAGTATTGAGATTTGCTTAACAGGTTCAGAAACCACAAGATGCCAGAAACTGGTAGGAACATTCAAGTAGAAATTCTGATGAATTGCTGGAGGCCAAGAGTATGGGCTAGTGGAAGAGCAAGAAGCTGTTGGGGGCCACCTTCTTAGTGAACCCCCAAACTTTTACAGGCTTTTCCTCCAGGAACTCGACCATGATTTTACAGGGAGGATCAAGAAGAGTCTCAGAAATCTTCCCCCATGGGCCTAGGGGGGAAAAACAAAAACATGGCCATCAAGTCAATTTTGACTCATAGTGACCCTATAGGACAGAGTAGAACTGCCCTATAGGGTTTCCAAGGAGCAGCTGGTGGTTTTGGACTGCCTACCTTTTGCTTAGCAGCCAAGCTCTTAACCACTGCACCACCAGGGCTCCTCTCCATACAGAACAAAAGTCTTAATCTTGGGAAGCACATGGCCGGAGGACAAAAGTGAAATCCCATCCTATCTGCCCCATAAGAGTAACATTTTTTAATGAGATCAAGCTTCACCAAAGATAAGTACAATATATATTTTACACATAAGTATAATATAAAAGATCATTATTTTGATTATAATTAAAATTTTTGTACATTTATAAAAAGCAAGTTCTGTGTTTTGAAGTATAGAAGAAACACAGAATGAAAGTCCTCAGTGCCCAGTGCTGTCGAGTCGATTCCAACTCATAGCGACCCTATAGGACGGAGTAGAGCTGCCCATAGAGCGCCTGGTGGATTCGAACTGCTGACCCTTTGGTTCGCAGCCGTAGCACTTAACCACTACGCCCCCTGGGTTTCCAGAATGAAAGTAGCACACTTAAATATCCATAATGTATCTAGTATAATGAAATGTTAAATGGAAAATTGATCGAGATCTTAGTATTTACAAGTGGTAAACATTTAAAAATATTTTTTTAAATAATAGAATAAAGTTGTATATCACCTACAAAATTTATCTGTTTGTATTCTTTATTAATGTAGATTTTTTATAATAATTGCAAACTATATTTGAAAGACAAAGTTTTCTCTCTCTGCACATTGTATATGTGGTCAACATGGCCTGGCACTCAGGGTATGCTGAAGATACTGATGGATAGACTAAAAACCCAGGTTCTCATTTAGGGCAGGCCATTGAGTAGCTCTGTGATTTTTGAGAAAGTCGATTAATTTATCCATTTCTTTATTTTCTCAACCAAAAACAAAACAAAGCAAAAACATAAATGGAATAGTTGAACTAGCTGATGCCCTAAGTTCATTCTAGCTGAATGTGCCATGCTTCTATGAAAAAGGAAGTTCACACTACCCCAGGAGACTAGCATTACTATGATCTACACGCCCTCTACCACCTCTGACCATCAGCAGTCTTTTGTTTTCAAGGAGACTTCCTTACTGTAGTTTAAGGTGGGTAAATCTAGACCTTGCCCCTGTGCAGCAGGTCTCACAGGACAAAAGGGGAAACTGAGCAAGGGAATGGGAAAAATTTTTAATTGGCATAAGATTGAGCTAGATTAGGCTAGAATTTTTCTTTCTTTTTATTTATTTTTTTTTAAATCTCTGAAACAAATCAGAAAAGTCTACAATCTTCTGGAGATTAAATTAAAGATAGGGCATAGAAAACCCCTAAGAATGTTTAAAGACAGTGGGTGGAGAATAAAAAAGTTAGTTTCATGTTTGAACCCCTCCAAGCTCAGACCCTTCAATAAATGCTTTCAGCATGTAACTGAGAAGCAAAGGGGCTTTTGAAGCAGGATGAGGCTATGCTCAGATGCATAATGGGTAGCACCTCTGCTGATTAGCCAAATCACAGGCTTGTATCACTGAGCTTCCTCATGACTCCCAAATTATTCTGCCTGGGATTACACTAGTTGATTTATGACCTTGCTGTAAATATTAGGAGTCGCCTGGTGCACAAATGTTTAAGTGCCCAGCTGGTGCACAAATGTTTAAGTGCCCAGCTACTAACTGAAAAGGTAGTGGTTCAAATCTGCCCAGAGGTGCCTTGGATAAAAGTCGTGACGATCTACTCCTGAAAGGTCACAGTCATTGAAAACCCTACAGAGCACCATTCTACTCCAACACACATGAGGTTCCATGAGTTGAAGTTAACTCCACGGCAACTATTTTATTTTATCTTTAATATTAGTACCCAGTTTGCAACCAGTCATGAGAATAGCACAGGACTGGGTAGCATTTAGTTCAGTTGTGCATAGAGTGGCCATGAATGGGAGCCAGCTCAATGGCAGCTAACAGTAACGACAGTACTTTTTTGAGTACTTTCCCTTCCATGACACATAATTGTTTTAATCCTCTGAAAAACTATGTCTTCTTGTAATGAAAAGGGATAATAACTGCAAGGTGCTAAGTACCTAACAGGCATGTAATATTAGCCATCATTAAATTAAAGATCTACTTTCTGAGAAGCATGTCGTAGAACTTGGAAATAACAAAATAAAATGGCTGGCATGCCGTAGGCAATAGTATCAGCAGCCTGCGTGCTCTCTAAGGGGCAATGTATTTAAACTGCTACAGCATAAGATTTTAAAAACATTCCCTCCATCTCTTTCTCAACATTTGGGTAAGTCTTCCCACTTAATATGAAATCAAAATACCACATAAATGTATTAGAGTGGAGTTTTACTTTCTGAAGTGAAATATTTCTCATGTTGTCACTATTAATATGAGTCTTTTTTCTAAATTATTTCTTTACTTGCCAATTCAAAAAATCATTTGAACAGTTTGAATATGTTAGTGAAACGCTTCATTTACTTTTGCCTTCTGCCTAGCCACAGAATGGGAAATCATCAAATTCTGTTGTACGGTCACTGTTTCTTTCCTGAAATAGAAACAGCACAATTTTGTAGGAAATTACTCTTGGGGTTTTCCAACCCAAGACTGCAGTCTTGTGACTTTCAGAATCTTTGAACAATTTTAAGATCATGAAAGGAAAATTTCCAAACTAGCCCAGAAAACACTAAAATGGTTTGGTTGTACACCCTGCCTTCTTGAAACTAAGATGTGTTGAACTCTTATTGATAAGGCATATCCCCAGAAGATGGAAAGGGAAAAAGAGGAAGAACAATTTTCAGGCAAACACTGCTTTTCTTTTTTAAAAATTGCTGGCGGAGTTTATATGTCACCTTCATTCAAAAAATCTTTTAAAGCCTTCACACATAACATTTCTCCCACAAAAGGAAAAGTATAGGAAGGCAGGCTCTGATGCTCCTTTTTTTTTTTTTTTTTCTGATCTGCCCATGATTTTTTAAAGGCTTACTTGTTTTTGTAAAAAATTATATATTGCTTTAAATGGGTGAACTGTATGTATTTAAATTATAGTGCATTATAGCTTTCTAAAAATTATATATTGATAGAGGAAAATTCAAGCAATTCAGAAAAGTGAATAGAAAAACCTCTCCAAATCCCACTACCAGATAATTACCACATGTAACATGTTATTTATTGCCCCTTCTTCTGCTCTTTCTCTTTATGCATAATTACACACATTCAGAAATATGCATCCAATTTAACATAGCATATCTTTCACTCAACCATATCAGTAAACAAATTTCTAAATAACAGAGACCTTTTTACAGAAGGAAAATTGAGACCCAGAGAAAAGGATCAGCTGGGTCCAAAATGTTAGGCAATCAAGGTCTCAACCATAAAACTAGTGATTCAGGGAAAATTCCGGCAGCCTGTCTATCCTCAGCAGAGCATCAACTGCCTGTAGTGCCCATGTTCACTGTCACTTACATACTGTATATGGTAATTAAATAAAAGGGCCACATTTCCATGGAAAATGTATAATTAACACTTGATCTTGAGCCTTCCCACAGGTTTGCCGTAAAGACACAAAAGCTGGTTATGTGAAGTTGTGGCAAATAACAAACAGTAAAACCCATCCCGAAATGCTTTGCTGTGTGTAAAATAGACTACTAGTTTACACAATTCTCGGGGGAAAAATGTTGCCAAAAATCCAAGTATTTCTCAACTTGAAAATTTACATCATATTTAGTTTATCCCCTCAGCAAAATAAAAATGTCTCTAAAATATAATTGTCACTGTCCAGTCACTATACTTGGTCCCCAGGTAGATCCCTCTAATGCACATGTATTGGCGCAGGGCCCAGGCTGGCCAGGATGTGCATGAATTTTCGGCCTGGCTGACCCTGACAGTGGTGATGTGGGTCTTTGAGTTAACAGTGACACCCACGGGTGGTGAAGGGATAACAGAGCACATCAGAAATAACCTTGCTGCTAAGAATGAATCATTCCCCAACACCAGAGTGACTAAATATTAGTGTTTTTATTTCATTGTGTAAGACAGCCTATGGGTCAATCTCCATGTTGATATTTAACCTAATAAGCAATGGTGTCTAAAGATTCATAGGACAGATAGTGGCTGAGGTGGTAGATACATATGAAAGCGATATAAGAAAAAATTCTCAAGTAGTTAAGAAGAATTTCTATTTCTGAGATACACACTAGGGATCCTTATTTTAATTGTCTCTCCATCCAACCTCCTCTAGCCTCTTCTATTTCTGTCACTAAATAGTTATTCCTCCCATCACTCAGGCTCTACGTTTCCAGACACACAACAGATCCTCTGATTGCATTCTTCGCCAATGCATGTCTAAATGTTAGCAGCAGATGCTGCACACATTTAAAGACCCTGCTGCTAATAATGACCATTATAAGACCTCATCAACCCCTTGACCACCTCTCTATATAGATGGAGCTCCAATTCACTCTTCTAGGTTAGATTGTCTTAGTCATCTAGTGCTGCTGTGACAGAAATACCACAGGTGGATGGCTTTAACAAAAAGAAGTTCATTTTCTCACAGTAAAGTAGACTAAAAGTTCAAATTCAGGGCTTCAGCTCCAGGGAAAGTCTTTCTCTCTCTGTCAGTCTTCTTATCAATCTTCCCCCAGACTAGGAACTTCTCTGTGAGAGTACCCCAGGTCCAAAGGATGTGCTCTGCTCCAGGTACTGCTTTCTTGGTGATATGAGGTCCCCAACTCAAGCTTGCTTTCCTTTCCTTTTATCTCTTGTAAGATAAATGGTGGTACAGGCCACACCCCAGGTGAACGCCCTTTACATTGGATTAAGAATGTGGCCTGAGCAAGGGTGTTATATCCCATCCTACTCCTCTTTAATCACAGGCAAAGATAATGATTTATAACACATAGGAAAATCATAGAATGGAGAACAACCACACATTATGGGGAATCACAGCTTAACCTAGTTTACATATTTTGGGTGCCACAGTTCAATCCATTACACTCCAGCCTTTGGCTCCCAAAAATTCATGTCCTTGCTACATGTAAGACACATTCACCCCATCATATCACAGCAAAAGTCTTAAATCAACTACAAGTCCAAAATTCAAATATTTCTCTTCATCTGTGAAATCTAGAATACAAGTTATCTACTTCCAAAGTACAATGGCAGAATAGGCACAAACTAGACATTTCCATCACATATGGGAGAAATTGCAGGGAAAGAAGGGATAACAGGCACCAAACAAGTCGGCAGAACACATTAGATGTCAAGGCTTTGAAAATAATCCTCTGTTGTCTGGGACAATTTACACAATGACCCTGCCCTCCAGACCCTAGGTATTGGCCACACTCTCCAGATTCTGAGTGGAGGACCCTCAGCCATGGGCTTCAGCTCTGCCTTCCGGGCCATTGGGAGAGCAACTCCCTTTAGGTACAACATTCTCCTAGTCCATCTGAGTGGCGACTCCACCCTTAGGAACACCAGAGTCTATGGCTCCACCCTTTGAAACTCCAGAGGTTGAGGCCATACCTTTTCAGACTGAGGCAGCTCGGCTTCCAGGGTTCGTTGTCTCTTCGGCTTCTGCTTCCTGGTTTCTTGGCCTCTCGGCCCTCGGGTCTCACACCCTCATCTGCCCTGCTGGGGCAAATGTTCCAAAGCTCTGTAGCTCCACTGATAAGTACCTGGAGGCGTCCCATTCTGCTAGGAAGCCTCCTGCCCACAGGCACTCAGCTGTCTTGCTCCATGAGTCAGCAAGCCTAACTGTACCAATAAGTGCCCAGAGACACCCTACTCTGCCAGAAAGCCTCCTATGCACAGGCACTCAGCTCTCTCACTCCATGGGTCAGCTCTAGCATTGTCTGGCACGGGTCTTCTAGTTCTTCTGCTGCCAGTTCACTGCTGCTGCCAGTCCTCTGCTACCATTTCTTACATCTGCATCTTCTCCAATGTTAACAGTTCTCCTTACTACTTTCTGAGTCTTCTATCTATTCACAGTTTCAAAACCACTTCCACATTGTAGGTATCTGTTAGAGGAGCACTCCATTCTTGGTACAAAATTCTGTCTTAGTCATCTAGTGCTGCTATAATAGAAATACCACAAGTGAATAGCTTTAACAAGGAGAAATTTATTTCTTCACAGTAAAGTAGGTTAAAAGTCCAGAGATTCTCAACCTCAGCACTGTTGACATTTTGGGCTGGCTAATTTTTTGTGGGGGCTGTCCTGTGCATTGAAGGATGTTTAGTAGCATCCCTGGTCTTCTCTACCCACTACATTGCACCCTTCCTCCAGTTGTAACACCCAAACCTATGTCCAGGCATTGCAAAATGTCTCCTAAAGGACAAAATCATGAAATCCACTAAGACCACTCATGTAGCCTCTTTGGAGTCACTATTCTGTTCCCTCTTCTCTCACTATAAATTCATCCCTTCAAGAAATTCTGTCTGTTTCACCTTCAGCACATATCCAGAAGAGAAACACTTCTCACCCTGTCCTCTACCCCCTGGTTCAAGTCACCTGCCTGGCCTCTAGGATTCTTCCTTTCTCCCTACAGTATACTCCAAAAAAGCCAAAATGATCCTTTTCAGACATAAATCAGATTCGTCCCTCCTCTGCTCAGAAGCCCCAGTTTCATTCTTCTCTAGCTCAGAGTGAAGCTAAAGATATGGCAATGACCCTAGGGACTTGCATGACTGATCATATCTCTCTGCAGCTCTCCACTCACTCACTGGCTTCAGCCCAGCTAGTTTCTTCCTGGTCCTTAACATGCCTCCTTAGTTCCCCCACTTCAGGACCCCCAAACTTACCCTCTGCTTGGAATTTTCTTGGCCCAGAGGGCCCCTGCCTCCACCCTTCCCTCTGTTTTGGTTGTCTGTCAAATAACCTCTTACTGTGAAACCTCCCTAACCACCCTCTCACCTTTCACAGTAGCATTTATGTACAGCTCCCTAGTATTCCTCAATTTACTTGTTTTGCTGCCTCTCCCCTCACTACCACATAAGTACCCTGAAGCTAGAGTTTTTTTTTAATCCACTCATTAATTCCCAGTGCAAAGAAAAAGTCTAGCATAAATTAGATGTTCCCACTACTCCTTTTGCCCATCAAGGTGTGATATGCACCATAGACCAGTAAGGACTATGTGGTTCAAAATCTCCACTTTGTCTAAGGAGGGATTTTCTGTTTTCCTTTTTTTTTTCCGTCTCATTGTGTACTGAAGGAGAACAAGTAACCTGTGTGTCAGCCATTGGACCTCAAGGGCCGCATCTGGAGCTGACGTGGACAACAGCTCAGTGCAGAGATCCTGAACCCAAAAACTTAGAAGCTTGACCCTGGGTAACAGTGAATGCATTCAGTAGCAGAAAAAGTCTGAAAATAATGTTTGATATGAGCAGAGTGGAGTGTGAGGCACTGTGAAGTCAGATTTCTGTTACCTACTCCAGAGCACAGCCCCAGCAACATTAACCTTTCAGCTATGACAGAACTAAACGTCACAAGGTGTGCAAAAATACTAATATATGGGCGGGGCCAAGATGGCAGGATAGGTACACACTTCCTGTCATCCCTCTTACAACAAAAACCAAAAAAAAAAAAAAAAAACAAGTGAATCAATTATATATGACAATCTAGTAGCCCTGATTGTCAAAGACAAAGCTGAGGAGTCAGGCTGAGAGGCGGCGGAAGGAGAGACAGTTTAGAAGCAGAAAAGAAGTGCCAGTCATGAGCTTGCTAGCACTCTGCTGGATGGGTCAGCCAGTGCACATGGGCTGAGGGGCGCAGTAGCATTTGGGATGTGTTTCCCTACGTCCCCAGAGAGGCTGAGCAGCGGAGAGTCTGCCAAGCCTCTGGAGAGCTGGGTGGAAATGGCACCGGAACTGTGAAAGTTAACTGCAAGCATCTAACCTACAGCACGTCTAACCTACACCACTGTGGCAGTATTCAATAACTTAGTCAGAACTTAGAACTAACCATGCCCAAATCAGTCTTATGACTTTAAAAAATCACCATGCCCCTTAAGCTGGGAACTCAGGGCAATTACTACCCCTTTGCCCAGGCACTGGCATAAGTAGTCCACAGATTTATAGTGCCCCTCACTCCTGCCTAGACCTCTATGGACCCATTCAACAATGCATGCTGTCATTAGCACACAACAACAGGACGTACACCTGAAGCCTATTTTCAACTGCAGCAGCCAAGGGGGAGTTGCAGTTTCCTGATATTTGACCCAGATTCCTGATATTTGACACCTCCCAGCCCATTAAGCAGGAAACTGACCCACCCACATCAAGGTCCTGAGGGCTGGTGGTATCACCTGCTCCATCTAGCCACCCACACAATGGTCTGAGAATAAGTGATGCCTCCCAGTCCCTACAGCCAACAGCATTGGGTGCTCAAGGACTGGCTGCAAAATCCACCCCTCTATGCACTCTAAGGGACAGGGACAGGGACAGGGACACACCCTCCACCCAGGCACTCAGGGGCAGCCATCAGTGTCTTGCCTTGATCAGCACACAGCCTCCTACTGCAGCAGTTACCTGTATCTGCCCAAACACCCCTACTAAGCCCTGCACAACTAGGGCTGTAGATGAGAGTCTGTGTCACACGCTCGGTGACCAATGGCCTGGACACCTGAGCTGCAGCTTCACAAGTAAACAGTCCTGGGCTCACACACCTAGTAGCTGCTCTAACCTCCTAGACACAGGACATGAGAGCTTCAAAGACACTAATAACCAAAGTAGCTCACACACCCAGCCTACCTAAAAAAAAAAAAGCCTACCTAGGTATAGTAAAACAAAACAAAAAGCTACAACACAGTAAACAAACATACAATAAATATAATAACTTATTGACAGCTCAGAGACAACAGTCCATATCAAATCACGTAAAGAAGCAAATAAAGATGGTTCCATAAAGCAACCAAAATAAAGAACCAGGAGAAAGCAGGTCAAGATGGTTCCAGCAAGCAACCAAAATAAAGACCTTCTGGAGAAAGATAAGGTCTTGGAATTACCGGACTTAAAGAGTGCTGGTGGCATAGTAGTTAAGATCTCGGCTCTAATCAAAAGGTCAGCAGTTCAAATTCATCAGCCGCTCCTTGGAAACTCTATGGGGCAGTTCCACTCTGCCCTATAGGGTTGCTATGAGCTGGAACTGACTCTACAGCACCTAACAACAACAGCCTTTACAGAAGCAGACTGGCACATCTTTCTCCTGCAGATCAGCTGATAGGTTCCAACCACCAACCTTTCAGTTAGTAGCTGAGTGCTTAACCACTGCACCATCAGGACTCCTTAGGAACTTGTTAGAAGCAGAAATTTGGCCCAGCCAAGACCTTCTGAGTCAGAACCCATATCACAGGACCTGGAAATGGAGACACAGAAACCTTGTCCAGGAGTTTCCAACTCAAGCTACATCTCAATTATGAGTTCTCTTTTTTTGCTGAAGTTAGTTTGAGTTGTGTTTTCTACTTCTGGCAATAAAACACATACTTAATGATATGCAGAAAAAGATAACACAGAACCGTGGCTCGATGGAAACAAATGCTCAAAATGGGCTTTCTCTCATTCCTGATAAAATCTTTCAATAAAATAGGAATACAAAGGAAATTCCTGAATGTAATAAAGGGCATCTATACAAAACCAACAGCTAACATCATTCTCAACAGTGAGGCTGAAAGCATTCCACCTGAGAATGAGAATAAGGCAAGGATGCCTTCAATCACTGATATTTAACATTTTGCTGGAAGTACTAGCTAGAGCAATAAGGCAAGAAAAAAGAAATAAAGGGCATCCAAATTGGAAAGAAAGAATTAAAACAATACCTATTTGCAGATGATATGATTGTTTTATGATCGTACACATACAGAACTCCAGAGATTTCACAAGAAAACTACTGAAACTAATAGAAAGACTCAGCAGAGTTGCAGAATACAAGATTAACATATAAAAATCAGTTGGATTCCTATACACAAAGAGAACTTCAAAAAAGAAACTAGAAAAACAATAAATCAAAACAACCCGTTGCCATCAAGTCAATTCCAACTCATAGTGACCCTGTAGGACAGAGTAGAACTGCGCCATAGAGTTTCCAAGGAGCATCTGGCAGATTTGAACTGCCGGCCTTTAGGTTAGCAGCCATAGCACTTAATCACTACGCCACCAGCGTTACCAGAAAAACATACCATTTATAATAGCCCTAAAAAGGTAAAATACTTAGGAATAACTCAAATCAAGGACGTAAAAGATTTTTAACAAAGAAAACTACAAAACACTGTTGCAGGAACCCAAAGAGACCTACATAAATGGAAAAACGTACCATGCCCATGGATAGGAAGACTCAACTTTGTGAAAACGTCAATCATACCCAAAGAAATGTACAGATATAATGCAATCCGAAGCCAAATATCAATACATTCTTTAACGAGATGGAAAAACTAGTCAACAACTTATATGTAAAGGATAGAGACCCCAGATAAGTAAAGTATTATTGATGAAAAAAAAAAATCTAAAGCAGGAGCCCTCACACTACCTAATCTCAGAACTGACTGTACAGACACAGTAGTCAAAACAGTCTGGTACTGATACAATGACAGAAACATAGGCCAATGGAACAGAATCAAGAACCCAGATGTAAATTCATCTACCTATGGTCAGATGGGAGTCCTGGTGACACAGTGGTTAAAAGCTGAGTTGCTAACCAAAAGGTCTGCAGTTCGAATCGACCAGCCAGTCCTTGGAAACCCTATGGACCAGCTCTACTCTGTTCTATAGGGTCACTATGAGTCGGAATTCACTTGATAGAAATTTTTTTTTTGGATGGTCAAATGATTTTTGCCAAAGGACCAAAGTCCATTAAGTGAGGAAAAGACAGTCTTTTTAACAAATAGTGCTGGCAAAACTGAATGTCCACCTGTGGAAAAATGAAACAGGGCACATACATCACACCATACACAAAATCTAACTCAAAATGGATCAAAGACCTAATATAAAACCTAAAACAATAAAGATTGTGGAAGAAAACATTGGGGAAATGCTAGTTGCCCTTATACACCAAAAAACAAAACAACAACAACAAAAAAGTTGCCATCGGGTCAACTCCAACTCAAAGAGGCCCTTATGCATGGCATAAATATAATAGAAACCATAATTAACAATGCACAAACACCAGAAAATAAACTAGATAAGTGGGAGCTCCTAAAAATTAAAAATTTCTGCTCATTAAAAGACTTCACCAAAAGAGTAAAAAGAGAATCTAGAGACTGGGAAAAAATCTTTGGCTACGACATATCTGAAAAGAATCTAATCTCTAAAATCTATAGAATACTTCTGCACCTCAACAAAAAAGGAAAAATAATCCAATTAAAAAGTGGGCAAAGATAATGAACAGACACTTTGCTAAAGAAGACGTTCAGAAGACTAACAGATACATGAGGAAATGCTCGTGATCATTAGTTATTAAGAGACATGCATATCAAAACTACAATGAGATACTCACCGCAACATTACCGGCACTAATCCAAAAAAAGGAAAATAACAAATGTTGGAGAGGTTGCAGGGAGATTGGAACCCTTATGCACTGCTGGTGGGAATGTAAAATGGTACAACCACTATGGAAAATGATATGGTGCCTCCTTAAAAGCTAGAAATATAAATACCATATAACCCAGCAATCCCACTCCTAGGAATATATCCTAGAGAAATAAGAGTGGTCACAAAAATAGATGTATGCACACCCATGTTCATTGCAGCATTGTTCACAACAGTAAAAAGATGGAAACAGCCTAAAAGCCCATCAACAGGTGAATGGATAAACAGATTATGGTACATGTCTTAGTTATCCAGTGCTGCTATAACAGAAATACCAGAAGTAGATGGCTTTAACAAAGGGAAATTTATTTCTCACTATAAAGTAGGTTAAAAGTCCAAATTCAGGGCATCAGCTCCAAGGGAAGGCTTTCTCTCTCTGTCGGCCTTCCCACCAATCTTCCCCCAGACTAGGAGCTTCTCTACACAGGGACCCCAAGTCCAATGCATGCACTGTACTTCCAGCACTGCTTTCTTGGTGGTATGAGGTCCCCAACTCTTCTGCTCGCTTCTCTCTTTTATACCTCAAGAGATTGCCTCAAGGCACAATCTAATCTTGTAGGTTGACTCCTTCCCCACTAACACAACTGCCACCCATCCTCCCTCATTAACATCACAGAGGCAGGATTTACAACATATCAGAATATCACACAATACCGGGAATCATGGCCCAGCCCAAATAATACACACATTTTGAGGGGACATAACTCAATCCATGACAGTACATACACACAATGGAATACAACACAAATAACAATGATGAACTCTATGAAACATCGTACAGCATGGATGAATCTGGAGGTTATTATGCTGAGTGAAACAAGTCAGTCACAAAAGCACAAATATTGTATGAGACCACTATTATAAAAATCCAAGAAAAAGTTCACACACATAAAAAAAAAATCTTTGATGGTTATGAGGGTGGGAAGGGGTGGAGATGGGAAATCACTAACTAAATATTAGAGAAGTTAACTTTGGTTAATGGAACCAAAAAAAAAAAAAATCAAACCCACTGCCATCGAGTCAATTCTGACTCATAGTGACCCTATAGGACAGAGTAGAACTGCCCCATAGTGTTTCCAAGTAGCTCCTGGTGGATTCGAACAGCTTACCTTTTGGTTAGCAGCTGTATCACTTAACCACTATGCCACCGGGGTTTCTGATGAATGGAAAGACAATGCAAAATATAGAGGAAGGCAGGACAACTTGACCAAGGCAAACTCATAGAAGCTTCCCAGACACACCAAAACACCTTGAAAGACCAAGTTACTTGGGCTGAGGGTTAGAGACCGTGGTCTCAGGGGACAGCTAGGTCAATTGGCATAACATAGTTCAAGAAAATAATCTGCATTCTACTTTGCTGAGTAGTATCTGGGGTCTTAATAACTTGTGAGTGGCCATCTAACACATCTATTGGTCTCATCACATTAGGAGTAAAGGAGGATGAAGAAAACCAAAGACACAAGAAAAAAATATTAGCCCAAAGACTAATGGACCACATGAACCACTGCCTCCACCAGCCTGAACCCAGAAGAACTAGATGCTACCCAGCTACCACCACTGACTACTCTGACAGGGGTCACAATAGAGGGTCTTGGACAGAACAGAAGGAAAATGTAGAACAAAATTCACAAAAAAGACCAGACCTACTGGTACAAGAGACACTGGAGGAACCCCTGAGACTATGGCCCTTGACACCCTGCTAACTCAGAACTGAAGCTACTCCTGAAGTCTACCTTTCAGCCAAGAATTAGACAGGCCTATAAAACAAACAAACAAACATAACATGTGTGAGGAACATGCATCTTAGTCCAATCAAGTATACAAGATCAAATGGGTAACATCTGTCCAAAAGCAAAGATGAAAGGGCAGGAAGGGACAGGAAAACTGGACACAGAGAACCCAGGGTGGAAAGGGAAATGTGGAGAGTGTTGACATATTGCAGGTATTGTAACCAGTGTCACAAAACAATTTGTGTATAAATTTTTTAATGAAGAACTAATTTGAGCTGTAAATTTTCACCTAAAGCACAATAAAAATTGGAAAAAATTCTTATGGGTTAAAAAAAAAATACTATGAGTTAATAGGTTGAAGTGGACATAAACCTTTGATGCCCAATCCTCAGACCAGTGTTCTTTCTACTTTATTCTCTCCTAGTAATTGTTTCTTTGTTTTACTCATTTACATTAAAAAAAATGTAAAATTAAAAAAATAAGAGAATGGGCTTTCTGAAAAAAGTGATGATATTCTGGAAAGAAAGAGACAATAAAGAAGAGGAGGAAGAAAGCAAAGGAGAGATGAGAAAGATCAGGGAAGCTTATGTGATGTATGATGGCATTCAGAGTTCAGAAGGAGTAGTGATACCTGGCAAAGGCTGGCCAATAAAGGCATTTTGTTAGCTTGTTGTTAGCTGACATGGAGCTGGCCCTGACTCATTTTGACCCCAGGCAAAATGGAATAAAACTCTGACAGGTTCTGCACTATCCCCAAGATGGGTTGCAATTCTGACCATTGCAATCCATAGGGTTTTCACTGGCTGATATTAGGAGGTAGATCACTGAGACATTCTTCCTAGTCCATCTTAGCCAGGAAGCTCCACTGAAACCTGTTTACCATAGCAACATGCAAGCCTTCATTGACGGATGGTGACTGCGTATGAGGTGTATTGGGTGGGAATCAAATCCAGGTCTCCAGCATGGAGGCAAAAATTCTACCATTGAACCTCCACTTCCGCCATAATAAAGGCATATGGTTTGTTAAATATTCCAAGTCTTCTTTTTAAAACATAAAGCATTTCTTAAGTTTTCAGATTCTTCTTTCATGATGAGATATCATAAATTTTACAAGATCTTATACCTCAAGGCTTATACTGACAAACCATGAACACTTACTACAACACTAAACAGAACTGAAGGTGCCCAGTCCTCCCATGGCTTCCATAAAATTACATCAAGAATGAATACATGTGTTCATTAGGAAAAAGAGGGCAACACTAAATTTAAAAATAAGGAGGGGGGGGCTAAAAAATGTAGTCATAGATCTTTCCTATGAAGAGGAAGTCAAGGCAATATAAAGAAATAAAAGTTTGGTTTAAACTTAGAAAAATAGTGATAAATGCTAAGGTAACCACAAAAGAAACTAACAATCCTACACATCAAGATAAAAAACAATAAAAACATAAGGACTCAGCAAATACAAAAGCAACAACAAAGAAAAATAGGAAAAGACAATATGTAAAGAAAAACTACCTGCAGAGAAAATTAAGTAGAAAAAAGTACTGTCAACAACACGCATAAAAAAAAACAATGACGTCAAAATGACAGCACTAAATGCGTACCTATCCATAATTACACTGAACATAAATTGAAAAAATGTACCAATAAAAAGACAGAGAGTGGCGGAATGGATAAAAAAAAAAAAAAAACTACAGTCCTTCTATATGCTGCCTATAAGAGACACACCTTAGACTTGAAGACACAAACTAAAACTCAAAGATTGGAAAAAAATATATCAAGCAAACAACAATCAAAAAAAGAACAGGAGTGGCAATATTAATCTCTGACAAAACAAACCATAAAGTTAAAACCACTACAAAGGATAAGGAAGGATACTATATAATGATTAAACGGTCAATATACCAGAAGGATGTAGCCATATTAAATATTTACTCACCCAATGACAGGGCTCCAAAATACATAAAACAAACTCTAGGATGTAGCCATATTAAATATTTACTCACCCAATGACAGGGCTCCAAAATACATAAAACAAACTCTAAGAGCATTAAAAAAAGAGAGATAGACAGCTCCATGATATTAGTAGGAAACTTCAACACACCACTTTTGGTGAAGGACAGAATATCCAGAAAGAAGCTCAATAAAGACACAGAAAATCTAAATGACACAATCAGACAACTTGACTCTACAGACATATACAAAACACTCCACCTAACAGCAGCCAAGTATACTTTCTTTTCCAATGCACATAGAACGTTCTCCAGAAAACATCACATATTAGGTCATGAAGCAAACCTTAACAGAATCCAAAACATCAAAATACTACAAAGCATCTTTTCTGATCATAAAGCCATAAAGGTAGAAATCAGTAATAGAAAAAGCAAGGAAAAAAATCAAACACATGGTAACTGAGCAACACCCTGCTCAAAAACTACTGGGTTATGGAAAAAAATAAGGATGGAATAAAGAAATTCATAGAATCAAATGAGAATGAAAACACTTCCTACCAGGACCTTTGGGACTTAGCAAAAGCAGTGCTCAGAGGTCAATTTATAGCAAAAAAGTACACACATCCAAAAAGAAGAAAGGTCCAAAATCAAGGAATTATCCCTATAACTCCAACAAAGAGAGAGAAACAAAAGAAACCCTTGGGCACCAGAAGAAAGCAAATAATAAAAATTAGAGCAGAATTAAATCAGAGGATAGAAAAACAATCGAATGGGTAATAGGACCAAAAGCTGGTACTTTGAAAAGATCAACAAAATTGACAAACCACTGGCCAAACTGACAAAAGAAAAAAAGGAGAGGAAGCAAATAACCCAAATAAGAAATGAGATGGGTGATATCACAACAGACCCAACTGAAATTCAAAGAATAACAGAATATATGAAAAATTGTACTCTAACAAATTTGAAAACCTAGAGGAAATGGACAAATTTCTAGAAACTCACTATGTACCTAAACTAATACAGACAGAAACAGGACAACTAAATAAACCTGTAACAAAAGAAGAGACTGAAAATGTAACTAAAAAACTCCCAACAAATAACTGCCCTGGCCCTCACGGCTTCACTAGAGAATTCTATCAAACTTTCAGAGAAGAGTTAACGCCACTACAACTCAGAGCATCAAAAGGGCTGGATTACTCCCAAACTCATTCTATGAAGCCAGTGTAACCCTGATACCAAAACCAGGTAAAGACACTACAAAAGAAGAAAATTACAGACCAACATCCCTCATGAACTTAGATGCAAAAATCCTCGACAAAATTCTAGCCAATAGAATTCAACAACATATCAAAAAATTAATTCATCATGACCACATGGGATTTATACCAGGAATGCAGGGATGGTTTAACATTAGAAACAAATCAATGTAATCCATATTATAATGCAATGGTAGTCAAAACAGCCTGGTACTGGAACAAAAACACATACATAGATCAATGGAACAGAATTGAGAATCCAGACATAAATTCATCCACCTATGAGCAGATGATATTTGGCGAAGGCCCAAAGTCAGTTAAATGGGGAAAAGACAGTCTCTTTAACAAATGATATTGGCATAACTGGATATCCATCTGTAAAAAATGATACAAGACCCATACCTCATACCATGCACAAAAGCTGACTCAGAAGGGATCAAAGACCTAAATATAAAATCTAAAATAATAAATATCATGGAAGAAAAAATAGGGACAAAGCTAGGAGCCCTAATACACGGCATAAACAGTATACAAAACGTTATTAACAATGCACAAGCGAAACTAGATAACTGGGAGCTCCTAAAAATCAAACACTTACGCTCATCCAAAGACGTCACCAAAAGAGTAAAAAGACAACCTACTGACTGGGAAAAAAATTTTGTCTTCAACAAACCACATCAGCGTCTGATCTCTAAAATCTTTAAGATACTGCAGAACCTCAACAACAAAAAGACAAATAACCCAATTAAAAAATGAGAAAGGATATGAACAGACACTTCATAAAGAAGACATTTAGGTGACTAACAGATACAGGAGGAAATGCTCATGATCATTAGCCATTAGAGAAATGCAAACCCAAACTACAATTAGATACCATCTCACCTCAACAAGCCTAGTATTAATCCAAAAAGCACAAAATAATAAATGTTGGAGAGGTTGTGGAGAGACTGGAACACTTATACACTGCTGGTGGGAATGTAAAAAGGTACATCCACTTTGGAAATCGATTTGGTGCTTCCTTAAAAAGCTAGAAATAGAAGTACCATAGGATCCAGCAATCCCACTCCTCAGAATATATCCTAGAGAAATAAGAGCCCTCACATGAATAGATATATGCACACCCGTGTTCATTGCAGCACTGTTTACAACAGCAAAAAGATGGAAACAACCAAGGTGCCCATTAATGAATGAATGGATAAACCAATTATGATATATTCACACAATGGAATACTATGCAATGATAAAGAACAACCATTAATCCGTGAAACATCTCATAACATGGAGGAATCTGGAAGGCATTATGCTGGGTGAAATTAGTCAGTCACAAAAGGACATATATTGTATGAGACCACTAATAAAAACTCAAGAAAAGGTTTAAACACAGAAGAAAATATTCTTTGGTGGTTACAAGGGTGGGAAGGGAGGGAAAGAGGTATTCACTAATTAGTAGACAAGAATTATTTTAGGTGAAGGGAAGGACAACACACAATACAGGGGAAGTCAGCACAACTGTACTAAACCAAAAGCTAAGAAGTTTTCTGAATACAACCAAAGACTTCAATGGACAGAGTAATAGGGGCGGGGGTCTGGGACCATGGTTTCAGGGGTCATCTAGGTCACAATTGGCACAACAAAATATATTAAGAAAACATTCTGCATCCCACTTTGGTGAGTGGAGTCTGGGTTCTTAAAAGCATCAATTGCACCAATTAGTGCCAACCACCTGGAGCAAATGAGAATGAAGAACTCCAAAGACACAAGGAAAATATGAGCGCAAGAGACGGGAAGGTCCACGTAAAGCAGAGACTCCATCAGTCTGAGACCAAAAGAACTAGATGGTGCCTGGCTACCACAAATGACTGCCCTGACAGGAAACACAACAGAGAATCCCTGATGGAGCAGGAGAAAAGTGGGATGCAGAATCAAATTCTAGTAAAAAGGCCAGACTTAAAGGTCTGACTGAGACTGGAGGGATCCCAGAGGTCATCTCCTGGACTCTCTCTTAGCCCAAAACTGAAACCATTCCTGAAACTAACTCTTCAGACAAAGATTAGACTGGATTATAAGACATAAAATGATACTGGTGAGGAGTGTGCTTCTTAGCTCAAGTAGACACTTGAGACTATGTGGGAAGCTCCTGTCTGGAGGGAGATGAAAAGGGAGAGGGGGACAGGAGTTGGTTGAATGGACATAGGAAATACAGGATGGAGAGTAGTGTGCTGTCACATTGTAGGGGGAACAACTAGGGTCACATAACAATGTATTATAAGTTTTTGTATGAGAAACTGACTTGAATTATAAACTTTCACTTAAAGCACAGAAAGAAAAAAAAAAAATTCACCAGCTATTTTGGCAGTCAAATCACCAAGCTATCGGTCAAGTAAAGTCATATGAATTGCCTTTAGGTAAGTTCGTTCCCAAGTTGTAAAGTTTTTTAAACCATGTATTAAAGTTTACATTTATCTCTCTTAAAAAAAAGAATGAATACATGTACATCAGAAAGTGATTTCAGCAACACAGATGGTCAGAGGTGTAGAAAAAATAAAGGAGATGACATTTTTGTATTTCTATTTCTTAGGTACCTGAACTCAAATGTTCATAATAATACATTTTAAAAGCAAACCTTATTTACTTGCTTATTTGACTGGTATCCAGCATGGTTATTTTTTTTTCTTTTATTATGGTGAAAATATACACACCAAAATATTTTCAAATTCAACAATTTCTACAAGTATAACTCAGTGACATTGATTACGTTCTTCATGTTGCCTAGCACAGCTTTTATGACAGATAAAGACAGACTGTAGATGTAGTTACAATAAAGCTTATAACTATCTGTGATGGTTGTTACGAGAGGATTGCAGATAAAAAAGGACAAATAAAACCCCAGATAAGACTCAGATTCTATCTCTAGAACATGTAATAACTTTAAGGTAGAGATAATGATTCTCAACACTGATTGCACACTAAAATCACCAGGAATCTTTACATGGAATCACCAACACCAGCACCCCCTCCCAAGATTCTGACTTATTACCAAGACGGTCAGGCACTGGTGTCTCCATAAGCTCCCAGGTGATTCTAATGTGTTGTCGGGTTTGATATCCACTGATCTGCTGGTATGGACACACCACTGAGGACCATTTTCAGGATGATGAAAGTTATAATTTTGAACAGTAATCCTCAGCCAATCCTCTTAAAACATAAATTAGAAAAGGAAAGTCAACAAAAATGCAGGCACAGTATCTCAGAACATACTTCATTCTCCTCTCCAGCCATCTTAACCAGCAGATGGGCTTGAAGTCCAACACTAGCCTCTGTCCTTCTCTCTGATTCTACAGGGCAAAAGCACCTGTGTGCAAACAAAGGGAAACAGGAGAGAAAAGATACCTCAGCTCTACTCCCACTGACCTGTTTCTTAGTATATGAGTGCCTGGGCCTCCTTCTAGGAAACCTCTGAGAGCCCCAGGGATATCAGAGAACATCTCTCTTTTTAACATTCACTTTCTGTTGAAGAACAAAAAGGGATTTTCAAAGTCAGGATTATTTTTTACTTCCTAAAGGTTTTATCTATAATTCTGAAGGCAGGAAACTAATACAGATTTTGGTAGTGAAGTGAGTTGCTGTTACAACAAATGCCTAAAAAGGTGGAATTAGCTTTGGAATTGAATAATGTATACAGACTGGGAAGATTTTGAGAAGTATGACAGAAAAAACTTAGAATGTCTTGAACAGATTATTAGTAGAAATTTGGACTTTAAAGACTCTGCCAGTGAGGCCTCAGCGGGAAGTGAGGAATACAAAAGAGAAAGTTTCAGTCACCTTAGAGAATGTATATACAGGCAGTCCCTGGATTATGAACAAGTTCCATTCCTAAGTCTATCTTTAAGTTGAATTTGTGTGTAAATTGGAATATTAGGTAGTTTGTATACAACATCAGTTAGTCAAATATTTGTCTTAGTATATATTGTACCTTTCTATGCATAAAAATATTAAAGAAACACTTCCAGATACACTAAAATATCTCTAACATAATAATACACTAATAATAACATTTTGCTGTGTGTCACAAAGTAGTTCCCGTTTGTTATTATGAACCAATGTATGTACATTAAATTTTAATATAATAGGCTTTATGGGGGTTGGTTTATAACTACGGGCTGTATGTGAGTCAGAAGTTTGTGTCCTGGGGACTGCCTTTGTCATCAAACACAGAATGGTGGTAGAAAAATGTACATTAAAGAAACTTTTGGTAAGGGCTCAAAGGGAAACAAATGTTATCGCAAAGTGGAAGAAAGGCAATCTTTGTTATATGGTGACAGAAATCTTAGTTCAATTGTGTCCTACAGTTGTGTAGAAAACAGAACTTGTCGTCTATGTACTTGGATTTAGCTAAGGATACTTCTAAAGAAAGCGTTGGTTTCTTCTTGCTGCTTATAGTAAAATATGAGAGGAAAGGTATAAATTGAGGGAAAAACTATTAAGCAAAAAAGGAGCAAAAACTTGATGATTTTGTCAATTCTCAGCCTATCCAGATTGCAAAAGATGTCAACTTTAGGAGATTCACTGCTCTGGAGAGAAGGCCAAGGGTGTGGCCGAAAAACTTTTTGCTGAAGAGATCATGAAGCCACTCAACAAGCTCAGCAGAAGGGAGGAATTGAAATAAGATTATCCAGGAAAGACCTGTAGAGGGCCCTCTTGTTTAATGGTGTAGATACCTGTGACATACATGGGAGACCCACAAAGGTTTTGAGAATTTTCTGTCAACAGAAATACTGACAGCTTGGACTGAAAGGGACAAAGACAGGATGAAATGAGGAAAGGCTGTCCAGCTTCTACAGGCAGGAAATGGACAAGAGACCTACTCAGTGGAAAACATGTGCTAACCTGTAAGAAAAGGAGGATAATGCTGAGTGCAGAGCCTTGAGAAAAGAGGTGGAGAAGTCCGCCATGAAGGATTATTCTCAGACCTTAAAATCTAATTGAAATTGCCCTGCTGAGTTTTGGGCTTGCTTAGGACTCATGATGCCACCTTTCTGTCCAATTTCTTCCTTTTTGGAAGCAAATACCCACCAGAAGCCCTGGTGGTGCAACAGTTAAGCTCTTAGCTGCTAACAGAAAGTTCAAAAAGGTTGGCAGTTCAAACCCACCCAGTGGATTCATGGGAGAAAGATCTGACCATTTGCAGCCACAAAGATTACAGACTAGAAAACTGTGATGGTTAAGGTTGTGTGTCAACTTGGCTGGGCCATGATTCTCAGTGGTTTGGCAGGTGTGATATCATTTGGCAGCTATGTAGTGATGTAATCACCTCCAGGATGAAATCTGCTATGAGCAGACAATCAATTGAAAGGTGTTTCTCTGGGGGTGTGGCCTGCATCCAATACATGGGTACTTTCTACCAAAGCTCACAGGCATTTTTCACTCTGGATTCTGCAGCTGGCTCTTATTCATCTGACTTCTGGTTCTTGGGACTTGAGCTAGCAGCTTACCTGCCAATCTTGGGATTCGTCAAATTTGACAGCTTGTGAATCAGAGGTCTGCTGGCTGACCTGTCAATCTTCAGTTCGTCAGACTCTCCAGGTACATGAGTCAGGAGAAGCCCCTAGCCTGACCCATGAAATAGGGACTTTCCAGCCTCTCAAACCACATGAGCCATTTCATTGATATAAATCTCTCTCTCATTTTCTCTCTCCCTTTGTCTCTCTTTCATATAGAAACATACAGAAAGATGTTTACCTGTGTTTTCTTCACTATGCAAAGGCAATGGACTGTGTGGTTCACAACAAATTATGGATAACATTGTGAAGAATGGGAGTTCCAGAACATTTAAAATGTGCTCACGAAGGACCTGTACATAGACCAAGCAGCATTAGATTGATAACATTTTGCTGATTGAACATAGTAAGGAAGAAGTGTCAACAGCTCTGGATTTATTGGTAAAACATTGCATGCTGGAAACCTTGGTGGCATAGTGGTTAAGTGCTACAGCTACTAACCAAAAGGTTGGTGGTTCAAATCCACCAGGTGCCTCTTGGAAACTCTATCGGGCAGTTCTACCCTGTCCTATAGGGTCGCTATGAGTCAGAATCAACTCAATGGCAACAGGTTTGGTTTTTTGGTTTTTGCATGCTACAGGTGGGAAATTAATCCAACAAAAATTCAGGTGCCTTCCACCTAAGTGAAATTTTTAGGGGTCCAGTGGTATGGGTCATGTCAAGATATTCCTTCTAAAGTGAAGGATAAGTTATTGCATCTGGCCTCTCCCACAACTAAATAGGAGGCACAATGCCTGGTGGGACCCTTTGGATTTTGTAGGCAACATATCCCACATTTGGGTGTGCTATTGTGGCCTATTTATCACATGACTCAAAAAAGCTACTAGTTTTGAGTGGGGCTCAGAACAAGAGAAGACTCTGCAACAGGTTCAGGCTGCTCTGCATGCCACTCTGCCACTTAGGCCATATGATTTGGCTGATCCAATGGCAGTTGAAATGTCAGTGGCAGACAGAGATGCTGTTTGGAGTCTTTGACAGGCCGCTATTGGTAAATCATAGTGCAGACCCTTAGGATTTTGGAGCAAAGTCCTGCCATTCTCTGCAGATAGCTACTCTCCTTTTGAGAAACCATGTTTGGTTTGTAACTGGGCCTTAGTAGAGACTGAAGACTTAACCATGGGACACCAAGTCATCATGCAGCCCGAGCTGCCTATTGTGAACTGGGCGTTTTCTAACTCACAGAGCCACAAAGTTGGACGTGCATAGCAGCATTCCATCATTAAAGGGAAGTGGTCTACATGAGATTGGTCCTGAGCAGAACCTAAAGGCACAAGTGAATTGCATGAGGAAATGGCCCAAATGCCCAAGGTCTACACTTCTGTCACATTACCTGCCCTCTCCCAGTCTGCATCTGTGACCTCATGGGGCGTTCTTTATGACGAGTTGACTGAGGGAGAGAAAACTTGTGCCTGGTTTACAGATGGTTCTGTGGTGTATGCAGGAACCACCCAAAAGTGGACAACAGCAGCCCTACAGCCCCTTGATGGGACTTCCCAAAAGAACAGTGGTGAAGGGAGATCCCGCCACTGGGCAGAACTTCAAGTAGTGCACCTGGTTGTTCACTTTGCTTGGAAGGAGAAATGTCCAGATGTGCGACTGTATACTGATTCATGGCCTCTGGCCAATGGTTTGTCTGGATGGTCAGTGACTTGGAAGGAACATGATTGGAAAATTGGAGACAAGGATTTATGGGGAAGAGGTATGTGGAAAGACCTCTCTGAATGGACCAAAGAAGTGAAGATATTTGTATTTCATGTGAATGCTCAAAGGTGACCCCAGCAGAGGAGGATTTTAACAATGAAGTGGATAGGATGACACGTTCCGTGGAAACCAGTCCTCCTCTTTCCCCATCCACCCCTCATTGCCCTATAGGCTCATGAACAAAATGGCCATGGGGGCAGGGATGGAGGTTATGCATGGGCCCAGCAACATTCACTTCCACTCACCAAGGTCAACTTGGCTACAGCCACTACTGAGTGTCCAATCTGCCAGTAGCAGGAACCAACACTGAGTCTCCAGTATGGCATCATTCCTCGAGCCAATCAGCCAGAAATCTGGTGGCAGTTTGATTACTCTGGACTGCTTCCACCATGGAAGTGGCAGGGCTTTGTTCTTACTGGAATAGGCTCTTTCTCTGCATACAGTTTTGTCTTCCCCACACACAATGCTTCTGCCAAAACTACCATCTTTGTGCTTACAGAATACCTTATCCACCGCCAGGGTATTCCACACAGCATCACCTCAGATCAAGAGGCTCACTTCACATTAAATGAAAGGTGGCAATGGACCAGTGCTCATGGCATTCACTGGTCTTACCATGTTCCCCCACCACATATATGTCAGTTTGTCCTACTGTGGTGGCATGTGTGTTGCTGTGGTAGTGCAAGATTTGCTACTCATGTTTCAAATACCAGCAGGGTCACCATTGGTGGACAGGGTTCAGCTGAGCTTCCAGACTAACACAGGCTTGGAAGAAAGACCTTGTAGCCTACTTCTGAAAAAATTTGCCCCTGAAAATCTTATGAATAACAATGGAACATTGATATAGTGCCAGAAGATCAGCCCCTCAGGTTGGAAGACACTCAAAATACAACTAGGGAAGATCTGCCTCCTCAAATGAGCATTGACCTTAATGAAGTGGATGGAGTCAAGCTTTGGGACCTTCTTTTGCTGATGTGACATGGCTCAAAACGAGAAACAGCTGCAAATATCTGTTAAAAGTTGGAAAGTGGAATGCACGAAATATGAATCTAGGAAAATTAGAAATCATCAAGAATGAAATGGAACACATAAGCATCAAAATCCTAGGTATTACTGAGCTGAAATTGACTGGTATTGGGCATTTTGAATCAGACAATCATATGGTCTACCATATAGGGAATGATAAGTTGAAGAGGAATGGCATCATGTTCCTTGTCAAAAAGAACATTTCAAGATCTGTCCTGACATACAATGCTGTCAATAATGGGATAATATCCATACATCTACAAGGAAGACCAGTTAATATGACTATTATTCAAATTTATGCACCAAACACTAAGGCCAAAGATGAAGAAATTGAAGATTTTTACCAATTTTTGCAGCCTGAAATTGATCAACCATGCAATCAACATATATTGATAATTACTGGTGGTTGAATTGCAAAAGTCGGAAGCAAGAAAGAAGGATTAGTAATTGGAAAATATAGCTTTGGTAATAGAAATGATGCTGGAGATCACATGAATGAATTCTGCAAGAACAACAACTTTTTTATTGCAAATACCTTTTTTCAACAACATAAAGGGTGACTATTTTTTTTTTTTTTATACCTGTGGACCTCGCCAGATGAAATACACAGGAAGCAAATCGACTACATCTCTGGAAAGAGCCAATGGAAAGGCTAAATATCATCAGCCAGAACAAGGCCAGAGGCCAGATATTCAGTTGCACATATGCAAGTTCAAGTTGAAGCTGAAGAAAATTAACACAAATCCACGAGAGCCAAACTATAATCTTGAATATATTCCACCTGAATTTGGAGACTGTCTCAAGAATAAATTTGACACATTGAACCCTAATGACTGAAGACCAGAGGAGTTGTAGAATGACATCTAGGACATCATACACGAAGAAAGCAAGAGGTCATTAAAAATACAGGAAAGAAAGAAAAGATCAAAATGGATGTCAGAAGACACTCTGAAATTTCTATAGCAAAAGGAGCAAATGATGAAGTAAAAGAGCTGAACAGAAGATCGAGAAGACAAAGCAAAGCATTAGAATGAAATGTGCAAAGACCTGGAGATAGAAATGCAAAAGAGAAGAACACACAGCATTTCTCAAGCTGAAAGAACTGGGGAAAAAAAAAAAAAAACTCAAACCTCCAGTTGCAATGTTGAATGATTCTTGGGGAAAATATTACACAATGCACAAAGCATCAAAAGAAGATGGAAGAAATATACAGAGTCACTGTACCAAAAAGAATTGGTCGATGTTCAACCGTTTAAAGAGGTAGCATATGATCAAGAACCAGCAGCACTGAAGGAAGAAGCCCAAGCTGCACTGAAGGTGCTGGCAGAAAAACAAGTTTCCAGGAATTGACAGAATACCAACTGAGATATTTCAACCAACAAATGCGTTGCTGAAGGTGCTCACTCATATGTGCTAAGATATTTGGAAGACATCTACTTAGCCAATAGACTGGAAGAGATCCATATTTGTACCTATTTCAAAGAAAGATGATCCAACAGAATGTGGAAATTATCTAACAATATCATTAATGCCACACACAAGTAAAATTTTGCTGAAGATCATTCAAAAGCAGTTGCAGAAGTACATTGACAGGGAACTTCCTGGAACAAGGGATATCATTGTTGATGTCAGATGAATCAAGGCTGAAAGCAGAGAATACCAGAAAGATGTTTGCCTGTGTTTTATAGACTGTGCAAAGGCATTCAACTGTGTGTGTCATAATAAATTATGGATAACATTGCAAAGATTAGAATTCCAGAGCACTTAATAGTGTTCATGCAAAACCTGTACATAGACCAAGAGGAACCCATTTGAACAGAACAAAGGGATACTGTGTAATTTAAAGAAAGATGTGTGTCAGAGTTGTATCCTTTCACTATACTTATTCAATCTGTAAACAGAGTGAATAATCCAAGAAGCCAGACTGCATGAAGAAGAATATGGCATCAGGATTAGAGGAAGACTCATTAACAAACTGTGATACAGAGATGACTCAGCCTTGCTTGCTGAAAGTGAAGAGGACTTGAAGCACTTACCGATGAAGATCAAAGACCACAGCCTTCAGTATGGATTACACCTTGTCATGGACTGAATCGTGTGTCCCAAAAATGTTTGTCAACTTGGCTAGGTCATGATTCCCAGTATTGCATGATTGTCTACCATTTTGTCATCTGATGTGATTTCCCTACGCCTTGTAAATCCTATCACTATGATGTAATGAGATGGATTAGTGGCAGTTATATTGATGAGATCTACAAGTATAGATAGTGTCTTAAGCCAATCTCTTTTGAGATATAAAAGAGAAAAGTGAGCGGAGAGACATGGGAACCTCATACCACCAACAAAGCAGTGCTGGGAGCAGAGCACGTCCTTTGGACCTAAAGTTCCTGTGCTGAGATGTTCCCGGACAAAGAGAAAATTGATGACAAGGACCTATCTCCAGAGCTGACAGAGAGACAAAAACTTCCCCTGGAGCTGAAGCCCTGAATTTGGACTAGTAACCTACTAGACTGTGAGAAAATAAATTTCTCTATGTTAAAGCCATCCATTTGTGGTATTTCTGTTATAGCAGCACTAAATGACCAAGACACATCTCAGCATAAAGAAAACAAAAATCTTCACAACTGGACCAATAAGCAACATCATGATAGATGGAGAAAATATTGAAATTGTCAAGGATTTCATTTTATTAGGATACACAATCAATGCCCATACAAGCAGCAGTCAAGAAATAAAATGATGCATTGCACTGGGAAAATCTGCTTCAAAAGACTTTTCAAAAGTGTTAAAAAAAAAAGAAAGCAGAGATGTCACTTTGAGGGCTAAGGTGCACCTTACCCAAGCCATGGTATTTTCCATCACCTCATATGCATGTGAAAGCTACACAATGAATAAGGAAGACTGAAGAAGAATTGTTGCCTCTGAATTACGGTATTAGCAAAGACTATTGAATATACCATGGACTGCCAGAAGAATGAAAAAATCTGTGTTAGAAGAAGTACACCAAGAGTGCTCCTTGGAAGCAAGGAAGGTAAGACTTCATCTCACGTACTGTGGACATGTTATCAGGAGGGACCAGTCCCTGGAGTAGGACATCATGCTTGGTAAAGTAGAGGGTCAGCAAAAAAGAGGAAGACTCGCAGCAAGTTGGATTAACACAGTGGCTGAAACAAAAGGCTCAAGCATAACAACGATTATGAGGATGACACAGGGCTGGGCAGCTTTGCATTTTTTTGTACGTAGCATTGCTATTAGTAGGGACTCTATGGCACCTAAGACACACACACACACACCATTTCCCCAATCATCCTGAAGCAGCTTATTTGATAGAACGTTGTAAAGGCCTTCTAGAGACATAATTGCTGTATATATATATATATATAAAGGTGGAAATACCTGCAGGGTTTTGGCAGTGTTTTCCAGGAGGAAATCAGCATTCAATATATGGTGCTGTTTCTCTCATAGCCAGGATTCATGGGTGCATCAATCAAGTGGTGGAAATGGGAGTGACACTACACACTATTACCCCTAGTGACTCAATCGCAAAATATTTGCTTCCTGTCCCACAACCGTATGCTCTGCATTTCTAGGAGTCTTATTTCCAAGGTGAAGAATGCTCCCACCAGGAGACACATTCAACTGGAAATTAAGAATGCAACCTGGCCACTTTGGGATCCTCATGCATCTGAATCAACAGGAAAATAATGGAGTTACTGTATTGGCTCATACAATTTGATACTGATTACTAAGAGGAATTTGGATTGATATTACATAATGGAGGTAAAGAAGAGTATGTCTGGAATACAGAAGATCCCTTAGGACATATCTCAGTACTACCATGCCCTGTGATTAAAGTCAATGGAAAACTATGACAATTCAATTCCAACACAACTACAATGGCCCAGACCCTTCAGAAATGAAAATTTGGGCCACCCCACCAGGCAAAGATCCAGAATCAGCTGAGGTGCTTGGAATAAGGAAATAAGGAATGAGTGGTGAAAGAAGGTAGTTCTAAATATGTTACAACCACATGACCAGTTGCAGAAATGAGGACTATAATTGTTATGAGTATTTCTTCCTTGTATGTGTACATCAAATATTTTTTCTTCATTCATGAAATATAAGATGTAAACAGGGCTATTGCATTTTTGGTTGTATGCATGTTGTATCAGGTTAGGCAAAAGTATGACTTTATAACTGTCTTTAGAGATTGTGTATGGTATAGGTGCCAAGTTGACAACAGGTGGACTGTGATAGTTTAGATGGTTTAGATTGTGTGTCAGCTTGGCTGGGCTATGTTTCTTAGTGGTCTGGTGGTTCTGATGCACTTTGGCAGCTATGTAATGAAGTAATCATCTCCATAATGAGATTCGATATAATGTAAGCACCTCCATGATGAGATCAACTACAAGCAGGAAATCAGTTGAAAGGGAGTTTCCTTGGGAGGTGTGGCCTGATCCAATATATTTAGATTTTCTGGCAAAGCTTGCTGGCTTTTGATCACTCTGTAGCCTGCAGCTGGCAGAAATCTAAACTCCAGAGCTGTAAGAGCATATTTTGTTTCAAACTACCAGTTTGTGGTAATTTGTTACAGTCACTCTAGAAAATGAATACAAGTATACAGGTCTAACATATTTTGTTAAGTTTATTCCTAAGCATTTCATTTTTCGATGCTATTATAAATGGCATTGTTTTTCATACCAATTTCCAGTTTTTCACTAATATACTTGAAAATGCAATGTATTTTTCTATGTTGGTCTTAGAGCCTATGGCCTTGCTGAACTCATTGGCAAGTTCTACCTTTCTTTTATAGGTTCCTTAGGATTTTCTACAAAGCTGTTACTTTATTCTTTACTATCTTGTATGTCTTTACTTTCTTTCCATTTCTTTATTACAGTAGTGTTAAGGATTGAATTGTGTCTTTCAAGAATATATGCTGGGTTTCCTAAATAAACTGAATGCTTCAAAGGCCAGTGTAGCAGGGGCAGGGGTTTGGGAACCATAGTTTCAGGAGACTTCTAAGTCAACTGGCATAATAAAATCTGTTAAGAAAACATTCTGCATCCCACTTTGAAGTGTGGCGCCTGGGGTCTTAAACGCTAGCAAACGGCCATCTAAGATGCCCCAATGAGTCTCAACCCACCTGGATCAAACAAGAATGAAGCACACCAAGGACACAAGGTAATTACGAGCCCAAGAGACAGAAAGGGCCACATGAACCAGAGACTACATCATCCTGAGACCAGAAGAACTAGATGGTGCCTGGCTACAACCGATAACTGCCCCAACAGGGAACAAAACAGAGAACCCCTGAGGGAGCAGGAAACCAGTGGGATGCAGACCCCAAATTCTCATAAAGAGACCAGACTTAATGGCCTGACTGAGACTAGAAGGACCCTGGTGGTCAGGGCCCCCAGACCTTCCATTGGCCCAGGACAGGAACCATTCCCGAACCCAACTCTTCAGACGTGGACTGGACTAGACAATGGGTTGGAGAGGGATGCTGGTGAGGAGTGAGCTTCTTGGATCAGATGGACACTTAAGACTATGTTGGCATCTCCTGCCTGGAGGGGAGATGAGAGGGTAGAGAGGGTTAGAAGCTGGCAAAATGGACACGAAAAGAGAGAGTGGAGGGAGAGAGCAGGCTGTTGCATTGGGGGAGAGAAATTGGGAGTACGTAGCAAGGTGTATATGGGTTTTTGTGTGAGAGACTGGCTTGATTTGTAAACTTTCACTTAAAGCACAATAAAAATTATATACATATATATAAAAAAAGAATATATGCTGGATTCCTGGCCCTTGTACCTGTGATGTGATCCTGTTTGGAAATAAGATTTTCTTTTTGTTATGTTATTGAAGTCATGCCAGTGTAGGATGGATCCTAAATCTAATCATTCTGAGTTATAAAAGGTCCAAAATAGGGACAGATACAGCCACCTGGGAAGACAGACACCATGAGAGAACCACCTGCACACCAAGGAACACTAAGAAACACCCAGGGATAACAACAAGGAAGGAATCAACATGATTGAGAACCTGATTTGGACTTTTTGCTTCCAGAATAGGGAGAAAAAAAATTTCTGCTCTTTAAGGCCACACATTTGAGATATTTGTGTTATGGCAGCACGCAGTAACTAAGACAAGTGGGTAGAATTTCCAGTATAATGTTGAGTAGAAGTCATATAAGCAGACATTCTTGCCTTGTTCCCAACGTCAAGAATAAATCACTCAGCCTTTGATCACCAAGTATAAAGTCAGCCAAGGGTCTTTCTTAAATGTCTTTTACCAGGTTGAGGAAGTCCCTATTAATTCCTAGTTTGCTGAGGGTTTTTATCCAAATGAATACTAAATTTTGCCAGATTCTTTTTATGCATATATTGAAATAACCACAAGACTTTTCTTCTTTAATCTATTAAGGAAATTATATTTTTGGTTTTCAAATGTGAAACTAATCTTCATTCTGAAAATAAGATCTACTTGTACATGATGTATTCAATGTCCTTTTCACATATTACTAAACTCAATTTTGTAAAATTTGGTAAGGGTTTTAACATCTGTGTTAACAAGGGATATAGGCCTATTGATATTGTTTTATTTTTTTTTTCTTGTAATGATTTTGTTTAATGTTGGTGTCATAAAATTACTCTGACTCAGAATTAGTTGAGATGTGCTACTCATTTATTTTCTGAAAGAATTTGTATAGAACTGGAATTATGTCTTCCTTAAATTTTGTTTAGAATTCAATAGTAAATCCATCTAGGCCTGGAGTGGTTTTGTGGGTTTTTTTTATTTGTTTGTTTTTTAATTGTAAAAAGTTTAACTGCAAATATCATTTATTTGTAGCCATCATTGTGAGTGAACTTTAGTTGTATCTTTCACAGAATTTCTCATTTTATTAAGTATCTGGTAGCCAAGGCCTAAAAACTGTCCATGCACATATTTCACTTAAATTTCTGTTTTTTTTAAAGCAGGAGGTAAATCTGGTCTCTATCACACCATCATGGTCAAAGGAGAAATCTGCCTCTGTTTTATTATTCATTGAAAACTGCCCTAGATATTATACATCAGATATGCTTTTTATATCTAGAAGATGTTACTATCATGATGTAAAGATCACTTTAAATAAAGTCTTTTGTGAAGAATTTCTATCATCATAATGGCCTATGTTTTATTCAGAACCATGCACTCTTATTTTTCTTGAGAAAGAATTAAAAAAGCAGTCCCGACATTCAAAGCTAGCCTGGCACTCAGTTAGGCCATGATATTCTCTTGTTGAACATAATTTCCCAGCACACAAACCTCAGACAAGAGCACCCTGAGACCATGATAAAATAAAATAAAGCTACTTCATAACTGTGTATAAGCACAAAGATAAGTGTTTAGTTATCTAATACTGATAATACAGCAAAAATTACCACAGATGGGTAGCTTTAAAGGACAGAAATTTATTGTCTCACAGTTTGGGGGGCTACAAATCCAAATCAGAGCATCAGTTCTAGGAGAAGCTCCCTCCATGTCGGTAGCCCTGGAGTTTCTTGATCTTCCTTGATATTCTGTGACATTCCTTAGCATCTGTCTTCCCTCCGTGTGTGATTCTGCTCTTTTTATAAGATACCGCTCAGAGTGCTTAGGTTCAGGACCCATCCTACTCAAATATGACTTCATTAATATAACAAAAGGAAATCTTTATTTCCAAACAGGGTCATATTTAGAAGTACAGGGGTTAAGACACAGGCATTCTTTTGGGGTGACATATTTTAATCCATAACAAGGTTATATTGCCACCCACAAAACACCAAATATGCAACTCTTTGGCTAAATTGAGTGACTGCTGCTTCCTTACCAAATACAGCTTTATCCTCATTCTAGGGGTCCCTCCCTAGACAGGATTTGCTGAGATACACAATCAGATAATTGCCCACCCTTTCTGAGTGTATCTAATCTAGACAAACTCCTGCTTCCTCATATATCTCAGTCAAAGCCTTAATTTTATAATAGATTCTTTTACGGTACAATCACCCCCTTGGTACCCATGGTATATGTATGTTCTCTTTCACTGCAATGAGTGATAAACCCAAACTGCATAACTAAGGGTGTGTTTCTAATGGTCTTCGACTGACAGGTATTGATAATCTGAATGAATCCCAAATGTATCTAATGCAGGGCTTTCTAGACATTGAATGAGCAAAAGAAGTTTTACCCATGCATTCTTTTCTTCTACTCAGAAGTAATTAATTTAAAAGTATCTATAAGCCAAAAGTATTACATTAGTTATCCCATTTCCTACAACTTTAGATTTCTAAGGAATTATTATTAGCCTTTGAAAAAAATAAAATGCTTCTAATAAAATCTTGAAATATTAAATTTTATAATTCTGGATATTTATATTTTTATAAACATTATATTTGTTAACATTTACAATGAGTTATGGTTTATATTAAGAAAAAAAATTAGAAAACCCCTAAAATAAAATGGATGCATCAAGAAAGACCAAAGAAATTAAATTAATGAAGTTTTTTATTATTGGGTAAATTTAATTTTTTATTAAAAATTCCCTAATTAAGATTAGTTGTGTCTTTAAAGTGTGCAGAAAGTAGTTACTAAAATAATAACAAAGATAATAAAAGCCAGTAAGCAGCTGCTGTTGAGTCTATTCCGACTCATGACAACCCCATGTACATCAGAGTAGAACTGTTCTCCATAGGGTTTTCAATGGCTAATTTTTGAGGGTAGATGACCAGGTATTTCTCCTGAAGTACCTCTGGGTGGACTTGAACTACAACTTTTCAGTTAGGCGCCAAGTGCATTAACCTTTTGCACCACACAGGGACTCTAATAAAGACAATAACCCAAGCCCTAAGCCCACTGCTGTCGAGTCAATTCCAACTCTTAGCAACCCTATTCTATAAGACAGAGTTTCAGTTCCCCCATGGAGTTTCCAGGGCTGTAAATCTTTACAAAAGCAGACTGTCACATCTTTCTCCCACAGAGAAGCTGGTGGGTTCAAATTACCACCCTTTTGGTTAGCAGCCTAGCACTTTAACCTCTGTGGTAACAGGGCTCAATAAAGATAATACCCAGGGAAACCCAGCGCCATCGAGTCGATTCCATGAAGAGAAGGAAGAGAGAGATCTTCCATAGATACTATTATATCAGGGTCTACTCTTGCTAAGTGCTTCACGTACATTATCCCTAGATATCACCTGGCAAATCATCATTTTATCTTCATTTTTAAAACTATAAAAGGAAACTAAGGCTTAGAGGCTTAAACTAAATTGCTACAACGTGCTAAACGTTTTCAGTTTGATCAAAATCAGCTCAGTCTGATTTCTAAGACCTTAAGCTCTCAGACACACTGCTCTGTGCCTTTTCATAATTATAGTTAACTATGGAGTGAGAAGTTTAAGATATGTAGACATAGGCAACAGTGTAGCACAGGCATGGAAGCCTGCTGCTTATTGCTTTGTTTTTTGTTTTTATTTTTAATAAAGATGCTATAGATGAAATACACTATGTAGAAATAAGTAGACATCTAAAGAGAAGAAAGAATTAAAAAATAAGGTTATATATTGAAGAGGAAACTTAGATTGAAAAATAAGGACATGATCAGCTAAAACGAGGAGTAACACTTCTAGCTCAATGGTCAATGAGAAACGTGATTAGAAGATAAAATTTTCACAAGAATTATTTGGTGCCTATAAGAGAAGTGAAAAGGGGGAGGGGATTCATTGGCAGAGAAAATTATAATCAATGGAATTATGTCAATTTTATCAGTGGAATAAAGACAAATTTTAGATGAAGGAGAGTAATTAAAAACCCTCATACATGCTACTACATGGATGAACCTTGAAAACATTATGGCAAGTGAAATAAGTCAGTCACGAAAGGATAAGTATTGTATAATTCCACTTTTATGAAATATCTCGAATGGGCAAATACACAGAGATCAAAGTTTATTAGTGGTGCCCTAGGGCAGGCAGGAGGGAAGAGAAAGGGGGACATCTTTGCTTAGGGGACATTGAGCTCCTGTTAGGGTTGAAGTAAAATTTTGGAAACATATAATGGTGATGGTTGTACAATATGATGAACACAATGTTACAGAAGTGTACAAGTAAAGAAAGTTGGAAGGGTAAATGTTTTATTGCATATATATTTACCAGAATTAAAAAAAAAAAAGATGATTGATTTACGCAAGCTAATTAAACTATACTTTGCAAGAACACACTGGTTGCTTTAGTCCTGAAGGTGAAAGCATTAAAGAGTCCTCTGTGTCATTGTAAAGCAGAAAATTTGATTTGGAGAGAAAATCCCCTTTGGTCTAGTGGTGCTCTGCTGCCAGGATATTAATGTATGAAAGAGAAAATTATACCTAAGAAAAATCTCTTTAAATTCAGTACAATTCATTATAGCCTCACAGATTTGTTCATTCTAACATGCACTTTCCTAATTTGTGATCGATCCATCTTCTTACATAACGTTCAGTGGTTATAATATTTACAAAGCTAATTAATCCTACCTAAGCCATCTGTTTGATTTCTTGACTGCTGTTTCCATGGCTGTTGATTGTGGATACAAGTAAAATGAAATCCTTGACAACTTCAATCTTTTCTCCATTTATCATGATGTTGCTCATTGGTCCAGTTGTGAGGATTTTTGTTTCCTTTATGTTGAGGTGCAATCCACACTGAAGGCTGTAGTCTTTGATCTTCATTAGTAAATGCTTCAAGTCCTTCTCACTTTCAGCAAGCAAGGTTGTGTCATCTGCATAACCCAGGTTGTTAAAGAGCCTTCCTCCAATCCTGATGCCCCTTTCTTCTTCATATGGTGCAGCTTCTTGTATTATTTGCTCAGTATACAGATTGAATAGGTATGGTAAAAGGATATAACCCTGACACACACCTTTCATGACTTTAAACCAATCAGTATCCCCTTGTTCTGTCTGAACAACTGCCTCTTGATCGATATAAAGATTCCTCATGAGCACAAGTAAGTGTTGTGCTCTTGAGGACACGTCAAGAAATCAAACGCGTTGCACTGGGTAAATCTGCTGCAAAGGACCTCTTTAAAGGGTTGAAAAGCAGGGATGTAGCTTTGAAGACTAAGGTGCACCTGACCCAAGCCATGCTATTTTCAATTGCATCATATGCATGTGAAAGCTGGACAATGAATAAGGAAGATCAAAGAAGAATTGACGCCTTTGAATTGTGGTGTTGGCAAAGAATACTGAATATACAATGGACTGCCAAAAAGGCAAACAAATCCGTCTTGGAGGAAGTACAACCAGAATGCTCCTTAGAAGCAAGGATGGCGAGACTGCATCTTACATACTTTGGACATGTTGTCAGGAGGGATTAGTCCCTGGAGAAGGACATCATGTGGAACAGAAGAAGATCTTCAATGAGGTGGATTGACACAGTGGCTGCAATAATGAGCTCAAGCATAATAACGATTGTAAGGATGGCATAGACCTGGCACTGTTTCGTTCTGTGAGGAATAAGGAGTGCCTGACCCAAGCCACGGTATTGTCAATCACTTATATGTATGCAAAAGGTGGATAATGAATAAGGAAGACTGAAGAAGAACAAATAAATCTGTCTTGGAAGAAGTACAGCCAGAATGCTCCTTAAAAGCGAGGATGGTGAAACTTTGTCTTATGTACTTTGGCATGTTATCAGGAGAAGAACATCATGCTTGCAGAGGGTCAGCGAAAAAGAGGAAGATCCTCAATGAGACAGATTGACACAGTGGCTGCAACAACATACTCAAACATAGCAATGGTTGTGAGGATGGCTCAGGACATGTTTACATAGGGTTGCTATGAGTTGGAACTAACTCAGTGACACCTAACAGCTGTGACAACAAAGAAACTTACTTAAGGGAAGATAAGATTTCTATACTCACTCAAACAGGTAAAACGGCGATACAAGTAGACTGTGGTAAATTATGTATATAATACATAAAGAACATTGTGAAGAATGGGAATTCCAGAACACTTAATTGTGCTCATGAAGAACCTTTACATAGATCCAGAGGCAGTTGTTCGGATGGAACAAGGGGATACTGCATGGTTTAAAGTCAGGAAAGGTGTGCTCCAGGGTTGTATTCTTTCACCATACCTATTCAATCTGTATGCTGAGCAAATAATACAAGAAGCTGGACTATTTGAAGAAGAACGGGGCATCAGGATTGGAGGAAGACTCATTAATAACCAGCGTTATGCAGATGACACAACCTTGCTTTTTGAAAGTGAAGAGGACTTGAAGCACTTACTGATGAAGATCAAAGACTACAGCCTTCAGTATGGATTACACCTCAACATAAAGAAAACAAAAATCCTCGCAACTGGACCAATGAGCAACATCATGATGAATGAGAAAAGATTGAAGTTGTCAAGGATTTCATTTTACTTGAATCCACAATCAACAGCCATGGAACCAGCAGTCAAGAAATCAATACGCATTGAATTGGATAAATCTGCTTCAAAGGACCTCTTTAAAGTGTTGAAGAGCAAAGACATCACCTTGAAGACTAAGGTGTGCCTGACCCAAGCCGTGCTATTTTCAATCGTATCATATGCATGTGAAAGCTGGACAATGAATAAGGAAGACCAAAGAAGAATTGAAGCTTTTGAATTGTGGTGTTGGCAAAGAATATTAAATATACCATGGACTGCCAGAAGAACGAACAAATCCGTCTTGGGAGAAGTACAACCAGAATGCTCCTTAGAAGCAAGGATGGCGAGACTACATCTTACGTACTTTGGACATATTGTCAGGAGGGATCAGTCTCTGGAGAAGGATATCATGCTTGGCAGAGTACAGGGTCAGCGGAAAAGAGGAAGACCCTCAACAAGGTGGATTGACACAGTGACTGCAACAATGGACTCAAGCATAACAACAACTGTAAGGATGGTGCAGGAACGGGCATTGTTTCGTTCTGTTGTGCATAGGGTCACTATGAGTCAGAACCGACTTGACGGTACCTAACAACAATACATAAGGCAACCCCTAAAATGTTATACAAAGATATAACTCAAAAATACAGATAAGTCAAAATAGAATTAAAAACAAAATTCATGTAATGGATAGGCAGGCAGGAAAAGAAAAAGACAGTAAAGCAAACAAAACAAACAGAAAGCAAAACATAGATAAAATAGCAAGTGTAAGCCCTAAAACATCAATCCAAACCCAAAAAACCAAAACCATTGCCGTTGAGTCAATTTTGATTCATAGCAACCCAATAATTTAAGTGTAACAATAACAAAACAGAGACTGCTGGAATGGACTAAAAGACATGATCCAACTATATCCCGTTTACAAGAAACACTTCAAATATAATGATATAAGGAGACTGAAAGCAACAGTATGGAAAAAGTTATATATAGCAAACATTAATCGGAAAACAGGAGTAGTTATATTAATGTCAGATAAGGGAGACTTCAGAGCAAAGGCAATTACTAGAAACAGAGAGAAATATAATACAATGATTAAAAATAATCAATCCAATGAGACTACATAGCAATCTTAAATATATGTGTAACAAACAACATAGCCACAAAATATGTGGAGCAAAAACAGAAATAATTCAAAGGAGAGAAAAACAAATCCATAATTATAGTTGCAGACTCAACACCACTTTTTCAACATTTAATAGACAACTGCATAGAAAATTGGCAATTATATATAAAAATTCAAAAGCACCATGAAACTAGAGGATCTAATTCACATTTATAGAACATTTTACCTAATAAAAGCAGAAAAAACATTATTTCAGGTTTCCACAGAACAAATACCAATACAGACCATACCCTGGGCCTTAAGACAATCCTCAACAAACTTAAAAGAATGTAAGTCAGACAGAGTGTATTTTCTGAACACAGTAAAAGTAATTACAGAAAGATAATAAGAATAATCTCAAGCACTTGGAAACTAAACAGCACACTTCTAAATAATCCACAAGTCAAACAGGAAGTCTCAGGGAACTCAGAACATACACTGACTTAAATAAAAATACAACATATCAAAATTAGTAGGACACAGCTAAATCAGTGCAGAGAAGAAAATCTGTCTAATGAAAGGCTAATATTAAAAAAGGGAAAGTCTCAAATAAATAAAGCAACACTTCAAAACCCTAGAAAAAAGAGAGAAAAATAAACCTAACGCAACTAGAAGAAAGTAAATAATAAAGATAAGATCAGAAATAATTGAAATTTAAAAAAGGAAATCAATAAAGTTTTTAAAAAACTGGTCCTTTGAAAAGATTAATAAAATTGGCAGAACTCTAATAATAATGGCAATGAAAAACAAATTACCAGTACCAGGAATGAAAATGGAAATGTCACTATAAACCAGGTAGACATCAAAAACATAATAAAGGAATACTACAAACAACTCTACACACATACATTTGACAACTTAGATGCAGTGTACCAAAAAGCATAAACTATCACAACTCAGTGTCTAATGGATTACTTGAATAACCCTGTAAGGACACTGAATTCATAATTAAATATCTATTGAGAAAGATATCTCCAGGCCCCAGGAGGTTTCACTGGAGAATTCTACCAAATATTCAAAGAGGAATTCCACCAATTCTACACAATCTCTTCTAGAACAGAGAAGAGCAGGAGCACTTTCCAATCCATTTTATGAAAGTAGTATTAACCTGATATCAAAATCAGACATATAGTACCAAAAAAGAGGAAACAGACCAATAACACTTATGAATTCTATGCAAAAATTCTTAACAAAATATTTAACATTATATTTGAGAATATATAAAAGTTATTATACACCATAACTTTGTTCTGAATATAACATTGCTTCGATATTCAGAATCAAACAATGCAGTACGGAACTACGAGTCCTTATCTATTGGTGGTGGAAATGTAAAATTGTACAGCCATTTTGGAAAATTGTATTACAATTCTTCAAAAGATTAGGAATAGATCTACCATATGACCCAGCAATCCCACCCCTAGGTATATATCCTATGGATTTAAAAATAGTGACATCAACAGATATATGCACACTTATTTTCATGGAACCCTGGTTGCTCAGTGGTTAAGAACTTGGCTACTAACCAAAAGATCAGTAGTTCGAATTTACCAGCCACTCCTTGGAAAACATATGGAGCAGTTCCACTCTGTCCTATGAGATTGCTATGAGCCGGAATCGACTCAACAGCAAGAAGTTTGATTTTTTGATTTTATGATCATTGCAGCACTATTCACGATAGCAAAAGTGTGGAAACAACCCAAATGCCCATCAACAGATGAATGGATAAACAAAATGTGGTACATACATAAAATGGAACACTACTCACCTTAAAGAAAAACGAAGTCCTGAAACATGCTACAACATGGATGAACCTGGAGGAAAATATGTTGAATGAAATAAGTCAATCACAAAAGGATAAATATTGCACGATCTCAAGAATAGATAAATACATGAAATGACAAGAATAGATAAATACATAGAGACCAATGGTAATTACTTTAGGGGCAGAAGGAGGAGAGGGATAGAGGGAATCATTCTCTGGAAAACAGTGAATTTTTATCTTTGGTGATAGGAATATTAGCATCAACTAAAACCAAATTATTGCTATTGAGCTGATTCTGACTCATAGATAACAACCCTATAGCACAGAGTAGAACTGCCTCACAGGGTTATCAAGGAGAGGCTGGTGGATTTGAACTACTGACCTTTTGGTTAGCAGCCAAATGTTTGACCACTGAACCACCAGGGCCCCAGCATCAACTAAGGGTAATGATTATACAACTTGACTAATGTAACTAATATAACTAGGCTGGGCATCAGATTTTTGGCAAAATGTCAAATGCAATGTTATTTATAGTTTTATAACAATAACAGCTGTCAAAAAAAAAAAAGGGGGGGGCAGCTGCACTTGCAGATACTACTTAGGAAAAGCTAAGCACTTCATAGGATTAGATTTCTTGGTTCAAAAGTTAAAGGTTATGGCTTCCTGGGTCTAGTCAGTCAATTGGCCTAATGATGTTTTTAGAGTTTCTATTCTACCTTACAGACTGTTGAGTAGCACCTTCGGTCATAAAAGCTTGTAAGAGGCTATCTAGGATACAACTCTTTATTTGCCTGGAGCAGTAGAAGAAGACCCAGGAATTGGAGTAAGAAATGAACTACAGGTCTATGAATTACAGGTCTAATTGCCTTTATTAACCACTACTAGAAATTTAGAAGAAATGGTTGATGCTCAGCTACCATTAATTAAACATTTTGATCAAGGACCCAGTAGATGGGTCCTGGTCAAAAGGAGGAAAAACATGGAATAGAACATCAAATTCCTATGAAAAAGAGAAATACCGGATACACTGACAATGGAGGAACTTCCGAATCTATTAGCCTGAAATAAACGTTAACCTTTGGACGGAAAATATCTTATGAAGTCATCTGTAAACAAAACAACAGTTTAGCTCAATTAATAAATAAAGTCAGCCTTGATTGTTTTGTTATTTTAAAGAATTATCGATACATAATGAAATTAACAACAGTAACTCTAAAGCAAAGAAGAGAACTTTAAAGGGGCATAAAGAGTAAAAGTTAATGGTGGTGAAACATGGGTAAAGATAGTTAGAATGACACAATGTGAAGAATGTAACCAATGACATTGATCTGTACATGTAGAAATTGTTGAACGGGTGCATATTTTGTTGTACATATTTTCACGAAAAAAAAATGAATGAATGAATAAATGTAACCCACCATATTAACAGGCTAAAAGACAAAATGTCGCAAAAAGGCAAGGAAAAGGCATACAGGTCAGAAAGGAAGAAATAAAACCGTGCCTATTTTCTATTAAAAAAAACCCAGAAATCTAAAAAAAAAAAACACTTTGAATACTAACTAGTAAGTTCAGCAAGGTCACAGGATATAAAACAAATAAAAAATATTCAAAAATCAATTGTAGGTCTACATACTAACAGTAACGTGAGCACTGCAGCTAAAAACATCATTTACAATGGCTCAAAAAATAAAATATTTAGCTGTAAATATAACAAAGCTTGTACAGGACATGCATGCTTAGAACTACCAAATGCTGATAAAAGAAACCAAAGAAGATCTAATTAAATGAAGATATATCTCGTGTTCATGAACTGGAAGTCTCAACTTAGTAAAGATGTAGTTCATCTCCAGATGGATTTGCAGATTTAATACAATTCCTATCAAAATCTTAGCAAGATTTTTTATAGATACAGACAAGGTTATTCTCATTTTAAAATATTTTATTGTATTTTTGGTGAAAATATACACAGCAAAATAAGTTCCCACTCAATAATTTCTACACACAATATTCAGAGATCTTGGTTACATTCTTCAGCTTGTGTCACCATTCTCATTACTTCTGTTCTAGTTGTTCCACTCCTGTTAACCTAGTCTCACTGCCTCAAAATTTCTCATCTTTGTTTTAGAGTAACTGTTGTTCGTTTTTGTTGTTCATTTGGTTTCATATGGATAATTTTAAGAGTGAGATTATTGACTTTTTGAGCTAGCCAGCTATTCAATTAAAAGGTGATTTCAGGGGATAGTTTCTGTTCAAGGTTTTAAGATTATCTCAGGGCAATAGTCTTAGGAAGGGGCAGATTAACCAGTAAGCAAGGCACGAACTGGTTTACAGCAAGCAAGGTATACACGAGCTTAATTGTGCTTACTTACTAATCTGTAATGCACAGTTTTGCAAAAAAAAACAGGTGAAATTGTGCATTACAGGTTAGTAAGTAAAAACAAGTAAACCTGCACATACCTCGCTTATTGGGTAATCAGTCCCTGGTCTTAAAGATTCTTCCAGCCTCAATGGGTCCAATAAGTCTGGATTCCTTGAGAATTGAAGTTCCGTTACACATTTTTACTCTTTCTACCAGGATCCATCTACTATGACCCTAATCAGAATGTTCGGTAGTGGTACCTGGGCACCATCTAGTTCTGGTTTCAAGGTAGAAGCTGTGGTTCATAGAGACAATCTTGTATTCAAATTCCTTTTCTGATTCTTGGATTTTCTTCATTCTCTTTTGCTCCAGATGAATAGAGACCAATAGACACATCTTAGATGGCCACTCTCAAGCTTTTAAGACCCTAGGCACTACTCACCAAACTGAGATATAGAACAGGAACTTTATAAACTAGGTTATCCTAATGGACTGAATTGACCCATGAGCTTAGGACCCTAAGTCTTCAAATCAAGAAAACTATCCCATGAGCTAACTGGCTATATCTAAGAAGTATCTGCATCTCTACCTCCTATTTGATTTGTTACACATGTCTATGTCTAGATCTATATCAATAGATATATATTGGTTGTCATTGCAAAATTATATATAGCATAAAACAAAAAAAAAAAACAAAAAAACAAACCCAGTGCCGTCGAGTCGATTCCGACTCATAGAGACCCTATAGGACATAGTAGAGCTGACCCATATTGTTTCCAAGGAGCACCTGGCGGATTCAAACTGCTGACCCTTTGGTTAGCAGCCATAGCACTTAACCACTATGCCACCAGAGTTGCCATATATAGCATAGCATTTACCAATTTATCCTTTTCCTTATAGACAACTCAGTGGTATCGATTACCCTGGTAACTACTGATGAACACTGGTTTCTGTATATATACAAATTCTTGTAATTTCATAAAAGTGGGATCATATAGTATGTGTCCTTTAGTGATTGACTTATTTCCTTCAGCACAACATCCTTCAGGTTTAACTATGTTGCAAGATGATTCAGGAACTTATTTTTCTTTAAGGCTGAGTAGTGTTTCATTGTATGTATGCACCACATTTTGTTTATCCATTCATTCCTTGATGGTACTTAGGCTGTATCCTTTTTGGTATTATGCATAGTGCTGCAATGAATATAGGTTTGCATATGGCTTCTATTAGTTCCCTAGGAAATACACTTAGGAGTGAAATTGCTGGGTCATATGGTAGATCCTTTTTTTTTTTTTTTGAAATAGGGGCTTTGATTAACCACTTGATGTGAATATATTCTCTTTCTTGAAATTCTAACTACATTTTTTAAATAATTTATTTTGTTGTTGTTGTAGTTGAGTGTACAAAGCAAAAGCATACACCAATTCATCAGTTTCTACATGTACTATTCAGTGACATGGATTACATTCTTTGAGTTGTGCAACTGTTCTCATGCTCCTTCTCTGAGTTGTTCCTCTGCCATTAAAATAAACTCACTGCCCCCTAGCGTTCCTATCTAATCTTTCAAGTTACTGCTGTTATTTTGATTCCATATAAACATTAAAAGAACATAACTCTCAAGGCCGACTTACTTTACTAGCTGAGCTAAACTGCAGTTGGTTTTAAGAAGATTTCAGAGGATATTTTTGGTTTAAGGTTTAAGAATTATCCCAGGGCAACAGTTTTGGGGTTTCATCCAGTCTCCATGGCTCCAGAAAATCTGGATTTCATGAGAATTTGAAATTCTGTTCTGCATTTTCCCCTTAAGGATTCTTCTATAGAATTTTGGATCAAAATGTTCAGTAATGGTAGCAGGACACCAACCAGTTCTTCTGTTCTCATGGCAAAGAAGGCAGTTGTTCATGGAGGCAATTAGCCATACATTCCATTTTTTCTTCCTATTCATGATTCTCCTTCTTCCTCTGCTGCTTTAGGCAAATAGAGACCAATCGCTGTGCCTTGGATGGCAACTCACAAGATTTTAGAACCCTAGACACTACACAGTGAACTAGAAGGTAAACCAAAAGCACTAAACATGTGAATTAACTGGGATGTTCCATGAAATCATGACCCTAAACCTCCAAACCAGGGAATCAAATCTCATGAGGTGTTTGGTTATACACAAGCAGCTTCAGCAGCTACCTTTTTGTGTGTGTGTCATTGTTGTAAGTATGTCTATCACACAAATATAGCCATTTCAACTTTTTATACGTGTACAACTTATTGGGAGTCCTGGTGGTGCAGTGCTTAAGCATTTGACTGCTTACCAAAAGGTCAGCAGTTTGAATCCACCAGCCACTGCCTGGATACCCTGTGGGGCAATTATTGACAGTAATTACCTTAATCGGCTGTGCAATTCTACACTTAGAAATTGATACTGTTTTCCACAGCAGTTGTTCCATTTTACATTCCCAACAGCAGTGGATAATGGGTCCAATCTCCCTACATCTTCTCCAACATTTGTTATTTGCTATTTTTGTTTTTTGTTGGTTGGTTGGTTTTATCTTAGCCATCCTAGTGAGAATGAAATGGTGTCTCATTGTGGTTTTGATTTGGCTCTCTCTGATAGCTAATGATGTTGAGTATCTTTTCATGTGTTTGGTGGCCATTTGAATGTCCTTTTTGGTGAAATGCCTTTTCAAGTCCTTTGCCCATTTTGTGATTGGGTGTTAATAAAATTTTTGATACCAAGGTGTGTATTGCTTTGTAGAACATGAGAATAAAACAGCTGTAGGACAAGCCTGAATACTGAAACTAGAGAGACAGAAACAGATTATGTTTCAAATGTGAGGAGGAATTTCCCTCTGATTAGGGAAAGTGAATAGCTGACTCTTTAATACACATACCTATAATGGAAGACATGCTCCAAAGACACTCTTTGTATAATTAGCAAATATCCAACTCTTGTTTTTCTATCTACTACTAACAGTTCTTTCACTATGGGCCCTACCGACGCAAGTAGGTAAGGGGCAAATAGGTGGATTTGGGAAACATGATCTCAAGCAGTCTGAAATCAAAGAGAAATAAGAAAGAAGGAATGATTCAAGGAAATCTCTGGAGAAAAGCAATATCTGTGGCCTTGGGTTATTCTTGTTGGGGCAGCAGTCTTACTGGCCCCATTCATCTGTAATATGGCTGAACTTATATCACAAACAGATTAAAAAATACAAATACACCAAAAGAAAATGTATCAATTATATTTGTGGCAACTTCATGAATGAATATTAGGCATCTAAATAGTTTGGGTCAAATTAAAACCTCAGGTAGAGGTAACCTCATTCTAGGCATAATTGATTCCAAATGCATAGTAATGTATTATTAAATATTAAGCTAGAAAATGAACAATTAATGTCCATCTGTTGTATCAGTTTATGAAAACCATGACAGCAAGGGCCATGTCTCTTTTGCTCACCACAATATGTTGAGGAACTACAAACAGTAACTTGCACGTGATAGGTGTTTATTACAGGATAGACAGACATATGGTTGAATGGTTGGGTGAATGAAGGAAAACTGAAATATCCTAGCCAAAAAAATGCTGATAAATTAGGAATAGACCCAGATTTTAAAGCAATGCTGAAATGGCCTTCTGCTTAATTTTCCTGTAGGAAAAAAAAAAAAAAAAAACTGTCACAAGCTTAGAGATAGAAGGCATGTTATACAGGGAGACTGAATAACTGGCCAAAGAGACCTCCCAGGAGGACATTACTTGGGTTCCTCAGCTCTGTCCAGAAAATGGATGTGTTCAGAATACCCAAAGAGATTTTATTCTTTGAGAAACTGATCTACACCCACTAAACTCATAAGGGAGGAATCAAAAAATCATTAATTAAAAAGAAATTTGATTCCTTGAGTGGGGTAACAGTTAAGTGCTGGACTACTAACTGAAAGGTTGGTGGTTCAACCCCACCCAGAGACACCCAGGTGATCTGATCACAAAATGTTACAGTTTTGAAAACCCTATGGAGCAGTTCTACTCTGCACACGTGGGGTCATAATGATTTGGAATAGACAATACAGCAACTAACAATGGCAAAAACATGTTGGACTTCTCTTTTCAGCTAGTCAGCATATTCTTTCTCTGAAGACAAATCTAGGTGGGACTCAGATGCTAAGTAGGAAGATACTCAATGGAAATAGATTCAGAGCTGGATGAAGTTCATGGTTGTTCTCATGAGTAATGGTAGCTTGATGTAGCTATCTCACAAAGTGGATAAACCTGCTGAGTGAAACAGACTACTCCACTCAATAAAACAGTGCTTTCTCTCCCAAGGCAGTTTTGTTGTCATGCCATCTAGTTGATTCCAACTGATAGCAACCCTATAGGACAGAGTAGAACTGTCCCATAGATTGTCCTAGGCTGGAATCTTTAAGGGATTATATTGCCAGGTCTTTTCTCCTGTGGAGCAGCTGGTGGGTTCAAACCACTGACCATTCAGTTAGCAGCTGACTGCTTTAACCATTGTACCATACATAAATTACTGATATATGCCACACCCTCTGGGACTTCTTGCACCTCTTCTGTTCCCATATTTGTTCTTCAGAAGACCCTGATATGTCCACATGTGTGTCCTTGGTAAAGTTAATTATTTTGTGTTTGTTTCTCTCATCTGCAAAACCATTCAGTACTGTTGCATAAATTTGCAATGATGTGGATTGCTAAAACGCTTAAATAATAGCTCTGTAATGTGATTTAGTATCGGAGTCAGGGAACATAAAGGATTCACAGAAAGATAAAAATACCCAGTATAATCCAGTAGCCCATGGAGAACCTGAAGTAGCAATTCAGGATGGCCATCGAATACCAGGCAACCAGGAACTTTAGAGCCCAGAGTTGGAAGCAGCAATTGTCAAAAAAGCTGAAGACTTAAGTGAAGTTGAATCATATATGCAGTGCGAATGGAGCCCTGGTGGTGCAGTGGTTAAGATCTTGCCTGCTAATCAAAAGGTTGCAGTTTGAATCCACCAGCTGCTCCTTGGAAGTTCTATGGGGCAGTTCTACTCTGTCCTGTAGGGTCGCTATGAGTCAGAATCAACTCAACAGCAAAGGGTGAAGTCAACAGTGAGCCATTGAAAGACTGTAAGAAGAGTAATACCAAGGTCATGTTGTTTTTAAAAAAAAGATTATCCTTCAGATATTTAAAGGAGGAAAAATCAGACAAAGGAATAAGGTTTTGTAATAGCAGAGGTTAAGAACAATGAGGATTAAAGGTAAATTAGCATAATCGGGATAGACAGGAGGGGAAGATATGAAAGATGCTAAAGTAGATTCTACAAGACTTGGTAACTAAATATAGTAGGAGAGGAAACGGAAGGAGGGAAATAGGATGCATAAATATTAAATTTGGATGACTGTGATAGTCTATCTTCACTTTCCAAAATAAGGAGCATGTTTGAAGTAAAACGAGGAGTAGGTTTGAAGGGAGAAAGATAATTAGTTACTGTGTTTTAAATGCCTGTGGAACATCTCAGTGGAAATATGGAAATGCAACTGGCTGTGTGTAGGCTGGAAAACAAAAAAGCAATCTGGGCTACAAATAAAGATTTGACAGCCAGCAGCAGATAATACATAGATACCACGATAATGTATAGATAATAACCGATACCATAGAACCAGATAGGTTCAATCATAGGCACAAAGTGTGAAAAGAAAGACAGCCTAGGATAGAACTCTGGGTGAAGGAGTCTGAGAGGGAGCAGACAGAGCATCAAAACGAAAACAGGAATTTGCAGAGTTACTAAAACCAAGAAGCATTAGTGGTCGACAAAAAAAAACCACTGAGGGAAATCAAATGTAATACGTAATGGAATGTTCTCAATATGTTTAACAACATGAGTTGCTTTTGTTAAAGAACTTTCAGTAGGGTGTTGGAGGTGGAGGCTGGCTTGGAGTGAGTAAATAAAAGGAAAATAAGACGAGACTGAGAACTTGACATACATGCCCTCCCTCCGCACTATTTGACCCTCTCCCAACTCTCCAACCCTATCTCTCAACATGCTTTATTTATGCCTTACAATCCAGCCATTAAAAGTTGCTTGCCATTACTCGAACTTACATTACAGTGTCTTGTCCCTTCTCACATATCCTCCTTTCAATATTAAGCTAAAATATTGCTCCTTCCTTCCATTCTAACCTAGCCCCAGCCCTGTGTACCTCCTCAAGTAGATATGACTTATTCTTCCCTTGTGTTCCTACTGAACGTAGTGAACAAGTACATCCTGGAGACTAACCCAGGGTGTGATGGGGTATATTTGCAACTTGGGTCTCAACTCTTGGGATGCCCTAGCCTTTTTGCTCCCTTCTCTAGATGCACATCTCTTTGCAGTGTGACTGCTGTCTCTCTGGTCAAGAGGAAGGCTTTACTTGTCCAGTGCTTGAATCAGAGCTTGGTCATGTGGCTTGATTTAGCCAATCAGACACTAAAAAATATGGAAAAAAGTGAGGCTTAAAAACATCCATCCCCTGCACTAGGGATCCTAAGATGATTGTATGAATGAGTGCAATATACCTAGGTAGAGAAAGAGAGGCCACACGCACACAATAGGGACCCCCAGGTAATTTTGAGCACCACCAGACATGTGAGTGATTCCATCCTAGTTCTTCCAGCCCCAGATGACCAACCCAGACCAGAAGACCTGCCCATGGACCGAGATAATCTGTTGACTGTTTTAAGCCACCAATTTCTGGGTGGTTTATAACACAGCAAAAGCTAACTAATAGAGTGAACAAGAAACTCTGAGGAAATCTCATTCATTTTGTAAGATTATTACTAAACCCTCAGGGAGTGTTAACAAGTGCCCAGAAAAGGTCAGGCTTGTGTGTCTCGAGATTACATTAAAGATCAGATTCTGATCAAAGGCAAAGCTAAGAAATTGGACTGAGTAGCAAGGGGAGAAAAGATGGCTCAGAAGTGGTGAGGAGTTGCCAAACCTGACTCAGCAGGAACCTGCGCCCCTCAGGCATGATCCCTTAACACAACCATGGCAGGGCTGGCTGTAGCATTTGAGATGTAATTTTCTCAGGGAGAGAAAGCGAGCCACAAAGTCTACTCATGTCTCCAGAACCAGCGAAGAGCAGCGTTCTCAGCAAAAGATAAGTGCTTGTGTCTAATTTAGCATATGGATCAAACAGCACCCCTTTCAAAAAGCTCTCTCCAATTTATCTGATCTCTTCTCCCTCTGCCCTAGCCCTCAAGCCGGCTTCAGTGGCTCTCAATTTCCCTGGGCTCAGATAGGTTCTGCTGCATGCCCTGAGCCAGTCTCCCCACCTTGGAGAAGAAACAAATTAACAAATGGGGAAAAATAATCTGCTCGCTCCCCTAAACTGAGAACTCAGGGCAGAAGCAGCTCCTGTCCAGGCACAAACAGTCTATGGAATTTGAATGCCTTTCACCTGTGCATGGACCTCTGTGGACCCATTTCAGGAGCTTAGGCCCTTGTTGGAAGAGTACAACAGTGTATGTGCCTGAGGCCTGACTTCAACTATTTCAGCTGTGCAGTGGATAGGCGAGTTTTAATGTATGACACTGCTTTGCCTATTAAGCAGGGTCCTCACCAACCCAGATCAGGAGCCTGAGGACTGGTGGCTCCACCCATGCCACCTAGCCACCCATGACAGGGGACCAAGGATAAGTGATGCCTCCCAGTCCTTACAGCCAAAAGCACTGGTTGCTCATCGTCTGCTCCAGAGCTCACCCACGTGTGTGCTCTAGGGAACAGGGACACGCTTTCCTCACAGACACTCAGGGATGGTTGTCTGCCCCCTGCCTTGCTCAGAACATCACTCCCTGCTACAGATACCTGTGCCTAGACCAGAAATCCCTGATCCTCTAAAACTATAGGTGAGAGCCTGCACTACACACTTGGTGACCAACTACCTGGACAACTGAGCTGAATCCATGCAAGAAAAGTGAATGGACCGCTAGGCTCATTTACCTGGTAACAGCTCTAGCCATCTGGTAGCAGGACGTTAGAGTTTCAAAGGCTCTGATAATCAAGATAGCTCACTTAAGCAACCTATTTTGGCATCTCAAAACAGAACAAAGCAAGAAGCTGGGACACAGACAGCAAACATAAGATAAAATAATACAATAACTTATAGATGGTTCGGAGACAACAGTCAGCATTAAATCACATAAAGCAGACCATGACTGCTTCAACAAGCTCCCAAAACAAAGAATCAAGAAATCTTCCAGATGAAGAGATATTCCTGGAATTACCAGAGGTCAAATACAAATGATTAATATACAGAACTCTTCAAGAGATCAGGAAGGAGATCAGACAAAATGCACAAAAAGCCAAGGAACACACAGATAAAACAGTAGAGGAAATTAAGAAGGCTATTCAAAGGGCATAATGAAAAATTTAACAGGTTGCAAGAATCCATAGAGAGACAGAAATCAAAAATTCAGAAGATTAACAATAAAATTTCAGAATTAGACAACTCAACAGAAAGTCAAAGGAGCAGAATTTAGGAAATGGAAGTCAGAATTAGTGGTATTGAAGATAAAACATTTGGCACCAATATATGTGAAGAAAAATCAGATAAAAGAATTAAAAAAAATTAAGAACCCCTGAAAATCATGTGGGACTCTATCAAGAGAAATAACCTATGACTGATTGGGATACCAGAACAGGGAGGGATAACAGAAAATATAGAGAAAATTGTTGAAGATTTGTTGACAGAAAACTTCCCTAATATCATGATAGACGAGAAAATATCTATCCAATGTGCTCATCAAACCTCATGTAAGGCAGATCCCAAAAGAAAGTCATCAGGATATATTATAATTACACTTGCCAAAACCAAAGATAAAGAGAGAGTTTTAAGAGTGGCTAGGGATAAATGAAAAGTCACCTACAAAGGAGAGTCAATAAGAATAATCTCAGACTACGCGGCAGAAAGCATGCAGGCAAGAAGGCAATGGGATGACATATATAAAGCATTGAAGGAAGAAATTGCAGCCAAGAATCATAAATCCAGCAAAACTATCTCTCAACTATGAAGGTGAAATTAAGACATTTCCAAAAAACAGAAGTTTAGGGAATTTGCAAAAACCAAAGCAAAACTACAAGAAAAACTAAAGGGAGTTTTCTGGTTAGAAAATCAATAACATTAGATAACAACCCAAGATTAGAACACAGGACAGAACAACCAGATATCAACCCAGATAGGGAAATCACAAAAATAAATCAAGATAAAAAAACACTCAAAACAGGGAAACAGCAATGTCATTATGTAAAATATGACAGTTTTAAATCAGTAAAGAAGAAAAAGAAAATATAGTCATAGACCTTTCATATGGAGAGGAAGTCAAGGTGATATAAATAGATAAAAGTTTGGTTTAAACGTAGAAAAATAAGGATAAATATTAAGGTAACCATGGAGGAGACTAACAATTCTACACATCAAAATAAAATACAAGAAAAACATAAAGACACAGCAACAACAAAATCAACAACAATGAAAAAGAGGCAAAGGCAATATATAAAGAAAAACTACTCAGTGCAAAAAATTAAGAGGAAAAAAGAAATAGTCAAGAACACACAAAAAAGATATCAAAATGCCAGCACTAAACTCAGAACTGTACATAATTACACTGAATGTAAATAGACTAAATGCACCAATAAAGAGACAGAGAGTGGGAGAATAGATAAAAACAATAAGATCTATCTATATGTTGCCCACAAGAGACATAACTTAGACTTAAAGACAAAAACAACATAAAACTCAAAGGACGGAAAAAAATATATCAAGCAAACAACAGTCAAAAAAGAGGAGTATTTCTGCATCCCACTTTGGTGTGTGGTGTCTGGGGTCTTAAATGAAAGCAAGCTGCCATCTAAGATGCATCAACTGGTCTCAACCCACCTGGAACAAAGAAGAACAAAGAACACCGAAGACACAAGGGGATTATGAGTGCAAGAGACAGAAAGGGCCACATAAAGCAGAGTTTACTGCAGCCTGATACTAGAAGAACTAGATGGTGACTGGGCTACAACCGATGACTGCGGTGACAGGGAACACAACAGAGAACTCCTGAGGGAACAGGGGAACTATGTGATACAGAGCTCAAATTCTTGTAAAAAGACCAGACTTAATGCTCTGGCTGAGACTAGAAGGACCACAAAGGTCATGGTCCCCAGACCTTCCGTTAGCCCAAGACTGGAACCATTCCCAAAGCCAACTCTTCAGACAGAGATTAGACTGGACTATAAGATAGAAAATGATACTGGTAAGGAGTGAGCTTCTTGGCTCAACTAGGCACATGAGACTATGTAGGCAGCTCCTGTTGGAGACAAATTGAGAAGGCAGAGGGGGACAGGAGCTGGTTGAATGGATTTAGGGAATACAGGGTTGAGAGAAGGTCTGTGCTGTCTCATTAGGGGGAGAGCAACTAGGAGTACATAGCAAGATGTACATAAGTTTTTGCATGAGAGACTGACTTTATTTGTAAAGTTTCACTTAAAGAACAACAACAAAAAATTATGATGACCACAAAAAAAAAAAAAAGAGTAGCAGTGGCAATATTAACTTCTGACAAAATATACTTTAAAGTTAGATCCACCACAAAGGATAAGGAAGGACACTACCTAATGACTAAAGGGACAATATACCAGGAGGACATAACCATATTAAATATTTACACACCCAATGACTGGGCTTCAAGATACATAAAATAAACTGTAACAGCATTGAAAAGTGAGATAGACAGCTCCACAATAATAGGAGACTTCAACACACTTTCAGTGAAGAACAGAACATCCAGAAAAAAGCTCAACAAAGACACACAAGATCTAAATGCCACAATCAACCAATTTGACCTCATAGACATATAAGGAACACTCCACCCAACAGCAGACAAGCATACTTTCTTTTCCAGCACACATAGAACATTCTCTAAAATAGACCACATATTAGGTCATAAAGCAAGACTTAACAGAATCCAAAACATTGAAATATTACAAAGCATCTTCTCTGACCATAAGGCCATAAGAGTAGAAATCAATAACAGAAAAAGCAGGGAAAAGATATCAAACACTTGGAAACTGAACAACACCTTGCTTAAAAATCACCGGGTTATAGAAGACATTAAGGATGGAATAAAGAAATTCATAGAATCCAATGAGAGTGAAAACACTGCCTATCAGAACCTTGGGACAGAGCTAAGGCAGTGCTCAGGGTCAATTTATAGCAATAAATGCACACATAAAAAAGAAGAAAGGGCCAAAATCAAAGAATTATCCCTACAAATTGAACAAATAGAAAGAGAGCAACAAAAGAAACCCTCAAGCACCAGAAGAAAGCAAATAATAGAAATTAGAGCAGAATTAAATGAAATGAACAGAAAAACAATTGAAGGAGTTAACAAGACCAAAAGCTAGTTTTTTGAAAAGACCAATAAAATCGATACAACATTGGTCAAACTGACAAAACAAAAAAAAAGAGAGGAAGCAAATAACCCGAAAAAGAAATGAGATGGATGATATTCCAACAGACCCAACTTAAATTAAAAGAATGATATCAGATTACCACGAAAAAAATGTACTCTAACAAATTTGAAAACCTAGAAGAAATGGAAAAATTTCTAGAACCACACTACCTAACTAAACCAATACAAACAGAGGTAGAACAACTAAATAAACCCATAACAAAAGAGATTTAAAACATAGTTTAAAAACTCCCAACAACAACAACAAAAAGCTCTGGTTCTGACAGCTTCACTGGAGAATTCTACCAAGCTTTCAGAGAAGAGTTAATACCACTACCGCTAAAGGTATTTCAGAGCCCAGAAAAGGATGGAATACTTCCAAACTCACTCTATGAAACCAGCATGACCCTGACACCAAAACCAGGTAAAGACACCACACACACAAAAAAGAAAGTTACAGACCTATATCCCTCATGAACTTAGATACAAAAATCCTCACAAAATTCTAGCCAATAGAATTCAACAACATATCAAAAAAAAAAAAAAAAAATCACCATGACCAAGTGGGATTCATACCAGGTATGCAGGGATGGTTCAACATTAGAAAAACAATTAATGTAATCCACTATATAAATAAAACAAAAGACAAGAACCACATGTTCTTTCAATTGATGCAGAAAAGAGATTTGACAAAGTCCAACACCCATTCATCATAAAAACTGTCAGCAAAAAAGGAAGAGAAGGAAAATTCCTCAACATAACAAAGGGCATTTATACAAAACCAACAGCCAATATCATCCTAAATGGAGGGAGTCTGAAAGCATTCTCCTTGAGAACAGGAATCAGACAAGGATGCTCTTTATCACCACTCTTATTCAACATTATGGGCAAAGGATATGAATAGGAACTCCACCAAAGAAGACATTCAGTTGGCTAACAGATGCATGAGCCACTGGAGAAATGCAAATCAAAACCACAATGAGATACCATCTCACCTCAACAAGACTGGCATCAATCCAAAAAACACAAAATAATAAATGTGGGAGAGGTTGTGAAGAGACTGGAACACTTCTGCACTGCTGGTTGGAATGTAAAATGGCACAACCACTTTGGAAATCAATTTGGTGCTTCCTTAATAAGCTAGAAATAGAACTATCATGCAATCCCACAATCCCACTCCTTGGATAATATCCTAGAGAAATAAGAGCCCTCACACAAACGGATATATGCACACCCACAACAGCAAAAAGAATGGATGAATGGATGAATAAATTTCGGTATATTCACATAATGGAACACTACGCAACAATTAAGGACAACGAAGAATCTGTGAAACATAACATGGAGGAACCTGGAAGACATGCTGAGTGAAATTAGTCAGTTGCAAAAGGACAAATATTGTATGATACCCCTGTTATAAGAACTCAAGAAATAAACACAGAAGAAAATATTCTTTTATGCTTACAAGGATGGGGAGGGAAGGAGAGGGGTATTCACTAATTAGATAGTAGATAAGAACTATTTTAAGTGAAGAGAAAGACAACACACGATACAGGGGAGGTCAGCACAACTGGACTAAACCAAAAGCTAAGAACTTTCTGAATACAAGCAAATGTTTCGAAGACCAGAGTAGCAGAGACCGGGGTCTGGGGGCCATAGTTTCAGGGGATATCTTGGTCAATTGGCATAACAAAATGTATTAAGAAAACCTTCTGCATCCCACTTTGGTTAGGGGCATCTGGAGTCTTAAGGGCTAGCAGGTGGCCATCTAAGATGCATCAATTGGTATCAACCCAGCTGGAGCAAAGGAGAATGAAGAAGACCAAAGACACAAGGTAAATATGAGCCCAAGAGACAGAAAGAGCCACATAAACTAAAGACTCCATCAGCCTAAGACCAGAAAAACTGGATAGTGTCCAGCTACCACCAATGACTGCCCTGACAGGGAACACAACAGAGAATCCCTGATGGAGCAGGAAAACAGTGGGATACAGACCTCAAATTCTCGTAAAAAGACCAGACTTAATTGTCTGCCTGAAACTGGAGGGACCCTGGAGGTCATGGTGACCAGACCCTTTGTTAGCCCAAGACTGGAACCATTCTCAAAGCCAACTCTTCAGACAGGGATTGGACTGGACTATTAGAAATAAAATGATACTGGTGAGGAGTGAGCTCCTTGGCTCAAGTAGACACATGAGACTATGTGGGCAGCTCCTGTCTGGAGGTGAGATGAGGAGGTAGAGGGGACAGGAGCTAGTTAAATCGTCCTGGGGAATATGGGGTGGAGAGGAGGATTGTGCTGTCTCATTAGGGGGAGAGCAGCTAGGAGTATATAGCAAGGTGTGTATAAGTTTTTGTATGAGAGACTGACTCGTAAGCTTTTACTTAAAGCACAATAAAATAAAAACTTTTTAAAAAACAGAAGGTCAGATTCTTCAACCGAACTCACTTGGCCTGTATTTCCACCAAAAAGGAAATATCCTTTTATCTAAGGTTGAAAAAGAAATGCAGCAGGCTCAAAATAAATTCAAAGAAACTATAGAGAGAGTAAAAAGACCGATGCTGAGTATCCCGTTGCAAGTGACACATTCAGCCAATAATCTAAGAAGTTGAGTGTGTGAAAAGGGAGTAAGTCAGTAGGAGGAGGTCATGAGGACGGAGATGCCAAAAGCTTAGTTAGAAACAAGAAGACTATGTAACTCAGAGAAGATAAACTTAGGAAATACGAACCAGAGCCAGAAACAGAATCATGGATTTATCTGTGGAATAAAGTTCCTCTTTAAATACTACCAAACAATGTGTAAATTTATTCTAAACACACGCATTTTTGTCCCACGGATAATTTTTTTTAAGTTGTCCAATCACCAATTCCCATAAGTAACAAAATAATTACCATTTGTAGATGCCAAATTGTTCCTGAAAAAAATAAATTTTATTTATCAGTAGACTGAACCAATTTAAATTTGGTTAAAAAGAATAAATATTAGCAAGGCTGTTCTTAAGATTGCCAATCTGTTAAACCAAAGAAAAGGAACAGTTTGCTCTCAGTTCTTCAACGTATCTCAGCTCTAAAATTCAGCTAGCCTTAAATTACAATTCCTAAGGATATCCTCAAACAATTGTTCTTTTTCTTGTGACTCTGAAAGCAATATTTGTCCTAAGACATTTCAATTTGTTTTTGCCCAAGGAAATCAATGATATGTTTTCGATCAAAACAAGTTAGAATTTCAGATGAGTTCAGAAACTTTCTTTTTTTTAGAGAAAAAGACATTTTGTGTTTGCCAGGGTAAAACTACAATTCCATGGTATATTTAAAAAAACAAAACCAAAACCAAACCCAGTGCCGTCGAGTCGATTCTGACTCATAGGGACCCTATAGGACAGAGTAGAGCTGCCCCATAGAGTTTCCAAGGAGCGCCTGGTGGATTCGAACTGCCGACCCTTTTGTTCGCAGCTGTAGCACTTAACCACTATGCCACCAAGGTTTCCATGGTATATTTAGTCTATGAAAATTAGCCTCAGGAATATATACTATAACTATTTCATGCAGTCACCTGAAATCCTTGAAAATGGCAAATACAAATGATTGATACAAATTTTACTGAAAAGGCAGAGATATTTAAGAGTTATCACTCCTTATCTCAAGAAATAATTAACATTATTAGAAGCGATTTTTTCAAGCAGTCTATAAAACAAAGAGTATGTTAGAAATGACTTTTTCTTTCAGAATCATAAAATCTAAAAGCAACAGAACAGTCAACAAAAGCTGTTGTGGATTGAATTATGTCCCCCCAAAAATGTGTGTATCAACTTGGTTAGGCCATGATTTCCATTATTCTGTAGTTGTCCTACATTTTGTGATTGTAGTTTTATGTTGAGGATTAGGGTGGAATTGTAACACCACACTTACTCAGGTCACCTCCCTGATCCAAGGTAGAGTTTCCCTGGGGGGTGGCCTGCACCATCTTTTATCTCCCAAGAGAAAAAAGGAAAGGGAAGCAAGCAGAGACTTGGGGACCTCATACCACCAAGAAAGCAGTACCAGGAGCAGAGTGTGCATCCTTTGGACACGGGGTCCCTGTGCCTGAGAAGCTCCTCAACCAGGGGAAGATTGACAACAAGGACCCTCCTCCAGAGCCGACAGAGAGAGAAAGCCTTCCGTTGGAGCCGACACCCTGAATTTGGACTAGTAACCTACTAGACTGTGAGAAAATAAATTTCTCTTTGTTAAAGCCATCCACTTGTGGTATTTCTGTTATGGTAGCACTAGATGACTAAAACAAAAGCCAATCATTTTCGTATCATTTTTATTCTTTTACTCCACCCTATATAAGATTTTTTTTTGTATATAAGATTGCTATTACTACAGAGACCAACCTGTGAATTCACTTAAACGGTTAAAAAAATAGCTCTAGAATTTTTCACATTTTTATTCTCAGTAATTTTTATGGACATGAATACAATCTGCTTGTATCTTAAAAAGCTTGATATAGTTGAAGAATTTTTTAAAAACCTTTAATATATGTGATGGTTAAGATTGTGCACCAACTTGGCTGGACCACGATTTTCAGCGGTTTGGCAGTCGCATAATGTTGTGAACGCTTCCATGTTGAGATTTGATATGTAATCACCCGCATGATGGGATCGGCTGTCAGTAGCCAGTCAGTTGAAAGGGAGTTTCTTTGGCCATGTGGCCTGCATTGAATAAAGTGGACATTCTGGCAAGGCTCAGGGACTTTTTGCTTGTGCTGGATCCTGCAGCTGACTTCTGGTTCTTGGGACTTGAGCTAGCAGCTTACTTGCAGTCTTGCTTGCTGATCTCGGGGTTCATCAATCTTCTGAAGCCAGTGAGCAAGAACCCTGCTCTCTGACCTACCGGTCTTGGGTTCACCACCCCCTGCAGCTGTGTGAATCAGGAGAAGCCTCTATCCTAACCCACATACTTGGGACATTCCAGCCTCTATAACCATGTGAAACATTTCCCAGATATATATATATATATATATTTACATTTATATTTATCTGGAAATATATATATATTTACTTATACACTTTACTGGTATTGCTTCTCTAGAGAACCCAGCCTAAAATAATATACCAAAAAGCAACTAGATAGTGCTTTAGAGGGCAAAACAATCTGAAAATATTTAATCTTTTTGGTAAGGGATATTACTTCAGGACAGCAACTAGTAAAATAGAAGATGATGGAAGTAAATATCTGAACAGGTGAAGCAATTGTTCATTTTTCAGTCATCTTTGAATAAAAACAAAAATATAGATGATTATTAAGTGGTTAAGTGCTGTGGCTACTAACCAAAAGGTCGGCTGTTCTAATCTGCCAGGCGCTACTTAGAAACTCTATCGGGCAGTTCTCTGTCCTATAGGGTCGCTATGAGTCAGAATCAACTCGATGGCAGTGTGTTTGGTTTTGGTTTCTTAATTCCATTTTATACTTGAACTTCAAAAATCAGTCATTTTCTATTACATCCTTAGAAAACCAAATGCAGTTTGTCATATCTTTTCCTCTGGCTTTAATCAAACATGCTCCATAGTTTTTCACTTACGACTTCCAATTAACCTCTATATCATCAATCATACCAGAGTTCCACTAGCAAAACAATATGAAATAACATTCCTGTGCCTACAAACCTCTTCTCTTTAACCGGTATTTGTTAAAAAGCATAATACCTATTTCTATGTACATGTATTTTTAAAAAGGCAGGATTTTTTTTTCCAGTTATTAGGCATCATAATAGCAAACTGCCTTGTTCTTCCCACCAACTTTTCCATATAAATTATATGAAAGAGAAAATAAACAGTACTGGCCATGTAACTGGTTCATACTGACTAGAAATATCATAGTTATAAGATCTTTCATTTCTATGATGACAGACTGGGCCACGTTTTCTCTTGAAGCATGAATCCCAGAACTAATCAAAGAAAATTAATTCATTTAACAGTACAAAAGTAGAGAATCAAATCTTAAAAGGTTTAGGAAAGAAGGGAGAAGAAGGGTTCCAAAGTCCTATCTAGATTTAGAACTGGGATGAACTTACACCCAGAAACATGAATTCAGTTTTGGGAGACTGTTAATTTCTCCTGTGTGAGTGAGACCACTTCACCGCCTCTTAGGGAAAGCTTCAACCACCGACAGATTTTTAGTATCATGTACAATACAATCCCCAATGACAGATATGCACTGGGATACTACATTTTTAACATATAATTGGAGCCCTGATGGCTCAGTGATTAAGAACTTGGCTGCCAACCAAAAGGTTGGCAGTTCGAATTTACTAGCTGCTTCTTGGAAACCCTATGGGGCAGCTCTCCTCTGTCCTATAGGATTGCTATGAGTTGGCATCAACTCAATGGCAACAGGTTTTAATACAGCAAAGTACAGTTTTGTAAATGGAAAGTCTCGACGTGGTTTTCAGCTCTCCCTTAGCACATGTCCCTTGCCCCTCTTCGTTTTAGCCCTTTGGTACTTTGTGACAGCCCATTATGCTCTTCCAGAGAAGTGTCCCTGTGTCACCCTACTCTCCATCTCCCCTTCCCATGGCAGCCTACCCGGTGACTGTCCTTCACTATCAAGCCAGTGGCCACCAAGGTCAGATCCCAGAGCTCTGCTAGCTCCAACTATATGCAAGACCATCTGACAGGTGGTATCAACCACGCCTGAGCAAGGTCAGAGGAGTGATTAAGAAAGCATTAGGTTGTGTCTGCATACACACAGGCAGTAGTTTATAATGAGCCTCACATTTTGAAAAACCCAGGGAATCACGCACTAATGATATCTATGCAGAAGGTTCTGGTACTTTCCTAAAATGCCCATGTAAGAGCAGCTACACATAGAAGGATATAGGCTCATCCGTGTGGTTGATTTGAAAGATGTCACTGACATTCCTTCTGGGACCAGCCAGGACATCACCATTCCTCCAATGTAGCTTCAGAAGAGCACTCCTTTGGGCTAGGAGCAAAAAGGAAGAAATTCTTTCTAGAGACCCACACATGAACACACACATGTCTGTATGTATGTATATCTATATCTATACGTGTATCTATTGACGTATGTGTATAAGGACCCCTGATGGCACAATGGTTAAATGTTCGGAAGCTAAATGAAAGGTTAGCAGTTCAAACCTACTCACTGGCTCCCTGGGAAAAAGACCTGGCAATCTGCTTCTGTAAGGATTACAGCGTAGAAAGCCCTATGAGGCAGTCCTACTCTGTCAATGTGTTTGCTATGAGTTGAAATCGACTCAAAGGCATCAAACAACAGCATATATGTGTATATGTGTGTGTATGTGCATACCCAGCACCCAGTGCCGTCATACATACATACAAATCTTGAGGGAAGAAAGAGGGCCTGAGAGAGGTCAGGGGGTTGGACTGATAACAGAGAACCCCTGAGGAAGCTTGAGGAGTTAATTGAAAACATAATTCACCCACTTGACAGTTTGGCTAGAGGCCATCTCGATCTTCTCCAATGTCTTTAGAGAAATAAATACACATGACATAAAAAGTAGTATATTTGAATTTACCAACTTCTTGAAATTAGATGAGATTGAAAATAGCATTTGGTACTACATACGTGGCATTTTACTTTGCAAAGGTTAGTAATGGATACCCAAAAAAAAATCAAATAAAACATATAAATTCTTTTAATCACTTTTGATTAACTTCAAAATTTCAATTGCATTCTTCAAGTAGGATGCTTTGCTGGGAAGCGCCATAAGTTTCTGGCTCTCTTGATACCATTGGAAATCGCAATACCAAAAATAATGCTGATTTCCATCTAGTTTTCAAATGTGCTATAGAGTGGCTGGTAACCTTAAAGAAACAGAACTTTAAAAAAATAATGAATGCTGGCTCAGTAAATACTGAAGGGAAATGCACCAAATGTTAGCAAGACAGTGCTCTCTGAGGGCTGAGACTTTGTTTTAGGTTTCTTTGCTAATGTTCTAGCTTTCCGTAATTTACAAAATGTAACAAGTATGCATTAATTTCATAGTGAAAAAGCCACAGTTATTTTTTAAAAAAATAGTAAGAAATACCTACTAAATATCTCCTGATAACAATGGAAAGGGAGAAGAAGGCCCAGGGGTTTTGAAATTTGGACTCTAATAGGTTGCACTGTCTACATAAATGTATTTCTTCTCTGTCACTTTCCTTCTGACTCCAGTGGAAAAAACACACACCCATGGAGTCTTCCAGTCCAGCCTTTACATAAATACAGAGATTTCTAAGCAGCAGTGAAAGATCTTTAGAAGAAATATTCACCATTTTGAAATGCAGGGCTGCTTTGTTGGCTGCCAGCCCCAGCTCCCCCACTGAGTCACTGTGCTATGAAAAAGGTCTTTGGAGACCTGGTGAAAGCTGCCTCTTTCTGTGAGAGCTACCAGTCACAGATCCTCTGCATGGCAGCAGCATGGTGGAAGCTAAAGGACAAAGACATCAGCCACTGCCAAAGCAGAGAATGGACTAGAAATGAGACATGTAAACAAAGCAAAGTCAGAAAGGTGAGGGAATACAACCTGCAAGTCAGCAAACATTGGCATTTGGGAGAAAGTTTCCATGAACTTCAGCATTAGTCATATTCACTCAAGTGAATTCTAAACACCATCACCATCAACTATTTATAAGACAAATATTAGGAAATAGATTAATCCTTAAGCTAATCTCAAGCAGATTAAATCACACTAGTTCTGTCATTTTACCTGTACAGACTTCTTAAGATTCGTTTAAATTGAAAACAAGTATAAAGTATGAAAATACATGATAATGTCTCTCTGATAGAGAAGAAATATATTTATACAGGTAGTGCAACCTGTTAGAGTCCAAATTTCATGCTGTGGAAGAGTAAAATTTGACAAGAACGTGGAAGCACATAATTGAATTGCTTAGTGCTAAAATCATTTTAAGAAGTTGAACAGAACAAAGCAGCAAGTAACAGTCATACAAGAGGAAAAGAGAAGTAAATAAAAAATAAAATTTCAGCATTAATTTCCTGGCTTAGGCTCAATAATGCCTGTCTTTAAAACCTTTATTTATGGTAGATTTTTTTTCCCTTGTACTCTAAGAGAAGAAACTGATCTGATTCTTTTATGACCAGACTTACTAAACAGCAAGTCAAAGATTTAAAGATTTTGTCTGAATATTCTACAGCCTTAGAAACTTTCTAAAATAATGAGCAGATCAGGATTTCATTGCATCATGCCAGAGATAAAGTCTTTTATGGCCAAATGTCTGTCACAAAGTAATATTTTGAAGACCCAACCAAAAAAGACAAAATACAATTTTAGCATCAAATTTTATTTTTAAGCTAAAAATATGTTAATCGCTACCATCAAATGACCTGAATTAATGAGGAGACAATGACAAGAAGTATTTGATCAAAGTATATAATACTACGTACCAGCCACTGTCCTGGTAGTTATCTACGTATACTTTCCTGTCTGTATATATATTTCTCCAAAACAAATTATCGGTCACTTTTTGTTCTCTCTATGTATGGATAGAAAAGCTATAATTTTGTTACAGTAAGCAAACAATTCCCTACATCAATCCATTTTTTTTTAACCTCATTTGATAACGAGGGTGCTCTGATAGCAACAGCTATCATTGTGTTAAGTTTTTCAGCTTGGCTGATTTGTAATGGCACAATCTTCTTTAATTTTTTTTATTTGTATCTTTCATTAAACTACTGCCTCTGAGGAGGGGTATAACTTTCCATGTGCTGTTTAGAACCTCCAAAGAAAATTTCAAACTTCCTTTCCTCAATTTTTACTAAAAAGCAAGTGTCTGAAGCTGTTTTCAGTTATATTGACAAAATTCAAAAGAGCAGATCCAGTAAAATGTAAATATAACCTCTTTCAAAGCCAGTTTTTTATTGTGAACAAAGAGGCAGTTTGTATTTCAACCAATATTCAATTTACCAAAAACATCCCACAGTAAAAGGTTAATACAACTTCATACACAAGCCCATCAGTCTGATATTAGGAAACAAAGAGGTAAAATGTGCTATCAAAAATTAGAATGGGAAGAAACAGTTAAATCTATCATCACCCAGGCTTTGTTCACATGAATAAATCTAGCCTCTCTTTTCACATTAGTTCCATTGTCATGAAGTTGCCCTGTCACACTCATACTTAATCCACGTTTTCTCATAATAGAGATTAACAAATTTATAAGAGCACATTTAATAAGATCTTTAACATCAAAAAAGCATATATATTTACTTGAATAGATATATTTACTTTTAGTAATCATAAATAGTGCATTTTCATTATAAAAATTGATCACAAGGCATGTCTGTAATTATAAGGCAATTGTACAAGTAGGAGTCTTAACATTCTAAATTTCTTCAGGACTTTGATTGCAATGATTCTGGATAAATTTGAATGCTAAGAGGTCACAGGGTGGTTACTAGTTAAAGGGATGGGTCTCAGAATACAGCATACAAAAGATAAAATTTAGACGTTTTTGAAAATTAATGAGAAGTCAGCTACTTTTCATTATTTGTTTATGATCATCCAATTTATTGATAATTTTAAATATCTCAAGCTATCTCCATTAGCCAATTATGTCAATGTAGTAAATTAATATACATTGAAATCATTTATGCACTAGACACATGAATTGTATTATATTAGACTTAGATTATGGTAAGAAGGACATATTTTCAATAAATAAAAATGTCAAATATAAAGTGAGAAGAGGTGACACTAGTAAGACGGACAAGTGGGCAGCACCAAGGGCCTATACTTCCACAGAAAGATAAAAAATAAAACATAAACTGTTACAGCCAACTTTGTCAGAAACCTGGAAAGACTCAAAGGTTTACAACAATGAATCAAATGCTGCATCAAGAAAAAGTTTACAGGGCGGAGCCAAGATGGCGGACTAGGCAGACGCTACCTCGGATCCCTCTTACAACAAAGACACGGAAAATCAAGTGAATCGATCACATACATAACAATCTACGAACCCTGAACAACAAACACAGATTTAGAGACGGAGAATGAACTAATACAGGGAAGCAGCAATTGTTTCCAGAGCCTGGAGCCAGAGTACTAGTCAGGTACGGCACAAGCACAGAGAGCTGCTCCACCCCCCTGAACTAACCCCGGGAGGGGGACCAGCCGGTTCCACGGGCGGCGTGGGACGCAGCCGGTAGGAGAAGTCCCCGGGAGGCAGTGACTGGTCTTGGAGCAGAAAGAGCAGTGTCCAAGCCGGGGAACCGTCCCGCAGGGATTTGGACTGGACGCAGGCGGCTTCATTAACATCTGAATAGCCTGAGCCAGAGGGAGAACTCTGATAGGGATCTGACTGCATTTTTTTTTTAGAGGATTTTCTGGAAAAACTAGTTTCCCAGTGATGGCTCGGAGACAACAATCCATATCAAACCACTTAAAGAAGCAGACCATGACAGCTTCTCCAACCCCCCAAACAAAAGAATCAAAATCTTTCCCAAATGAGGATACAATCTTGGAATTATCAGATACAGAATATAAAAAACTAATTTACAGAATGCTTAATGATATCACAAATGAAATTAGGATAACTGCAGAAAAAGCCAAGGAACACACTGATAAAACTGTTGAAGAACTCAAAAAGATTATTCAAGAACATACTGGAAAAATTAATAAGTTGCAAGAATCCATAGAGAGACAGCATGTAGAAATCCAAAAGATTAACAATAAAATAACAGAATTAGACAATGCACTAGGAACTCAGAGGAGCAGACTCGAGCAATTAGAATGCAGACTGGGACATCTGGAGGACCAGGGAAACAACACCAACATAGCTGAAAAAAAATCAGATAAAAGAATTAAAAAAAAATGAAGAAACCCTAAGAATTATGTGGGACTCTATCAAGAAGGATAACCTGCGGGTGATTGGAGTCCCAGAACAGGGAGGGGGGACAGAAAACACAGAGAAAATAATTGAAGAACTCCTGACAGGAAACTTCCCTGACATCATGAAAGACGAAAGGATATCTATCCAAGATGCTCATCGAACCCCATTTAAGATTGATCCAAAAAGAAAAACACCAAGACATATTATCATCAAACTCACCAAAACCAAAGACAAACAGAAAATTTTAAAACCAGCCAGGGAGAAAAGAAAGGTTTCCTTCAAGGGAGAATCAATAAGAATATGTTCTGACTACTCAGCAGAAACCATGCAGGCAAGAAGGGAATGGGACGACATATACAGAACACTGAAGGAGAAAAACTGCCAGCCAAGGATCATATATCCAGCAAAACTCTCTCTGAAATATGAAGGCGAAATTAAGATATATACAGACAAACAAAAGTTTAGAGAATTTGCAAAAACCAAACCAAAGCTGCAAGAAATACTAAAGGATATTGTTTGGTGAGAGAACCAATAATATCAGATATCAGCACAACACAAGGTCACAAAACAGAACGTCCTGATATCAACTCAAATAGGGAAATCACAAAAACAAACAAATTAAGATTAATTAAAAAAAAAGTACACGTAACAGGGAATCATGGAAGTCGATAGGTAAAAATCACAATAATCAAAAGGAGGGACTAAATACAGGAGGCAATGAACTGCCATATGGAGAGTGATACAAGGCGATATAGAACAATACAAGTTAGGTTTTTACTTAGAAAAATAGGGGTAAATAATAAGGTAACCACAAAAAGATATAACAATTCTGTAACTCAAGATAAAAACCAAGAAAAACGTAACGACTCAACTAACATAAAGTCAAGCACTATGAAAATGAGGATCTCACCATTTACTAAGAAAAATGCCTCAGCACAAAAAAGTATGTGGAAAAATGAAATTGTCAACAACACACATAAAAAGGCATCAAAATGACAGCAATAAAAACTTATTTATCTATAATTACCCTGAATGTAAATGGACTAAATGCACCAATAAAGAGACAGAGAGTCACAGACTGGATAAAGAAACACGATCCATCTATATGCTGCCTACAAGAGACACACCTTAGACTTAGAGACACAAACAAACTAAAACTCAAAGGATGGAAAAAAGTATATCAAGCAAACAATAAGCAAAAAAGAAGAGGAGTAGCAATATTAATTTCTGACAAAATAGACTTTAGACTTAAATCCACCACAAAGGATAAAGAAGGACACTATATAATGATAAAAGGGACAATTGATCAGGAAGACATAACCATATTAAATATTTACGCACCTAATGACAGGGCTGCAAGATACATAAATCAAATTTTAACAGAACTGAAAAGCGAGATAGATACCTCCACAATTATAGTAGGAGACTTCAACACACCACTTTCGGAGAAGGACAGGACATCCAGTAAGAAGCTCAACAGAGACACGGAAGATCTAATTACAACAATCAACCAACTTGACCTCATTGACTTATACAGAACTCTCCACCCAACTGCTGCAAAATATACTTTTTTTTCTAGCGCACATGGAACATTCTCTAGAATAGACCACATATTAGGTCATAAAACAAACCTTTGCAGAGTCCAAAACATCGAAATATTACAAAGAATCTTCTCAGACCACAGGCAATAAAACTAGAGATCAATAACAGAAAAACTAGGGAAAAGAAATCAAATGCTTGGAAAATGAACAATACCCTCCTAAAAAAAGACTGGGTTATAGAAGACATCAAGGAGGGAATAAGGAAATTCATAGAAAGCAACGAGAATGAAAATATTTCCTATCAAAACCTCTGGGACACAGCAAAAGCAGTGCTCAGAGGTTAATTTATATCAATAAATGCACACATACAAAAAGAAGAAAGAGCCAAAATCAGAGAACTGTCCCGACAACTTGAACAAATAGAAAGTGAGCAACAAAAGAACCCATCAGGCACCAGAAGAAAACAAATAATAAAAATTAGAGCTGAACTAAATGAATTAGAGAACAGAAAAACAATCGAAAGAATTAACAAAGCCAAAAGCTGGTTCTTTGAAAAAATTAACAAAATTGAGAAACCATTGGCTAGACTGACTAAAGAAATACAGGAAAGGAAACAAATAACCCGAATAAGAAACGAGAAGGACCACATCACAACAGAACCAAATGAAATTAAAAGAATCATTTCAGATTATTATGAAAAATTGTACTCTAACAAATTTGAAAACCTAGAAGAAATGGATGAATTCCTGGAAAAACACTACCTACCTAAACTAACACATTCAGAAGTAGAACAACTAAATAGACCCATAACAAAAAAAGAGATTGAAACGGTAATCAAAAAACTCCCAACCAAAAAGAGCCCTGGCCTGGACGGCTTCACTGCAGAGTTCTACCAAACTTTCAGAGAAGAGTTAACACCACTACTACTAAAGGTATTCCAAAGCATAGAAAATGACGGAATACTACCCAACTCATTCTATGAAGCCACCATCTCCCTGATACCAAAACCAGGTAAAGACATTACAAAAAAAGAAAATTATAGACCTATATGCCTCATGAACATTGATGCAAAAATCCTAAACAAAATTCTAGCCAATAGAATCCAACAACACATCAAAAAAATAATTTACCCTGATCAAGTGGGATTTATACCAGGTATGCAAGGCTGGTTTAATATCAGAAAAACCATTAATGTAATCCATCACATAAATAAAACAAAAGATAAAAACCACATGATCTTATCAATAGATGCAGAAAAAGCATTTGACAAAGTCCAACACCCATTTATGATAAAAACTCTTACCAAAATAGGAATTGAAGGAAAATTCCTCAACATAATAAAAAAAAAAAATGCAAAGCCAACAGCCAATATCACTCTAAATGGGGAGAACCTGAAAGCATTTCCCTTGAGAACGGGAACCAGACAAGGATGCCCTTTATCACTGCTCTTATTCAACATCGTGTTGGAAGTCTTAGCCAGGGCAATTAGGCTAGACAAAGAAATAAAAGGTATCCGGATTGGCAAGGAAGAAGTAAAGTTATCACTATTTGCAGATGACATGATTATATACACAGAGAACCCTAAGGAATCCTCCAGAAATCTACTGAAACTAATAGAAGAGTTTGGAAGAGTCTCAGGTTATAAAATAAACATACAAAAATCACTTGGATTCCTCTACATCAACAAAAAGAACACCGAAAGGAAATAACCAAATCAATACCATTCACAGTAGCCCCCAAGAAGATAAGATACTTAGGAATAAATCTTACCAAGGATGTAAAAGACCTATACAAAGAAAACTACAAAGCTCTACTACAAATTCAAAAGGACATACTTAAGTGGAAAAACATACCCTGCTCATGGATAGGAAGACTTAACATAGTAAAAATGTCTATTCTACCAAAAGCCATCTATACATTTAACGCACTTCCGATCCAAATTCCAATGTCATATTTTAAGGGGATAGAGAAACAAATCACCAATTTCATATGGAAGGGAAAGAAGCCCCGGATAAGCAAAGCACTACTGAAAAAGAAGAAGAAAGTGGGAGGCCTCACCTTACCTGACTTCAGAGCCTATTATACAGCCACAGTAGTCAAAACAGCCTGGTATTGGTACAACAACAGACACATAGACCAATGGAACAGAATTGAGAACCCAGACATAGATCCATCCACGTATGAGCAGCTGATATTTGACAAAGGACCAGTGTCAATTAACTGGGGAAAAGATAGTCTTTTTAACAAATGGTGCTGGCATAACTGGATATCCATTTGCAAAAGAATGAAACAGGACCCATACCTCACACCACGCACAAAAACTAACTCCAAGTGGATCAAAGACCTAAACATAAAGACTAAAACGATAACGATCATGGAAGAAAAAATAGGATCAACCCTAGGAGCCCTAATACAAGGTATAAACAGAATACAAAACATTACCAAAAATGATGAAGAGAAACCAGATAACTGGGAGCTCCTAAAAATCAAACACCTATGCTCATCTAAAGACTTCACCAAAAGAGTAAAAAGACCACCTACAGACTGGGAAAGAATTTTCAGCTATGACACCTCCGACCAGCGCCTGATCTCTAAAATCTACATGATTCTGTCAAAACTCAACCACAAAAAGACAAACAACCCAATCAAGAAGTGGGCAAAGGATATGAACACACATTTCACTAAAGAAGATATTCAGGCAGCCAAGAGATACATGAGAAAATGCTCTCGATCATTAGCCATTAGAGAAATGCAAATTAAAACTACGATGAGATTCCATCTCACACCAACTAGGCTGGCATTAATCCAAAAAACACAAAATAATAAATGTTGGAGAGGCTGCGGAGAGATTGGAACTCTCATACACTGCTGGTGGGAATGTAAAATGGTACAACCACTTTGGAAATCTATCTGGCGTTATCTTAAACAGTTAGAAATGGAACTACCATACAACCCAGAAATCCCACTCCTAGGAATATACCCTAGAGATACAAGAGCCTTCATACAAACAGATATATGCACACCCATGTTTATTGCAGCTCTGTTTACAATAGCAAAAAGTTGGAAGCAACCAAGGTGTCCATCAACGGATGAATGGGTAAATAAATTGTGGTATATTCACACAATGGAATACTACGCATCAATAAAGAACAGTGACGAATCTCTGAAACATTTCATAACATGGAGGAACCTGGAAGGCATTATGCTGAGCGAAATGAGTCAGAGGCAAAAGGACAAATATTGGATAAGACCACTATTATAAGATCTTGAGAAATAGTAAACCTGAGAAGAACACATACTTTTGTGGTTACGAGGGGGGGAGGGAGGGAGGGTGGGAGAGGGTTTTTTATTGATTAACCAGTAGATAAGAACTGCTTTAGGTGAAGGGAAAGACAACACTCAATACATGGAAGGTCAGCTCAATTGGACTGGACCAAAAGCAAAGAAGTTTCCGGGATAAAATGAATGCTTCAAACGTCAGCGGAGCAAGGGCGGGGGTCTGGGGAACATGGTTTGCAGGGACTTCTAAGTCAATTGGCAAAATAATTCTATTATGAAATCATTCTGCATCCCACTTTGAAATATGGCATCTGGGGTCTTAAATGCTAACAAGCGGCCATCTAAGATGCATCAATTGGTCTCAACCCACCTGGAGCAAAGGAAAATGAAGAACACCAAGGCCACACGACAACTAAGAGCCCAAGAGACAGAAAGGGCCACATGAACCAGAGACCTACATCATTCTGAGACCAGAAGAACTAGTTGGTGCCCGGCCACAATCGATGACTGCCCTGACAGGGAGCACAGCAGAGGACCCCTGAGGGACCAGGAGATCAGTGGGTTACAGACCCCAAATTCTCATAAAAAGACCAAACTTAATGGTCTGACTGAGACTGGAGGAATCCCGGCGGCCATGCTCCCCAGACCTTCTGTTGACACAGGACAGGAACCATCCCCGAAGACCACTCATCAGAAATGAAAGGGACTGGTCAGCGGGTGGGAGAGAGACGCTGATGAAGAGTGAGCTAATTATATCAGGTGGACACTTGAGATTGTGTTGGCAACTCTTGTCTGGAGGGGGGATGGGAGGATAGAGAGAGAGGGAAGCTGGCAAAATTGTCACGAAATGAGAGACTGAAATGGCTGACTCAAGAGGGGGAGAGCAAGTGGGAGTAGGGAGTGAGATGTATGTAAACTTATATGTGACAGACTGATTGGATTTGTAAACGTTCACTTGAAGCTTAATAAAAGTTATTAAAAAAAAAAAGAAAAAGTTTACTTAAAAGTGACGTGAAAGTTTTGTGGTATTTTTTACTTGTTCTTGCCTCAGCCCTCTCCTTGGCTCAATGGTGGTCTTGAATATGACATCCCGCATTCCCAGTGTAATATCTTGGTCCCTTGTTCCAGAGGGGGTGGAGCAGGCTTTATTATCCAAGAACTGTGTTTTGTGTATTCTAACATTTCTGATGATTACTTGGCAAGGTGCTTGCCTATTTTTCATCAAGTCGAAAGTCCTTCAGGGCAGAAAAATGGCTGGTATTCCTCAAAAATATAGTAAATAAAATTTACCAAAAAAAAAAAAAAACTACAAAAATATTGTTTAAAAATATTGCCATTGCCTGGAGCAAAAGATTTCAGTTGAGACAAATGATAGAGCACCAAAATCCTCAGAAGGAATTTCTTTGGTAAATTGAGGCATTCAAAATATCCAAGTATACTGAGGAATTTAGGAAGCCATGCATATGCCCCGGGGAGGATGCATGATCAGAAAAGACCTAAGAAGACCCTAAACTTTCATCTCTGGCTGACCTCTAGGCTCAGTACAAGTAGGAAGTGAAGGCAAAGGCAGAATTAATTGTAAATGGTCTGGCTAAGCATTGAAAGAGTACTCTCCTCCCCCAGCACAGAGTAAATCTGCAAAGACTGAGGAAGGTTCTCTCTCTCTTTGTCTCTCAATATTTCCATCTATGTATTTATCTTTGGCTCCTAGTCTTCAAAGAAATCATTTTCAAAACTCTAGCTGGACAAAAGCTGAAGGAATAGAGACCACACAATAAAAAGAATACAGGCTATACAGAAATAGTATTAAAAAATTACTAAACAAACCAAGAGTTACAGGCCATAGCAACGAACAACAATAAAACCTGAGGATGGGGAAAACCTGACTTCTGGATTTACTGTATTACAGTATTCAACATGACCAGGTTTCAAAAAAGAATTACAAATCTTGTAAAGAAATAAAAAGTTATGACCCATTCACATGAGAAATTAACTGAAATTGCTCCTGAGAAAGCACAGACATTGGACTTACTAGACAAAGACTTTAATCAACTATCTTATATATGCTCAACTAGCTTTAAAAAAACATGGGCAAATAGCTAAAAGAAACTAGGAGAATGATGTATGAACAAATGGAAAATATTAATAAAGCAATTGAAATTATAGAAAGGAACCGAACAGAAATCCCGGAGCTGAAAATCACAGTAACTGAAATGAAAATGCACTAGAGAGTTTAATAGAAGATTGATCAGGCAGAAGAAAAAAAACCTGAAAACTTGAAGCTAGGTCTATTGAAATTATCCATCCTAAGGAGAAGAAAGAAAAAAAAAAAAGAAGAAAGCGAACAGAGTCTATGAGATCTGTGGGACAACATCAAGAGTACCAACATACGCACAATATGAATTTCATATGGAAAGGAGGAAGAGAAAGGGGCATAAAGAATATTTGAAGAAATAATGGCTGAAAACTTCCCAAATTTGACAAAAACCCATGAATCCACACATCCAAAAAGCTCAACCAACTCCCTCAAAATGATCCATTCCAAGACACCTTATAATCAAATTGACAGCAGCAAAAGAAAACAGAAATTCTTGAAAGTGCAAGAAAGAAACAACTCTTCATAGACAAAGGATAACCAAGAAGATTAACAGTGAATTTTTCATCAAAAACCATGAAGGATAAAGGGAGTGTGACGATTTTTTAAAGTGTTGAAAATAAAAACTGTCAAACAAGAAGTCTCTATACAATTAAACTACCCTTCAAAGATGGTTAATTTTGGAATACAAATATCAGAAAAATAGACTTTAAGTCAAAAATTATTATAAGAGACAAAGAAGAGCATTATGTATTGAATTATATCTAGATAATTCATCAGAAAGTTATATACATTTAGCAAAAGACCCGAAATATATGAAGCAAAAATTAACAGAATTAAAGTGAGAAATAGGTGGCACCACAATAGCTGGAGACTTCATCATGCCATTTTCAATACTGGATAGAACATCTAGACAGAAGATCAATAAGCAAATAGAGGAATTAAACCAACAGCACCTAACAGACACATATAGAACACATACACATTCTTCTCAAGTGAACATGGGCTATTCTCCAGGACAGATCATATGTTAAGACACAAAACAATTTTTAATAATTAAAAAAGTAAAATCAGACAAAATATCTTCTCTGATTTCAATAGATTCAACCTCAATATTGATAAAAGGAGGAAAATGTACAAATATGTGCAAATTTAAACATAAATTCTTAAGCAATGGCCTAAAGTAAATCACAACAAAAATTAGAAAATACTTGGAGACAAATGACAATGAAAGCACAGATATCAAAACTTATGGGATGTGGCTAAAACAGCACTTAGTGGAAAATTTATACATGTAAATACTTACATTTAAAAAAAGCAAAACGTATCTCAAGTCAATAATCCAACTGTACATCTTAAACCAAACTAAACCTGTTGCTGTTGAGTCAATTCTGATTCATAGCGACCCTACAGGGTAGAGTAGAACCCATAGGGTTTCCAAGGATGTAAACCTTTACAGAAGCAGATTGCCACATCTTTCTCCTGCAGAGCAGCTGGTGGGTTACAAACCACTATCTTTATATTTGGTAGCCAAGTGCTGTAATCACTGCAGCACCAGGGCACCTTAACTGTACATCTTAAGGAACTAGAAAAGAGAAAACTAAATCTAAAGCCAGTAGATTGAAGAAAACAATAAAGATTAGAGTTAATATATACAAAATAGAGAATTGAAAAATAATGAAATTAACAAAATCAAAGTTGGTTCTCTGAAAATACTAACAAAATTAGCAAAACTTTAGCTATACTTATTAAGATAAAAAGAAACAAGATACAAATAACTAAAATCGGAAATGAGAATGGAGACATTACTACCGACTTTCCAGAAAATGAAAGCATTATAAGAGAATACTATGAATAATCATGCATCAACAATGTAAATAACCCAGATGAAATAGACAAAATTCTCGAAACACACAAATTAGCAAAACTGACTCAAGAAGAACTAGAAAATCTGAAAAGACCTATAACAGGTAACAGAGATTGATTTAGTAATCAATAAGCTTCCAAAAAAGAAAAGTCCAGTTGACTTCCCGGGGGAATTTTAACAAATATTTAAAGAAGAATTAACAACAATCTTTCTGAAACGCTTCAAAAAAATGGAAGAGGAGGTGATACTTTCTAACTTATTCTATGAGGCCATCATTACCCTGATATCAAGTCCAAAGACACCACAAAAAAAGAAAACTACAGATCAATATTCCTTATGAGTATAGACATAAAAGTCCTTACCAAAATAGTAGCAAACCAAATCCAATAGCACTTAAAAGTGTTATACACCATCACTAAAACCCCAAAACCAAACCTGATATCATGACTAAGTGGAATATGTTTATTCTAGGAATGAAAGGGTAGTTGAACATAACAAAATCTGTTAATGTAATATATCACATTAATATATATTTTTTAAAAATATCCCAGTTGACACAGAAAAACTATTTGACAAAATCCAACATGCTTTTATGGTAAAAACAAGCAGAAAACTAGGAATAAAAGGGGGTTTCCTCAGTATGATAAAGGTAACTTAGGAAATAACCACAGTCAAAAAAAAAAATTTTTTTTTGAACAGCATACTCAATGGTGAAATACTGAAAGCTTGTCCCCTAAGATCAAGAACAAGGCAAAGCAAGAGTGACCACTTGCATCACTGTGATTGTTGACTGGAAAATTTACCTAGGGCAATTAGGCAAGAAAAATAAGTAAAAGTTATCCAAATTAGAAAATAAGGAATGAGCTATTTCCATTTACAGAAAGCATGATTCTATATATTTAGAAAATCCAAACAAAACTCCACAAAATAACTACTCCAGCTAATAAACAAATTCAGCAAAATTGCGGGGTAGATCACCACAAAAAAAACCAGTTGTGTTTCTATAAATCAGCAATGAATAACTTGAAAACGAAATTAAAAAATAATCTCATTTACACTAACTTCAAAGAGAATAAAATACTTAGGAATAAATTTAACCAAGAGGTAAAAGACTTAACATTGAAAATTGCAACACGTTGTTGAAATGAATTTCAAAAGACCCAAATAAAGGAAGCACACCTTGAGTTCATGGATCAGAAGAAAACAAAAAACCCAGTGCCGTCGAATCAATTCTGACTCATAGCAACCCTATAGGACAGAGTAGAACTGCCCCAGAAGACTTAATATTATTAAGATGGCAATACTACCAAGGGTGATCTACAGATTCAATCATTATTTTACTTGAGCACATTATTGCAGCCACTCTGTCAATCCATCTCATTGAGCATCTTTTTTTTGCTGACCTTATTCTCTGCCAAGCATGATGTCTTTCTCCAGGGACTGGTCCTTCCTGATAACATGTCCAAAGTATGTGAGACGAGTCTCTCCATCCTTCCTTTTCAGGAGCATTCTGGCTGTACTTCTTCCAAGAAAGATTTGTTCATTCCTTTGGCAGTCCATGGTATATTCAATATTCTTCACCAACACCATAATTCAAGGACATTGATTCTTCTTTTGTATTCCTTATTCATTGTTCAACTTTCACATGCATATGAAAAAAAAAATGCATATAAGGCAAGTGAAAACACCATGGATTGGGTCAGGTGCCCCTTAGTCCTTAATGGGACATCTTTGCTTTTTAACACTTTAAACAGATCTTTTACCGAAGATTTAGCCAATGCAATGTGTTGTTTGATATTTTGACTGCTGTTTTCATGGGCGTTGATTGTCAATCCAAGCTAAATGAAACCCTTGACAGCTTCAATATTTTCTCCATTTATCATGATGTTGTTTATTGGTCCAGTTGTGAAGATTTTTGTTTTCTTTACGTTGAAGTGTAATCCATAATGGAGGCTTGATCTTCATCGGTAAGTCCTTCAAGTCCTCTTCACTTTCAGCAAGCAAGGTTGTGTCGTCTACATAACACAGGTTGTTAACGAGCCTTCCTCCAATTCTAATGCAACATTCTTCCTCATGTAGTCCAGCTTCTCTGATTATCTGCTCATCATACAGATTGAATAAGTATGGTGAAAGGATACAACCCTGATGCACACCTTTCCTGCCTTTAAACCACACAGCATCCACTTTTTCTGTTTGAATGACTGCCTGTTGGTCTAAGTACAGGTTTCTCATGAGCACGATGAAGCTTTTGGGAATTCCCATTCTTGGCAAAGTTATCCATAATTTTTTATGATCCACACAGTTAAGTCCTTTGCATAGTCAATAAAACACAGGTAAACATTTTTCTGGTATTCTCTACTTTCAGCCGTGATCCATCTGATGTCAGCAATGATATCCCTCATTCCATGTCCTCTTTTGAGTCTGGCTTGAATTTCTGGCAATTCCCTGTAAATATATATATTTTTTTATACTGCTGCAATTGCTTTTGAATGGTCTTCAGCAAAATTTTACTTGTGTGTGATATTAACAATATTGTTTGGTAATTTCCACATTTTGTTGAATCAGCTTTCTTTGGAATGGGTCCAAATATGGATCTCTTTGAGTCAGCTGGCCAGGTAGCTGTCTTCCAAATTTCTTGGCATGGATGAGTGAGTACTTCCAGTACTGCATTCATTTGTTGAACTGTGGAGTCTAGTGTGTTGCTGGGATGCTGGAAGTTATGCCACCAGTATTCAAATACCAGCAGAGTCATTCATGGCAGACAGGTTTCAGCTGAGCTTCCAGGCTAAGACAAACTAGGAAGAAAGACCTGACAGCCTACTTCTGAAAAAAAAAAAAATTAGCCAGTGAAAACCTTATGAATAGCAGCAGAACATTGTCTGATATAGTGCCAGAAGATGAGCCCCTCAGTTTGGAAGGCACTCAAAAGACAACTGGAAAAGATCTACCTCCTCAAATTAGAGTTGATCTTAATGATGTGGATGGCATCGAGCTTTTGGGACCTTCATTTGTTGATGTGGCAGGACTCAAAACGAGAAGAAGCAGCTGCAAATATCGATGAAAAATAGGAACATGGAATGTACAAATTATGAATCTAGGAAAATTGGAAATCATCAAAAATTAAATGGAATTCATAAATATTGATATCCTACGCAATAATAAGCAGAAATGGACTGGTATTGGCCATTTTGCGTAAGACAGTCGTATGGCCTACTATGCCAGGAATGACAATTTGAAGAGGAATGCGTCACATTCACTGTCAAAAAGAACATTTCAAGATCTACCCTGAAGTACAAGGCTGTCAGTGATAGGATAATAATCACACACTGACAAGGAAGACCAGTTAATATGACTATTATTCAAATTTACACACCTACCACTAACCGCAAAGATGAAGAAATTGAAGATTTTTATGATTTCTGTAGTTTGAAATTGATGAAACATACAATCAAGTTGTTTTGATAATTACTGGCGCCTGGAATGTGAAAGTTGGAAACAAAGAAGAAAGATTGGTAATTAGAAAAGATAGCCTTGATAATAAAAAGGACGCTGGAGATTGCATGATAGAATTTTGCAAAACCAATGATTTCTTCATTGCAAATACTTTTTTTAAACAACACAAGTGGCAACTATACACGTGGATCTTGTGAGATGGAATACACAGGAATCAAATCAACTGTATCTGTGGAAAGAAACAATGGAAAAGCTCAGTATCATCAGTCAGAACAAGGCCAGGGGCCAACTGTGGAACAGAGCATCAATTGCTCATATGCAAACTCAGGTTGAAACAGAAGAAGATTAGAACAAGTCCACGAGAGCTAAAGCACCACCTTGAGCATATGCCACCTGAATTTAGAGACCATCTCAAGAATGGAATTGATGCGTTGAACACTAATGATTGAAGACCAGATGAGTTGTACAGTGACATAGAGGACATCATACATGAAGAAAGCAAGAGGTCATTAAAAAGACAGAAAAGAAAGAAAAGACCAAAACGGATGGCAGAAGAGATTCTGAAACTTTCTCTTGAACGTCAAGTAGCTAAAGCAAAGGGAAGAAATGATAAAATAAAAGAGCTATACAGAGGATTTCAAAGAGCAGCTTGAGAAGACAAAGTATTATAATGAAATGTACAAAGACCTGGAGATAGGAAATCCAAAGGGAAGAACACACTCAGAACTTCTCAAGCTGAAAGAACTAAAGAAACATAATTCAAGCCCTGAGTTGCAATACTGAAGGATTCTATGGGGAAAATACTAAATGACGCCGGAAACATCAAAAGAGAATGGAAGGAATACAGTCAGTGTACCAGAAAAAATTGGTCGACATTCAACCATTTCAGGATGTAGCATATGATCAAGAACCAATGGTACTGAAGGAAGAAGTCCCAGCTACACTGTAAGAATTGGTGAGAAACAAGGTTCCAGGAACTGGTGGAATACCAATTGAGATATTTCCATAAAGATTACAACCTTTGAAACCCCATGGAGCAGTTCTACTTTGTCCTGTAGGGTCACTATGAGTCAGAATTGACTTGATGGCAGTGGGTTTTGGGTATAGACCAATTGAATAGAACTGAGAGTTCACCCAGCTATAGCCAACTGATTTTCAACAAGGGTGCCAGATACATGCAATGGGGAAAAAATGGTCTCTTCAACAATCAGTGGTGGGAAAAGTGGATTTCCACATGTAGAAGAGTGAGTTGAACCCCTATCTCACACTATATATAAAAATTACATCAAAATACATCAGTGACCTAAACATAAGAGCAAAAATGATAAAACTCTCAGAAGACCTCAGGATCTTGGATTTGGAAATGAATTCTTAGATATGACACCAAAAACACAAGCAATAACAACAAAATAAATAGGACTTCATCAACATTCAAATATTTTGTGGTAACAAAGGACATTATTATTAAAGTGAAAAGACAACCTACACTTGTAAGTTTGGAGAAAATATTTGGAAATCATATATCTGATAAGGATCTAGTATCCTGAATGTATAAAGAATGCTTACAACTTAATAACAAAAAGATAAACAACACAATTAAAAAATGAACAAAGGTCTAGGATAGATATCTCTCCAAAGATGATATATAAATGGCCAAGAAGCACATGAAGGTATGTTCAACATCTTTAGTCATTAGGAAAACGTAAATCAATATCAAATAAGATACTACTTCACACACACACAAAAGAAAAGATGAAGGAAAATATCAAGTGTAAATGAGAATATAGAGAAATTAGAACCCCTGTACGTTTTTGCTGGGAATGAAAAATGTTACAAGCACTGTGGAAAACAGTTTGGTGGATCTTCAAAAAGTTACACAGAATTACCACATGACCCCGCAATTCCACTCCTAGGTATTTATAGAGCTCCACAAAAGAGTTGATAGTAGGGACTCAAAAAACAGGTACTCATACATTAATGTCCGAGGCAGCACTATTCACAATAGCAAAAGGTAGCAACAACCAAAAGAGCCACCAATAAATTAATGAATAAACACAATGAGGTACATAAATACAGTGCAATATTACTGAGCCATGAAAAGGGAAAAAAGCACCGACATATGCTGTCATGGATTGAATTATGTACCCTAAAAAATGTTTGTATCAATTTTGCTGCTCCATGATTCCTGGTATTGTGTGATTTTCCTATATGTCATAAATCCTGCCTCTATGATGTTAATGAGGGAGGTTGGGCAGTCGTCGTGTTAGTGAGGCAGGACTGGATTGTATTGGATTGTGTCTTGAGGCAATCTCTTGAGATATAAAAGAGAGAAGCAAGCGGAAAGACAGGGAGACCTCACACCACCAAGAAAGCAGTGCAAGGAGCAGAGTGCACCCTTTGGACCCAGGGTCTCTGCACCTGAGAAACTCCTTGGCCAGGATGAGAAAGAGGGTAAGGACTTTCCTCCAGAGCTGACAGAGAGAGAAAGCCTTCCCCTAGAGCTGACACCCTGAATTTGGACTTTTAGCCTACTTTACTCCAAAGAAATAAATTTCTCTTTGTTAAAACCATCCTCTTGTGGTATTTCTGTTAAGATACATGCTAAAATGTGGATGTACCCCAAACATTATGATAAGTGAAAGAAGTCAGCCACAAAAAGTCACACATTGTAGGATTTAATTTATACGAAATATTCAGAATAGATAAACCCATAGAGACAAAAAGTAGATTGGTGCTTGCCAGGACCTGGATGGAGGGAGCAATAGGTACCACTTAATGGCTTGTTGTTGTTGTTTCATGCCATTGAGTAGGTTCTGGCTCATAGTGACTGTATATGACAGTAGAACTGCCCCACAGGATTTCCTATGCTAAAAACATTATGAGAGCAGATTTACAGGTCTTTCCTCCAGCAGAGCAGCTGGCAGATTCCAACTGCCGACCTTTTAAGGTAGCATCCAATTGCTTAACCACTGCACCACCAGGGCTCCTTGCTTAATGGGTATGTGGTTTCATTTTGGGGTGAAGAAAATGTTTTGGAACTAGACAGAGGTGATGGCTGCACAACAACATTGTGAATGTACGAAATGCCACTGAATTGTACGCTTTTAAATGGTTGATTTTGTGTGATGTGAATTTCACACCTCAATCAAAAAAAGAAGTGCAAAGAATGATAGCAAAGCACAAGGGGAATGTACAGATTAAGGGGGAGAAAGCTAGTTTATGCAGGGTGGACAAAGAATGATTGATAAGGTGACATTTTAGCAGAGACCTTCATAAAGAGCAGCGATTCATGCAGATCTCTAGAGGTAGAGTGGTCCAATAAATGAAGTGTATAAACCCTGAGGCAAAGGCTTATTTGATAAATTAAACACAAACAAAAAACACAAGGATCCTAGTGTGGCCACAGCAGAAGAGTGGGAGAGATAATGTCCCCCAAGTGCTGGAGGTTCAGATGTGTAAGGCCAGGTACACCATGGTGATGACTTGGATCTCACTGTAGAAGCCACATGGAGCAGATGAATGATAAGACATGACTCCTATTTAAAGGATGAAACTGGTTGCTTTGGAAATTGGTAATAGTAAAGGCAGAGAGACCAATTAATTAGCTATGGCAGTAGATGAAAAAGACCACAGGATATAGGTGGAGGCAAGATGATAGCCGTGGAGATAGTGAAGAGATTGGATTTTTAAAATGTATTTAAAGGTAGAACCAAGTAGATTTGCTGATAGATGTGGGTGTGAGATAAATAGAGGAGTTAAAAATAACTTTCAAGTTATGGGCTCCAGTAACTAATAGAATAAAATTACCATTTACTGAAAGAGAGAAATTTAAAGGAGAAGCAAGCAGGAGTCCTGGTGGCTCATTGGCTAAAGGAATCAACTGCTAATTGAAAGGTCAGTGGTTGGAAACTACCAGCGGCTCTGCCAGGGAAAGATGTGGGCGTCTGCTTCTGTAGAAATTTACAGCCTCAGAAACCCTATAGGGTCGCTGTGAGTTGAAGCCAAATCTACAGCAGCGGGTTTGGTTTGTTTGGAAGTACAAATTTGGTAAAAGACATAAATCGAAAGTTTGACTTTGGACATATTGAGATTAGGACACCTAGTTGACACTTAAATAAAGATGCTGCATAGACAATTACGGGAGTTCAGAGTTCAAGAAAGAAGGCATGGTAAAGGCATAAATTTGTGAGTAATGGTGCTTAAAGTCACAGAACTGGATGTTCTTACTCATCAAGTGAGTGTAGATAAAGAAGAGAGGGATGAATACTGAGCCGTGAGGCATTGCAGCTTAAATACTGTAAGGAGGAGAAAAGTCAAGAAAGGAAACCAAGAAGAGTCATCCAAAGAGGTAGGAGGAGGTCCAAGAACGAATGGTGTCCCGTTGCCCACCTAAGCAAAGTTTTTTGAAAAAGAAGGATTTATCACCTGTGTCCCTGATGGCACTGGGGTTTTTTGGGGGGTCAAATGTTGCTGATAGGTCAAGAAAGACAACAAAACTCATTGCTGTCAAGTGGATTCTGACTTATAACAACCCTATAGTTCGGAGTGGAACTGCCCCATAAGGTTTCCAAGGAGGGGCTGGTAGATTCAAACTGCAGACTTTTTGGTTAGCAGCCATAGCTCTTAACCATTGAGCCGCCAGAGCTCCCAAGCAAGACAAGGACTGGGAAATAGCCTTTGGATTTGGCACCTTGTTGGTTAGCCTTTTCATAACTGGTAGGATATATAGTTGCCAGCCAATATTTGCTGCCTGTCAGGTTCATTGGGAAGCTGCTTTCCCATTGACAACACATGTTGCCGCAAGGCATGGACTTTTATGATTGTTTGAAACTGAAAAAAATGGATGTGTGCCACAAATTGCTATTTCTACAGGGTGTTGTATGAGGTGTGTGCATTTTTGGTAAGAAAAATAGAAATTTTGAAATAATTTTTGTGACATAATGTCTCATTGGACTTTAGGGAAAACTCTGGGGGGTAGAATTAGTTGGACAATATTTGTCCCTCTGGACTGTAAAGTTAGATTGTAAGAGGGGGCAAGAAAAAAACTCCATACTACCTACCAGAATATCAACAACACTCAATGTTTCAGCATGCTTCTATTAATGAAAACACATGGTATCAACAAAAAATTCAAAGCAAAAAATAATTGGGTCTTGAAAGGATTAAAACGATAGGTTAGCTTGAAAAGAACAATTTCAGTGGTGTGGTGGCATAATAAACTGAGTGGAGTAGGTTTAAGAGACAAAGGGAGGAAAGCACATAGATACAATGAAAAGTGACACAGTGTTTAGGAGTATTTCTCCTAAACAGGCCAGAGAAGTAGGGAGATAACTTGAGAGAGGAACATCGGGTGGGATGCTTATTTCTTAATGTTACAAAAATGCCTATATATTAGTGCAAAAGGTACAATAAAAAAGGACAAACTGATGACTCAGGAGAGATGGGGACAGTTACAATAACACTGGAACTGAGTAGCTGTCTTAGGTTAGGTTGTCCAGAGAAGAAAAACCAGTGAAGTGTGTGTGTGTGTGTATACATACACGTGTGTGTGTGTGTTATAGTGTTACATATACAGAGAAACAGATTTATCTCAAGGAAATGGCTCAGGCGGGCTTAGAGGCTGGCAAGTCCCAAGTCCATGGGTCAGGCATTAGGTGTCAGGCTGGAGGCTTCTCCTGACTCACATAGTTGCAAAGGCTGACGAAACCAAATCCACAGGTCTGAAGGCAGGCTGCTGGCTCATGACTGCAAAGGTTTAAGAATCCAAGATCAGCAGGTAAGACAGCAGGCTGTTGGCCCAAGTCCCAAGTCAGTTCCTAATGAGCAGATTGCAGGATCCAGAGCAGAGCAAAAGCCTGACAGCTTTGCCAGAATGTCCACATATACTGGATGCAGGCTACTCTCCCTAGGGAAACTCCCTTTCAAGTGACTGGCAACTCACAGCAGATCCCATCATGGAGATGATCACATTATATCAGATCTCATCATGGAAGGGATTGTATCATTATACGACTGCAAAACTACATCATAACTGCCCAACTTCTGAGAATCATGGCCCAGTCAAGTTGACACACAACCTAAACCATCACAATCTTAATGTTCATAGTAGGCAAGAAAGCTGTGATCCAGATCACACATGATCTTACAAAGGAGCAAAGACAGTCCAGGATAGCTGGAGGGGAGATAGAGTAGATGATTTAGGAGTGGAAACATATTAATATTGATAAACCTAAAAAATAGATAAGGTCCTTGGGTGGCACAAAAAAGTTTGCACTCAACTACTAACCCCAAGGTTGGCAGTTTGAATCCACCCAGTGGACCCACTGCTGAAGAAAGTTCTGATAATCCACTTCCATAAAGATAACAGCCAAGAAAACCAGTTCTAATATGACACACATGGGATCACCCTCAGTCGGAATCAATTGGACAGCAAGGTTTTTTTTGTTTTTGTTTTTAATAAATCAAAAGCAATCTCAAACCTGTTGCAGCTAGTGGATTCATATTGGCCCTGTAGGACAGAGTAAAACTGCCCCATAGGGTTTTCAAGGCTGTAAATCTTCAGGGAAGTAAACTGTCACATCTTTCTCTTGCAGAGCAGCTGGTGAGTTCAAAGCACCAACCTTTTCGTTTAGCAGCCTAGCACTTAACCACTGCACCTCCAGGGCTTCTTGAAAGAGAAAAAGGATAAAATACCTAGTGTCGTAGTCATCTAGTGCTGCCATAACAGAAATACCACAAGTAGGTGGCTTTTACAAAGAGAAATTAATTTTCTCACAGTAAAGTATGCTATAAGTACAAATTCAGGGCATTGGCTCTGGGGAAATGTTTTTTCTCTCTGTCAGCTCTGGAGGGAGGTCCTTGTCCTCAATCTTCCCGTGGTTGAGGAGCTTCTCAGGTGCAGGGACCCCAGGTCCAAAGGAAACAGTCTGCTCCTGGTGCTTCTTTCTTGGTGGCATGAGGTCCCCCACTCTCTGCGTGCTTCCCTTTCCTTTTATCTCTTGTAAAACAAAAGGTGGTGCAGGCCACACCCCAGGGAAGCTCCTTTTACATTGGATCAGGGATGTGACCTGAGCAAGGGTGTTACATCCTACCCTAATCCTCTTTAACCACAGGCCGATGTTATGATTTATAACACATAGTAAAATCACAAAATGGTGGACAACCACACAATACTGAGAATCATGACCTAACCAAGTTGACACGATTCAATCCATGACAGTCACATATTTAGTCATCGTACACAAGTATATGATAAATAGTAAATATTGCTCTTTATTTATGATTTACATTTTATATTGGCTTTACATAAATTATCATCATTGATGTACTTCACAAAAGAAACATTCTTTGGAAGATGAAAATCCAGTTAAAAACCTTTGAATTCATTCCACACGAGTACAGTACCTTAGCTGCTACTTCATTATATAGAGCAAAATAGTGACAGACCCAAGAGACTAAGAGAGTAATACTCTAAATTAGATAAGTGTAGAAGAATAGATAAAAAATAAAACAAAGATGTTTTCAAATAGGTCTTAGAACAAATGACTTTCTTTTTTTATTATGATTTAGGTGAAAGTTTACAGAGTAGTTTCTCATTAAACAGTTAATAAACAAATTGTTTTGTAACATTGGTTGTCAACCCCGCAATGTGTAAGCACTCTCCCTTTCTCCACGCCAGTTTCCCTGTTTCCATTCATCTAGTTTTCCCGTCCCTTCTTGCCTTCTCACCTTTGTTTTAGGGCTGATTATGCCCATTAGTCTCATATATTACATGATTGAACTATGAAGCATGTCCTTCATGTGTGTTACTGTTGGTCCTATGGACCTGTCTAATCTTTGGCTGAAAGTTGAACTTCAAGAGTGACTTCAGTACTGAGTTAAAAGGGTGTCCGAGGGCCATTCTCTCGGGCTTTCTCCAGTCTCTGTCAGACCAGCAAGCCTGGTCTTACGTGTCTGTGTGAGCGAGAGAGAGAATTTGAATTTCATTCTACGTTTTTCTTTCACTCTGTCCAGGACCCTCTGTTGTGATCCCTGTGAGAGCAGTCAGTGGTGGTGATCACGTACCATCTAGTTGTTCTGGACTCGGTCTGGTGGAGGTTGTGTTAGTTGTGCTCCATTTGTCCTTTGGATTAATCTTTTCTGTCTTTGGTCTTCTTCATTCTCTTTTGCTCCAGCCAGAATGGAGCCAGTAGATGTATCTTAGATGGATGCTCGCAGGGTTTTGAGACCCCAGTCATTAGCCACCACAGTAGGATGGAGAACATTTTCTTTATACTAATTGAGTTGATGTCCCATGAACCCGTCGTCCCCAGCCCTTAGCCCAGTAGCTCAGTCTCTCAGGGCATTTGGGTGTGTCTGTGAAGCTTCTGTGACTTTGCACTGGTCAAGTTGTGCTGACTTACACATTATTGTGTACTGTCTTGCCCTTCACCAAAGTTACCACTTATCTACTATCTAGTTAGTGTAGAGCAAACAACTTTCTAACTGGACATTTTCTTTGATCTGTCCTGATTCCACCAGCCCTCCAGTTACCTGTAAACATCTCTGCCATGACCTACTACAGAGACTTGAAAAATAGACATCAAGTACATTTAAATCAGCACTGCTGTTATGATATTGTGATGTTCTTTTATATGACAATGAGAGAAATAAGTTTATTATCAAGAGACCAGCTAGAGATAAGGAGTATGCCATCTCTTAGTTGTCTTCCTATGACCACTTTTTCAATTATTTATCAATACTCTGGCTCTATTGCTCATGGAAATTGCACTATGAAAACTACACCAGCATCAGATTGCACCAATAGGGAGAATAATTTTCTTTATATTGGTAAAGATGAGTGCAATTTACATTACAATGCCAAATTTGTGGAGATAAGTTAGTCTATTAGCCACTAGCAATGAGGTTAACTGTTTAACAGCAAAACTAAGAAAAAAGTATTTATCTTGTGACGTAGTAAGAACAAATACATAATCATCCAACTCTTGTCATTTGTGCCGCAGATCAATCTAGTTCATCAATATGTCATTATCCTCTCAAAAAAAATCCTGCAAAAAAGTTACAGCCAACATTATGCCATCACTTGAGGTTGTATAAAGATTGTAAAGGAAAAAGAATATCCTTTGTATTTCCAAATGACATCATTGTGGACATATAAAATCCAAAAAGATCTACATGCAAATAATTAGAATTAATAAGGATTAATCTAATAAGGTCACTGCATACAATGTCAATATATAAAAATCAATTGCATTTTTATTTATTAATTATTAGCAAGGAACAATTGGAAAATAATTTTTGAATGACATTTTATAGCACTATTTTTTTCATACATGATACAGAGATATAGAGATAGAGCTGATATAGATATTTCATCTAGGAACATTTGAACAAAAATATGTTTATGACTTTTACACTGAAAACTAGAAAATACTGCAGAAATCACTTCTAGAAACCTAGATAAATGAAGAGACAGTCCATGTTTCTGTATTGGATGGCTCAATATTGTATAAAAGTCAATATTTGCTAAATTAGTTGATAAACCCATATGATTCTGTGGTGCAGTGAATTACTTAATATGACCCTTCTAGCTATGCATGGTCTTGTGACTCTTACAGAATGATTGGGTGGGACCGTGCAGATAAGGTGTATGGAACCCTAATGAAGGGATTGGGCAGTTTTGCCATCCCGCTAGGCTTAAAATGACCCATCTCAGAAGCAGGAAGAGAGGACTTCACTACCATACAGAAAGAAGAGCCAGGAGTAGAGCATGTTCTTTGGACCCAGGGTCCCTACACTGAGAACATCCTAGATCCAGGAGACAGAGAGACAGCTGTAACACCAGAGATGGTGAGAAGCAGCAGCAGAGAAATGGTGGCAGTAAAACAAAGACCAGTACAAGATGCACAGTAGTCTTTCTGGCCCATAGAACAAGGCAACTACCGTGGGCATGCCAACCCATAGCAAGAGAACTGAGCGCCTTTGGGCAGAAGGCTTCCTGGCAGAGTGGGTTGCCTCTGGGCACATATCAGCAAGCTAAATAGCTTTGTAACACTTGCCTGAGCAGAAGAGAGGCCAGGCTGAGGGGCCAAGGAGCTGAGGGAAAGGCCTGCCTGTGGGCACAGCTGAGAAGCTTTCCAGGCTGAAGAACTATAGCCTGACCTATTCCTGATCCTGAATTTTAATCTCTTACTTCCCTAATAAACCCCATAGTGTTGAGTATGGTCTGTGAGTTCTATGTGGCCATTGCAATGAGTTATCTGAAGGCTGGTGTCAGAATTGGTAAAAAGGTTAGAGAGAAAGGTATGTCTGACCTCCTCTTCATAGGAACCAGCACTGGGCTGATGTAGATCTTGATTCATTCTCCCCCTCCTTGTGAAGTTAGATGAGTACAGTTGGTGTCAGAATTAGTAAAAGGGCTGGAGAGAGGGGGTATGTCTGACCTCCACATCATAGCAATTAGCCTTGAGCTGATGATTTTGATTCTCTCTCCTACCTCTTGTGAAGTTAGATAAGGCCTGATGATATCATGTCACCATTTTTTTGCAGTGATTCCAATCAAAATATCCAGAGGCTTTTCTCTATAGAAATCGAACAGGTTAGTAGGATTTAAACTACCATATTTCAAAACTAAATATAGAACAACAGTACAGTAAAACCTGTGAAAGCAAGGACCAGTGTAAAGTGAAGACCTGTAAGAGAACAAAAACTCAAATATTTCCACTATAATGAGCAATAGAAAACTGGTAAGACTGCACCCTGTTTAAGGCAGAAAATTTAAGAGACCAGGAAAAACTGGGCAATCCTGTCGAGATCCTATTCTCATGGGTTTCACTGTAATTAAGACAGTATTATTCTGATGCAAGTATAGACAAAAGGGCCAATGTCACAGAATGTAGAGTCCAGAACAGTACAGCTCATACATATACAGTCACTTATTTTATGACAAAATTTCAATGCCACACAATGGAGAGGGGTGATCTTTTTAATTAGTGATCATGGAGCAACTGGACATCTATATCAAAAAGGTGGATCTTGGTCCTTATCAAGACCATACAAAAATTAATAAGAGATATATAAAAGACCTATAAAATTCTAAAAATTAGAGGATTATGTCTATGCCTGTAGGGTAGCCAAAAATATCCTAAATAGACTACATAAAGCACTAACCATTTAAGAAATGATAAATTGAACTTCATTAAAATTAGAAACTTTTGTTTATCAAAAGCCATCATTAAGAAAGTAGAGATAGGAAGGCGGAGCCAAGATGGTGGAGTAATCAGAGACTTCTGGTGATCCTTTTTACAATAAAGACTGAAAAAAACAAGTGAAATGATTATATACATGACAAGCTAGGAGACCTGAACATCAAAGGCAAAGTTAGAAAACAGACCGAGAAGAAAGGGAAGGGAGAGATGGTTCAGAAGCAGTGAGGAGTTGCCAGGCCTGAATCACTGGGAACCCTCAGGCACCATTCCCTGGAGCAACTGTGGCAGGGCTGGAGGTAGCATGCCAAATGTGGTTTTCTCAGGGAGAGACCACAAACCACATAGCCTACTCACACCTCTGGAACCAGAGAAGAAAGGCGCTCTTTGCAAAAGCTACGTACTTGCATATATTTTACCACACCCACAGCCCCCAAGTCAGCTTCAGTGGCTGTCAATTTCCCTGGGCCTGAGATAGGTCCTGGTGCACACCCTAAGCCATTCTCCCAGCCTTGGAGAAGGAATAAATTTACAACTGCAGGAAAAGGTATTCTGCTAAGCTGGGGAGCTCAGGACAGAAGTGGCTCCTGTCCAGGCACAAACGGTCCACGGACTTTGAATACCTGCATGGACCAGTGTGGGGCCATTTCAGGAGAATAGGCCCTTGACAGACTGCAACTGCTTCAGCTGCACGGTGGAGAGGTGGGTGCTTGATGTCTGACACTGCTTTGCCTATTAAACAGGGCCCTCACCTACCCACATCAGAGGCCTAAGGACTGGTGGCTCCACCCACATCACCTAGTCCCTGGTGACAGGGGTCTAATGATAAGTGGTACCTCCCAGTCCTTACAACCAAAAGAATTGGGTGCCCATGGTCTACCTGCAGAACACACTAACCTGTGCACTCTAAGGAACAGGGATGCACTTTCCTCACAGACACTCAGGGAACAGTTGTCAGCCCCCTGCCTTGTTGAGAGCATAACCCCCTGCTGCTACCACATACCTGTGTCTACACCAATCACCCCTGCCCCTCTAAGACTGTAGGACAGAGCCTGTACCACACACTTGATTACCAACTACCTGGACACCTGAGCTGAATCCATGCAAGAAATGTGAATGGACTCCTAGGCTCATATACCTCATAACAGCTCTATCCATCTGGTGACAGGATGTTACAGCCTCAAAGGCAAAAATGATCGAGCTAGCTCACTAAAGCAGCCTATTTGGGCATATCAAAACAAAACAAAGCAAGAAGCTAGGATACAGTAAGCAAACACAAAGTAAACTAATACAATAACTTATAATGGCCCGGAGACAACAGTCAATATCAAATCACATAAAGAAGCAGACCATGATCACTTCAACAAGCTCTCAAAAAAAACCATCAAAGAATCTTCCAGATGAAGGCGTCTTCCTGGAATTACCAGAGGGAGAATACAAACGATTAATATACAGAACTCTTCAAGACATCAGGAATGAGCTCAGGCAAAATGTAGATCAAGCCAAGGAACACAAAGATAACGCAGTTGAAGAGACTAAAAAGACTATTCAAGAACATAATGAAAAAATGTAATAAGCTGCAAGAATCCATAGAGAGAGAGCAATCAGAAATTCAGAAGATTAACAATAAAATTATAGAATTAGACAACTCGATAGAAAGTCAGAGGAGCAGAATTGAGGAAATGGAAGCCAGCATTAGTGAGACTGAAGATAAAACACTTGGCACCTCTATATCCAAAGAAAAATCAGATAAAAGAATTTAAAAAATGAAGAAGCCCCAAGAATCATGCAGGACTCTATCAAGAAAAATAACCTATGGGTGATTGGAGTACCTGAACAGGGAGGGATAACAGAAAATACAGAGAGAATTTTTGAAGATTTGTTGGCAGAAAATGTCCCCGATATCATGAAAGACAAGAAGATATCTATCCAAGACGCTCATCAAACTCCACACAGGGAAGATCCCAAAAGGAAGTCGCCAAGAGATATTATAATCAGAGTTGCCAAAACCAAAGAATCATGAAAGCAGCTAGGGATAAATGAAAAGTCACCTACAAAGGAGAATCATTAAGACTAAACTCTGACTACTTACAAGAAATCATGCAGGTAAGTAGGCAGTGGGATGACATACATAAAGCCTTGGAGGAAAAAAATTGGTAGCCAAGAATTACATATCCAGAAAACCTATCTCTCAAATATGATGGTGAAATTAGGGCATTTCCAGATAAACAGAAGTTAAGGGAATTTGTAAAAGCCAAATCAAAATTTAAAAAAATTAAAGGGAGTCCTCCAGTTAGAGAACTGACAATATCAGACAACAATCGAAGACTAGAACACAAGGCAGAACAACCAGATATCAACTCAGATAGGGAAGTCACAAAAACAAGCCAAAGCTAAAAGACTGAAAATAGGGAAACAGAGACGTTAATATGTAAAAGATGACAACACCAAACAAAAAGAAGGAATAGTGTAGTCACATAACTTCCATATGGAAAGTTAAAGTGATATCAAGAAATAAAAGATCAGTTTAAACTTAGAAAAATAAAGGTAAGTTTTAAGGTAACCACAAAGGAAGCTAAGAAATCTACCCATCAAAATAAATAAATAAATAAAGACTCAGCAAATACAAAATTAACAATAATGGAAAAGACAAAAAGAAAATACATGAACAATGAATCATCACAGAAAATTAAGCGCAGCAGAGAAACTTTCAACACCACCCACACACAAAAATACATTAATGACAGCACTAACCTCATGCTTATTAATAATTACACTGAACATAAATGGACTAAATGCACCAATAAAGAGACAGAGAGTGGCAGTATGGATAAAAAAACATGATCCGTCTATATGCTGCCTACAAAAGACTCACCTTAGACTTAAAGACACAAACAAACTAAAACTCAAAGGATAGAAAAAAATATACATCGCGCAAACGATCAAAAAAGAGCAGGAGTGGCGATGTTAATTTCTGACAAAATAGACTTTAAAGTTAAATCCACCACAAAGGGTAAGGAAGAACACTATATAATGATTAAAGGATCAACACACCAGGAGGATATAACCATACAAAATATATACGCACCTAATGACAGGGCTCCAAAATACATAAAACAACTCTAACGGCATTGAAAAGAGAGATGAGAGAGAAAAAGAGAGATAGCTCCACAATAATAACAGAAAACTTCAACACATCACTTTTGGAGAAGGACAGAACATCCAGAAAGAAACTCAATAAAGACACGGAAGATTTAAATGCCACAATCAACCAACTTGATCTCAAGATATATACGGAACACTCCACCCAACAGCAGCCAAGTATATATTCTTTTCCAACGCACATGGAACATTCTCCAGAATAGACCATATTTTAGGCCACAGAATAAGATTAACAGAATCCAAACATCAAAATATTACAAAGCATCTTTTCTGACCATAAAGCCATGAAATAAAAATCAATAACAGAAACAGCAAGGGAAAAAAAAATCAAATATGTGGAAACTGAACACTACCTTTCTCAATAACTGCTGATGTCTTGATCATCTAGTGCTGCTGTAACAGATATACCATAAGTGGATGGCTTTAACAGAGAGAAATTTATTCTCTTACAGTCTAGTAGGCTACAAGTCCAAATTCAGGGCATCAGCTCCAGGGGAAGGCTTTCTCTGTCTGCTCTGGATGTCATTGTCATCAGTCTTCCCTTGGCCTAGGAGTTTCTTGGCACAGGAACCTCTCGAAAAGACACGCTCTGCTCCTGGCACTGCATTCTTGGTTCCAGGATGTTCCCCAAAATATCTGTTAATTTGGCTAGGTCACGATTCCCAGTATTATATGATTTTCTACCATTTTGTCAACTGATGTGATTTTCCTATGTGTTGTAAATTCTGCCACTATGATGTAATGAGAAGGATTAGTAGCAGATATATTGATGAGGTATACAGGATTAGATAGTGTCTTAAGCCAACCTATTCTGAGATATAAAAGAGAGAAGCAAGCAGAATCTGAAGAGACAATGAACACAGGAAGCCAAGCTGCCTCAGTCTCAAAGGGTATGACCATGACCTCTGGGGACTCAAAACATGGAGCCATGGCCTCTGGTATTTCTAAGGCTGGAGTTGCTATTCAGGTGGACTAGGAAAATGGTGCACCTAAAGCTGAGGGAGCAGGATTGCTGTCCCAGTGGGCTTGGAAGGCGGAGCTGATACCCAGGGCTAGGGTCCTCCACTTAGAATCCAGAAAGTGCAGCCAATACTTAGAGTCTGGATGGCAGGGCCATTGTGTAAATGGTCTCAGAGAACAGAGGAATATTTTCAAGCTTGAGGGCTAATGTAATGTGTTCTGCTGACTTGCTTGGTGCCTGTTATGCCTTCTTTCCCTCCAATTTCTCCCATTTGTAATGGAAATATCTACCTTGTGGGCTGTTCCACCATTGTACTTTGGAAGCAGATAACTATTCTAGATTTTACAGATGAAGAGGAATTTTTGGATTTTGGACTTGGAGTTGATTTAAGGCTTTTATTATGATATAATGAGGTGAATGTTTTAAATGTGGCAAAGATGTGAATTTGGGGGTGGCAAAGGGTGGAACATCATGAATTGAATTGTGTCCCCCAAAAATGTCTGTCAGCTCAGCTAGGTCATGGGTCCAGTATTGTATGACTGTCTACAATTTTGTCATCTGATGTGATTTCTCTGTGTGTTGTAAATCCTATCACTGTAATGTAATGAGATGGATTAGTGGCGGTTATATTGATGAGATCTACAAGATGAAATAGTGCCTTAAGCCAATCTCTTTTGAGATGTAAAAGGAGGAGCGATCAGAGAGACAAGTTTCTGGAAACACACTACTAACTGAACTACTACCCAAACTACTACCCACCTTAACTACCTAAACTAACATAAACTGAGGTAGAAAAACTGAACTAACCTACAAAAAAAACCCAAAAACCTCATACCACCAAGGAAGCAACACCAGGAGCAGAGCAGTGCTTTACTTTAGACCCGAGGTTTCTACACAGAGAACCTCTTCAACCATGGGAAGATTGATGACAAGGACCTTTCTCCAGAGCCTACAGAGAAAGAAAGCCTTCCCTGGAGCTGATGCCCTGAATTTGGAATTGTAGCTTACTAGACTGTGGTAAAATACGTTTCTCCTCGTTAAAGCCATCCACTTGTGGTATTTCTGTTACAGCAGCACTAGAGGACTAAGACAACTGGGTTATAGAAGAAATCAAGGACGGAATAAAGAAATTCATAGAATCAAATGAGAATGAAAACACATCTTACCAGAACCTTTGGGACACAGCAGAAGCAGTGCTTAGAGGTCAATTTATAGCAATAAATGCACATATCCAAAAAGAAGAAAGGGCCAAAATCAAAACATTAACACTACAACTCAAACAAATAGAGAGTAACAAAAGAAGCACTTGGGCACCAGAAAAGAAGGAAATAATGAAGATTAGAGTGGAAATAAATGAAATAGAGAATAGAAAAACAAATGAAAGAGTGAACAAGGCCAAAAGTGGGCCCTTTGAGAAGTTCAACAAAATTGAAAAACCATTGCTCAAACTGACAAAAGAAAAACAGAAGAGGATGCAAATAACCTAAATAAAAAATGAGACAGGCAGTAGTACAACAGATGCAACTGAAATTAAAAGGAGCATAACAGAATGCTATGAAAAATTATACTGCAACAAATTTGAAAACCTAGAGGAAAGGAACAAATTTCTAGAAACACACTACATACTTGAACTAACACAAACAGAGGAAGGAAAAATAAATAAACTTACAACAAAAGAAGAGAATGAGGAGATAACAACAACAACAAAAAAAAACTCCCAACGAAAGAAAGCCCTGGCACTGACAGCTTCACTGGAGAATTCTACCCAACTTTCAGAGAAGAGTTAACACTACCACTACCAAAGCACAGAAAAAGAAGGAATTCAGAGCACAGAAAAAGAAGGAATTCTCCCAAACTAATTCTATGAAGCCAGCATAACTCTGATACCAAAGCCAGGTAAAGACACCACAAAAAAAGAAAATTACAGACCAATATCCCTCATAAACATAAATGCAAAAGTCTTCAACAAAATTTTAGCCAGTAGAATTCAATAGCATATAAAAAAAAAAAAAATTCATCATGACCGTTTGGGATTCACACTAAGTATGCAGAGATGGTTCAACATTAGAAAATCAATCAGTGTAACTCATCACATAAATAAAACCAAGATAAGACCACATGATTTTATCAATTGATGCAGAAAAAGCATTTGACAAAGTCCAAAACCCATTCATGATAAAAACTGTCAGCAAAATAAGAATAGAAGGGAAATTCCTCACAATAATAAAGGGCATTTATACAAAGCTAACAGCGAACATCATCCCAAACGGAGAGAGTCTGAAAGCATTCCCCTTGAGAACTGGAACCAGACAAGGATGCCCTTTACCACCACATATTCAACATTGTGCTGGAGGTCCTAGTCAGAGCAATAAGGCAAGAAAAACAAAAATGCATCCAAATTGGTAAGAAAGAAGTAAAAGTATCCCTATTCACAAAAGATTTGACCTTACAAGCAGAAATCCCCAAAGAATTTACAAGAAAACTACTGGATCTAATAGAAGATTTCAGCAAAGTATCAGGGTAATTGATAAACATACAAAAATCAGTTGGATTCCTCTACACCAACAAAAAGAACATAGAAGAGGAAATCACCAAATCGATACCATTTAAAAATAGCCCCAAGAAGATAAAGTACTTAGGAATAAATCTAACCAGGGACGTAAAACACTGACACAAACTAAACTATAAGACACTCCTGCAAGAAACCAAAAAAGACCTATATAAGTGGAAAAACATACCTTGTTCATGAATAGAAAGACTCAACACTGTGAAAATGTCAATTCTACCCAAAAGCAATCTATAGTACAATGCAGTCCTGATCCAGATTCCAACAGTATTTTTTAACAAGATGGCAAAACAAATCACCAACTACATATGGAAACGGAAGAGGCCCCAGATAAGTAAAGTATTACTGAAGAAGAACAATGTGGAGGCCTCATACTACCCAATTTTAGAACCTATTATACTACCATGGTAGTCAAAACAGACAAGTACTTGTACAACAATGGATACATAGACCAATGGAACAGAATTGATAAACCCAGACGTAAATCCATTCACCTGTGAATAGCTGATATTTGACAAAGGCTCAAAGTCTGTTAAATGGGAGAAAAGACAGTCTGTTTAAAAGATGGTACTGGCCAACGTGTACAAGGCAAGGTTATGGTAGCTACACAGACACATCCAAACTCCCTGAGGGACCAAATTGCTGGGTTGAGGGCTGTGTGGACCATGATCTCGGAGAATATCTAATTCAACTGTCATAACATAGTAGAATGTTCTACATTCTACTTTGGTGAGCAGTGTCTGAGGTCTTAAAAGCCTGTGAGCAGCCATATAGGATATTCCTCTGGTCTCCAGCCTTCAGAAGCAAGGAAGAATGAAGAAAACTAAAGATACAAGGGAAAGGTTAGTTCAAATGACTGATGGACCACATCTATCACCGCTTCCACCAGACTGAGTCCAGAACAACGAGATGGTGTCCGGCTACCACCACTGACTGCTCTGACAGGGATCACAATGGAGGGTCCCGGACGGAGCTGGATAAAAATGGAGAATAAAATTCTAACTCAAAAAGAAAGACCAAACTTGCTGGCCTGAGAGAGACTGGAGAAACCCTGAGAGTATGGCTCCCAGACACCCTTTCAGCTCCGTAATGATGTCACTCCTGAGGTTCACCCTTCAGCCAAAGATTGAACAGGCCCATGGAACAAAACAAGCCTAAAGGGGCGCACCAGTCCTGGGGCAAGAATTGGAAGGCAAGAAGGAAGAGGAAAGTTGGAAATGAGGGGCCCAGGGTTGAGAAGGGAGAGTGTTGATATGTTGTGGGGTTGTTAACCAATGTCACAGAACAATGTGTGTACTAAGTGTTTGATAAGAAACTAGTTTGTTCTGTAAACTTCCATCTAAAGTATACATAAAAAAAAAAGAGTAGAGCTGCTCCACAAGTATTTAAGGCTGCAAATCTTTGTGGAAGCAGAGTGCCACATATCTCTCCAACTGAGCAGCTGGCCGGTTCGAACTGCCAACCTTTTTGTTAGCTGCCAACACTTTAACTATTGCATCACCAGTGCTCCTTTGTGCTGTTTACTACCCACTAAATTGATTTAACAGATAACTGATGAGTTTTTGAAAAATATGGCACAGTCTGTGCTAGTCAATGGTTAAAGCGCTCTGCGGCTAACTGAAAGGTCGAGGGTTCAAATCCACCAGCTACTCTGTGGGAGAGAGATGTGGCAGTCCTCTTCCGTAGAGACTACAGCCTTGGAGACCCCATAAGGCAGTTCTACTGTGTCCTATACTCTGTCCTTTAGGACCGCTAAAAGTCAGAATGCACTGGACGGCAAGGGGTTAACTAGGGAAGGTTAAAAAGGGAGGGAGAGAGAAGAAGGGAGGGAGGGAAGAAGGGAGGAGAAGAAGGGAGGGAAGGAAGGAGGAAAGGAGAGAGGAAGAAAGGAAGGGACAGAGGGAGGAGAAAGAGAAGGAGGGAGGGAGGAAGGGAGGAAAGGGAAATGAGAGAGAAAACAGTGCTCTCCACATCGTATGAGTACTGTTTTGTGAAACAATTTTCAGTTGGAAATAAATTTTTTAATACAAAAAAATGGTGCTGGCATAACTGGATATCCATCTGCAAAAAATTGAAACAGGACCCATATGTCACACCATGCATGAAAATTAACTTAAGATGGATCAAAGATCTAATATAAAATCTAAAATGATAAAGATCATGGAAGAAAAAACAAAGACAATGCTAGGAGCCCTATGAACAAATCTGTCTTAGAAGAAGTACACCAAGAATGCTCCTTAGAAGCAAGAATGGCAAGACTTTGTCTCACATATTTTAGACATGTTATCAGGAGGGATCAGTCCATGGAGAAGGACATCATGCTTGGTAGAGTAGAGGGTCAACAAAAAAAGAGGAAGACTCTCAATGAGATGGATTGACACAGTGGCTGCAACAATGGGCTCAAGCATAGGAACAATTGTGATGATGATGCAGGACTGTGCAGTGTTTTGTTTTGTTGTGCATAGGGTCACCGTGAGTCAGAACCATTTTGACAGCACCTAACAACAACAATAGAGGCCTTAAACATGGCATAACTAGCATACAAACTATAACAAACAATACACAAACACCAGAAGAGAAACTAGATAACTGGAAGTTCCTAAAAATCAAACAGTTCACCAAAAATCTTCACCCAAAGAGTAAAAAGAGAACATACAGATGGAGAATAAATTTTTGGGTACGCCATATCCAATAAGGGTAAAAAAACCAAATAAGGGTATGATCTTTAAAATCTACAAGATACTGCAACACCTCAACAACAAAAAGACAAACCAATTAAACAATGGGCAAAGGATGTGAACAGACTCTTCACCAAAGAAGACATTCAGGCGGCTAACAGATACAAAAGGAAATGCTCACCATCATTAGCCATTAGAGAAATGCAAATCAAAACTACAATGAGATACCACCTCGACCCAACAAGGCAGGTACTAATCCAAGAAACACAAAATAATAAATGTTGGAGAGGTTGTGGAGAGATTGGAACTCTTATGCACGGCTAGTGGGAATGTAAAATGGTACAACCACTTTGGAAAACGATTTGTTGCTTCCTTAAAAAGCTAGAAATAGAAATATCATACAATCCAGCAATCCCATTCCTAGCAATATATCCTAGGAAATATGAGCCATCACACGGATAGACATATGCACACCCATGTTTACTGCAGCATTGTTCACAATAGCAAAAAGATGGAAACAACCTAGGTGTCTAACAACAGATGAATGCATAAGCAGATTATGGTACATACACACAATGGAATACTATGCAATGATAAAGAACAATGATGAATTTGCAAAATATCTCACAACTTGGATGAATCTGGAGGGCATTATGCTGAGTGAAATTAGTCAGTCACAAAAAGACAAATATTGTATGAGACCACTATTATAAGAACACAGGAAAAGATTTAAACACAGAAAAAAGCATTCTTTGATGATCAGGAGAGTTAGGAGTGAGGGGGAGGGGAATTCACTAACTGCATAGTAGATAACGATCAACTTTGGTAAAGGGAAGAACACAAAACACAGGGGCAGTCAGCACAACTGGAACAAAGCAAAAGCTTAGAAGTTTCCTGGACATAACCAAACACTTTAAGGGACAGAGTAGCTAGGATTGGGCCCTGGGAATCATAGTTTGCGAGGCATCTAGGTCAATTGGCATAACAAAGTTTATTAAACAAATGTTCTGCCTCCCACTTTGGTGAGTGGAGTCTGGGGTCTTAAAAGCTTTCGAGCCCACCTAAGATGCATCAATTGCTCCCATCCCACTTAGAGCAAAGGAGAATGAAGAAAACCAAAGACACAAGGAAAATATTAGCTTAAGAGACTAAAGGACCACTTAAGTTGGAGACTCCACCAGCCTGAGACCAGAAGAACCAGATGGTGCCTGGCTACCATCAATGATCACCCTGAAACGGAACAAAACAGAGATTCCCAGACAGAGCAGGAGAAAAGTGTGAAGCAGAACTCAAATTCTCGTAAAAAGACCAGACTTAATGGTCTGACAGAGACTGGATAAACCACTGAAACTGCTGCCCCCCAGATGCTCTGTTAACCCAGAACTGAAACCATTCTCAAAGCCCACTCTTCAGACAAAGATTAGCCAAAACCCATTGCTTTGAGTTAATTCAGGCTCATAGCAACCCTATAGGACAGTGCAAATCTGCCCCACAGGGTTTCCAAGGTGCACCAGGTGGATTCAAACTGCCAACCTTTTGGTTAGCAGCCACAGCTCTTAACCACTACACCACCAGGGTTTCCAGACAAAGATTAGACAGGACTATAAAACAAAAAATAGTACACATGAGGAGTGTGCTTCGTAGTTCAATCAGATACATGAGCCCAAATGGGCAGCTTCTGTTCGGAGAAAGGATGAGAAGGCAGGAAGGGGCAGGAATGGTTGCGTGGACACCAGAAACCTGGGGTGGAAAGGGGAAAGTGTGCTGTTACATTGTGGCTATTGCAACTAATGTCACAAAATAATACGTGTATAAATTTTTGTATGAGATTAACTCAAGCTATAAACTTTCATCTAAAGCACAATAAAAAATAAACAAAATATTAATAAAAAAAGAATAGAGTTCAGAATTAACTTAAGTACATATGGATATTTACAGTGGGGTTCCATTCCATCAACTCTATTGTAAGTCAATTCTGATGTATGTCAAATATCTTTTTTTTTTTTTTTAGTTTTCTGGATTATTGTCTTTTGTTTTCATGATCTTTATAAACCTGATCTTTGAATATCTGCAAGTGAACGTCTCAGAATGATAACATCAGCAAACTATGCACTGATCATTAGCCATTAGATAAATGCAAACCAAAACTACAGTGAGATACTATTTCACCCCAAGAAGGCTAGCACTAATCCAAGAAACACAAAATAATAAATGTTGGAGAGGTTGTGGAGAGACTGAAAAACTTATGTACTGCTGGTGGGAATGTAAAATGGTACAACCACTTTGGAAATTGATTTGGTGCTTCCTTAAAAAGCTAGAAATAGAAGTAACATATGATTCAGTAACCTCACTGCTTGGAATATATCCTAGAGAAGTAAGAGCCTTCACACAAATAGATACATGCACACCCATGTTCACTGCAGCACTGTTAACAATAGCAAAAAGAAGCAACTTAGGTGCCCATCTGCAGACAAATGGATAAACAAATTATGGTACATACACACGATGGAATACTACACAATGATAAAGAACAATGATGAATCCATGAAACATCCCACACCATGAATGAATCTGTAAGGCATTATGCTGAGTGAAATCAGTCAATGCAAAAGGATAAATATTGTATCAGACCGCCATTATAAGAACCCAAGAAAAGGTTTAAACATAGAAGAAAATATTCTTTGATGGTTAGGCAGGTGGGGAGGGAGGGAGAAGGGAATTCACTAACTAGATAGTAGACAAGAATGATCTTAGGTGAAGGCAAGGACAACACACAATACAGGGGAAGTCAACACAACTGGACTAAACCAAAAGCTAAGAAGTTTTCTGAACAGAATCAAACACTCTGAGGGACAGAGTAGCAGGGACTGAGGTGTGGAGACCATGGTTTCGGGGGACATCTAGGTCAATTGGCATAACAAAGCTTATTAAGAAAATGTTCTCCATCCCACTTTGGTGAGCAGCATCTGAGGTCCTTAAAAGCTTACGAGTGGCCATCTAAGATTCATCAATTGGTCCCAACCCACCTGGAGCAAAGGAGAATGAAGAACACCAAAGACACAAGGAAAATATTACCCCAAGAGACAAAAGGGCCACATAAACCAGAGGCTCCATCAGCCTGAGACCAGAAGAACTAGATGGTGCCAGGCTATGACCAATGATTGCCCTGATAGGGGACAAAACAGAAAGTCCCTGAAGGAGCAGGAGGAAAGTGTGGTGCAGAACTCTAATTCACATAAAAAGACCAGACTTAATAGTCTGACTGAGACCGGAGGAACGCTTGAAGACATGGCCTCCGGTCGCTCTATTAACCCAGAAATAAAATCATGCCTGAAGCCCACTCTTCAGACAAAGATTAGAATGGACTATAAAACATAAGATGATGCTCATGAAGAGTGTGATTCTTAGTTCAAACAGATACAGGAGACTAAATGGGCGTCCCCTCCAGAGGCAGAATGAGAAGGCAGAAAGGGACAGGAGCTGGTTGGATGAACATGGGAAACCTGGGGTGGAAAGGGGGAATGTGCTGTCACATTATAGGGATTGCAACTAGTGTCACATAACAATATGTGTATACATTTTTGTATAAGAAATTAACTTAAGCTGTAAACTTTCGCCTAAAGCACAATAAATAAATAAAAGACTGTAACAAATTACAGCACAATGTATAGGAAAAAAATCCATTATGCATAATGATACTAAAATTAATGAAGAACGTCTTCTTATAAAAGAATGCAAAGTAATAACTGTAGAAGGATGATATATTTAGAAAATTACTACTTGGCTGTTACCGATGTAATAATTGATTCAGGCAGGATTATCAATGGATTCTAAACAATTGGGTGGAAGACTTTAGAACAGAACATACATAAAGTCTCCAAATACCACCCACGCATTTCTTATTATTCACAAAGGGAGAAATTAGAAGATCTGATGGATACCATCTTAACCAAGCAATCAAACTTATTAGCACCACAGCTGAACATGAGGAAACAATCAGGAAAATCCAGGTAGTAGATCATTGTACAAGATGATGGGTTTAGATTCTTCAAATAGATCCATGTTTTCACAGATTTAAAAAAGTGAGGCAAATGTTCTTGACTGAAAGCTACCAAAGAGATACGGTAACCTAACCCTTAAGGATCCTAGATTGGGAGGAAAAACACTTGTAAATGAATTTTTGGAGACATTTGGGAAAAACTGAATATGGATTCTTAGCCAGATAATAGTATTGAATCAGTATTAAATTTTTTAGGCATATATAAAATTATAGTCATGTAAGAAAATGTTCTTGTTTTTAGGAGACACATGATAAATTTTGTAGGTTGAAATATCATATCTGCAATTTATTTGGAACTGGTTCACCCAAATTAGAATAAGTACATATAAATGCACACACACTTGTGTGGTGTGTGTGTTTGTGTAAAGAGAGAGGAGAGAAAAAAATGAAAATTCAGCAAAACGTTAACGACCTGTGAATTTACGTAAAAGTTATACTAGTAATTACTGTACTGTTCTTTCAAGTTTGGGGTAGGTTTGAAATTTTTCAGAATAAAAACTTGGTAAGAATTTTAATAAACTTAAGGCTTAGAGAGGTTAAATTGCTTGCCAAAATTCACAAAACTACGCTTTCAAGAACCAGGAATGATACCCACTTCTGCCATCCTCCCCAACATTCTCTTCACTTCCTTCTCTGATGCCATTTAGTTAGGACTTTCTTCCAGAAGTGTATGGGTAAACAAGAGATCAGACCTGCACTAAGATCTGAGTTTTTCAGTTGTTATTTAAACAAAGCTATGCATTTATTTTATGGAGTCCTCGTAGCACAATGGTTAAGCACTTCGCTGCAAACTGAAAGGTTGGTGATTCAAAACCGCCCAGTGGTTCTGTAGAAGAAAAGAGCTGGTGATGTGCTCCAATAAAGATTATAGCCTAGAAAACCTTATTGGGGAGTTCTGTTCTGTCTCGTGGGATAGCTATAAGTTGGAAATCAACTTGACAGTGCATAACAACCACCACCACCACCACCATTTATTTTATATAGGTGGTATAATCTAGGCTTTTGTCCTTGTTGTTACGTGTCCTTGGGTCAGCTCCGACTCATAGCAACCCTATGTACAACAGAACAAAAAGCTGCCCAGTCCTGGGCCATCCTCACAATCATTGTTATGCTTGCAACCACAGTGTCAATCCATCACGTTGAGGGTCTTCCTCTTTTTCGCGGACCCTCTATTTTACCAAGCATGATTTCCTTCTTCAGGGACTGGTCTCTCTTGATAAAACATGTCCAAAGTATCTGAGGAGCATTCAGGCTGTACTTTTTCCCAGACAGATTTGTTCATTCTTCTAGCACTCCATGGTAGATTCAATATTCCTCACTAACACCACAATTCAAAGGCATTGTCTTAGTCATCTAGTGCTGCTATAACAGAAATACCACGAGTGGGTGGCTCCAACAAAGAGAAGTTTATTCTCTCACAGTCCAGTAGGCTAGAAGTCTGAATTCAGGGCACCTGTGCCAGAGGAAAGCTGTCTCTCTGTGTCAGCTCTGAAGGAAGGTCCTTGTGATGCATCAGTCTTCCCTCGGTCTGGGAGCATCTCAGCTCAGGAACCTCAGGTCCAAAGGACACGCTCTGCTCCCAGCGCTGCTTTCTTGGTGGTATAAGTTTCCCATGTCTCTTTTATATCTCAAAAGAGATTGACTTAAGACACTACCTAATCTTGTAGACCTCATCAATGTAACTGCCACTAATCTGTCTTATTACATCATAGTGATAACCCACTGCCTTCGAGTCGATTCTGACTCATAGCGACCCTATAGGACAGAGTAGAACTGCCCTATGGAGTTTCCAAAGAGCACCTGGCAGATTCGAACTGCTGACCTCTTGGTTAGCAGCCGTAGCACTTAACCATTATGCCACCAGTGTTTCCATCATAGTGATAGGATTTGCAATATATAGATAAATCACATCAGAAGATAAAATGGTAGAATTTGTGTAACTTTAAAATTATTTCAAAATAAAATTTTAAAAATATGTCCAAAGGGTATTTCTGATCACCTCCAAAACCTGCTGCTCCCAGTCTCCCCATCTTAGATCAGTTCTATCTTTCCAGTTGCTCAGACAAAAAAAAAAACAAAAAAAACCTTGAAATTATCTTTGACTCTCTCCTTCACACCCCAGTCCAATCCATCAGCAAAGCCTATTGGCCACACCTTCACAACATTATCAGAATCAACCCCTTCTCACCACCCTCACTGCTACCACTCTGTTCTGACCCAACACTATCACTGGCCAAACAGCTCCTGGCTGGTCTCCTTGCTTTTGCCCTGGCCCCTTCAGTCTATTTTCAACATAGCATCTAGAGGGGTTCCATTGAAACATAAGCCAGATGATGTCGCCCTCTGCTCGGGCCCACCAAGGAACCCCATATGTCCCTGCTACTGCAGACCTTATCTCCCACCCCTCTCCCCTCACTCCCTCAGGTCCTTGTACACAGCCCAAAGGCTCTCACCTGAGGACTTCCACCTCCAATGCTCTCTCGGCCTTCCTCTGCTCCCTCACCCCTCTCAGGATGGATCAAATATCACTTCCTAGGGGGCTTTTTCTGAGCCCCCTCTATAAGACACACCCTCTTTACACTTCCTTACATGGAATCATGACCTAGCCAAGTTGACAGATATTTGGGAGGGACACAATTCAGACCATGACAGGGATCAATTCTTAGTCAGTCTTCCTTATTCATCATCCAACTTTCATGTGCATATCAGGCAGCTGAAAATACATGGCTTGGATTAGGCATACTTTAGTCCTCAAAGTGACATCTTTGTTTTTCAACATTTTAAAGAGAGCTTTTGCAGAAGATTTTCCCAATGCAGCAAATCATTTGATTTCATAACTAACCACTGCTCCAAGTTGGTGTTGATTGTGGATTCAACCAAAATGAAATCTTTGACAACTTCGGTCTTTTCTCCATTTATCAGAATGTTGCTTCTTGGTCCAGTTGTTAGGATTTCTGTTTTCTTTTTGTGCATGTGCAATCCATACAGAAGGCTTTGATCTTCATCAGTGATTCAAGACCCCTTCGCTTTCTGTAAGCAAGGTTGTGTCATCTGAATATCACAGGTTGTTAATAGCTATGATATGATGGAGTGAATGTGTTTTACATGTGGCAAGGGCATGAATTTTGGGGGGCCAAAGGGTGAAATGTTATGGATTAAATTCTGTCCCCCCAAAATGTGTGTCAATTTGACAAGGCTATGATTCCCAGTATTGTGTGGTTGTTCTTCATTTTGTGATTTGATGTAATTTTCCTGTGTGTTGCAGATCCCAATCTGTGCCTGTGGCTAATGAGGTAAGATTAGGTTATGTTAAAGAGGATTAGGGTGGGATGCAACACCCTTACTCAGGTCACAGCCTTGGTCAAATGTAAGGGGAGTTTCCCTGGGGTGTGGCCCGCATTGCCTTTTATCTTACAAGAAATAAAAGGAGAGAGAAGAGAATGGAGAGAGGAGGACCTCATGCTACCAAGAAAGCAGCACCAGGACCAGAGCACGTCCTTTGGACCCAGAGTTCCTGTGCTGAGTAGCTTCAAGACCAGGCAAAGATTGATGGCAAGGACCTTCCTCCAGAGTCGACAAAGAGAAAAAGCCTTCCCCTGGAGCTAATGCCCTGAATTTGGACTTCTAGCCTACTAGACTGTGAGAGAGTGAACTTCTGTTTGCTGAAGCCACCCACTTGTATTTCTGTTACAGCAGCACTAGATGACTAAGACAGTCATATTAGTTTGTCTTTCTTGTAGGCGTGTGGATATTATCCTATTAGTGACAGCACTGTTCTTCAGGAAAGACCTTGAAATGTTCTTTTTGAAGATGAATGTGATGCTATTCATCTTCAACATTTGTCATTCCCAGCATATTAGACCATATGATTGTCTGATTCAAAATGGCCAATCCCAGTCCATTTTATCATTTCAGCTCATTAATGCCGAGTGCCTAGGATATCTATCTTGAAGTGCTCCATTTCATTGTTAACAACATCCGATTTTCCAAAATTTATACTTCGTACATTCTACATTCCGATTATTAACGGTTATTTGCAGCTGTTTCTTTCCTTTTGGTGTCGTGCTGCATCAGCAAATGAAGTTTTCAAAAGCTTTACTCCACCCAAGTCATTGAAGTTGACTCTACTTTGAGGAGGTAGCTCTTCTCCTTTCATATTTGAGTGACTTCCAACCTGCGGGGTTCATTTTCTGGCACTATATCAGATAAAGTCCTGTTGCTATTCACAAGGTTTTCACTGGCCAATTTTTTTTAAAAGTAGACTGCCATGTCCTTCTTCCTATTCTGTCTTAGTCTGGAAGCTCTGCTGAAACCTCTTTAACATGGATGAATCTGCTGGTATTTGAAATTTCAGTGGCATAGCTTCCAGGATCACAGCAGCAAGCAAGCCACCACATCTAAACATATTAGCATCACTCAATATTCTTAACACCAGTAATTATTATCTAAATATAGGACATTTACTGATGGGCATCTTTAATAGTAATTAAGGCTTTTCATATGCTAATTTTTACAAATCATCTATAAATACATTTGATTAAAAACACATCCTGTTGGTAAGTGTTTTGTTTGTCATTGTTATTGAAGATTTTGCACATAATTGGCTTATATGATGGTTCTGCAACATAGGAAAAATTATATAAAACACCAAACAATTTAAATAATAAAGGACAAGATAAACACATTTTGGTGCATGGATGGCTTATTAATCCTGTAAAAGAAAATTAATAACAGGAAAAAGTAGAGAGAAGCAATAAAAATTTTTAAAAATACCTTTAACTGATCACATTTTAATACTATAACACTTAGTCCTAAGGGGAAAAGGAAATCCAGAATTCTATGAGTATGTTTATTATAGAAAATATTTCAAAATGTTGTTAGGTACCATCTACTCGGTTCCAACTCATAGCCACTCTGTGTACAACAGAACAAAGCACTGCCCATTCCTGAGCCATGCTCACAATCATCATGCTTGAGCTCACTGTTGCATCCACTGTGTCAATCCATCTTGTTGAGGGCCTTCCTATTTTTCACTGGCCCTCCACTTTGCTAAGCATGATGTCCTTCTGCAGGGCCTGATCCCCCCTGACAACATGTCCAAAGTATGTGAGACTTAGTTTCACCTCCCTTGCTTCTAAGGAGAATTCTGGTTGTACTTTTTCCAAGACAGATTTGTGTGTTCTTTTGGCAGTCCATGGTATATTCAATATTCTTTGCCAACACCACAATTCGAAGGTGTCAATTCTTCTTTGGTCTTCCTTATTCACTGTCCAGTTTTCGCATGCATAGGAGGCAATTAAAAACACCATGGCTTGGGTCAGGTGCACCTTAGTCTTCAAGGTGACATCTTTGCTTTACAACACTTTAAAGAGGTCTTTTGCAACACATTTGCCCAATGCAATGCGTCTTTTGATATCTTGACTGCTGCTTTCATGGGTGTTGATTATGGATCCAAGTAAGATGAAATCTTTGGAAACTTCGATCTTTTCTCTGGTTATCATGATGTGGCTTATTGGTCCAATTGTGAGGGTTTTTGTTTTCTTTATGTTGAGCTGTAATCCATACTGAAGACTGTAGTCTTTGATCTTCATCAGTAAGTGCTTCAAGTCCTCTTCACTTTCAGCCAGTAAGGTTGTGTCATCTGCATAACACAGGATGTTAATGAGTCGTCCTCCAATCTCGATGCCCCATTCTTCATATAGTCCAGTTTCTTGGATTATTTGCTAAGCATACAAATTGAATAAGTAGGGTGAAAGGACACAACCCTGACATACACCTTTCCTGAATTTAAACCACGCAGTATCCCCTTGTTCTGTTTGAACGACTTCCTCTTCTTCTATGTACAGGTTTCTCATGACCACAGTTAAGTGTTCTGGAATTCCCGTTCTTCAAAATGTTATCCATAACATATTATGATCCAAGTAGTCGAATGCCTTCGTATAGTCAATAAAACAGAGGTAAACATCTTTCTGGTATTCTCTGCTCTCAGGCAGGATCCATCTGACATCAACAATGATATCCCTGGTTCTACGTCCTCTTCTGAATCCTGCTCGAATTTCTGGCAGTTCCCTGTGGATATACTGCTGCAACTATTTTTGAATGATCTTCAGCAAAATTCTACTTGTGTAATGTGATATTAATATTGTTCTATAATTTCCACATTCAGCTGAATAACTTCTCTTGGGAGTAGGCATAAATATGGATCTCTTCCAGTCACTTTGCCAGGTAGCTGTCTTCCAAATTTCTTCATATAGACAAGTGACCACTTCCAATGCTGTATCCATTTGTTGAAACATCTCAGTTGGTATTCTGTCAGTTCCTGGTGCCTTGTTTTTTGCCGGTGTCTGCCTTCATGCAGCTTGGACCTCTTCCTTCCTTTCTGTATTCCTTCCATCTTCTTTTGATGCTTCCTGCATCATTTAATTTTTTCCCCATAGAATCCATCAATATTGCAACTCAAGGCTTGAATTTTTTCTTCAGTTTTTTCAGCTTGAGAAATGCTAGACCAATTCTTACTTTTTGGTTTTCTAACTCCAGGTGATTGCACATGTCATTGTAATACTTTGTCTTCTTGAGCTACCCTTGGAAATTTTCTGTTCAGCTCTTTTACTTCATCATTTATTCCTTTTGCTTTAGCTACTCTACACTCAAGAGCAAGTTTCGGAATTTCTTCTGACATGCGTTTTTGCTTTTTCTTTCTTTCCCACCTCTTTAATGACCTCTTGCTTTCTTCATGTATGATGTCCTTGATATCATTCCACAACTCCTCTGGTCTTTGGTCATTAGTGTTCAATGCATCAAATCCATTCTTGAGATGGTCTCTAAATTCAGATGGGATATGCTCAAGGTCGTATTTTGGCTCTCATGAACTTGTGCCAACATAAATGGCAACTATACACAAGGCTCTCACAAGATGGAATACACAAGAATCAAATCGACTGCATCTGTGGAAAGAGATGATTGAAAAGCTCGATATCGTCAGTGAGGACAAGGCCTAGGCCTGGCTGTGGAATACACCATCAATTGCTCAGATGCAATTTCAAGTTGAAACTGAAGTAAAACAAGTCCACGAAAGGCAAATTTCTAAATAGTTTTTTGAAATTAGAGAACCACATTGAAGATGGAAAAAAAGTTGGCTTTTATTGTTAGGAATCCTATTAACAATTAACAATAACAATCAAGCAGTGTGCTCTATATCTCAGTTGACAAACATCCCTTCACTGAGGAAAAAAATCTCTTCAAATACATGGCTGGTATTTATGTTGCCACAGCTCATAGTTGAGAGAAATCACTGAATACAACATCAAATTGCAGCTCTGTGGCAGTGTAATTACACATTATGCCTTCCCATATATTTAGGAATTCATATTTTACACTGAAAATCTGCATCTGATGTTTATATGATTCCAAACATATTTTTGAAATCAGCAGTGAAATGTCAAATGTGGAAAGTGCACTGAGAAGGAAGTCAGGAGGTCTGGGTTTTAAAAATAATGCCACAGACTTTCATCTTGGGCAACTCATTAAACTAACATTGGACTTGGTTTTATCATCTGTAAAATTAAGTTAAATCTCATGTTCTGGGGGTTCCCATATCTGTTAACCGCCTATGAATATGTTTCACAAACTAAGAATAATCACAACTCTAAATTACCTTCTATAAAATGACTATTTTTTGCCAAGTGCTAAACTAATCTCCCCCTGATTAATCTTAATCCCCACAGCAGAAATATCTCTGTATTTCAGAGATTGGGAAATAGAAGTTTGGGAGGATAATTTGAACAATGTCACAAAACTAACAAATGCAGGAGTCGCGAGTACAGCTAAGATCTTCTTCCTGCCATCGTGCCAAATCAATCGCCTGCTGAAACCTGTCCATCATGGATGGCGCTGCTGGTATTTGAAATACCGGTGGTATACCCATATACCCGTTGCCGTGGAGTAGATTCCAACTCACAGCGACCCTATAGGACAGAGTAGAACTGCCCCATAGAGTTTCCAAGGAGTACCTGGTGGATTCGAACTGCTGACCTTTTGGTTAGCGGCCGTAGCCCTTAACCGGTGGCATAACTTCCAGCATCACAACAGCACACAAGCCACCACAGTACAAAAAACTGACAGATGGGTGGTGGAACAAGGGCATTAAAATAAGGACATAAAAGAAGACATCTTTGTGCCAACTCTCTTCCTGTGGTCACTGCAAACATCACCAGTGTATTGCTGCACTCTTTGTCACTGAGTCCACACTTTCAGATTCCTTCTCAACCAGCCAGAGCCAATTAATCAGGGTTGACAGACATGTGGGGCCTTTTGTCCTTAGTGTATATTAATTATTATGGCTCCTTTGGGTCTCAGTCATCTTTTTTATAAGCATACTTTAATTATCCACCGTTGAATTTGATCCTGTTTCCACAATGTGTCGTTCTTATCAGCTTTATCCAGAAACCGGAAGGCTGAAGCAATCTGGTGAGTCACACAGTTCTGCAAGCTTCCCCTGGGGTGAAATCCAAGGTCTTTATATAACAGATCCCTGAAAGTACCCTCTAGCTCTTAGACTTTACCAATACATAACATTTCTAGACTTCTGTTTTAAAAAATAACCCCTTAGCAAGCTCCGTGTTTATTATAAATAGGCCAACTTTTTTGAGAAAATCTTCTTTCACAATGTAGGAGCCATGTGGCTGGTATTTGCTTTAAACTGCAAGTAAACAGAGGAACTCATGTGCAATTTTGTACAAAGGCTACCCAAGGAAATAAAGTCGCTAAGTGCCTGATTTTACTTCATATCGGTATGTTGGTATAAAAGACATATGGTCAAAAATTTTAATATTCCTCCATGAATATGTTATCCTTATTTTTCAAAGATTTTGCTCTCATTTTCTTTAGCCCTTACAATAAAGTAGTGAAGTTGTGGATCTTTTATTCCCATCACTTGTGGCGGTGATTCAGTTCGCAAGAGGCCATTTCACTGCCCCCTTTAGAGACAGGATTGGACTCTGGTGTTTTCATCCTCATCATTCTAACCACGTGATTCTGGCCACGATATCATGTCATTCAGTTCACAAACAACACAGTTTGTTCTACATTTAATTTTGCATAACTTTAAGCTTGTTGGGATTTTATCAGCTAGTGGGTTTAACCTGTTCATCTTTTTATTTCCAAAAGTGTCTACCTCCCTGCAGCATAATTTATATTCATTATACACAATTTGGAAAATATAGAAAAGTGAAAAGAAAAACAATTGTGTGCAATCTTTCCACCAAACGGCAGTTTACCATGGTTATCATTTTATTATTTATAGATAATGCTGTTATCAGGTTCCTTTACATAATCTTTGGAGCACATAAATACTTGTTTCTAAAAAAAAAAAAATTTTTTTTTTTTTATTCCTTGTATGCCTAAAGGTACAATTTCTGTGTCACCAGATATGCTTACATTCAGCTTGAGTAGATACTGCCAAACAGCTTTCCAAAGTGACTGAACCAATTCATACTCCAGCAATTTATAAGGTTCCGTTTGCTCTAGATTTGGTGGATATATTGGATTGTTGTTGTTTAGCCCTTTAATGGGGGTGTAGAGGTGTCTATCTCATTACCTGCCAATGTTGCATTTCCCTGATGACAAGGATATTGTGTAACTTTTCATGAGCTTGTTGGCCACTTGAATATCCTCATTTGTCAAATGGCTGTTCAAGGATTTTTATCCAGCTTTGAATTGGGTATCTGTCTTTCTTTTATTGATTTCTAAGGTTTCCTGATACAAGTCTTTTATCGGATATACATAATTGAAAATATTTTCTCCCACTCTATGGCTTTTCTTTTTTACTTTTAATAGTGCATTTGGTGAATTGAAGTTCTTAATTTTAATGAAGTTCAATTTACCAATCGATTTCTTTACTGTTCTTTTTGTGTTCTCTTTAAAAAATCTGCCTGTACTGCGGTTATAAAGATTTTTTTTCTATGTTATCTTCTAGAAGCTTTGTTATTTTACCTTTCACATTAGGTCTATGATCCACCTGGAATTGATGACTGTGTATGTGGCAAAGTAGTGTACAGTGAAATCTGTGACAGCCAGAACTCGATGGGCCTGACTTGCTTTTCCGGATCTCACAAGTTTTCCATCTTTGACAGGGTGTAGTCTTACCACTTCTTTATCACTCATTTTAGTGGAAAATGTTTTGAGTATTCCTTCTCTGACAGGTTTCTGCCTTACACAGCTTCCAGCTTTTGCAGGTTTCACTGTAATAATGTCAAAACCTACATTTTTCTATGTGAATATCCAAATGACCCTGCACCATTTAGTGGAAAACTGTCATTTTCCCACTGCAATCCAGTACACGTTGGTGACAAGTCAGGTACCTAAATGGGTCTGTTTCTGTACTCTTCATTCTGTTGCATTTGTTTGTCTGTCATTGCACCATTACTATTTTAATTTCTGCATTTCTTTCAGGTGTGTCGTAGTAACATGGCAGCTTATGTTTTTTCTTTTTTTTAAAATGATTTATTATATATGTATTTTTTGTTGTTGAAAATATACATAGCTGAATATATACGAACTCAATTTCTATATGTACAATTCATTGACATTCTTCAAGAGGTACAACCATTCTTACACTCATTTTGCAAATTTTTTCTTCCCCATTAATATAAACTCACTGCCCCCAAAGCTTCCTAACTAACCTTTTGAATTGCTGTTGTCAATTGATTAGGATTAAGAGTTGCAGTGCTTATTAATGAAATTGATGTCAATAAGTTGTACACCTGTAAAAAGTTGAACTGGCAAATGTATGGTATGTATTTAAAACAATAACAACAACAAAAAATAGCTGCTGAGGCTGCTATGTACAACCAACTGCCCATGGGATTTGGTTTCTTAGTTTGGAGGTGATGGTTTCATGGGACATTCTGGTTAATTGGACTAACGACATGTTTCGTGTTTCTATTTTACCTAGTTCATTGTATAGTGCCTGGGATCTTAAACGCTTGAAAGCAGTGATTCAAGGTACAACAAGTGGTCTCTACTTCCCTGGAGCAACACAGGAAGAAGGAAAGTCAAGAATAGGAGGAGGAAATGGAATGCGCAGCTAGTTGCCTCCACAAACAAATGTCTCCCTTGCCATGAGGCTAGAAGAACTGGATGGTGCCAGGCTATCATTGCAGAATATATTGATCACAGATTCTACATGAATCCTGTTCAAAAGGGAAAAAACACAGAACAAAATTTCAAAGTCTCATGGAATCCAAACTTTCTGGAGCCATAGAAGCTGGATGAACACCCGAAACTATTGCCTGAGATAATCTTTAAAACTTAAGCCAAAAATATCCCCTGAAGTCTTCTTTAAATCAAACAATAATTTAGATTAATTAGTAAAGAATATCTGCCTTGAGTATTGTGCTCTTTTAAACAACTGTCTATACCGGATCAAATTAATTTCTTCATTTATAATGTCTTGACATCTAAAAATCTAGGTCCTCCTATAATGTCCTTATTCTTTAATATTTGATTTGCTATGATTGCCCTTTGTATACTCACTTTATCAATTTCCTCAAAGCAATCTGCTGAAATTTGACTGGGGTTGCATTGAATATATAAATCAAGTAAAATGAAGTGACATATTAACAATCTGGAGTCTTCCAGTTCATAATTATATTTCTCCATTTACAGGTAGTCCCCGACTTAAGACATATTCAAATTATGAAAAACAGCACTTATGACTTTTTTTTCCCACATTTTATCATTAGTGGGGCCCTGGTGGTGCAGTGGTTAAGAGCTACAGCTACTTACCAAAAGGTTAGCAGCTTGAATCCACCAGCTGCTCCTTTGAAACCCTGTGGGGAAGTTCAACCCTATCCTATAGGGTCTCTGAGTCAGAATCGACTCAACAGCGAATTTTTACATACAATGTCGCAGCATGTAATTTGCTGATGTTATCTCTAAACTCCTTATATTGTCCACAAGTTTAGGTGTGTCATATTTTCATTTGTATTCACTTCAAAAAATGCTTTTTTCTGTAGTTTCTTCATCTATCCATGAGCTCTTTAGAAGAGTGTTACTTAATAACAAGGGATTGGAGTTTCTACTTATTTTTAATTGAATTTTGCTTTACTGAAGTCAAAGTACATATTCTGTATGATTTTAATACTTAAAATATGAAACTAGCTTTATGATAGAGAATATGATCAGTTTTTATAAATGTTCCATGTGCACCTGAAAATAACATTTACTCTACAGGTATATACAGTATTCCATATATATTAATTAAATTGCTTAATCATATTCAGATCTTCTATATCATTATTTATTTGTCATAGTTACTTAGAGAGGTGTGTTAAAATCTCCAACTGTGGGTATAGATATTTCTATTTCTTCTTTTATTTCTATTAGTTTTGGCTTCATAAATTTCATAGGTTCACACAAATTTATAACTTTCTCCTAAATTGGCTTTTATTCATTATGAAATCTATTTTCTTTGATACAACCAAAACCAAAGCTGTCTTCTTTTGCAGGCTTAAACATCAGATCTTTATGTGCCCTTATAGGTGTCTCTTGTAAACATAATACAAGTAGAGTTTAATTTTGTCTGACAATCTTTACTTTTAATTGGAGAATTTAGTCCATTTATGTTTAGTGCAATCATTCATGTATTTTGCTTAAATGTATGGTCTTTCTATTTATTTTCTATTCCTCGTGTCTTTTCTTTTTTCTCTTCTTTCTTGCTTTCTTGAGAATAATCAAATAATTTCATCATTACATTTTTCTCTTATTAACTTCTTAAATATACTTTTTGATTATTCTTTTAGTGATTATCTTAGAGATTACAAATAACCTTGACTAATTAGATTCTTCTTTAAATTGATAGTTTTAACACTTTCTGAATAATACAAATACTTTAAACACTTTACTTTTATTTACCTTCCTCCTACATTTTGTGCTATTGTTATCATGCATTTTAATTCTCTATATAGTTAAATTTACATTATTATAAAAATCAATATTGATTTATATTTAGTCATAATATTTATTCTTTCTGTGTTCTTCATTTCTTCCTGCATTTCTCTGCTTCCATTTTGATCCCTGTCCTTCTGCCTAAAGAACTTTTTTCACCAACGCCTTCAGTAAAACTCAGATTTCTTCCTTCAGTAGCATGGGTTCTTAATCATATGCTACCTCCTGAAATGGGCTAACATTAAACATAGGTGATCATAAGTTTGATACCATTCTACAATTTTGTCATAGTTAGAAATAAGGAAACTAGTTGGTTGGTCCTACTATAGCTTGACAAAGTGATGAAAGAAAGAGGATCTCAGGGCTTCAGAGTCAAAACTCAAGCACTGTATAAATGACCTCAAAGTTTCCACTTGTGCCTTAAAAGAAAGCCTTATTTCTTGTAGTAACAGAGCTGATATTGCTGAACAGCAAGCCCAGAATCTTATCGTAAGAGTGGCTGAATTATAACACTACTGAATTCCCAACCTCAAGTGGTGTCTGGAGTTAAAGTGAGGGCATTCATTGGGAAGAAATGGGATCCTGTAACTCAGTATGGGGACACATTGGCATATAATTAGGCAGCTGGGGACACTGAGTCCCTAAATTCTGTTGAATGACTCCTGCCAACAGAACCATCCCTCTCACCTCCATCTGAAGAGATTACTCCATCTTTGTCTGCTAAGCCATAAAAAAAAAGCCATGCTCCCCAATAAATCCATTAGCCCCTCCACCCCCATCTGATGAGATTAGCCCAGTTGTGTCCAAATAGCCCTTACAAGACAATGCTAAATGTATTCAAAACACATCCCCATCACCCATTTTAGCTTCTAGGCTTCTAGACTTATCCTAGCAAGCACCAAAAGGTGAAGTGGAAAGTTTGATCCAGCAAGAGGTACAATACTCTCCAAAAGAACTGCTTGATTTTCTAATATGTACAAACAGAAACCTGGGGAATACGTGTGGAATGGCTATTAAGGGTGTGGGATAATAGTGCAAGGAACATAAAGATAGCAAAAGAAGATTTTAACAATCAAGTGGATAGGATGACGTGTTCTGTGGAAACCAGTCATCCTCTTTCCCCAGGCACTCTGTCATTGCCCAATGGGCTCATGAACAAAGTGACCATGGTGGCAAGGATGGAGGTTATGCATGGACTCATCAACATGGGCTTCTACTCACCAAGGCCAACTTGGCTACAGCCACTGTTGTGTGCCCAATTTGCCAGCAGCACAGACCAACACTGAGTACCCAATATGGCACCATAACTGGAGGTGATCAGCCAGCAACCTGATGGCAGGTTGATTACATTGGACCACTTCCCTTACGGGAAGAGCAGCCTTTTGTTCTTACTGGGATAGGAACTTACTCTGGTTATGGATTTGCTTCTGCCAAAACTACCATCCATGGGCTTACAGAATGCCTTATCCACCATCATGGTATCCGACACAGCATCACCTTGGATCAAAGGACTCACTCAGCAAATGAAGTGTGAGAACGGGCCCAAGCTCATGGAATTCACTGGTTTTACCACGTTCCCCATCATCTGAAGCAGCTGGTTTGATAGAACAATGGAACAGCCTTTTAAAGATACAATTATGGTGGCAGTTAGGTGACAATACCTTACAGGTTCAGAGTAATGTTCTCCAGGGGGCTGTATATACTCTAAATCAGCATCCAATATATGATGTTGTTTCTCCCATAGCCAGGATTCATGGGTCCAGGAACCACGGAGTGGAAATGGGAGTGGCACTGCTCACTATTACTCCTAGCAACTCACAAAATTTTTGCTTTCTGTCCCAGCAGCCCTAAACTCTGCAGGTCTAGAGGTCTTGGTTCCAAAGGTAGGAATGCTCCCACCTAGGGATGCATCATTTAATTCATTTGAATTGGAAGTTAAGAATTCCATCTGGCCACTTTGGGCTCCTTATGCCTCTGGATCCACAGGCAAAGAAGAGAGTTACCATATTGGCTGGTGTGAATGATCCTAATTACCAAGAATAAATCAGAATAATATTACATAATGGAGATAAAGAAGAGTATGTCTGCAGGAGATCCCTTAGGGTGTCTCTTAGTACTACTATGCCCTGTGGTTAAAGTCAAAGGAAAGCTACAGCAACCCAATTCTGACAGGACTACTATTGGCCCAATCCCTTTAGGAATGAAAGTCTGAGTCACTCCACCCAGCAAAGAACCACGACCAGCTGAAGTGCTTGCTGAGGACAAAGGGAAATCAGAATGCGTGGTGGAAGAAGGTAGTTCTAAATACCAGTTACAACCACATGACCAGTTGCAGAAACAAGAACTGTAATTGTTATGAGTGTTTCTTCCTTGTATATGTGCATCAAATATTTCTGCTTTCTTATATAAGATGTAAACCGGGCTAGTGTGTTTTCGGTTGTATGTGTGTTAGTTGTATCAGATTAGGTGAAGTGTGACTTTAAAATTGTCTTTATTTAGAGATTATGTATGATTTAATTAGATGTGTACAGGTGTTAAATTGACAAGCAGTGGACTATGATTGCTAAGGTTGTGTGTCAACTTGGCTGGGCCGTGACTCTCAGCGGTTTGGCAGCTATGATATAGTCTGTCAGTCATATAATGATGTAATCATTTCCATGATGAGATCTGATATGATACGATCACTTCCTTGAGGGGATCTGCTATGAGTAGCCAATCAGTTGAAAAGGAGTTTCCTCGGTAGTATGGCCTGTATCCAATACAGGTGGACTTTCTGGCAAGGCTCACGGGCTTTTGTTTGCTCTGGATTCTGACTTCTGGTTCTTGGGACTTGAGCTAGCAGCTTACCTGCCAATCTTGGGATTCATCAGCCTCCACAATCTGGATCTTCTATTCAAAAGGCCCTGCAGCTATGTGAGTTGGGAGAAGCCTCCAGCCTGACCCATGGACTTGAGACGTTCCAGCTTCTACAACTGTATGAGCCATTTGATATAAATCTCTCTCTCTTTTTCTCTCTCCATTGTATATATATATATATATATATATGCTTCACTCATTTTGCTTCTCTAGAGAACTCACCCTAAGAGAGTCACTAAGGTATGCCTAGCCCAAGTCATGATATTTTCAATTGCCTTTGTCATGGATTGAATTGTGTCCCCCCAAAATATGTGTATCAATTTGGCTAGGCCATGATTCCCAGTATTGTGTGATTGTGCACCATTTTGTGATCTGATGTGATTTTCCTATGTGTTGTAAATCCTACCTCTATGATGTTAATAAGGTGGGATAGAGAGCAGTTATGTTAATGAAGCAGGACTCAATCTACAACATTGGATTGTGTCTTGAACCAATGTCTTTTGAGATATAAAAGAGGGAAATGAACAGACAGACACCTTCATACCACCAAGAAAGCAGTGCCAGGAGCAGAGTGTGTCCTTTGGACTCAGGGTTCCTGCTCAGAGAAGCTCCTAGTCCAGGAGAAAGTCGATGAGAAGGACTTTCCTCCAGAGCTGACAGAGAGAGAAAGGCTTCCTGTGGAGCTGAAGATCTGAATTTGGACTTCTAGCCTATTAGACTGTGGGAAAATAAATTTTTCTTTGTTAAAGCCACCCACTTGTGGTATTTCTGTTATTGCAGCACTAAGTAACTAAGCCTCCTATGCATGTGGAAACTGAACAATGAATAAGGAGACCAAGGAAGAATTGATGGCTTTGAATTATGGTGATGGCAAAGAATATTGAATATGTAACGGGCTTCCAGAAGAACAAAAAAGTCTGTCTTGGAATAAGTGCAGCCAGATCAGCACCTAACAACAACAAAGAACTTTATTTAGAAATATTTTTTGCAGGCCTTATGATGGAAGTTTACGCCAGCATTTATTTCACTGTAAATGTCTTAATTTTTACCTTAATTTTAAAATTATTATTTCCTGTACAGAATTCAAGGTTTTCAGTTATTTTCTTTCAGCACATCAAGGATGCCTTCCTATTGTTTTGTTTTGCTTTGTTTTTTACTTTCATCTTGGTTACTTTTTTGTAGGTAATGTATCTTTACCCAGAGATGTTTCAAAAATTATTTTTTTGTCTTTGATTTTCAGTAATTTTACTACAATAAGCCTGAATATAGTTTACTGTTGTTGTTGGTGGTGGTGATGTTTTGCTTTTATTTTCCTAAGGTTTTGATTTTTGTATTTATCCTTAATGGTTTAATAAAGTTTCTTGAACCTATGGCTCAGCATCTTTTGTTTTTTGGTTTTGTTTTGTTGTTGGAACATTTGTGGCTAGAATCTCTTCGAATATTGCTCCTGCAGTATTTTCTCTCTTATCTATGTTCTGAAATTCCAACTACATGTTGATATATTAAAAAATTTTTTTTATATTGTTATGTACCTATATATTTTATTTATTTTTTATATTTTCCAACTTTTTGTCTCAATGTGCTTCTATCCGTGTAATTTTTAATTTCCTATATTCCAATACAATAATTCACTTTTCTATCATTTTCTAACATATTGTTGAACCAGTGCACTCAATTCCTAAATTCAGTGATTTTATTTTTTAATATTAAAGAATAAATACTAATTTCTACTTCTTTGATAAAAATTTGTCAGTACATGTATTTCCTTAAGTATATTATAGTTATTTTAAAGATCATGCTTCATAGTTTTAAAATCTTAGAAATACATGATTTTTTTAGTTGTCCATTTTTCTGATATGGATGGATATTTTTTATTACATCCCAGACACTGTGAATGAAAAATTATAGAGGATTTGGACCATTTTATGTTTCTCCAGAGAGAATTTAATTCCCTTCTAGGAGACAGATATAATTCTGGGAGATCACCTTGATCTAGTTCAGGAGAACGTTTCTTTTCAGATTTCCATTACACTTGAGGCATAACTCTTCAAAGGTCCAAAATTAATGTCTGAGGTGTTCATCAGTGTCTTTCTTTTGTGATGAGCCCTGAACTTCGTTTTTGTTTCTCTAGTACCTTGAAACTGTCAAAATCTCTCATTAGCTTTTCAGAGTGTGTAGCAGTGATTTCCGCTGGGTTTCCTGGAGTATTTCCTCATACATATAGGTCCTAAGTTGTCAAACGCTTCCAGCTGAAATTACTGGGAAAATATTTATATCATGATTTGGAAGCTGCCTTCTCTTGGGTATCTTGATCTTCTAGTACAGAAGTTTTGGTAGTTCTAAACTTCAATCTTTGTCCTCCCATACCAGTGAAACTGCCATGAATTCTAAGCCATTGCTTTGTCTTCAGCTTCCATGCTCTGCATCTTGAGTCAGCATGTGGCCACAAAGGGGAAAGTACCACAGAAGCTTTGGATAATCTCAATGAATTTCCTTTCCTTCCTAGATTTTAGCTTTTCTAAGTCCTGGCTGCATTGATTGCCATATGATGCTTTCAAGTGTGTTTTCGTTGTGTTTTCTTTGTTGTTGTTTTTGTGTGTGTGTGTGTGCTTAATCCAGATCTTTGAATTTTTTTTACCTGGGAAGTTTGTATAAAAAAAAAAAAGGAAGTTTGTATAATACCAGGAAATCCAGCATAAGTCCACTCGTGGTCATCTTTTCATTTTAAAAATAAGTATGGAGGAAAATGACCAAAGTCTCATTGTTAATTACTGAGGGAAAAGTCAAGAGTAGTCATCATATTTCCTATATTCCAGCATTTAATGGCTTGCTTTCAACTATACTGCATACCTCAAACTCTAAAACTATGCTCATATTTACAGCTGAAAATTTTGTTCTCTTGCTACATCAGAAAATTACCTTAAAGAGAAATCAAACTTCTTATTACTTACTACTACTTCTTGGCTACTTACAGAGTAACGCCTTTGATATAAGAAGAAAACATTTGTCAGATATTTACATAAAACAAATAAATGAAATAGCCACTGGGTGATTTATCAACACAACTTTAAAAAACTCATAAAATGAAACATTGTGAAGAGTTCTCATATTATATGAAATGTATGACATAATGCGACATAATATTATGTTTTTTGAGAAATATTTTAATAGTAGGATTTTATTAGAAATTTGATAGTTTTGGTAATTGGGTAATTTTTAACATACAATTAGGAACTCAGTAATTACATTAACTGAAAGGTTTACTTTTCACTCTATTTCATTTGAATATTTTAGGTATAAGTACACATCACATGGGTGCATAGAATTCATTGAACCATTGGGTCTTTACTTAACTGGTTTAATACAAATTCTCTCCAGTCTCAGGGCTTTCTTAGTGTCCCATTTCTTAGCTTATTTTCCAAACAAAAAGTACACACACACATACTTCAGCAACTTGCTACTTAAGTAATGTATCGTCTTTACCCCAAGGAAGTGGTTTTCCTTAAATCTGTACCTGAATCCTCTCTCTGCCCCTTTCTCGATGTATGAACAATGTGAGTAAATTACATTGCATCTCTGAGCCTCGGTTTCCACATTTGTAAAATGGAAATAATAACACCTAATACACAATGTGGTAGTGAGAAGTGGAGATGTACACAGAAGAACTAGTATAGAACAAGGCGTGTCATGAACACCATGAATGGTAATTATTTTATTATGGTTTTGTAATATAAATCTTTAGACAGATTAACAATAGCCATGGTTCTACCAAGTGAAATTGTAGAGACTAATGACTTAACTCATTCTAGCTGTTGATTCTAGCCAAAGCACCTAAGTTCCCATAATGTATTGTGTTCTTTAACTCCAAAATGTGGGCAATATCCAGTAGGGATCATCTGTTTGTTACACTCCTCAAAAAATGTTTAAAACCAAGACTGCAAGAAATGCTAAAGGAGATTGTTTGGCCGGATGACCAATAATATCAGGTACCAGCACAATACAAGGTCACAAAACAGAACGTCCTGAAATCAACGCAACTCAAACAGGGAAAGCACAAAAACAAACAAATTAAGACTAATTCTAAAAAATAAATAAATAAACAAAATAATACACACAACAGGAAATCATGGAAATCAATAGATAAACGATCAAAATAATCAAAAAGAGGGACTAAATATAGGAGGCATTGAACTGCCAGATGGAGAGTGATACAAGGCGAAATAGAAGGATACAAGTTAGGGTTTTACTTAGAAAAATAGGGGTAAATAAAAAGGTAACCACAAAAAGGAATATCAATCCCATAACTCAAGAAAAAAGCCAAGAAAAACGTAACGACTCAATAAACACAAAGTTAAACATTATGAAAATGAGGATCTCACAAGCTACTAAGAAAAACGTCTCAGCACAAAAAAGCATGTGGAAAAATGAAATGGCCAACAACACACATGAAAAGGCATCAAAATGACAGCACTAAAAACTTACTTATCTATAATTTCGCTGAATGTAAATGGACTAAATGCACCAATAAAGAGACAGAGAGTCACGGACTGGATAAAAAAACACGATCCATCTATATGCTGCCTACAAGAGACACACCTTAGACTTAGAGACACAAACAAACTAAAACTCAAAGGATGGAAAAAAATATATCAAGCAAACAATAAGCAAAAAAGAAGAGGAGTAGCAATATTAATTTCTGACAAAATAGACTTTAGACTTAAATCCACCACAAAGGATAAAGAAGGACACTATATAATGATAAAAGGGACAATTGATCAGGAAGACATAACCATATTAAATATTTACGCACCTAATGACAGGGCTGCAAGATACATAAATCAAATTTTAACAGAATTGAAAAGTGAGATAGACACCTCCACATATATAGTAGGAGACTTCAACACACCACTTTCGGAGAAGGACAGGACATCCAGTAAGAAGCTCAATAGAGACACGGAAGACCTACTTACAACAATCAACCAACTTGACCTCATTGACTTATACAGAACTCTCCACCCAACTGCTGCAAAATATACTTTTTTTTCTAGCGCACATGGAACATTCTCTAGAATAGACCACATATTAGGGCATAAAACAAATCTTTCCAGAATCCAAAACATCGAAATATTACAAAGCATCTTCTCAGACCACAAGGCAATGAAGCTAGAAATCAATAACAGAAAAACTAGGGAAAAGAAATCAAATACTTGGAAAATGAACAATACCCTCCTGAAAAAAGACTGGGTTATAGAAGACATCAAGGAGGGAATAAGGAAATTCTTAGAAAGCAACGAGAATGAAAATACTTCCTATCAAAACCTCTGGGACACAGCAAAAGCAGTGCTCAGAGGCCAATTTATATCGATAAATGCACACATACAAAAAGAAGAAAGAGACAAAATCAGAGAACTGTCCCGACAACTTGAGCAAATAGAAAGTGAGCAACAAAAGAATCCATCAGGCACCCGAAGAAAACAAATAATAAAAATTAGAGCTGAACTAAATGAATTAGAGAACAGAAAAACAATTGAAAGAATTAACAAAGCCAAAAGCTGGTTCTTTGAAAAAATTAACAAAATTGATAAACCATTGACTAGACTGACTAAAGAAAAACAGGAAAGGAAACAAATAACCCGAATAAGAAACGAGAAGGACCACATCACAACAGAACCAAATGAAATCAAAAGAATCATATCATATTACTACATAAAACTGTACTCTAACAAATTTGAAAACCTAGAAGAAATGGATAAATTCTTGGAACAATACTACTTACCTAAACTAACACATTCAGAAGTAGAACAACTAAATAGACCCATAACAAAAAAAGAGATTGAAACGGTAATCAAAAAACTCCCAACAAAAAAAAGTCCTGGCCCAGATGGCTTCACTGCAGAGTTCTACCAAACCTTCAGGGAAGACTTAACACCATTACTATTGAAGGTATTTCAAAGTATAGAAAAAGACGGAATACTACCCAACTCATTCTATGAAGCTACCATCTCCCTGATACCAAAACCAGGTAAAGACGTTACAAAAAAAGAAAATTTTAGACCTATATCCCTCATGAACATAGATGCAAAAATCCTTAATAAAATTCTAGCCAATAGAATCCAACAACACATCAAAAAAATAATTCACCCTGATCAAGTGGGATTTATACCAGGTATGCAAGGCTGGTTTAATATCAGAAAAACCATTAATGTAATCCATCACATAAATAAAACAAAAGACAAAAACCACATGATCTTATCAATTGATGCAGAAAAGGCATTTGACAAAGTCCAGCACCCATTTATGATAAAAACTCTCACCAAAATAGGAATTGAAGGAAAATTCCTCAACATAATAAAGGGCATATATGCAAAGCCGACGGCCAATATCACTCTAAATGGAGAGAACCTGAAAGCATTTCCCTTGAGAACGGGAACCAGATAAGGATGCCCTTTATCACCACTCTTATTCAACATCGTACTTGAAGTCCTAGCCAGAGCAATTAGGCTAGACAAAGAAATAAAGGGTATCCAGATTGGTAAGGAGGAAGTAAAGCTATCACTATTTGCAGATGACATGATCGTATACATGGAAAACCCTAAGAAATCCTCCAGAAAACTACTGAAACTAATAGAAGAGTTTGGAAGAGTCTCAGGATATAAAATAAACATACAAAAATCACTTGGATTCCTCTACATCAACAAAAAGAACACCGAAGAGGAAATAACCAAATCAATACCATTCACAGTAGCCCCCAAGAAGATAAAATACTTAGGAATAAATCTTACCAAGGATGTAAAAGACCTATACAAAGAAAACTATAAAACTCTGCTACAAGAAATTCAAAAGGACACACTTAAATGGAAAAACATACCTTGCTCATGGATAGGAAGACTTAACATAGTAAAAATGTCTATTCTACCAAAAGCCATTTATACATACAACGCACTTCCAATCCAAATACCAATGTCATACTTTAAGGGAATAGAGAAACAAATCACTAATTTCATATGGAAAGGAAAGAACCCCCGGATAAGCAAAACATTACTGAAAAAGAAGAAGAAAGTGGGAGGCCTCACCCTACCTGATTTCAGAACCTATTATATAGCTACAGTAGTCAAAACAGCCTGGTACTGGTACAACAACAGGCACATAGACCAATGGAACAGAATTGAGAATCCAGATATAAATCCATCCATTTACGAGCAGCTGATATTTGACAAAGGACCAGTGTCAGTCAATTGGGGAAATAATAGTCTTTTTAACAAATGGTGCTGGCATACCTGGATATCCATTTGCAAAAGAATGAAACAGGACCCATACCTCACACCATGCACAAAAACTAACTCCAAGTGGATCAAAGACCTAAACATAAAGACTAAAATGATAAAAATCATGGAAGAAAAAATAGGATCTACCCTAGGAGCCCTAATACAGGGCATAAACAGAATACAAAACATTGCCAAAAATGATGAAGAGAAACCAGATAACTGGGAGCTCCTAAAAATCAAACACCTATGCTCATCGAAAGACTTCACCAAAAGAGTAAAAAGACCACCTACAGACTGGGAAAGAATATTCAGCTATGACATCTCAGACCAGCGCCTGATCTCTAAAATCTACATGATTCTGTCAAAACTCAACCACAAAAAGACAAACAACCCAATCAAGAAGTGGGCAAAGGATATGAACACACATTTCACTAAGGAAGATATTCAGGCAGCCAACAGATACATGAGAAAATGCTCTCGATCATTAGTCATTAGAGAAATGCAAATTAAAACTACGATGAGATTCCATCTGACACCAACTAGACTGGCATTAATCCAAAAAACACAAAATAATAAATGTTGGAGAGGCTGCGGAGAGACAGGAACTCTCATACACTGCTGGTGGGGTTGTAAAATGGTACAACCACTTTGGAAATCCATCTGGCGTTATCTTAAACAGTTAGAAATAGAACTACCATACAAACCAGAAATCCCACTCCTCGGAATATACCCTAAAAATACAAGACCCTTCACACAAACAGATATATGCACACCCATGTTTATTGCAGCTCTGTTTACAATAGCAAAAAGCTGGAAGCAACCAAGATGTCCATCAACGGACGAATGGGTAAATAAATTGTGGTATATTCACACAATGGAATACTACGCATCGATAAAGAACAGTGACGAATCTCTGAAACACTTCATAACATGGAGGAATCTGGAAGGCATTATGCTGAGCGAAATGAGTCAGTTGCAAAAGGACAAATATTGTATAAGACCACTATTATAAGATCTTGAGAAATAGAAAAAACGGAAAAGAACACATACTTTTGTGGTTACAAAGGGGGGAGGGAGGGAGGGAGGGAGGGAGAGGGCTTTTTATTGATCAATCTGTAGATGGGAACTGCTTTGGGTGAAGGGAAAGACAACACTCAAAACATGGAAGGTCAGCCTAATTGGACAGGATTAAAAGTAAAGAGGTTTCCGGGATAAAATGAAAGCTTCAAAGGATAGCGAAGCAGGGGCTGGGGTCTGGGGAACTTGGTTTGAGAGGACTTCTAAATCAATGGGCAAAACAAGTCTATTATGAAAACACTCTGCATCCCACTTTGAATTGTGGCACCTGGGGTCCTAAATGCCAACAAGCGGCCATCTAAAATACATTAATTGGTCTCAACCCACCGGGAGCAAAGGCAAAGGAAGAACACCAAGGTCACACGACAACTAAGAACCCAAGAGACAGAAAGGGCCACTTGAACCAGAGACCTACAATATCCTGAGACCAGAAGAACTAGTTGGTGCCCGGCCACAATCGATGTCTGCCCTGTCAGGGAACACAACAGACAACTCCTGAGGGAGCAGGAGACCAATGGGATGCAGACCCCAAATTCTCATTAAAAGACCACACCTAATGGTATGATTGCGACTAGAGGAATCCCAGAGACAATGCTCCCCAGAACTTCTGATGGCACAGGACAGGAACCATCCCCGAAGACAAATCATCAGGCATGAAAAGGACTGGTCAGTGGGGGGGAGAGAGATACTGATGAAGAGTGAGCTAATTAAATCAGGTGGACACAGGAGAGTGTGTTGGCAACTCTTGACTGGAGGGGTGATGGGAAGATAGAGAGAGAGGGAAGAAGGTAAAATTGGCACGAAACGAGAGACTGTAAGGGCTGACTCAATAGGGGGAGAGCAAGTGGGAGAAGGGAGTAAGATGTATGTAAACCTACATGTGACAGACTGATTGGAATGGTAAATGTTCACTTGAAGCTTAATAAAAATTAAAAAAAAAAAATACCGTATGATCTATCAATCCAACTCTTAGGAATATATCCTAGAGAAATAAGAGTTGTCACACAAATAGACATATGCACACTCATGTTTATTGCAGCATTGTTCACAATGGTAAAATATAGAAACAGCCTAGATGCCCATCAACAGATGAATGGACAAACTGTGGTACATATACACAATGCAGTGTTACACAATGACAAAGAACAATGATGAATCTGTGAAGCATCTCGTAACATGGATGACTTGGATGAATCTGGAGGGCTTATGTCGAGTGAAATGAGTCAATCACAAAAGGACAAATATTGTATGAGACCACTACTATAAAAACTCATGAACAGGTTTACATACAAAAAGAAACAATCTTTGAAGGTTACAGGAGAGGGAAGGGTTGGAGATGGGATAATGGTAACTTGTGTGACGGGTAAGACAGTATAGAATACTGGGTAAGACAGTATAGAATACTGGGGAAGCCAGCACAGCCCATACAAGGAAAGCTTATGGTAGTTTCATAGACACATCCAAACTCCCTGAACGTCCAAATCGCTGGGCCGAAGGCTGTGGGGACAGTGGTCTTGGGGAACATCTAGCTCAATTGGTATAACAGAGTTTATAAAGAAAATGTTCTACGTTCTACTTTGCTGAGTAGCATCTGGGGTCTTAAAAGCCTGTGAGCGGCCACCTAGGACACTCCACTGATCTCACCCGTTTGGGAACAAGGAATAATGAAGAAAACTAAAGACACAAGGGAAAGATTAGTCCCAAGGACTAAGGGACCACATCGAACATGGCCTCCACCAGATTGAGTCCAGTACAACTAGACGGTGCCTGGCTACCACCACTGACTGCTCGGCCCGGGATCACAATACAGGGTCTCTAACAGAGCTGGACAAAAATGTAGAACAAAATTCTAATTCAAAAAGCAAGACCAGACTTGCTGGCCTGATAGAGGCTGGAGAAACTCTGAGAGTAGGGCCCCCGGACACCCTTTCAGCTCATTAATGAGGTCACTCCCGAGGTTCACCCTTCAGGAATGAAGTCCTATGGAACAAAACAAGACTAAAAAGGCACCCCAGTCCTGGGGCAGGGACTGGAAGGCAGGAGGGAATGGGAAAGCTGGTAATAGGGAATTCAGTGTTTAGAAGAAAGAGTATTGACATGTCGTGGTATTAACCAATGTCATACAACATTGTGTGTACTAACCTTTTGATGAGAAACTAGTTTGTTTTGTAAACCTTCATTTAAAGTACAATAAAAAAAATAATTAAAAAAAAAATGTTTAAACTGACAACTATCTGTAGTGAGGAAATTTGATAATATTTAATAATAGTAACAATTTGATAAATTGATAAGACATTTGATTAACTATCATTTATCTACCTATCCCAGCAGACACTAGCAGAAGGCTTCAATGATAGTGCTCCACAAGTATCAGACCCCTAGAGATACTTATTAAAATACAAATCCCTGGACCCCCTCCTGGGACATGCTACCTCAGAATCTGTGGACTGAGGCTAGGAATTTGTGTGTCAACAATCACTCCAGAGCACTTTTTGCACGTTATGTTTGAGAACCATTGCTTTAGTGTTAAAGAAGGAATAAATCCTGCAGCCCTGACTTTCTTATGTTCTTACATCATCCCAAACAGAAATACCGTGATAAAAAATGTGCATTCAGGCACCAGTTATTTGGAAAGAAACCAGATATGAAAAATACAAGGGTAAAGCCATGATCTCAGCCCCAAAGTTAGAAAGACAAGCCAACAAGATTATTAACTCTATTAGGAGAAAATTATGAGAAGACAAATACAACCACATGGTTCTCGCAAGACTGAATATTCTTAACTTTCAGAGCTTTCACTTTATGAATTAATCTAAATTCCACATAGAATGACTTTAAATACTGAGCACTATCAATAATTTTAATAGTTATAGGTAAGCCTCCTGCTATCATCCCTTATAGCATTCTACTCTCTTTCTCTACAGCACTCACCATAATTTTTGATTATATATTTATTACAGTTGGGTCTTGTTTACTGATTGCCTCACACGGTCAGACTAAACTACATCATAGCAGGTCCTGTGTGTTTAGGTCTGGGTACAGAGCCAGTAAATCGCTAGGAGCACAACAGAAAATAAGTGTCTTTTAAATGAATGTTTTAAACACTGAAAAACGTTATCAGTGCTTACCCATAAAGTTATAATTTTTTTCTCAAAATACATTATCATAAAAGTTTTTATACTATCATAAATAAGGAGACTCGACAGCATGCCTAGGAGAGCATGGGCTTTGGGGTCAAGAAGTCACGAGTTTTAATTCCATTTCTATGGGTTTCTTGCTATAAGGGAAGTTATTTAACAGCTCTCTCTCAGTTTCTTCATTTCGTGAAGATTTTCTAAGCAAATAGGATGTAAGTGACACTGTATTAATAGGAATATCCCCCAAATCCAGAGGACAGTGAAAATATAGGCAGTGTAAAAAAAAAAAAAAAAGGAAAATTTTGCTGGTTGCAACCTCAAGTAAGGCTTCATTCTTATACAATTTGTTCTTTATGCACAAAATTATTTTTCATGGTAAGTTACAATCCAACTAGCTCATAATTTTATAAATGCATAAATAAGTTGTAGGTACTCATAGAGTTTTTAAATTCTTGAGTTTCTTAAAGGAGCTCCCTGAATTTCTCTTATTCTGTTAAACCTTAAGTATCTGGAAATATAAAAAGGGGAGAAAGATTAAAACATGTTGATTCCAATTTTGTCATTATTTTTAGAAGCTTGAGAGTTTATTCTCCTTTTGTAGCAAAACATACAGCACTGAAGGAATAAATATAACTAACCCCCCCAAAAACTATAACTAAGACGGAATTCAAAAAATTTAAAAATATAACTAAGACAGAATTAGTGCACATGATGCACTAATCATTTACAAAAAAAAATTGCTGTCGAGTCAATTCCAACTCATAGTGACATTATAGTACAGGGTAGAACTGCCCTATAGGGTTTCCAAGGCTGTAAATCTTCACGGAAGCCAATTGCCACATCATTCTCCCACAGAGTGGCTGGTGGGTTCAATCTCTTGACCTTTCAGCTAGCAGCTGAGCTCTTAACCACTGTGCCACCAGGGCTACTTTCACTAATCGTTGTTGTTGCTAGGTGCCATAGAGTCAGTTTCAACTCGTAGTGACCTATAGGACAAAGTAGAATTGCCCCATAGGGTTTCCAAGGAATAGCTGGTGGATTTGAACTGCCAACCTGGTTAGCATCTGAGCTTTTAACCACTATGCCAACAGGGCTCCATTAATTAGATACATTGTTCACAGCAGATGATGTATTCCTGGTGCCATATGCTAGTGCAAAGGTGCTGAACAAGCATAGCTAGTTATAGAGCACTTCCAAGTATTAAAGACAGTTTCATTGTATGATACCAAAACAAATTCTATGTATGTAACATGCCAGTTGAATACATTTAGTTTGAAAGTTAATATTGACATATACGATGTTGCCTATCAACTCAACATAATAGCATTTCTTGAATTTAGCCCAAATTCTTAATTTTTTGTCATAGCCCGGGAATATGATGGTGTTCTAAGGAAGTATTAAAGCAAATCAACAAAACAATTATTTTGAGAGCTATTTTTCTCTACAACCAACACTTTTCCATCAACTAATTCATTACTTTATTCGGCATATAAATTATTGTGTGCGAACTATACCCTACATAACATGTTAAGTAATGGCAGTGCAAAAATGAGCAAGGTATGATCCCTGCTACCAAGCATGTATAGTTCAGTAGCAGGGGGAGAGGGATTAACAGACAAATGATTACAGCACTAGAGTATATGAGATTACTGCCACAACAGAGAAACAAGCAAAATGTTACAAGCATATGGAGGACTTGGGCATGGGCTGCCTAGACCCCCTAATAGAAGAGCCAAAGCACTCCACTCCATGCGCATTTGGTGGAGACAGCAGTCCTCTGCCTCTTCCTGTACCCAGTAAGGTGTCTGCAGTCCCTCCAACTGAGACACCATCTCCCTGGACATACTGTGTCTTTGGGGTAACATATGACACAAGAAAGACCAATGGGGGAACTTTATGAATACTGGCATGGTTGCAGAGTAAGAGAAAGCTGTGTTCTTTATCTGGGGCTTAAAGCACTAAGGAATACGAGCATCTAGGGCTACTAGTGTTCATCTTGCCCAAACTAGAAAAAGCCAGCTTGAGAATAAGGCCAAACAGAGACAAACAAAGGCAAAATATAGAAAAAAGAAAGAAAAAAAGAGAGATGGACCCTGCTACACTTGAGAGCAAATTGACTCCAATTTTTCAGATATACAAGTCAACAAATTTTGTCATTTTGCAAGCTAACTGGAACTGATTTCTATCAGTAATGCAGGGAGCATAGAAGAAATAGGAATTTGCTTAGAAATGTGAGGCCCAAGGGGAATCAAAACAAGAACATTATAGACCATTATGTGGTCAGTTTTTAAAAAAGTGTATAGATATACATATATCCTATTGCCTTTGAGTCGGTTCAGACTCAGAGCCACCCTATAGGGCAGAGTAGAATTGCCCCATAGGATTTCCAAGGAGTGACTGGTGGATTCGAATTGCCAATCTTTTGGTTAGCAGCTGAGCTCTCAGCCCCTGGGCCACCAGGACTCCATATATATATATATATATATTTGTTTTTAGGTGCCGTCAAGACAGTTCTGACTCATAGCGACCCTGTGCGCAACAGAACAAAACACTACCCAGTCCTGCGCCATCCTCACAATTGTTATTAAGCTTGAGCCCACTGTTGCAGCTGTTACTGAACACAATGCGTTTGCCACTTCTACTCTCTTTAAGAATAACTAAGAGTCAAGCGGATAAAAACAAGGCATAGTTTATTACTTACAGTGAGTAAGAAGACAGAGATATCACTCTCAAAACACTGACTCCCTGAACAAAGGGCTGGAGGAAGTTTTATGCTACTTGGGAAAGGGGAAGTCATACATATTCATTAAATTATCGGGAAATAACACGTATATTCAAAAGGGGTCGGGCTAAGATTTGGCACAGAAGTGGCCGATGGACTTCTCACTTCTGAAATGGGCTCAGTCGCTGCTCAATGACATATGTCCAGTGACTTTGATTCTTTGGCATGAGTCTTTTGGTTCCTAGGCGATACTCATTATGGGATGGAGTCATCTGGAAGCAAGCTGGTCTCTTACTGCACATGCCTAGGATTCTGGTTTTGGCTGGCTGACCTGAAAAACAGCTGCAAGTGGAAAGATTAGGAGGAAACAGATGACATGGCACTTAAACTTTAACTGCAAGATGTTCTTTTTTTAAGTGGGGTAAACAATGCTTTGTGGTTGACACTATTCTTCTAGAAAATTTAAACTGACACAGCTTATTGCTTAAGGCCTTTTCTGTTCCTAGCTGGTCTCACAGGCATTGTGTCAATCCATCTCGTTGAGGGTCTTCCTCTTTTTCCCTGACCCTCTACCAAGCGTGATGTCCTCCAGGGACTGATACCTATTGATAACATGTCCAAAGCATGTGAAATGTAGTCTCGCCATCCTTGTTTCTAAGGAGCATTCCAGCTGTATTTCTTCCAAGGCAGATTTATTTGTTCTTTTGGCAGTCCGTGGTATATTCAATATTCTTCACCAACACCACAATTCCAAGGCATCAATTCTCTTTTGGTCTTCCTTATTCACTGTCCAGCTTTCACTGCATATGATGCAATCGAAAATACCATAGCTTGGATCAGGCACAGCTTAGTCTTCAAGGTGACATCTTTGCTTTTCAACATTTTCAACGCTTTAAAGATGTCCTTTGCAGCAGATTTACCCAATGCAATGCGTTGTTTGATTTCTTGACTGCTGCCTCCATGAGAGTTGACTGTGAATTCAAGTAAAATGAAATCCTTGACAACTTCAATCTTTTCTCCATTTATCATGATGGGGCTTATTGGTCCAGTTGTGAGGATTTTTGTTTTCTTTATGTTGAGATGCAATCCATACTGAAGGCTGTGTCTTTGATCATCAGTAAGTGCTTCAAGTCCTCTTCACTTTCAGCAAGCAAGGTTGTGTAATCTGCATAATGTAGGTTGTTAATGAGTCTTCCTCCAATCCTGGTGCCCTGTTCTTCTTCATATAGCCCAGCTTCTTGGATTATTTGCTCAGCATACAGATTGAATAAGTATAGTAAAAGAATACAACCCTGATGCACACCTTTCCTAAGTATAAACCACAAAGTACCCCCTTCTTCTATTTGAGCAACTGCCTCTTGATCTATGTACAGATTCCTCACGAATACAATTAAGTGTTCTCAATGTTATCCATAATTTATGATCCACACAGTTGAATGGCTTTGCATAATCAATAAAATACAGGTAAACATCTTTCTAGTAATCTCTGCTTTCAACCAAGATCCATCTGACATCAGCAATGATATCCCTGGTTCCATTCCCTCTGCTGAATCTGGCTTGAATTGCTGGCAGATCCCTGTAGATGTACTGCTGCAGCTGCTTTTGAATGATCTTCAGCAAAATTTTACTTTTGTGTGATATAAATGGTATTGTTACATAATCTCTGCATTCGGTAGGATCACCTTTCTTTGGAATAAACATAAATATGGATCTCTTCCAGTCAGATAGCCAGATAGCCATGTTCCAAATTTCTTAGCATAGAGGAGTGGGCACCTCCAGTGCTGTATTTGTTCATGGAAATATCTCATTTGGCATTCCGACAATTCCTGGAGCCTTGTTTTTTGCCAATGCCTTCAGTGCAGCCTGGAACTCTTCCTTCAGTACCATCAGTTCCTGAACATATGCTACCTCTGAAATGGCTGAACATCGACCAATTCTTTTTAGTACTATTACTCTGTGTATTTCATCTTCTTATGATGCTTCCTTCATCATTTAATATTTTCCCCCATAGAATCCTTCACTATTGCAACTCAGGGCTTGAATTTTTTAAGTTCTTTCAGTTTGAGAAATGCTGAGTGTATTCTTCACTTTTGGTTTTCTTACTGCAGGTCTTCTTACATGACATCATAATACTTTACTTTTTGTCTTGAGCCACCCTTTGAAATCTTCTGTTCAGCTCTTTCACTTCATCATTTCAGTTACTCGATGTTCAAGACAAGTTTCAGAGTCTCTTTTGACATCCATTTTGGTCTTCTCTCTTTCCTGTCTTTTTAATGACCTCTCAATTTATTCATGTATGATGTCCTTGATGTCATTCAACAACTCATCTCATCTTTCGTCATTAATGTTCAATGCATCAAATCTATTCTTGAGATGGTCTCTAAATTCAGGTGGGATACACTCAGGGTTGTACTTTGGCTCTCATGGGCTTGTTCTAATTTTTTTCAGCTTCAACTTGAACTGCATATGAGCAATTGATGGTCTGTTGGCAGCAGTCCCTGTCCTTGTTCTGATGATATTTTATACCTCCATGCTACCCAACTAATTTTATCTTTTTAACCCTGCTAACAAACATCCTACTGCATCATGCTTCCTGACTTCCTGAGTGTGTGTGGAGGTTGGGGGGGGGGGTGGTTAGCACAGAATCTTATCTCTTTGACCTTGCTAACAAACATCAGGTCTCAGTGGCAGGAGGGGGGGAGCCTTGTACTGAGTCCTAAAGATGACAGCAGGGAGAGGAATGAAGAAAACTATGGCCACCTGATTTGTCCAAAGGACCACCTCCTCATACTCATATACTTTGAATTCAAAGGATCATCAACTTTGGATCACGCTGCTTTCTGTGGAAATTTGCCCTAAAATATATACAATATATAAAATTTATCTTCCTAAAAAAAAGTCCTTGAGTCAGCCCTCTAACTCATTGTGACCCCATGCACGATGGAATAAAACACCGCCAGGTCCTGCGCTGTCTCCGTGATCATTTATGAATCAGACTGTTGTGATCCACAGGGTTTTCACTGGCTGATTTTTGGGTGCTTAGCGTTTCTTCCTAGTGCACCTTAGTCTGGAAGCTCTACTGAAACCTGTTCAGCATCATGGCAACACGCAAGCCTCGACCAAGGAACAGGCGGTGGCTGTGTATGGGTACATTGGCCGGGAATCCCACATGGAAGGTGAGAATTTTACCTCTGATCCACCACTGCCCTCAGAACCTGATTGACAGTGACAACTGTGCTGAGGCTGAGAATCCATGTCCTAAAGAAAGGGGATTAATGTAACGAGGAAAAGTCAAATGTAAAACGAGGGTAGCAGGTAGTTGAGAAGAGGCTGGCGTACTAGACAAGCCCACTGTTAGAATCCTGGCTACACCAACACCCTACATTGCCTTTATTTTGTTCAAGATGTGTCACTGATAAATTAGTTGTCATTTATATGAAGATTTCTTTAACATAAAATGTAGATCTCTCACTCTTTACATTTTCACTCTTTACATAAGAGTGATAATTGAAGTATTATATATCCTTCACAATTAATCCCATGAAGATACAGTGTATATAATATAGAAAATAATATTCATGATAATAACACCACTATTTAACTCAATTTCTTCCCATCCATTGTGCATGGAACAACGTTTAGAAGCAAGCTGAGCCCATGCAGTTTATTGGAAGTGGTTAACCAAGAGTTGGTCTGTACATCTGCTGAAGCTGAAGAAGGAATATTTAATGTTCTTCAAAGAGAGCAATTAGAAGTCCATGTTTCTAACCAATAATAGAAGTGCTTTTAGCTAGAACACAATCCAGAACCTTCCTCTGCAAAAAGAGTTTCAAATGATTTCTTCTCGCAGACCAGGGGCAGAGAACAAGATTGGGCAGAGAGCAGCATGACCCAGCTCCCAGACAAACTAGCATAACTCCAGATAACTCCATTTAGTCCCTTTAGCTAAAGGTGTGCACCAGCTCCCTGTCAAGCCCATAATGCCTCCTTCTGGCCTGTGATGTGTATGCCATGTTACTGTGCAGCAATGTGCTGAGAAAGACTTTGCAGGGGGACACAGAGGCCAGGTCTGGTCCACATTCTGAGGTGCCCAGTATATTTCATAAATGCCAAAACTTGGGGCAATTTTATGTTAACATTCAACAAATGGGCATTTAATAAACAAACAAAAAATGCAATTGTCTATAATTGTCCAATTTACAAAATAATTGCAGAATTGATTTTTAAGATTATTAAATAATGGTGCAGTTTGATGGTATCCACCACCCATTTGTCAATTTGTTGTATTGTGGTGGCTTGCATGTTGCTATGATGCTAGAAGCTAATCCACTGGTATTTCAAATACAAGCAGGATCACTCATGGTGGGTAGGTTTCACCAGAGCTTCCGGACTACAGCAGACTAGGAAGAAAGGCCTAGAAATCCACTTCCAAAAATTAACCAACGAAAGCCTGATGCAGAACAACAGAACATTGTCTAACTTTCTTTCTTTGGACACATTATCATTGGGGATCAACTGATGGAGGAGGATATTGGGTTTGGTGAAACAGAGGGCCAGTGGGGGAAGGCGGACCGTTGGTGAGATGGGTTGGCACAATAGTCACAACGATAGAGTTAAACATGTGGAGATCCTGAGGATGACAGAGCTAGGCAACTATTTTATTCTGTTGTACGTAATGTCACCATGAGTCAGGGTTGACTTTAAGGCAGTTCTCTATCTACAGATGCTGCAATACAGTAAGTAGAACATTAGTTTAACTTGTAAGATGAATATTGTCCTTTCAAAATGCTATTAGTCTAGCTCTGTATCTGAATGCATACATCATGAGGAGGTAAGATTGAAAGTCAGAATTTAAGTCCCCACACAAATGTAAGACCCAGACTGCATGGCTGATCGGGGGGGCTGTGGGAATGCCCTCCTAACAAAGTCCCCGTTAGGGACTGCCTCAAGATTTGGTGAGAACACTAAACGCTGAGATAAGTGGGCCCATTCCTGGACATTATAGCTGAGGATCTGGTACTTGGAGAGCAAAACAAATAAACTGAAATCCTTAGAGTGTGCCGTCTTAACAGGATGATTTGTCTGAGTATGCTGAAAAATAGTCATTCTGGCTGAAAGCCTATCTTCATGAAAAAAAGATCAAGCAGATCCGTACTTGAGCCAAAAGCATTCTTGTTGAAGCGGGGACACTACAAAACCACTGAAATGTCAAAAGCACACACTGCGCAAGGAAGGTTTAATCAGTTTTCTTGTCTACCCTGGCTTCTAGAAAGGTGGAAACAAGTGACTCCTGACAGCTGGGGGCCATTCCATTCCCAAAGGGCTCTCCTCTGGGCTTTCCATCTCCAGCCAGCTCTTGGAAGCAGAGCACAGAGCAGACTCACTCCCTCCCACCCTGCACTCTCAGGTGGCCCACTCTCAGCATGGAGCTGCCCACCCGTGGGATCATCCTCAGCTGCTGGTCTGTTGCACCATAGCCGACACTGCCAGCCCAAATCACAAACTTAGGGCATATTTCATATTAGCATTAAACAAAAGACATTTGATACACCAAAAATGCAATTGTCTATAACTATCCAATTCACAGACACCTTGGAGTGAGGGGAGGAACCTGAGAGATTTCTCCACCTCTCCCTGCTGCCCTAAAAAGTCTCCTTTGTTTTCAGTGTTACAGCCCTTTCAGTGTAGGGATTGCAAACATATTTCCAAGGCCCGAGGCTGCCTTTGAAGGGCACTGCTCAGGGGGCACCAGCACTGTCTTGCCCGATTCCCAATCTCTTCTCCAGCTAAGGAATGTTCTTTTGTGTTCTCTGACCTCAGGAGCATTTCCTGTCTACTAGGTACCACAAGGCCATACCACGAGGTCATTTACTGTCTTGTTTGTCTGGTGGGATATTAACCCAATGTGATCCCCACTGACAAAGTAAAAATGACAATGTCCTTTCACTCACTCATCCAATTAAATGCTCTTGCACACCTGGCCTAGCACCATTCTTACATGGGGGAGGCAGGTCATGTCAAGTTGCCGCAGGGCTCCTGGGAGCACTGCTGGGAGCTGGGGCTTAGAGACTGGCTGGGGTCAGATTGTTAGGTCCCTGTGTGCTCTGCTAAGGGCTTCCTCATGTACAGGAATCCTAGGTTGTCACTATGGGACCTTACTCTGGGACTGGTCAGATCTGCGTATTAGAAAGCCCTGCATCCTAGGGTCTCCACCAGAGGCAGGGAGTCCCACTTAGGAGCTGCTGCAGTGCTCAAGTGACGATGAGTACCACTGAGCCCAGCCACGGAGGGAGAGGAACAAGAAGGGAAGGCAGACTGTGTGGGGCCCTGCTGGATTAGTGCTCAGCCCTGGCCTGGCAGTGGGCTTTTTTCCTTTTACTTACTTAAAAAAAATTTTTTTTTATAGATTTGACACTTAGCCACATATTTCCAACAGGGGTTAAAGCGTTCATACATGAATAAGAATACCATAAATGCTTCAAAGAAGATGCTAGAAGAACTTTGTAACGATTCTTCAATCCAGTGTCTTCATTTTGCTGCTGAATGAATGGGCATTTAATATATCAGACCTGCACTATTTTCCAGAAATGGATTGCACCCCCTCTCAAGCTTGTGAACTACACCAAAAATGCAATTGAGGCTCTCCACTGAAGGGCTTGTTCACATCAAACCTGGGATGAGGAAATCAATTATTTTATCAGTCTTAACACACTGAGTTCTGTGAGGTGCTCATAAAAAAATACTTGCAGTCGAGTCGATACCAACTCATAGCAACCCTATAGGACAGAGGAGAACTGCCTCATAGGGTTTCCAAGGTGCAGCTTGTGGATTCAAACTGCTGACCTTTTGGTTAGCAGCCAGAGCTCTAACCACTGTACAACCAGGGCTCCTCCTCGCCTCCAGGTCAGGCTTTATTTCACGGGAGATGAGGCAATTTAATGTGTCCTAACTGTCCCAGTGCTGAGAAGAAGAGAAGGGTGACCACTTGCATGTAGACCTGACAGCCTGAAGCAGAGCACCCTCTGCCGTACTGACGCACTCACTGCGTTGTATAAATGATTCCTTTTACCTGTGGATAAGGAGCTCTCGGAGAGATTCAGCCAAAACCAAAACTAACCTAGTCCTTTGCTAAGTTTCTCGTTTCAGTGAAAATATTTCAAAACAATGAGATTTAACTTTTCAAAGTAATAACCCAACAAAACCAAACCCAGTGCCATTGAGTCGATTCCGACTCATAGCGACCCTATAGGACAGAGTAGAACTTCCCCATAGAGTTTCCAAGGAGCGCCTGGCGGAGTCGATTGAACTGCCGACCCTTTCGTTAGCAGCCATAGCACTTAACCACTACACCGCCAGGGTTTCCTTTCAAAGTAATACTTCACATAATTTATAATATTATGATCATTATTACACAATGTAATACTTTCCGATGTTAAGATTTTCATTTTACTTGGATCCACAATTAATGAGCGGAACAAAGTGATACTGTGTGATTTAAAGTCGGGAAAGGTGTGTGTCAGCGTTGTGTCCTTTCACCATATTTATTCTATCTGTATACTGAGCAAATAATCTGAGAAGCTGGACTATATGAAGAAGAACAGGGCATCAGGATTGAAGGCTCATTAACAACCTGCCTTATGCAGATGACAGAACCTTGCTTGCTGAAGAGTGAAGAGGACTTGAAGATGAAGATCAAAGACCACAGCCTTCAGTATGGATTACACCTCAACATAAAGAAAACAAAAATCCTCACAACTGGACCAATAAGCAACATCATATTAAATGGAGAAAAGATCGAATTTGTTAAGGATTTCATTTTACTCAGATCCACGATCAACACCCATGGAAGCAGCAGTCAAGAAACCAAACAACACATTGCATTAGGCAAATCTGCTACAAAAAAATCTCTTCAAAGTGTTTAAAAGCAAAGATGTTACCTTGAAGACAAAGGCGCACCTGCCCAAGACATGATCTTTTCAATCATCTCATGCTTGTGAAAGCTGGATAATGAATAAGAAAAACCAAAGAATTGATGCCTTTGAATTGTGGTGTGAATGAAGAATATTGAATATACCATGGACTGCCAGAAAAATGAACAAATTTACCTCAGAAGAAGTACAACCAGAATGGTCCTTAGAAGCAAGAATGGCAAGACTACATATCACATACGTCGGACACGTTATAAGGAGGGACCAGTCGCTGGAGAAGGACATCATGCTTGGTAAAATAAAGGGTCAGGGAAAAAGAAGACCCTCAATGAGATGGCACAGTGGCTGCATCAATGGGCTCAAGCATAAGACTTGTGAGGATGGTGCAGGACCAGGCAGTGTTTTGTTCTGTTGTACATAGGATCTCCATGAGTCAGTACTGACTCAACGACACCTAACAACAACAACAACTTTTTTAACTTTTCCTGTCTCCTGCCCTTGTGTTAAGTGTGGTTCCTCTGAATCCCTTGAGCCTGTGGGGAATAGGTCAGCAATGTCCAAGGCCCCACTGGATCAGTACTGGCACATCTGCAGGTGAGCTGATCAACTCACGCTAAAGGTAGAGGGAAGAGTACAGCATTGCAGAGATCAGATTCAGTTGCATTTTACCTTGCATTGTGTTTCATCTTGATAGCCCTTCCTATTTCCTATTACTAGGCTGCTACTTGTTCTGAGGGAGGCAGAAACATATCCCAACCTGCCTCTCTGTCATTTATTGAGTGGTCTATGAATGAGGTCCACTTCTGGGTGCCCTGTTGATGTGCAAGATAAAGCCAATCTGTTTGCCTGGCCTGTACCCCCTTCCCACCTCCCAATCCCCCTGGAGGACTTCCCTTCTGGGCACTCCTCTCATGCACATGGTAGTACTGCTGAGTTCCTTTTTTAAAAAAATACACTTAATTTTTTCAGAGCAGTTTAAGTTTACAGAAAAATTGTGCAGAAATTGTAGAATTCCTATCTACCTCCCTCACCCCCTGTGCACTGCTTCTCCTATAATTAATTAATATTAATGATATTGATATGTTATTATTACCTGAAGTCCATAGTTACACTAAGGTTCACTCTTTGCCTGTGCTCAACTTTTTAATAAGATACTGAGCCCTGAACCACCCCTGAGCAACCTGGAAGGAAGCAGCAGAGAGTGGTAGCAACTTCTCCCTCTGCACCATCTGCATGACCATCTTCTTGCCTTTGTCTAGATAGGCTGGCATTAGAATATTGGGCTGAGCCTCCAAATCTGTGCTTGGAGGTTCAGGAGTCATTTCCTGACAGAATATTCCCTGACAACCGCTGTGTGAGTGTGTACACATACACACACCTTTTAATAGACATTTCTCACGTCCTCTGTGCCTGACTTTTATCCACCCATTTGACCTCTCTCAGTGATGTACTAAAGGTATCTCAACTTATTCCGAGGCTCTAAAACATCTTCCTTGTGCTTTCCCATGATCCACTCAGGCGCAACATCAGAAGCCTCGGATTCACTTTCTCTTCCTCACCCTACCTGACCCTCCTCCAGCCATGTTCCAGCCCTTCCCTCACAGCCTCTGCTCCCAGCAGGTCACTCATCACTGCCCTGATGGTCTGTCCTCCTGCATCCTTCTGTCCATTTAATTTCCATTTATTTTCACTCTCCAGTTTGTAATCTTCCAGAGCTCCCCACAGCCAGCAGAACAGGCTTGGCACTACCTCTGTGGCTGCGAGTCCTGCTCCCCTCCAACACCCTGTGCCCTGGAACACTTCAAGAAGTCTTCATCGTGCTGTTCCTTCTTCCTGGAAAATACCCACCCATCTTTAAAAACTCTACTCAATAGTGACCTTTCCCATGAAACTTTATACCCCATAAATTCTGGTATGAAACTACTATAACAGGTACATGGAAGAAGAGCAGATAGGAAAATAAAAGAGGGTAGACATTTTCCTGTAAGTTATAAATAAATTCACTTTGTGCAGTTTTCACTGTACATGGATTTGGTGGGGCTGACCCAGAGGTGGGGCAGTGGTAGTTTAGTGGTAGAATTCTTACCTTTCATGCAGGAGACCTGGATTTGATTTCTGGCCAATGTACCTCATGTTCAACCACCATCTGCCTGTTAGTGGAGGCTTGTGTGGTGCTGTGATGTTGGACAAGTTTCAAAGGAACTTCCAGACTAGGATGGAATCATGCCCTCAGTGAGTCTGTCCCCCTTCACTGCACCCCAACTATATGTGGGCAATATGCAGCACTGCCTGAAGGCCCTATGACTCAGTGTCTGGGGGCTGCTCTGGGCTAGGCACCTGGCATGGCCGAAGGGAGATGGCCATCGCATCCCAAGCATTTGGTCAAATGAAGAGAGGAATGAGTGAATGGATTGCACACTTTGGCATTCCTAAGAAATAAACTTTGCCCAAAAACCAAGTTGTTTTACCTCCTGTGTTGCTGAGTTGGCATCTGACTCCTGATGACCCCATGCACAACAGAACAAAATGCTCCCTGGTTTTACCTCATTCCCACAATTGGTCGAAGACTGAACTGTTGTAATCTATAGGGTATTTATTGGCTGATTTTCAGAAGTAGATCACCAGGCCTTTTTTCCTAGCCCATCGTAGTCTGGAAGGTCTGTTGAAACCTATTTTCCAGGTACCTGTTATAATAGTTTTGTACCAGAATTTATTTACCTCATGTTGAGATCAGAAATAACTTCTTATAAAAGAGCTAAGGATGACCTCACTGCTTTATAAAATTGTCAAGCAAGACAGACATTAAAGCCTCAAGAAAGTGGCTACAACAGCTAAGGAATATTTGTAGAACCATATGGAAGCTCAGCTTCAACTCTTCTTGCTAAAAACACCAAAGAGGAGGGGGAGATGCTTTCTCAAAATCTATTTGCACTAGAAACATGCTCAGAATTAATCTATATCAAGGAGCCCTGGTGGCACAGTAGTTAAGCTCTAACCAAAAGGTGGGCTGTTTGAACCCACCACATGCCTGGGCACACACACACACACCACTCATAAAGTTAGATTAAATTCCCAATTTAACTACATCAAGGACTAAAAGAGAACTACCAAGAGCAAGGTGGTCAGACCAGGCAAGGGTAAATTCAGGTTAGCATAGTTTCCCTGCTCTCAGATTCCAAAACAAAGGCCACTAACCTAATGTACGGACTTCTTAAACATTAACGAAAGGGTACTTTTAAAAAAATAAGGAGCATAATGCTTACATGACACCTTAAGAACATTACTACGTTACATCTCTCCATATCTCCTCTAGTTCAAAAAATGCATTTGTGAACAATGAAGTAATACCACGAAGATTTCTTTCTTCAGTCAGAAGACTTACATAAAGAGCAATATCTCCAATTTCTTATTTATCACTTTTAAATTGCTCATTGCTGGTAAAGGATGATGCAGTAGAAAGAGCATTAGATTTTAGAGTAAGGTCTACTGTTAACTAGCTGGGTGACACTGGCAAATCTCTTTGACTTTGGTGAGCCTAAGTGTCTTCATTGGGGAAATGATGAGCTTTATCTGCTGTGTGACATTGCTGCCAAATCTAATAGTGAGCATGTAAAATCCATGGGAGAAAGACCTGGTGATCTGCTCCTATAAAGATTACAGCCTAGAAAAGCCAGTGGGGCAATTCTACTCTGCCACCTGGGGCCGCTATGAATCAGAATAAGCTTGATGGCACCAAACAACAAAATGATGATCAGTCTGTTACTATTGCTGACTTATTTTCATTGTCATTGAAAAGAATAATACACTTGGTGAATATTCTATTGAGATGTAAAAATATTTCAAGGCAAAACAAGACTAAGAAAAATAAGATTTTAAAAGCAAAATATCAGGTGGAAACAATAAGCAGCTATAAAACTCATGGAAAGATAATTTATATTCTCAGTCAAGCTCTCAGGTGAATGACTTTAAAGAAAATGAGCTTTCACTGTATATTCTTATTTTGAAGAGATTGCCAAATATAATTTCATTTTTTTGCAATTTAATTAAGTGACTAAAAAGGAGCAATGTTTTTTATAGGTTCACAAACACACACTTATTCACATGCAGGGATAATAACAGAGATTTTGCATGTTAATTTAAATCCCCATCCCCCAAATAAAAATCTTGTAAAATTTTTAGCTCCCTTCTTTGGAACTAAAAATTGCAATCAGATCTGGGAAACTTTCTCCTTTTGTGGCCTTCCAGAAGTTGTAGCAACTTTTTACTGAACCTTGTTTAGAAATAAAAGTTTGAGTTTTCTCCCAAAGCACAGAATAATTATTCTGCTGCTACCACCATTTCTCAAATCATGTGAGTTTACCTCATCTGCTTATTTTTGTCTCTTCACCCTTATGGTGAACTCCAAGGAAAACTGTATACTGAGCAATGTTGTCCTTCAGTAGCCCAACCCGTCACTTCAAACTGCTTTCCTGAAACTGAGATCTGAGACCAGCTTCCAGATTGCTCTGCTAGACATGACCAGCCTAGATCTTTTTCCCATCTACTTTACCCCTAATTGCTCTAAATCTTAGTTCTTCAGGCCCAGGCTATGCAGGCTAGTAGCTCAGCTGAGGATCAGAATTGTGCACACTCTCTTTCCATGCCTCCTCCCTTGCTGCTCTCCTCCCTGACCTCACAAAAATTCACCTTGCGTATAAGGGGTCACAAAGACATTAGCCACTACCTGTGTGTCAGTTTTTCATACTGGCTTGCACATTGCTATGATGCTGGAAGCTAATCCACTGGAATTTCAAATACCAGCAGGGTCACCCATGGTGGACAGGTTTCAGTGGAGCTTCCAGACTAAGACGGACTAGGAAGAAAGGCCTAGCAATCTACTTCTGGAAATTAGCCAGTGAAATCTTATGCATCATAACAGAACGCTTTGCTTTGGGCAAGTCATCAGGAGAGATCAGACGCTAGCTCGGGAGACCCTCTGTGAGGTGGATTGGCACAATAGTTGCACCAATGGACTGGAACATGCCAGCAATCATGAAGATGACACAGGACTTGGCAACATTTTGTTCTGATGTATAGAAGGTCGCCGTGAGTCGGAGCTGACTTGACAGCAGCTATCTACTTCTAACTAAACATGTTAGAATCAATAAGCAGTTCTGAGCTAATATTATAAAGAAATGTGAAGGAGCTACCATGGCTCTCCTTCCACCTGTATTTTAGCCAAGTTTTCTGATTCTTTAAACTTACTAGAGAATACGAAGTTTATAATTCTCAATTCTACCATCTTTTATAACATTCAATTTTCTAGATGTTTTCAAATCTCTCCCCAGTTTTAATTCCTCCTCTAATACCAAATATGGATGTAGAAGTTATTTATTTCCTTACAAGAAAGTATTATTGTTACATTGAAGTTAATTAAAAACTTTCATTTTTTAACCAAGTCATTAAATGCAGTTACATTTGACTTCCAATAAAAAATGTTCACTTACCAAATATATATAATCATATCAGAATGTCATATATTCCTCTCTAAAATTAATTATAATAAGGCAGTCCCGGGATTAGGAAGGAGTTCCATTCCTAAATCTATTTTTAAGTCAAACATGTACGTAAACCAGAAGTCAGATATGATTTGTAGCTGATGTCAGTCAAATGTTTGTCTTAGTATATAATATATTGTGTACCTTTCTATGCATAAAAAACATTAAATGCTTACTGATACACTAAAACATCTTTAGCATAAGAAAACTAAACCTAACCTGCTGCCGTTGAGTCGATTCCGACTCATAGCGATCCTATAGGACAGAGTAGAACTGCCCCATAGGGTTTCCAAGGAGCGCCTGGTGGGTTCGAACTACTAACCTTTGGGTTAGCAGCCATATCACTTAACCACTATGCCACCAGGGTTTCCTTAGCATAATAATACAGTAATAATAATACTGTTCTGATGTGCATCGCAAAGTAGCACTCATTTGTTACCATGAATCATTGTGTGTACCTTCAGTGTTGAAGAGATTATCTACAGGACAAATATTACCCAAAACACACTAACGATTCCATTCTGTAAAATCTTTGAGAACAATTAGATACTCTCTCGTAGACTCTAAACTAAAAAATCTACCTTGTACTACCACGCCACATTTCTGCTGGGTTTTGAGCCCTCCTCAGCAGACACAGGGAAGGTTGGTGACATGAGTTGGATGGTTCTGGAGCCAGATGGATCATTGCCCTATCATCTCCTCGCCAGACCTGTCAACCCACACACCAACTATGAGGCCCCTGCCTCCGGATGCAAGGGAGAAAGTGCTGCTCAGGGTATGGTAAGAGGGAGTCAGGGCCCAAGGGTTGGGAAGAGGATGCTTAGGGAAACCCAAGTCCCAAGTTTTTCACAAACCCCCGAAAACCATATGGATTTACAGAGGTTAGGAATCGAAGGCTGTCTCCCCCTCCAGACACCAAAAGGCCAAGAACTGTTGCAATAGTGAAGTCCCACACATGTAAGTATGGGAAACAGGAGCCCAGGAGGTGCCATGGGGGCCTAGCCATGTGCCCAGCATGGCGTATTGACTGGTTGTACTAGAACACATAGAGCAGGGTACCTGTCCTGGCCACCAGCCATCACCACCCGAAGGCCTGCCATGTAGAGCCAAGCAGCTGTTCTTAGGGCATGAGGAAGGTGGGGCAGGCCCTTCTGAGAGAGGGCAGTGCCCGTGGGCTGTCCACTGGCTGCTTCGGGCCAAGGCTGGACGCATCATGTCACAGTGGCCCACCAGCCACCTGCAGCTACCCAAAGAACTGCTGCGGGTCAAGGCTGGGTACAGCATGTCACAGTGGCCCACCGGCCACCTGCAGCTACCCAATGAACTCTTGTGGCCCAAGGCGGGGCGTACCACGTCACAGTGGCCCACGCACCACCTGCAGCTGCCCAATGAACTGCTGCAGGTCAAGGCTGGGTGCACCATGTCACAGTGGTCCACCAGCCACCTGTGGCTGACCAATGAAGTCTTGCAGGCCGAGGCTGGGTGCACCATGTCACATGGCCTGCCTGTCACCTACAGCTGCCCAAGGAACTGCTGCAGCACCTGTGCACACAGGAGAGTGCGGTCCATCCTGGGAGCACAGGGCCCAACATGGAGTCAGTTTTTTCCTGATAGGCTTTACATGGGTTGGTTTGTAACTAGGGGTTTTATGTAAATAGGATGTTCGTAACCCGGAGACTGCCTGTACAGAGCATTTCTAACTAGTTCATTTCGTGTGTGAAGAGGATAAAGGGCATTTATCCTTTTAATGATAAAATAACTCATCAACAATTTTCATTACTACACAGAAGTCCTATGAGACTGTTCTTAAGAAAATATGGTGAGACGCTTCCTTTTAAAAATTGAAGTTTTATAGTGAAAGATTGTTTTTTACCGGGCTATGTGGAGCACAAGTTAAATTCTTATAGGTCAGAAGACTTGCTACTTAAGCCACAATCTAATATAAACTATTGTCTTCTAAACACAAAACTGAGTTCCTTTCATGAAACAAAAAAACAGAGTGTTTTTGACTCTTTTACGTTGATGGCCAAGATAGGCATTTTGTTATTTTATTTACTGTCATAAAAAAAAAAAACACAAGCATTTCCTATTTCAAGCAATGGCTTTGATGAACCAATAAGCAGGTTTAAATAAACCCATATATCTCTTCTTAGAGTAAAACTATGTAAGTCCACTGATATTTTCCAAATCATAGTGCAGTTCAGTATTACTGTTTCTGAGTAGTGACTAGCACAACGAATACTTTCATTCAGATAAATTTACAATAATAGAATCAAAAAAGACCTGGAAGACCATCCAGCTTAATCCCCAATTTTGCTCTGAAAATTAAGGTCTAAGTGGCTTACTTGAACAGTAAGTAATCTTGACTTGAATCTTTGTTTTAAAAAAACAAAAAACTAAAATGGATTATTTAAATAAGGCTATCAGGAACATGATATTTTAACTAATGACTACCAGGAGTTAGCATGGTTTCGCCAAGACCGCATTAATTCATGTATGCCAAATTATTCTCCACCAGAGTCAGGCAACCTGGAAATGCAGCAAACACACTAAAAGTGGCTGGAAGTAAACATCAACTGGAGACATACGAGCTGGAAGTTGGGACAACTGAAAAGATGAATAACTGGCCAAAAACTGAAGATGAATGAGTTTCTTTCAACTCCAAGGAAGTTTCCTGAAGAATTCTGGGATCCTATGTCTTCAGCCCTGTCCTGCTCAGCCTTTTATTAATGAAGTAGAAAACAGTAGAGAACTAAATGTGCAGTGCACAAATAACCAAAAGCTTTGAGGAAAAGCCCGAATGCTGCCTACCACTCATGTTATAAATGGTTCTTGGAATAATGCCACAGATTTTAAACATTTAGTAGAAATACTAAATTTTATAATTATAGGATGAAGAGAAATAACTCTTGAATTTTTTTTAATGATTATTAATTAGTGTTTGTCAAGGACCTATGTACCAGATACTCTGCAAAGCTTTATAAACTGAAAATAGGTATTTGAATTAATTTTAAAGCTAGTATTAGTAAAATTGTTATGAAATACTAAATTTCATTATAAGACTATAAAAGAACATTCATCATTTATTGGGAAACATATTCCTAGTTGCTTTGAAAATGCTAAGGTGTCAGCCAAAGTATCACCTTATATTGGGGGAGGCAAACATAAAGACAGTTACAAGGTATGGGATTGAATTCAGAAGAAAGAGCAACGGATGGTAAAAGGCAGAGAAACTACATTAAAAAAGAAACAATTGAAAAACAAAAACCTGAAGGATGTTTAGTTTAACTTTGAGAAGACTGGAGGACTATGGATACACACTCTCTTCAAATACCTAAGTTTTATATATGTATATTTATCTGGCCTGAATGACCAACGAATGGTAAATGAATTATGGCACATCAAAAATTTGTACCATTAAGGAGGCGGGGCCAAGATGGCTGACTAGGTAGAAGCTACCTCGGATCCCTCTTGCAACAAAGACTCGGAAAAACAACTGAATCAATCACATACATGGCAATCTGTGAACCCTGACGATCAAACACAGATCTAAAGAGCTGACCTGAGTGACAGAGACTGAGAACGAACAACCACGGGGTAGCAACGACTGCTTTCAGAGCATGAAGCCAGCGTCCCAGACAGAAAACCTTCGCGCTGGGATTTGGACTGAGTGCAGGGGAGCTGAGCACAGCATCCTGAGACAGCGCAAACACGGAACGCAGCCCTCGCCCCCAGAAGAGACCTCAGGGGAAGCCCAGCCAGTGCACGCAGGCAGCACAATGACACTGCTGACAGGAGGAGAAGTCACCGGGAGGCAGCGATGGTTTTGGTGTGGTGTCCCAGCCGGGAAACCTTGGCACTGGGCTATGGACTGGGAGCAGAGGAACTGACCACGGCTTCTGAGACAGTACAAGCACGGGACACAGGCTTGATCCTCGGGGGCAATCTAGACCCAGCCAATACACACAGGTTACACACCCCTCGGGAATCTCAGATAAAACACTCCTCACCAAGAAAGATAAGTAACTTTGTCTATATTCCGGGGTGCTACTCTCTCCTATCTATCTGATCCCTCCCCTCCCCTTCCTAGGCGGCTTCATAAAACTGGAATTTCCTGAGCCAGAGAGTGAAGTGCGCTGCAGTTTTTCCTTTTTTTTTTTTTTTTTTGGTCTTTTCCTAACCCATTGTCCTGCCCTGAGAGAAGCAGCTACAAAAAACCCAAGGACCAAAAATCCTTCCCTATTTGCACTAAAAATACAGAACCAGCTCCAGCCAAGCAAATGTGATCCACGGTCTTGGGCTTTCATCCCTACAGGGAACAAGGTGGCTATTATAATGCAAAGGCATTTCTGATAGGGATCTGACTGTAATTGTTTTAGCGGATTACTGGAAAGACAAGTTTCCCAGGTCTGATATCTCAGCCTATTCAACAGAGCCCTCACTGACCCACAATGGGGAACTGAGGGCTGAAGCTCCCCCCAAACCACCTAGCCTCCTGCCTTAGGGGTCTAAGGAGGGTGACAGCTACCAATCTGTAGAGGTACTGGCATTGGGGGCCTAAGGTACAGCTGCAGACCCCACCCACCAAAGTGCTTTAGGAATAGAGACACACCTACCTCACTGGCACTTGAGGGAAGCCTGTCGCCATCCTCCCTCCCCCGGAGTGTGAACCCCTGCTGTTACTAGAATCTGGTGCACACGAATATCACCACTACTTCTCTAGCTGGATAGGTGACAGTCTGCACCACACACTTGATGACCCAAAATCAGATTCTACTCAAGAATAGTGAATGGACTCTTAGGCTCATATATCTGGTAACAGCCCGAACCAGCTGGTAATAGGACATAAGTGGTTTAAGTGCTACAACAATCAAGACAGCGCAATCTAGTAGCCCATCTACGTATACTGAAAGAAAACAAAACAAGATAAGACTCAGTGAGCAAATATAAAATAAACCAATACAATATCTTAGAAATGGCTCAGAGACAGCAGTCAATATCAAACCACATAAAGAAGCACACCATACTTGCTTCTACAACTCCCCAAATTAAAGAATCAAAATCTTTCCCAAATGAAGATACAGTCCTGGAATTGCCAGATGCAGAATATAAAAAAATAATTTACAGAATGCTTCAAGACATCAGGGATGACCTCAGAAATGAAATAAGGCAATCTACAGAAAAAGCCAAGGAACACAATGATAAGGCAGTTCAAGATATCAAAAGGATTATTCAAGAATATAGTGGAAAAATTAATAAGCTGCAAGAATCCATAGAGAGACAGCATTCAGAAATCCAAAAGATTAACAGGAAAATTACAGAATTAGACAACGCAATAGGAAGTCAGAGGAGCAGACTCGAGCAATTAGAATGTAGACTGGGACTTCTGGAGGACCAGGGAATCGACTCCAACATAGCTGAAAAAAAATCAGATAAAAGAATTAAAAAAATGAAGAAACCCTAAGAATCATGTGGGACTCTATCAAGAAGAATAACTTGCGTGTCATTGGAGTCCCAGAACAGGGAGGGGGGACAGAAAACACAGAGAAAATAGTTGAAGAACTCCTGACACAAAACTTCCCTGACATCATGAAAGACGAAGGATATCTATCCAAGATGCTCATCAAACCCCATTTAAGATTGATCCAAAAAGAAAATCACCAAGACATATTGTCATCAAACTTGCCAAAAACAAAGATAAAGAGAAAATTTTAAAAGCAGCCAGGGAGAAAAGAAAGGTTTCCTTCAAGGGGGAATCAATAAGAATAAGTTCAGACTACTCAGCAGAAACCATGCAGGCAAGAAGGCAATGGGATGACATATACAGAGCACTGAAGGAGAAAAACTGCCAGCCAAGGATCATATATCCAGCAAAACTCTGTCTGAAATATGAAGACGAAATTAGGACATTTATAGATAAACACGAGCTTAGAGAATTTGCAAAAACCAAACCAAAGCTACAAGAAATACTAAAGGAAATTGGTCAGAAAACCAGTAACATCAGATACCAGCACAACACAAGGTCACAGAACAGAGCATCCTGATATCAACTCAAATGGGGAAATCACAAAAACAAATTAAGATTAATTTAAAAAAATGCTCAAAACAGGGAATCATTGAAGTCAATATGTAAAAGATCACAATAATCAAAAAGAGGGGCTAAATACAGGTGGCATAGAACTGCCATATGGAGAGGGATACAAGGCAATATAGGACAATACAAGTTAGGTTTTTACTTAGAAAAATAGGGGTAAATATTAAAGTAACCAAAAGAGGTATAACAACCGCATAACTCAAAATAAAAACCAAGAGAAGTGGCGGGGGCCAAGATGGCGGACTAGGTGGATGCTACCGCGGATCCCTCTTGCAACAAAGACTCGGAAAAACAAGTGAATCGATCACATACATAACAATCTACGAACTCTGAACAACAAACACAGACTTAGAGATGGAAAACGAACAAATACGGGCAGACAGCGACTGTTTTCAGAACTAGGAGCCAGCGTACCAGGCAGGTGACCTTCGGAGCCCGATCTGGGGCAGAGCCCAGGGGGGCAGACGGCACAGACAAGGGGCCCAGCCCTACCCCCCGAACTCATCCCAGGAGAGAGCCTAGCCGGTTGACGAGGGCGGCGTAGCGGCGCAGCCCGTGGGAGAAGTCCCCAGGAGGAAGTGACTGGTCTTGGAGCGGGGAGAGCAGCGTCCCAGCTGGGGAGCCGTCCCGCTGGGATTTCGGCGAAAGCGGGAGGGGTGTAGCGCGGGGATCAGTTATATTTCCCTGAATTGACCCGGGGGCAGGCCCACCTGGTCATGCGGGTGACGCCCACCCAGTTCGCGCGAGCGGTGCGGCGCACCGGAGGGAGAAGTCCCTGGGAGGAGGTGACTGGTCTCGGAGCGGGGAAAGCAGTGTCCCAGACGAGGAGCTGTCCCGCTGGGATTTGGCATGCGCGGGAGGGGCATGAGCACGGGGTTCAATTATATTCCCCTGAATAGACCCCGGGGGCGGGCCCACCCTTCATGCGGGAGACGCCCACCCAGTTAGCGAGAGCAGTACGGCGCACCGGAGGGAGGAGTCCCTGGGAGGAAGTGACTGGTCTCGGAGTGGGGAGAGTAGCGTCACAGGCGGGGAGCTGTCCCACCGGGATTTTGGCAGACGGGGGCGGAGAGTGAACGCGGGGATCAGCTCTATGTTCTGTGGTGTTACACTCCTAGCTCTCTGATCCCTCCCCCACCCTCCCCAGGCGGCTCCATTAACATCCTAATACCCTGAGCCAGAGGGAGAATTCAGATAGGGAACTGACTGCAATTTTTTATAGCTGATTACCTGGAAAGTCTAGTTTCCCAGTGATGGCTCGGAGACAGCAGTCCATATCAAACCACATAAAGAAAAAGACCATGACAGCTTCTCCAACCCCCCAAACAAAAGAATCAAAATCTTTCCCAAATGAAGATACAATCCTGGAATTATCAGATACAGAATATAAAAAACTAATTTACAGAATGCTTAAAGATATCACAAATGAAATTAGGATAACTGCAGAAAAAGCCAAGGAACACACTGATAAAACTGTTGAAGAACTCAAAAAGATTATTCAAGAACATAGTGGAAAAATTAATAAGTTGCAAGAATCCATAGAGAGACAGCATGTAGAAATCCAAAAGAAATCCAAAAAATTACAGAATTAGACAACCCAATAGGAAGTCAGAGGAGCAGACTCGAGCAATTAGAATGTAGACTGGGACATCTGGAGGACCAGGGAATCAACACCAACATAGCTGGAAAAAAATCAGATAAAAGAATTAAAAAAATGAAGAAACCCTAAGAATCATGTGGGACTCTATCAAGAAGGATAACTTGCGAGTGATTGGAGTCCCAGAACAGGGAGGGGGGACAGAAAACACAGAGAAAATAGTTGAAGAACTCCTGACACAAAACTTCCCTGACATCATGAAAGACGAAAGGATATCTATCCAAGATGCTCATCGAACCCCATCTAAGATTGATCCAAAAAGAAAAACACCAAGACATATTATCATCAAACTTGCCAAAACCAAAGACAAACAGAAAATTTTAAAAGCAGCCAGGGAGAAAAGAAAGGTTTCCTTCAAGGGAGAATCAATAAGAATAAGTTCAGACGACTCAGCAGAAACCATGCAGGCAAGAAGGGAATGGGACGACGTGTACAGAGCACTGAATGAGAAAAACTGCCAACCAAGGATCATGTATCCAGCAAAACTCTCTCTGAAATATGAAGGAGAAATTAAGATATTTACAGATAAACACAAGTTTAGAGAATTTGCAAAAACTAAACCAAGACTGCAAGAAATGCTAAAGGAGATTGTTTGGCCTAATGACCAATAATATCAGGTACCAGCACAATACAAGGTCACAAAACAGAACGTCCTGATATCAACGCAACTCAAATAGGGAAAGCACAAAAACAAACAAATTAAGATTAATTCTAAAAAATAAAGAAATAAACAAAACAATACACACAACAGGAAATCATGGAAATCAATAGATAAACGATCACAATAATCAAAAAGAGGGACTAAATATAGGAGGCATTGAACTGCCAGATGGAGAGTGATACAAGGTGATATAGAACGATACAAGTTAGGTTTTTACTTAGAAAAATAGGGGTAAATAATAAGGTAACCACAAAAAGGAATATCAATTCCATAACTCAAGAAAAAAGCCAAGAAAAACGTAACGACTCAACAAACATAAGGTTAAACATTATGAAAATGAGGATCTCACAAGCTACTAAGAAAAACGTCTCAGCACATAAAAGCACGTGGAAAAATGAAATGGCCAACAACACACATGAAAAGGCATCAAAATGACAGCACTAAAAACTTATTTATCTATAATTACGCTGAATGTAAATGGACTATATGCACCAATCAAGAGACAGAGAGTCACGGACTGGATAAAGAAACACGATCCATCTATATGCTGCCTACAAGAGACACACCTTAGACTTAGAGACACAAACAAACAAAAACTCAAAGGATGGAAAAAAATATATCAAGCAAATAATAAGCAAAGAAGAAGAGGAGTAGCAATATTAATTTCTGACAAAATAGACTTTAGACTTAAATCCACCACAAAGGATAAAGAAGGACACTACATACCGATAAAAGGGACAATTGATCAGGAAGACATAACCATATTAAATATTTACGCACCCAATGACAGGGCTGCAACATACATAAATCAAATTATAACAGAATTGAAAAGTGAGATAGACACCTCCACATTTATAGTAGGAGACTTCAACACACCACTTTCGGAGAAGGACAGGACATCCAGTAAGAAGCTCAATAGAGACACGGAAGACCTACTTACAACAATCAACCAACTTGACCTCATTGACTTATACAGAACTCTCCACCCAACTGCTGCAAAATATACTTTCTTTTCTAGTGCACATGGAACATTCTCTAGAATAGACCACATATTAGGTCACAAAACAAATCTTGGTAGAATCCAAAACATCGAAATATTACAAAGCATCTTCTCAGACCACAAGGCAATGAAGCTAGAAATCAATAACAGAAAAACTAGGGAAAAGAAATCAAATACTTGGAAAATGAACAATACCCTCCTGAAAAAAGACTGGGTTATAGAAGACATCAAGGAGGGCTTAAGGAAAATTCTTAGAAAGCAACGAGAATGAAAATACTTCCTATTAAAACCTCTGGGACACAGCAAAAGCAGTGCTCAGAGGCCAATTTATATCGATAAATGCACACATACAAAAAGAAGAAAGAGCCAAAATCAGAGCACTGTCCCGACAACTTGAACAAATAGAAAGTGAGCAACAAAAGAATCCATCAGGCACCAGAAGAAAACAAATAATAAAAATTAGAGCTGACCTAAATGAATTAGAGAACAGAAAAACAATTGAAAGAATTAACAAAGCCAAAAGCTGGTTCTTTGAAAAAATTAACAAAATTGATAGACCATTGACTAGACTGACTAAAGAAAAACAGGAAAGGAAACAAATAACCCGAATAAGAAACGAGAAGGACCACATCACAACAGAACCAAATGAAATTAAAAGAATCATTTCAGATTACTACGTAAAATTGTACTCTAACAAATTTGAAAACCTAGAAGAAATGGATAAATTCTTGGAACAATACTACCTACCTAAACTAACACATTCAGAAGAAGAACAACTAAATAGACCCATAACAAAAAAAGAGATTGAAACGGTAATCAAAAAACTTCCAAGAAAAAAAAGTCCTGGCCCGGATGGCTTCACTGCAGAGTTCTACCAAACCTTCAGAGAAGACTTAACACCATTACTACTGAAGGTATTTCAAAGCATAGAAAAAGACGGAATACTACCCAACTCATTCTATGAAGCTACCATCTCCCTGATACCAAAACCAGGTAAAGACATTACAAAAAAAGAAAATTTTAGACCTATATCCCTCATGAACATAGATGCAAAAATCCTCAACAAAATTCTAGCCAATAGAATCCAACAACACATCAAAAGAATAATTCACCCTGATCAAGTGGGATTTATACCAGGTATGCAAGGCTGGTTTAATATCAGAAAAACCATTAATGTAATCCATCACATAAACAAAACAAAAGATAAAAACCACATGATCTTATCAATAGATGCAGAAAAGTCATTTGACAAAGTTCAACACCCATTTATGATAAAAACTGTTACCAAAATACGAATTGAAGGAAAATTCCTCAACATAATAAAGGGCATCTATGCAAAGCCAACAGCCAAGATCACTCTAAATGGAGAGAACCTGAAAGCATTTCCCTTGAGAACGGGAACCAGACAAGGATGCCCTTTATCACCGCTCTTATTCAACATCGTACTTGAAGTCCTAGCCAGGGCAATTAGGCTAGACAAAGAAATAAAGCGTATCCAGATTGGTAAGGAGGAAGTAAAGCTATCACTATTTGCAGATGACATGATCTTATACACGGAAAACCCTAAGGAATCCTCCAGAAAACTACTGAAACTAATAGAAGAGTTTGGAAGAGTCTCAGGTTATAAAATAAACATACAAAAATCACTTGGATTCCTCTACATCAACAAAAAGAACACCGAAGAGGAAATAACCAAATCAATACCATTCACAGTAGCCCCCAAGAAGATAAAATACTTAGGAATAAATCTTACCAAGGATGTAAAAGACCTATACAAAGAAAACTATAAAACTCTGCTACAAGAAATTCAAAAGGACATACTTAAGTGGAAAAACATACCCTGCTCATGGATAGGAAGACTTAACATAGTAAAAATGTCTATTCTACCAAAAGCCATCTATAACGCACTTCCAATCCAAATACCAATGGCATATTTTAAGGGCATAGAGAAACAAATCACTAATTTCATATGGAAGGGAAAGAAGCCCCGGATAAGCAACGCATTACTGAAAAAGAAGAAGAAAGTGGGAGGCCTCACTCTACCTGATTTCAGAACCTATTATACAGCTACAGTAGTCAAAACAGCCCGGTACTGGTACAACAACAGGCACATAGACCAATGGAACAGAATTGAGAACCCAGATATAAATCCATCCACGTATGAGCAGCTGATATTTGAGAAAGGACCAGTGTCAGTCAATTGGGGAAAAGATAGTCTTTTCAACAAATGGTGCTGGCATAACTGGATATCCATTTGCAAAAAAACGAAACAGGACCCATACCTCACACCATGCACAAAAACTAACTCCAAGTGGATCAAAGACCTAAACATAAAGACGAAAACGATAAAGATCATGGAAGAAAAAATAGGGGCAACGTTAGGAGCCCTAATACAAGGCATAAACGGAATACAAAACTTTACCAGAAATGACGAAGAGAAACCAGATAACTGGGAGCTCCTAAAAATCAAACACCTATGCTCATCTAAAGACTTCACCAAAAGAGTAAAAAGACCACCTACAGATTGGGAAAAAATTTTCAGCTATGACCTGTCCGACCAGCACCTGATCTCTAAAATCTATATGATTCTGTTAAAACTCAACCACAAAAAGACAAAAAACCCAATCAAAAAGTGGGCAAAGGATATGAACGCGCACTTCACTAAAGAAGATATTCGGGCAGCTAACAGATACGTGAGAAAATGCTCTTGATTAGAGAAATGCAAATTAAAACTACGATGAGATTCCATCTCACTCCAACAAGGCTGGCATTAATCCAAAAAACACAAAATAATAAATGTTGGAGAGGCTGTGGAGAGATTGGAACTCTTATACACTGCTGGTGGGAATGTAAAAGGGTACAACCACTTTGGAAATCTATCTGGCATTTTCTTAAAAAGTTAGAAATAGAACTACCATACAACCCAGAAATCCCACTCCACGGAATATACCCTAGAGAAATAAGAGCCTTTACATGAACAGATATATGCACACCCATGTCAGCTCAACTGGACTGGACCAAATCCAAGGAGTTTCCGGGATAAACTGAATGCTTCAAAGGTCAGCGGAGCAAGGGCAGAGGTTTGGGGACTATGGCTTAAGGGGACTTCTAAGTTAATTGGCAAAACAATTCTATTATGAAAACATTCTGCATCCCACTGTGAAACGTGGTGTCTGGGGTCTTAAATGCTAACAAGCGGCCATCTAAGATGCATCAATTGGTCTCAACCCATCTGGATCAAAGGAGAACGAAGAACACCAAGGTCACATGATAACTATGAGCCCAAGAGACAGAAAGAGCCACATGAACTAGAGACTTACATCATCCTGAGACCAGAAGAACTAGATGGTGCCTGGCCACAACCGATGACTGCCCTGACAGGGAGCACAACAGAGAACCCCTGAGGGAGCAGGAGAACAGTGGGATGCAGACCCCAAATTCTCATAAAAAGACCAGACTTAATGGTCTGACTGAGACTAGAGGAATCCTGGCGGTCATGGTCCCCAAACCTTCTGTTGGCACAGGACAGGAACCATTCCTGAAGATAACTCATCAGACATGGAATGGACTGGACAATGGGTTGGAGAGAGATGCTGATGAAGAGTGAGCTACTTGTATCAGGTGGACGCTTGAGACTGTGTTGGCATCTCCTGTCTGGAGGGGAGATAGGAGGGTAGAGAGGGTTAGAAACTGCCAAAATAATCATGAAAGGAGAGAGTGGAAGGAGGGAGCGGGCTGACTCATTAGGGGGAGAGTATTTTTTTTTTAAGTGGGAGTATGGAGTAAGGTGTATATAAGCTTATATGTGACAGACTGACTTGGTTTGTAAACTTTCACTTAAAGCACAATAAAAAATATTTTTTAAAGATCTGTACTATTAAGAAGCTTTTTGAAAAATCATACTTTTGAAGAATATATAATAACATGGGAGATGCTCAAAACGTAAGATGAAGTTCTGAAAACCGTTTAGAAAGCCAATGTTCTATTCCAATTTTGCACTTGAGTTTGTTCGTAATCACACCTAGGAAAACCTGTAAGAAAAGATACCAAATGCTAATAATGACTAATCTCTGTGGGGCAGAAATATATGTGAATTTTCATTTTCTTTTTGTATTCTTTGTTACATTTCCCAAAGTTTCTACAATGAGCAAATACTTGCATCATAAATTTGTAAAATTGTGTTATGACAAAAAAAAAAAATCCTTAAAGTTCTTCCCAAAAGACAACAGTAAAGATCAACAGCTATAGGGAGACAGATTTCAGCTTAATAAAAACATTGAGTTTTGAAGTCAGCATTGTCTAATGAAATGAATTACCTTTGGAAGTAATCAGTGCCTGAGGATGACCCTACAGGTACATCACAATGAATAGTGAATAATAAGATGTTTTCAACTTCCACAACGCTTTTAATGCAGGAAATTTATGTTCCCTTTGTAGTCCTGAGGAAACCTCGGTGGAGTAGAGGTTAACAGCTATGGCTGTTATGGGTCGATAGTTTGAATCCACCAGGTGCTTCCTGGAAACCCTATGGAGCAGTTCTACTCTGTCCTGTAGGGTTGTTGTGAGTTGGAATAGACTCTACGGCACTGGGTTAGGAGCAAGACTCAAGCCATTGCCTATTTTCCTCTCACGGCAGCTGAGAAGGCACTTCATTATGAATCTTAAAAAACAAAAAGATTGTGTTGCAGCTTCATGAACCTCCTCAGTGAAGCACTAAAGCTCAGGCAGGTATTACCAAGACGGATTCTATGACAGAGTCAATGCCATGGGAGCCAGTGGCCTCAACTAGGATTGATATCACCCAATGCGGTAACTCATGGTGCCACCCCCACCCCATGCTAATTACCAAAGTATTGTAACTAAAATACCAGAAAATTTGACAAAATCACTGACTATAAAAAAAGCCAGCAGCAACAAAAACAACTGCATGCCTGCAGTGCATGAGAAGAAAAAACCACATGATTCTAAGCACCATTGTAATTGGGCAATAATGACAGCTCTGATTGGGGCACATTGGAAAGTTCAAAAAGTAAATTAGCAGAGATTTTTAGCCTCGTAAGTATATTGATACATGTAACCTGGGCTTACAAAAAAAAAAATTGTTATAACTAACTACGGGATTTTTTTTAAAATAATTTTTATTTTGCTTTAAGTGAAAGTTTAAAAATCAAGTGAGTCTCTCACACAAAAACCCATATACACCTTCCTACACACTCCCAGTAACTCTCCCCCTAATGAGACAGTCTGCTCCCTCCCTCCACTCTCTCTTTTCGTGTCCATTTCACCAGCTTCTAACCCCCTTCACCCTCTCATCTCCCCTCCAGGCAGGAGATGCCAACATAGTCTCAAGTGTACACCTGATCCAAGAAGCTCACTCCTCACCAGCGTCCCTCTCCAACCCATTGTCTAGTCCAATCCGTGTCTGAAGAGTTGGCTTCAGGAATGGATCCTGTCCTGGGCCAACAGAAGATCTCAGGGCCGTGACCACTGGGGTCCTTCTAGTCTCAGTCAGACCATTAAGTCTGGTCTTATGAGAATTTGGGGTCTGCATCCCACTGCTCTCCTGCTCCCTCAGGGGTTCTCTGTTGTGTCCCCTGTCAGGGCAGTCATCGGTTGTAGCCAGGCACCACCTAGTTCTTCTGGTCTCAGGATGATGTAGTCACTGGTTCATGTGGCCCTTTCTGTTTCTTGTGCTAGTAATTACCTTGTGTCCTTGGTGTTGTTCATTCTTCTTTGCTCCAAATGGGTTGAGACCAATCGATACATCTAGATGGCTGCTTGCTAGTGTTTAAGACCCCAGATGCCACTCTTCAAAGTGGGATGCAGAATGTTTTCTTAATAGATTTTATTATGCCAATTGACTTAGAGGTCCCCTGAAACCATGGTCCCCAGACCCCTGCCCCTGCTACGCTGGCCTTCGAAGCATTCAGTTTATTCAGGAAACTTCTTTGCTTTTGGTTTAGTCCAATTGTGCTGACCTCCCCTGTATTGTGTGCTGTCTTTCCCTTCACCTAAAGTAGTTCTTATCGACTATCTAATTAGTGAATACCCCTCTCCCATCCTCCTTCTCTGCCCCCTCTTGTAACCACAAAAGAATGTTTTCTTCTCAGTTTAAACTATTTCTCAAGTTCTTATAATAGTGGTCTTATACAATATTTGCCCTTTTGCAACTGACTAATTTCACTCAGCATAATGCCTTCCAGGTTCCTCCATGTTATGAAATGTTTCAGATTACTCCCCGTTCTTTAGTGGTGCATAGTATTCCATTGTGTGAATATACCATAATTTATTTATCCATTCACCCGTTGATGGGCACCTTGGTTGCTTCCATCTTCTTGCTATTGTAAACAGTGCTGCAATAAACATGGGTGTGCATATATCTGTTTGTGTAAAGGCTCTTATTTCCCTAGGATATATTCCCAGGAGTGGGATTGCTGGATCCTATGGTATTCTGTTTCTAGCTTTATAAGGAAGCACCAAATCGATTTCCAAAGCAGTTGTACCATTTGACATTCCCACCAGCAGTGTAGAAGTGTTCCAATCTCTTCACAGCCTCACCAACATTTATTATTTTGTGTTTTTTGGATTAATGCCAGCCTTGTTGGAGTGAGATGAAATCTCATTGTAGTTTCGATCTGCATTTCTGTAATGACTAATGATTGTGAACATTTCCTCATATATCTGTTAGCTACCTGAATGTCTTCTTTAGTGAAGTGTCTATTCATACCTTTTGCCCATTTTTTAATTGGGTTATTTGTCTTTTTGCAGTAGAGTTTTCGCAATATCATGTAGATTTTAGAGGTCAGGTGCTAATCAGAAATGTCATAGCTAAAAACTTTTTCCCAGTCCATAGGTAGTCTTTTTACTCTTTTGGTGAAGTCTTTGGATGAGCATAGGTGCTTGATTTTTAGAAGCTCCCAGTTATCTAGTTTTTCTTTTACATTCTTTATAATGTTTTGTATACTGTTTATGCCATGTATTAGGGCTCCTAACTATGAGTCAGAATCGACTCGATGGCACTGGGTGGGTTAACATTGTCCCTATTTTTTCTTCCATGATCTTTATCGTTTTAGATTGTATATTTCAATCTTTGATCCATTTTGAGTTAGTTTTTGTGCATGGAGTGAGATATGGGTCTTGTTTCATTTTTTGCAGATGGATATCCAGGTATGCCAGCACCATTTGTTAAAAAGACTGTCTTTTCCCCCATTTAACTCTTTTGGGGCCTTTGTCAAATATCAACTGCTCATATGTGGATGGATTTATGTCTGGATTCTCAATTCTGTTCCATTGGTCCATGTATCTGTTGTTGTATCAGTACCAGGCTGTTTTGACTACTATGGCGGTATAATAGGTTCTAAAATCAGGTAAAGTAACGCCTCCCACTTTGTTCTTCTTTTTCAATAATACCTTATTTATCCGGGGCCTCTTTCCCTTCCATATGCAATTGGTGATTTGTTTCTCCATCTCACTAAAGAATGTCCTTGGGATTTGGATTGGAATTGCATTAAAAGTACAGATCACTTTTGGTTGAATACATATTTTTATAATGTTAAGTAATCCTATCCACAAGCAAGGTATGTTCTTCCACTTATGTAGGTCTTTTTTGGTTTCTTGCAAAAGTGTACTGAAGTTTTCTTTGTGTAAGTCTTTTACATCTCTGGTAAGATTTATTTCTAAGTATTTTATCTTCTTGGGGGCTACTGTAAATGGCATTGATTTGGTGATTTCCTCTTCGATGTTCTTTTTGTTGGTGTAGAGCAATCCAACTGATTTTTGTATGTTTATCTTGTATCCCAATACTCTGCTGAAATCTTCTATTAGTTTCAGTAGTTTTCTGGAGGATTCCTTAGGGTTTTCTGTGTATAAGATCACGTCATCTGCAAATAGAGATACTTTTACTTCTTTCTTGCCAATCTGGATGCCCTTTATTTCTTTGTATAGCCTAATTGCTCTGGCTAGGACCTCCAACACAATGTTGAATAAGAGTGGTGATAAACGGTATCCTTGTCTGGTTCCCGATCTCAATGGGAAAGGTTTCAGGCTCTCTCAATTTAGGGTGATGTTGGCTATTGGCTTTGTATAAATGCCCTTTATTATGTCGGGGAATTTTCCTTCAATTCCTATATTGCTGAGAGTTTTTATCATGAATGGGTGTTGAACTTTGTCAAGTGCTTTTTCTGCATCAATTGATAAAATCATGTGATTCTTGTCTTTTGTTTTATTTACGTGGTGGATTACATTAATTGTATTTCTAACGTTGAACCATCCCTGCGTACCATGAATGAATCCCACTTGGTCATGGTGAATTATTTTTTTAACATGTTGTTGAATTCTATTGGCAAGAATTTTGTTGAGGACTTTTGCATCTACATTCATGAGGGATGTAGGTCTATAACTTTCTTTTCTTGTGGTGTCTTTACCTGGTTTTGGTATCAGGGATATGGTGGCTTTGTAGAATGAGTTTGGTAGTATTACGTACCTTTAGTAGTAGTTTTGTTAACTCTTCTCTGAAAGTTTGGTAGTTCAGTGAAGCTGTCTGGACCAGGGCTTTTTTTTTGTTGGGAGTTTTTTGATTACCTTTTCAATCTCTTCTTTTGTTGTGGGTCTATGTAGTTGTTCTACCTCTGTTTGCCCCCACATGTCTGTTCAGTTTGTCGTACTGTGGGGGCTTGCGTGCTACTGTGATGCTGAAAGCTATGCCACTGGTATTCAGATATCAGCAGGGTCACCCATGGAGGACAGGTTTCAGCTAAGCTTCCAGATTAAGACAGACTAGGAAGAAGGGCCCGGCAGTCTAATTCTGAAAAGCATTAGCCAGTAAAAACCTTATGAATAGCAGCGGAACATTGTCTGATATAGTGCTGGAAGATAAGCCCCCCAGATTGGAAGGCACTCAAAAGATGACTGGGAAGAGCTGCCTCCTCAAAGTAGAGTCGATTTTAATGACATGGATGAAGTAAAGCTTTCGGAACCTTCATTTGCTGATGTGGCAGGACTCAAAATGAGAAGAAAAAGCTGGAAACATCCATTAATAATCGGAACCTGGAATGTAAGAAGTATGAATCTAGGAAAATTGGAAATCATCAAAAATGAAATGGAACCCATAAACATCGATATCCTAGGCATTAGTGAGCTGAAAGGGACTGGTATTGGCCATTTTGATTTGGACAATCATATAGTCTACTATGCTGGGAATGACAACTTTAAGAGGAATGGTGATGCATTCATCGTCAAAAAGAGTGTTTCAAGATCTATCCTGAAGTACAACGCTGTCAGTGATAGGATAATATCCATACGTCTACAAGGAAGACCAGTTAAAATGACTATTATTCAAATTTATGTACCAACCTCTAGGGCTAAAGATGAAGAAATAGAAGATATTTATCAGCTGCTGCAGTCTGAAATTGATTGAACATGCAATCAAGATGCATTGATAATTACTGGCAATTGGAATGTGAAGGTTGGAAACAAAGAAGAAGGATCAGTAGTTGGAAAATATGACCTTGGTGATAGAAACAATGCCTGAGATTGAATCATAGAATTTTGCAAGACCAACGACTTCTTCATTGCAAATACCTTCTTTCACCAACATAAACGGTGACTATACACATGGCCCTCGCCAGATGGAACACACAGAAATCAAATTGACTACATCTGTGGAAAGAGACGATGGAAAAGCTCAATATTGTCAGTCAGAACAAGGTGAGGAGCCACCTGTGGAGCAAACCATCAATTGCTCATATGCAAGTTCAAGCTGAAACTGAAGAAAATCAGAGCAAGTGCATGAGAGCCAAAATATGACCTTGAATATATCCCACCTGAATTTAGAGACCATCTGAAGAATAGATTTGACGCATTTAACGCTAGTGACAAAAGACCAGAGGAGTTGTGGAATGACATCAAGGACATCATCCATGAAGAAAGCAAGAGGTCACTGAAAAGACAGGAAAGAAAGAAAAGACCAAGGTGGATGTCAGAGGAGATTCTGAAACTTGCTCTTGAGTGTCGAGCAGCTAAAGCAAAAGGAAGAATTGATGAAGTAAAAGAACTGAACAGATTTCAAAGGGCCTCTCAAGAAGACAAAGTATTATAATGACATGTGCAAAGAGCTGGAGATGGAAAACCAAAAGGGAAGAACACGCTCAGTGTTTCTCAAGCTGAAAGAACTGAAGAAAAAATTCAAGCCTTGAGTTGCAATAGTGAAGGATTCCATGGGGAAAATATTAAACTAGTCAGGAAGCATCAAAAGACGATGGAAGGAATACACAGTCATTATACCAAAAAGAATTAGTTGATATTCAACCATTTCAAGAGGTGGCATATGATCGGGAACCGATGCTAGTGAAGGAAGAAGTCCAAGCTGCTCTGAAGGCATTGGTGAAAAAGAAGGCTCCAGGAATTGATGGAATATCAATTGAGATGTTTCAACAAACAGATGCAGCACTGGAGGTGCTCACTCGTCTATGCCAAGAAATATGGAAGACAGCTTCCTGGCCAACAGATTGGAAGATATCCATATTTATGCCTATTCCCAAGAAAGGTGATCCAACTGAATGTGGAAATTATAGAACAATACCATTAATATCACACACAAGCAAAATTCTGCTGAAGATCATTCAAAAACAGCTGCAGCAGGATATTGACAGGGAACTGCCAGAAATTCACGCCAGTTTTGGAAGAGGACCTGGAACCAGGGATATCATTGCTGATGTCAGATGGGTCCTGGCTGAAAGCAGAGAATACCAGAAGGATGTTTACCTGTGTTTTATTGACTATGCAAAGGCATTTGACTGTGTGGATCATAACAAACTATGGATAACACTGAGAAGAATGGGAATTCCAGAACACTTAATTGTGCTCATGAAGAACCTTTACATAGATCAAGAGGCAGTTGTTCAGACAGAACAAGGGGATACTGATTGGTTTAAAGTCAGGAAAGTTGTGCGTCAGGGTTGTATTCTTTCACCATACCTATTTAATCTGTATGCTGAACAAATAATACGAGAAGCTGGACTATATGAAGAAGAACAGGGCATCACGATTGGAGGAAGACTCATTAACAACCTGGGTTATGCAGATGACACAACCTTGCTTGCTGAAAGTGAAGAGGGCTTGAAGCATTTACTAATGAAGATCAAAGACCACAGTCTCCAGTATGGATTACACCTCAACATAAAGAAAACAAAAATCCTCACAACTGGACCAATGAGCAACATCATGATAAATGGAGAAAAGATTGAAGTTGTCAAGGATTTCATTTTACTTGGATCCACAATCAACAGCCATAGAAGCAGCAGTGAAGAAATCAAAAGACACATTGCATTGGGCAAATCTGCTGCAAAGGACGTCTTCAAAGTGTTGAAGAGCAAAGATGTCACCCTGAAGACTAAGATCCTCCTGATCCAAGCTATGGTATTTTAAATCACATCATATGTATGTGAAAGCTGGGCAATGAATAAGGAAGACTGAAGAAGAGTTGACGCCTGTGAATTGTGGTGCTGGTGAAGAATATTGAATATACCGTGGACTGCCAAAAGAACGAACAAATCTGTCTTACAAGTAGTACAACCAGAATGCTCCTTAGAAGCAAGGATGGCGAGACTGCGCCTCACATACTTTAGGCATGTTGTCAGGAGGGTCCAGTCCCTGGAGAAGGACATCGTGCTTGGCAGAGAACAGGGTCAGTGGAAAAGAGGAAGACCCTCAACGAGGTGGATTGACACAGTGGCTGCAACAATGAGCTCAAGCATACTAGTGATTGTAAGGATGGAGAAGGACCAGGCAATGTTTTGTTCTGTTGTGCATGGGGTCGGTATGATTCGGAACTGACTCGCCTGCACCTAACAACAACAAACCTCTGTTTGTGTTAGTTTGGGTAGGTAGTGTGTTTCTAGGAATTCATCCATTTCTTCTAGGTTTTCAAATTTGTTTGAATATAGTTTTTCATAGTAATCTGATAGGATTCATTTAATTTCATTTGGGTCTGTTGTAATATCGCCCATCTCATTTCTTGTTTGGGTTATTTGCTTCCTCTCCTGCTTTTCTTTTGTCAGTTTGGCCAGTGGCTTATCAATTTTGTTGAGTTTTTCAAAAAAACAGCTTTTGATCTTGTTAATTCTTTCAATTGTTTTTCTGTTTTCTATTTCATTTAGTTCAGCTCCAGTTTTTATTATTTGTTTTCTTCTGGTGCCTATGGGTTTCCTTTGTTGCTCTCTTTCTATTTGTTCAAGTTGTAGGGATAGTTCTTTGATTTTGGCCCTTTCTTTTTTTTTGGATGTGTGCATTTATTGATATAAATTGGCCTCTGAGCACGGCTTTTGCTGTGTCCCAAATGTTCTGATAGGAAGTGTTTTCATTCTTATTGGATTCTATGAATTTCTTTATTCCATCCTTAATGTCTTCCATAATCCAATTTTCTGAGCGGGGTATTGTTCAGTTTCCAAGTGTTTGATTTCTTTTCCTGTTATTGATTTCCACTTTTATGGCCTTATGGTCAGGGAAGATGCTTTGTAATATTTCAATGTTTTGGATTCTGCTAAGGCTTGCTTTATGACCTAATATGTGGTCTTTTCTAGAGAATGTTCCATGTGCACTAGAAAAGAAAGTATTGTTGGTTGTTGTTGGGTGGAGTGTTCTGTATATGTCTACGAGGTCAAGTTGTTTGATTGCGGCATTTAGATCTGTGTCTTTATCGAGCTTCTTTCTGGATGTCCTGTCCTTCACCAAAAGTGGTGTGTTGAAGACTTCTACTATTATTGTGGAGCTGTCTATCTCACTTTTCAAAGCTGATAAAGTTTGTTTTATGTATCTTGGAGCCCTGTCACTGGGTGCACAAATATTTAATGTTTATATCTTCTTTATACTGTCCCTTTAATCATTATGTAGTGTCCTTCCTTATCCTTTCTGACAGATTTAACTTTAAAGTCTATTTTGTCAGAAATTAATATTGCCACTCCTGCTCTTTTTTTTTTTTTTTTTTAATTTTTATTAAGCTTCAAGTGAACATTTACCATTCCAATCAGTCTGTCACATGTAGGTTTACATACATCTTACTCCCTTCTCCCACTTGCTCTCCCCCTATTTAGTCAGCCCTTACAGTCTCTCGTTTCGTGCCAATTTTACCTTCTTCCCTCTCTCTCTATCTTCCCATCCCCCCCTCCAGTCAAGAGTTGCCAACACACTCTCCCGTGTCCACCTGATTTAATTAGCTCACTCTTCATCAGTATCTCTCTCCCTCCCACTGACCAGTCCTTTTCATGCCTGATGATTTGTCTTCGGGGATGGTTCCTGTCCTGTGCCATCAGAAGTTCTGGGGAGCATTGTCTCTGGGATTCCTCTAGTCGCAATCATACCATTAGGTGTGGTCTTTTAATGAGAATTTGGGGTCTGCATCCCATTGGTCTCCTGCTCCCTCAGGAGTTGTCTGTTGTGTTCCCTGACAGGGCAGACATCGATTGTGGCCGGGCACCAACTAGTTCTTCTGGTCTCAGGATATTGTAGGTCTCTGGTTCAAGTGGCCCTTTCTGTCTCTTGGGTTCTTAGTTGTCGTGTGACCTTGGTGTTCTTCCTTTGCCTTTGCTCCCGGTGGGTTGAGACCAATTAATGTATTTTAGATGGCTGCTTGTTGGCATTTAGGACCCCAGGTGCCACAATTCAAAGTGGGATGCAGAGTGTTTTCATAATAGAATTGTTTTGCCCATTGATTTAGAAGTCCTCTCAAACCAAGTTCCCCAGACCCCAGCCCCTGCTTCGCTATCCTTTGAAGCTTTCATTTTATCTCGGAAACCTCTTTACTTTTAATCCTGTCCAATTAGGCTGACCTTCCTTGTTTTGAGTGTTGTCTTTCCCTTCACCCAAAGCAGTTCCCATCTACAGATTGATCAATAAAAAGCCCTCTCCCTCCCTCCCTCCCTCCCTCCCTCCCCCCTTTGTAACCACAAAAGTATGTGTTCTTTTCCGTTTTTTCTATTCCTCAAGATCTTATAATAGTGGTCTTATACAATATTTGTCCTTTTGCAACTGACTCATTTCGCTCAGCATAATGCCTTCCAGATTCCTCCATGTTATGAAATGTTTCAGAGATTCGTCACTGTTCTTTATCGATGCGTAGTATTCCATTGTGTGAATATACCACAATTTATTTACCCATTCGTCCGTTGATGGACATCTTGGTTGCTTCCAGCTTTTTGCTATTGTAAACAGAGCTGCAATAAACATGGGTGTGCATATATCTGTTTGTGTGAAGGGTCTTGTATTTTTAGGGTATATTCCGAGGAGTGGGATTTCTGGTTTGTATGGTAGTTCTATTTCTAACTGTTTAAGATAACGCCAGATGGATTTCCACAGTGGTTGTACCATTTTACAATCCCACCAGCAGTGTATGAGAGTTCCAGTCTCTCCGCAGCCTCTCCAACATTTATTATTTTGTGATTTTTGAATTAATGCCAGTCTAGTTGGTGTCAGATGGAATCTCATCGTAGTTTTAATTTGCATTTCTCTAATGACTAATGATCGAGAGCATTTTCTCATGTATCTGTTGGCTGCCTGAATATCTTCTTTAGTGAAATGTGTGTTCATATCCTTTGCCCACTTCTTGATTGGGTTGTTTGTCTTTTTGTGGTTGAGTTTTGACAGAATCATGTAGATTTTAGAGATCAGGCGCTGGTCTGAGATGTCATAGCTGAATATTCTTTCCCAGTCTGTAGGTGGTCTTTTTACTCTTTTGGTGAAGTCTTTAGATGAGCATAGGTGTTTGATTTTTAGGAGCTCCCAGTTATCGGGTTTCTCTTCATCATTTTTGGTAATGTTTTGTATTCTGTTTATGCCCTGTATTAGGGCTCCTAGGGTAGATCCTATTTTTTCTTCCAAGATTTTTATCGTTTTAGTCTTTATGTTTAGGTCTTTGATCCACTTGGAGTTAGTTTTTGTGCATGGTGTGAGGTATGGGTCCTGTTTCATTCTTTTGCAAATGGATATCCAGGTATGCCAGCACCATTTGTTAAAAAGACTATTATTTCCCCAATTGACTGACACTGGTCCTTTGTCAAATATCAGCTGCTCATACGTGGATGGATTTATATCTGGATTCTCAATTCTGTTCCATTGGTCTATGTGCCTGTTGTTGTACCAGTACCAGGCTGTTTTGACTACTGTAGCTATATAATAGGTTCTGAAATCAGGTAGGGTGAGGCCTCCCACTTTCTTCTTCTTTTTCAGTAATGTTTTGCTTATCCGGGGATTCTTTCCTTTCCATATGAAATTAGTGATTTGTTTCTCTATTCCCTTAAAGTATGACATTGGTATTTGGATTGGAAGTGCGTTGTATGTATAAATGGCTTTTGGTAGAATAGACATTTTTACTATGTTGAGTCTTCCTATCCATGAGCAGGGTATGTTTTTCCATTTAAGCGTGTCCTTTTGAATTTCTTGTAGCAGAGTTTTATAGTTTTCTTTGTATAGGTCTTTTACATCCTTGGTAAGATTTATTCCTAAGTATTTTATCTTCTTGGGGGCTACTGTGAATGGTATTGATTTGGTTATTTCCTCTTCGGTGTTCTTTTTGTTGATGTAGAGGAATCCAAGTGATTTTTGTATGTTTATTTTATATCCTGAGACTCTTCCAAACTCTTCTATTAGTTTCAGTAGTTTTCTGGAGGATTTCTTAGGGTTTTCCATGTATACGATCATGTCATCTGCATATAGTGATAGCTTTACTTCCTCCTTACCAATCTGAATACCCTTTATTTCTTTGTCTAGCCTAATTGCCCTGGCTAGGACTTCAAGTACGATGTTGAATAAGAGCGGTGATAAAGGGCATCCTTGTCTGGTTCCCGTTCTCAAGGGAAATGCTTTCAGGTTCTCTCCATTTAGAGTGATATTGGCCGTTGGCTTTGCATATATGCCCTTTATTATGTTGAGGAATTTTCCTTCAATTCCTATTTTGGTGAGAGTTTTTATCATAAATGGGTGTTGGACTTTGTCAAATGCCTTTTCTGCATCAATTGATAAGATCATGTGGTTTTTGTCTTTTGTTTTATTTATGTGATGGATTACATTAATGGTTTTTCTGATATTAAACCAGCCTTGCATACCTGGTATAAATCCCACTTGATCAGGGTGAATTATTTTTTTGATGTGTTGTTGGATTCTATTGGCTAGAATTTTATTAAGGATTTTTGCATCTATGTTCATGAGGGATATAGGTCTAAAATTTTCTTTTTTTGTAATGTCTTTACCTGGTTTTGGTATCAGGGAGATGATGGCTTCATAGAATGAGTTGGGTAGTATTCCGTCTTTTTCTATACTTTGAAATACCTTCAATAGTAATGGTGTTAAGTCTTCTCTGAAGGTTTGGTAGAACTCTGCAGTGAAGCCATCTGGGCCAGGACTTTTTTTTGTTGGGAGTTTTTTGATTACCATTTCAATCTCTTTTTTTGTTATGGGTCTATTTAGTTGTTCTACTTCTGTATGTGTTAGTTTAGGTAAGTAGTGTTGTTCCAAGAATTTATCCATTTCTTCTAGGTTTTCAAATTTGTTAGAGTACAATTTTATGTAGTAATCTGATATGATTCTTTTGATTTCATTTGGTTCTGTTGTGATGTGGTCCTTCTCGTTTCTTATTCGGGTTATTTGTTTCCTTTCCTGTTTTTCTTTAGTCAGTCTAGCCAATGGTTTATCAATTTTGTTAATTTTTTCAAAGAACCAGCTTTTGGCTTTGTTAATTCTTTCAATTGTTTTTCTGTTCTCTAATTCATTTAGTTCAGCTCTAATTTTTATTATTTGTTTTCTTCGGGTGCCTGATGGATTCTTTTGTTGCTCACTTTCTATTTGCTCAAGTTGTCGGGACAGTTCTCTGATTTTGTCTCTTTCTTCTTTTTGTATGTGTGCATTTATCGATATAAATTGGCCTCTGAGCACTGCTTTTGCTGTGTCCCAGAGGTTTTGATAGGAGGTATTTTCATTCTCGTTGCTTTCTAAGAATTTCCTTATTCCCTCCTTGATGTCTTCTATAACCCAGTCTTTTTTCAGGAGGGTATTGTTCATTTTCCAAGTATTTGATTTCTTTTCCCTAGTTTTTCTGTTATTGATTTCTAGCTTCATTGCCTTGTGGTCTGAGAAGATGCTTTGTAATATTTCGATGTTTTGGATTCTGCAAAGATTTGTTTTATGCCCTAATATGTGGTCTATTCTAGAGAATGTTCCATGTGCGCTAGAAAAAAAAGTATATTTTGCAGCAGTTGGGTGGAGAGTTCTGTATAAGTCAATGAGGTCAAGTTGGTTGATTGTTGTAAGTAGGTCTTCCGTGTCTCTATTGAGCTTCTTACTGGATGTCCTGTCCTTCTCCGAAAGTGGTGTGTTGAAGTCTCCTACTATATATGTGGAGGTGTCTATCTCACTTTTCAATTCTGTTAAAATTTGATTTATGTATCTTGCAGCCCTGTCATTAGGTGCGTAAATATTTAATATGGTTATGTCTTCCTGATCAATTGTCCCTTTTATCATTATATAGTGTCCTTCTTTATCCTTTGTGGTGGATTTAAGTCTAAAGTCTATTTTGTCAGAAATTAATATTGCTACTCCTCTTCTTTTTTGCTTATTGTTTGCTTGATATACTTTTTTCCATCCTTTGAGTTTTAGTTTGTTTGTGTCTCTAAGTCTAAGGTGTGTCTCTTGTAGGCAGCATATAGATGGATCGTGTTTTTTTATCCAGTCCGTGACTCTCTGTCTCTTTATTGGTGCATTTAGTCCATTTACGTTCAGCGTAATTATAGATAAGTAAGTTTTTAGTGCTGTCATTTTGATGCCTTTTTATGTGTGTTGTTGGCCATTTCATTTTTCCACATGCTTTTTTGTGCTGAGACGTTTTTCTTAGTAGCTTGTGAAATCCTCATTTTCATAATGTTTAACTTTGTGTTTATTGAGTCGTTACGTTTTTCTTGGCTTTTTTCTTGAGTTATGGAATTGATATTCCTTTTTGTGGTTACCTTTTTATTTACCCCTATTTTTCTAAGTAAAACCCTAACTTGTATCCTTCTATTTCGCCTTGTATCACTCTCCATCTGGCAGTTCAATGCCTCCTATATTTAGTCCCTCTTTTTGATTATTTTGATCATTTATCTATTGATTTCCATGATTTCCTGTTGTGTGTATTATTTTGTTTATTTATTTATTTTTTAGAATTAGTCTTAATTTGTTTGTTTTTGTGCTTTCCCTGTTTGAGTTGCGTTGATATCAGGACGTTCTGTTTTGTGACCTTGTATTGTGCTGGTACCTGATATTATTGGTCATCAGGCCAAACAATCTCCTTTAGCATTTCTTGCAGTCTTGGTTTAGTTTTTGCAAATTCTCTAAACTTGTGTTTATCTGTAAATATCTTAATTTCTCCTTCATATTTCAGAGAGAGTTTTGCTGGATATATGATCCTTGGTTGGCAGTTTTTCTCGTTTAGTGCTCTGTATATGTCGTCCCATTCCCTTCTTGCCTGCATGGTTTCTGCTGAGTCGTCTGAACTTATTCTTATTGATTCTCCCTTGAAGGAAACCTTTCTTTTCTCCCTGGCTGCTTTTAAAATTTTCTGTTTGTCTTTGGTTTTGGCAAGTTTGATGATGATATGTCTTGGTGTTTTTCTTTTTGGATCAATCTTAAATGGGGTTCGATGAGCATCTTGGATAGATATCCTTTCTTCTTTCATGATGTCAGGGAAGTTTTGTGTCAGGAGTTCTTCAACTATTTTCTCTGTGTTTTCTGTCCCCCCTCCCTGTTCTGGGACTCCAATCACTCGCAAGTTATCCTTCTTGATAGAGTCCCACATGATTCTTAGGGTTTCTTCATTTTTTTTAATTCTTTTATCTGATTTTTTTCCAGCTATGTTGGTGTTGTTTCCCTGGTCCTCCAGAAGTCCCAGTCTACATTCTAATTGCTCGAGTCTGCTCCTCTGACTTTCTATTGCGTTGTCAAATTCTGTAATTTTATTGTTAATCTTTTGGATTTCTACATGCTGTCTCTCTATGGATTCTTGCAACTTGTTAATTTTTCCACTATGTTCTTGAATAATCTTTTTGAGTTCTTCAACAGTTTTATCAGTGTGTTCCTTGGCTTTTTCTGCATTTATCCTAATTTCATTCGTGATATCTTTAAGCATTCTGTAAATTAGTTTTTTATATTCTGTATCTGATAATTCCAGGATTGTATCTTCATTTGGGAAAGATTTTGATTCTTTTGTTTGGGGGGTTGGAGAAGCTGTCATGGTCTGTTTCTTTATGTGGTTTGATATGGACTGCTGTCTCCGAGCCATCACTGGGAAACTAGATTTTCCAAGTAGTCAGCTAAAAAAAAATGCAGTCAGATCCCTATCTGAATTCTCTCTCTGGCTCCGGGTATTCGGATGTTAATGGGGTCGCCTGGTGAGGGTGGGGGAGGGATCTGAGAGCTAGGAGTGTAGCACCACAGAATATAGAGCTGAACACCACGTTCACGCTCCGCCCCCGTTTGCCAAAATCCGGGCTGGACGGGTCCCTGGCTAGGACACTGCTTTCCTTGCTCGGAAACCAGTCCCTTCCTCCTGGGGACTTCTTCCGGTGCGCGGCACCGCTCGTGGGCACTGGGTGGGCGTTTCCCGCACGAACGGGTGGGCCCGCCCCCAGGGTCTATTCAGGCGATTATAATTAGATCCCGCGGTCACGCCCCGCCTGTGCGCCCGCCCAAATCCCAGCGGGATAACTTCCGGGTTGAGACGCTGCTTTCCCTGTTCGGGAACCAGTCACTTCCTCCCTGGGACTTCTCCTTCCGGAGCGCCACACCTCTCGCGCGAACTGGGTTGGCGTCACCTGCACGGCCAGGTGGGCCCGCCCCCTGGGTCAATTCAGGGCAATAAAAATGGACTCCGTGCTCACGCCCCGCTCGTGCGCGCGCCCAAGCCCCAGCAGGACGGAACCCCGTCTGGGACGCTACTTTCTGCGCTTCGGGACCAATCAGTTCCTCCGCACGGCCAGGTGGGCCCGCCCCCTGGGTCAATTCAGGGCGATAAAAATGGACTCCGCGCTCACGCCCCGCCCGCGCGCGCCCAAGCCCCAGCAGGGCGGGACTCTGTCTGGGACGCTACTTTCTGCGCTTTGGGACCAATCAGTTCCTCCCGGGGACTTCTCCTTCCAGTGTGCCGCACCTCTCGCGCAAACTGGGAGGGCGTCACTCGCACGACCAGGTGTTCCCGCCCTCTGGGTCAATTCAGGGTAATAAAAATGGACCCCGCGCTCATGCCCCGCCCGCGCGCGCGCGCGCGTGCCCAGATCGCAGCGGAATGGCTCCCCGTCTGGGATTCTGCTTTCCCTGTTTTGAGACCAGACACCTCCGGGGATTTCTCCCTCTGGTGTGCCGTGCCACACGCGCGGACTGGGTGCGCGTCCTCCCGCACGAACGCGTGGGCCCCGCCCTGGGGTCACTCCAGGGAAACACAGCTGACCCCCCCCCGCGCGCGCCCCGTTGGCTTCTCGCCTAACTCCCGGCGGACGGCACGGCACCCCAGCTGGGACGCTGTTCTCCCCCCTCTCAGATCAGTCACTGCCTCCTGGGTGTTTCTCCCTCCGGCTGCGCCCCTACGCCGCCCGCGCCAACCTGCTAGGCTTCCTCCCGGGATGGGTTCGGGGGGGAAGGGGTGGGCCCCCTTTCTGTGCCGTCTGCCCCCCTGGGCTCTGCCCCCGATCGAGCTCCGAAGGTCACCTGCCTGGTGCGCTGGCTCCTAGTTCTGAAAACAGTCGCTGTCTGCCCGTATTTGTTCGTCCTCTGTCTCTAAGTCTGTGCTTGTTGTTCAGAGTTCATAGATTGTTATGTATGTGATCGATTCCCTTGTTTTTCCGAGTCTTTGTTGCAAGAGGGATCCGCGGGAGCGTCCACCTAGTCCGCCATCTTGGCCCCCCTCTCCTCCTGCTCTTTTTTGATTGTAGTTTGCTTGATATATTTTTTTCCATCCTTTGAGTTTTAGTTTGTTTGTGCCTCTAAGTCTAAGGTGTGTTTCTTGTAGGCAGCATATAGACAGATCTTGTTTTTTAATCCATTCTGCCACTCTCTGTCTCTTTATTGGTGCATGCAGTCCATTTACATTCAGGGTAATTATGGATAGGTATGAATTTAGTGCTATCATTTGGATGTCTTTTTTGTGTGTGTTTACAGCTTCTTTTTCCCACTTGATTTTATGTGCTGAGTAGATTTTCTTTATATATTGTCCTTTCCTCATATTTGTTGTTTATTTTGTTTCTGCTGAGTCTGTATTTTTCCCTTGTATTTTATTTTGATGAGTAGGATAGTTTGTCTCCTTTTTTTAAAAAAAAATTAAAACTAACTTCTATTTCTTTGTATCACCATATCTTCCTCTCCATATGGAAGGTGTATGATTACTTTTCTTAGTCCCTCTTTATTATTTTAATGTTGTCTTCTTTTATATAATAACGTCGTCATTATCCTGTGTTGGGCTTTGATTGTGTGTGTGTGTGTGTTTAAATCTTGCTTTGTTTTTTTGGATTGCCCTGTCTGGGTTGACTTCTGGTTGCTCTGCCCAGTGTTCTAGTCTTGGTTGATACCTGATATTATTGATTTTCTAACCAAAGAACTCCCTTTAGTATTTCTTGTAGTTTTGGTTTGGTTTTTACAAATACCCTCAACTTGTGTTTATCTAGATATGTCTTAATTTCACCTTCATATTTAAGAGATAGTTTTGATGGATATATGATTCTTGGCAGGCAATTTATTTCCTTCAGTTTTTTAAATATGTCATCCCATTGCCTTCTTGCTTGCCTTGGTCTCTGCCGAGTAGTCCAAGCTTATTCTTATTGGCTCTCCTTTGTAGGTGACTTTTCTTTTATCCCTTGCTGCTCTTATAATTGTCTCTTTATCTTTGGTTCTGGCAAGCTTCATTATAATGTGTCCTGGTGGCTTTCTTTTAAGATCCACCTTATGTGGAGTTTGATGAGCATCTTGGATAGATATCATCTCATTTTTTACAATATCAGGGAAGTTTTCTGCCAACAAATCCTCAACAATTTTCTCTGTATTTTCTGTTATCCCTCCCTGTTCTGGTACTCCAATCACTTGTAGGTTATATCTCTTGATAGAGTCCCACATGATTCTTAAGGTTTCTTCATTTTTAAAAATTATTTTATCTGATTTTCCTTCAAATATGTTAGTGCCAAGTGATTTACCTTTGAGTTCAGAAATTCTAGCTTCTACTAGCTCAATTCTGCTCCTCTCACTTTCTACTGAGTTGTCTAATTCTGTAATTTTATTGTTAATCTTCTGAATTTCTGATTGCTGTCTGTCCATGGATTTTTCCAGCTTATTAAACTTTTCATTATGTTCCTCAATAATCTTTCTAATTTCTTCAGTTGCTTTATCTGTGTGTGCCTTGGCTTGTTCTGTGTATTGCCTCATTTTCTTCCTGATGTCTTGAGGGTTTCTGTATATTAAACTTTTGTATTCTGCATCTGGTAATTCCAGGAATGCACTTTCATCTAAAAGATCTCTGGATTCTTTGTTTTGAGGGCCTGTTGAGGTGATCATGGCCTGTTTCTTTATGTGACTTGATATTGACTGTTGTCTCCGAGCCATCTATAGGTTATTGTATTAGTTTATGGTTGCTTACTGTGTTGTAGCTGCTTGCTTTGTTTTGTTTTGGTATACCCCTATGGGTTGCTTGAGTGAGCTAGCTTGATTATTTTCACCTTTGGAGCTCTGGTGTCCTGTCCCCAGCTGGCTAGAGCTATTATCAGGTATACCAGTCTAGGAGTCCATTCAGTTTTCTTGTATGAATTCAGCTCAGGTTTCCAGGTAGCTGATATCAAGAGTGTGGTACAGGCTCTGCCCCACAGTCTTAGAGGGGCAGGGGTGATTGGCGTATATACTGGTATCTGATTTCAGCAGGTGGTCATGCTCTGAACAAGGCAGGGGGCTGAGAACTGACCCCCAAGTGTCTCTGAAGAAAATGTATCTCTGTTCCCTAGAGTGTGCTGGTGGATAGGTTCTGCAGAGGGATTATGGGCACCCAAAGGTTTTGTTGTAAGGACTGGGAGGTACCAGTTATCTTTGGACCCATCACGGGTGACTGGGTGACCTAAGTGGAGCTACCAGTCCTTAGGTCCCTGTTGTGGGTAGGCGAGGACCTTGTTTAATAGGCAAAGCAATGTCAAACGTCAAACAATCACCTCTCCACTGCACAGCTGAAATGATTGGAGTTTGCCAACAAGGGCCTATTCTCCCAAAATAGGCCCACACAAGTCCATGCAGAAGGAAAAGGTGCTCAAGGTCCACGGACTATTTATGCCTGGACAGGAGTTGCTTCTGTCCTGAGCTCCCCCGGTTAATGGAGCTGGCAAATTATCTTTTCCCCCAGTTGCAAATTTTTTCCTTCCCCTAGGCCAGGGGGACAGCTCTAGGTGCTCACCAGGGTCTATCTCAGGCCCAGGGACTCAGCTGCTGAAGCCGGCTTGGGGGTTGGGGGGCGTGGTAAAATATACGCACGTACTTAACTTTTGCTGAGAGCGCCCTTCTGCTCAGGTTCCGGAGGCTGGGTGGGCTGTGTGGCTGGCTGCTTCTCCCTGAGGAAACTGCAACCAAACACTAGTACCGGCCCGCCGCTGCCGCTCTGGGAATGGTGCCTGAGGGCTCCCTGCAATTCAGGACCGTTAACTCCTCTCCACTTCTGAACGGGCTCTTCCTCCCCCTGCCACTCAGTTCATTGTCTAAGCTTGCCTTTGATGCTTAGGGCTCCCAGCTTGTCACAAATATACTCGTTTCAGTTGTTTTTTCGGGTCTTGGTTGTAAAGAGGGCTGGAGGGAAGCGTCTGTCTGTTCCGCCATCTTGGCCCTGCCCCCTGACTCCTACAGGGATATTTTTATAAAAAAAAAAAAAGATATCTTCTGAAATACTGCACAAAATTTTTATAGACAGTCATTTTGGTGTCATTTCTGACAGTGTCACCCAGTGCAGTCTGCATCCTCCACAGTCTTCCTAATGATGCCACTGCCAGGAGCTGGAGTCCTTTAGCAGCAGTTAGGTGGAATGGGGAGGAAATAATGGCCAATTGGCTGTCTGGAACTGAGCACAAAGGGAAACCCCTGAAATAACTGGAGGTCATGATTTTGAAGGAAAGACTTCTTATAGATAGCTTTTTTCCAGGTAACTTAGTCTCAGGTTTTTTGTATCCCCCCCCTTAACATAAGTTAATGTAAGTTACTGAATGATGAATTTTCCAGGGAAAGTAGCACATTAAAACTGGCTATATCCTGAATTTTGGTTAGAAGTTTTTCTTCTGAAATTCAAAGCAGCATTTGGTATGTAACAGAACTGGTAACATCTGCATTAATATACTTATGTATTAAAGAGTAAAAACAAATAAATAATAAATAACTGGTTTGAAGCCAATATTTATTTCCCAAACAGATGGTTTCTCACATGGGGAATACTGGCCTACAAATTAATGTGGAATGTTCAAAATTGGTTTCAAATTCTAAATTATATATATACAATTTTTTTACATAAAATCTTTGAGCAAAATAAAATGAGATTTTTGTACATTATAATGTTTCATAAAAAAAAAATCAATATTTCACCACTTCACAATCCCAGTAAACATGGAATGGCAGTTTCTTGTTTACTCCAGTGTTGGACAGATATATGAGGTCCCTAAGGGTAGCTGCAGGACCAGAGGCTCCTTCACTAGGAAGGCCTAGATGAGTTCCTGGGAACGTGATGGATGATAGTTCAGGGTCTTTAAAGATTTTACACTATTTTTGGTAAAAGTTTACATAGCAAATTAGGTTCTCATTTAGCAATTCTATACATATTATTAAGTAATATTGGTTACATTTTCCACATTGTATCAACAGTTCTAGTTTTTGGACTTCCATTAATCCAGTTTCCCTCTCTCCCTTGGCTGTCTTATCTTTGCTTCAGGGTAAATATTGATTGCATGATCTCAGATAGCTGTTTTTTTTTTTTTTTTTAAAGGAGCATAGTTTATATTACAAGCCAATCTGTTATTTGGCTGAAAGGTGACTTCTGGGAATAGTTTCAGTTCAAAGTTTAAAGGGGAGCTCAGGGCAATAGTTTCAGGAGCTCCACCTGTCTCTTCCAGTCCAGTAATCTTTTTTTTAAGATTTGGGTTTCGTTCTACAATTTTCTCCCATTCTATCTGGGTCTATTGTGTCCCTGGTCAAAGTGGTCGGAAGTGGTAGCCAGGTACCACCTAGTTCTTCTGGTTCCTGTAGGTAATAAGTCCTATAGGCTAGTTTTTTCTTTGAATCTTTGGTTTCCTTCTTTCTCTTTTGCTCCAGATGAGTACGGACCAATAGTAGTATCTTAGATGCCTGCTTACAAGCTTTTAAGAGCCCAGGTACTACTTACCATACTAGGATATAGAACATAAACTTTATAGACAATGCTGTGCCATTGACAGAGCTGTCCTACAAGACTATGGTCCTAAGCCTTCAAACTCATCAAACCCATCCTGGGAGGTGTTTGGTTATGTCTGGGAGGTATTCATGACTGTGCCCTCTATGTGCTTTATTAAATATATGAACTATGAACATATGTGCAGCATACACAAAAATGTGTACATCTACACCTACAGATACATCTGCTAAAAGCTGTAGCTGAAGTGAACAGAAGAAATGATGAAGTAAAAGAGCTGAACGGAACATTTCAAAGCACAGCTTAAGAAGACAAAGTAAAGTATTATAGAATATGTAATGACCTGGAGTTAGAAAACCAAAGGGGAAGAACACACTCGGCATTTCTTAAGCTGAAAAAACTGAAGAAAAATTCAAGCCTTGAGTTGCAATATTGAAGAGTACTACAGGGAAAATATTGGATGGTGCAGGAAGCATCAAAAGAAGATGGAAAGAATACATAGAGTCACCATACCAACAAGAATTGGTCATCGTTCAGACATTTCAGGAGATAGCACACGATCAAGAACCAATGTTACTGAAGGAAGAAGTTCAAACTGAACTGAAGACATTGGCAAAAATCAAGACTCCAGGCACTGACAGAATACCAATTGAGATGTTTCAATAAACGAATGCAGTGCTGGAGGTACTCACTCATCTATGCCAAGAAATCTGGAAGACAGCTACCTGGCCAACCAACTGGAAGAAATCCATATTTGTGCCCATTCCAAAGAAAGGTGGTCCAACAGAACACAGAAATTATCAAATAATTACATAAAATTTTGCTGACGATCATTCAAAAGCAGTTACAGTAGCACATAAACAGGAAACTGCCAGGAATTTAAGCCAGATTCAGAAGAGGATGTGGAATGAGGGATATCACTGCCAATATCAGATGGATCTTGGCTGAAAGCAGAGGATACCAGAAAGATGTTTGCCTGTCTTTTATTGCCTAGGCAAAGGCATTTGACTGGGTGGATCACATCAAAATATAGATAATATTGTGAAGAAAAGGAATCCCAGAACACTTAATTGTGCTCGTACTTAAAGTACTTAAAGCATTAACTGATGAAGATCATAGACTACAGCCTTCAGTATGGATTGTGCCTCAACATGAAGAAAACAAAAATCCTCACAACTGGACTAATAAGCAACATTATAAATGGAGAAAAGACTGAAGTTGTCAAGGATTTCATTTTATCTGGATACACAATCAGTGCCCATGGAAGCAGCAGTCAAGAAATCAAACAATGCATTGCATTGGGCAAATCTGTTGCAAAAGACCACTTTAATGTGTTGAAAAGCCAAGGTGTCACTTTGAGGGCTAAGGTTCACCTGACCCAAGCTATGGTATTTCCAGTCACCTCCTATGCAGTTGAAAGCTAGACATGAATAAACAAGACCGAAGAAGGACTGATGCCTTTGAATAGTGTGGCTAAGAACATTGAATATACCATGAGACTGCCAGAAGAACAAACAAATCTGTCTTGGGAGATGTACAGTCAGAATGCTCCTTAGAAGCAAAGATGGCAAGACTCTCACAGACTTCAGGCATGCCATCATGAGGTGCCAGTCCCTGGAAAAGGACATCATGCTTGACAAAATAGAGCAAAAGTCAGTGAAAAAGAGGAAGATCCTCAACGAGATGGATTGGCATAGTGGCTGCAACAATTGCCTCAAACATAATTATGATTGTGAGGATGGCGCAGTGTTTTGTTCTTTGCTCTTTGTACATAGGGTCACTATGAGTCAGAACTGACTCAATGGCACATAACAACAAGAACACAACACAAATACACCTATATATGCATGTGTATATACACGCACATACACCTTGGTATACATATATATGCATATATATCTACCTATGTAACCACTCACTTATTTTTTGGTTGTTATTCCTGTTGTTGCCAAGTTGTCTACGTTACACAGCATTTACCAATAAGGTCCCTTAACCTTGTGTATTTCTTATTGTCATCATTTACCTTGGTTAAGTTGTGGACATTTCACCAACATTCAGTATTGCCTTTCCCATCACCAAAAATAACAAGTATCTACTATCTAGAGAGTGATTCTCCCTCCCTCCTCCTCCCATCCCTGATAACTACCAAAGAGTGTTGATTTCCATACGTATACCTATTTTTTGTCTTTTTATAAAAATGGTATCATGCAATATTTGTCCTTTTCTGTGTGACTTCTTTCACTTAACATAATGTCTTCCAGATTCATCCATGTCAGCACTCAACAACAAAAATACAAATAATCCAATTAAAAAAGGCCAAGGATGAAGAAATACTCACAATCATTATGCATTAGAGAGATGCAAATCAAAACTACAAAGAGATACCATCTCACCTATTCAAAAATGGCACTGATCAAAAAAACAGAAAACAAATGCTGACAGGGATGTGGGAAGACTAGAAATAGAACACTTACCCACTGCTGGTTGGATTGTAAAATGGTATAACCACTATGGAAATCGTTATGGTGCCTCATCACAAAGCTAGAAGTAGAAATACCTTATGGTCCAGCAGTATCTCTCCTAGATATATACCATAGAAATCTAACAGCAGTGTCATGAGTAGACATAATGCACTTCTATGTTCATTGCGGCATTATTCACAATAGCAAAAAGATAGAAACAACTTAAGTGTCCGTCAAGAGATGAATGGATAAACAAAATGTGGTATATACATAAAATGGAATATTACACAGCTTATAAAGAATAGTAATGAGTCCACGACATATAACATGGACGTACAAATATTTTTAAAGTGGGTTCATGCCTTATACTTTGATTCTTAATAAATTAATTGATGAGCATTTGAAAAACAACAGCAAAGATACAGTCAGCAGAATTTAATATGCTGGAAGCACCCTGTCTGTACATTATACCGTGGGCCTTGCATGTTGCTATGATGCTGTAAGCTATGCCACTGGTATTTCAAATATGAACAGGGTCACAATGGTGGACAGGTTTCAGCAGAGCTTTCAGACTAAGACAGATTAGTAAGAAAGGTCCAGTGATCTACTTCTGAAAATCATGAAAACCCTATGGATTACAACAGAACATTGTCCCATTTACTGATGGAAGATGAGTTAGAAGGCAGCAATGGACTCAAACATACCAAAAGTCAAGAAAATGGTGCAGAGGTAGAACTATGATCGTGCTGTAGACAGACACACTATGCCAATCCTCTACAGCAAAGACCTATAAAACAGATACAAATGTCCATCCTGGAACCCTAAGCATCTAATGAAGGTATAAAGAACTAGATTAAACATTGAATGGAAGGAGAAACCTACATAAAACAGAGAACAAGGAGAGATACAGAGTGAGGTCCCCTGCCAACTAACATGACACAGCATCGCTACCTTGGAACAAAGCCAACAAGGACTCTGGACAAAGAGTACAGAAAGGCAACTTCACAGAGCTCCCAACAGGAGACAGAGCATCCTATAACCAGAGAAACATTCTTTTCTACCCCCCACCCTTCTGCCCCATATACTACCTCTATTCCTCCCCAACAGGCCACACTGGCACTCAGCTGGATAGCCACCAGCCCACAGCCACCCTGGATCCACCTCACTTCCAACCATTGGCTCCCACTGCACCATATGTTTTTCCTTTCTTCCTTTTCTTTCTCCCACCCACCTAGCTCTATATGCCACCTCCACCCATTCCCAATGGGCCACGATGCACTATTCTACAGAGCCACCAACCCTACGCCACTTTGGGTCATTCAAAATTGGCTGCAGTGGTATAACAATGGGGAACTACCAAAAATTAGGCCAGATTCAGAAGAGGTCTTGGAACAAGGAATTATCATTGCACATGTCAGATGGATCCTGGCTGAAGGCAGAGAATTCCAGAAAGATGTTTACCTGTGTTTTATTGACTAAGCAAAGGCATGTGACTCTGTGGATCGTAACAAATTACGGATAACATGGTTGAGAATGGGAATTCCAGAGCACTTAATTGTGCTCATGAAGAACCTGTACATAGATCAAGAGGCAATCATTCGAATAGAACAAGGGAATACTTCATGATCTAAAGTCAGGAAAGGTTTGTACCAGGGTTGTATCCATTCATCATCCTTATTCAATCTGTGTGCTGAGCAAATAATCCAAGAAGCTGGCCTATACAAAGAGGAACGGATTGGAGGAAGACTCATTAATAACCTGTGTTATGCACATAGCACAACCCCACTTGCTGAAAGTAAAGAGAACTTGAAGTACTTACCGATGAAGATCAAAGACTACAGCCTTCAGCATGGATTACACCTCAACATAAAGAAAACAAAAATTATCACAACTGATCCAATAAGCAACATTATGGGGTGATAAACAGAGAAAAGATTAATGTTGTCAAGGATTTCATTTTACTTGAATCCACAATCTACACCCATGGAAGCAGCAGTCAAGAAATCAAACGAGGTATCTCATTAGGCAAATCGGCCACAAAAGAACTCTTTAAAGTGGTAAAGAGCAAAGATGTCACCTTGAAGACTAAGATGTGCCTGACCCAAGCCATGGTGTTTTCAATCACCTCATATGTGTGAGAAAGCTGGATAATGAATAAGGAAGACCAAAGAAGAATTGACACCTTTGAATTATGGTGTTAGCGTAGAATATTGAATATACCATGGACTGCCAAAAGAACAAACAAATCTGTCTGCTCCTTAGAAGCAAAGATGGCCAGACTATGTCTCACATACTTTGGACATGTTATCAGGAGGGACAAGTCCCACATCATGCTTGGTAAAGCAGAGGGTCAGTGAAAAAGAGAAAGACCCTCAACGAGATGGACTGACACAGTGGCTGCATCAATGGGCTCAAGCATAACAACAATTTTGAGGACGGTGCAGGCCTGAGTGATGCTTCGCTCTGTTGTACATAGGGCTGCTATGAGCCGGAACCAACTCGACGGTACCTAATAACAACAACAACAACCCAAAGCAATATGTACATATAATGCAATCCCAATCCAAATACCAACAGCATTCTTTAATGAGATGGAAAAACTATTACCAACTTTACATACAAAGGAAAGAGCCCCAGATAAGGAAAGCATTATTGAAGAAAAAGAACAAATTAAGAGAACTCACACTAGCTGATCTCAGAACCTACTATACAGCCACAGTAGTCAAAACAGCCTGTTACTGGTACAATGACAGACACATAGACCAATGGAAGAGAATCAAGAACCCAGAGTCAAATCCATCCACCTATGGCCAGCTGATCTTTGACAAAAGACCAAATCCATTAAATGGGAAAAAGGCAGCCTTTTTAACAAACGGTGCTGGCAAAACTGAATGTCCACCTGTAAAAAAAAAAAGAAAAAGAAACAGGACCCATACCTCACACATACACAAAAATTAACTCAAAATGGATCAAAGATCTAGATATAAAACCTAAAATGATAAAGATCATTGAAGAAAAAATAGGGACAATGCTAGAAGCCCTAATACGTGGCATAAATGTAATACAAACCATAACTAACAATGCACAAACAGCAGAAGATAAACTAGATAACTGGGAGCTCTAAAAAGTAAACATTTATGCTCATCAAAAGACTTTGCCAAAAGAGTAAAAAGAGAACCTACAGACTGGGAAGAAATTTTTGGCTATGACATATCTGACAAGGGTCTAATCTCTAAAATCTATAGAATACTTCAGTACCTCAACAACAAGAAGATAAATAATTCAATTAAAACATGGGCAAAGGCTATGAACAAACACTTCACCAAAGAAGGCATTCAGGCAACTAACAGACACGAGGAAATGCTTGCAATCCCAAGCCATTAGAGAAATGCAAATCAAAACTACAATGAGATACCATCTCACCTTGACATTACTGGCACTAATCAAAGAAACGGCAAATAACAAATGTTGGAGAGGTTACAGGGAGATTGGAGTTCTTATATATTGCTGGTGGGAATGTAAAATGATACAACTTTATGGCACCTCCTTAAATGGCTAGAAATAGAAATAACATATGATGCAGCAATCTCACTCCTACAAATACATCCCAGAAAAATAAGAACTGTCACACGAATAGACATATGCACACCCATGTTCACTGCAGCATTATTCACAATAGCAAAAAGATGGAAAAAACCTAAGTGCTCAACAACAGATGAATGGATAAACTAATTATGGTACATACACACAATGGAATACTACTCAACGATAAAGAACAACGATGAATCCAGGAAACATCTCACAACATGGATGAATCTGGAGTGCATTTTGCTGAGTGAAATAAGTCAATCACAAAAGGACAAATATTGTATGAGACAACTATTATTAAAAAATCCAAGAAACGGTTAAAAAAAAAAAAAAAACCCAAACCTACTGCTGTCGGGTTTACACACAGAAAAAAAATTTTTTTGATGGCTTTGAGGGAGGGGCGGGTGAGCGGGGAAATCACTAACTAGGTAGTAGACGAGTGTTAACTTTGGTGAAGGGAAAGACAACACATAGTATAGAGGAAGTCAGCAAAACTTGACCAAGGCAAAGTTATAGAAGCTTCCCAGACACATTCGAATACCTTGAGGAATCGAGTTACTGGGGATGAGAGCGGAGGATTCTGGTCTCGGGGACATCTAAGTCAACTGCCATAACACAGTTCTTTAAGAAAATGTTCTACATCCTACTTTGGTGAGCAGCATCTGAGGTCTTAAAAGCTTGCAAGTTGCCTTCTAAGACAAATCTATTGCTCCCATGAGGTTCGGAGCAAAAGAGAATGAAGAAAACCAAAGACACAAGAAAAATATTAGTCCAGAGGACTAATGGACTACATGAACCATAGCCTCCGCCAGCCTGAGCCCAGAAGAACTAGATGGTGCCTGGCTATCATCACCGATTGCTCTGATGGGGATCACAATAGAGGGTCCCAGACAGAGAAGGAGAAAAATGTAGAACAAAATTTAAACTCACAAAAAAAGACCAGGCTTACTGATCTGACAGAGACTGGAGGAACCCCTGAGACTATGGCCCCTGGATACCCTGCTAACTCAGAACTGAAGCCACTCCTGAAGTCCACCTTTTAGCCACAGTTTAGACAAGCCTATAAAACAAACAATAATACAATAAGTAACGTGTTTCTTAGTTCAATCAAGTGTAAGACATCAAATGGGCAATACCTGCCAAAAGCAAAGACATTAAGGCAGGAAGAGACAGGAAACCTGGCCAAATAGACACGGAGAACCCTGGGTGTAAAGGGGAAGAGGGACAGTGCTGACAAATTGTGGAAATTGCAACCGATGTCACAAAATAATTTGTGTATACATTTTTGAATGGGAAACTAGTGCTGTAAACTTTCAGCTAAAACACAATATAATAAAAAAGGAAAATGGTGCAGGACACTGTTCCTGGGCTCTTTCAACTTTCTCAGTTCTGATCCCACAGAATTGAAACAGGTACCTGGCTTGCTGGTGTTCATTGCTGATATTTGCTGAGTAGAGTCTGTACCATTTTCAAGCTTTCCCTGTTTCTGGCTGTTCCTGTTGATCCACCACCCCAGCTCTCCACAGGGCAGTGTTTGTGGTTCTGTGGGTACCTGGGGGTGCTGAGAGTTATCTGGCCCTGTGCACTGGAAGATGCTCACCTCCAGGGAGGCCACGCTGCACACTCAGCCCCCATCTGTCTCACAGGGGTCCAACACAGAACTGTGAACACTGCTATTTTTACAATGCTTTAACACTAACAGAGAAAGCACTGTAACATTTCCAAAACAGCCCAACTTGTAAATAGAAATCCCATGTTTCCCAAACATGGCCCTCCACTCGGATTTCAGTGGGTACCCGGTTTTTACAGGCCCCAGAGCACCATCTGGTGCTGTATAACATCTAGACACTTATTTTGAAACCTGTGTAAATCTACCTTGATAAAAGCATAGTAGATACTGTAAGAACATATCTGACATCTTTTAATATATGCACAATATAAAATATTTTTAAATTGTGAAAAATCGTAAGGAAAAAATGATTATAATCACACCATTCAAAGATAACTGCTAAGGGGAGGCTGATCTTTACATTCTAATGCTAATTAGCATTTTCCTTTATACAAGTATTATGGGTAAAAAAATACTGCTATCGCTACAAAGACTATAAACCTACTCTTACAGAACATTTTAAATAAAACGTGTTTTGTTTATCTTTTTATAAAGGGCCTTATAGAGATAAATTTCAGCCAGGGAAGACTTTTTAAGTGAAGAACTGTCAAAACAGTTGGCATTTTCTGGCTATTTTTACTACTGTACACTAGTTTCTACCATTGCATTAATTAAATGAAAAAAAAAAGAGAGAGAAAGACGGAGACTAGAAAATGACACCAAGAGGCTTATAGCAAGCTTTTTGGCTAATCTCTTACCATGAGTGATGAAGAAATTTATGGAGGGGGTACGGGGGCCCCTACTAGTGGTACAGTATTCCTACCAACTCAGAAATGAACAGATCCACTGGGCTATAGGTCCTCCCTACACACACATCTCCACACTACCTGCTGGCTACTACACATCTGTGATGGCCTCATCCAACTACTCTCCCCTGGCCTACCTCCTCCTCAACCATGGTCAGACTTACCTTGGTTAACCTTAGTTTTCTAAATTTTTTAATATACATATACTATTTTTCATTGTTTCTACCTTTTCAATAAAAAGAAGCTCAGAGAGCTTAGATAGATTAATGGATGATAGGTAAGTAGATAGATAAGCAAGAAAGAGGTTGTATTCTTTGATTAGAGCAATGGTCCTCAAACCAGCTTTCATTAAAATCACCTGCTGGCTTGTTAAACACAGATTGCTAGGCTATGACCCAGAGTTTCTTATTCAGTAGATCTGGGGTGGGGATCTAGAATGTGCATTTCTAACAAGATATCAAGAAAGAGATTCCATGATGAATGATAGGAATGTGTAGGTAAACAGCCCCACTGGTAATAATGAAAAAAAGGAAAAGAACAACTTGGTTTTCTGGGGTTCACTTTCCTCTTCTCCCTCTGATCTATTAACCTTGATAACTTCCTCTCTGCTCCTTTCCCTATCATATAGCTCCGTGTTAAATACTTTAACATTTAACTGAACAAAGGAATGTTTAAAAACAAAAACAAAAAAACCCATTGCCATCAAGCTGATTCCAACGCATAGCAATCCTACAGGACAGAGTAGAACTGCCCCACAGGATTTCCATGGAGTGGCTGGTGGATTCAAACTGCTGACAAACTCGTAACCACTATGCCACCAGGGATCCTTTAAAATAAAAGTATTCTTAACAAATCAGCACACTTAAATTACACTTCATAACATCTTATAACATGGAGGAAACTGGAAGGCATTATGCTGAGTGAAATTCGTCAGTTACAAAAGGACAAATATTGTATGAGACTGCTATTATAAGAACTCAAGAAATAGTTTAAACACAGAAGAAAATATTCTTTGATGGTTACGATGGTGGGGAGGGAGGGTGAGGGGTATTCAGTAATTACACAGTAGACAAGAACTATTTTAGGTGAAGAGAAAGACAACACACAATACAGGAGAAATCAGCACAACTGGACTAATCAAAACCAAAGATGTCTCCTGAATACAACTGAATGTTTCAAAGGCCAGAGTAGCAGAGACAGGGATTTGGGGACCACGGTTTCAGGGGACATCTAGGTCAATTGGCATAATGAAATGTATTAAGAAAATGTTCTGCATCCCACTTTGGTGAGTGGCATCTGGGGTCTTAAATGCTAGCGACCAGCCATCTAAGATGCATCAGTTGGTCTCAACCCACCTGGAGCAAAGGAGAATGAGAACGCCAAGGATATAAGGCAAAGATGACCCCAAGAGATAGAAAAGACCACATAAACCAAAGACTCCATCAGCCTGAGACCAGAAGAACTAGATGGTGCCCAGCTACCACCGATCACTGCCCAGACAGGGAATACAACAGAGAACCCATGATGGAGCAGGAGAGCAGTGGGATGCAGACCTCAAATTCTTGTAAAAAGACCAGACTTAACCGCCCTGCTGAGACTAGAGGGTCCCCAGAAGTCATGGTCCCTGGACCCTTTGTTAGCCAAACACTGGAGCCATTCTGAAGCCAACTCTTCAGACAGGGACTGGACTGGACTATAAGACAGAAAATGATACTGATGAGGAGTGAGCTTCTTGACTCAAGTATACACATGAGACTATGGGGGCAGCTCCTGTCTGGAGGTGATATGAGAAGGCAGAGGGGGACAGGAGCTGGTTGAATGGACATGGGGAATACTTGGTGGAGAGGAGGAGTGTTCTGTCTCATTAGGAGGAGAGAGTAGCTAGGAGTACATCCCAGCCAAAAAAACCAGTGCTGTCGATTCAATTCCGACTCATAGTGACCCTATAGGATAGAGTAGAACTGCCGCATAGAGTTTCCAAGGAGCGCCTGGTGGATTTGAACTACCAATGTTTTGGTTAACAACCGTAGCACTTAACCACTATGCCACCAGGGTTTCCTAGGAGTACATAGCAAGGTGTATATAAGTTTTTGTATGAGAGACTGACTTGATTTGTAAATTTTCACTTAAAGCCCAATAAAAAGAATTATACTGCATAAAATCGATACATATGACACCAACCTCAACTCTATCTTTTCCCACAGACTACCTAACCGAAAACCAAACCTATTGCCATCAAGTTGAATCTCACTCATAGAGACCCTACAGGACAGAGTGGAACTGCCCTGTAGGGTACCCAAGGCTGTAAATTTTCACGGGAGCAGGTTGCGACATCTTTCTCCTGCAGAGTGACTGGTGGTTTCAAATCACGGAACTTTTGTTTAGCAGCTGAGTGCTTAACCACTGCGTCAAGACTACCTAGAAGTATATAAAGCAGAGTTTGATTTGCATCCACATGTTACTAAATATCTCTTGATGATTTCTACTAGAAAAGGAACAGTAATGGTGTTCAGTCCACAAATCTTACATAATTCATCTGCATCTGATCCCCTGTCAATGCCAAAGCCAAAGTCAAGACTAGAATTTACCAGATCTGATCAAGAATTCTATTATAAACAAGATCATGAGGGTCCCAGTACCAAGTATGCTGGGTGCTTTTAGGCAATGTTGTGGGCAGAATTCTAAGATGTCCCCCAAATTTGTGTACCCTGGTATACATGGCCCATATAATCTCCTTGCCTGTGATTTTTAAGTTATACAAAAAAAGGACTTTTTCAGATGTAATTAAGGTTTATTTTTTAATCAGTTGAGAGTCTGTAGATGGGCCTGACTTCATGACATGAGCCCTTTAAATCTGGGTCTAGAGGTCAGAGACAGGGGAAGTCAAACATTCAAAGCAGCACAGAGATTCTCCTGGTGGCCCTGAAGGAGAAAATGACCATGCTGTGGAAAGGACCATATGGGACAGAACAGTAGGTGGCCTATAGGCTGAGATGGCCCCTAGGAGAAGTTAGCAAGGGAATGGAGGCATTAGTCCTATAACTGCAAAGAGCTGAATTCTGCCAACAACCTGCATGGCCTTGAAGAAGACACAATCCCCAAATGAGATGGCAGCCCCAGCTGGCACCTTGATTTCAGCCACGTGAGATCCTGAGCATAGAACCTAGCTATGCCATGCCCAGACTTCTGACTTACAGAACAGTGTATCCTATAATTACTCTGTGGTAGTCTCCTGCAAAGCAATAGAATGGTAGTAGAGACAATAAAGTTTTATTTTTACTTGGCGCAAGCTGATGTGTCTAAATAGCTCTGCTTCTATCCTGTTCTCTTCATGTTCTGTTTGTAGGTATCACCATTCTGTCAATGAAGATTGATGTGTACAATGGAATTGGGTTTTCCACCTAGATGTGTATCTGGTGGGACATTTTAAAGTTGTAGATGTGGGAAAGCCCTTTATGGATCAGGTGTGTCCCTTCTACTGCAGGTTATTTAATATGCCAGACCCTCGGTCTTCAAATGGAAGTTGGAGTTCCCCAGTCACTCTGGCAACCAAAACATATTCCTACAGTTTGACAATGCCTCCACAGAATGGAACAATCTTCCTGAGAATGACCAATTTAGGTAGTCTCAGGACCCTGGTGGCACGGTGCTTAAGAGCTTGGCTGCTAACCAAATGGTTGACAGTCCAAATTCACCAGCCACTCCTTGGAAACCCCATGAGGCAGTTCTACTCTGTCCTATAGGGTCACTATGAGCCGGGATCAACGACAACAGGTTTTTTTTTAAATTCCTAGCCTCAGGAGTCCTTGGGTGGTACAAACAGTAAAGTGCTTGACAGAAGGTTGGTGGTTCAAACCCACCCAGAAACACCTCAGAAGACAGGCCTGGCAATCTGTTTCCGAAAGGTCACAGCCTTGAGAACACTATGGACCAGTTCTACTCTGCACACATGGGGTTACCAGGAGTAAGAATCAACTCAAAGGCCACTAACAACAGCAATATTCCCAGCCTCACTCCTGCCTACTCAACCTCTTTGGGGACTTTATGTTATCTATCAATATTCCCTGAACATGTTTAATATTTTCCTGTCTCTGGGCCTGTGCTCATATCATTTCCTCCACTCTGAATTGTTCTATACCCTTCCTAAGCTCTACTTCTCCCTCCCTTACTCCTTACACAGCCATACACACAGGCACTGCTGTTTAAATCCGATGTTAGCTGTACAGCACCCTTACAATCGCATTACTCCTTGAAGTTTCAGAGCCTTATCTCCCTAACTCACACACATAAATGAACACGACTTCTCCCAGCCTCTTTAATCCTCTTTGCACTTTGAATTACGTTAGTATTTTTTGCATGCTTGTGTTAGCTCTCCCACTAGATTTAAAAAGGGGTTCCCACTGCAACTAACATTTGCTAAATTGATGAATATTATATGAAGAACAGCTGGAAACCCTGGTGGTGTAGTGGTTAAGTGCTACGGCTGCTAACCAAAGGGTTGGCAGTTCGAATCCGCCAGGTGCTCCTTGGAAACTCTATGGGGCAGTTCTACTCTGTCCTATAGGGTCGCTATGAGTCGGAATCAACTCGACAGCACTGGGTTTTGTTTTGTTTTTTTTGGTTATATTAAGAACATAAGTAACATGATATTCAAAATTAAGAAGTGCTCCCAACTGAGAAAATTCAAATACTCTTGCCATTTCCTAAGACCATACACCTAAAAATTAGCTTTCTCTGCATTAATTCTGCCATTCTTTCTAATAAAAAGCAGAGAAAAGTAAGTGTAATCTCTTCCCTCCATTCCTTCCCAGTGGGGTAGGGGCAGAAGGCAGATCATAAAATAATCTGAAAAATAGATCCACTCTAGCCAAGGACACCACAAAGCTATTTATAAACAGTTCTCTAGAACTCACTGGGTAACATGACAATCAATACCTCAAAGTAATGTTTGGCACTTCCATCTCTCTGTCGGTAATTCAATGTAAGGAACAAAAGCCATGTTGTTTTCTCAGTCTGGAATGACTCACACGGACCATGAGCTCATTGTTAGGGCAACAACAGAAAGAACAAGAACTTCTGTCACCTCTATTGACTAACACATTGAAATAAGAGACAGAAAATTTTACTGATCCACTGCATTCTCCTTACTGAGAATATAAAATAGTAATAATCATTAGTGGTTCTCCTCCTTTTCTCCATCATGTTCCCTAATTTAATGAACCCATCTGACTATCAGGAAGGGAGGAGACAACAGCAGTATTGTATAATTATGGTGTATTACGGGCATGAGAATTGACTAAGAATCAACGGGAACAAAAGTTAAATTAAAACCTCAGCTCACACAAAAGATCAAAATAATTTCACATGGATAAAAAGTTAAAACTAAAAAAATCAAATAATAAAAACAGAGAAATTTCTAAAGTTTAAATGTGAAATGTTTTATTAGACATTTGTCATGTATGACAAAAAAGATGTTTAACAATGAAAAATGCAATACTTCACAATAAAATAAAAACTAAGGCAAATAATTTAAAAAATGATTGCAATAAATTAGAAAGTGTTAATATTCTTAATATTTCATCTTTTACAATTAGATAAGTAAAACATCAAAACTTAAATGTTAAAGGTCAGTAAACAGATATTTCACAGAAAAAAAAAAACGAATTAATACTGAATTTAAGAAAATTGATTATCCTCATTAATAACCAAAGAAATGCAAATACAGTTCTTATCTTGTGATGAGATATGATATGGTATGGCAAAATTATAAATAATAAAGATAAGCATTCAATGATGGCAAGAACGCAGCAAAAACAAACACCTTTACTCTGCTAGCAAAAGTGAAAATTAACAATCTTTCTCTAAGGTGATTTGCCATTATGTTACAGGAGTCTTACCATGTCAGATCTTTTGATCTGATAATTCTATTCTAGAAATCTATTCTGAAAAATTATAAGATATGGTAAAAATGTTCATGATACAGTGTTTAAAAAAGACATCTATGGCCATGATCCCAGCTATAATGTATGTAGTGTGTAACTACATATAAATCTAGAAGAAACCAAAAAAATTCATGACCGTCAAGTAGATTCCAACTCATAACGACCCTATAGGACAGAGTGGAACTGCCCCATCGTGTTTCCAAGGCTGTAAATCTTTACTGAAGCAGGCTGCCACATCTTAACACCATGGAGCAGCTGGTGGGTTGGAACTGTCAACCTTTCTTTAACCACTGTGCAACCAGGCCTCCTAAATCTGGAAGAGATATGTCAAAATATTAACTGTAATTATCTCTGGCTTGTGGAATTCAATTTTGCTTTCTTTTTCAAGCTTTCTATATGAGCATGTAAATAATTTTGTAACTCAAACATCACAAAAGGCTTACTGAATAGAATTAACATATATTAGCTTCAACTTGATTCAACAAATTTTATTGAGTGCTTTCTGTGTTCTGTGCCAGATATAATCACTTCGGACTAAAGTTCCTGTGTTTATGGAACTCATGGTCCAGTACAGGAGATAAAACCCACGGCCATCGAATCAATTCTGACTCATAGCGACCCTATGATAAACACACACAAAAAATAGAGACCCTAGGATAGACACTTTAAAAAACAGTCATTGTGTCAAAGCACACTTAGTACGGCAATGTTAAAGTGATAAAGCAAAAGACATTCAGTGGGAATGGAGGGAAAGGTATGCCCTGTCCACAGGAGCACCAAGGAATGAGCCAACTACAGCTGTGTGCCAATATAGAGCATGAAGGCCTTACAGTCAGACAAGGAAGGTTGTTTTTATTTTTTTAAATTGTACTTTAGATGAAGTTTTACAGAACAAACTAGCTTCTCATTAAACAATTAGTACACAAACTGTTTTGTGACATTAGTTGCCAACCCCAAAACATGTCAACACTCTCCCCTTCTCGAGCTCGGGTTCCCCATTACCAGCTTTCCTGTTCCTTGCCCCTGGGCTGGTGTACCCCTTTAGCCTCATTTTGTTTTATGGCCCTGTCTAATCTTTGTCTAAAGGGAGAACCTCAGAAGTGATTTCATTACTGAGCTAAAAGGGTATCCAGGGGCAGGCAAGGAAAGTTTTAGGTACTTAGAATTAATTCAAGGGTTTTAAGCAAGAGAATATCATAATCTGATTTTATTTTATGTTAGCTGTTTGGAAGGTTTACAGGAACACTACACAGAAAAGATTGCAGAAGAGAAAGTGAGGTTGAACAGCGCATAACAACTTATGGAGGGAAGCTCTGGGGCAGGCGCCAAGAAGCTGAAAAATCACAATGTGAGGAACCTTTGGATTGTGGTCATTTGGAGGGAAAGGGAGGAATCTTGGATGATCCCATGTGTTCTGACATGGGCACAGCAATGGCAACATGAAAAGGTAAAATACATTTTGTATTGATCAACCCCGATATCTAGACCAGACTTGTAATATTCTACAGTCCTCACCAGTGATGACAAGATGCCATGAAAATGTTTATACACACCTTGAATGTCGTGAAGCAAGAACCCATCTTAAGACTTAGGAAACCTGGAATGAATAGGTGGTTCCAAAATAAAGTAGGACATGTTTTCAAAAAAAAAAAAAAACCTAATTAAAAAAGTTCATTTTGTCCTTATTGGTAGAAAGCCAGGAAGGATTTGATTTCCAGTATGTTAACCATCTTCATCCTTGAAAAGAATTCACCTCAACCTATAAAGTTTCAGAGACTTGCCTTATGAAGAGATAAATCATCTTTAAAAGCCAGGAAGTTCAGACAGCTCACAGTTGAATCACTTACCACACCATGTCGCCCGGCCACACTGCTAGGGAAGATGGCTTTTCAGACTTTCCGACCTGGAACTCACGCAGCAGAGACCTTGTGCCAGGTTACACTCATGGGCTGCCTGTATCTGGGCCCATCTGTTCACATGGCAGGCTCCTGGCCCACAAGTTGCTAGGATCACAGCCCAGTTGGAGGATGGGCCCTGCTGGGAGTTTGCACTGGCAGGTGATGGAACTCAGAGCCGGGCTCTCTGCAGCAGGAGGCTCCTTGGCCCTTGTGGCACTGAGGCAATTCCACTGTTGAAGTCTTTGTGATTTCTTTCAACTCTTTGCACTTAGCCCAATATCTCAGACACCCAGATTTTGCTCCATTTCTGCAGGAATTAATATGCAAGTACACTGAAGAACTTCTTTACATATTTATAACCTGGATTTCAAAACCTCTCTATTGATAAAATAAATGCATGCAAATATTTTTATCCTCTTTTGATTTGTTAGCTCATCTTATCTGGGGAAGTGACTGATGCTTTCATCAGCTGTAAACCAGTTAATCTCATGTGTGATACCAAAAGTGAAGATATTTTAATGCGTTGTTATCTGATGTGTATTTTTTTCTAATAAGGTAACTGTTTTCTTGATCTCCTACCACAGACTGCTGAAAGAACAGAAGAAAGAACATGAATAGATTTACAAGAAAACCAAAATACCAACAGTGAACTGTCTTGAAAGTTATCCACTAAACTTTCATCTGCCAATCAGAGGAAGTGAATAACACAGAATAGAGACTGGCTGTTTTTTTTTTTTTTTTCTAAGAAAAGAGGATTTCCTTTCCCATTCTTAGAAGGATGATGATCTTCCACCGAGGTATACAGCCGTGAACCATCACCAACATGACACAGGTTTAGATTTCAGAATCTCCATCTGAGCTTCACTATCACAGAGATGCCTCCCTAAGCTCTACAGGCTGCACATTTAATTTCCCTCCAAACGGCTAATGTAGAAAAGCTAATAAAAGATTATATCAGACTCTGTGAGGCAATAGACAAAATAGGGAAGTCATGTCTCCATACCCACTCCAATAATATAAGTAAGCTCCTTATTTTTGCCCTTCTGCAAAGACCAAACTAACACAACTGTATTTGGACCATCTACAACTTGGTGGGTTAATCTCATATGCAGAAAAGTATTGTTTTTCTAGTGAAAATAGCTATTCAAGTAGAGTTAAATATTTATGAGTTAGCTTGTCTTAAGTTAATTAAAAATGGAAAAGTCCTACATATGAGAGAAAATGAAAAGGGGAGAATAACCATCTGAGGAAGAGTCTCACAAGTCATCAAGACAGAGGCACAACTAACTAGCAGAACATTAAACAATGCTGACACAATCTCTCTGCCTGCCTGCACACACACCCCAACCCCTAGTCAGCAGAGGTAAAGGCAAGTATGGAACTCCGGACACTCATAAATGTACAAGGATGCCTTTCAAATCCCCACAGTGCCACATGATCCAAACCAGTCTCATACTAATTTGGGCCCTATTGGTTTTTATAACTTAATTTGGGCTTATTTTTAGGTAGAACCAACATAGTCACTGCAGCTGAGGCCAAAAGAGACTCTGAGGCTGTTGTAAGCAGAGGCTTAAGCCCCTAGATAAGGTCTCTAATATAGCCAACCCAGCCCCAAATCCCCTCTGTGCCTAAATCAGCCTCTATTAATTTTCAAGGGATGAGAGGTTCTAAGAACAGGGTCTGAAGAGTTTTTATTATTTAATTCTTTTTGTCAACATATGTGATATGTGACAAAACTACAAGGATGGGACCAATGATCATAAAACAATATTTAACACCAATTAGTTTTGCTAATTATCATTTCTTTTTGAATGTCTATTGCCAGAAATTAAAAAAAAAAAAAAAAGCTAGAGCAAGATAAATACTAAACTATTTGAATATGAAAATCTCTTGAATATTTTCTAGTCGGGATTCATAGGGGAATTTGGAAAAATGGCATTAGTATGGTAAAAGTAATCTAATTGTAATGTATTCATGGGGTGGAGGGGGGAGAGCGGTGAGGAAAGGAAAATAGAAAAATTAAGCCTTAGATGAGGAAAGCCAGAGAGAGTATACATTTTTTAGCCTTGGCTACAAGACCTACTCAAAGTTGTATCTGAATAAGTAAAAGAAACAAAAGTTAAATCATAAAGTTAAAGAAACAAAAGCCAGATAAAAATCTATATCTAGAGGAAAATTTTATTGGAGGAAAACTCAAGAGAAACCCAAGGAAGAAGTCACAGAGGAAAGTGAGAGCTCTCCAGGATGGGACATCTTCCAAACTTCAGGCTAACATCATGATTCAAAGGCTGCAAGTCCAAATGCACTCATTTCGTAACTGTGATTAGACCACAGCTCACCAGGTGTGGTATACCACAACTCTAAAATGGACAGTCTTCTCCCACTAAAAATACTCTTTGTATTAACAAAGAACTGAGAATTATCATCTTCCCCATGGATAATAGGTTCTAGCAGATTTATATAAGTTCCTGTCTCAACTCCCCCAAACTGAAACACACATAAAAACTATACAAAAAGTTAAAATTTTACATATTACATCTATATCTAGATTCATATCAGTTTAATCATTATTCTGGAGAAAAAAAAATCCAAATTCATTTAAATACAAACTATGTCTTCTAAAGACATCAGAGCCTCTGTTCATTTAAAGAATCTCACTCAATATCCCTGCATGCTAAAAATAATTAAAACTGTTTATGTCAATTTTCACATAAAAATAATTGCCGTGAGGGTTGCAGACACTAAGAAACTATTCTCTATTTACTATAGAAAAACAGACAAAATAACAAATGGTCCAATTTGCACAAAACAAGTTCATCTAGTAAAGAATATGCTGATGACTTGTGTGTTCTAGACAAGGCTACTAATCTATACCGTTTTTTTTTATTAGGATTAATAAAAATACAAGGTATTTATTATCTGCCAAACACTAGGTTTGTGTTCTACACCATTATCATCTTCATTTCACACAAGATAGAGATTTAGTTGAAGCTTCTTGCTCAACATCATATGCCCATTAAGAGAATTTGAAGCCAGGCTAATTAATATGTCTTTGATTCAGGATCTGCATACATAGACTACAAATGACACAGAAGAGCATCTTTCATTGTCAGCAGTTATGTGATCAAAGCATATATGTTGTTTTGAAGAAAACTCTAGAAACTAAGAATTTATCCTAAAGATCATAGTATACTGACACACCAAATTACAGCCCCATTTCTCTTCAAGTGATATTCTAAAGCATTACTCTTTTTAGGGGACTAGAGCCGCTCTCTCCTCATTACCCTCCATCCCACCAACAGGAAGAGACAAGTGTTAGCCTCTCCTGAAGAAAAACCCCTCACCAACAACTACTCTCTTTCACACCTGAAGGAGCTCTCACATGCAAGTCACACACACTTTTGAAAGGGACTGACACTAATTTAGGTGCCCAAGTTGTAACATTTACAATAAACCTTCATCAAAAATAACTGCTAATGCATTACTTAGGTGCATATTATCTGACGCAAAGGAGAATCATGGGACTCTCGAACTATTTAATTTTTAGTAACTCTGCATTGACATTCACACAGGTGCATTGAATTTGGAGCAAAAACATCTGGGTTGTTGCTCGGACTCTAGTATAGGGAGCTATGTGACCTTAGATAAGGCACTTAACCTCTCTGTTCTTCAGTTTTTCCATTTGTAAAACAACAGGGCAGGATTAAATTTAATTTATTTAAATTCAATGAATAGGCACTGGGCTGGTAACTAGACTTTAGGGTATTCTCAGGGTGCTTCCCGATCTGAAGTCCTGTGAAATCTATTCTATATGCTTCCAAATCTTTTAATCTTCTATGGTTCATTCAGTCTGTATAAAGTGTATCTTTGGCATTCAAACTATTTAAAGAAGATGGCCATTCATTTTTTTATGGCTACAAAGATGTTGGAACCAATAAGCTATATATTGTAATTCTATCCAACTGGATTCAGAGCCCCTCTGAAAACGATGTTAAAAAAGAAACGATGGATACCAAAAGGTGCTTAATTTCAGAAGCTGTCGGGGGACCTGTGCTGATGTCTATTTCTGGCTCCAGGGTTTACTCTGGCTGTAGCAGCAACTTTATTTAATCATAAAACTCCCTTCACTATCCCACTTAATCACTGTTCCACTTGAAAATGAAGAATAAAAATAAATATATTATCATTTCCAAGTTATAACACTTAGTTTCTCATTTAATAGGTGTTACCATTTCCTCCACACTCATCTGTTATTTTGTTGTACTGTGGTGTCTTGTGTGTTGCTACGATGCTGGAAGCTATGCCACTGGTATTTCAAATCCAGTGGGGTCACACATAGTGGACAGGTTTCAGTGGAGCTTCCAGACTAAGACAGACTAGGAAGAAAGGCCTGGTGATAAACTGCTGAAAATTAGCCAATGAAAACCCTATGGATCACAATAGAATATTGTCCAATATAGTGCTGGAAGATGAGTTCCCTAGGTTGGAAGGCACTCAAAATACGCAGTGGCCACAACAGACTCAAGCATACCAACGATCATAAAGATGGAGCAGGAGTAGGCAATTTTTTTTTTCTGTTGTACATGGTGTTCTCATGAGTTGAATCCAACTAAAAGACAATTAACAATGATCATTCTTATTTAATAGGAGTTATTACTGCCTCTGTCATAGGATTCTTGTGAGGGTGAATTGAGATAACCTATTAAAACTCTTCACACAGAATTGGTACATACAAGGCTCCCACTTTGTCATTATTACCATGGGTTGAGTTTTGTCTCCCAAAAATATCTGTCAACTTAGCCGGGCCATGAGTCCCAGTATTGTGTGACTGTCTACCATTTTATGCAATTTCCCTGTGTTGTAAATTCTATCACTATGATGAAATGGGTTGGATTAATGGCAGTTATATTGATGAGATATACAAGATTAGATAGCGTCTTAAGCCAATCCCTTTGAGGTATAAATGGGAGAAGTGAGCAGAGAGATGGGGAGACTTCATACCACCAAGAAAGCTGCACCAGGAGCCAAGTGCATCTTTTGGGCCTGAGGTTCCTGCACTGAGATACTCCCAGACCGAGAGAAGACCGATGACAAGGACCTTCCTCCAGAGCTAACAGAGTAAGAGTTCCCCTGGAGCCGGTGCCCTGAACTCAGACTTCTAGCCCACTGGACTGGGAAACAATAAACTTCTCTTTGTTAAAGCCATCCACTTGTGGTATTTCTGTTATAGCAGCACTAGATAACTAAGGCAATTATCAACTATATTGAAGACAGAACAGTAAACTCGAGTGCCACAACACAACATACCTTGCCTGAGTTTGGTTGATGACTAATAAACATGTTGAATCGGTGACAGTGTTAGAGAAAATAGCATATAGGACAAGAGCATGAGTGCACTCACTAAATGCTATCTTCCCAAAGTCAGTAACGGCAGCCATTTGTATTGTGTGGTACAGTTCTTCTTCACTTTCATGTTAATGATTCTACTTGCTATTTTAAGGAAACACGAGCTTTCTTTTACTAGAAAAGCAATATCAATAATATCACGTGCAAGTAAAATTTTGCTGAAGATCATTCCAAAAGCAGCTATAGCAGTATATCGACAGAGATCTGCCAGAAATTCAAGCCGGATTCAGAAGAAGACATGGAACCAGGGATATCACTGCTGATGTCACATGGATCCTGGCTGAAAGCAGAGAATATTAGGAAGTTGTTTACCTGTGTTTTATTGACTACACAAAGGCATTTAACTGTGTGGATCAGAACATTATGGATAACATTTCAAAGAATGGGAATTCCAGAACACTTAATTGTGCTCATGAGGATCCTATACACAGATCAAGAGGCAGTTGTTCAAATAGAACAAGGGGATACAATGTAGTTTAAAGTCAGGAAAGGCGCGAGTCAGGGCTGTATACTTTCACCATACTTAATCTGTATGCTGAGCAAATAATCTGAGAAGCTGGACTATATGAAGAAGAACACGGCATCAGGATTGGAGGAAGACTGATTAACAACCTGTGTTATGCAAACAACACAATCCTGCTTGCTGAAAGTGAAAGGAACTCGAAGTACTTGCTAGTAAAGACCAAAGACTCCCAGACCGAGAGAAGACCGATGACAAGGACCTTCCTCCAGAGCTAACAGAGTAAGAGTTCCCCTGGAGCCGGTGCCCTGAACTCAGACTTCTAGCCCACTGGACTGGGAAACAATAAACTTCTCTTTGTTAAAGCCATCCACTTGTGGTATTTCTGTTATAGCAGCACTAGATAACTAAGGCAATTATCAACTATATTGAAGACAGAACAGTAAACTCGAGTGCCACAACACAACATACCTTGCCTTCAGTTTGGACTACACCTCAACATAAAGAAAACAAAAATCCTCACAGCTGGACCCATAAGAAATATCATGGTAAATGGAGAAGTTGTCAAAGATTTCATTTTACCTGGATCCACAATCAACATACATGGAAGCAGCAGTCAGGAAATCAAAAGACACATTGCATTGGGTGAATCTGCTGCAAAAGACCTCTTTAAAGTGTTGAAAAGCAAAGATGTCACCTTGAAAGCTAAGGTGTACCTGATCCAAGCCATGGTGTTTTCAATCACCTCATTATGCATATGAAAGCTGGACGATGAATAAGGAAGACCAAAGAAGAATTGACGCCTTCGAATTGTGGTGTTAGCGAAGAGTATTGAAATATCATGGGCTGCCAAAAGAACAAACAAATCTGTCTTGGAAGAAGTACAGCCAAAATGCTCCTTAGAAAGATGGATGGTGAGACACCATCTCACATACTTTGGACATGTTATCAGGAGAGATCAGTCCCTGGAGAAAGACATCATGCTTGGTAAAGTAGAGGGTCGGAGAAAAAGAGGAAGACCCTCAACAAGATGGACTGACACAGTGGCTGCAACAATGGGCTCAAGCATCATGATTGTGAGGATAGCTGAGGACTGGGCAGTGTTTTGCCCTGTTGTACATAGGGTCGTTATGAGTCGGAATTGTCTGGATGGCACCTAACAACAACAACAATATGCTAGAAAAAGTTAAGGTAAATCTGAAACCAAGTGAACATGAGAGTTGGAAAGCTTCAAGAGCTAAGTACTGGGGAGGTTGATAGCTGGATGGTGGCTTGATCTCAAAGTCCACACTCTCTTGACTCCTACTTAGCACCCTTAACAGGAGAATGATTTTGACACCAGCTTTTTCAATGTCCTCAGAGAACAGAGCTGGTATAAAGAAGTGCAGTTAGAGGTGAATAAAACTTCAGTTCCAAGTTTCTTAAAATGATGTACAAAGGTACAAATGCAGGCATGACACTGTCTGAAATAAGATGCTAGATGAAAATAGTTTACAATCTGATACAACTGTAAGCATATTGTCTGTTTTATTTCCCCATGGCCCACTTCAGTTATTGGTGTTGTAACTTGTTAAAAAAAAAAAACAAAAAACTTGTTTCAGTGATGAAAATAACACTGGCTTTATCTGTATATGCTCATACGCTCACACATACATTCTCACACACTTTAACAAACATACACTCTCACACACTAAAACACACAATGTCACACACACAATACTCTCACACACTCACACATATTCTCACACATACGCACCCACTCACACACTCTCACAAACATGCAAACCCACACACACACACAGAGTCACACACATTCCCACACATACACGCACACATTCTTCTTTGGATCTGCTTTTGCTGATTACGTTTTTGCTGTTTTAAAACAGAAATGAACAAAGAAAAATAGGTACATGTGAGAGGAAAGCTATAGATGAAGAGAGGTTCTCTAGATTTTCACTTAAACTAAATAAGGAAAGAGAAAATTACTCTTATTCTAAAAAGATTAACTGAAGGGCCTATTGACTCAAATACACGCAATGGATAGGATGTGCAACATATTGTGCTAGACACTGTGGAGATTACAAAGATAGACAATTTAATGGAACTTACGCCTCCAAGATGCTTACTGTCTAAGAGCTTCCGATAGAAAGCTTCCTAAATATTTTCTCAAAAGTATGTAATTACAAGTACATTCAAAATATGTTCTACGTAAGATAACATAAATTATACATATTGTGATTAGAAATTTAGTTATTAGTACTTCATATATACTTACACAGACAATCTTTATCTTGGTTAGATATACTTGCTTATAATTTCATTAGAGATGAAAATAAACATGTACAAAAGCAGGTGAATTTCAGATGCCCAGGGGGTCACTGGGCCCGTTCACCCAGTCTACAGTGAAAACTCCTCTTTCATAAGCAGTAGGTCCTCAGATGTTGTTTTGAATAACTTATGTTTACTATCATTCCAGAACAGATTTTATGCATTATTCAAGTATAATCAATTTTTCTCTTGTTTTAGAGGAAGTTGCATTAGAAATCCCAAGGCTTAGCTTTCCAGATGAACAGATACAATCATTCTTTCATCCTACTTTGCCAAAACTAGCAATCCTCTTTGATTTCAGTCCTCAGTGGCTAATTAAAGCACTTAATATCACCTCTTCAGGCATATGTTTCACACGACACTTGACATTCCTGTCATTAAACAGATTACCAACATAATTGATTTACATTAGTGAAGATCCTCTCCCCACAATAAATTTCTATAATTCTAGCAAAGCAAACTGCAGCTCTGTTTGAATGTCTGATTGTTTTTCCATCAAGACTAGTTGAGGTGCTCTATTATATCTTGATTAAAAGGAAAGGTGAATGTTTTCAGATATAAATATAAAGCTAAGGTAGTTTTTTAATTGTTTAGGACCAAATCAAATGGCTCCCAGGTAGAAAATACTGAGAATGGATCTCAACCCTCACTGCCCATTAGACTCACCTGAGAAATACTGTAAAATACTGATACTTGGGCCCTACTCCAGACCCTGGGTCAGCACTCTGGGATGGAACCTGGTCCTAAACACAGTTTTAAAGGGTTCCATGTGGTTTCAGCGTGTTGGCAAGGCAGAGACCTACTGGTCTAAAACTTAGACTTTAAGTGAATGCTAAGCTTGACCATTACTTAACTTATATTTCTGTTAGCATACTGAGAGTAGAAACACCATATTAACAAAAAATACTTCTTCTAGAAAAATATGTACATGTTTCTGAACCAGGCTCACTCTAAGGATTGTAACCACCCATTCTGTTATTTCCCCCGTCCTGATTTTTCAAGTGGAGTATGGTCAATTTCCATAACAGATCTAATATTACAGCGGTACCTCCTGTGATGTTATCCATTTGTCTTCTATAGCAACTTGGATGAAGAATGGCTGGGTTTTAAACTGACTTCAGAGTGATGTATTGGCTAATTGGCATTTGAGTCCGCTGCCTACGTAACTGCTGGAATATTCTGATGCAGAACAGGCATGGAAATGTGACCTTTGCATCGGAGTCCTGGGAATTGTCATATAGGGATTGAGTGACAACAGGGGTAGAGGTTTGTGAAATAAACTTTCGAAATATGGTTAAAAAGAAAAGCTTGCTTTAAATCTAAGAACACAACCATGCAAATAAACCTCCCAGCAGCTTTCACTGGAATTTGCAGGTCAAATTCCCTAATGCCCTCCCTCCATCTCTGGAAAATTCTGGTATAGCGATGAGAGTATGGGTGCCGTTTACCAACTGTGGGACATAGGCAAGGTACGTGAGCTCTTATGCCTCACTCTCCACATCTGTCAGATGGATATAATAATAACATCTATGGCATACAACTGATCTAAAGACTAAATAAAATTATCCCCTTCAAAGAAGCAACATGAAATGTTATCATGTCCCCAGAATTGTAGTTGGGATATCAGAGTCTTGAAAATGGTACCCACTTGCTCCTTCATTATCAGATTTATCCAAGCAATCCAGAAATATCTTGAAATAACAGCTGGCTCTTTGTTTTCTATTTCAACATAATCTCTTCGGTGACAAGGAGGGATCCTGGAATCTGAACATTCAGATCCTGGTTTTTTCATTATCTCATTCTTATCATTGCATTTCTTCAATATTCAAAATAATCTTTTTTTTAGAAATAATCTTTTTTCACACTTTATAAGTTCTGCTGTCATATGAAATCTTTATTGATCATTGAAGGTTAAATTCACACATAGCATCAGATATGCTGTGGGTAAAGCTGTCATTTTGCCATGAAACCTTGGCACTTTGTGATGAAACCTACTAGTTTTCAGAGAATTTCTCTTAATTTTCCATGCTGCCTCAGCAACTTAAATTGAATACATATATACAAACTTATTCTGCACAGGTATAATTTAATAGTGCTCCATAGATTCTTCAATTTGAGACTTCTTCACACATAAGAAAGTGGTTTTGTTCCCCATTAGCAGCTATCCACAAAATGTGTCCATATATTTCTGAAAGTTCCCCCATGCTTTTTAGTCATAGAAAATTGATCATTAATTGTTAGCCTCATTGCATTTTGCAAATAAAAAAGCACAATCTTATATCTGTGCCAACATTTTGAGGATTTTGTTTTTTGTTTTTGCTTCTCTCTTATCTGCCCAAACTTGCAAATTGTTAGGTCCAATGTTTTCAGAATGTGGTCTCTGGAACACCTGTGTCTGACATGCTTAAGTAAAACACAGTCCTACAAGCCTGCCCTTGGCCCCTGAGCCACTGAGTCTATGGGTAAAAAATATTGCCTACATCAAAGAAAAACTCAGAGTCATCATCTAAAGGGTCTTCTATTTAATTTCATCTGATCAACTTACAATCTTATCAATTCTATTTATATCTTTAAAAATAATAAGCACTCATGATTAAGAAATCTTCTTATGAATTTGATTTGTGTAGATTCTGCTTTAGTTTATGCCACTCTAAGATATTTGGAAAACTAGATTACTTGCTTTTATTACTTCTAATTTTTTTCCAGAGAAAATTAGTATAAAAATCATGTTGACACTTTTATCTAGCAGGGAAAAAAGTGATTATTGGAAGTCTTTCCCATTGAGCAAATCACAAAACTCATATCTACCACAAACATCCATTTATTCCTGATGTTGCTTATCAAATAGAAAACTACCAATAACTTTGAAGTCTCCTGTGGGAGTCATTTTCTGGCCATATCCTCCACCTGATGGAATCACTAACCTAATTCATCCCTTTCTTGCTTTTCTTTTACTTTACCACATAAACAACACACAATTTAGTTTTTCAGCATTCTATAAGGTAGGATAGTATGTATATTCTGCAGCTTGCTTTTTTTTTTTTAACTCATTCTTATGTTTTTCTAAATTTTATTTTTCTTGTTGGTGAGAATATACACAGCAAAATATACACCAATCCAACAGTTTCTACACATACAATTTAGCGACATTGATTACACTCTTCAAGTTGTGCAACCATTCTCTCCCTCCTTTTCTGAGTTGTTCCTCCCTCATTAACATAAACTCACTGCCCCCTAAGTTTTCTATCTAGTCTTTTGAGTTGCTATTGTCAATTTGATCCCATATAGATAGTTCTTAAAAGAACATAAAGCTCAAGGCATTTTTGATATTCACTGATGTTCATGTGTGAAGGGGCACTTCATTTATTATTACTGCTCTATAATATTCTGTTCTGTGACCATACCTTAATCTATATATTCATTTAATTTTCTAAAGACATTTGTGTTGTTAACAATTACTTGCTATTACAGACAATGCTGTCATTAGCAGTTTTATTCCTGTCTACTAGTGTAAAAGTGCAAGAATTTTCTACCTTATGTACCCAGGAATGGAATTTCTGGTCATAGCATACGCAAATATTCAGCTCACTAGATTAAGGATAGGTTGTTTTCCCATGTGTTTATACTAGTGCAGAATCCTGCCAGCATTGTATAGGAGTTCCCATTACTCCACATCCATGCCAGCACCTGGGGTGTTCAGGTTTTTTAATTTTTGCCAAATAGTACATGCTAACTTTATTGTTGCTTCAATTTGCATTTCTCTGACTTCTGATGAGGTTAATCATCTTTTCATGGATTTATTGGCCATTTATAATTCTCTCCACCACTTGTCTGTCAGTTTGTCATACTGTGGTTGCTTGTGTGTTGCTGTGATGTTGGAAGCTATGCCACCAATATTTGGAATACCAGCAGAGTCACCCAGAAAGGGCAGGTTTCAGCAGAACTTCCAGATTAAGGCAGACTAGGAAGAAGGACCTGGCAATCTATTTCAAAAAATCTTATGGATAAAAACAGAACACTGTCCAATATCGTGCTGGAAGATGAGCCCCTCAGGTTGAAGGCACTCAAAATACAACTGGGGAAGAGCTGCCTCCTCAAAGTAGAGTCAACCTTAATGACATAGATGGAGTAAAGCTTTCGGGACCTACATTTACTAATGTGGCATGACTCAAAATAAGAACTAATAGTTGCAAACACCCATTAGTAATCAGAACATGGAATGCATGAAGCATGAATCAAGGAAAATTGGAAGTTATCAAAAATGAAATGGAATGCTTAAAGACTGATTTACTAGGCATTAGTGAGCTGAAATGTAATGGTATTGGCCATGTTGAGTCAGATAATCACATGGTCTACTATGCCAGGAACAACAAAATGAAAAGGAGTGTCACTGCACACATCTTTAAAAGAAATATTTCAAGATCTATCCAGAGGTACAACGTTGTCAGTGATAGGATAATATCTATATGCCTATAAGGAGGACCAGTTAATACGACAACTATTCAAACTTACGCACCAACCACTAATGCCAAAGATAAGGAAACTGAAGGTTTTTATGAACTGTCGCAGTCTGAAATCAATAAAACATGCAGTCAAAACGCAATTATAATTACTGGTGACTGGAAAGCAAAAGTTGGAAACAAACAAGGGGTCAATAGTTGAAAAATACGACCCTGTTGATAGAAACACCTCCAGAGAACTCATAATAGAATTCTGCAAGACCAACAACTTGTTTACTGGAAACACCTTTTTTTAACAATACAACTGATGACTATACACATGGACCTCACCAGATAGAATACACAGGAATCAAATTAACTACATCTGGAAAGAGATAAGGGAGAAGCTCAATATCATCACTCAGGACCAGGCCAGAGGCCGACTGCAGACAGACCATCAATTGCTCATATGCAAGTTCAAGTTGAAGCTGAAGAAAATTAAAACAAGTCCATAAGAGCAAAAGTATGACCATGAACACCCACTGCCATCGAGTCGATTCCGATATCATGCTTAAATTTTGAGACCATCTCAAGAAGAGATTTAATGCACTGAACTCCTGTGATCAAAGACCTGAAGAGCTGTGGGATGACATCAAAAACATCATATGTGAAGAAAGCAAAAGGTCACTTAAAAGATAGAAAAGACCAAAATGGCTGTCAAAAGAGACTCCGAAACTTTCTCTTGAGCACTGATTAGCTAGAGCTAACAAAAGAATTGATGAAGTAAAAGAGCTGAAGAGAAGATTTCAAAGGGCAACTCAAGAAAACAAAGTAAAGTATTGTAATAAAATGTGCAAAAATACAGAGTTAGAAAACAAAAGGAGAAAAACACCTTCAGCATTTCTCAAGCTGAAAGAACTGCTTTAAAAAATTCCAGCATCAAGTTGCAACACTGAAGGAGTCTACAGGCAAAAAATTGAATGACTCAGGAAGAAGCATCAAAATAAGATGGAAAGAAAACACAGAGTCACTGTACCTAAAAGAATCAGGCAATGTTCAACCATTTCAGAGGCAGCATATAATTAAAAACTTATGGAACTAAAGGAAGGAGTCCAAGCTGCACTGAGGACATTGTGGAAAAACAAGGCTCCAGAATTGATGGAGTACCAACCAAGATGCTTCAACAAACAAATACAGTGCCGGAACTGCTCATCTATGGTCAACCAAATGGAAGAGATACATATTTGTGCTTATTCCAAAGTGATCCATAGAAAGTGTAAACTATCAAATAATATCATTAATATCACATGCAAGCAAAATTTTGCTGAAGATAGTTAAAAAATGGCTGCAGCCATACATCAGCAGAGAACTGCCAGAAATTCAAGCTGGATTCAGAAGAGAACATGAAATGAGGGATATCATTGCTGATGTCAGATGAATCTAGGCTGAAAGCAGAGAATACCAGAAAGATGTTCACTTGTTTTATTGACTATGCAAAGGTATTTGACTATGTAGATCATAACAAATTATGTATAATATTGAAAAGAATGTGCATTCCAGAACAATTAATTGTGCTGATGCAGAATGTTACATAGATCAAACAGAATAAGGGGATACTGTGTGGTTTAAGACAGAAAAAAATGTGTATCATGGTTGTATCATTTTACCATATTTATTCAATCTATATATGCAAATAATCTGAAAAATTTGACTATATGAAGAAGAATGCAGCATTTTCATTAACAACCTATGATACACAGATTATACAATTTTGCTTGCCAAAAGCACTTACTGATGAAGATCAAAGGCCTGTATGTATTACACCTCAATATAAAGGAAACAAAAATCCCTACAACTGGACCAGTAAACAACATCATGATGAATGAAGAAGAAATTGAAGTTGTCAAGAATTTCATTCTTCTTGTATCAACAATTCCCATGGAAGTAGCAGTCGAGAAATCAAATGACATATTGCATTGGGCAAATCTGCTGCAAAGACCTCCTTAAAGGTTAAAAAGCAAAGATATCACTCTGATGAATAAGGTGTGCCTGACGTAAACCATGATATTTTCAATCACCCCATATGCATGTGAAAGCTGGACAATAAAAAACAAAGATAGAAGAAGAATTCACACACTTAAATTGCAGCATTGGTGACGAATACTGAATGTACTGTGGACTACCAGAAGAATGAACAAATCTGTCTTGGAGGAAGTACTGCGAGAATTCTCCTTAGAAGTGAGTATGGTAAGTCTTCATCTCACTTACCTGGACATGTTATCAGGAGGAACCAGTTGCTGGAGAAGGAAGGACATCATGCTTGATAAATTAGAGGGTCAAAAAAAGAGAAAGACCTGAAGGAGATGGATTGACATAGTGGCTGCAACAACGAGCTCAAACATAGCAACGGTTGTGAGGATGGCTCAGGACTGGGCAACGTTTCTTTCAGTGTCACTGTGAGTCAGAGGTGATTCAACAGTACCGAACAACAACAATGCATTCTCTTATGTAAAATGCCTTTTGAATTGTGGTCTTTTTTCTGCTGTTTTTTCTGTACATATTTTTTTTATATATATATGTATTGATTTGTAGCTAGTTATATATTCTGGAGTGAGTACATTCATTCTTTCAATCTATAAATATTTATTGATTTCCTTTTTAATGTAGAGCTCAACTCCCTTTTCTGGCATGGTAGACCAAGTAGTTCAGGGACACTGTCTTAGAAAAAACAACTATATATACATATATATATATATATATATATATATATATATATATATATATATATATATATATATATATATATATATACTATACTCCTATATGCCCTCCAAAAACCAGACCCACTGCTGTCAAGTCGATTCTGACTCAAGCAACCCTATAGGGCAAAGTAGAACTGCCCCACAGGGTTTCCAAGACTATAAATCTTTACAGAAGCAGACTGCCACATCTTTCTTGACAGAGTGGCTGGTGAATCCCAACCGCCAGGCTTTTGGTTATCAGACAAGCACTTTAATGAATGTACTACAAGGACTCCTTAGTCTTATATATTCATAAGCCAAAACACAAAAACAAACCCACCACTATGAAGAGTAGAACTGCCCCATAGTATTTGTATGAATTCATAGAAAAATATATAACAAAATTCAAATTCACACAAGAAAGACTACACTTATGGTCTGACAGACACTGGAGGAACCCCCAAAACTATGGCCCCCAGACACCCTACTAACTCAGAACTGAAGCCACTCCCCAAGCCCACCTTTCAGCCAAAGATTAGACAGGCCTATAAAACAAACAATAACACATGTGAGGAACTTGCTTCTTGGTTCAATCAAGCATACGAGACCAAATAGGCAACACCTGCCCAAATGCAATGACAATAAGGCAGGAAGAGGGAGGAAAACTGGATGAATGGACACGGGGTATCCTGGTTGTAAAGGGTAAGGGGGAGAGTGCTGACACATCGCAGGGATTGCAACCAATGTCCCAAAACAATTTGTGTATACATTTTTGAATGAGAAACTAATTTGTGCTATAAATTTTCACCTAAAGCAAAATAAACATAAAAAATTAAAGAGATATAATTTATATATATAATGTATATCATTTATATCTGTCATTTTACATGTGCATACACACACATTATACATAATTTAATGACAACAATCTAAGATTAGTGGACTGGAATACTATCCCAGGGAATGCAAAACAAAATCAGGCAGGTGTATATATGGTTAAGGTAGGGTGGAAAATTGAAGTGGGAGAAAGATTATGTACAGTAATTCCTCTTTTTTCATAAAGGTCAGTAAACTTAAAAAAATAAAGGATAGGATATATTCTTTAAACATATTAAAATATAATTACTGGAAATAAGAACACCCTAATAAATCATCAATTTTATGAGGAAAGATAAATAAATACGAAAGATAGAAAACAGCAAGGACTCATTAGAAATTTCAGATAGAAGTAAAATTAAATAATACAACAAACGTAATAGGATAAAAACTTATCAGAAGCAAAGGATTTAAAAAATGGGCTAAAAAAAAAAATCAAAATCCAACATGCATTCTCTGTCAAAACTAGTCAAAATAATTAAAAACAAAATTTTTGAAAATACATACCATGGAGGAAACAAAAATGAAAAAGGTTTGAAAAATAAGTATCATATAAGGTGGTGGACATTACATAGGAAAACAGTACGGTCTTGAGGTATGAACGAGACCTGTCCTAATTGTGTCGTTAAGTCAAATTTGTAGGTAAGTTGGAACAGGTGCATACGGTCCTTACTTCGCCTTACTTCAGTGCAAGAAAGGGTTGGAAGCCTTTTCAATGATTTAAAAACTACAGGTGCAGCAAGTGAAGGTAATTGTGATAAAGAACTTGTCACGAGTTCGTTGAATCATTTCAAAGTGAGGGTGAATTTATATAAAGCTAAAAGGCAAGTACAAGTTGTCTGTAAGTCAGACTTCATAACCCAGGGACTTACTGTATCCTAAAATATTAACATAATTTACACTCTACAGTAGAGATACATCTGTTACGAACTTTGATGTGTGTGTGCGTGTGTGTGTGTGTGTTTTTAATCAAAATAGATATTGCAAAAGCTGTTAGAAATAAAGGACAAAATGACAGGAAAGCAATGTAGTAGTTTTTAGGTGCTCCTAGAGAGCCCATGTAACACAGAAAAAAACACTGCCCAGTCCTGCACCATCCTTACAACTGTCGTTATGCTTGAGTCCATTGTTGCAGCCACTGTATCAATCCATTTCGTTGAGAGCCTTCATCTTTTTTGCTGACCCTCTACTTTACCAAGCATGATGTCCTTCTCCAGGGACTTGTCCCTCTTGATAATATGTCCAAAATATGTGAGACAAAGTCTCTTCATCCTTGCTTCTGGTTGTACTTCTTCCAAGACACTGATTTTTTTGTTCTTCTGACCGTCCTTGGTATTATTCAACACTGTTCACCAAAACCATAATTCAAAGGCATCAATTCTTCAGTCTTCCTTATTCACTGTCCAGCTTTTGCATGCATATGAGGTGACTGAAAACACCATGGTTTGGGTCAGGCACACCTTAAACCTTAAAGTGACATCTTTGTTTTTTAACACTTTAAAGAGATCTTTTGCAGCAAACTTGCCCAATGCCATGTGCTGTTTGATTTCTTGACTGCTGCTTCCATGGGTGTTGATTCTGTGTCCAAGAAAATGAAACACAGGAAAGCAATAGAAGTGGGATACTCAATACTAAACAGATCAAGGAGGAAAAACGAGGCAGAAGAAGACTGAGAAAGACTAAGGTGTGGTTAGGTATTTATAACCAAACTCACTATATCAAATATGTCTATTCATTTGATTATATATACGTATTTCTTTAAAATATATATAGTCCTTTGTTAAAAGGATGGATCTATTTACATTTAAAGATCCTTCAAACAAAAATCTATATGCATACATACATAACTATACATAAAAACCTGTTGCCGTTAAGTCGATTCCAACTCATAGTGATCCCATAGGAAAGAGGAGAACTGCCCCACAGGGTTTCCAAGGAGTGGCTGGTGGATTCGAACTGCCGACTTTTTGGTTAGCAGCCAAGCCCTTAACCACTGCAGCCAGCAGGACTCCAAAACTACACATACACCATCTTTGCCACTTCTTATTTGCTATTTTTTAATTTGTACACACAGATTATACTGATATGATTCACACACACATTTGTAGATGTAGTCTACGTATGCCATTTTTATGCAAATAACGTACACGTTCTACTTTTTTTTGCCAACTGTGCCCTCTCCCCCACACAAGGTTTTTTCATAAGCACACTATACAAATTTCTTTTATCTTCTTGTTGTAAAAAATTTAGCATAGTGCACTTACAAAAATACCTGAAGGGAGGGGCACAGTTGGCAAATAAGCATAGATGCACACATTATTTCCATAAACATACAGTATATGTATGTGTGTTTCCTTCAAACAAAAATCATCCTTTCCAACAATCAAAAGTGTTTCAAAATTTACTATGTATTCAAAGACGGAGAAACAATTAATTCAAAGAAAGTTAAGATATCACAAACCACAATTTTATTTAGTAAAAGAGCAGTTATCACAAACCAGCAATAGCAAAGTAGAAATTGAAAGTAAAGAAAATTTTAAAAAATATTCACACTAGCAATAATACAAAATAACTGGAAATAAATTGAAAATATTTATGTACAAAAAACACATGCAGAAAATTAAACTATATTCCAGGACATAAAAGAGGGTGGACATTGATAGTGAAATAGTTTCAATTTTTGAATTAGAGAGAAATAAACATTTAAATTAAGCTGCAGATTTAATACAAATTCAACTAAAATGCCAGTGGGATATTTTGGCTTTTTTTTTTCCTGAAATTTGACAAAATTAGTCAAAGGTTTACCTGAAAAAATTAACTTTTATGAATTTCTAGGGAAAAATAAGTATGATTGGACAAGGGATGGCACTGCAAGACACTAGAACATATTATTATTAGGTACATTAAAGAATTTAGTAGTGGCCCAGGATTGAACAGGTCAATAGAAGAGTATAGAAAACAGAAAAAAAAAATCCAAAATGTAGAAATTTAACATATCATAAATGTAACATTTCAAGTAAGTGAGAAAATGACTTATTTGTAAAATGATATTAGGTAACTGCTTACTCATTCATTAAAAATAAATAAATCAAGCTGGGTCCCTAACTCATAGTTACACCAACATGAATTACACATGATTAAAACACTATACATATTTATACACACATATATAGTACATTATATATTATGCTATATATTTTATATAAATATATTATTAAAACATATTTTATAATCCTGACTTAGCAAAGGTATTTTTAAGCATACACAGAATCCGTAAACAATAATGGAAACAACAGACTCTACTATATCCAAATTTAAATTCTCTGCTTGCATAAACGACCACAAACAAGTTTCAGTAAGACTGGTACTGGCAACATGTTTAATAAAGAAAAGATTGATATTCCTATTATGAAGAGAATGTTATGCTACTTCCATCTATGTGTACCCTTCAATGAAAAAAATGGACAAAAGAGCACACAATTCTCAGAAAAGTAAACACAGATATCCACCAACAGCACATATCACCTGAGAACGCTGTGATAGGTACTATTCTTGGTAATAAGCAAGAATAAGATTCCTGCTTTTGTGGAACTTTTATTTTACTAGGGAATAGCAAGATATAACAATGAATAAATTCACCAATTTAAAAAGTAGCTATAAAAAATTAAAAATAAGATAGTTATTGTCTTAGTTATCTAGTGCTGCTATAACAGAAATACCACAAGTGGATGGCTTTACAAGAGAAATTTATTTTCTCACAGTCTAGTAGGCTAGAAGTTCAAATTCAGAGCACCAGCTGGGGGAGAAGCTTTTCTCTTTCTATCTGCTCTGGGAGAAGGTCCTTGTTGTCAATCTTCCCCTGGTCTAGGAACTTCTTAGTGCAGGGGCCCTGGGGCCCAAAGGACATGCTCTACTTTCTCGGTGGTAGGAGGTCCATCTCCTCTCTGCTCATTTCTCTCTTTTATATCTCAAAAGAGATTGACTCAAGAGACATAACCTAATCCTGTAGATGCCTCCTGCCTCATTAACATAACTGCCTCTAATTGTGCCTCATTAACATCATAGAAGTTAAGATTTACATCACATAGGATAAATACATCAGATCACAAAACGAAGGACAGCAACACAATACTGGGAATCATGGCCTAGCCAAGTTCACATACATTTTTGAGGGACACAATTCAATCCACGACAGTGGCAGAAATTGCTGGGGGAAATGGGGCAACTTGTGATTTGGGGCCATGATTTTTTTTTTAAGTTTGGATTTTATTTGAAATGTAATGAAAAGCCCTTGAAGGATTTTGCAGAAAAGTGATTTGATCTGATTGTGTATTAAAATATCCCTCTGGCTAGTGTGTGGACATTAAACTTTGGGGGACAGGGGGCGTGAGCGGCTACAGGGATTCCAAGCAAGAGATGATGAAATGGGATGTTTGATAGAAAAATGAAGTAAAATAAACTGATTTGGAGCATGTTTTAGAAGTAAAAATGCATAGAAGTTATTGATAGATTTAATGTGGGGTGAGGAAAAAGGACGAATCAAGGTGGCCTCTAGGTTTTTGCCTTGAACACCTGACTTGCACTGAGATGGAGAAGAATGAAAGATCAGTAGGCTTGGTGGGGGAAAAGGGAGAGAGAAAACCAGGAATTCTTTTGGACATTTTGTATATGATGCCTTCTCAGACTTTGGAATGGCAGGAGAGGAGTCAGGGCTGGAGTTATACATTTGGGAATCACTGGTATATTGGTGACACTTAAATTCATGAGGCTGAAAGAGATCATCTAGGAAGATGGGCAATGAGAGGTGGGAAAGGTGACTCAATACGAAATATCGGGATTCCAACATTTAGGATTTGAGCAGACAAGAAGCCTGTTAAGGGATGAATAAGGAACACTACTTAGGAAGGGGAAACCAAGCGATTAGCCACTAAATGTATGTTAACCCTCATTGGTAATAAAATAAATGCAAATTATATTATTGGCTTTTGAATCTGACCTACTATATTGGCAAGAATTAATGAGCTTAATTATTAATCTCAATTGTAAATCAATCTGAAAAAATGTAAATATAAATTATGAACACCTTTTGACCCAGAAATCCCACTCTTGAGAATTTATCCTAAGAAATTAGTCAGACAAGAGCACAAAGATGAAAACTCACGGTAGTAATGTTTATAATGAGAAAATTGCTAAATCTCTAACCAGAAGTGGGGGATAAAGTAATGACGGTGCGTGAACACCGTGGAGTTTTCTTATTGACAGGACAAGAATATTCATATATACCTATATGTGTGTATATACATTTATGTAAAAATGTTCACCATATATTATAACAAAAATACTGATTATAGAATTACATTAAGCAAAACTGATTACAGAACTATAAAATTGTTCTAATTATAAAATCTATATGAAATTTAAGTAGACATGCAAATATCCATCCATGCCAAAAGTCCAGAATAATAAATGTTATTGTTGGTTATCGTCCAGTCGGCTCTGACTCATAGCAACCTTATATACAACACAATGAAATGTTGCCTGGCTCTGGGCCATCTTTATGACAGTTGGTATGTTTGAATCCATTGTTATGGCTATTCTTTCAGTTCATCTTATTGAGGGCTTCCCTCATTTTCCCTGACCCTCCACTTTACCAAACATGATGTCCTTTTCTAGCAATTCATGTTTCCCAATGACGTGTCCAAATCAAGGGAGGCGAAGTATCGCTGTCCCTACTTCTAAGGAGCATTCTGGCTGTATTTCTTCTAAGACTGACCTGTTCATTCTTCTAGCTGTCCACTATGTATTTGATATTCTTTGCCAACCCCACAGTCCAAACCCATCAATTCTTCCATCCTCCTTTTTAGAGTCCAAAATGTTAATGAGGGTTCTTCCTGAGGACTCGGATTTTGGATAATTTTTACCTGATGCTTTCTGTTAGTCATCTAGTGGTGCTATAACAGAAATACCACAAGCAGATGGCTTTAACGAAGAGAAATTTATTTCCTTGCAGTCTAGTAGGCTAGAAGTCCAAATTCAGGGCATCAGCTCCAGGGGAAGGCATTCTCTCTCTGTCAGTTCTGGAAGAAGGTCTTTCTCATCTATCTTCCCCTGGACTAGGAGTTTCTCTGCACAGGAAGCCTGGATCTAAAGGACATGCTCTGCTCACAGTGCTTCTTTCTTAATGCTATGAGGTCCCCAACTCTGCTTGCTTCCCTTTCCTTTTATCTCTTGTAAGATAAAAGGTGGTGCAGACCACACCCCAGGGAAACTTCCTTTACGTTGGATCAGGGGTGTGACCTGAGCAAGAGTGTTACCTCCCACCCTAACCCTCTTTAATGACAGGCAGAGATTACGATTTATAACACATAGGAAAATCACAAAATGGAGGACAACCACATATGGCCTAACCAAGTTGACACATATTTTGGGGGGGACACAATTCAATCCATTACATGCTTACATTATTCCATAAGCATTTTTATAATAACCATATATTATTGTTATTATTATCAGAAGAAGCAACCCAGGCATTTTAATTTTGAAAAAAAAAAAGAGAGATAAATATAGTGTCTTTCCTGAGTACCCTGACATTTTGTTGCTCTATTGATTGCTTGGCTGCATTCACCCTCAGGATAGGGCTCTTAGAGGCTAGCTAAGAACTAATTCTGGGAAGCCTGCCTGATAAGAACACATGCCAGATGTTGGTGCCATGGAAGGGATGGGCCAGAGAGGTTGCAAAGGAAAGAAGGTTTGGGTTTGGGGTTTTCATGTATTTGTTTGCTTGAGACTTTGTTTATCAAAGCTACAATTTTTCCAGTCTTGGAAATTTGATGTTAGACACAACTTAGGTTTGTTTTTTGTTTGTTTGATTTACTTTTCTACAGAGAGGAATGTGTTTTTGTTTTGTTTTGCTTTTTTTTTTTTTTTTTTTTAATAATGTCCATTCTCTCCGGCCCTTTGTTGAAACTCCAAATTAAAAAAAAAAAAAAAAAACCCACCACTCTGTATCTTAAATAAATAAATGCGTGTAGAAGCAAATAACTTCCTCCTTCCATTTCAAGTGAAAATAAAATTGCTTCTTGATCACATAAATGCACTGCAATCTTTTGTTGCAGAGCCACACATATGGCTTGTCATAAGATGATAAAAATTACAAGAACCTACTACAGTTGAGACTTTGTCATGAAGCTTCAGAATTATAAAAAGGATGAACACATGGTTGGGAACCATAGAGCTCTGAGTCCTAGATTCTAGATTTATTCTAGACTTCAACTACTTTTTAAACTTTATTTTTGTTAAGTGAGATTGTTTTACTAAAAGACTTCATTTTCCACAATTTCCAAAGGAAGATTCTGGACTAGAACAATGTTTCCAAAAGTATAGTACATATATTGATGGTGTACAGTTGATTTTACCACGTGTGTCAACAAAAAAATATTGTTGGCTATTGTCTTAGTCATCTAGTGCTGCTACAACAGAAATACCACAAGCGGATGGCTTTCACAAAGAGAAATTTATTCTCTCACACTCTAGGAGGCTACAAGTCTGAATTCAGGGTGTCAGCTCCAAGGGAAGGCTTTCTTTCTCTGTTGGCTCTGGGGGAAGGTCTTCGTCATCAACCTTCCCCAGTCAAGGAGCTTCTCAGCACATGGACCCCGGGTGCAAAAGACATGCTACTGTCCTGGTTCCTTTCTTGGTGGTATGAGGTTCTCATGTCTGCCAATCTCTTTTATATCTCAAAAGAGATTGGCTTAAGACACAATCTAATCTTGTAGATTGAGTCCTGCCTCATTAACATAACTGCCACTAATTCCATCTTATTAATATCATAGAGATAGGATTTACAACATATAGGGAAATCACCTCAGATGACAAAATGTTGGACAGTCACACAATACTGGGAATCTTGGCCTAACCAAATTGATACACATATTTTTAGGGGACACAATTCAATCCATAACAGCTATGTAATTTTTCACGTATATAATAAAATTTAAAAAAATTCAGCAAATCAACCATATGATTTCATGGATTTCTTGATTAGGATAAGGCAAATAAAAAAAGAAATGAGCTACTCAAATAAACAACCAACAGAAACCCTAGTGGCGTAGTGGTTAAGTGGTATTGCTGCTACCCAGAAGATTGGCAGTTCAAATCCACCAGGTGCTCCTTGGAAACTCTATGGGTCAGTTCTACTCTGTCCTATCGGTCACTATGCATCAGAATAGACTCAGCAGCAATGGGTTTAAAAAAACAATGGGTCATAGAAGAAATGAAGAGAAAAAAAAACTTAGAATCAAATGATAACAAAAACACAACATTACAAAACCTACATTTTGAAGAGAAGTGCTCACATGGAAACTCACAGCACTGAATACCTACATTAAATAAGAAGAAAGATCCAAATATAAGTGTAACTCTACAACATGAGGAAATATAAAAGGAAGAGCAATAGAAACCCAAGCTACTAGAAGAAAGGAAATGATAAAGATCAGAGCAGAAATATATGAAATAGAGAATGGAAAAATAATACAAAGAATCAGTGAAACCAGAATTTGGTTCTTTGATAAGATCAATAAAATAGACAAACCAGGAAGACAAACGAATAAATTGAGAGGATGCAAATAACAAACATAAGAAATGAAATTAGAGACATTATAACAGATCCAATGAAAATAAAAAAGACCATAACAGAATATTATAGAAACTTGTACTCCAACAAACTAGAAAGCTTAGGTGAAATGGACAAATTCTTAGAAGCACATAGCCTAACTAAACTTATAAAACAAGAAGAAGAAAATCTCAACAGACTCATATAAAGAGAAGAGATTGAATCAGTCATCAGAAACCTCACAAGAGCAAAAAAAAAAAAAAAAAAAAAACCAGACCAGATAGCTTCTCTGGGAATTTTACTGAACATTCAGAGAAGAATTGATACCAATATTACTCAAACACCTCCAAAACACAGTAGAGGAAGGAATACTTCCTAATTCATTTTACGAAATCAGTGTTACCCTGATACTGATACCAAAGCCAGACAAAGACATCACAAGAATACTAGAGACAAATACCCCTCATGCATACAGATGCAAAAATTCTCAACCACAGTCTAGGAAGCCAAATCTAACAACATATTAAGAGAATTATACACCATAACAAAGTGGGATTTATTCCAGGAATGCAAGGATTATTCAACATTAAAAAACCAATCAATGTAATAAACCATATTAATAAAACAAAGGAAAAGAACCACATGATCATCGCAATAGATACAGAAAAGGCCTTTGATAAAATCCAACACCTTCTTCTGACAAAAAGCCTCATCAAGATATGAATACAAGGGAAATTCCTTGATGTGATTAAAGGCATCTATGAAAAACCAACTGCCAACATTATGCTCAGTGGAAAAAGACTGAGAGCCTTCCCTTGAGAATGGGAATGTGACAACAATGCTTATTATCACTTCTATTCAATATTGTACTAGAAGTCCTAACCAGAGCAATAAGGCAAGAAAAAGAAATAAAGATGTCTAAACTGGAAAGGAAGAAGTAAAACTATCTCTTTTTGTAGATAACATGATCATATGAGTAGAAAACCTCAAAGAATTCACAAGAGAGCTGCTAGAATAGAAGAATTCAGAAAAGTTGCAAGGTATAAGATCAATACACAACAATCAGTTGGCTCCTATACACCAAGAAGAAATATGAAGAGGCAATTAAAAAATAATATAATTTACGGTACCAAAAAAAAAAAAAAACCCCATTCCATCGAGTCGATTCCAACTCATACCCTATAGGACAGGGTAGAACTGCCCATGTAGTTTCCAAGGAATGGCTGGTATATTTGAGCTGGCAGCCTTTTCGTTAGAAACCACTGGGCCACTGGGGCTCCAATTTACAATAGCCCGAGCTCAAGCCCACTGCTGTCGAGTTGATTCTGACTCATAGTAACCCTAACAGGACAGAGAAAAACTACCCCACAGGGTTTCCAAGGAATAGCTGGTGGTTTTGAACTTCAGCCTTTTGGTTACCAGCCAAGCTCTTAACCACTGTGCCACCAGGTTTCCCCAATTTAGCACCTAAAGAATAAAATACCTAGGAATAAATCTAACGAGGGATATAAATGAAAGTATAAAACACTGCTGCAAGAAACTAAAATGTACCTAAATAAATGGAAAGCCATTCTGTACTCATAGACTGGAAGACATATCATCGTGAAAATACCAATATTGCCCAAAGCGATCTATAGATTCAATGCAATCCAGGTCAAAATTCCAACAGGATTCATCACAGAAATGGGAAAATTAATCCTCATCTTTATATGGAAAGAAAAGGAGCCCCAGATAGCCAAAGCAACTCAGAAAAAGAAAAACAAAGTAAGAGGCCTGTCACTTCCTGATTTTAAAACGTACTATTTTTTTATACAGCTACTGTAATCAAAATAGTCTGGTACTGGTTTAATGGCAGACACATAGACTAATGAAATAGAATTGATAGCCAAGAAATAAATCCATACATCTACGGTCAACTGATTTTTGGCAATGGTGCTAAGTCCATTCACTGGCGAAGGAACAGTCTTTTCAACAAGTGGTACTGACAAAATTGGATTTCCACATGCAGAAAGATGAAGCAAGACCTATACCTCATACCACATACAAAAACTAATTAAAAATGGGTTAAGACCCTGAATATTAAAGCTAAAACCATAAAATTCCTGGAAGAAAATATAGGAGCAAAGCTATGGGACCTAGTTTTCTTTAGTGATAGATTAGCAAATACAACAACAAATGCTTGAGCAATAGAAGACAGTTATTTTGATAATTAGGAACTCATGAAAATTAAGTACTTTTGTTCATCAAAAAGACTTTATCAAAAGAGTAAAAAGAAACCCTACAGACTGAAAAATCTTTGGGAGCCACATATCCAATAAGGGTCTAATATCCAAAATATATATAAAACTTCTACAACTTAACAACAAAAATAAATAACACCATCCAAAAAAAAAAAAAAGGGCAAAAACATAAACAGACACTTCACCACCAGAGATGTTCAAGAGTCCAAAAAGCACATGAAAAGATGTTCATCACCATTAGCTATTTAGAGAAATGCAAATCAAAAATAAGAGATACATCCTTACCCCTACTAGAATGACAATGATCAAAAAAAAAAAAGAAAATAACAAATGTTGGTGAAAATGTGGGGGGATTGGGAAACTTATCCACTGATAGTAGGAATGTAAAATGTTACAACCATTTTGCAAAACAGTAGGGTGATTCTCAAAAATTTATAAATAGAGCTCCCATATGACCCAGCAATTCCACTCCAGGCATATATACTAGGAACTTAAAAGGAATGACAACAACAGATATATATTCACTGATGTTCATTGCAGCACTATTCACAATAGCAAAAAGGTGGAAACAATCCAAGTGTCCTCCATCAGATGAGTGGATACACAAAATGTGGTACATATATACTAAGGAATACTGCTCAGCCTTAAAGAAAAATGAGATCCTGATACATGGTACAATATGGATGAACTTTGAAAACATTATGCTGAGTGAAATAAATCAACTGTAAAATCAAATATCGTGTAGCCTCACTTACATGAAATGATAAGAATAGCTAAATATATAAAACCAACAGTTTCTAGTGGTCACCAGGGTGGAAGGGGGAAAGGAGAGGGTGAATCATTCTTTGGGTGATGGGAAGACTGGTATCAACTAAGGGTAATTGTTGGTCCAATAAGCAATATCATGATAAAATGGGAAAATACTGAAGTTGTCATGGATTTCGTTTTACTTAGTTCCACAGTCAATGCTCATGGAAGTAGCAGTCAAGAAATCAAAAGATATACTGCATTGGGCAAATGTGCTACAAAAGAACTCTCTAAGGTATTAGACAGCAAAGATGTCACTTTGAGAACTAAGGTGCACTTGACCCAAGCCATGGTATTTTCAGTTGCCTCACATGCATGAGAAAGCTGGACAGTGAATAAAGAAGACTAAAGAAGAATTGATGCATTTCAATTATGGCGTTGGCAAATGTCTTAGTTATCTAGTGCTGCTATAACAAGATTATCACAAGTTTGACGGCTTTAACAAACAGAAATTTATTCTTTTGCAGTCTAGGAGGCAAAAGTCCGAATTCAGGGTGCCAGCTCCTGGGGAAGGCTTTCTCTCTTTGCTGGCTCTAGGGGAAGGTCCTTGTCATCAATCTTCCCTTGGGTCTAGGAGTTTCTTAGCACAGGGACCCCATGTCCAGAGAACATGTTCTTCTCCTGGCTCTTTTTTCTTGGTGGTATGAGGTGCCTGTCTCTCTGCTCCCTTCTCTTTCCTTTATCTTTTCTAAGATAAAAGATCATGCATGCCACATCCCAGGGAAACACCCCATAATACATTGGATCAGGGCTGCGATCTGACTAAGAGTGTTGCATCCTACCCTAATCTTCTTTAACATAACCTAATATTGCCTCATCAACCACAGGCAGAGATTATGATTTACAACACACAGGAAAATTACATCAGATCACACAATGGAGGACAACCACATACTACTGGAAATCATGGCATAGCCAAGTTGACACCTATTTTTGGGGGTCACAATTCAATCTATAACAACAAAGAATATTGGATATACCACGGACTGCCAGAAGAATGATCAAATCTGTCATGGAAGAAATACAGCCAGAAAGCTCCATAGAAGTGAGACTGGTGAGGCTTTGTCTCATGTACTTTGGATATGTTATCAGGAGGGATCAGTCCCTGGAGAAGGACATCATGCTTGGTAAAGTGGAGGGTCAGTGAAAAAGAGGAAGACCCTCAACGAGATGGACTAACACAGTGGCTTCAACAATGATCTCAAATATAGCAACAATAGTGAGGATGGCTCAGGACCAGGCAGTGTTTCATTCTGTTGTACATAGGGTCACTACGAGCCGGAACCAACTTGATGGCACCTAACAACAAATGCAATGATTACACAACTTAGCCACTGTATACACCAGAAGAAAAAAAAAAAGAATATGGCAAGTACACTGTTATATATAATTTTACAACAAAAACAGCCAAAAAAAAAAAAAGCTGCCAACTGTTGATACTATTAAAAAAAAAAACTAGTTTTAGTTGTTGATACTATTAAGGTACAGCTAAATGCCTCATGGCAAAGTGCACATCCTGCACGGCTTTATTGAGACAGGATGCTTATAAGCTTGTGCCTAGTTTCCCCCAGGCTTTGCTTCAGGTGGCTTTTCCCTTTGCTGGTTCTTCTCTGTGTCCTTTTGCTGTAATAAATTATAGCCATAAGTATGACTATATGTTTAGTATGTGAGTCATCCTAGTGAATCAGTGAACAAGGGAGTTGTCATAGATTGAATTACGTCCCCCCAAAAAACCTGTGTATCATTTGGGCTGGGCCATGATTCCAGGTATTGCGGATTTTCGCATGTGTTGTAAATCCTGCCTCTGTGATGTTAATGAGGGAGGATAGGCGGCAGTTGTGTTAGCGAGGCAGGCCTCAACCTACAGGATCAGATTATGTCTTGAGGCAATCTCTTGAGATATAAAAAATAGAAGCGGGGTGGGGGGTGGACTTCATACCACCAAGAAAGCAGCACCAGGAGCGGAGCACGTCCCTTGGACACGGGGTCCCTGCGCCTAAGAAGCTCCTTGACCAGGGGAAGATTGAGGACAAGGACCTTCCTCCAGAGCCAACAGGGAGAGAAAGTCTGACCCGGAGCCGACACCCTGAATTTGGACTTGTAACCTACTAAACTGTGAGAAAATATATTTCTCTTTGTTAAAGCCATCCACTTGTTGTATTTCTGTTATGGCAGCACTAGATGACTAATACGGGAATGGTCTTGGGGACCCAGACACACACATACACACACACCAACATCCCCCACTCTCCCTTGGCTCCAATATTAAAAAAAAAAAAAAAAGTTACTGTTCCTTAAACAAGCCAGGCCTACTCCTGCCTTCCAACTGGAATGCTCTCCCTCAGATATTCACTTTAACTCCTTCCCTTCCTCAGAGGTCCCTGAGTGGTGCAAACAGTTAACATGCTTGGCTGGTAACTAAAAGATTGGAAGTTTAAGTGCCCCAATAGGTACCTCAAAAAAAGGCCTGGCAAACTACTTCCGAAAAAACAGCCACTGAAAGCCCTATGGAGCACAGTTCTACTGCGGCATACGTGGGGTTGCCATGAGTCAGCTCCATAACAACTGGTTCCCTTCCTTGAAATCTTTGCTCATATATCCGCTTTCCAACAACACTACCCTCAGGGTCAAGACTACAGAAAAGCAAGTAGATGCCTTTCTTTCAGGTCTGAAAGTGGTCCAGGGCCACAGTCACCTCCTTTCAACTGCAAACAGCTCACACCAGGGCCGCTTGACTGCCTTTACCCGACTCTAATTTTCTTCTTTATGTATCACTTATCGCCATCTAAAATAAAATTTTAAAATGTATGTTTATGTATTATGTTTATAATTAATTTTCTGACTCCTGCTAATTAACACGTAAACTCTGTAAGGGCAGATATTTTTATCTTTTTCTTTTTCTCTGATGTATTCCAAGTACCTACAGCAGTACATGGAAAGTGGAAATGACTTAATAAATAGTTATTGAATAAATGAATTCACTTAGACATTGATTGATTGCACGGTTAGTATAAACAAAACAGATGACTTTAGTTCATGTACTGTAGAAAAAAAAATTTGCCTTGTATGATATACCTTAGTTATCAGACACATATTTCATACACATAAATCTAGATTAAACATAATTCTCAGGAAATTGTATAATCTAGTTTATTGAATTCCTTGGTTAACCGTTAAAATATTTCTTCCAAACTTTTATTTTGGAAATTGTTCTAATACCTAATGATCTAAAGGTTAATAAAATATAACATTTGTTTAATGATTTACAACTTTTCAGGGTCTCACAACATTAACTCTGAACATTATTTCTCATTATACAATAATAAACCATAGAAATAAAAAGTATGGACATCTGAGCTGGAAGGGTACTGACCACAATCAAAGTCCTGATAAGTACTAATTTTAACATCATTTTTTTTTCTCCTAAAATGTGAGAAAATAAAAATTCTGCTTAACTAATAGGTGGGATTTAAATTTATCCTGAGCTCTCCAAATCACTTAATACTCATACCAGTATAAATTGATTATCTTCAGAAATCTTGTTTGATAGAATTTGCTTAAATTTTACAAAGTATTTATAATATAAGCTTGCATCTCTACAAAGGCATAACTACCCCAAGTCTAACGGCATAAAAAAAATTCCACCTGAAATAGATAGCACGGCCAGGTTTTTCTTATTTCAGGTTTGACTTGCCTGTCTTTTTAAATAAAGAAACTTTAAATTCCCAGAGCAGTCTTATCAGAAGTGGCAGCTGGCTTAAAGTAGAAGGATGATATAAACTGGCATGGAAACAAGGACACTTGAGAGTGAGAAGGGTACCTTTAACATTACCTGCAACAGGAGCCAAAAGAGTGCTCCATAGGCAAGAATGGCCAATATCATCCTAACCTCTTGAAATCCGTTCATATCAACGAATCTGAATATAAAACCACAGGCACATGTATACTGTGGGCCACTTGTCCTACAGTGAAAAATTCATTCAGCATAAACTAACATGCTAAACGACATGTAGAATCAAAATAGGCTTTATTCTTTTGTCATCCAAGTAGAAAAAATTCACTGGAAAAATTACTTTCCATGAAGATAAAATCTTTAGAGAAATCATTTTTGTCTAAGAAGAGCTGATTTACAAAATCCTAATTTATTATTGTAGACCTTTTATCTTAATTAGGGTTGAAATGTATTCCCAAAGTGTATTAGGCTTCAGGTCCAAGCAGAATAGTCTCTTGTTTCAGTCTAATGATAATGGACTATATACCATAGCCTTACTTTTACACTATTATCACTCTAATCCTCTTTACGATTATGTTTGCAGATTCCATATAATAAAAAATGTAAATGGTTTTGTCATAGTTTTAATTTGAAGCAAATTGCAAAACTAACAAGATTCAGTCATTTGTATTGCCCCAAAACACTTTTAAAGCTATTCAAAATAGTACTTTGATTTCAACCACTTGTTAAGATGAGAACATTAAAATGAGTAAAATTAACTCATCTGTAATGACCACTGCATAAATTGGTCACGTCTTATAGAATACTATCTCTAGGCCTTATATTTTTGATTTAACAAAAGTGTCCATACTTCTTTGCACACCCACAGACACTCAATTCTGCGCCTAGAATAGCTGCTTATTCCTGATTGCACTGCACTGTTAATGAGGCCGAGACATCATTTTGCTGATCTACTAATACCACAGTGCTATTATCCAGCATCTTCTTATAGCTCTGAGGAAATCTCAAATTGCATTCCATTACCACCAGGCTCTTGACAGTCTAAATATATGTATAATGAAAATATATTTCAGTCATTCTGGAAAGCTGTCCTTCACCATTTTTTAATGTTTCAAGAAAAAGGGGGAAAAAATTTGAATATGGTATGTGAGGATTGAGGAAAACTTCCAAACATAAATATTGAGAGTGTTAAATATTGAAATTCTATTACCACTATAAGGTTACACTGAAAGCATTTGAAAATCTACAAAAGAATAAAATCTTACTAATTTTCACAATATGATTCAAGAGAGAATAGTTCAGAGAAGGTGTTGATAATGAGGAAAGAAAATTGACAAGACAGGAAGGACAATGATAATATAAGGTTTTATTCCATTTAGTTTGCAATGGAATGAATGGAAAATGAAATGGAAAAATGAAATATATTTCCATGCAAATACCTTTTTGATTATTTTAGTATATGCTGTTTTTCCACTTGAACTATAAATATCCGAAAGCTGCTATTTTTCTTTTTTCATGGAAACATAGAAATTATCAATGAGGTGTTAATATGTTTCCTCCCACCAAGGAATAAATCTTAGGTGGGATAAAAAAAGCAAGCCTTACCTTCCCAGGGGCAAACAAGAAGGCCCTGCCTAAGATTCCACTACACAAACAGCATAGAGCCATGATTATTTGCAGACCTCTCTACCATTTTTCTCAACATTTTTGATGTCTCCACAACCTCTTAAAAGCTAAATACTACAAGCCTCTATTTGAGTTTCTGCTTCCAAGACTTTGGGGTATACATGTAGCAGTGGAATTGCTGGGTCATATGGTAGTTCTATTTTTAATTTTTTATGGAACGGCCACATTGTTTTCCACAAGAGTTGTACCATTTGCATTCCCACCAGCAGTGGATAAGGATTCCAATTTTCCCACATCCTCACCAACATTCGTTATTTTGTTGTTTTGTTTTTTAACTATACTTTAGATGAAAGTTTAGAGAGCAAATTAGTTTCTCAATAAAAATTAATACGCATATTGTTTTGTGACATTGATTGCCAACCCCATGACATGTCAACACTTTCCACTTCTCTACCTTGGGTTCCCCATTACCAGCTTTCCTGTCCCCTCCTGCCTTCTCGTCCTTGCCCCTAGGCTGGTGTGTCCATTTAGTCTTGTTTTGTTTTATAAGCCCATCTAATCTTTGGCTGAAGGGTGAAGCTCAGGAGTGACCTCAGTATTGAGTTAAAAGGCTGTCCAGGGGCCATACTCTGGGAGTTTTCTGTTTTTTGATAGCCAAAAGTTGGAAACAACCTAAATGCCCAGCAACAAATGGATAAACAAAGGTACATACATACAGTGGAATACTACTCAGCTAGAAGAAGAAATGAATTCTTGATACATAATACAATATGAATGGAGCTTGAAGACATTATGCTGAGTGAAATAAGTCAAGAACAAAAGGACAAATATTGTATGATCTCACTTCTATAAAGAGACAAGAAAAGGTAAATGTGTAGAGACCATAGTTTACTAGTAGTTTCAGGGGTGAAAGAGAGGGGAAAAACGGGCATAACAGTGATGGAAAATCACAGTGATTAAGGGTAGGGTTGCACAGGCGATTATAGTAATTGTGGTCAATATATTGTACACCTGTAAGCAGTTGAATTGACAAAAGTTGTGTGATAGATATATTTACAACAAAGACCAAAAAAACAAAAAAAAAAGAGAGAGTATCTGCTGAGGCTGCTTATGTACAACCAAAAACCTCAAAGAATTTAGTTCCTTGGTCTGGAGGTTTAGGGTCATGGTTTCATGGGATATCCCAGTTAATTGGTCAAATAAGGTGTTTAATGCTTCTCTTCTACTTCCTAGCTCATTGTGTGGTGCCTAGGGTCTTAAAAGGTTGCAAGTGGCCATCCAAGGCAGAACTACTGGTCTCTGTTTGCCTGGAGCAACAAACAAAGGACAGTCAAGAATAGGAGAAGGATATGGATTGTGTGGCTATTGCCTCCGTAAACAACTACTTCCTTTGCCACGAGACCAGAAGAACTAGATGGTGCTCTGCTACCATTACTGAATATTTTGATCAAAGATTCTATAGAAGAATCTGGATAAAAAAAGGAGAAAATGCAGAACTGAATTTCAAATTCTAATGGACTCCAGACTTTCTGGAGCTATGGAGGCTGGATAAAACCCTGAAACTATTGCCCTGAGATGATTTTTAAACTTTAAACCAAAAATATCCCCTGAAGTCTTCTTAAAACCAAACACTAGTCTAGCTTAACTAGTAAAAAAAAAAAAAAAAGTCTGCCCTGAGCACTATTTTCTTTTAAAAACTATCTACATGAGATCGAAGTGACAAGAGCAACTCAAAAGATTAGATAGGAACCTTAGGGGGAAGTAATTTTATGTTAATGGAGAAGCAAAAACTCAGAAAGGGAGGGTGAGAATGGATGCACAACTTGAAGAATATAGTTAACGTCACTGAATTGTACATGTAGAACCTTGAATTGGTGTATGTTTTGCTGCATACATTCTCAACAACAAAATTAATTTTATTAAAAAAATGAATACTAAATGTAAAGATGACAACAGAGTAATAATTGACCGAAAAAGATGAACTCCTTTCTAGACTTTTTGCATCCCATATTGCAATGATGTCAATAAACTCAGTGATATCTTGTTTTTGAAAACTCTTTGGTTACTTTTATTCATGTGGTATTTCCTACCCTGGCCCCACAGATCACTGTCCTCATCTACGGTGGTGGCAGCAGGCTCCCCAGTCACCACACAATGGTATTTATATGGTTCATTCTTCATCTCGTGTCACTTACACCTAAATTTCCATGCTATTATCTTGTTTTTGACAAAGACGAAGTTATAGAATTGGACACTTTGCTTGACCTGTTAGTGATGCCACCTCATTCTGCCATCTATGAAATATATGATCAAGTCTCCGAGTTCATCATACAAATTTTAAATAAACATAATTATAAATAAAAAAATATTTTTTAAATCAAATAGTGTTGAAAGAGAGTATTTCGTGGTGGTATAGAAGAAATACACTTATAGAAGTTTGCTTTACAAAAGAGGTGCTGCCTTGTCTAATCCATGCGGGACAAGGGAGAAGAATAAAAGCAAACACAGCATAAAGAGGCCCAAGACCCTTTGTTTCTTTCTTTGATTGCTAATTTTGTGGATAAGGTATTAACCTTGAAGGACTAAAGATTTGTTATAAGCATCATGTCTAAATAGTAGAAAGAGGAGCAGTGCTCCTGAATCCTACATTTCAGTCACAAGCCTCAATCATATACAGAAACTTTCAGGTCCAACTAGTGTGTGGAGTTATTTGGCCCATAAAAATTAGCCAAGTTAGGAGGCGGGGCCGAGATGGCGGACTAGGTGGACGCTACTGCGGATCCCTCTTGCAACAAAGACTCGGAAAAACAAGTGAATCGATCACATACATAACAATCTATGAACTCTGAACAACAAACACAGATTTAGAGATGGAGAACGAACAAATACGGGGAGACTGCGATTGTTTTCAGAGCCAGGAGCCAGCGTACCAGTCAGCGGATTTTCTGGAAAAACTAGTTTCCCAGTGATGGCTCAGAGACAGCAGTCCATATCAAACCACATAAAGAAAAAGACCATGACAGCTTCTCCAACCCCCCAAACAAAAGAATCAAAATCTTTCCCAAATGAAGATACAATCCTGGAATTATCAGATACAGAATATAGAAAACTAATTTACAGAATGCTTAAAGACATCACAAATGAAATTAGGCAAACTGCAGAAAAAGCCAAGGAACACACTGATAAAACTGCTGAAGAACTCAAAAAGATTATTCAAGAACATACTGGAAAAATTAATAAGTTGCAAGAATCCACAGAGAGACAGCATGTAGAAATTCAAAAGATTAACAATAAAATTACAGAATTAGACAACGCAATAGGAAGTCAGAGGAGCAGACTCGAGCAATTAGAATGCAGACTGGGACATCTGGAGGACCAGGGAATCAACACCAACATAGCTGAAAAAAAATCAGATAAAAGAATTTAAAAAAATGAAGAAACCCTAAGAATCATGTGGGACTCTATCAAGAAGGATAACTTGCGAGTGATTGGAGTCCCAGAACAGGGAGGGGGGACAGAAAACACAGAGAAAATAGTTGAAGAACTCCTGACAGAAAACTTCCCTGACATCATGAAAGACGAAAGGATATCTATCCAGGATGCTCATCGAACCCCATTTAAGATTGATCCAAAAAGAAAAACACCAAGACATATTATCATCAAACTCGCCAAAACCAAAGACAAACAGAAAAATTTAAAAGCAGCCAGGGAGAAAAGAAAGGTTTCCTTCAAGGGAGAATCAGTAAGAATAAGTTCAGACGACTCAGCAGAAACCATGCAGGCAAGAAGGGAATGGGACGACGTATACAGAGCACTGAAGGAGAAAAACTGCCAGCCAAGGATCATATATCCAGCAAAACTCTCTCTGAACTATGAAGGCGAAATTAAGATATTTACAGATAAACACAAGTTTAGAGAATTTGCAAAAACCACACCAAGGCTACAAGAAATGCTAAAGGAGATTGTTTGGCCTGATGACCAATAATATCAGGTACCAGCACAATACAAGGTCACATAACAGAACGTCCTGATATCAACTCAAATAGGGAAAGCACAAAAACAAACAAATTAAGGTTAATTCTAATAAATAAATAAAATAATACACATAACAGGGAATCATGGAAGTCAATAGGTAAAAGATCACAATAATCAAAAAGAGGGACTAAATACAGGAGGCATTGAACTGCCAGATGGAGAGTGATACAAGGCGATATAGAACGATACAAGATAGGTTTTTACTTAGAAAAATAGGGGTAAATAATAAGGTAACCACAAAAAGGAATATCAACTCCATAACTCAAGATAAAAGCCAAGAAAAACGTAACGACTCAACTAACATAAAGTTAAACATTATGAAAATGAGGATCTCACAATTTACTAAGAAAAAGGTCTCAGCACAAAAAAGTATGTGGAAAAATGAAATGGCCAACAACACACATGAAAAGGCATCAAAATGACAGCACTAAAAACTTATTTATCTATAATTACGCTGAATGTAAATGGACTAAATGCACCAATCAAGAGACAGAGAGTCACGGACTGGATAAAGAAACACGATCCATCTATATGCTGCCTACAAGAGACACACCTTAGACTTAGAGACACAAACAAACTAAAACTCAAAGGATGGAAAAAAATATATCAAGCAAACAATAAGCAAAAAAGAAGAGGAGTAGCAATATTAGTTTCTGACAAAATAGACTTTAGACTTAAATCCACCACAAAGGATGAAGAAGGACACTATATAATGATAAAAGGGACATTTGATCAGGAAGACATAATCATATTAAATATTTATGCACCCAATGACAGGGCTGCAAGATACATAAATCAAATTTTAACAGAATTGAAAAGTGAGATAGCCACCTCCACATTTATAGTAGGAGACTTCAACACACCACTTTCGGAGAAGGACAGGACATCCAGTAAGAAGCTCAATAGAGACACGGAAGACCTACTTACAACAAGCAACCAACTTGACCTCATTGACTTATACAGAACTCTCCACCCAACTGCTGCAAAATATACTTTCTTTTCTAGTGCACATGGAACATTCTCTAGAATAGACCACATATTAGGTCATAAAACAAACCTTTGCAGAATCCAAAACATCGAAATATTACAAAGCATCTTCTCAGACCACAAGGCAATGAAGCTAGAAATCAATAACAGAAAAACTAGGGAAAAGAAATCAAATACTTGGAAAATGAACAATACCCTCCTGAAAAAAGACTGGGTTATAGAAGACATCAAGGAGGGAATAAGGAAATTCATAGAATGCAACGAGAATGAAAATACTTCCTATCAAAACCTCTGGGACACAGCAAAAGCAGTGCTCAGAGGCCAATTTATATCGATAAATGCACACATACAAAAAGAAGAAAGAGCCAAAATCAGAGAACTGTCCCGACAACTTGAACAAATAGAAAGTGAGCAACAAAAGAACCCATCAGGCACCAGAAGAAAACAAATAATAAAAATTAGAGCTGAACTAAATGAATTAGAGAACAGAAAAACAATTGAAAGAATTGATAAAGCCAAAAGTTGGTTCTTTGAAAAAATTAACAAAATTGATAAACCATTGGCTAGACTGACTAAGGAAATACAGGAAAGGAAACAAATAACCCGACTAAGAAACGAGAAGGACCACATCACAACAGAACCAAATGAAATTAAAAGAATCATTTCAGATTACTACGAAAAATTGTACTCTAACAAATTTGAAAACCTAGAAGAAATGGATGACTTCTTGGAAAAACACTACCTACCTAAACTAACACATTCAGAAGTAGAACAACTAAATAGACCCATAACAAAAAAAGAGATTGAAACGGTAATCGAAAAACTTCCAACAAAAAAAAGTCCTGGCCCGGACGGCTTCACTGCAGAGTTCTACCAAACCTTCAGAGAAGACTTAACACCACTACTACGGAAGGTATTTCAAAGCATAGAAAAAGACGGAATACTACCCAACTCATTCTATGAAGCTACCATCTCCCTGATACCAAAACCAGGTAAAGACATTACAAAAAAAGAAAATTTTAGACCTATATCCCTCATGAACATAGATGCAAAAATCCTCAACAAAATTCTAGCCAATAGAATCCAACAACACATCAAAAAAATAATTCACCCTGATCAAGTGGGATTTATACCAGGTATGCAAGGCTGGTTTAATATCAGAAAAACCATTAATGTAATCCATCACATAAATAAAACAAAAGATTAAAACCACATGATCTTATCAATTGATGCAGAAAAGGCATTTGACAAAGTTCAACACCCATTAATGATAAAAACTCTTACCAAAATAGGAATTGAAGGAAAATTCCTCAACATAATAAAGGGCATCTATGCAAAGCCAACAGCCAAGATCACTCTAAATGGAGAGAACCTGAAAGCATTTCCCTTGAGAACGGGAACCAGACAAGGATGCCCTTTATCACCGCTCTTATTCAACATCGTACTTGAAGTCCTAGCCAGGGCAATTAGGCTAGACAAAGAAATAAAGGGTATCCGGATTGGAAGGAGGAAGTAAAGCTATCACTATTTGCCGATGACATGATCATATACACAGAAAACCCTAAGGAATCCTCCAGAAAACTACTGAAACTAATAGAAGAGTTTGGAAGAGTCTCAGGTTATAAAATAAACATACAAAAATCACTTGGTTTCCTCTACATCAACAAAAAGAACACCGAAGAGGAAATAACCAAATCAATACCATTCACAGTAGCCCCCAAGAAGATAAAATACTTAGGAATAAATCTTACCAGGGATGTAAAAGACCTATACAAAGAAAACTACAAAGCTCTACTATAAGAAATTCAAAAGGACATACTCAAGTGGAAAAATATACCCTGCTCATGGATAGGAAGACTTAACATAGTAAAAATGTCTATTCTACCAAAAGCCATCTATACATATCATGCACTTCTGATCCAAATTCCAATGTCATATTTTAAGGGGATAGAGAAACAAATCACCAATTTCATATGGAAGGGAAAGAAGCCCTGGATAAGCAAAGCATTACTGAAAAAGAAGAAGAAAGTGGGAGGCCTCACTCTACCTGATTTCAGAAGCTATTATACAGCCACAGTAGTCAAAACAGCCTGGTACTGGTACAACAACAGACACATAGACCAATGGAACAGAATTGAGAATCCAGATATAAATCCATCCATGTATGAGCAGCTGATATTTGACAAAGGACCAGTGTCAGTCAATTGGGGAAATGATAGTCTTTTTAACAAATGGTGCTGGCATAACTGGATATCCATTTGCAAAAGAATGAAACAGGACCCATACCTCACCCCATGCACAAAAACTAACTCCAAGTGGATCAAAGACCTAAACATAAAGACTAAAACGATAAAGATCATGGAAGAAAAAATAGGGACAACCCTAGGAGCCCTAATACAGGGCATAAACAGAATACAAAACATTACCAAAAATGATGAAGAGAAACCAGATAACTGGGAGCTCCTAAAAATCAAACACCTATGCTCATCTAAAGACTTCACCAAAAGAGTAAAAAGACCACCTACAGACTGGGAAAGAATATTCAGCTATGACATCTCCGACCAGCGCCTGATCTCTAAAATCTACATGATTCTGTCAAAACTCAACCACAAAAAGACAAACAACCCAATCAAGAAGTGGGCAAAGGATATGAACACACATTTCACTAAAGAAGATATTCAGGCAGCCAACAGATACATGAGAAAATGCTCCCGATCATTAGCCATTAGAGAAATGCAAATTAAAACTACGATGAGATTCCATCTCACACCAACTAGGCTGGCATTAATCCAAAAAACACAAAATAATAAATGTTGGAGAGGCTGCGGAGAGATTGGGACTCTCATACACTGCTGGTGGGAATGTAAAATGGTACAACCACTTTGGAAATCCATCTGGCGTTATCTTAAACAGTTAGAAATAGAACTACCATACAACCCAGAAATCCCACTCCTCGGAATATACCCTAGAGATACAAGAGCCTTCACACAAACAGATATATGCACACCCATGTTTATTGCAGCTCTGTTTACAATAGCAAAAAGCTGGAAGCAACCAAGATGTCCGTCAACGGATGAATGGGTAAATAAATTGTGGTGTATTCACACAATGGAATACTACGCATCGATAAAGAACAGTGACGAATCTCTGAAACATTTCATAGGAATCTGGAAGGCATTATGCTGAGCGAAATGAGTCAGTTGCAAAAGGACAAATATTGTATAAGACCACTATTATAAGATCTTGAGAAATAGTAAAAACTGAGAAGAACACATACTTTTGTGGTTATGAAGGGGGGAGGGAAGGAGGGAGGGAGAGGGTTTTTTATTGATCAATCAGTAGATAAGAACTGCTTTGGGTGAAGGGAAAGACAACACTCAATACATGGAAGGTCAGCCCAATTGGACTGGTCTAAAAGCAAAGAGGTTTCTGGGATAAAACGAACGCTTCAAAGGTCAGCAGAGCAAGGGCGGGGGTCTGGGGAACATGGTTTGAGGGGACTTCTAAGTCAATTGGCAAAATAATTCTATTATGAAAACATTCTGCATCCCACTTTGAAAGGTGGCGTCTGGGGTCCTAAATGCTAACAAGCGGCCATCTAAGATGCATCAATTGGTCTCAACCCACCTGCAGCAAAGGAAAATGAAGAACACCAAGGTTACAGGACAACTGAGAACCCAAGAGACAGAAAGGGCCACATGAACCAGAGACCTACATCATCCTGAGACCAGAAGAACTAGTTGGTGCCCGGCCACAATCGATGACTGCCCTGTCAGGGAGCACAACAGAGAACTCCTGAGGGAGCAGGAGATCAGTGGGATGCAGACCCCAAATTTTCATAAAAAGACCATACTTAATGGTCTGACTGCAACTAGAGGAATCCCGGCGGCAATGCTCCCCAGACCTTCTGTTGGCACAGGACAGGAACCATCCCCGAAGACAACTCATCAGACATGAAAGGGACTGGTCAGCGGCGGGGGGGGGGGTGGGGGGTAGGGGAGAGAGATGCTGATGAAGAGTGAGCTAATTAAATCAGGTGGACACTGGAGAGTGTGTTGGCAACTCTTGACTGGAGGGGGGATGGGAAGATAGAGAGAGAGGGAAGCTGGCAAAATTGGCACGAAACGAGAGACTGAAAGGACTGACTCTAGGGGGAGAGCAAGTGGGAGAAGGGAGTAAGATGTATGTAAACTTGCATGTGACAGACTGATTGGATTTGTAAATGTTCACTTGAAGCTTAATAAAAGTTAATTAAAAAAAAAAAATTAGCCAAGTTAGCACCTTTATCCATTTATGTATTGTCAAATGTTTTCTTTGCCTCATCTTTCCTAATTTCATAAGTCATCAGTATCTCTGAATAAATAGGAACCTTAAGAAAGCATCACTATTCATCATACTAAAATCTGCAATTTCGTGAACAATTACTAGTGACTTAGCCAATATTTCCATGTATCATTTAATATAACAACACTAGGTATTATTATAAAGTTAATATTTTTACCTTTTTTTATATTTATATGCAGAAACAAGAACCTAATTAAAGAATGTTGGGATTTTTCTTACATGTCTAGATACTAATATCTGGTTTCACTCTTACACACACACACACACATTTCCATTATCTTCTAAGCCAGTCATTGATTCAGAGATAACTTATGGCAGCCTGAACATATTTGATTTAGTATTATAATTATTATGTCATCACCGTCATCGTCATCTTCTTCTTGACTACCAGTCCCTGAGCCAAATCTGTGTTCAGCTGAGAGTGACAACTCAGGTAGGCAATATGACATAGTGGTTAAGAGCACAGACTTTGCTCTAAGATGAACTATTTACAAAGAATGCCAAAAAGAACTGTAGGCTTTAAAAGCTTTGAGTCTTGGACAAGCTACTTAATTTTCTGAATTTCAGTTTCATTATCTAGTCCAATAAAAATCAAAATGCCTGATTAATGGGATTGTTATGCATATTAGGAGTAATGCATATAAAATAACTACATCACTTAATAAATACAGCAACTTTTTACTAGCTTCACAATTTGATCACGGTGTTATGGAGACTAATTTAAACACGCAAAAAAAAAAAATTTAAACACGCAAAGCAGCCTCTAAATTGGGTCTCATTGCTCTCAGCTTATCTTGTACCTGAGTACCCTTTCTGGCCCTGAGTCACATTTTTCTCTGCTATCCAGCAATGACTGAATCCTTCTTGTTGACTTGACCCCTGTTTCTCCACTCTCCTAACAAATTAACCTAGTCTGGTCTCATTAACATATTTGGAATATACATCCATGACTAAGCAGATGTATATGTATTCTAGGCCACAGTTCTCAGATGTGACAGCATCTGTGAATTTAGAATACCTCCAGTGCGTTGCCTAACATACGAGCCTATGAGATGCTGCTGCCAACGTATGCAGGAAAGACCATGAATTGTAATGTGGCACACTGCTCTTTCTTTGTTGTTGTGGCTGTTAGTTGTTAAGTTGGCTCTGACCCATATACAACAGAATGAAGCATTGCCTGGTCCTGCACCATCTTTGTGATTTTCGGTCTGCTCGAGGCTGTTATTCTGGCCGCCTTGTACTTTGAGTGCCTTCCAACCTAGAAGGCCCAACTGCAGCAGTGTATCGGACAATATTCTGTCGTGAGCTGAAGGGTTTTCACCGGTTAATTTTCAGAAGTAGATCACCAGGGCTTTCTTCCTAGTCTGTCTTAGCCTGGAAGCTTCTCTGAAACATGTTGACCACGGGCGACCCTGCTGGTATCTGAAATACCGGTGGCATAGCTTCCAACACATAGCAACATTCCAGAAGGGATTTAACTTAGCTTAGAGTAATACACAAAACAAAAGGCTTTTTGCATGCATTCTAAAAGGAGGGCAAAAGAAAGAAAAACAAAAATGTGGACACAGCCAAGAGCAAGGCTAAAAAATGCAGAATATAATGACCTGATGGGTCACGCATGCGGCTCGATTCTCCTGGCCATGAATGAGACAAGGCAACATAGATGATTCGTAAGTACCAGCGGCAGCAGTAATAACCACAATGTAGTGAGTTCTTGTCATGTAACATGTACTATGTTAAGTTCCGCGTGTGAATACAATTGTTTATTCCTCCCAAAGACACTGAGGATGATAAAACTGAGGCGGCAAGAGACTGTAATTCGCCCAAGGACATAGCTAATAATCAGTAAAATTGGGATTTGAACCCAACTCCAACTGACTCGACAGAACACAATTTTAGTTACTATACTGAACAGCAGAGTGAAAAAATGGCTCTTTAGACAGATAAATTTAGCTTGAGTCTCAGTTGTGTCATTTGCTAAGTGAACGTGGAAAATTATACCCTTCTCTCATACTTAGTTTCTTCAAATATACTAACTACCTCATTGACTTCCTGTGATAGACTATAACAAGACAGAACCTTAGCATGGCACCTGCCATGTAAAGGGGCTCCACAGATGCTCAGTATGGACTAGTCTGTTCATACTCAAAAGATCCTTATCGACTATGCAGGGGCAAGTGCTTCTAGTCAAGTTCATGGAGGAAGGAGGTACCACTGGTCAGATGACTTGCTGAGGTAGCTTAACCTGAAGCAGAACAGACTTACTTAATATGATTTTTTTATTCTTTTGATCTCAAATCCAATGTCCTATCTGCACTGCCCATGCTTATTATCAGGCACTGTGACCTACTTTACCTGAATCTTTGACAGAAATGTTTATAAAAAATTGGTATTTGGTCCATTTGGAAGAGTCTTGTAGTATGAAAATTTAAGGGTTTGTTTTTCTGTGGTTGCCCTGCCACAGCTTGGCAATTGCAGATATCCATATTATCAGCAGTTACAGTCGTACCGTGGACTGGCATTCACTGAAGCCCTATAGTAAACCTCCACTTGGGACTCAAACACCCATTCGTCAGTGTCAGAAACAAAATTCCACGTAGGTGCCTGCCTTTCAAAACACCCCAATCCCACCAGACAATATTCTAAAGAACAAAGAAAAGTTTCATATTTAATGAAGCAATTCCATTTTTGCTTGCAGCTGTACCGTAGGACTACTGTAGACTCTGGCTGCACTGCTGCACTTTCTGAAAATCAAAATCCTAAAACAACCCGTGCATGCAAATGCTCAAACATAGAAAACATAAATGTTCCTTTTCCTCTTGCTGACTGCATGGAATGGGGTTGACTTTCAATCGAGCATAATAGTTAAACTGAGAATTAGTTATGTAATATGTCTCTGTATTATGCATTCGGTAAGCCACTGCACCCAGAGCTCAATCAATGAAAGAGAAGGTATCTTTAATTGCGAAAAGGCTCAGTAAACAATAAAAGACATTTCAGAATCCTTAAGGACAACAGTATAAGAACTCCAAATGTGTGCCATCATTCTTCCCAGATTATTTCTTAAGGATAATATGGAGAAGTAAGAAAACAGTAGAATAAAAAGACAGACTGAAGGGGAGGTAGAAAACCACTGCATGTGAAGCACCAGCAATCATCAAAATATGAATGCTTCCTTAGGCTCCATAAAACATGTATGCAGGAAGAGATGCAGGTTTAAAAAAAAAAAAGGATTTTAATCACTATCATAAAAACAAAAAAACCCAAACCCATTGCCGTCGAGTCGAATCCAACTCATAGTGACCCTCCAGGACAGTGCAGAACTGCCCCATAGGGTTTCCAAGGAACAGCTGGTGGATTTGAACTGCCTACTTTTTGGTTAGCAGCCATAGCTCTCAACCACTGTGCCATCAGTGTTCTTTTATGTTCTTTCAGGTTCTTTCTATTGTATCAGTTAGGAACGATTTTGGCTGCAAGTGACAGAAAGATCCAAATGCGGCTCAAACAGATACAGAGTTATTTACGTCATCCAAGAGTATCAGGCGACTGTCCAGGGTGGTTGCAGCTGTTCAGCATGTCACAGGGACCCAAAGTAATCTAGGTCTTTGTTTCATCATCCTTAGCATGTCGTCTTCATATTCATCATGACAAAAAAGTGTCTTTTTATACCAGAAGGCATGAGAAGGGACCTACCAACTGAATCTGTCTTTTTTTAAGAAGACATCTTTCCACTGACTTTGTACTAGTGCAGTTCTCCTGAAAGTGAGTTTGAGAGAAAGGCTCGTATGCAGTGATTTATTTGGGAATGTGATCCCAGGGAGCAGGTGTGACGAATGAGGCAAGTGAGGAAAAGAGGGAAAGCCAGCACATGGACATATTCTTGAGTTGGTGTCACCATAGGTGACTTGTACCTTCTGAGGAGCCTTCCCAATGCCTCTCAGAACCATGCACCTGGCATGCAAAATGAGGAAGCTTTTATCCATGAGCTCCCTGACCCATCAGTAACAGGGGCACCATGCGTGTTAACACTCCTAGATCATGAGGTTGGGCCACTCGTGCAGCAGTATTGGGGAAGCTGGTGTTCCAGGTTGGAGGCAGAAGCTATCAGGTTGCTGTTGGTGCCTGTGTGGAACTGGTGGCCACAGAACAGCTGGAATAGGAGGAAGGCTGAGAGAAGATGAAACAGTGTCCACAAGGGAATCTGTGCCGATTTCATTGGCCAGCTCTGTAGCAGCATGAGATGGGGTGGGGGGGGGAGATGAGTGTTTTCAGTTGGGCACAATATAGCCCTGAAGGAAAGCAGAAGAATGGAGATCAGGGTGGCCTGTTTCCTTGTTTGAGCAGGCACCACACCACAGCCCCATGGCCATACAGACCAAAAGGCATGTGCCTGTGTGCAGATGACCTTGCTCCAGGCCAGGGGTTGGGTATTGGAGGGGATGGGTGGTGGGAGCCAGGACTTTCATCTTTACTCCAGCAGGAAGGCCTCCCCTTCTGTGAGGGACTGCGGTCAAGAGCGCCAACCCCAGCCCACACTGGAGGCTGAGTGAAAGAGGCATAAGCTATCTCTACGTCAACCACACACTTTCCCGTATTAGATTTCTTTTTTTTCTTTTCACAGAAGACATCAGCCACCCACAGGAAACCAAGAAATACCCACCATAGCTAAAGCCCAGTAGTTTGCCTTCACCTGTATCTCACTCTAAAAAAGGCACACTTTCACTTGCTTCCAGTCACATTTTCTTCAGTTATATTTTTAAACAGAATTCTTTTGACAAGTATCTTGTAATATGTTTTTGATGTGATACAAAGCTCAAAGATGGACACTTTTGCTTAAACCTGAAAAAACCAAACCCCTTGCCGTCAAGTTGATTCCGACTCAAGTGACCCTATGGGACATAGGGTTTTCAAGGCTGTAAATTTTAAGAACAGACTGCCACATCTTTCTTCCTCAGAGCAGCTGGGGGGTTCAAACCATCGACCTTTTGGTTAGCAGCGAAACACTTAACCTCTGCACCACCAGGGCTCCTTCTGTTCAAGGGACCTTATTTTATAATTTTTACTGTTGCAACTCACATGATACTTCAGAGAGTTGGAGATTTCCACTTCTTTGCCAATGTATTTGGAAATATCTGTAGGAGTTTCTCCACTGATTTCATAACGTTAAAAGCTAGGTGTCTTCAATTCTCCAGGCACCTGAACTTGCCATTTGTGTTAAAATGTTCACAGACCACAAGGTAAGTTCTAGCTGACACTGGAGAAAATATTATAAAGAAGTAAGTAGTGCTTAAAAACCAAATTTGGATGACATTTCTTTCTTTGTGTCTGGGCTATTTTTTAGAGGGCTTTACTTAATATTCAGTAATTTTTGTTGCATTTTGAAAATGTCTTTGTAAAGGAGAGGGTTTACTTCATTTGCATTTTCCTAATCTTACTGGCAGGTGTTATTTGTAAAACCGGTGCTATTGCAAATCAGGTTTATTTGCATGGATCACGAGAATAGTATATGCTCTTCTGCGAATTCATACACAGTACTTTACCTATTTTTATTAATCAACATTAAAGAAGAAATGTGCTTTCATGATATTTTGTAAATATTTGGGGTATTTTGTGAGTAAAGTACTAGGTGAACTCTCATTTGACTAATCCTTAAATTCAAATAAAATCAGTCATTGACTACGAAAAATTGAGTGTATTTTCCACTTATCAGCTAGTTTTGGTATGAACAGTAGAGCAAAGCATCAAGCATCAGCCTTACATCTGAATAAGGTACATATTAAAACAGCAGGGCATTTCTCAGGGTGCTTTCCCTCCTGCTGCCAGCTCTCATCTGTTCCTAAGTCATTTCACACCCTGGGTTCTGAAAACACAGATAAGAAGAGTGCTCAGTGCTGCCAAACACAACAAAGAGAACTGGAACAGACTTGGGCACAGGCCTGCACACACCACAGATAATCCCATTTCCCTCCCGCAGCTTTCCCAGCCCTCCTTTGGGGTGTCTATGCACCCCAGGGAGCTCCAGGGGTCCACAGCCAGAAAGGCAGGTATCTCAGAGGCTGAGAAGCCCAAATAATCTACCGGAACCTGCTGGCCATGTCAAGGTTCCCCAGGACAGCAAGTGGTCCTGAAGCAGGAGCTACAATCTTCAAGGCTGACCAGCACCTCAGCACCACAGTCTGAACGAAACTGCATCTAAGACTGAAGAACAGCACAGGCCCCAAAAACTAAAACAACTCTTTACACATCAGAACTCATTTTCATAACATACAAAAGAAACCATAGAGCTTCATGAGTCAGAGTTTACAAACTGAGGCTCTGGGAAAGTCTATAGAGGAAAATTATGCTCCTTCTGGACAATAGGTCCCTGGGTGGAGTGAAGGCTTTGTGCTTGACTACTAACTTAAAGGTTAGCAGTTTGAACCCACCCAGTGGTACCACAGAAGAAAGACCTGGCAATCTGCTTCTGTAAAATTAATCCATTGCTGTTAAGTTGATTCTGACTCCTGGCAATTCTGTGTTAGAGCGAACTGCTCTGTAGGGTTTTCTTGGTTGTAATCTTTATGAAAGTAGATCATCAGGCTTTTCTTCTGTAAAGTTATAGCCAAGAAAACCTGATGGAGCAGTTTTATTCTGTAACACATGGCAACGCCTTAGCTGGAACTGACTCAACAGCAAAGGGTTTGGTTTTCTGAGTTTTTCTAAACAGTATTCCAAAACATTCGAAATTTCTGATGAGGGTGAGTTTAACTTAGGGAAAGTAAAGAGATGTGGTGGAAAGAAAGAAATCTGGGGGTGAAATTAACCTGGATTCAAACGCAGACTCTTTAATTTATTCTGCTCAAGTCTTCTTCACCTGGCAGACATAGGTGAGTAAAGACTTAAAATGAGTCAGAGCCTCCTTCATAGAACCATGATCTGGCAGGTGAAATACACAACAGGACCAGTGATGCTGCCAGGGCAACCTCAGTGTCACAAGTCAGATCACGGTGAGCACACCCAGAAGCAACGAACTTGGTCCAGGATGTTCGGAAAGGCTTCCCTGTTACACCACATGGAATGGAAAATGTCAAGGTGAGAAAACATACGTGGAATGTCCCTGTCACAGGGAACCAGAAGGTTTAGCAGCTGAAGGTGGCTCACCATCCCTGAACGGCTGGTTTGTGCAGTGTGGGTGGGCCGTGGCAGGGGGGATGGATGGATGAGAAGTCGACTGAGCCAAGTCTGGACTCTTCCCTAAGGGCAATGGAAAGGCACTGAAAATCTGAAACACAAAGTGGCCTGATCAGTTTTTACAAAGAGTTTACTTTTACTGACCGCAGAGGAAGAAGAGACTGGAAAAAATAACCCATGTAGCAGGAAGTCAGGTATGAGCCCTGTGGGAAAGCTCAGGAAATAATCTGTACCTGAAGAAAGGTGAGAGCAATGAGGGTGCAGAGAGACGCTCAGACGGGAAGTATTCAGAAAGTAATGCTTGTGGGATTTGGAGCCCCGCTGGTGTGGTGGTTAAGAACTCTGCTGCTAACCAAAAGGTAGGCAGTTCAAATCCACCAGCTGCTCCTTGGAAACCCTATGGGACAGTTCTATTCTCTCACAGGGTCACTATGAGCCAGAATCCACTTGATGGCAACGTTTTGGTTTGACTCATGGGATTTAGTAATTGAATGGAATGTGGCAGGACTGCAGAAAAGGGAAGAGAAAGAAAGCCTATTCCTGGAGAGTGGTGCTAGTCCATGGGACTAGGTTTGGCGAAGAGGTCTGTGAAGACTGCTGTTTCGGTTTGGGAGATGTCGAGTATGAAACATCGAAGCAAAGGTGTCCAGCAGGAAACTGGATGTATCTAACCAGAGCTCAGAAGAGTTGTGGGGGAGAGAGCGCTATTTTTGGAGTCTCCAGGATAAGGTTGGTAACTGATGGCATAGACATGCAGGAGGCCACCTAGGGAGGATATGTAGATTAAGTAAAGAAGGAAACACCAAGCCTAAGAAGCATGCACGTCCACATCTAAGAGCGGGCAGAGGAGTCACCAAAGGAGGTTGAGAAGGGCACCAGAGCTCCTGTTTTGTTCTTGCTGCACTCTCAGAACACAGCAAAGCCCTGTTACAAAATGGACATGGACTTTCGTGGTGTGAATGAGCTAACGAGGAGCACCTAATATTGCATAAGTCAGGAGAAGAGAGTGTTTCAAGAAGAAGAGTGTTCTCAGGAGAACCTAAAGTCATGTTTACCTGCTGAGGGCATGCCCCTGGCCAAGAGCTATTATGTGTATCATTTCATAGGCAAGAGCAATGTCCTGTCCACAACTGGGAAAATAGTAAGAGCCTTCTACTTGCTCACTCCAGCACTACAGCAGCTGACTTATCCCAGAAGAGACTTAAAATAACCTCACTCACAACCCCCCACCATCTTTTCTATCTCCTATGGTGCCTAAACCTATCCTTGTGGGTTCCATTAGCACTTTGCCTCTGTCTACAGTCTATTAGAATTCACTCACCCTTAGTCCCCACCACCCACCGAGCTCCATGGGCCATGCCAAAAGCCTCTACTACAACAGACTCTACCTATACTCTGTAGGCACTTAAAACTAATGCTGGTTATTACTAATTTCTTTCTTTCTTTGAGGAAAAAGAGCAATTGTTTATTAAGGAAAAATTACCTATGTCTGATATGAACACTTTGGGTTGAAACATGCCTTCTTTCAAACAACAAACAATTCTAACGCAAACTCCTAAGGGTGGATTCAAGCTGCATCCTGAGAGCCACTCTTTGGAGAAGGGTGATCATTCAACTTCCCAGGCAAACAGCCGGTCATTTTTTGTAAACACTGTCAAATGCTAGAAATGCAGACTTAAAAACTACCATCACAGAAGGCTTTGTAACAGAAAAGATTAAGAAGTGGAAGCAGACGCCGCCTTGAACAGTCCAGACAAGGCTGTGAAGGCCGTTGCCAGCAGTTTCTCCCACCAGGCCCTTCTCCCAGCACTACCCCCAGCTGAGCTAACGGGTCTCCGCAGCCCTTGGCTCTTCAGTTACCAGTGAACCCACTGGGACCTCTGGGCCAGCCGATTGTGAGAGGAAGCGTGGGCTCTGCTGCGGGAGGGAGCAGCGAGGGGGGCACTACTTGTGGCTCAGGGTCTGGAAGATCCTGGAGATCTGCAGCATGACAGGCCTCTTTCGAGGTCACTCATCCACGGTGTGCCATTGAGCGAGTTCTCCAGCACGTCTTCAAACGCTAGTACTGTTTTAAGGTCGGTCAGCCCAAACGCACCACGGGGTTGCCCAGGATGGCTGGGAAGAGGGGCTGCGGGTCCCTGTGCCTGTCCAGCTTCGGGGGGAGGGCTTCCGGTCTCCCAGCAGCCACTCGCGCAGGCAGCCTTCTGCGGGTTGTTCACTCGGAGGGCGGCGATCACCTCCTTCTCATCGAACCCATCTCCATTAGGGAAACAAGGCCTGTGCATCTGCCGGGAATTCCCTTTTCCTTCCCATCTTCTTGAAGACCTCTGTTGGATCAGCTCTGGCCTCCGCTCCGCACTCGTCCCAGCGGGCTCTTGTGTTTGTGCCGCGTCTTCCGCGTGCACCGGAAGCTACTCTGCTGCCGGAGTCGTCCGCTCGCTCCTCCTCGTCGTCATCCAGCATGGCGTTTGCCTTCTTAAATAATTCACTGGCATCGGGGTTCAGCACAGGCAATTTCTGTGCCACCTCCATGAAAGCCACCAACATTTTCCGGAGTTCCGTCTGGAAGTCTCGCGTGTTGGTCTGCACCACGGCCCGGTCTGTGTCGTAGGAGGGCGGGTTGGCTGCTGCTCGGGAAATAGCTCGCTCTGGCGCTTTCGGGTCTTCTTTCTTCCTCAGACACATCAGCCATCTGCGGAAGTGGCACTGGGACCTGCTTTTTTTTTTTTTTTTTAAATAAATAATAAGACATCTTTATGTGAAACGCCCTCTTCTAAGATGGCTTTGGTATCATCCAGCACCCTCTCCGGACCAGCAGGGACTAATTTATGATGCGTTACACTCTTCCGGTCTTCTAGGTTCCCATGTGCACAGCGCTTGAGCCAGCGCTCCTCGCGGTTCACTGAGATGTCCTCGATCGCCTCCTCCAGCCGCTCGGCGCGAAGATGTTCTCCACGCACTAACATCATGCCGCCGCCGCCTCGGGGCCTACACCTGCCGCCCCTGCCGTGAGGTCGCCGGAGCAGGTGAGGCGGCGGCGGCCAGCGAGAGAGCGGGCGGGCGGCCTGGCCCCATCCCCGACCTCCCCACCCCGCCCCAGCTCGCCTCGGCCAGGTCGCTCGTGACTAGACGCGACCTAAGCGGTCGCCTAGCTCCCGCCACCTATTACTGATTTCTGTGCATTTGTTTTTATTTTCTATTAAACTATATTATGAAGCCCTGTGGGCAAAGACCTTTAAATGGTTATTCTGCATCCGTAAGGCTTACAACAATGCCTAGAGAACATCAGGCTTTAACAGGTGTTGGCTGACCAGACCCTCTGTCCTCATTGACATTGGGCTATATAATCGGTCACAGACAGAACATTGGCACATTAGGCATGTCTGAGTGCTTATGTTTCTCATCCGTCAGGAATGCCAGAGTTAGAAAAAAAAAGCTAAGTTTTTATTAGAAATACTTAAGGTGAAGAAAAAATATATTAACTAATCTGATTGAAAATCACAACTATTTTTGTAAACATGTGTTTCTAACACCACTTATTTTACTGTTCTTTTAGTAAATTTAGCTACAAGATAAAAGTAGTACTTCCAGAACATAGAGTTTCTAAGAAAGCCCTCAAGGGCAAAGTGTCCTCCTTTCTTCCAGAGAGCATCTCCCCATGTTTCATCTCTGAAGGACAGGAACACTTCCCACCTCAGGCTTCTGAAGCTCTACAGCCCATTAGTACCTGAGTTGTCATAATATCAGCATTACCAAGTGCTCCCAGGTGTGAATTGTAAGTCCTAGCACAGAGGGGACAACTGAAGAACATTTTGATTGAGGATAGAGCCCAATTTTCTTTAACAATACACTGCACAATATTTTGCTCTTTTTTTTGTAGATGATATTAAATATTCACACAATCAACAGGCAAATATTCAACATAGGTAAAACATAGATCTTATAAGTGTAAGCAGACTTCATTAATATTGGCTTTTATTTTTTAAAAAATAATAATTCTTTAGCTTTAAATGTGACCACTATTGTGAAAATGTTGGAGTTTGGGTTTTAGCTCATTTACGAATTATGTTGTTGTTAGTTGCCATTGAGTCAGCTCTGACTCACAGTGACCCTATGATTAACAGAATGAAATATTGCCCAGTCCATTGCACAGTGTTTTGCTGTTTTCTATAAAGTTTTCATTGGCTAATTCTCTCGGCAGTAGATTGCCAAGTGTCTTAGTTATTGAGTGCTGCTATAATGGAAATACAAGTGGATGGCTTTAACAAAGAGAAAATTATTCTCTCACAGTTTAGGACGCTAGAAGTCTGAATACAGGGTGTCAGCTCCGGGAAAAGGCTTTCTCTGTGTGTTGGTGGGCTGTGGGGGAAGGTCCTTGTTATCAATCTTCCCGTAGTCTAGGAGCTTCTCAGTGCAGGGACCCTGGGTTCAGAGGACATGCTCTCCTCCTGGCTTGGTGGAAATGAAGTCCCTCTTTCCTCTGCTCACTTCTCTCTTTTATACCTCAAAAGATAGTGACTGAAGATACAACCATTCCTGTAGATTCTGTCCTGCCTCATTAACAAAACTGCCTCTAATGCCGCATTAACATTATACCCCTGTTGCTGTCAAGTCAATTCCAGTTTATAACTATCCTATAAAACAGAGTAGAACGTCCCCATAGGGTTTCCAAGCAGCAGCTGGTGGATTCAAACTGCAGACCTTTTTGGTTAGCAACCAAGCTCTTAACCACTGCCACAAGGAATCCCCTTCATTAACATCACAGAGGTTAGGATTTACAACATATAGGTAATTATATCACAAAATGGAAGACAAGCACACAATACTGGGAATCATGGCCTAGCTAAGTTAACATACATTTTTGGAGGACACAATTCAACACATAACCCACCCAAACCCAGTCACACCAGGCCGTTTTTCCTAGCCTGTCTTGGCCCAGAAGCTCCACTGAAACCTTTCCACCATGGGTGAACCTACTGCTATTTGAAATACAGTGGCATGGCTTCCAACATCACAGCAACACCAATAATTTTAGCTACGAAATAAAAACTGTGTGTCCAAAATATAAGTTTTCTAAGAAAACCTGCATGGGCAAAGTGGTATCCTTTCTTCCTGGGAGCATTATGTAGCCTGACTTAATCATTGAAACACTCTATGGCTCAGTTTTCTTATCTGTAAAATAAAAAGGAATGTTTAAAATAATTTTCAGTCTCTTTAAATCCTAACACTTGATTCTGTGATTTAAATGTTAGCATGAAATATTGGATTTTGACATCCTGTGTATATCTCAGCTTCCTGGGTGCCACAGTTTGCTCGCAACTAGTAACCAAAAGTTTGGCAGTTCAAACTCATCCAGAGGCACCTCGAAAGAAACACCTGGAGATCTGTTTCCATAAATATTACAGTCAAGAAAAACCTGTGGAGCAATTCTACTCTGCAACATACAAGGTCACTATGAGTCAGAACTGACTCTATGACAAAAGTTTTTTTTTTTTTTGGCGTCTATCTCAGCTGTAGCTCTGACTCCAGAGTGTTCAAAGCAATGCTTTTCTAGTAGATTACTCCCAGTGAGAGATGCCTGCAGATGGCAGGCTATGTAGAGCCAACAGCTCTTAGGACTCACCCATTAGGTGGCATCTCTTAGCCACTTGCATCCCGTTTTACCTTGGGGCTTGGTATACCCTGGGGAAGTGGAATGCATTCTGTCTGCCTTCACCTCCCACTCTTTTGCCTTTCTGTACTCAGGGAAACTACCCGGGAGAAAGAAGGGCAGGTGGGACCCTGTGAACACAAATAGAAATTTAGGGAGACAAATCTTCACATCTATTGGTAAGGCCTTTTAATCACTGATCTTTGTTATTAGTCCGAAATATGTTTTAACTCAAAAAAAGTTGTTGTTTTATTGGTTGGTATTATCTCACTTCTAGGACATTAAACAATAACTTAAAACGGCATAAGGTTTAACTTAATCAAAACTTGAAGAAATTTATGAAGCTATCGAATCTCATGGTCTTTCTGTCAACATTTTCATTAAATTGTGATATAAGAAGAAACTAGTATTTGAAAAAAATAGACTATATGAAAAACTTTTATTTCATTTGTTACCCCTTTAGGCTATTCCATTTGAAATAGGTTACAAAGTACTAGACATTTTTAGCCATGTGATACTTCATAGTTTTAAAGGTTTTCAACTTTTTTTCCTATAGTTCAAGCAAGACTCTGCCACCTTTAGGAATGGTGAGAAAACCAACATCCTAGACTGGCCTCACTCCATACTCAAGAGTGTTAAATACACCTGAAGTGCTCACTCATCTACACCAAGAAATCTGGAAAACAGCTACCTGGCCAACTGGCTGGAAGAGATCCATATTTATGCCTATTCCAAAGAAAGGTGATCCAACTAAATGTGGAAATTATCAAATAATATTATTAATATCACACAAGTAAAATATTGCTGAAGATCACTTAAAATCATCAGCTGCAGTATATTGACGGGGAAATGCCAGAAATTCAAGTGGGATTCCGAAGAGGACGTGGAAAGAGGGATATCATTGCTGATGTCAGACAGATCCTGGCTGAAAGCAGAGAATGCAAGAGAAATGTCTACCTGTGTTATATTGACTATGCAAAGGCATTTAACTATGTGGTCAGAACAAATTATGCATAACATTGCCAAGAACGGGAATTCCAGAATACTTAATTGTGCTCATGAGGAACTTGTACATAGATCAAGAGGCAGTTATTCAAACAGCACAAGGGGATATTGCATGGTTTAAAGCCAGGAAATGTGTGCGTCAGGGTTATATACTTTCAGCATACTTACTCAATCTGTATGCTGAGCAGATAATCCAAGAAGCTGGACTATATGAAGAAGAACGGGGCTTCAGGGTTGGAGGAAGGCTCATTAACAACCAGCGTTACGCAGATGACACAACCTTGCTGAAAGTGAAGAGGACTCGAACCACTTACTGATGAAGATCAAAGACCACAGCCTTCAGTATGGGTTACACCTCAACATAAAGAAAACAAAAATCCTCACAACTGGACCAGTAAGCAACATCATGATAAACAGAGAAAAGGCTGGAGTCATCAAGGTTTCATTTTACTTGGGTTCACAATCAACACCTATGGAAGCAGCAGTTAAGAAGTCAAAAGATGCATTACATTGGGCAAATATGCTGCAAAAGACCTCTTTGGAGTGTTGAAAAGCAAAGATGTCACCTTGAAGACTAAGGTACACAGGACCCAAGCCCATGGTGTTTTCAGTTGATTCAATGCATGCGAAAGCTAGACAGTGACTAAGGAAGACTGAAGAAGAATTCATGCATTTGAATTACGGTGTTGGCAAAGATATTGAATATACCATGGACTGCCAGAAGAATGAACAAATCTGTCCTGGAAGAAGTACAGCCAGGATGCCCCTTAGAAGCAAGGATGCTGACACTTCATCTCATGTACTTTGGACATACTATCAGAAGGGACCAGTCCCTGGAGAAGGACATCATGCTTGGTAAAGCAGAGGGTCATCAAAAAAGAGAAAGGCCCTTGATGAGATGAATTGACACAGTTGCTGCAATAATGGGCTCAAACATAGCAATGATTGTGAGAATGGTGCGGGACTGGGCAGTTTCATTCTATTGTGCATAGGGTTGCTCTGAGTCGGAACCAACACAACCGCACCTAACGACAACAAAAGCAACCACTCACGCAGGCCCCATCAAATTAGCTCAGTCATGTTGAAATTATTCTTTGATGGGTATAGGGAAAATGTAAAAGGAATAGAAATATAGAGCTAGAAATAAGAGCCATAGATATCAACAAATGTTTACAAGCAAGACCTGAAATAAATGTTTTTCAATAAATCAACAAATAAGTGAAATGATTCCTACATCATGTTCCTTCAAAAAATTTCACTCATGTGGTGAGGACTTTCGAAGGGTCATTATGAGACTGTTTTTTGGTGTTGCAGAATCAGAGCTTAATGAGGGGTCATGTTTCTGAACGCTAATCCTAATCACATAGTATTTTCAATAATAATCACATAGTATTTTCAATCTAATATCCCTTCAACACACATTAAAGAAAAAAAAAACTAGATACAGACTTTTAAAAGAACAATATAAACCATTGCTGAGTGATTTCTATGGATCAGGTCCTCTCTGGCACTCTTTGCTTCTTATTTATTTTCATATTCAGGACCTTTCAAGTTAGATACCACAATTAGAGGGAAAGAATCAGGCTCCAAGATATTAAGCATCTTGCCCCAGTTCATAGGGCTGAAAATGGCAGAGCCAATATTCACATCCCAGTCAGCCAGACTTCAAGCCTAGCTCATTCTTTTCTGCTGTGCCACCTCTCACACTTAATTTTTAAGCGAAAGCTCTGATAATTCCTAAAATAAGTCTTATGTCTCCTTTTTGGCATTCCAATTGATGCCAGAAGTTATGTTTTATTTATGACTCAGTTCTTAAAAGTATTCTTTGCAAAAGTATGATCTTTTTATGTATCTTTTACTTTGTAAAGAGCCCACTGAATTTTGGTGTTTATAGATCTGAGATTTTAAAGCATGCAAAACTGACAAACTAGGAAGAACTTTCATGTTGCTGACTAGCTTAGTTTAGTTGGATCTCTGCTTTGTTACAGTTTCAGAGCTATCACCCAGACCTGACTGTCACATGATTCTAAAAGAATATATGCAGTGCGGTATGATGGATCAATTCTGTGTGGCCTTTCTCACTATGGTCTTCTAAGTGACTGGATGGGACTGTGCAAATAAGGTAATTGTGGCCCACCAAGGGGATTGGTCAGTTTTGCCATCTCTCTAGGATTAAAAAGAGAGCCAATTATAGAGCAGGGAGAGGATCTTATCACCATCAAGGAAGAACACCCAAGAGTGGAATGTGTACTTTGGACCCAGGATCCCTGCACTGAGAAGCTCCTGGTACCAGGAGACAGAGAGAGAGCTGTAACACTGAAGATGGTGAGAAGGGGTGCAGAGAAACAGTGGCCAGAGAGACTGGGAGGAGACACCGTGGTGGGCTTCCCAGGTCATGGAGTGAGAAAGCTGAGTGCTTTTGGGCTGAGGCTTACTGGTAGAATGGGGTGCCTCTGGGCCCTCATTGGCAGAGCTAAAAGAGCTTTGTAACACTTGCCTGAGTAGGGCAGAAGCCAAGGGCCAGCGAGGGGCATGCCTTCGAGCACAGCTGAGAAGAGGCTACCCTGATGGAAGAACTGTATCCTGAGTGTTCCTGAGCCTGAATTGTAACCTGCTACTTCCCTAATAAACTCCATAATCATCAGTATTGCTTGTGAGTTCTGTGTGGCCATTGCTATGAATTATGAAACCCAGCAGAGAAGTAGAGAGTGCTGTGGGAAGGGCAGTTGGTGTCAAAATTGGTAAAGATGGTGGAGAGAGGAAGCATGTGTGACCAAGCATGTGTGACCTCCGCCTCATAGGAATCAGCCTTGGGCTGTTGATCTTGATTTGCCTTTCCCCTTGTGAAGTTAGAGGAGGTCAGGTGCCACCCCCATGTCATTTTTACATTCAGTTAAAATTGAAAAAAAAAAATTAATTAGCATTATTAAAAAAGGAAAGTAAAAAGAAAATAACCCACTCCTCACTTATTGACTCTCTATTCAATATTTTGCATTTACGACAATAGTGAAAAATGTGCTATCAAACTATTTTGCACATTAACAATATACATCTGGCAGTAATGAACTCCGAGATGTGAGGCAAGAGGAATGCTGGCTGTGGTGGTTAAGGCTATGTGTCAACTTGGCTGGGCCCTGATTCTCAGTGGGTTGCCAGTTATGTAATGATGTAATGTGGCAGTTATGTAATGATGTAGTCCTCTTCCATTTGGTAACCTGATGTGGTCATCCTCCATTTTCATATAGCACAAATTTTTGTGCAACAACCTGGTCTTTGGACCCTAACCATGTCAATAAGTGAGGAGTGGGTGTATTACATATTAACAGTTTATGTTTATAGTTGAGTTAGTGTCTCATCAGTACACATACTCCATGTAATTAAAAGATACCCCCCAACACACATGCCTTGTGTACCAATTTCTAAGTGCTCTCTAGGCTGAGGCTGTGAACAAGGAAAGATCACAAACCAGCAGGGGCTGGAAAACTTCAAGGCCACCTGTGTGAGTTCCCAGGTCTATGAGAGGGCACTGCTTGTCTTGTCTGACTCAAACAACTTCTCACAAGATCCCAGACATAAGAGGGAGGAAAGGAATAAGAAACAAAGCAGTCCAACGGTGATGGCCAAGCAGAGCACAGGCATGTGAGATGCTGCAGATCTGGGGCTGCCAGGAGCAACTTTCCCCATTATGGAGAGAAAGCAGCCTGGGTGCCCAGTGATGTCAGGCCCAGACATCAGAAGTGAAGGATGGACAGATAGTGCTGCTGGCAGGGAGCTTCCCACCCTGGTCCACATGGAGCCAGGGTTCCCCTGAATATGTGTGCCAGTAAATTCTATTCTACTTATTCTGCTTTGACAAGCATGTTTGTCATTTGCACCCAGAAGGCTGCCGAATAACCTCTAAAAAAAAAAAAAAAAAAAAAAAACCCTGTTGCTGTCGAGTTGATTCTGACTCATAGCAACCTTATAGGACAGAATAGAACTGCCCCATAGAGTTTCCAAGGAGCGCCTGGTGGATTCAAACTGCCAACCTTTTGGTTAGCAGCTGTAGCACTTAACCACCACATCACAAGCGTTTCTAAATAATCTTTAGCTGTCTTAATTCTTTCTTCAGCTCTGACAACTCTAGCTATGCTACTCTGATCAACTATGACCATTGACGTAAACTCAAATGCAGCCCCCCATGACATCACTTAGTAGTAGGTTTAAAGTGGTCGTCTATCCTTGTTGCCCTCAGACCTGCACCATTGTCATCCCCTGAAAGCTTGCTATAAATGCAGAGTCTCTGCCCCTCCTCAAGCTTGGTCAGAGTGTACATTATTGTAAGACACTCCCTCCCTTCCACCTCCTGCCCGGTGACTTACATGCACATTGGAGCTTGAGAAGCACTGATTTAGGTGGTCCAGAATGACATCCAAATGAAAAAATGTATTTTTCCTCACAGACAATTTTCAGATATACTAGAATCAATGTCTAGTAAAACCACATGACTCCAAAGACCTTGGGAAAGAAACGTTGTTCTAGGAAAATGTTTGCATGCCCATCTCACAGGTTTCACTGTAGTTGATTTAGGCTTAATGATACTGATTCAGGAGCCCTGGTGGCAAGTGGTTAAGCACTCAGCTGCTAACCAAAAGGTTAGCAGTTCAAACTTACCAGCCCCTCCATGGTAGAAAGATGTGGCAGACTGCTTCCTAAAGATTTACAAACTTGGAAATTCCATGGGACAGTTCTACTCTGTTCTACAGGGTTGCTATGAGTGGGAATTGACTCAACAGGAGGGGGTTTGGTTTGGTTGGTATTGATTCACTTTATTTTTCTTATTCTCACTTATTTCCTTTTACTCATCCTTCCTTCTTCATGGGAACTCTCACTTTCATCTAACGGCAAATAATCATCTTCACATAAAGCATGTTTCTTAGGATCCTGTCCTCTCCAGGGAAAGGAAGAGTCCATGAATGTATGTAGGCCACAGAGGAAAGACAGGAGGGTCCCACAAGTGAGGGGCGTCTCTGCTGCTCACATGGGCTCAGAAACTCATTGCTCCTTGCTATTAAATCTTCACTTTCAGATATTATTCTCTGATACTACAATCTATTCAAGAGCAAAGAAAAAAAAATGCCTATCAGAAAACAGGCTTATTAGTGTAAAGACTTGTTTTCACTCAAATCTTGCCAAGGCTTCTGCCAGAACACCCTTCCACTCTCTCCTCACCTGGTCACTCCCAACACTACCTTACCTACCACCTCCTCACAAAATCTGCTCCAGTTGTCTGTTGCTACAAAATAAACTACCCCTAAAATTTAATGGCTTGAAATAACGATCATGGTTGTTGGTCAGGGATTTGGGCAGGACACAATAGGGTTGGCTTGTTTCTGCCAACTAGTTTCTGGGGCTGCAGATGAGAAGGTGGCAAGGCTGGCCTCTCTGGGACCACTACATGGGGTGGTCTTCTCCATGGCCTTTGATGGCCACTGTATGAGCCACGTGTCTTCGCTTTCACCATGTTTTATGGGCTGAAGCTATCATAGCACCCCTAGGCTCAAGGAGAGAGGCATAAGCTCCATTTCCTGATGGCAAGATGTCAAAGATTATCCACCATGTCTTAAAACTACCCCAAAAGAGAAGCCCGCTGTGACCTGACATATCTGGATTAAGAGCTTCTACTATTAACTACCAGAACATTCTGTGTTTACACAGAGGATGTATCACATCTCTTATTAGGTTTCCTTTCCTTCTCAGTAGACTACAAGCTCCTTAAAGAACTTACTCATGTTTTTCTTCCTCATTCTTAATACAGTGTATAGCTCAGAGTAGTCGCTAATCAAATATTTGTTGAACAAATCTTCCCACACAAGAATATGCTTCTCAATCACTTCTCATATTTTTAAAATTATGCTGAATAATCTGTCTAGCACATGCTCATTCCTTTATAGTATTTTAAATAAAAGTAAGAATTTCAGATATAACTTCTGGCCAGGGTCTTCAAGACACACTACACATCATGTAGTCAAGATTACCCAACAATAACCCTCTTGAGTTAACATAACCTTATTCCATAAAGTTTTCCTTATGGACAGAAAATTCGGTTTAGTCATTTATAAATGTCCTTAATATGTCAGTTTCTCTACTGAGCATTCCCTCAATACTGAATTTAAGAAGGAGGACAACCTGAGATTTTAATATTAATAAAGCGACCAAAAAAAAAAGTTGCCATCAAATCATTTCTGAATCGTAGCAAACTCATGTCTGCAGAGTCTAACTGTATTCCATAGGGTTTTCCAAGGCTGTGACGTTTCAGAAGCAAATCACCAGGCTTGTCTTCTCAGGCACTTCTGGGCTGGTTTGAACCACCAATATTTTGGTTAGTAGTTGAGCACTTAAACATTTGCACCACCTAGAGACTTTTGACTTATAAAATGGTGCCGTCTCCTTGGGTCAGTAGTGGCTGATGGTTTAAGAAACAGGCAATATCCTGTTTATTTAAGGCACTCAAACCTGAGTTAAATCTGAATTTAAAAATTCAGTATTGCATATAAAAAATTTTTTTTTTATATGAGGTGGCATAAGTATAGATATAGGCCTTCTCTTGGGTAAAAATGTCAAGATAGGTTTAAAATCAATATGTTTGTAGTTGGAGAGCATTTCACTCCAGTATCTTTTGCCAGAAGATCTAGTTATTAAGCCGTTAGCAACTGGTGCCTCAGAGCAAGCTGATATTCTGTGGCTGTGCGCACCCCCAGCATCATGTGAAGGCTTCCTTATGTTCATCACCATAGAAGGCACAGTTTAAAATGCCAAAAGCTACTACACGGTGCAGAAAACTTCATATTGCAGAGTCCAATACCACTAACGCCTTTACTAATAGAGAATGGAGTGACTCAGAAGAGTTGTCTTTAGAGGAGGTATATGTAATAGAAATTAAATAACCTATTCTGGCTAGATGCTTTTGCTTCAAGTATTTTCATCATTTTAAATTTTTGTAGTTCTAACACCGGTATCATGGAGTCAGTAGCCAAAAAGGTAATAGGATACTCTGAATCCCACTCTTTTCCTACACAAGTTATTATAACTAAACTAGGAAGAAATAATAATCTACTATCTTCAATAAGGGATTAACAGCAGATAAACTAATAGAAGCCATATGCTACATGGTGTGATTTCAGGAAAGAAGATTTCCATGAGGCAGAGAGAAAATCCATGAACAATAGCAGTTCTAAACTAACAAGGCTAGACAGGTGGTTGGGCTCTTATTATAGCGTCACCAAAGCCAACTGTTGATATATTCAATAAGGCTCAGAATTAGTCTCCTTGGGATCAGTCAAATGGAATTAAAACTTTTTTTTTCTTTGTATATCCTAATAACTTATTTTGTTGTTGTTGAGAATATACACAGCAAAAACAACCACCAGGTCAAGTTTCTACACGTACATTTCACTGACATTGATTACATTCTTCAAATTGTGCAACCATTCTCAACCTCCTTTACTGAGTTATTCCTCCCCCATTAACATACACTCACTGTCCCTTAAGGTTCCTATCTAATCTTTCAAGTTACTGTTGTCAACTTGATTCCATATAGATAGTTCTTAAAAGAGCATAATGCTAAAGGTAGACATTTGTTACTAGTTAATCTAAACTATTATTTGGTTTTAAGAAGACTTCAGGGGATATTTTTGGTTTAAGTGTTAAAGACTATCTCAGGGCGATAGTTTCAGGGGTTCATCCATCCTCCATGGCTCTAGAAATTCTAGATTCCAAGATAATTTTAAATTCTGTTCTACATTTTCTCCCTTTTGATCAGGATTCTGCTATAGAATCTTTGACCAAAATGTTCAGTAATGGTAGCTGGGCACCACCCAGTTCTGGTCTCATGGCACAGGAGGCAGTTGTTCATGGAGGCAATTAGCCACGCATTCCACTTTGACTCTCCTTCTCTGTTTCTCCAGGTGAACAGAGACCACTTGTTGTGCTTTGGATGACAAATTGCAAGCTTTTAAGACTCCAGGCACTACGCAACAAACTAGGAGATAAAATAGAAGTGCTAAAAATGTAACTAGGCCAATTAATTGGGATATCCCATGAAACCATTACCCTAAACCCCCAAGCCAAGGAATCAAATCCCATGAGGCATATGGCTGTACATAAGCAGCCTCAGCAGCTATTCTTTTTTGTTGTTGTTGTAAATATATCTATCACACTTTTGCCAATTTAACTTTTTACAGGTATACAACTTATTGACAGCAACTACATTAATCGGATGTACAATCCTATCCTTAATGCAATTTTTCCATCATCGTAAACTGAAACTCAGGACTCCATAAGCAATAATCCCTCTTTCTTCTACCCCTGGACATGTTATCAGGAAGGACCAGTCCCTGGAGAAGGACATCATGCTTGGTAAAGTACAGGGTCAGTGAAAATGAGGAAGACCCTCAACGAGATGTATTGACACAGTGGCTGCAACAGTGGGCTCAAACATAGAAATGATTGTGAGGATGGTGCAGGACCAGGCATTGTTTCATTCTGTTGTATATAGGGTCACTATGAATCAGAACCAACTCAATGGCACCTAAAACAGCATCCCACCCCTGGTCATCACTAGTAAACTTTGGTCTCTTTAAAATCCTATACCAATTTTTTTTTTTTTGATGGCATGTGTTTTCGTATTGAAATGCACGCTTACTAATTGAGTGTGTTTAAATTTTTGTTTGATAATATAGATCTTGAGAAATATGATCTGGTAATATAATTCACCAATGAGGTGTCACTTTGGCAGCACCGATCTGTTGTATGACAATAAACCAGTGAAATCTATAGTAATAATTTATTGTGGGCACCTTTCCATTAGGTTACATGGGGATCCTCTGGTTTTCCAGATATGACAAAGAAAATCAAAACTATCACACAGGAATGCCATAATTATGCTTACAAGCCTTATCTCACAGAAACAAGGGAAATAAAAGGCAAAAGTTTGCAAAAATTTACAACACTAACACATCCAGGAAGCATCACCTGATAGAAGGCTCAACCTACTCAACAATGAGGATCCAACTCAAGTCTGCCGAGCTTCATACATTTCAAAATAGACTTGCCTTGACGTTAAATGCGTTAAAAGTGGAATAATGTACTACCTATGAGGTACAGAGACACTAAAATTGGCTGGTATACCCTCATACCAGTAGTAACAAAAAGAACATATTTGCCTGTTTTTGTCTTGTTATATAAGTGAGGTCACACAGTATTTGTCCTTTTTTGATTGACTTATTTCTCTCAGCACAATGTCTTCAAGTTCCATCCATATTGCAGCATGTATCAAAGCTTCATTTCTCTTACAGGCTGAGTACCATTCCATTGTATGTATGTACCACATTTTGTCTATCCACTCATCTATTAATGGGCATTTAGGTTGGTTCTACCTTTTGGTTATTGTAAATAGTTCTGCAGTGAACATTGGTGTACAAGTCTCTGTTCGAGTCTCTGCTTTCAAGTCTTTTGGATATATACCTAGGAGTGGAATTGCTAGGTCATATGGTAGTTTTATTTTTATGGTAGTTTTATTTTTAGGTTTTTGAGGAACCATCACACTGTTTTCCACAACGATTGTACCATTTTGCATTCCCACCAGCAATGGATAAGGGTTCCAATTTCCCCACATCTTCACCAATATTTCTAATTCTCTGTTTTTCTTTTTTTATTTTAGCCATCCTCCTCACCTTAGCCATCCTAGTGGGAGTGAAATGCTATCTCGTTGTGGTTTAGATCTTTCTGATAGCTAATGACATTGAGCATCTTTTTATGTGTTTGGTGGTCATTTGAATATCCTCTTTGGGGAAATGTCTATTCAAGTGCTTTGCCCATTTTATGATTGGGTTGTCTTTTGTTTATAAGTTGTCAAAGATATATATATATATACACACACACACACACACACACAAACCCTGGTGGTGTAGTGGGTAAGTACTACAGCTGCTAACCAAAAGGTCGGCAGTTCCAGCCCACCAGGCACTTCTTGGAAACTCTATGGGGCAGTTCTACCCTGTCCTATAGGGTTGCTATGAGTCAAAACTGACTCGGTGGCAGTGGGTTTGCTTTTTGGTAATATATACATGTATCGTGGTTATTAGATTCTTATCAGATACATGGCTTCTAAAGACACTTTCCCAGTCAGTAGCTTCTCTTTTCACTTTTTTGGTAAAGTGCTTTGATGAACAAATTTTTTAATTTTTATGAAGTCCTATTTATTTTGTATTTTGTCCTTTTGATATTAGATTATCCATTGTTGAAAGCTAAGCCTGACAGCATTGCCCCTGCTTGTTCTTTTAAGAATTTTATTGTTTCTTAGACACATCTAAACTCCATGCGGGACCAAATTACTAGGCTGAGGGCTGTGGAAACCATGGTCTCAGGGAACATCTAGCTTAATTGGCATAACATAGTTTATAAAGAAAATATTCTACACTCTACTTTGATGAATAGTGTCCGGGGTCTTAAAAGCTTGTGAGGGGCCATCTAAGATACTCCACTGGTCTTACCCCATCTGGAGCAAGGAAGAATGAAGAACAACAAAGACACAAGAGAAAGATTACTCCAAAGGACTAATGGACCACAACTACCACAGCCTCCGCCAGACTGAATCCAGCACAACTAGATAATGCCCAGCTACTTTACAAAGCATGATGTCCTTCTCCAAGGACTGATCCCTCCTGATAACATGTCCCAAGTATGTGAGACATAGTTTCACCATTCTTGCTTCTAAGGAACATTCTGGGTGTACTTCTTCCAAGACAGATTTGTTCATTCTTTTGGAGTCCATGATATGTTCAATATTCTTTGCCAACGCAATTCAAAGGCATCAATTCTTCTTCGATCTTCCTTATTCATTGTCCAGCTTTCATGTGCATATGAGGTAATTGAAAACATTGCTTTGTGGCTTCCTTAAAAAGCTAGAAATAGAAGTTCCATACAATCCCAGCAATCCCACTCCTTGGAATGTATCCTAAAGAAATAAGAGCTGTCACATGAATAGATATATGCACACCATGTTCATTGCAGCACTGTTCACAACAGCAAAAGATGGAAACAATTTAGGTGCACATCAACAGATGAATGGATAAACAAGTTATGGTACATATACACAGTGGAATACTATGCAATAAAGAACAGTGATGAATCTGAGAAACATCTCACAACATGGATGAATCTGGAGGGCATTATGCTGAATGAAATTAGTCAATTGCAAAAGGACAAGTATTATATGAGACCACTATTATAAGAACTCAAGAAAAGGTTAAACAGATAAGAAAACATTCTTTGATGGTTATGAGGGTGGGGAGGGAGTTAGAGGGAAATTCACTAACTAGATAGTAGAAAAGAATCATCTTAGGTGACAGGAAGGACAACACACAATAAAGAGGAAGTCAGCACAACTGGGCTTAAGCAAAAGCTAAGAAGTTTCCTGAACACAACCAAACACTTTGAAGGACAGAGTAGCTGGGCCTGGGGTCTGGGGACCATGGTTTCTGGGGACATCTAGGTCATTTGGCATAAAAAAGTTTATAAAGAAAATGTTCTGCATCCCTCTTTGATGAGTGGCATCTGAAAAGCTTGCGAGTGGCCATTTAAGATGCATCAACTGGTCCAAACTCACTTGGAGCAAAGGAGAATGACGAACAGCTAAGACACAAGGAAAATATTAGCTCAAGAGACAAAAGGGCCAAATAAACCAGAGACTCCATCAGCCTGAGACCAGAAGAGCTAGATGGTGCCTGGCTACCACCAGTGATCGCTGTGACAGAGAACACAACAAGGAGTCCCTCATGAAGCAGGAGAAAAGTGTGGAGCAGAACTCAAATTCACATTAAAAAGTCCAGACTTAATGGTCTGACTGAGACTTGAGGAACCCCCAAAGCCATGGCCCCCAGATGGTCTGTTAACCCAGAACTAAAATTATTCCTGAAGCCTACTCTTCAGACAAAGATTAGACTGGACTATAAAACATAAAATAGTATTTGTGAAGAGTGTGCTTCTTAGTTCAAGCAGATATAGGAGACCAAATGGGTGGCTCCTGTCTGGAGGCAGGATGAGAAAGCAGAAAGGGCAGGGACTTACTGAATGGACACCAGAAACCCAAGGTGGAAAGGGGGAGTGTGCTGTCAGTATAGGGATTGCAACAAATGTCATATAACAATATGTGTATAAATTTTAGTATGAGAAATTGACTTAAGCTGTAAACTTCCACCTAAAGCACAATTTAAAAAGAAGTTCCCTGTTACCATTCAGGGGCTGGTTTCAGCCAAAAGCTACCTTTCATTTTTAGAAGGCGGGATGGTTTAAATAAGAATCTTCACCATTAATTTAGATAATATTTATGGAGTTCTCCCTGTGTGCCACGCTTTTTATGTTTATCTCATTTATCCCTCACCAGAACCCTCTGGCATTGGGAATATTATTATTATCAGTGTAAGGTTAAGAAGACTGATTCTTAGAAGTGTTAAGTCACTTACCCAAAATCTTGTAGCTAGTAAATAGTAGAGGTGAGATTTGATCCTAGGTCTCTCTGAATTTGGAATTTAACAACTACACTACACAGTTTCTATGACTCTAGGTGTTGCCAGATGAATCTCACATCATAGCCTTAACAAGATCTATGTGTGAGCCTTCTAAAAAAAATAGTGGAAAGTAGTCTCAGCTTCCTTTTGAACACCTGATGGATCAAGCTATTGGCTGAGATAACAAAGGTCCAAACTCATCCAATTTCAAATCAATAGACCTAATCTGTGATTATGAAAAATTTTTAACTTAAAAAGTCTGTGCATATAGAATATAAAATTAGATTAAATTTGAAAAATTGCAAATTTATCATCAATGTGAACAACCATTCCAAATGTGTAGGTCAAAAACTACAGTCATTTTTATGCAATGAAAAATAAAAAACACAGAGTCAAAAAAGAGAGAGAGGGTTTTATGATTTTAGTTCACACATTTACGCTCTTAATCCATTTCTAATTTGTTTTTGTGCATGGCATGAAGCATGGATCCTGTTTCATTTTTCTGAGTGTGGAAATACAGTTTCCCCAATACCATTTATTAAAGAGACTCTTCTTTCTTCATCGAAATGGACTTAACACCCTTGTCAAAAATCATTTGACCATAGATGTGTGGGTTATTTCTGGACTCTCAATTCTATTCCATTACTCTATGTGTCTACTGTTATACCACCACCAGGCTGTTTTGATTATTGCAGCTGTAAAGTATATTTTTAATATCAGGAAATGTGAATCCTCCTCCTTTGTTCTTCTCTCTCAGCAATGCTTAGCCATTTAAGACCTCTTATCAGGCCACATAAAGTTGAGGATTGGTTCTTCCATTTCTTTAAAGGAGGCTATTGCAATTTTGATTAGAATTGCATTGAATCTACAGATTGCTTTGGTAGTATTGACATCTTAACAATATTAAATCTTCCAATCCATGAACATGAAACACAATTCCATTTATTTAAGACTTCTTTAATCTCTTTCAGGGCCCTGGGGGCACAGCAGTTAAGCATTTGGCTGCTAACCAAAAGGTTGGCAGTTCAAATCCACCAGCCACACAGTGGTAAACCTATGCGTCAGTTCTACGCTGTCCTATAGGGTTGCTATGAGTTGGAATCAACTTGACGGCAATGGGTTTGGTTTTGCTTTAATCTCTTTCAGCAGTGTTTTATATGGCTCATTGTATAAGTTCTTCAAATCACTGGTGTTTTACTTATCTAGTGCTCCTGTAACAGCAATACCACATATGGGTAGCTTTAAGAAACAGAAATTTATTTTCCCACAGTTTATGAGGTTGGAAATCCAAATTTAGTAAAAAAAAGAAAAAAAAAATTTTTTTTTCTTTTTTTACTCTAGGGGAAGGCTTTCTTTCTCTTAATTCTCTGGAAGAAAGTCCTTCTCTCATTTAGCTTCTGCTCCTGGGCAATCTTCATGTGACTTGGCATCTCTCTTTTCCCATCTCTGCTTCTCTAGCTGGCTTCTTTAATCTCTTTTATATCACAAAAGAGATTGACTCAAGATACACCCTAATCCTGCGTCATTAACAAAATGTTGTTAGGTGTCATTAGTCAGTTCCGACTCATAGCAACCCTATTTACAACAGAACGAAACATTGCCCAGGCCTGCACCATCTTTCTAATATTGTTATGTTTGAGCCCATTGTCACAGCCACTGTATTGAGGGTGTTCCTCTTTTTCACTGACCCAAACATGATGTCCTTCTACAGGCACTGGTCCCTTCTGATAACATGTCCAAAGTACCTGAGACAAAGTCTGACCATCCTCACTTCCAACGGGCACTTTGGCTGTACTTCATCTGAGACAGACTTGTTCATTCTTCTACAGTCCATGGTACGTTCAATATTTTCACCAACACCATAATTCCAAGGCATCAATTCATCTTCCATATTTGTTATTCATTGTCCAGCTTTTGCATACATATGAGATGATTGAAAATATTATGGCTTGGGTCAGGCACACCTTAGTCCTCAAAGTGGCATCTTTGCTTTTCAATACTTTAAAGAAGTCTTTTGCAGCAGATTTGCCCAATGCAATACGTCATTTGATTTCCTGACTGCTGCTTCCACGGGCATTGATTGTGGATCCAAGTATAATGAAACCCTTGACAACATCAACATTTTCTCCATTTGTCATGATATTGCTTGTTGGTCTAGTTGTGAGGATTTTTGTTTCCTTTATGTTGTGGCATAATCCATACTGAAGGCTGTAGTCTTTGATCTTCATCAGTTAGTGCTTCAAGTCCTCTTCACTTTCAGCAAGCAATACTGTGTCATCTGCATATTGCAGGTTGTTAATGAGTCTTCTTCCAATCCTGATGCCCCATTCTTTTTCATATAGTCCAGCGTCTCGAGTTATTTGTTTAGCATACAGATTGAATAAGTATGGTGAAAGATACAACCATAATGCACACCTTTCCTGATTTTAAACCACACCTTATCCCCTCGTTCTGTTCAAACAACTATCTCTTGGTCTATGCACAGGTTCGACATGAGTACAATTAAGTGTTTCGGAATTCCCATTCTTCTCAACATTATCCATAATTTGTTATGATCCATACCATCCAATGTCTTTGCATAGTCCATAAAACACAGGTAAACATCTTTCTGGTATTCTCTTCTTTCAGCTAAGATCCATCTGACATCAGCAATAATATCCCTTGTTCCATGTCCTCTTCTGAATCTGGCTTGAATTTCTGGCAGTTCTCTGTTGATATACTGCTGTCACCAGTTTTTAATTATCTTCAGCAAAGTTTTACTTGTATGTGATATTAATGATATTGTCTGATTATTTCTACATTCTGTTGGACACTTTTCTTTGGAATGAGCACAAATATGGATCTTCTCCAGTCCATTGGCCAAGTAGCTGTCTTCCAAATTTTTTGGCGTATGCGGGTGAGCACCTCTAGTGCTACATCTGTTTGTTGAAAAAAATTAACATAATAAACCTAACCTAACCCTCACTAACATAGCCTAATCCTGCCTCATTAGCATAACAGACACAAACCATTCACAAATGTAACCACAGGCAGAGGTTAGGATTTACCGCACATATTTTGGGGGACACAATTCAATTCATAATACCTGGTTAGATTTATTCATAGATATTTTATTCTCTTAGGACAGATAATGGTATAACAGAGTTCTTGGAAATACTGTTCAACATTCACCTGGTTTAACAAACTCTAAAACCTTCTGAGATACTGGTTCAACGACAGACACATAGATCAGTGGAATGGTATTGAGAACCCCCCCCAAAAAAATCACAGTGGTTAAGTGCTCGGCTGCTAAATGACAGACAGAAAAGCTGGTGGTTCAAAACCACCAGATGCTCTGCAGAGATAAAATGTGGCAGCCTGCTTCTGTAAAGATTACAACCTTGGAAACTCTATGTGTCAGTTCTACTTTGTCTTATACGGTCACTGTGAGTCAGAATCGACTCGTCGGCAATGGGTTTGGTTTGGTTTTCATAGACAACAGATTTTTGACAAAGGATCAAAGTACGTCAAACGGGAAAGGAACAACCTCTTCAACAAATGGTGCTGGCAAATTTGGATATCTACATCCAGAAATATGTAACAGGCTCCACATCATATATAAAATTAACTTAAAATGGATCAAGAAACTAAATGTTAAAGCTAAAACCACAGGGGCGAAACTGGGAAACCCAGTTTTTTTAAATGCTAGATTAACAAACACACCTACAAATGCTAGAACTGGAGAAGAAAAATAAGATAACTGGGACCTCATAAAAATTAAAGACTTATGCTCATCAAAAGAGTAAAAAGGCAGTCTACAGACTGGGAAAAAACCTTCTGAAGTGACATATATGATAAGGGTCAAATCTCTAAAATATATAGACAATGTTAACAAACCAACAACAAAAAGACAAACAGCCCAATTTAAAAAATGGGCAAAAGAAACAGACACTTCACCAAAGAGGACCTCCAAGGGGCCAACAAACATATGAAAAGATGTTCATGATCATTAGCCATTTAAGAGATGTAAATCAAAACAAAATGAGATATCATCTCACCCCTGCTAAAATGGCACTTATAAAAAAAAAATGAAAATAACAAATGCTGGTGAGGTTGTGGGAAGATTGGAACACATACACTGCTGGTAGGATTGTAAAATGGTACATCCACTATGGAAAATGGTATGGCATTTCTTCAAAAAAGTAAAAATAGAACTGTCTTATGATCCAGCAATCCTACTCTATGGTATATACATTAGAGACCTAATAAAAGTGACACAAACAGATACACGCATCCCTATGTTAATTGCAACATTATTCACTATAGCAAAAAGATGGAAACAGGCTAGGTCTCCAGCAACAGGTGAATGGATAAACAAAATGTGGTACATACATACAATGGACTACTATGCAACCATAAAGAATAATGATAAATCCTGGAAACATCTTATAACATGGACAAATCTGGAGGACATTATGCAGAGTGAAATATGTCAATCAAAATAGGACAAATACTGTATGATCTCACTTTTATAAAAAAACAAAAAAAGGTGTACACACAGAAATCAACATTCATTGGTAGTTACCAGGAATGGGTGAGGAAAGGTGGAATCACTCTTTAGATAGTAGACGCTTGTTATTTTTGGTGATGGGAAAGGTAACACCAAATGTAGGTGAAGCACGGACACCTTGACCAAGATAAGTGATGTCACTAAAAAGTATACACACACAGGCACACACACAAGAGATGTTTTTAGTAAATGCTAGGACATATATAAATTTGCAAAGACAGCCACAAAAAACAAAAAATATATGTGTGGTTACATATGTGTGTATGTATGCATATTACATATAAGTGTGTATGTATGTGTGCATATATACATGTATCTATGTGTATATGTATATACATGTGTGTGCATGCCTGTATATTCATATCTATATAATAAAGTACATAGGGGGAAGAGTTACAAATACTTCTTAGACATAACCAAACATCTCGTGGGATGGGTTTTACAGGTTTGATGCCTTAGGACAATAGTCTCATGGGACAACTCAGCAATTAGCATAATGTAGTTCACAAAGTTTATGTTCTATATCCTAATTTGGTGAGTAGTGTCTGGGGTCTTAAAAGCTTGTGAGTGGCCATCTATGATACAACTATCAGTCTCCAGACCAAAAAGGAAAGAAGGAAACCAAAGACTCAGAAGAAACTAATCTACAGGATTAACAGTTTACACGAACCATGGCCTCATCTACCCTTAGATGAAAAAAACTAGATGATACCAGGGCCACAATAGATGGACCCTGACAGAAGAGGAGAAAAATGTGGAACAGTACTCAAATTCTTTTTTAAAAAGTCCAGATTTAATGGACCAGTTGAGAGTAGAGGACTCCCTGAGATTATCGCCCTGCGATACTCCATAAACCTTGAACTGAAACTACTCCCTGAGATCACCTTTTAGCTCATAAAATGAAGAATATTACCAATGAGAACTGCACACTTAAAAAAAAATCATCTAGATGAGACCAAATAGTCAACAATTACTTTAAAGCAAAGAAAAAAGAGTAAGGGGACAGGGAAACAAGATTACTGGAACAAAACATTCAGAATGATAATGTAAACACCATGTGAAAAATGTAACCAATGTCACTGAACAACTTGTTAAATGGGAACCTAATTTGCTGTGTAAACGTTCACTGAAAACACAATAAAATATTATTTAACAAACAAACAAAAAAACCCTCCCAGGTAGAGCAGGAGAAAAGTGTAGAGCAGAACTCAAGTTCACATAAAAAGACTAGACTTAATGGTCTGACAGAGACTGGAGGAACCCCCAAAACTATGGCTCCAGGATGCTCTGTTAACCCAGAACTGAAACCATTCCCAAAGCCCACTCTTCAGACAAAGATTAGACAAGACTATAAAACAAAAAATAATACATGTGACAAGTGTGCTTCTTAGTTCAATCAGATACACAAGACCAAATGGGCAGCTCCTGTTTGGAGGCAGGATAAGAAGGGACAGGAACTGGTTGAATGGACACAGGCAACCCAGGGTGGAAAGGAGGAGTGTGCTGTCACATGGTGGGGATTGCAACTAATGTCACAATGCAATATGTGTATAAATTTTTATATGAAAAATTAACTTGAGCTGTAAACTTTCACCTAAAGCTCAATTTAAAAAGAAATAAAAATAGGCCTGGCGATCTACTTCTGAAAACCAGCCAATGAAAACCCAACGTATCACAACAGGACATTGTCTGACGTAGCGCTGGAAGATGAGCCCCCTGTTATGGAACATACCAACAATCCTGAGGATTCCCATTTCCCCCAGAATGCTGTCCAGGTTACTCCCATTAACCTGCCCTCCTTGGGAAAGCAACTGGGGTGGAAAACGAGAAAAATGGAATGTTTCCAAAATATTAAAAAATACGTTCATTTATGTATCCTGTTAGTTTGATAAGCATGTGTTATTGATATAAAAAAGGGAGGAAAAAAAAAACCTTATGAGACCAAAACCTTTAAAAGCCTCTCCTGTTTTTCTACTCTTTTTCTAGCAAGAAGTGGGCATATTTGATAAACAATTTTACTATCCTTTATCAGATCTTGAGAGGACGTTTTAATGAGACATCACTTGTATCTTTGTTAATGTGTAAAATACACACGTAAAACTGCCAAGGACCAAGAATTGCATATGCTATACCAGTCAAAAATGAATAATTCTCCTTGATCAGTTATGCTTTTTTATTATTTTATGAGCAAATTACTTTTGTGAATTTTTAACCTGATCAGCATAATACACTCATACAATAATCTCATTCATGGAGGTATTATGCTTCTTTTGCATTTGTCACAAAGGCAATGAGAAATCAATGAGTACCAAAGTAAGCTTAGGGGCTTTGTTGTTGTAGTTAGGTGCCATCGCGTCAGTTCTGACTCATAGCAACCCTAAGTACAACAGAAGGAAACATGGCCTGGTCCTAAGCCATTCTCACAATTGTTATGCTTGAGCCCATTGTTGCAGCCACTGTGTCAATCCATCTGCTTGAGGGTCTTCCCCTTTTTTGCCAACCCTTTACTTTACAAAGTACAGGGTCAGCGAAAAGAGGAAGACCCTCAACGAGGTGGATTGACACAGTGGCTGCAACAATGCGCTCAAAGATAACAACGGTTTTTAGGATGCCGCAGGACCAGGCAGTGTTTTGTTCTGTTGTGCGTAGGGTCGCTATGAGTCGGAACTGACGCGACGGCACCTAACAACGATAGCAACTACTTTACCAAGCGTGATGTCCTTCTCCAGGGACTGGTCCCTCCTGACAACATGTCCAAAAAATGTGAGACGAAGTCTTGTCATCCTTGCTTCTAAGGAGCATTCTGGCTGTACTTCTTCCAAGACAGATTTGTTCTTTCTTCTGGCAGTTCATGGTATATTCAATATTCTTCACCAATACCGTAATTCAACGGCATCGATTCTTCTTCGGTCTTCCTTATTTATTGTCCAGCTTTCATATGCATATGATGCAATTGAAAATACCATGGCTTGGGTCAGGCGCACCTTAATCTTCAAGGTAACATCTCTGCTTTTTAACACGCCAGAAGGGTCTTTTGCAGCAGATTTACCCAAATGCAATGCATCCTTTGATTTCTTGATTGCTGCTTCCATGCGTGTTGATTGTAGATCCAAGCAAAATGAAATCCTCGACAACTTCAGTCTTTTCTCCGTTTATTATGGTGTTGCTTATTGGTTCAGTTGTGAGGACTTTTGTTTGCTTTATGTTGAGGCGTAATCCATACCGAAGGTTGTAGTCTTTGATCTTCATCAGTAAATGCTTCAAGTCTTCTTCACTTTCAGCAAGCAAGGTTGTGTCATCTGCATAATGCAGGTTGTTAATGAGTCTTCCTCTGATCTTGGTACCCCATTCTTCTTCAGATACTCCAGCTTCTTGGATTATTGCTTAGCATACAGATTGAATAAGTTTGGTGAAAGGATACAACCCTTATGAACACCTTTCCTGACTTTATGCAGCATTCCCTTGTTCTGTTTGAATGACTGCTTCTTGATCCATGTACAGGTTCCTCATGAGCACAATTAAGTGTTCTGGAATTCCCATTTTTCGCAATGTTATCCATAATTTGTTATGACCCACACAGTCCAATGCCTTTGCATAGTCAATAAAACACAGGTAAACATCTTTCTTGTATTCTTTGCTTTCAGCCAGGATCCATCTGACATCAGCAATGATATCCCTCTTTCCACGTCCTCTTCTGAATCTGGCTTGAATTTCTGGCAGTTCCCTGTCTACATACTGCTGCAGCCACTTTTGAATGATCTTCAGCAAAATTTTACTTGCATGTGATATTAAGGATACTGTTTGATAATCTCCCCATTCAGTTGGAACAGGCATAAAAATGGATCTCTTCCAGTTAGTTGGCCTGGTAGCTTTTGATATGGATGCTCTGATATGACACCAAAAGTGTGAGCAACAAAACAGAAAATAGATAAACTAGACTTCCTCAAAATTAAATACTTATATGCACCAAATAACTTTATCAAGAAAGTGAAGATAACCTACAGGACAGGAAAAACATGTATCTGGGGAGAAAACCACATATCTGATAAGGGTTTAATAACCAGAATATATAAGAACCCCACAACTCAACAACAAAAAGATAAACAAACCAAATAAAAAAATGGGCAAAGGATCTCGATAGATATTTCTCCAAAGAAGATGTATGAATGGCCAATAATCACATGAGAAGATACTCAATGTCATTAGTCGTTGACACTCAAAACCACAATGATATACTACCTCTCACCCTTTAGGATGGCTATTATTAGAAAATAGCAAGTGTTGATTAGGATGTGGAGAAATTGGAATCCTAAGCCTTTGCTGGTGGGAATGTAAAATGATGCAGCTGCTGTGCAAAACAGTTTGCTGGTTCCTCAAAGAGTTAAATGATCCAGCAATTTCACTCGTAAGTATATACCCCAAAGAACTGAAATAAGAAATTCAAACACCAATGTTCTTTGCAGCATTATTCAAAATAGGCAAAGGGTGGAAAAACCAAGTGTCCATCAATGAATAATGGATAAACAAAATGTGGTATGTACATACAATGGAATATTACTCTGTCATAAAGAGAAATGAGATTCTGATACATGCTACAACATGGACGAACCTTGAAAGTATTACACTGAATGAAATAATTACGACAAAAAAGGACAAATATGATACAATCCCACTTATATGAAATATATAAAATAGGCAAATGCATGAAGACAAAAGTTTATTAATGGTTATCAGAAACTGTAGGGAGGGGGAATGGGAGTTATTCTTTAAGGGGCACTGAGTTTCGGTTTGAGGTGATGAAAAACATTCCGAAATGGATAGTGGTGATGGCTGCACAATGTGGTGAATGCATTTACTGTCACTGAATTATACACTTAAAAATGGTTGAAATAGCAAAAAAAAAAAAAAAAAGACAGAAGGTAAGAAGAGCTGGTTGGCTGGAGCAGAGGGAGGGTAGTTAGGGTGATGGATGATGAGGCTGTGAGGGAGCCCAGGTCAGACAATGCAGGGCCTCCTGGTCATTGGGGTGAGCAGAGTGGAGTATCCATGGGCTCCAAACAGAGAGAAGACACTTCCTCCTCCTCCTGCTGCTCTGCATTGAGAAGAGTCTCAAAAGGTGGAGGACAAAGAGGACCCCAGTTAGGAGAGCAGGGAAGAGTTGAGAAGGAAGGGCTGAGCAAAAGATCCCAGGATTGGGGAGCCAGTGGGCTGGGGGCCAATGGCAGAATCCCCTTCTTGAAGGCTCAGTAGGGGAGGGAAAACTCTGGATCAGGAAGACCTAGATGGGTCCCAACCCCTCTACTACATGCCCCCTGTGTGACCTTGTCTGCTTGGGCATCTCTGGAAGCCCTGGGCTACTACTTCCCCACAGCGCCTCTCAGGCCCCTGCCCCAGAGTTAATTCTCCGCACAGTGGAACACAGTGGGATCTTTGTGTTACTTTGTTGCTTGTGGTCCTCCTGATCTACTGACTTCCCCTTGCACTAAGAACACAGGCCAATCCGCCACCCACTGGCTCCACAGAACCTAGCCCTGCACACCTCCTGTCTTATCTGATTCTACCCTTTCTGTCCTTCCAAGCACCACATGTGTCATGTCCCTACCTCAGATCTCTGCTGAGCCCAGCTCTGCCCAAACTTGAAGAGGCTTCTCCTGTGCCATCCTGATTCCACTGCAAACACCATCTCTTGGTGGGCCTTCTTCTACCGAACCAGAGCACTCTCCTTCCCCACCCACCTCTCTCACAATTGAGGATGTCCCCTCAGTTAGGAACCCTAACTTAGGATGCCAGCTTCCTGGGACTGAAGCCTGTTTCAGCTCCGTAAGAAGGACAGCCTAATAAGGAGTAGGTGCAGTGTTGCATGTGTAGAATGACAGGGTAATAGAACCATCATGAGAGCTCACTAGGAGGCATGTACAGTGTCCCTCCCACACAGTGGAGACATTGCTACAAGAAGCACTCCTGTATTACTTGTCATGTGACCAGTTATTTCACTTGACAAACCCTTACTGAGAAATTCCTGTGTTCCAGATACAGCGTTATGAGCTGAGTGAGTACTACCACAGACAGTAAAATCCTCTTTTGTGGAGCTTATAATATCATGGGAGAACACTAAATAATTGAATACAAATGCTGATTAAAGTAGTGGAAAAGCAAATTAAGCACAGAATTGTAGCACATAGCAGCAGGACCTACCTTTCAGAATAAACCCACACATGTTTTACTCAGCCTGGCATCTTGATGACTGCCTACTCGTATTTATTTTAAACACCAAGCATTTGTGGAACTCTAAGCCAGGAGACTTGGTTTCTTAACAGATCTGTTAGGACAGTCACTTCTGCTTTTTTCCAGCTTGCTACCTCCCCAGTGCTAGAGCTGGCCTCACTTGTTAACTTTGTTTCCTTCCCCAGAAGTCCCTTTCCCTTGTTCTAGAACTCTCTAGATCCAAAGTTTGTGGACCCTCTGGAGCTGTTATGGACCCTCCCTGAGGAGCTACTTTTCTTTTTCAGACTTCTGTGAAGCGCAGGCTCCTGCAGGTGGGTGTGCACAAAACATACTTAAGATGCTCCTTCGACCATCTACCTTCATCTCCCTGGTGAAAGATGAGGGTAGTGTTTTCCCACAGCATAAGTCTCAGAATCCTTATAAATACAAATTAAAAACTGGAAAAAATTCACAACTTAAGATCTTTGGATTTAATTCGTATGAAACTTTGTTTAAAACTCTGGCATTCATGGCCAGAACCTGAACAAAATCTGAGCAAGTTATATCAAAATGATTTTGCCTTCATAGTGGAAAAGCCAAACCTAAGAATTTTAAAGAAGATTTCAATCCCCTAAACCTACTTTCCAGGCTAATGATTAGAATCCCACTTATCTGTCACACCCTGTAAGAACTTCAGTATGAGAAAAAAAATAGCATTTCCTGAACATTAACTCACCATTTCAGGTACTTAAATCTTAGTAAAGGGTGAGTATTTCTAGTGCTTTCTCAACAAAAGCAGTTTTCTAGGCTTGAGAAATACTAGCTGATCATTTTAATAGCCTTTGTAAATAATATATTTTTATACTCTGCCTTATTTTCTTTTAGAACTATTTTCACCTCCAGGCTTTAATGAATATAATAATATTAATGCTGATTCTGGGAAGATGGAGGCATAAACAAACCACCATTCCAACCCTCACCCACAAATACAAGAAACACAAGGAAATGGTACTCAGCTTTGAGTGACTCTGAACTGGGAAGCAGAGGAAAGTTTCAGGGAACTGTAGACAGGCAAGAATCAAAAAATCATTGAATCACATATGGTAGGAAAATTGCTTCTCCCCCTGGCTCTGCCCTCCCCCAGCCAGACAGGGTGCCAGCTGCTGTGAACTGGGGTAGTGACCACAGAAAAAGGGCCTGCTTCCCTAATCACTACAACCTTTACCTGTACAAAGAGACAAGACTGTAAGCCTCTGCCCTAAAATCCACAAGACAGACCTTCTTCAGGGTCCATGTGGAGTGTGCCAGTACCTCTCCCACCCAGATACTGTCAGCTGCAAGCCTACTTCAAATTGCTACAGAAGGCCCACGCAGTGGAGTCTGTTCTAATAGTCAACACTCTACCAGTCTCCCTGTGCATCCCATAGCTGAGGCCTCTGAAACCAATAAGATAGACTTCCTGGGGAGTCAGTTCTGATCTCTCTGCTCCCACTTTCAGTCAGCACTGGACTGCTGACTAAGGCTGCTGTGTGCTAAGAAGCAGGTATCTTTAGTGGAGGCTATACCCACAGACAACCTACTACAAAATGAATTCTGATAGCAACAAGGCAGGCCTCTCCAGGGGTCCATTTGGAAACCCTGGTGGCATAGTGGTTAAGTGCTACAGCTGCCAACCAAAGGGACAGCAGTTCGAATTTGCCAGGCACCCCTTGGAAACTCTATGGGGCAGTTCTACTCTGTCCTATAGGGTCGCTATGAGTCGGAATTGACTCGACGGCACTGGGTTTGGTTTTGGTTTGGTTTAGCACCTCCCCCACACAGACACTGTCTGCTGCAAGCCTACTTCAAATTGCTACAGAAGGCCCACACAGTGGAGTCTGCTCCCATAGTAAATACAGGCCTCCTTGCACACCTCACAGCTCAGGCCTCTGAAGCCAACAGAAAAGATCTCCCAGGAAGTCAGTTTTAGTCTGTCTGCTCCCTCTTTCAGTAGGTGCTGAGGACTGCTGATTGAAGCTGCTGTGTTCTAAGAACCAGGCGTCTTTAGTGGATGCTACACCCACAGCCAACATACTACAGAACAGGCTCTGATAGCAATAAGGCAGACCTTTTTGGGTGTCTGTTTGGAGAATGACAGCCTCTCCTCCACCTGGATGCTATCACTTGCAAGTCTGCTGTCAATTGCTACAGAAGGGCCCTGCAGTGGAGTCTGCTCCCATTGTCATCACTCTACCTGCCTCCCTGTGAAACCCACAGCTCAGGCTTCTGAAGCCAACAGGACAAACCTCCCTAGGGGTCAATTGGGTTAGCCTGCCCCTACTTCCAGTTGGCACTGAGGACTGCTGACTAAGGCTGTGTGTTAGGAAGCAGGAATCTTGAGTGGAGGCTGTATTCACAGCCAGCAATCTACAAGGAAGACTCTGATAGCAAAAAGGCAGACCTCCATGGGGATGTGACCACAGCATGACACCCTCTCCCCTACCTGGTAATTGTTGGTTGCCAGGCTGTTGCAAACTGCTACAGAAGGCCTTTGCAGTAGAATCTGCTCCCATAGTCAGCACTCTACCTGCCTCCCTGTGCAGCCCATAGCTCAGGCCTCTGAAACAAACAGGACAGATCTCCTTGGAGATCAGTTTGGGTCTGTCTGCTCTCCCTTACATTAATGCTGAGAACTGCCGACTGGGTATGCTGTATGCTAGGAAATAGGCATATTTAGTAGAGGCTACACCACAGCCAACATACTACAGAATAAGCTCAAATAGCAACAAGGCAGACCTCCCCAGGGGGGTCCATTCAGAGTGTGACTACCCTGCCCCCCAACCAGTAACTGAACTGATATAAACTTGTACAGAAAGTTCTCTACAGAGGAGTCAGGAGGTAGGTCACCTAAGTAGAGAGTGCTCCTCCAACAACCACAGGGCCACTGGAGCTCTGAAATGAACATGCTAAATCTCTCAGAGGCCCCTCTGGGGGGTACTAGCCCCTACTCCTCCTGAAATAGAAGAAAGTCAGCCTGTGCTTGCCCTGAATGCCGGATCATATATAAGCAGCCCTTACAGAACAGGGAAGGAAACCTCAGACAGGCAAAACCAGTGAAACACCCAGCCCAGAAGGTGGCTCCCTGGGTGAGGGTTTTCTGACTAAAAACATTATTACAGAAACAGAGAATGAAAGGGAGCAATAACCAGAGAGAGGGGACTATGCTCCCGGTGGACAGATTGATTAGTACACAACATCTCGCATGGAATGGTGGTGCCCCCTGGTGTACAGACTGACCACAGCATGTTCCCACGTGTGTTTGGGAGAGATTGAAAGTTGAAAAACTAGATCCGGAACTTTTGAATCCCAATTAAACCAGGGAGGGAGAAGGAGTTATTATAGACAGGGAGAGGAAACAGTAAGCAAAGGCCAAAGGCTCTGCCCATCTAAGAGTTTCTTCCAGAAAGTAGTGCAGACAAAAACACCAAATTCTGGGGAAAACTTAGAAAATTAACACCCTCAAAAATTCCAATGATCCAAGAAAAAAATCACAAGACACACAAAGAACAGAGAAACAATGGCCCATCCAAATGAACATGAAAGAGGGATGACGAAATAATGGGGAAAAAATGGAAGAATATAATACAGCTACATTAAACATAATTAAAGAACTAAGCAAAAACATAGACAAAGAACTAAAAAGAATAAGGAAAGCAATGCAAGAACAAAATGAGAATCTAAAAAAAATATTGCAACTGAAAGGCACAATAACTGAAATGAGAAACACAATAGAAACACTTAACAGATTTAATCAGGCAGAAGAAAGAATCAGCGAATTAGAGGATAAGATAGTTAAAATTACAGACGCTGAAGAGCAAGAAGAAAGGAGGCTTAAGACGGCTGAGCGCAGTTTAATGGAATTATGGGACAACAACAAGAGACCTAATACACACATCATAAAATTCCAGAAGGAGACGAGAGAAAGAAAGGGACAGAAAGAATAATTAAAGAAATAAAGACAGAAAATTTCTGCAATCTAATGGAGGACATTAATCTAGAAGTCCAAGACACTCAAAGAACCCCATGCAGGATAAACCCAAAGAGATCTACGCCAAGACACATAATAGCTAGGTTCTCAACAATTAAAAATAAAGACAAAATCCTGAAAGAAGTAAGAGAGAAGGAAATAGTCACATACAAAGGATCCCCAGTAAGATGAAGTGATGATTTTTCCTCAAAAATATTGGAAGCCAGAAGGCAACAGAATGATATATTTAAAGTGCTGAAAGAAAAAAAAAAAAAAAAAAACTATCAACCAAGAATACTACACCCAGCAAAACTATCCATCAAGAATGAAAGTGAAATCAAAATATTCCCAAACAGAAACTGAGATAGTTCATATCCACCAAACTGGCCCCACACAAAGTACCAACGGTAGTTCTGTGGATGGAAGGGAAAAGACATTAGACAGTAATTCAAAACTATACATCAAAAGAAATATACCTAATAAAGGGAAATGCTTGGACAAGTATAAGGTCTAGTAATAAGTTATTTATGTCTAATAATTCTAAATGTTCTGTCCTTCATGTTTCTTAATAACAAATATATAAAAGGCAAGGATAAGATTATGTTACAGAGCACATGAAATATCAAAATGCAATTAGAGAAAACAATACAAGGGGGGAGAGAAATGATATAGATATAGAATTTCTTGTATGTTGCTGAAGATAAGTTGGCACCAACTTACTCTAGAATGTTATAAATGCAAGCTCTTAAATGCAGTGTTCACAGTAACCATTAAGAAAATGTATTTAAAAAAATACACAAAAGGAAAGGAGAAGGAAACCAAAAAGGCTCACTACAATAAACCAACAAAACACAAAAGCAAGCAGTACTCAAGAACAAAGACAACAAAGTCTTAATACACACAAAAAACAAATGAGAAAATGGCAGAAAGCTCTTATAGTAATTACAGTGAATGTAAATGTGCTAAATACTCCAATCAAAAGGCTGAGAGTGGCAGAATGGATTAAGGAAAAAAAAATGATTCAATTATATACTGTTTACAAGAGATACACCTTAAACCCAACCACACAAATAGGTTGAAAATGAAAGGATGGGGGGAAATTCCATGCAAATAATAACCAAAAGATAGCTGAGATGGCAATCTTAATATCAAACAAAGTAGATTTTAAGACAAAATCTGTCAGAAGAGATAAAGATGGACATTATATAGTGATAAAAAGAGTCAATCAAGAAGACTTAACAATCATAAATATATATGCACCCAACTTCAGAGGACCTAAATATATAAAGCAAACACTGATATAATCGAAGGGAGAAATGGATATTACTACAATAATAATTTGAGACTTCAAAACACCACTATCAATACTGGACAGAACATCTAGAAAGAAGATCAAAAAGGACCGGAATGACACTATAAACCAACTAGGCTTAACAGACATATACAGAACACTCCATCCAACAAGAGAACAATATACATTCTACTCCAGTGCATACGGATCAATCTCCAGGATAGGCCACATTTTAGGTCACAAAGCAAGTGCCGATGAATTTAAAAAGATTGCAATCATACAAACTATTTTCTCGGACCACAATGAATTGAAGCTAGAAAACAACAGCAGAAAAAAAAAAAAAAAACCTGGAAAATACACAAACATATGGAAATTAAACAACACACTATTAAAGTACCAATGAGTCAAGGAAGAAATTAAAACAGAAATCACGAATTTCTTAGAATCAAATGAAGATGAAAGCACCATATAACCAAACTTATGGGATGCAGCAAAGACAGTACTCAGAAGGAAACCTGTAGCAATAAATGCCAACATAAAAAAAAAAGATCCCAAATTAACACCCAAACTCTACAGCTCCAGAAACTAGAAAGAGAAAGGCAAACTAAGTTAATTTAACAAAAGAAAGGAAGTAACAATGATCAGATCAGAAATAAAATGAAAACCAGAAAAATAATAGAGACCATCAAAACCAGAAGTTGGTTCTTCGAAAACATCAATAAAATTGACAAACCTTTAGCTTTTTTTTTTTTTTTTTTTTTTTTAGCTAGGCTGACAAAGAAAAGCTGCAAATAATCAAAATAAGAAATGAAAGAGGGGAAATTACAACTGACTCAGTAGAAATAAGGAGAATTATGACACAATATTATGAACGACTGTATGGCAACAAACTGAATAACCTAGATGAAATGGACAAGTTCTTAGAAGCACAGGACCTACCCAAACTGACTCAAGAGGAAATTGAAAGTCTCAACGGACCCATAACAAATGAACAGATTGAATCAGTGATCAAAAATCTCCCAACAACAAAAACTACAAAAAAGTCCAAGATGAGATGACTTAGAATTCATTTGGAATTCTACCAAACATTTATAGAACTGACACCAATCCTATTTATACTCTTCGAAAAGACAGAGGACATAACACTCTCTAATTCATCCTGTGAAGCAAGCATAATGCTGATAGCCAAACCAGACAAAGATACTACAAGAAAAGAAAGCTACAGGTTAATATCTCTTATAAATATAGATAGAAAAATCCTCAACAAAATACTAGCAAACAGAATCCAACAGCATATTAAAAGAGTCATATATCATGACCAAGTGGAATTTTTTCCAGGAATGCAGGGATCGCTCAACATTAGAAAACCAATCAACGTAATACACCACATCAACAGAACAAAGGAAAAGAACCACAAGATAATCTCTATGGATGTAGAAAAAGCATTTGATAAAATCTAACACCCTTTCTTAATGAAAACTCTAAATGGAATAGAAGGGAAATTCCTCAATATGATTCAAGACATATATGAAAAGACAACAGTCAACATTATACTTAATGAAGAAAGACTGAGAGCTTTCCCCTTGAAATTGGGAAAAAGACAAGGGTGCCAGCTCTTATCACTTCTATTCAATATTGTATTAGAAGTCCTAACCAGACCAATGAGACAAGAAAAATAAATTAAAAGCATCCAGACTGGAAAAGAAGAAATAAAATTATCTCTACTCATGGATAATTCGATCCTACATATAGAACATCTCAAAGAGTCCACAAGAAAACTTCTAGACATAATAGAGGAATTTAGCAAAGTTGCAGGGTACAAGGTCAACAAACAAAAATCATTTGGGTTTCTATATGCCAGCAACGAGAAATCTGAAAGTGAAATTAAGGAAAGAATTTCATTTACAATAGCATCTAAGAAAATAAAATACCTAGGAATAAATCTAACCAGGGACATGCAGGACTTATACAATAAAAGCTATAAAACACTGCTGAAAGAAATTAAACGGAAACATGTTCCATGTTTATGAATTGGAAGACTTAATATTGTTAAAATGTCAATCCTACCCAAAGCAATTATAAATTGAACACAATCCCAATTGAAATTCCAACAGACTTTTTTTTATATAACTTTCATTGTGCTTTAAGTGAAAAGTTTACAAATCAAGTCAGTCTGTCACATATAAACGTATATACACCTTACTACATACTCCCATCTACTCTCCCCCTAATGAGTCAGCCCACTCCCTCCTTCCGTGACGGTTTTGCCATTTTCTAACCCTCTCTACCCTCCCATCTCCCCTCCAGACAGGAGATGCCAACACAGTCTCAAGTGTCCACCTGATACAAGTAGCTCACTCCTCAGCGGCATCTCTCTCCAACCCATTGTCCAGTCCCTTCCATGTCTGATGAGTTGTCTTCCAGAATGGTTCCTGTCCTGGGCCAACAGAAGGTTTGGGGACCATGACCGCCGCGATTCCTCTAGTCTCAGTCAGACCATTAAGTCTGGTCTTTTTATGAGAATTTGGGGTCTGCATCCCACTGTTTTCCTGCTCCCTCAGGGGTTCTCTGTTGGGCTCCCTGTCAGGGCAGTCATCGGTTGTGGCCAGGCACCATCTAGTTCTTCTGGTATCAGGATGATGTAAGCCTCTAGTTCATGTGGCCCTTTCTGTCTCTTGGGCTCATAGTTATTGTGTGACCTTGGTGTTCTTCATTCTCCTTTGATCCAGGTGGGTTGAGACCAATTGATGCATCTTAGATGGCCGCTTGTTAGCATTTAAGACCCCAGATGCCACACTTCAAAGTGGGATGCAGAATGTTTTCCAATTGACTTAGAAGTCAACTTAAGCCATAGTCCCCAAACCTCCACCCTTGCTCCGCTGACCTTCAAAGCATTCAGTTTATCCCGGAAACTTCTTTGCTTTTGGTACAGTCCAGTTGAGCTGACCTTCCCTGTATTGAGTATTGTCCTTCCCTTCACCTAAAGTAGTTCTTATCTACTATCTAATCAGTAAATACCCCCTCCCACCCTCCCCCCCTCATAACCACAAAAGAATGTGTTCTTCTCAGTTTATACTATTTCTCAAGATCTTATAATAGTGGTCTTATACAATATTTGTCCTTTTGCATCTGACGAATTTCACTCAGCATAATGCCTTCCAGGTTCCTCCATGTTATGAAATGTTTCACAGATTCATCACTGTTCTTTATCGATGCGTAGTATTCTATTGTGTGAATATACCACAATTTATTTAACCATTCATCCGTTGATGGACACCTTGGTTGCTTCCAGCTTTTTGCTATTGTAAACAGAGCTGCAATAAACATGGGTGTGCATATATCTGTTCGTATAAAGGCTCTTATTTCTCTAGGGTATATTCCGAGGAGTGGGATTTCTGGGTTGTATGGTAGTTCTATTTCTAACTGTTTAAGATAACGCCAGATGGATTTCCAAGGTGGTTGTACCATTTTACATTCCCACCAGCAGTGTATAAGAGTTCCAATCTCTCCACAGCCTCTCCAACATTTATTACTTTGTGTTTTTTGGATTAATGCCAGCCTTGTTGGAGTGAGATGGAATCTCATTGTAGTTTTAATTTGCATTTCTCCAATGGCTAATGATCAAGAGCATTTTCTCATGTATCTGTTAGCTGCCTGAATATATTCTTTAGTGAAGTGCGTGTTCATATCCTTTGCCCACTTTTTGATTGGGTTGTTTGTCTTTTTATGGTTGAGTTTTAACAGAATCATATAGATTTTAGAGATCAGGCGCTGGTCGGACAGGTCATAGCTGAAAATTTTTTCCCAATCTGTAGGTGGTCCTTTTACTCTTTTGGTGAAGTCTTTAGATGAGCATAGGTGTTTGATTTTTAGGAGCTCCCAGTTATCTGGCTTCTCTTCGTCATTTTTAGTAATGTTTTGTACTCTGTTTATGCCTTGTATTAGGGCTCCTAACGTTGTCCCTATTTTTTCTTCCATGATCTTTATCGTTTTTGTCTTTATGTTTAGGTCTTTGATCCACTTGGAGTTAATTTTTGTGCATGTTGTGAGGTATGGGTCCTGTTTCATTTTTTTGCAAATGGATATCCAGTTATGGCAGCACCATTTGTTAAAAAGACTTTCTTTTCCCCCAATTAACTGACACTGGGCCTTTGTAAATATCAGCTGCTCATATGTGGATGGATTTATATCTGGGTTCTCAATTCTGTTCCATCGGTCTATGTGCCTGTTTCCAACAGCCTTCTTAATAGAGATAGAAAAACCAATCCTCAACTTTATTTGGAATGGCAAAAGGCCTTGAATAGCGAAAACAATGTTGACAGAGAAGAACAAAATACGAAGGCTCATGCTTCCTCTTTTTAAAACATACTATACAGCTACAGTAATCAAAATAGCCTGGTACTGGTATAACAATAGACAATGGAATAGAATTGATAGTTCAGAAATAAACCCAGACATCTATGTTCAACTGATTTTTGACAAGGGTGCTATGACTATTCAAGGGAGAAAGAAGAATCTCTTCCATAAATGGTGCTTAGGAAAACTGGATTTTAACATGCAGAAAAATGAAACTGGACCCATGCCTCACACCATACACACAAAAATAATTCATAACAGATTAAGAACTATTAGAAATTGAATTGTGTCCTCCGAAAATGTGTGTCAACTTGACCAGGCCATGATTCCCACTATTGTGTGGTTGTCCACCATTTTGTCATCTGATGTGATTATCCTACATGTTGTAAATCCTAAACTCTATGATGTTAATATGACTATTATTCAAATTTACGCACCAACAACTAGGGCCAAAGATGAAGAAATAGAAGATTTTCATCAGCTGCTGCAGTCTGAAATTGATTGAACATGCAATCAAGATGCATTGAGAATTACTGGCGATTGGAGTGCGAAAGTTGGAAACAAAGAACAAGGATCAGTAGTTGGAAAATATGGCCTTGGTGATAGAAACAATGCCAGAGATCAAATGATAGAATTTTGCAAGACCAACGACTTCTTCATTGCAAATACCTTCTTTCACCAACATAAATGGCTACTATACACATGGACCTCACCAGATGGAACACACAGAAATCAAATTGACTACATCTGTGGAAAGAGACAGTGGAAAAGCTCAATATCGTCAGTCAGAACAAGGCCGGGGCAGACTGTGGAACAGACCATCAATTGCTCATATGCAAGTTCAAGCTGACACTGAAGAAAATCAGAGCAAGTCCACGAGAGCCAAAATATGATCTTGAGTATATCCCACCTGAATTTAGAGACCATCTGAAGAATAGATTTGACGCATTGAACACTAGTGACCGAAGACCAGACGAGTTGTGGAATGACATCAAGGACATCATCCATGAAGAAAGCAAGAGGTCACTGAAAAGACAGGAAAGAAAGAAAAGACCAAGGTGGATGGCAGAGGAGACTCTGAAACTTGCTCTTGAGTGTCGGGCAGCTAAAGCAAAAGGAAGAATTGATGAAGTAAAAGAACTGAACAGAAGATTTCAAAGGGCCTCTCGAGAAGAGAAAGTAAAGTATTATAATGACATGTGCAAAGAGCTGGAGATGGAAAACCAAAAGTGAAGAACACGCTTGGCGTTTCTCAAGGTGAAAGAACTGAAGAAAAAATTCAAGCCTCGAGTTGCAATAATGAAGGACTCCATGGGGAAAATATTAAAAGACTCAGGAAGCATCAAAAGAAGATGGAAGGAATACACAGTCATTATACCAAAAAGAATTAGTTGATATTCAACCATTTCAAGAGGTGGTGTATGATCAGGAACCGATGGTACTGAAGGAAGACGTCCAAGCTGCTCTGAAGGCATTGGTGAAAAAGAAGGCTCCAGGAATTGATGGAATATCAATTGAGATGTTTCAACAAACAGATGCAGTGCTGGACGTGCTCACTCATCTATGCCAAGAAATATGGAAGACAGCTTCCTGGCCAACTGACTGGAAGAGATCCATATTTATGCCTATTTCCAAGAAAGGTGATCCAACTGAATGTGGAAATTATAGAACAATATCATTAATATCACACGCAAGCAAAATTTTGCTGAAGATCATTCAAAAATGGCTGCAGCAGGATATTGACAGGGAACGGCCAGAAATTCAGGCCAGTTTCAGAAGAGGATGTGGAACCAGGGATATCACTGCTGATGTCGGATGGATCCTGGCTGAAAGCAGAGAATACCAGAAGGATGTTTACCTGTGTTTTATTGACTATGCAAAGGCATTTGACTGTGTGGATCATAACAAACTATGATAACACTGCGAAGAATGGGAATTCCAGATCGCTTAATTGTGCTCATGAGGAACCTTTACATAGATCAAGAGGCAGTTGTTCGGGCAGAACAAGGGGATGCCGATTGGTTTAAAGTCAGGAAAGGTGTGCATCAGGCCTGTGTTCTTTCACCATACCTATTTAATCTGTATGCTGAACAAATGATCCGAGAAGCTGGACTACGTGAAGAAGAACGGGACATCAGGATTGGAGGAAGACTCATTAAGAACCTGGGTTATGCAGATGACACAACCTTGCTTGCTGAAAGTGAAGAAGACTTGAAGCATTTACTAATGAAGATCAAAGACCACAGTCTCCAGTATGGATTACACCTCAACATAAAGAAAACAAAAATCCTCACAATTGGACCAATCAGCAACATCATGATAAATGGAGAAAAGATTGAAGTTGTCAAGGATTTCATTTTACTTGGATCCACGATCAACAGCCATGGAAGCAGCAGTCAAGAAATCAAAAGACGCGTTGCATTGGGCAAATCTGCTGCAAATGACCTCTTCAAAGTGTTGAAAAGCAAAGATGTCACCCTGAAGACTAAGGTGCGCCTGACCCAAGCCATGATATTTTCGATCACATCATATGCATGTGAAAGCTGGACAATGAATAAGGAAGACCGAAGAAGAGTTGACGCCTTTGAATTGTGGTGTTGGCAAAGAATATTGAATATACCATGAACTGCCAAAAGAACGAAGAAATCTGTCTTGGAAGAAGTGCAGCCAGAATGCTCCTTAGAGGCGAGGATGGCGAGACTGCGTCTTACATACTTTGGACATGTTGTCAGGAGGGATGAGTCCCTGGAGAAGGACATCATGCTTGTCAGGGTATAGGGTCAGTGGGAAAGAGGAAGACCCCCAGCAAGGTGGATTGACACAGTGGCTGCAACAACGAGCTCAAGCATAACAACGATTGTAAGGATGGTGCAGGACTGGGCAGTGTTTCATTCTGTTGTGCATAGATAGGGTCGCTATGAGTCGGAACCAACTCCATGGCACCTAACGACAACAACAATGATGTTAATGAGGCAAGATTAGAGGCAGTTATGTTAACAAGGCAGGACTCAATCTACACAATGAGATTGTATTTTGAGTCAATCTCTTTTGGGATATAAAAGAGAGAAGCAAGCAGAGAGGAGGAGGACTGCATTACCACCAAGCTAGATCAGCCAGGAGCAGAGTGTGTCTCTTTGACCTGAGGTCCCTGTGCTGAGAAGCTCCTAGACCAGGGGAAGATTGATGACAAGGACATTTCCCCAGAGCCAACAGAGAGAGAAAGGCTTCCCCTGGAGCTGAAGCCCTGAATTCGGACTTCTACCCTCCTAAACTGTATGAGAACAAATTTCTGTTTATTAAATCCATCAACTTGTGGTATTTCTGTTATAGCAGCACTAGATAAATAAGACAGGGATCTAAATGTATGAACTGAGAGAAAACGCAGAGGCAATGCTGTCAGGCCTAGCTTTCAACAATGGATAATCTAATATAGTAACAAAAGCACTAACAGCAAAAGACAAAATACATAAATGGGACCAAATAAAAATTAAAAGCTTTTGTTCATCAAAAGACTTACCAAAAAAGTGAAGAGACAAGCTACCGACTGGGAGAACATCTTCAGAAAGCATATACCTGACAATAATCTATTAACCAAAATATATATAAAAATCCAACAACTTAACAACAAAAGGATAAATGACCCAATCATAAAATAAGCAGGACTTAAAAAGACATTTCACCAAAGAGGACATTCAAATGGCAGCCAAACACATGAAAATATGCTCAGCCTCATTATTCATCAGAGAGGTGCAAATCAAAATCATGATGGGATACCATTTCTGTCCCATTAGGATGGCTAAGATTAAAAAAATAATAACAAATGTTGGTGAGAATGTAGGGAAATTGGAACGTTTATCCATTGCTGGTGGAAATGTAAATTGTGTGGAAAGCAGTGTAATGGTTACTCAAAAAACTAAAAATAGAACTACCATAAAAGATCTACCATAAAAAAAAAAAAAGGACCCAGTAATTCCACTCCTAGGTATATATTCAAAAACCTTAAAATCAACAGAGACTTGTACACCAATATTCATTGCTGCACTATTCACAATAGCCAAAGGGTGTAACCAGCCTAAATGCCCATCGGCAGATGAATGGATAAACAAAACATGGTACCTATATACAACGGAATACTACTCAGTCAGTAGAAGAAATTAAGTCCTGATACATGCTACATTACAGATGGAGCTTGAAGAAATTATGCTGAGTGAAATAAGCCAATTATAAAAGGACAAATATTGTATGACTTCACTTATGTAAAAAGACAAAAAAAGGCAAATGTATAGAGACCAAAGTTTATTAGTGGTTACCAGGGGTGTGAGGGCAGAGGTAAAAGGGGGTTAACAGTGATGGAAAAATTGGATTGACTAAGGGTAGTGTTGCATAACTAACTGATTACTGCAATTACTGTCACTAAGTTGTATGCCTGTAAAAAGTTGAATTGGCAAAAGCTGTGTGATAGACGTATTTACAACAACAACAAAAACGGTAGCTGCTGAGCTTGCTTAAAATGCCTCATGGGATTGGTTTGGAGGTTTAGGGTCATGGTTTCATGGGACAGCCCAATTAACTGGCCTCATAATATGATTAGTTCTTCTCTTCTACCTCCTAGTCTGTTGCATGGTGCCTGCATCTTAAAAAGCTTACAACTGGCCATCTAAGGCACTTCAGTTTGTCTCTTTTTACCTGGAGCAACAGAGGGAGAAGAAGAGTCAGAAATAGGAGGAAAATGTGGAATGTGTGGTTAATTGCCTCAATGAACAACTTCCTCCTTTGCCACCAGACCAGAAGAACTGGACGGTGCCCAGCTACCATTAGTGAACATTTTGGTCAAAGATTCTATAGAAGAATTCTGATCAAAAGGGGGGATATGAAGAACGGAATTTCAAAATCTCATTTACTCTAGATTTTCTGGAGCCAGGGAGAGTCAATGAACTCCTGAAACTATTGCCCTGAGACTATGCTTAACGCTTAAACCAAAAATATCCCCTAAAGTCATCTTAAAACTGAACAACAGTTTAGCTTAACAAGTAAAAAAGGTCTGCCTTGAGCATTATGCTCTTTTAAGAACTATCTATGTGGGATCAAATTGACAACAGCAACTTGAAAAATCAGAGAGGAAACTTAAGGGGCAGTGAATTTATGTTAATGAGGGAGGAACAACTTCAAAATGGAGAGTAAGAATGGTTGCACAACTCTTAAGAATGTAATCAATGTCATTAAATTGTGTATGTAAAAACTGTTGAATTGGTGTATGTTTTGCCGTGCATATTCTCAACAACAAAAATAAATAAAATTGTGGAAAAAAAAAATAATAGCATTAGTACTAAAGACAGCAGCAGCAAAGTCTGCCTCTCTCCAACACAATGGCCCCAGAAGGGAAAGCTGGCCCAGGTATGCGAAGGTGGAGGAGAACACAACCATTCGCTGGGTACCAACACCTGGTTTAAACCAATAGTACAAAGTAGAGGTCATCATAAAAGTTTTTCCCTTTCCCCCCACCCCGGCATTACAGGATTAAGCCTCACATCCTCACTCAAACATTTCGTGTCTACTTGTTGGATTTTTTGGCCTCCAATGTTCTTTTCTTCCTCACCTCATTTTCCCTCAGAGATTTTTGTCTTTTGGGAGCAATTTTCCTCCTAAACCTGCAATTCACTGCCACCTCCCCTTTCTGTAAGACTGGATGAGGCGATAGGCAAGAGTCATAGCCAGCTGCGAAAGCTTCCATCTTGGGCAACCTTCCTTTTAAAGATAAAGCAATCCACAGCCTTTTAGGATGCGGAGCCTTCCCTAGGTGAAACTGTCAAATGGCCAAAGTGTTCAATTCATGCATTTAACATACTTCATGTTGGTTAGGGAGGGCCTAGGAATTTGAAGATAAATTACATTGTCTCTCTTCTCTGCTATGAGGGACTCAATCTGTCAGGGAAACTAGTTAGCAGTGCTGGGACCAAGTGGCCTGTTCCATGATCCAGATGATCGCACTGGAGAGGAGAGACGGTGAACTTAGATGGGAATGAGAGACAGGAGGTGCGGGGAAGGCTTCCGGGAAGTTAGCTCCAAGTTGACTCTTAAATAAGCAGGGGTCGTCAGTGTGGGAAAATGGGAAGGGGTATGTTCCCAGGCCAAAGAGCAGTGTGTCTGAAGCATTTCTAGACTTTCTGCTGCACCTTCGTAGAAACATACTCCACGTATGTTCTAATTGTCTCAGGGGCTAGACTCTGCTGATGCTAATTTAAAAAACTGAGCAAGTGGTCCTGACTTATTTGATAAGGGCACAGCATTCCTGCAAAATGAAGTGGATGTCTTTCATTGGCATCACAGGTGATCTGAACCAAGGTCAGCTGCCAGCGAACAGCTGGCTGGGACCTTGAGGTTTTTGTTCAAACCATACAAGCAGGCAGCCGCCTCTTTAATCACTTACGGGGCTCACCCTCTAGGTGACACTGGTAGGTTAATCTCAAGGTTTATGCCCTTATTCTTGGAAATCTTTGGCAGAAAGTATAAATGTTGATCATATTGTATCTAACCCCTAGCAATCTGCAGCACCGGGAGTTAAATGAAGGCTTTTGGGTTTTTTTTAAAAAATGAAGTTAGTAGACTTTGGAATTAAAATATATACATATCTTTAGCTGGAATCATGTTTAAGTTTTTTACATTTTAAAATCCTAACATAAAACAGAATTATATAGTTTGGGTTTTGTTTCTTGTCTTTTTACTAATCAGACGAAGAATCTCTGAAGAGGACTGAAAAGTTATCCAAGCTGACCAGAAAGAGAAGTAAAATAAGATTTCTTCTAAACATAACTCTCATTTTTTAACTGTGTAGAGTTTGAAAATAAAATTGTGTTGAAAGAAAGGCAGAACACTTCAGTGTTTTCATTTTGCATTTGGGAAAGGTCTTTCGATTTGAATTTCACTCAGACGTGCTCAATTTTATGCAAGAGCAAGAAGGGAAGTCAGTGACATAGTCCTTCAACGGGCCATGGGAAGTCTTTTATGGCACCTCTGAGCAGAAACGGTCATGCAGGCTAGATGAAGAACAAGCTGTGGTATTTAGTTATACCAGTGAATCATGCATTTCTGACGTGCATTTAGGGAATTCAAACATGAATCACAAGGTAAAATTAACACTTCACTGAATAAAATAAAATGTTACAAAAATTAGTTATGAGGAGGCGGGGCCAAGATGGCGGACTAGGTGGACGCTACCGCGGATCCCTCTTGCAACAAAGACTCGGAAAAACAAGTGAATCGATCACATACATAACAATCTACAAACTCTGAACAACAAACACAGACTTAGAGACGGAAAACGAACAAATACAGGCAGACAGTGACCGTTTTCAGAACTAGGAGCCAGCGTACCAGGCAGGTGACCTTCGGAGCCCGATCTGGGGCAGAGCCCAGGGGGGCAGACGGCACAGAAAAGGGGCCCAGCCCTACCCCCCCGAACCCATCCCGGGAGAGAGTCTAGCTTGTTGGCGCGGGCGGCGTAGCGGCGCAGCAAGAGGGAGAAGCACCCGGGAGGCAGTGACTGATCTTGAAGCGGGGACAGCAGCGTCCCAGCCGGGGAGCCGTCCCGCTGGGAGTTTGGCGGGAAGCGGGCGGGGCGCGAGCGGGGGGGGTCAGCTATATTTCCCTAAAGCGACCCTGGGGCGGGGCCCACACGTTCGTGCGGGGGGACGCCCACCCAGTTCTCGCATGTGGTGCGGCGCACCGGAGGGAGAAGTCCCCGGAAGTGACAGGTCTCGGAGCGGGGAGAGCAGCGTCCCAACCGGGGAGCCGTACCGCTGGGAGTTTGGCGAAAGTGGGCGGGGCGTGAGCGCGGAGTCCAATTATATTCCCCTGAGTTGACGCAGGTGGTGGGCCCACCTGGTCAGCGGGTGACGCCCACCCAGTTCGCGCGAGTGATGCGGCGCACGGGAGGGAGAAGTCCCCGGGAGGAAGTGACAGGTCTCGGAGCGGGGACAGCAGCGTACCAGCCGGGGAGCCGTCCTGCTGGGATTTTGGCGAAAGCAGGCGGGGCGTGAGCGCGGGGTCCAATCATATTCTCCTGAATAGACCCTGGGGGCGGGCCCACCCGTTCGTTTGGGAGACGCCCACTGAGTTCACGCGAGTGGTGCCGTGCACCGCAGGGAGAAGTCCCCGGGAGGAAGTGACTGGTCTCGGAGTGGGGAGAGTAGCATCCCAGCCGGGGAGCGGTCCCGTCCGGATTTTGGCGGACAGGGGAGGAGCATGAACGCGGTGATCAGCTCTATATTCTGTGGTGCTACACTCCCAGCTCTCTGATCCCTCCCCCACCCTCCCCAGGCGGCTTCATTAACATCCGAATACCTGGACCCAGAGGGAGAATTCAGATAGGGATCTGATTGCATTTTTTTTAGCTGATTACCTGGAAAATCTAGTTTCCCAGTGATGACTCGGAGACAGCAGTCCATACCAAACCACATAAAGAAAAAGACCATGACAGCTTCTCCAACCCCCCAAACAAAAGAATCAAAATCTTTCCCAAATGAAGATACAATCCTGGAATTATCAGATACAGAATATAAAAAACTAATTTACAGAATGCTTAAAGATATCACAAATGAAATTAAGATAACTCCAGAAAAAGCCAAGGAACACACTGATAAAACTGTTGAAGAACTCAAAAAGATTATTCAAGAACATAGTGGAAAAATTAATAAGTTGCAAGAATCCATAGAGAGACAGCATGTAGAAATCCAAAAGATTAACAATAAAATTACAGAATTAGACAACGCAATAAGAAGTCAGAGGAGCAGACTCGAGCAATTAGAATGTAGACTGGGACATCTGGAGGACCAGGGAATCAACACCAACATAGCTGAAAAAAAATCAGGTAAAAGAATTAAAAAAAATGAAGAAACCCTAAGAATCATGTGGGACTCTATCAAGAAGGATAACTTGTGAGTGATTGGAGTCCCAGAACAGGGAGGGGGGACAGAAAACACAGAGAAAATAGTTGAAGAACTCCTGACACAGAACTTCCCTGACATCATGAAAGACGAAAGGATATCTATCCAAGATGCTCATCGAACCCCATTTAAGATTGATCCAAAAAGAAAAACACCAAGACATATTATCATCAAACTTGCCAAAACCAAAGACAAACAGAAAATTTTAAAAGCAGCCAGGGAGAAAAGAAAGGTTTCCTTCAAGGGAGAATCAATAAGAATAAGTTCAGACTACTCAGCAGAAACCATGCAGGCAAGAAGGGAATGGGACGACGTATACAGAGCACTGAACAAGAAAAACTGCCAACCAAGGATCATATATCCAGCAAAACTCTCTCTGAAATATGAAGGAGAAATTAAGATATTTACAGATAAACACAAGTTTAGAGAATTTGCAAAAACTAAACCAAGACTGCAAGAAATGCTAAAGGAGATTGTTTGGCCTGATGACCAATAATATCAGGTACCAGCACAATACAAGGTCACAAAACAGAACGTCCTGATATCAACGCAACTGAAATAGGGAAAGCACAAAAACAAACAAATTAAGACTAATTCTAAAAAATAAATAAATAAACAAAATAATACACATAACAGGAAATCATGGAAATTAATAGATAAACGATCACAATAATCAAAAAGAGGGACTAAATATAGGAGGCATTGAACTGCCACATGGAGAGTGATACAAGGCGATATAGAACGATACAAGTTAGGTTTTTACTTAGAAAAATAGGGGTAAATAATAAGGTAACCACAAAAAGGAATACCAATTCCACAACTCAAGAAAAAAGCCAAGAAAAACGTAACGACTCAACAAACACAAAGTTAAACATTATGAAAATGAGGATCTCACAAGCTACTAAGAAAAACGTCTCAGCACAAAAAAGCACGTGGAAAAATGAAATGGCCAACAACACCCATGAAAAGGCATCAAAATGACAGCACTAGAAAGTTATTTATCAATAATTACGCTGAATGTAAATGGACTAAATGCACCAATCAAGAGACGGAGAGTCACGGACTGGATAAAGAAACACGATGAATCTATATGCTGCCTACAAGAGACACACCTTAGACTTAGAGACACAAACAAACTAAAACTCAAAGGATGGAAAAAAGTATATCAAGCAAACAATAAGCAAAAAAGAAGAGGAGTAGCAATATTAATTTCTGACAAAATAGACTTTAGAATTAAATCGGCCACAAAGGATAAAGAAGGACACTATATAATGATAAAAGGGACAATTGATCAGGAAGACACAACCATATTAAATATTTACGCACCTAATGACAGGGCTGCAAGATACATAAATCAAATTTTAACAGAATTGAAAAGTGAGATAGACACCTCCACATTTATAGTAGGAGACTTCAACACACCACTTTCGGACATCCAGTAAGAAGCTCAATAGAGACACGGAAGACCTACTTACAACAATCAACCAACTTGACCTCATAGACTTATACAGAACTCTCCACCCAACTGCTGCAAAATATACTTTTTTTTCTAGTGCACATGGAACATTCTCTAGAATAGACCACATATTAGGGCATAAAACAAATCTTTGCAGAATCCAAAACATCGAAATATTACAAAGCATCTTCTCAGACCACAAGGCAATGAAGCTAGAAATCAATAACAGAAAAACTAGGGAAAAGAAATCAAATACTTGGAAAATGAACAATACCCTCCTGAAAAAAGACTGGGTTATAGAAGACATCAAGGAGGGAATAAGGAAATTCATAGAATGCAACGAGAATGAAAATACTTCCTATCAAAACCTCTGGGACACAGCAAAAGCAGTGCTCAGAGGCCAATTTATATCGATAAATGCACACATACAAAAAGAAGAAAGAGCCAAAATCAGAGCACTGTCCCGACAACTTGAACAAATAGAAAGTGAGCAACAAAAGAACCCATCAGGCACCAGAAGAAAACAAATAATAAAAATTAGAGCTGAACTAAATGAATTAGAGAACAGAAAAACAATTGAAAGAATTAACAAAGCCAAAAGCTGGTTCTTTGAAAAAATTAACAAAATTGATAAACCATTGGCTAGACTGATTAAAGAAAAACAGGAAAGGAAACAAATAACCCGAATAAGAAACGAGAAGGACCACATCACAACAGAGCCAAATGAAATTAAAAGAATCATTTCAGATTACTACGTAAAATTGTACTCTAACAAATTTGAAAACCTAGAAGAAATGGATAAATTCTTGGAACAATACTACCTACCTAAACTAACACATTCAGAAGAAGAACAACTAAATAGACCCATAACAAAAAAAGAGATTGAAACGGTAATCAAAAAACTTCCAACCAAAAAAAGTCCTGGCCCAGACGGCTTCACTGCAGAGTTCTACCAAACCTTCAGAGAAGACTTAACACCATTACTATTGAAGGTATTTCAAAGCATAGAAAAAGACGGAATACTACCCAACTCATTCTATGAAGCTACCATCTCCCTGATACCAAAACCAGGTAAAGACATTACAAAAAGAGAAAATTTTAGACCTATATCCTCAACAAAATGCTAGCCAATAGAATCCAACAACACATCAAAAAAATAATTCACCCTGATCAAGTGGGATTTATACCAGGTATGCAAGGCTGGTTTAATATCAGAAAAACCATTAATGTAATCCATCACATAAATAAAACAAAAGATAAAAACCACATGATCTTATCAATTGATGCAGAAAAGGCATTTGACAAAGTTCAACACCCATTTATGATAAAAACTCTTACCAAAATAGGAATTGAAGGAAAATTCCTCAACATAATAAAGGGCATCTATGCAAAGCCAACAGCCAAGATCACTCTAAATGGAGAGAACCTGAAAGCATTTCCCTTGAGAACGGGAACCAGACAAGGATGCCCTTTATCACCGCTCTTATTCAACATCGTACTTGAAGTCCTAGCCAGGGCAATTAGGCTAGACAAAGAAATAAAGGGTATCCAGATTGGTAAGGAGGAAGTAAAGCTATCACTATTTGCAGATGACATCTTATACACGGAAAACCCTAATGAATCCTCCAGAAAACTACCGAAACTAATAGAAGAGTTTGGAAGAGTCTCAGGTTATAAAATAAACATACAAAAATCACTTGGATTCCTCTACATCAACAAAAAGAACACCGAAGAGGAAATTACCAAATCAATACCATTCACAGTAGCCCCCAAGAAGATAAAATACTTAGGAATAAATCTTACCAAGGATGTAAAAGACCTATACAAAGAAAACTATAAAACTCTGCTACAAGAAATTCAAAAGGACATACTTAAGTGGAAAAACATACCCTGCTCATGGATAGGAAGACTTAACATAGTAAAAATGTCTATTCTACCAAAAGCCATCTATACATATAACGCACTTCCAATCCAAATACCAATGGCATATTTTAAGGGCATAGAGAAACAAATCACTAATTTCATATGGAAGAGAAAGAACCCCCGGATAAGCAAAGCATTACTGAAAAAGAAGAAAGTGGGAGGCCTCACTCTACCTGATTTCAGAACCTATTATACAGCTACAGTAGTCAAAACAGCCTGGTACTGGTACAACAACAGGCACATAGACCAATGGAACAGAACTGAGAACCCAGATATAAATCCATCCATGTATGAGCAGCTGATATTTGACAAAGGACCAGTGTCAGTCAATTGGGGAAATGATAGTCTTTTTAACAAATGGTGCTGGCATAACTGGATATCCATTTGCAAAAGAATGAAACAGGACCCATACCTCACACCACGCACAAAAACTAACTCCAAGTGGATCAAAGACCTAAACATAAAGACTAAAACGATAACGATCATGGAAGAAAAAATAGGATCAACCCTAGGAGCCCTAATACAAGGTATAAACAGAATACAAAACATTACCAAAAATGATGAAGAGAAACCAGATAACTGGGAGCTCCTAAAAATCAAACACCTATGCTCATCTAAAGACTTCACCAAAAGAGTAAAAAGACCACCTACAGACTGGGAAAGAATTTTCAGCTATGACATCTCCGACCAGCGCCTGATCTCTAAAATCTACATGATTCTGTCAAAACTCAACCACAAAAAGACAAACAACCCAATCAAGAAGTGGGCAAAGGATATGAACACACATTTCACTAAAGAAGATATTCAGGCAGCGAACAGATACATGAGAAAATGCTCCCGATCATTAGCCATTAGAGAAATGCAAATTAAAACTACGATGAGATTCCATCTCACACCAACTAGACTGGCATTAATCCAAAAAACACAAAATAAGAAACGTTGGAGAGGCTGCGGAGAGATTGGAACTCTCATACACTGCTGGTGGGATTGTAAAATGGTACAACCACTTTGGAAATCCATCTGGCGTTATCTTAAACGGTTAGAAATAGAACTACCATACAACCCAGAAATCCCACTCCTCAGAATATACCCTAGAGATACAAGAGCCTTCACACAAACAGATATATGCACACCCATGTTTATTGCAGCTCTGTTTACAATAGCAAAAAGCTGGAAGCAACCAAGATGTCCGTCAACGGATGAATGGGTAAATAAATTGTGGTATATTCACACAATGGAATACTACACATCGATAAAGAACAGTGACGAATCTCTGAAACATTTCATAGGAATCTGGAAGGCATTATGCTGAGCGAAATGAGTCAGTTGCAAAAGGACAAATATTGTATAAGACCACTATTATAAGATCTTGAGAAATAGAAAAAACGGAGAAGAACACATACTTTTGTGGTTACAAAGGGGGGAGGGAGGGAGGGAGGGAGAGGGCTTTTTATTGATCAATCTGTAGATGGGAACTGCTTTGGGTGAAGGGAAAGACAACACTCAATACAAGGAAGGTCAGCCTAATTGGACTGGACTAAAAGCAAAGAGGTTTCCGGGATAAAACGAAAGCTTCAAAGGTCAGCGGAGCAGGGGCTGGGGTCTGGGGAACTTGGTTTGAGGGGACTTCTAAGTCAATGGGCAAAATAATTCTATTATGAAAACATTCTGCATCCCACTTTGAATTGTGGCGCCTGGGGTCCTAAATCCCAACAAGCGGCCATCTAAGATACATCAATTGGTCTCAACCCACCTGGAGCAAAGGCAAAGGAAGAACACCAAGGTCACACGACAACTAAGAACCCAAGAGACAGAAAGGGCCACATGAACCAGAGACCTACATTATCCTGAGACCAGAAGAACTAGTTGGTGCCCAGCCACAATCGATGTCTGCCCTGTCAGGGAGCACAACAGACAACTCCTGAGGGAGCAGGAGACCAATGGGATACAGACCCCAAATTCTCATGAAAAGACCATACCTAATGGTATGACTGTGACTAGAGGAATCCCAGAGACAATGCTCTCCAGAACTTCTGATAGCACAGGACAGGAACCATCCCCGAAGACAAATCATCAGGCATGAAAAGGACTGGTCAGTGGCGGGGAGAGAGATGCTGATGAAGAGTGAGCTAATTAAATCAGGTGGACACTGGAGAGTGTGTTGGCAACTCTTGACTGGAGAGGGGATGGGAAGATAGAGAGAGAGGGAAGCTGGCAAAATTGGCAAGAAACGAGAGACTGAAAGGGCTGACTCAATAGGGGGAGAGCAAGTGGGAAAAGGGAGTAAGATGTATGTAAACCTACATGTGACAGACTGGAATGGTAAATGTTCACTTGAAGCTTAATAAAAATTAATTAAAAAAAATTAGTTATGAAAGATGCATTTCCAGCTATGGGTGGATGTACAAAAATATCTAGTGTTCAACGTCCACAGTCTCCTTTTTAATCGAGTTTTTTGTTATTGTTGTTCTCAACATTGTTGTAATGTTTCTGTCTCTGCAACCAGAGTCATAGATGTGAAACCCACCTGTGCCTGGGTTGGCACATCTGCTGTGGCTCCCAGATGCTTTGGCTCTCTGAAGCCTCCTATCTGCCCTGCTGGAGTGGCTCCTGCTCAGACATGAAGGTCTGTATCCTGCCTGTCCTGTCCAGACACCAAGCTCCAGTGACTGGCTTACACTAGCATCAGAGCTACCACTTCTCTTTGGAACTGCAAGGCTGAAAAAAAATATATCCACATTTCTTATATTCTTAATGTCCCTATACTAGCTTCATTTCTTTTACCTACCACACACTCAACACCCTCCTGTCTTTTGACAAACAAACAAAACAAAAAATTCCTTGGACCCTCTTCTTCTCCAACTCTTTGAAGGTGAAGCTTACACTCTGCTACCTCATCTTCTCATGACAGACTTGACCACCTCTTCCCTCTTGAAACACTGTTCTGGCACTCCTCCCCCTTCTTTGGTTGCTGTATTCTTCTCTCACCTTTTTCCTTCTTCTCCAGGGTCACTGCATTGCACAAGTCCAGAGGCACCCACCCCAGCACAGTCAGAAGTTGTGCAGTGTATGACCTGTACGATCACATGTGGCACTCCTGCCTCTTGTTTTGTTTTGTGTTTTCCCCTTGATTGTGGGGTTTTCCAGAGTTCTAGCTTACACGGTCCATGGTCATGCTACAAGCACCCCCTAGGCAATCTCATTTACTCCCTTCAACTTAATTAATATGTGTTCTCACCCTAATGACTCTCAAAACACTATCTCTTGCCTCTATCTCCTGTCTAAGCTAATCACATTTCTGAGCTTCTACCCTCTTCACCAGGATGCCCATGTAACTCAGCAAATTCTCTGTTCAACATCAAATGTTTCCTCATCTTTTGTCACTTAATTTCACTACTACATTACTCATCTAGTTGACAAACCAGGACATTCACTATCCTTTCCTTATTCCATAAATGCAAAACAGTATTGATTCTTCTTCCACCAAACCAAAAAAATCCACTGCCCATGGAGTTGATTCCGGTGCAGAGTGACTCCAGTGGGTTTCCAAGGCTATAATCTTTACAGAAGCAGACTGCCACATCTTTCTCCTGCAGAGCCACTGGTGGTTTCAAACTGCCGAACTTTGAGTTAGCAGTTAATGACTTTAATCACTGCGCCACCAGGGCTCCAATTGTCCTACAGAGAACCCCAAATTAACCTGTGCAAAATGGAATTTGTTTTACCCCTACACTAGTTCTGCAGTAGGTTTCACTGAAGAATGGCTCCCAAATACCTAGTGTGGGTGACACCCTGCACATGATGCCTTGGCCAGCTGCACCTGCCCAGCACCACCCGGCCCGCCTTCTCCTCGCTGTCCTTGACCACTCACTCGCCAGACCTCCTGTAATGTCTCATACTTGCACAGCTGAGTCACTGCTCTGAGCAGAGCCCCGCACTCCACAGGCCACTGAGTCTTAAGTGAGCCATCAAGGTTTGTTGTGCTAAACCTGCAAGATTGGGTGGGTCGGGTAACGTATGTTTGGTGAATTAATCAGTGAATAAGTGCTAAATGCATTCCGACTTTCACTGCAGCTTCTGCCTGACAGGTCAAAGACCGGGGTGTGTTTGAATTTTGATAGAGTTCAGCTGTGTCCCATCCAGCTTCACTTCAAAAATGCCAAATGGGGCAAAAGTCTACAGAGTTCAGTGTGTTCACTACTGTTACGTGATAATTTAAAGCCAATAAACTATGTCAGTTATATGTATAAAAAAAAGGTATTAAAAATTCTGTTTCAAAGGCCAAAGTAACCCTTGAGGGTTAAATTAAAAATAATAAAATAATCTAGCTGGAATGGAAATTGGAAAGAGCTGAAGATATCCTATTTTTGTCTTGAACAAGATGACATTTTTATCAGCTGGATAAATTTTTTCATGACTGAGCATTTTCCCATCCCCACCCCACCTTTTCCCTTTAGTTTTATATTATCTGGAAGCCAAGTAAGCTTTTTACATAATGGAACTGTCTGTAAGTTAAATATTTAAAACTTTCCATTTTATATAGTCCTATATTTAAGACATTTGGGGGAAATCCTAATCAACCAAATAGCCCTAAGCTTATATATTTTTCTCTTGGAATCTCAGAGGTTTTTAGAGTATATTCGCTTTCTGATCACTGTCACTCTCCCCACTGCTGAGGGATTCTAAGATCATCACATTTCTTAACCGGTAACTAGGAGTTTGAAAGCATGACCCAGTGATCCTGGAATAAAATGGAATCAACAGAAACTAAGGAAGTACTACTGCTTCCGAGCATTGAACAGGCTCCCTACACATATTGTGTTCATTCTTAGAAATGTTTCACTCACAACTTCTATTTCCAAAAGAATGGCTTTATTAACGTATATAGGGTGAAGAGTGAGGTTTTCTAAATGGTAGTAGGCTATGCGGTAAATGTATTTGCTTTGAACACACAGTGGTATCTTTATAAATGGAATCAAGGTAAAAAATCTGGGGGTTGGTTTGCATTTTTCTAAACTTAAAGCCACAATCAACTCATCTTTAAACACAGTGAAGCTTTCTTATCTATGGTTGAATACAGTATTTTCTGTATTCAGATTTAAAAATGTTTAAAATGAAGCTAAAAAATCAAGAACATTATAATAATAACACTATCTAACATTTATTAAAAATAAAATTCTTACAGGCTAAAAATGCTATTTACATTCTTTTCGATGTTATGGTGGAAGTACATATATAATTCATTATAGTTTAACAAAAGCTATTATTTAAAAATCAGAGAATTTCATTTTGGATTTCCATATTTCCTTGAAAAACATGGCAAGATCAGCAACACTAGCCCAAATTCCCAGAGGGTTGTACCCAGCTGAGTGGCTGACCCTCAGATAGGGTGGCTATGCCCTCTGCCTGCAGCGACAACCCACTCTCTGCTGCCAGCTTCTGACTCACATATTCAGCACTCCAACGTCAGTTCCATCCATCTTCCTACTCACACAGTGTCTTGTCTTTCCACCAGCCCACTTCCCTCAAATCACTTTACCAGCCAGGCTCTTCTAGGTATTCGGTCACTCCTGTCCTTAAGTGAAAACATAATAGTAATAGCTAACACCGACAATTGGCAAAGAACATTCAAAATTTTAAGGTACTTAGCATTGCAGAAGGGGTTGACAAAGGCCCACTGGGTTTCCAAGGAGCACCTGGTAGATTCAAACTGCTGACCTTTTGGTTAGCAGCCAAGCTCTTACCCACTGTGCCACCAGGGCTCCATTCTGTAAAAATCCTTCCCCTAGGGAGCACTTAGCACCTAGTTTGGTGTTTCCCCCCAATGGCTGCTCTGTGGCCATGGTTGCTCTTGATCCTCAACAAAACTCTTTACTTTTAATTTTAAACAGACTGTGATTTTTAGCTCTTCTACATTTTTGGTATCAGAAGTCATGATTTTGAGCTCTATAACATGGCACTTTGTAGGGTAATGCTATGCGCCTATACGGATCCCCTCTCTAATAGAATCAGCTTTGCTCTTCCCTGAAGCATGCTGGGGATGAATTCGGGATGAACTCGGGCCAGGGTACAAGGCCGGGAGGGGCATGACTGGGCCAGGAGCCAAAAACGCCAAAGAATGCCTTAACAACAAGAAAACATCTGGGCCTGGACATGAAGCCGCTGGGAACACTGACTGCCCAAGGATGTGGGAGAAAACTATGAACCTTGGTTCCAGCCGGAATGGTATATAAGCTTGGATCCCTTGTTAGGTGGTTGCGGAAAATATTCCAGCCAGCCGCCACTGGAGAGCAGCTGCTTGCCCATGTCAGTAAGTTTCCCTGAACGCATGAATCTGGAAAGAGCTACGTGTCAGTTCTTCGAATTATCTGCCAGGACACACAGTGAGGGTCTTTCCCTGCTGGGGCTGTCCCCTGATACACTTATAAAGGCTGGCTATTTGCTTAAGCATTTAACTTGCATTACATTCCCTACAGGGTAAACACTGTTAGTGTTCCCTTTGTACAGAAGAGGAAACTGAGTCACCTGGAGGTCAAAAACCCACCCAAGGCCACACTCACTCAGTAAATCAGGGGTTCAGCCTGAGAACGCAGACATGAGCTCTACTGAACTCTCAGCAGAGCTCCTCACACTGCATCCCCGGTGTCAATGTCCTTTCACTCTCTCAAGGGGGTGAGAAGTAGGGGTGAGGAGAGGCTCTGGCAGCCCCTCATAGTACCACCTCCACCTGCTACCAGGTGCTCTGGAAACGCATATGCATAAGAATCCCCATGAAAAGATTATTCTACTGCAGGGCAGGTCTCTTACACAATGAATTCAACCTTAACGTTTAAAAAATTGAACACCAATCCTTTGACATTAGGGTTTTAAAAACAGGTGACATAAAAATCTAGCACAGCGGTTAAGAGCATGGCCTCTGGCCCCTGGCAGATCTGGATTTGGACAGTGCACCAGCTGAGCGACTTTGAGCAGTTACTGGATTTTTCTAACCCCCAGTCACCTGTACTTTCAAGGGGTTAAGAGTTATATATACTTACCAAAATAGTAATATGATCAGCTACTTCATAAGAGGTGCTCACTGCATTCCCGTGAAATGTTGCATTTGGGATTAATTTTACAATGATGATGATGATTAAAAAGAACAGCACACGCTTCTTGTTGTGTGGGAAGCATTGGTCTGAGCATGTTGAGCTGCAATATTTCTTCTACTCTTCACTATAACTCCATGAGGTAGGTATTATCGGCCCTACGTTAAGGATGAGGGAACTGAGGCTTAGAAAATAGAAGTGGCTTGCTCATGACCACATACCTGGCGGTAGAGCCAGATTTAGCTAACTAAGAGTTGCCATTTGCTAACACGGAAAAGGCATCTTGACTAAATCAAAGGAAGCAAACAGTTCTGGAGTGGGCCCCTCGGAAGGCTCAGGTTGTTAATGGCACAGAGAGACATCTTAACCTAGGGTGGAAATTCTGTGCTCAGGTGGAAAAGCACAGACATTTCTTGATTTTGCTCAAGCTCAAAATTTTTAAATCTTTGAGATCTTCAGTAATTTTATCTTCATATTTTAAGGCAAAGAACTTTGTCATCTTTTTCCTATTATTTCTCCCCTTGAAAGCCTTTGAAAGTACCAATATTTATCCTACTCGTGACTCTTTTCAGTATCATAGACCCCAGAGACCCAGCAGTAATGATCTATCTAACTACCAGTTGTATTAGGTGCCTGAGGTCTGCACCTCAGCCCTCTACTGAAAAAGGACAGTTTCAGTGATGCCCTGGCACTTGATCAGACAAGCTGTCCTTCTCTAAGGCTTTCTTGTGATCTTCCAGAAAACTGTCATTACAAAAACGCAAATTTATGCTCATGAGTATGATGGCCCATATATTTGTGCTCTGCCACCTGCACAACCATGAGCTAGAGAGAATTGTCTTTTCAGCTTTTACAATGATATTTGGAAGCATATAAAATTAACAAAATTCTTAATAAAAGTTACCATGAAAATGTGTGGAATATATATATATATATGTATATATATATGTGTATATATATACATATATACACACATATATATACACATATATATAAACCAAAAAGCAAACCCATTGCCGTTGAGTTGATTTCAACTCATAGCAACCCTATAGGACAGAGTAGAACTGTCGCATACGGTTTCCAAGGCTGTAATCTCTACAGAAGCAGACTGCCACATTCTTCTTCCACACATCGGCTGGTGGGTTCGAACAGGCAACCTTTTGCCATTGCACCACTAGGGCCCCTGTGTGTGTGTGTGTGTGTGTGTGTGTGTATAAATACACATACACATGTATATATATATATATCACTAACCAGAAGATGAAAGATATGGCAATCTGCAGTCTGCTTCTGTAAAGATTACAGCCTTGGAAACCCTATGGGGCAGTTCTACTTTGACCTGTAGAGTAGCTATGAGTCAGAATCGACTCCACAGCAGTGGGTTTGGTTTTGGGGTATAAATATATATATATATATATACACACACACACATAAACAAACAAAAAAACCAAACCCAGTGCCGTCCAGTCGATTCTGACTCATAGTGACCCTATAGGACAGAGTAGAACTGCCCCATAGAGTTTCCAAGGAGCGCCTGGCGGATTCGAACTGCCAACCCTTTGGTTAGCAGCCGTAGCATTTAACACTACGCCACCAGGGTTTCCATATATATACATATATATACATACACATACATAATTCTCTATGCAACTAGCACTAACTTGAATTTTTCATTACCAAACTAAATTCTCATTTCATGATTATGACCAAAAAATCTATAATGATGATCTTCTTAAAATTTCTAGCTCAAATTCCCAGGAGTTTTAGGTTATTTCTCTCTACCCAAGAATGGGCTTGAAACATTGAACACAATTCTTCCCAAGGACATGACATAATCCACAAAAAATACTGTGGAGCAGGCAACCTTTGAATCAACATGTCCTTTCAGCATTTTTCCTTTCCTTCTCTCATGGTATAAAGCTTGGAAATTATAATAATAAAAGATTTGCACTTCCCATGTATTATTTAATTTAATCTAAATAACAGCTCAATGTTCCAGGTTTCTTATCCCCATATTAAAGGCAAGGAGGTAGGATTTGAACCCAAGTCTGTTTGACTCCTAAACTCTGGTTTATTCTACCATCCCACAATGCCTCCTAAATGCTGATTAGTAGTAGCTGCTTAGTAAGGCTTTTACGCACCAAAAGCTCCACGGGCCCATTTGAGTCTCTCTCTTGGGAACCCGGTAACACACTGGGAATGGGTAGCACTTCAAGCATTTGGAGGTGGGGACATGCCCCTCCTGGGAGGCACACTTAATACACAGCATAGCAATGAGCAGAGGAAACTCAATTTGCCATGGCGTAATAAATTAGAACCACTTTCTGAAGTTAAATTAGTTCTTCCCAAATGGGACAGATGCATGCTGACCCAACTAAAGGAAATATGAAAAGGGATACATTGAGAACCTATGTGGGAAAATTATTGGAAGAAGAATGAGGACGAAAATTCTCAATGGTGAGTTCTGGAAGATATTAGGAAAGATAACTGCACCTGGAACAAATACATTGAGCTCAACTCATTATTGTTCACATTTTCTAGGCTGGCAGATCAGATCCATGACAGTGTTTGAAAAGTGAAGGCACCTCTTCCAAGTATGTCATCAGGGAAAGCAGGAGGAATTCTAATGTAAAGAATGGCCTTTAGTCTGTCCTAGTGTTGTCAGTCACTGGGCCAACTCTCTAATTTGATATTTTAACAAAAATTCTATTGAAGGAATGAAAAATCTGTGGGAAAGCCTGTGTTCAGTTTGGCTGTAACAGTATGCTCTGCCTTACAAGCAAAACAAACATATTTAACAAGCAGAATGAGTGCAAATAACAGTTTCACATCAAACTAGTGGCAGGGAGGTATTTACAAGGGTGGCAATTAACCGCAAAACTTTCTCTACGCCAGTTGAAACGTTTTAACTAAGGTAATATTTCCTTTCTTTTTTTTTTTTGGCTTTAAAGAAGAGAAATTAATTTTCTCACAGCTCTGGAGGCTAAATGTCCAAATCAGGGTATTGGCCATGTTGATTCCTTCTGTGAGCATCTGTGAGCATCTCTCCTAGTTTCTGGTGTCTGCCGGGGATACGTGGCATTCCTTTGCTTGTAGACCATTCTTACCTGTTGTCTGTCTTCCCCTCTGTGTGTCTGTCTGTACTGGCCTTTTTATAACTCAGTCATAATTAGATTTAGAACCCACCCTACTTGGGTATGATCTAGTTAACACAACAAAGAAAACCCTATTTACAAACAGGATTTCCTCCAGAGGTATAACCAAACCCATTGCCATAGAGAGGATTTCAACTCATAGTGACCCCATGAGACAGAGCAGAACTGCACCCCCCCCCCCCGCCCAGTTTCCAAGGCTGTAATCTTTACTGAAGCAGACCGCCACATCTTTCTCTTGCAGAGCAGCTGGTGGGCTCGAACCAACAACACTTTGGCCAGCAGCCAAGCACTCAACCACTGTGCCACCAGGGCTCCTTTCCAGAAGTGTAGGGGTTAGAATTTCAACACATATTTTGTGGTGGTGGTGGTGGGCGGGGGGAGACACAATTTAATCTATAACATTCTTTCTTTCATAAACTTCCCATATAGTTAGATACATGGGAAGTGCAGAAGGAGCCCCAGTGAGGCAGTGCTCAGAAGCCCAGCTGCCAATCAGAAGGTCAGCAGTTGAAAGCCACCAGCTGCTCTAAGGCAATATTTCTAAAAGTATAAATAATTTTGACATGAAAGTTTAGTGATATGGAAGTTAGTGATATGACTGCAGCTGTGACAACTTCAATGGAATCTTTGGATACAGAACTGACCATTAGTTGTTGTTGGTGTTAGGTGGCCTCCAGTTGGTTCAGACTCATAGGGACCCTATAGTTAGAAAGTGTAAACGAACCCTGCTTATTTAGCTGAGAGGAGAGAGAATGCCTCAGCACTTGCTGAGGACCTTCTTTAAGGTAGTCAAAACAACACGGTCATCTATAAGCCCTAATTTACTTGAACTCAGTGAAGCTTTTCCTAAGCCAGCGGCAGAACACTCAACCAGCTGAGCTTTGTTCTTCAAAGGGCAAACTTCAACAAAAGTCAAATGTTAGCAGGAGCGTAGAAGTAAAACCCTCCGTTTAATTTCACAATGGAGTGCTTTATTTTAGTTCCGAAATCCCCCCAATTAGACCTACCAGCACCTCAAAATTTAAAACTTCCTCATACAAGTTCCAGCAGAGAGGGGCGGTGTCGCGCCCTCAGGCAGGGACTCGTGCGAACTTACAGGGCTGTGGTCTGCTGTAGCACCTTGGGGATGTGAGCTAGCTCAAGTGCGAGCAGCTGATGGTGCTCTTAAAGCAACGGCACCGGCTGGGCCAGGGCTGAACGGGCAGGCGTCTCAGGGCCAGGAGACACTGCGTGGCCCCGAAGAGGAGCCCGGGCTCCATCGCTCGGTTGGCTGAGAGACAGGCAGGCAGCAGGAGGAACAGCAGCAGCGCCGGCTGCCGGGCTGACCCAAGCTCGGAAGTAGTCGCTGGGTGCGGCTCCCAAGGCAGACAGATTCCTCGGCCAGTCGGGGTGGAAGGAGATCACCTACAGGGCCGTTGGGTGCTGCAGCTCCGGGCGGCACTGGACTCCCAGGGGCAGATGCCATCAGCGCAAAAGCTCTTTTCTACAGCAAACCTCCTCTTTAAGCAGCACAAAGCAAATACACACTTTCCCAAAGTTGCGTCCGCTGCTCACTTTCTGTAAGCCCCAGCCTTACCTAGCCCCCGCTTCCTTTTGAAGTTCAAGTTGATTAATAATTTATTGAATTGAAGCAGAATAGCTTTTCTTTTTATCTGGTAACATTACCAAATCCTAAGGGGCAGGCAGAGTGCTAATTAGCTGATCTAGGCGCATGTATTCCTTCCCTTACTCCAAACTATGCTGGAGGAGGGGGGTCATTTCTTTCTATATGTTCTGCCCCTGAAAGCCAAAGCGCTTCACTCATGTAAGTTTCAGACCCGCTACTTCTGATCTTTTCCTCTAATATTTAGGGCCTTTTTTAACACTGCGTTCAGAACGGTGAAATCCTGGGCATGCCTGCGGAGGCCTCACGCTGACAGACGTGAGCACGTACAGAGCAGAGCTGGGCTTCGCGCAGCACCGGGTGGGGCGGGGGCGTTCAGGGCGGTGGGCGCTGCGAAACCTCCCGGGCACGCAGCCCCTCCTAGGAAGTCGCGGGAGAAGGCAGCAGACGTTTTCCAGAAAAATGCCTTGCAGTTACATGTATCTTTCTTGCTCGTCTTCTAAAAGCTTTTATTTTTTTAATCTTTAAAGACTACAGTCTCATCCCTAAAATTGCACTTTTATAGAAAAATATAAAAGTAATAGAAAAACTAATTAAAACTTGGACGGGTCAATTTAGGCAAAAAATGCTAGGTAACCAGACTGGGTGACAAACCTAGTGAGTGGAGAACTAGTTTTGTCAAATGTTTTACCAACTTCAGGAGGGAAGAAAAATCCGTCTGCCTTCTCTGTGCAATAACTTTTCAGCCCCCTTACATTCTGCTGAACCAGGGGCGCTCCTTGGAAACTCTATGGGGCAGTTCTACTCTGTCCTATAGGGTAGCTGTGAGTCTGAATGGACTGGACCACAACGGGTTGGGTTTGGTTTGGTAGGTAAACACTGCCCTCTTTTGGTAAAATGGTCAAACATCATTGTGAGGTTTTATTTTTGGATTAAAATGCAAAAAGGAAGACATGAAGAAACAAATTAATCTTCATGAACAAGGATATTTTTTAAAAATAAACATAAGTATGTTTAACATTGTTTATTGTCTAAATATACCAATAAAAAAGGCAAATGTCTTCCTTTCAATCCCTACCCACACAATTCCTATGCTCTTGCCAGGCTGCAATTTGACGGACTTGAAGAGACATGCAGGTTTGTGCAGTTATGTGTTCAAAATGTCTATTCATATGTATTCAGAAGGCATTTTTTCCAAAAGAAAGAATAAAAATTTTCCATGTTAGAAACCCAAGCTACCATTCAGTTAAAACAGTGTGTTGATGCCCTACTGTAACCGAATGCCAGTCGGGTTCTTGTCCTGTCTTATCAGCTGATTGAAGTAAGACGGATACTGATTGCAATGGAAACAGAAAGTGGCAAGTTTATTGTCCGCGCATACAAGAAGCGCCGTGGGGTCTAGTGACCTTAAGGCCACGTGCTCGCAGACTAAGGGGGCTGGGGAGCTTTTTGTTTCCAATGACCTCAGGGGGTTGGGTTTCTGCCTTTAACCCTCCCATGCCTATATTTGGGGGTGGGTGGGGGAGGGGGTCAGTTGAAGGATGTGATCTCAATCTGTGCATGCTTCAAGGTGTAACTAGGGCTAGTCAGTGGACGGAGCCACTACCTGCTGCAACTTCCAGCTCAAAACAAGCTTGTGGTTAGCAAGACAAAGAGAGGGGTTTTCAAAGGATTGGGTTTTCAGTATGGCTGAGCAGCCTGTTTCACTACTACAAGTACAGGGATGAGAACCACAAGGGACAGAGGGATCATACCCACAAGGACTGCAAGTTCCTTCCTATATATAGTGTCTTGGGGCAGCAATCCAACTGAAAACAACTAAATGTGCTGGGTAAAATATTAAAAACCTCTTTATACATGTATCCAGAATCTAAAAACATAAGTGAAAATGGAAAGTCAGAAAAGCAAGTCAATATTGCGGGCAGGGTACCTATCCTATGTGGAAGTCTTAATTGGAAAATCTCCTGCATGAAGCCACATCTTAAGGGTGAGAAATAATCCAACTGTCCCCCTCCCTCCAAACAAATACCAGAGAATGAGGAAAAATTGCCTATTTCAAAATTTATCGTGGGGAGAAGGGGAATAAAATCTCCTCGGAGGTGCTATTTTGCCAAACTAACTCTCACTTAAATGTTCAAGGCACTCTCGGGTGGTTTGAAAAACATTAAACCCAGGATTAAGTTCAAAGATGTCATTAGCTGGTGGTGTTCCTGGCAAAAAAAAAATCCACAAATAAAGTCCTACAGCACAAGCTCAGTTGGACTTGTGACCCTAATACTCCCCAGCGTGTTTTCTCCTTTTCAAAATGGGTGACTGAGAGCTTGACATAACTAATGCCATGATGAACCTATAAGTTTTTCTCCTTCCTCTGCCTACCTCCTCCTTCGCATACCTTTGTTAATGACTTTGTGTTGACCTTGTGTTAATAACTTTGTTCTTTGTTTTAATCTGATGCAAATAACTTTGTTTTGTTCTGTCCAACCACCTGTGACTTACAACCCCCCTCAGGGAAATCAGAGCCCAGGTGTCCGATATGTATGTCTTTAGCCTGATAAAGGGATGTCTGGGATATATCTCTTTAGTCTGATAAAGAGTCTTTTGTCACTACCTTGTAATGAATAACTCCTCTGCCACGCCATCTGCGGCCTTCAAAGAGACTTATAACCTTTGTAAAATTCTATATAAGCTCTAATGTAAAATTGCTCTCTAGGACTCCATAGAGACAGCCTGGTTGCTGTCAGTCCCTGGTGGTGTATACATCTTCTGAATAAACTTTCTCACTCTTTCTGGCTTGGAGTACGTTTCATTGGCTCAACTGCTCCAGGGCACTGACCCTGATCAGACAACAGGACCCACACTGTACAAGGGGAAACAGAGTTATGGATGTAAGCTATTGGGGTTGCCCCTCCTGCCTCATTACCCTCAACATATATCAACCTTTTATTTTCCGTGGAAACCCTGGTGGCGTGGTGGTTAAGTGCTACGGCTGCTAACCAAAAGGTCGGCAGTTTGAATCTGCCAAGTGCTCCTTGGAAACCCTGTGAGACAGTTCTACTCTGTCCTATAGGGTCGCTATAAGCCGGGATCAACTCGATGGCAATGGGTTTGGTTTTTGGGGGGTTCATTTTCCACACACCTTCACAGCCATGTACACATCTTCCCACCTCTTTTAAAGAGCAACATGGTGGCCTCATTACAAACAATGACAACTGGAACCAACAGCGCCTCTATAATGGGGCTTCGCCACTAAAAGGATGCTCACTCCCTTCCAGCTGCCTCCTGGGATCAAATACACTCATCTGCAAAAATAACTGACTGAAGTTAAGAGCAGAGTCAATGTACATCCAGAATATAAAATGAAACTACTACTTTTTTTTTTTTTTTACAGAGGCCTGAGTACTGGGGAATATGAATTGAAAGGGGGAAAAAGGAGATGTGTGATATTTAGTGTGCCTGTCACTATGTGTGGAGGTGTAAGTCACTTACAAAGACTCAGGTGAATATATGGTTTTTATAAAAGTTCAATGGAGAGAGGATGGAGAGACCTCATTCTATGTGCTTTGGCCATGTTATCAGGAGGGATCAGTCTCTGGAGAAGGACATCATGCTTAGTAAAGTAAAAGATCAGTGAAAAAGAGGTAGACCCTCAATGGGATGGATTGACACAGTGGCTGCAACCATGGGCTCAACAATAGCAACGCTTGTGAGGATGGCACAGAATCAGGCAGTGTTTTGTTCTGTAGTACACAGGCTCACTGTCAGCTGGAACCAACTCAATAGCACCTAAGAACAACAACTTTTTCAATAAGAAAAAGGCAGACAACCCAATAGAAAAATGAACAAAAGATTTAAACACCTACTTCACAAAAGAGGCTAACTAAATGGCCAGTGAGCACATGAAAATGTACTCCGTATCATTAGTCATCAAGGAAATGCAAATTCAATGAGATTCCACTTTACACCTACAGAAGGGATAAAATTTACAAGACCGACAGTACCAAAGATTGGTGTGAAGGTTCATAAATATTGCTGGTGGGAATATACTGCTGGTCCAGGTATAAAATAGTGCAACTACTTTCTAAACCACTTGGCAAAATCTACTAAACCTGAAAATCTGCCTGTACTATGGCCCAGAGATTCCACTCCTAGGTGTAGACTCAATCAAGATGAGTACGTATGTGTACCACATTATAAACAACAGAATGTTCAAAGCAGCACTATTCACTGTTGTTGCTAGGTGCCATAGAGTAGGTTCCAACTCATAGCAAGCCTACGTACCATAGAACAAAATACTGCCGGTCCTGTACTATCCTCATAATCCTTGTGTCCTCGTGAAGTCACTGGACCAACACTCTAATTTGATATTTAAACAAATTAAATTTATTGAAGAACGGAACCAAGGGAGAGCATGCATTCAGTTTGGGTGATGTAACAGTATGCTCGACTTGCAGGCAAAACAAAGAGATATTTAACAAGTAGAGTGAGTACAGATAACGGCTTCACATCAAAGCAATGGCAGGAAAGCAGGTGAGATTTACAAGGGTGGCAATTAACTGTGAAACTTCCTTTACATCAGTTTCTAGTCTAACACAAATCTGTCATACTCCATACATTTAATTAAGGCAATATTTTTAAATGAAAAGTATAAACCATTTCAACATGAAAGTTTAGCGACATGGAAGTTAGTGATGTAATTGCAGCTGGGTCAACTTAATTAGAATCTTTGGATACAGAACTGACCATTAGTTAACCCGTTGCCATCGAGTCAATTCCAACCGTAAAGGACAGAGTAGAACTGCCCCATAGGGTTTCCAAGGAGCAGCTGGTGGATTCGAACTGCAGACCTTTCGGTTGGTTAGGAGCAGAGCTCTTAACCACTGTGCCACCAGGACTCTGACCATTAGTTAGAAAAGTGTAAATAAACTCTGCTTATTTGTCTGGGAAACCTGGTAGTGTAGTAGTTAAGAGCTATGGCTGCTAACCAAAAAAAAATCAGTAGTTCAAATCCACCAGGTGCTCCTTGGAAACCCTATGTGGCAGTCCTACTGTTGTCCTATAGGGTTGCTATGAGTCAGAATTGACTCAACAGCAACAGGTTTGGTTTTTTGGGTTTGCATTTAGCTACGAGAAAAGAGATAATGCCCAGGTGCTTGCTGGGGAAATTCTTTAGCATAGTTAAAACAGCATGTTTCTCTATAGGCTCTAGCTTACTTTAACACCTCAATGGAGCTTTTTCCAATGCGTGCTGCAGGAACACTCTTAACATAGCAAACACTACTGAGCTTTGTTTTTTTCAAATGGCAACTTTAACAGAAGCCTAATGGGTATCAGGAGTGTAGAAGTAAAACCCCCAGTTTAGTTTCTGAATGGAGTGCTTAATTTTAGTTCTGAAATTTCTCCCATTCGACCTGCTGGCACCTAAACACTTAAAACTTCCTCACAGAGTTGTTATGCTTGAGCTCATTGTTGCAGCCACTGCAGAATAAATTGTGCTATACTCACAATATTATACAGCCATGGGAAAGAACATCCACAACTACACCCAGCGTGGACAAATCTCACATACAATGTCAAGCAAAAGGAACCAAATGCAAAAGCGCACATCCTTAGGATTCAATTTATACAAAGTCTAAAAGTGGACAAAACTAATCTATGGTGTTAGAAGTCACAAGAGGGTTACTTTAGGCCAGGGGTGGGGGTAACTGGACAGCAAAATGGACACCTGGGAGCTGATACTGTCCTTTCCCTGATGTGAGTGCTGATTATGTAAGTTCTGCTTTCCCCTACGTTATCTGTCAGTTTGTCATACTGTGGGGGCTTGCGTGTTGCTGTGATACTGGAAGCTATGCTACCGGTATTCAAATACCAGCAGGGTCACCCATGGAGGACAGGTTTCAGCTAAGCTTCCAAACACAGACTAGGAAGAAGAACCTGGCACTCTACTTCTGCAAAGATTTAGCCAGTGAAAACCTTATGAATAGCAGCAGAGCATTGTTTGATATAGTGCCATAAGATGAGCCCCTCAGGTTGGAAGGCATTCAAAAGACAACTGGGAAAGAGCTGGCTCCTCAAAGTAGAGTTGATCTTAATGATGATGTGGATGAAGTCAAGCTTTCGGGACCTTCATCTGCTGATATGGTACAACTCAAAATGAGAAGAAACAGCTGCGAACGTTGAAGCAAGGATGGCGAGACTAAGGCTCACATACTTTTGACATGTTGTCAGGAGGAATCAGTCCCTGGGGAAGGACATCATACTTGGTAAAGTAGAGGGTCAGTGAAAAAGAGGAAGACCGCCAAAGACAGATTGACACAGCGGCTGCAACAATGGGCTTAAGCACTACAAGGATTGTGAGGATGGTACAGGACTGGGCAGCGTTTCGTTCTGTTGTATATACGGTTGCTATGAGTCGGAACTGACTCGACGGCATCTTGAACAACAACATGAGTAGGAACCGACTCAGTGGCACCTAACAACAACTCTGTGAAAAGTCATCAAGCTGTATACTTGCAATCTGGGCCATTTTCTGAACGCATGCTATATACTTTAGTAAAAAGCTCAAAACAAGACAAAACCTGTAAATGTGGGAGTAAAACTAATCAAGCACTGATTACATAAACAATAATCATCATGGTGTACTATACCAAAAACAAAACCCGTTGCCCTCAAGTTGATTCCGACTCATAGGAACCCTATAGGACAGGGTAGAACTGCCCCACAGAGTTTTCAAGGAGTGCCTGGTGGATTCAAACTGCCAGCCTTTTGGTTAGCAGCCATAGCACTTAACCACTACACCACCAGGGTTTACTTGGTTTAAAAATGTAGAATTACACTAGCATACAATTTTTTTTTTTAAGTTTTAATTTATTTCTGGGAATTTTTTTCTTTTTTTAAATAATATTTTATTGAGTTTTTGGTGAAAATTTACCCAACACGTTAGGTTCCCACTTGACAGTTTCCACACAAAGTGTCCAGTGGTACTAGTTACATCCTGTTTTTTCCCTTTCCAGTACTCATCTCCCTGCCCCCTTATCTTCTCACCAATGCTTTTGAGAAATTGTTGGTCTTTCAGGGTCTCATGCTGAAGGTTTTTAAGTAGGGAACCAATCCTATGGGTAATATCTTTTACTTTGTGTGCCACTTTGCTATTTCACAAAAAGATGATCTCAGGGGAAAGGCTCAGATTAAAGAGTGTCTCAGGGCAACAGTCTCAGGGGGTCTTCAGTTCTCTAGTGTTCCAGTCTGCTGGCTTTTTTGTTTGTTTATAAGAATTTGTGTTCTGCTCCATATTTTTTTCACATTCTCTCTGGAACCCACTATTGTGGCCCCAGTCAGGATGGTCAGTAGTGGTAGCTGGGCACCATCTAGTTCTTTTGGTTTCAGAGTAGATGAGGTTGCAGCTTGTGTAGACTTGTTTCTCTCTGCACTTTTGGTTACCTTCTTACTGTTTTGCTCCTGGAGAATTGAGACCTGTAGTTGTCTTAGATGGCCACTCACAAGCTCTTAAGCCTTCAGATGCTAGTCACTTTACTAGGAGGCAGATCATGATTTTTGTGAACTATGTTATGTCAATTGACTAAGTTGTCCCATGACAACTTGGAAGGTGTTTGGTTGTGTATGAGGAGTATTCATATTTGTGTCTTCAACACACATTTGTGCCTGTACCCACACATTTGTGTTTACATGTACTTACACATGTTCTCACTTATATACACATCTGTACCTGTCTGTATTCTAATTTGCTTATACCCATCCATATGTGCTCGAACACTGCTATTACTTTGGTTCTGCTGTGCTCACTACATCCACAACTGGTGCCACTTTTCCCATCACCAAAAATAACTAGTCCCTACTGTATAAAGCATACTTGCCCTACCCCCCTTCCTGGTAACCACCAACAAACATTAGTCTCTCTATATTTATCTATTCTTATCTTCTTATAAACCTCCACATGTCTGTTAATCTGTCATACTGTGGGACTTGTGTGTTGCTGTGAAGCTGAAAGCTATACCAACAGTATTCAAATACCAGCAGGGTCACTCATGTGGACAGGTTTCAGCTGAGCTTCCAGACTATGAAAGACTAGGAAGAAGGACCTGGTGGTGTACTTCTGAAAAAAATTAGCCAGTGAAAACTTTATGAATAATGGCAATTGGAATGCAAAAGTTGGCAACAAAGAAGAATGATCAGTAGTTGGAAAATATGGCTTTGGTGATAAAAAACGATGCCAGAGACTGCATGATAGAATTTTGCAAGACCAACGACTTCTTCACTGCAAATACCTTTTTTTAACAACAGAAATGGCGACTAAGGCTGTGGACTTCACCAGAACAGAAAACACAGGAATCAAATTGACTACATCTGTGGAAAGAGACGATAAAGAAGTTGAATATCTTCAGTTCGAAAAAGGCAATGGGCTGCCTGTGGGACAGACTATCAATTGTTCACGTGCAAGTTCAAGTTGAAGCTGAAGAAAATTAGAACAAGTCCACGGGAGCCAAAGTATGATCTTGAGTATATTCCACCTGAATTTAGAAACCATCTCAAGAATAGATTCGACACATTGAACACTAATGACTGAAGACCAGATAAGCTGTGGAATGACATCAAGCATATCATACACAAAGAAAGCAAGAAGTCATTAAAAAGACAGGAAAGAAAAGACCAAAATGGATGTCAGAAAAGACTCTGAAACTTGCTCTTGAAAGTTTAGTAACGAATGCTAACAGAAGAAATGATGACGTAAAAGAGCTGAACAGAAGATGTCAAAGGGCAGTTTAAGAAGACAAAGTATTATAATGAAATGTGCAAAGACCTGGAGATAGAAAACCAAAAGGGAAGAACACGCTTGGCATTTCTCAAGCTGAAAGAACTGAAGAAAAAATTCAAGCCTTATGTTACAATATTGAAGGATTCTACAGGGAAAATGCTAAATGATGCAGGAAGCATCATGAGAAGATGGAAGAAATAGAGTCACTGTATCAAAAATAATTGGTCAACATTCAAACATTTCAGGAGGTAGCATATGATCAAAAACCAGTGGTACTGAAGGAAGCAGTCCAAGCTGCACTGAAAGCATTGGCAAAAAAACAAGACACCAGGAATTGACTGAATACCAGTTGAGACGTTTCAACAAACAAATGCAGTGTTGGAAGTGCTCACTCATCTATGCCAAGAAGTTTGGAGGACACCTACCTGGCCAACTGACTGGAAGAGATTCATATTTGTACCCATTTCAAAGAAAGGTGACCCAACAGAATGCGGACATTATTGGACAAATCATTAATATCACACAGAAGTAAAATTTGGCTGAAGATCATTCAAAAGCAGTTGCAGCAGGGAATTGCCAGAAATTCAAGCCAGATTCAGAAAAGGATGTGGAACAAGGGACATCGTTGCTGATGTCAAATGGATCATGGCTGAAAGCAGAGAATAACAAATTATGGATAACACTGTGATGAATGGGAATTTCAGAACACTTAATTGTGCTCATGAGGAACCTGTACATAGATCAAGAGGCAGTCATTTGAACAGAACAAGAAGATACTGCATGGTTTAAAGCGAGGAAAGGTGTGCATCAGGGTTGCATCTGGACCAGTAAGTAACATCATGACAAATGGAGAAAATATTGAAGTTGTCAAGGATTTCATTTTACTTGGATCCACAATCAACAGCCATGGAAGCAGCAGTCTAGAAATCAAAAGACACATTGTATTGGGCTAATCTGCTGCAAAAGATCTCTTTAAAGTAAAAGCAAAGATGTCACTTTAAGGACTAAGGTGCACCTGACCCAAGCCATGGTGTTTTCAACCACCTCTTAGGCATGTGAAAGTGGGACAATGAATAAGGAAGACTGAAGAAGAATTGATGTCTTTGAATTATGGTGTTGGTAAAGAATATTGTATATACCATGGCTGCCAGAAGAACAAACAAATCTGTCTTGGAAGAAGTACAGCTAGAATGCTTATTAGAAACAAGAATGCCAAGACTTCATCTCACATACTTTGGAGATGTCACTAGGAGGGACAAGTCCCTGGAGAAGGACATCATTCTTGGTAGAGTAGAGGATCGGAAAAAAAGAAGAAGACCCTCAAGGAGATAGGCTGACACAGTGGCTGCAACTATGGGCTCAAGCATAACAACAATTGTGAGGATGGCTCAGGACCAGGCAGTGTTTCGTTCGGTTGTACACAGGGTCACTATGGGTCAGAACCAACTCAATGCACCTAACAGAAACAACAGCATCTTCTTATAAAAGAGGGATCATACAATATTTGTCTTCATATGCTTGACTTATTTCCCCAAGCATTATGCCCTCCGGGTCCATCCACATTTTAATAGGTTTTGCAGCCTCATCCTTGTTCTTTATGGTTGTGTAATATTCCACCCTAGTTTGCTTATACATTCATCCATTGATGGGCACTTCAGTTTTTTCCATTTATTTGCTATTGTGAATGAAGCAGCAATGAACATAGGTATGCATATGTCTGTTCATGTCATTATTTTTAAGTCTCTAGGGTCATTATGAATCAGAATTGACTTGACTGCAACAGGTTTAGTTTTTGGTTAGGGTATATACCTAGGAGTGGGGTTGGTGGATTATAGGGTAGTTCTATTTCTAGTATTTTGAGAACGTGCCGTGACATTTTTCTTAGTGGTTGTACCATTTTACAGTCCTACCAGCAATTGACAAGGGTTCCAATCTCCCCACATCCTCGCCATTTGTTATGTGGTTTTTTATCAGTGCCATTTTAGCCTAGGTCAGATGGTAACTCATTGTAGTTTTGATTTGGATCTCTGTAATGACTAATGATCATAAACATCTTTTCATGTGTTTTTTGGCTGATCGTATGTCCTTTTTGGTGAAGGTTTTGTTCATATCTTTTGCCCATTTTGTGATTGGGTTTTTTTTGGTCTTTTTGTTGTTTGGTTTTTGCACTTTTCTATAGATTTTAAAGATTAGATGCTTATCAGATAAATCATTTCTGAAGATATTTTCCCAGTCTGTAGGTTGTCTATTTACTTCTTTAATAAAGTCCTTTGATGAGCATAAGCTTTTAATTTTTAAGATATTCCACTTATCTATTTTGTCTTCTATTCGTGCATTTGTCATCATGTTTGCTATCCTATTTTTACAAAAGATTAGGTCCCATAGTTTTCTACCTATGTTGTCGTCCAGGGATTTTATGGTTTTACATTTAGCATTAAGGTCTTTGATCTATTTGGAGTAAGTTTTTGTGTACAGTGTGATGTATGGGTCCTACTTCATTTTTCTGTAGGTGGATATCCAGTCTTGCCAACTCCATTATTAAGAGGCTGCTTCAGCCCCACCGAATGGTCTGTCGCAAATCAGTTGTCCATATATTGCTAGGTTTAATTCTGGGTTCTCAACTCTTTTCCCCTGGTCTATGTATCTATTGTTGAATCAATGTCAGCCTGTTTTGATTACAATGGCTTTATAGTATGTATTGATACCAGGGAATATGAGACCTCCTACTTTGTTCTTTTTCTTCAATATTGCTTTGCTGTTTGGAGTTTATTTCCTTTCCATATGAAGTTGGTCAATAGTTTTTCTGTTTCAGTAAAGAATGTTGTTGGGATTTGTATTGGGATTGCATTGAATCTGTAGATCACTTTAGGTAGAATTGACATTTTCACTATATTAAGTCTTCCAATCCATGAGCATGCAATGTCTTTCCATTTTTGTAGGTCCTTTTTAGTTTTTTGTAATAGTGTTTTATCATGTTCATTGTATAAGTCTTTTATGTCCCTGGTTAATTCCTAGGCATTTCATCAGTTTCAGGGCTACTGTAGTGTTGTTATCTTGATCTCTTTTTTGGAGTAGTTTTTTTAGTGTAGAGGAACCCAGCTGATTTTTGTGTGTTGATCTTGAACACTGCAACATCGCTAATTTTCTATTAGTTCCAGCAGCATTCTTGTGAAATCTTTGGGGTCTTCTATGTATAGGATCATGTCATCTAGTACATAGTTTTGAGGTGATGATTTCAGAGTTAAAGGGCTCTGAAGTGCCTAGTGTCACTTAGGAGGAAGATAAAGTGTTTTAAAATGTCTAGAATAACCAGTGAAAGACCGGAAAGAATTAGTACATAGGTTTCAAAATAATATCGGTCAAAAAATAGGAGAAAACAGAGGTAGAGCTAACATGGTGCTATACAGAAGTACCATGCTGTCCCTCTGCAGCAAAGACCCAAAAAACTAAATAAAACAAATACAAACATCAATCCTGGAAGCTTAAGCATCAAATAAAGGAATAAAGAACTCGATCAAGCACTGAATAGAATAAGAAACTGGCAGAGAATAGAGAACGAGGAGAGGTACGGAGTGCAAGTACCCTACCAGCTGACTTGGCACAGATTCACCATCTTTGACTACAGCCACCGAGGAGTGCAGACGGAGTATGGAAAGGCAATTTCACAGAGTTCCCAACAGGAGACAGAGCACCTGGTAAGCAGGGATGCATGCTTTTCCACCCCTACCCTTCTTCCCCGTACGAGGCCTCCACCACTTTTCAACGGGCCATGGTCACTCAGCCAGAGAGACACCAGCTCACTGCCACCCAGATTCACCATCATTGACCTCAGCCACCAAGGACCATGGACGGGGAGTACTGAAAGGCAACTTCAAGGAGCTCCCAACAGGAGACAGAACACCAGGTAACTATGGATACATGTTTTCCCACCCCCACCCTTCTTCCCTCTACATGGCCTCCGCTGCTTTCCAATGGGCCACAGTTACTCTGCTGGAAAGACACCAGCTCACTTCCACCATGTCCTCCCTGCCCCTACAGCTGGCCCTTTCTGTACCACTTTTTTTGTTTCTTTTTTGTTATTATTATTATTTTGGCTTTTTTTTTTTTGGTCATTTGTTTCTCCCTTCCTTCCTTTCCTTTCTCCCCCCAGCTAGCCCTTGTATGCCATCCCCTGCCCTTCTTGATGGGCTGTGTCACACCGCTCAGCTACAGAGCCACTGGTGCACGGCCTCCCTGGGTCCCTGCTGCAACCCTCTGGCAGGCTCCCTCAGTGCCTCTTTTCTTTTCCAGTTTCTTCTCTCTTTCTCCCTTCCTTCCTTCCTTTTTCACCAGCCCATCTAAACCTGTGAGTTGGCCCTTCTCAACAGGCAGTGTTGCACCACTTGGATAGAGAGCCACTGAGGCACAGCCTCCCTGGGTCTGGGCCGCTACCAATGGCTAGCTCCTTCAGCACCATACTTTTTTTTTTCTGTTTCTTCTCTCTCTATCCCTTCCTTCCCCCCATCCACTTGGCCCCATGTGCCATCCCTGCACCTTCTCAATGGGCCTTGCTGCACCACCTGGCTGGGGGGCCACTGGCACATGGCCTCCCTGGGTCTGAGCTACCCCCACCAACTGGCTCACTCACTGCCATATATTTTGGTTTGATTTTTTCTTTTTTCTTTCTCTCCTTTCCTTTCTCCTGCCCACCTAGCCCTGGACAACATCCCTGCCCCTTCTTCAGAGGCTGTGCTGCATTAGTCAGCTGGAGAGTCACTGGAATGTAGCCTCCTCGAGTCTGCGCTGCCATCAGCACCATTTAATTTGTTGTTTGTTTACTTTTTGTTGTTGTTTCCTCTCTCTCTCTCTCCCTTCCTTCCTTTCCTTTCTCCCACCCACATAGCCCCACGCTCTCCCCCACTTCTTGGCGAGCTGTGTTTTACTGCTTGGCTGGAAAACTTGTGGCACGCTGACTCCCTGGGTCTGTGCCACCCCCACAGGTTGGCTCCCTCAGAGCCTTTATATTTTTCTTGCTTTTGTTTTTCTCTCTGTTGTGGATTCCTCTCTTTCTCTCCCTTCCTTGCCTTTCTCCCACCCACCTAGCCCCATTCACCGGCCCCCCCCCATTCTTCATGGGCTGTTCTGTACCTCTCAGCTGAAGAGCCACTGGTCCATGGCCTCACTGGGTCTGTGCTGCCCCCACAGGCCAGCTCCCTCAGAGCCATTTTTGTATTTTTATCTTTCCCCTTCTCCCTTTTCTCTTCCCCTCTAACTAGGGCCTGCACTGCCTACACCCCTTCCTGACGGGCCATTCTGTGCCACCTGGCAAGAAAGACATCAGCTCACCACCACCCCAATTCCACCTCACCCCCAATGGCTGAATCCCCCACAACCATATTTATTTATTGTTGTTGTTTTTATTTATTCTTTTAGTTTGCTTGTTTCTTCTCTCTCTTTCCCCTCTTTCCTCTCCTTTCTCCTGTCCACCTAGGTCCATGTGCCATTCATGCCCCTTCTCGACAAGCCAAGCTGCACTGCTCAGCTGAGAAACACTGGCAAACAACCTTGCCAGGCCTGTCCCACCCCCACCCATGGAATCCTACCTTGCCACCATTTACTTTTTTCTTCATTTTTTCTTTTTTTTTTGCTTTTGTTTCTCTCTCCTTTTCCTCTTTTACTCACCAATTAGATCCACACATCACATCCTCTTCCTTCCCTCCTGTCTAGCTGCACTGATGCACTGAGCACTGTGCCCCCAAATGGCATTGACAAAGTCCCACAGACCCTGCCCTGCACTGCCCCCTGCCCCCATCCCAACAGCACCAGTTCATGCTGCAAACCACTCATCCCCACCCCTCCACCCCCGCTGGACCCACCTGGCTGCACCACAGCTGAGTGACTGGCCCTGCCCACCTGGACAAGGTGGTGAGAAGTATTGTGCCCATAGGCTAGCAAGCAACAAAACAAACCCAGCCTGCCTGTCCAGACATAACCAAATAAAACAAAAACGCATGACAAACAAAAAAACCTACAATTAATAAATGAAGAAAATAATTCCTCAATGTCCCAAAGACAGCAGACAATATCAAAATATATTAAAAAACACAGGACAGGGTGACTCCAGAAAGTGACCAAAATAAAACACCAGATAACCGTCCAGTAGAAGAAAAGGCAGTGGAACTACCTAATAGGGAATTCAAAACTCTAATATTCAGGTTCTCCAAGAGATGGAGGAAAAAACAGACAAAAATAAGGAAAAAATAGACAAAATCTTGGAAAATGTGAACAAAATCAGTGAAAACACAGACAGAGCAATAGAAGGACTCAGGAAGGTAATACAGGAACAAAATGTCAAAATATGTAAACAACTAGAAATCATAAAAAGCAGCAATTAGAAATCCAAAAGATAAATTACAAGACTTCAGAAGCGTTTAGGAGTGAATTTGAAAAAAATGGAAGATAGGATCAGCAAAATTGAGGACAAATCTGTGTATACCACTTTCAGGAAAAATCAAAGAAAAGAACGAAGAAAAATGAAGGAACACTGTGAACAATGTGGGATACAATCAAAAGCAAAATTTTGTGTGATCAGAGTTCCAGAACAGGGGAAGAAAACAGAAAACACAGAGGGCCATTGAAGATTTGCTGACAGAAAACTTCCCTAATATTATGAAGGATGAAAAGCTGATCAACCAAGCTCAATGAACCCCACATAGGATATACTCCAAAGGAAAATCACCAAAACATGTCATAATCACACATGCTAAAATCAAAGACAAAGAAAGAATCCTGAGAGCAGCTTGAGAAATGAGAAGAGCTTGCAGCAGTACTACTCAAATTATTTCAGGACATACAGAAGAAGGGATACTTCCAAATTCATTCTACAAAGCCAGCATAATTATAATACCTAAACCAGGCAAAGACACCACAAAAAAGAAAATTACAAACCAATAACCCACCTCCACTGCTGTCGAGTCGATAGCTCAGACCAATAAAAAAAAAAATCATGAATAAAGATGCAAAAATTCTCAACAAAATTCAAGCCAATAGAATTCAGCATCATAAAAAAAAATACACCAAAACCAAGTGGGATCCACACCAGATATGTAAAAATGGTTCAACATTAGAAAATCAATCTATGTAATCCACCACATAAAAGAATCACATGATCACCTCAATTGATGCACAAAAGGCATTTGATAAAGTCCAACACCCATTCTTGATTAAAAAAAACTGTCAAGAAAATAGGTATAGAAGGGACGTTCCTCAACATAATAAAGGGCATCAATACCAACCAACAGCCAACACCACTTTTAATAGTAAGAGGCTGAAAGCACTCCCTCTGAGAACAGGAACCACACAAGGATGCTCTTTATCACCACTCCTATTTAGCATTGTGCTGAAAGTCTTAGCTAGAGCAATAAGGCAAGAAAAAGAAATAAACAGCATCCAAATAAATAAGGAAGAAGTAAAAAATCCCTATTTGTGAATGATATGATACTACACGTAGAGAACCAAAAGGACACCACAACAAAACTACTGGAACTAATAGAAAGATTCAGCAGAGTAGCAGGATACAAGATCAATATACAAAAATCAGTTAGATTCCTAAACACCAATAAAGAGAGCTATAAAAAAGAAATCAGGAAAGCAATATCATTTATAATGGCCCCTAAAAAAAAAAAAATTCTTAGGGATAAATGTAACCAGAGACATAAAAAGCCTATACAAACATTACTGCCAGAAACCAAACAAGACATACATAAATGGAAAAACATACCTTGTCCATGAATAGGTAGACTCAACATTGTTTCAGTTCTACCCAAAACAATCTACAAAAACAATGCAATCCTGATCCAAATACCAACAGGAGATGGAATAACTAATAACTAACTTTATATGGAAAGGAAAGAGGCCCCAGATAATTAAAACACTATTGAAGAAGAAGAATAAAGTAGAAGGACTTGAACTACCTGATCTCAGAAGTTCCTGTATAGCTACGGTACTCAAAACAGCCTGGTACTGGTACAATGACAAAACATTGACCAGTAGAACAGAATAGAGAACTCAGATGTAAATCCACCTACAGTCACCTGAAATTTGACAAAGGGCCAAAGTCCATTAAATGGGGAAAAGACAGTCTTCTTAACAAATGATGCTGGCAAAACTGGATGTCCATCTGCTAAAAGAAAAAAAAAAAACAGGAACCATACCTCACATCACACACAAAAACTAATTCAAAATGCATCAAAGACCTAAATACAAAACCAAAAATTATAAAGATCATAGAAAAAAATATATACAACACATATACACTTATATCCCCCACGTGTCTGTCAGTATGCCTTACTGTGGGGGCTTGGGTGCTGCTGTGATGCTGGAAGCTATGCCACCTTTATTCAAATACCAGCAGATCACCCATGGCAGACAGGTTTCAGCTGAGCTTCCAGACTAAGACAGACTAGGAAGAAGGACCCAGCAGTCTACTTCTGAAAGAATTAGCCAGTGAAAACCTTATGAATAATAGCAGAATATTGTGTCCTGTAGTGCCAGAAAATGAGCCCCCCAGGTTGAAAGGCACTCAAAAAATGATTGGGAAAGAGCTGCCTCCTCAAAGTAGAGTTGCCCTTAATGACGTGGTTGGAGTCAAGCCTTTGGAACCTTCATTTGCTGATGTGGCAGGACTCAAAATGAGAAGAACCAGGTGCAAACATCCATTAATAATCAGGACCTGGAATGTACGAAGTATGAATCTAGGAAAATATGAAATCAACAAAAATGAAATGGAATGCATAAACATTGATATCCTAAGCATCAGTGAGCTGAAATGGACTGGTATTGGCCATTTTGATTTGGACAGTCATATGGTCTACTATGCCGAGAATGAAAACTTGAAGAGGAATGGCGTTGCATTCATTGTCAAAAAGAACATTTCAAGATCTATCCTGAACTACAATGCTGTAAGTGATAGGATAATATCCATATGCCTCCAAGGAAGATCAGTTAATATGACTATTATTCAAATTTACGCAACAACCACTGAGGTCAAAGATGAAGAAACTGAAGGTTTTCACCAACTTCTGCAGTCTGAAACTGAATGAACATGCAATCAGGATGCATTGGTAATTACTAGAGATTGGAATATGGAAAATGGAAACAAAGAAGGATCAATAGTTGGAAAATAAGGCCTTGATGATAGAAACGATGCTGGAGATTACATGATAGAATTTTGCAAGACCAATGACTTCTTCATTGCAAACATATTTTTTCACCAACATAAACAGTGACTATACACACGGACCTCGCCAGATGGAATACACAGGAATCAAATCGACTACATCTGTGGAAAGAGATGATGGAAAAGCTCCGTGTCATCTGTCAGAACAAGGCTAGGGGCCAACTGCAGAACAGATCATCAATTGCTCATATGCAAGTTCAAGATGAAACTGACGAAAATTAGAACATGTCCACAAGAGCCAAAGTATGACCTTGAGTGTATCCCACCTCATTTTAGAGACCATCTCAAGAATAGTTTTGAAGCTTTGAACACGAATGACAGAAGACCAGACGAGTTGTGAAATGGCATCAAGGACATCATATACGAAGAAACCAAGAGGTCATTGAAAAGACAGCAAAGAACAGAAAGACCAAAATGGCTGTAAGAAGACACTCTGAAACTTACTCTTGAATGTCATGTAGCTAAAGCAAAAGGAAGAAATAATGAAGTAAAAGGACTGAACAGAGGTTTCAAAGGGCAGCTGGAGAAGACAAAGTAAAGTATTATAATGATGTGCAGGGAGCTGGAGAGAGAAAATCAAAAGGGAAGAACATGCTTGGCTTTTCTCAAGCTGAAAAAATTGCAGAAAAAATTCAAGCCTCCCGTTGCAATATTGAAGGATTCTATGGAGAAAATATTAAACAACACAGAAAGCATCAGAAGAAGATGGAAGGAATACACAGAGTCATTATACCAAAAAGGAATGATCCACTTTCAACCATTTCATGAGGTAACATATGATCAGGAACCAATGGTACTGAAGGAAGAAGTCCAGGCTGCACTGAAAGTATTGGCAAAAAACAAGGCTCCAGGAATTGACGGAATAGTAATTGAGAAGTTTCAAAAAAGGGATGCATCGCTGGAAGTACTCACTCATCTATACCAAGAAATTTGGAGGACAGCTACCTGGCCAACCAACTAGAAGAGGTCCATATTTATAACTATTCCCAAGAAAGGTGACCAACAGAATGCAGAAATTAATGAACAGTATCACTAATATCACATATAAGTAAAATTTTCCTGAAGATCATTCAGAAGTGGCTGCAGCAGTATACCAACAGGGAACTGCCAGAAATTCAGGCCAGATGCACAAGAGGACATGGAACCAGGGATATCATTGCTGATGTCAGATGGATGTCTACCTGTGTTTTACTGACTACGCAAAAGCATTCGACAGTGTGGATCATAACAAATTATGGATAACATTGCCAAGAATGGGAATTCCAGAACACTTAATTGTGCTCATAAGGAACCTGTACAGAGATCAAGAGGCAATGGTTTGGACAGAACAAGGGGATACTGCGTGGTCTAAAGTCAGGAGAGGTGTACGTCAGGGTTGTATCCTTTCACCATATCTAACAAAAAAAAAAAAAAAAATTTTTTTTTTTTTTTTTTATTCAATCTGTATACTGAACAAATAATTTGAGAAGCTGGGCTATAGAAGAAAGGGACATCAGGATTGGAGGAAAACTCATTAACAACCTGCATTACGCAGATGACACAACCTTTGCTTGCTGAGACTGAAGAGGACTCGAACCACTTGCTGATGAAGATCAAAGACCACAGCCTTCAGTATGGATTGCACCTCAACATAAAGAAAACTAAAATCCTCACAACTGAACCAATAAGTAACATTATGATAAATGAAGAAATGATTGAAGTTGTCAAGGATTTCATTTACTTGGATCCACAATCAACAGCCATGGAAGCAGCAGTCAAGAAATCAAAAGACACATTGCATTGGGCAAATCTGCTGCAAACGACATCTTTAAAGTTTGAAAAGCAAAGATGTCACCTTGAAGGCTAAGGTGCACCTGATCCAAGCCATGGTATTTTCAATCACATCATATGTATGGGAAAGCTGGACAATGAATAAGGAAGACAGAAGAAGAGTTGACACCTTTGAATCGTGGTATTGGTGAAGAATATTGAATATACCATGGACCACCAAAAGAATGAACAAATCTATCTTGGAAGAAGTACAACCAGAATGCTCCTTAGAAGCAAGGGTGGTGAGACTATGTCTTACATACTTTGGACATGTTGTCAGGAGAAATCAATCCCTGGGGAAGGACATCATGCTTGATAAAGTACAGGGCCAACGAAAAAGAGGAGGACCCTCAATGAGGTGAACTGACACAGTGAGTGCAACAATGGGCTCAAGCATAACAACGATTGTGATGCAGGATCGGGCAGGGTTTCTTTCTGTTGTACACAGGGCTGCTATGAGTTGGAGCTGACTCAACGGCACCTATCAACAACAAACACATATAACAAGAAAGAAATACTCATAAAAATTACAGTCCTCTTTGCTGTAACTGGTCACGTGGCCTTCCACTACCCATTCCGTTTTCCTTTTCCCCTAGCAAGCTCCTCAGCTGGTGGTGGTTTTTTGCCTCGTGGGTTGACCAAAACCTTTACTCCTGAAGGGTCTGGGCCATTAGCAGTCATGTTGGAATTGAGTAGTTGTATTTCTCCTTGCCTTTAATCACTGGGCATGATAGTACTAAAAGTCATCATAAGGGATCTCTTGTATTCCAGACATACTCTTCTTCATGTCCGTTATGTAATATAAATCCAATTTCCCCTTGGTAATCAGGATCAATCACAACAGCCAATGCAGTTAGTCCCTTATCTACATGTTGATCCAGAGGTGTGAGAAGCCCAAATTGGCGATTGGTGTTTGTGATGGTTAAGATTGTGTGTCAACTTCGCTGGGCTGTGATTCTCAGTGTTTATATGTGATTACTCCCATGATGGGATCTTCTATAGTAGCAAAATCAGTTGAAAGGGAGTTTCCTTGGAGGTGTGGCCTATCTGAATATAAGTAGACTTTCTGGCTTTTTGGATCCTGGATCTCTGGTTCCTGCAGCTGGCTCCTGTTCAGTTCATGGGACTTGAGCTAGTGGCTTTCCTGCCAAACTTGGGATTCACTGATCTTCACAGCCTGTGAGCAACAGCCCTGCTCTTCGACCTGCTGATCTTGGGTTCACCAGCCCCTGCAGCTACGTGAATCAGAACAAGTTTCTATCCTAATCCACAAACTTGGGACATTCCAGCCTCCACAACTGCATGAACAATTTCCTTGATATAAATCTCTTTGTATAGATTTATATGTTTTATTGGTTTTGCTTCTCTAGCAAACCCCGCCTAAAACTGCATTCTTAACTTCCAGTTCAAAGGAATCTGTGTTTTGTCTCCTGGTAGGAGCATTCCTACCTTTTGAACTAAGACCTCTAGACCTGCTGAGCATAGAGTCATGGGGACAGGAAGCAAAAGTTTTGTGAGTGGGTTACTAGGAGTCATAGTGAGTGGTGCCACTCCCATTTCCACCCTTGATTCTTGGTCCTGTGAATTCTGGCTGTAGGAGAGACAGCACCGTATACTGGATGCTGGTTTAGAGCATATACAACCTCCTGGAGAACACTGTCCCAACTCTGTAAGGTACTGCCACCTAGCTGGCACCATAATTGTGACTTTAGAAGACCATTCAAACATTCTATCAAGCCAGCTTCTTCAGGATAATGGGAAGTAAGACCAGTGAATTCTAAGAAAATGGGGACACTGCCACATTTCATTTGTTGTGAAGTGAGTTCCTTGATCCAAGGCAATGCCGTGTGGGATACCACCATGGTAGATAAGGCATTCTGTAAGTCCATGGATGGTAGTTTTGGCAGAAGCATTGCATGCAGGGAAGGCAAATCCATATCCAGGGAAAGTGTTTATTCCATTAAGAATAAAATGCTGCCCTTTCCATGATGGAAGTGGTCCAATGTAATCAACCTGCCACCAAGTTGCTGGCTGATTGCCCCTCTGCTGCTGGCAGATTGGGCGCTCAGCAGTGGCTGTAACCAAGTCTGTCTTGGTGAGTGGAAGTTCGTGTTTCTGAGCCCAAGCATAACCTCCATCCCTGCCACCATGGCCACTTTGTTAATAAGCCCATTCGGCAATGGCAGGAGTGGCTGGGGAGAGGCTGACTGTTACCCATAGAATGCATCATTCTATTCACATGATTGTTAAAATCCTCCTAGGCTAAAGTCACCCTTTGGTGAGCATTCACATGAGACATAAATATCTTCACTTCTTTGGCACATTCAGAGAGGTCTATCCACATGGCTCATCCCCAGACTTCCCTGTCACCAATTTTTTAATCATGATCCTTCCAAATCCCTGACCATCCGGCCAAATTACTGGCCACAGCCCTTGAATCAAAATGCAATCATACATCTGGCCACTTCTCCTCCCAAGCAAAAAAAGCAACCAGGGGCACTGCTCAAAGTTCTTCCCACTGTGAGGATTTCCCTTCATGACTGTACTTCAGGAAGTGCCAGAAAAGGGCAGAAGTCCTGTCACTGTCCACTTTTGAGTGGTGCCTGCATATCACAGAGAACTATCTGTAAACCAGGCACAAGTTTTCTTGTCCTCAGTCAACTGATCATAAGGAACTCTCCATGAGGCCACAGGTGCAGAATGGGGGAGGTAAGGTAGTATGACAGGAGTGGGGACCATGGGCATTGGACCACTTCCTCATGCAACTTACTTGTGGCTTCAGGTTCTGCTTGAGCCCGATCTCATATATATCACTTCCGTTTAATGATGGGCTGCTGCTGTGCACATTCAACTTTATGACTCTGTGGGTCAGACTATACCCAGTTCACGATGGGCAGCTCAGGCCACATGGTGATTTGGTAGCCCATGGTTAAGCACTCCGTTTGTACTGTGGCCAAGTAACAAACCAAAAGCTCTTTCTCAAAAGGAGAGCAGTTATTATCTACAGAGGATGGCAGATCTTTGCTTCAAAATCCTAAGGGTCTGTGCTGAGATTCACCAATAGGGGTCTGTCAAAGACTCCAGCAATATCTCTATCTACCACTGATACTTCAAGTACCATTGGGTCAGCCTGATCATATAGCCTAAGTGGTAGAGTGGCTTGCATAGCAGCCTGAACCTGTTATAGAGCCTTTTTTTGTTCTGGGCCCCACTCAAAACTAGCAGCTTTTCAAGGCACCTGATAAATAGGCCAGAGTAGCACACCCAAGTGACGGATATGTTGCCTGCAAAATTCAAAGGTGTCGTGGCTCCTTTTTAGTTGTACGAGGGGCCAGACGTAACAACTTATTCGTCACTTTAGAAGGAAAATTTCAGTATTCCCCACACCACTGGATCCCTAGAAATCTCACTGAGGTGGAAGGCACCTGAAGTTGTGTCAGATTAATTTCCCACCCTCTAGCATGCAAATGTCTTACCAGTAAGTCTAAAATCATGGATACTTCTTCCTTACTAGATCCAATCAGCATAATGTGATCAATGTAATGGACAGTGTGATATCTTGTGGAAGGGAAAGGTGATCAAGGTCCCTGAAGATTAAATTATGAGATACGGCTGAACAGTTGATATATCCCTAAGGTTCAGATGAGTGAAAAGTGTACTGCTGGCCTTGCCAACTTAAGGAAAACTGCTTCTCGTGATCCTTCGAAACCAGAATCAAGAACAAGCCATTGGCCAGATCAATAACTGCATACCAGGAACCAAGAGATGTATTAATTGGGTCATGCAATGAAACCACATCTAGAACAGCAGCTGCAATTGCAGTAACCTCTTGGTTAAGTTTATGATAATCCTCTACCATTCTCCAAGATCTGTTTTTTTGCACAGTCCAAATAGGCAAGTTGAATGGGGATGTGGTAAGACTCACCACCCCCCGCATCCTTCAAGTCCTTGATGGTGCCACTAATCTCTGTAATCCCTCCAGGAATGCGGTACTGCTTTTAGCTTACTATTTTCCTAGGTAAGGGCAGTTCTGAGGGCTTTCGCTTGGCTTTTCCTACCATAATAGCCCTTACTCCACATTGCGAGCATTAATCCAATGCGAGCATCCTGCCAGTTGCTGAGTATATCTATTCCTATTTTGCATTCTGGAACTGGGGAAATCACTACCATGGGACTGGGGACCCACTGTGGGACAGATCTGAGACTCCATTTATAACCTGACCGCCATACACCTCTACTCTGACTAGTGGGCCACAGTGACATTTTCGGTTTCTTGGAATTACTGCCAGCTCAGAGCCAGTGTCCAATGATCCTCAAAAAGTCTGATATTTCCTTTTCCCCAGTGAACTGTCACTCTTGTAAAAGGCCATCAAGTCCTTTGGGGAAGGCTGGGACAAAGATCAACACTATAAATTTTTGGCAGTGTTGTGGGGTCCTTGCTTAAGGGGATCTGGCCTCACCTTCATTCAAGGGGTTGTGGTTCTGTAAACTAATTCAAGTTTGGGAATTGATTGAGGGGCTGTGACTCTCTACTCTGGTGATTCCAGTTAGACTGCTATTCACTTGATCTAGAATTCTTACACTTGTACAGATCAAGTAAATATTTAGTAGATTTCCCATTTATTTCACTCCTAGTAACACCATGGCTACTTAAGTAACCAATGCCGTAAGTTCATATGAGTCAGACTACTCTGACTGCTGCTTTGACTCTGGTGTCCATTATAGTAACTATGCCCACGTCCTCTTTGGTGATTTAGAGCCACCACTTGGCCCTAACCCCAGCCTTACTCCCAGGATCCAATCAGCCCCATTGTAGTTAAGTGTCTTAATTCAGTTAGGGAATTTCCCAGTATCAAATCTGGCTTACATAAAATAGCAATCACAGCAGTCTTCAAGGATGCTGGGACTCCCTTCACAAATTTTTCCTCACCATTTTAGTAAGAGGTGTGTCCTTTAGGTACTCCATGGGTGGGTCTGTGGGTCCAACCTGATAAACCCACTCTAGCATGCCAATTTCCCTAAGCCATTGGACATCTCCTCTACAGTGTACCAAGGCAGGTCTGGCATTTCAACTTGAGGTAGTGTAGGCCACTGCTTAATCCATTCTTCAGTGAACCAACCAAACACAAGTAGTCTTTGACTTATGATGTGTTTGAGTTATGACAAACTGCTCTTATGGCCACCCTTTTTTTGGGGGAGGGTACATCTTACCATCAGTAATATATACTACATACAATGTTGCAGCACATAATTTGTGGATGTTACCATTTTCAGATGTTCACTCGCAGATGTTCAATGTTATGATTTACTGTTCAAAACACTGCCATAGCAGGCGATGTCCCGGTCTACAGTGAAGTCAGTTTTGGTGTTGGGAGTTGTAACAGATAGAAAGTGGGGCAATGTACAACTCTAACATATGACAATTGAACTGCACATGTACCCCACAGCTGTTATGACTTCAACTTCATTGTAGACCAGACCTATAAAAAAAAAAAAAATTTTTTTTTATAAGATCATGACCTATAAAAAAAAAAAAAAAATTTTTTTTTTTAATAGGTCATGATCTTATAAAAAAAAAGCATGATCTTATTCAGCATTCCATACTATAAGAAGCATCGGTTGTTAATTTGAAGCCTATGGTTCAAATTTCTGTTTGTGATCTCTAGAAGAATTATAATATTCTTCAATGTATCTAGAGCATTTTCTTGGGAGGAAGTTATGGGAAAATGCATGCAGGGGATATGGAAAATATTTGCTTTGTTATGTGAACATGCTCCAAGCATGATTGATCAGGATAATTATGATGCACAAGATCGGTGGAAAAACCCATGTGGCAAAAATGCTGAATTTAGAATCTGGTATCACCAATGTGGAACAGCTCATAGATAACAAAGAAGGGGAACTGATGTATCAGAGCTTAATGGGTTTTGAAGAGGAAAGAAAAGCTGAAGAAGAAAAAAATTATGAGGAAAAGGAAGAAGAGAAGTTGTCAAAAAATTTTATAGTGAAAAGATTAGCTGAAGTTTTTTCTAAACTAAATCTGGGGCTTCAGTTGCTTGAAAACAAGTACTCTAAAGCTGATTGCTTTGCTAAAATCAACGGGCAGATTCAGTAAGCAGTGAGATGTTACTGTGAAATTTATGAAGAAAATAAGAAAAGGACCAAACAGATAACTCACACCAATTTTCTAACTAGAAAAACTATCCCTATCCCCAGGGATAATCCAGATGGTCCATAACTTTCTACAAGCAGAGTTGCGCCTGCAACTGACAAAATACCAATGTCATTCAACTCTTCATTACTGTCGGAGTAAATTTTTATGATTTATGTATTTTTTATGTATGTATGTATTAAAATCTGTAAGTTTATATGTAATGTTTACAATCTCGAAGACTGGATTTTAAAAATATTGATAATAAAAAGCAATAATAATTAAAAAAGGGTATTTGACTTATGTCAGAACAAACATATGACAGAGTTGTCAGAACGGAAACCCATCATAAGTGGGAGACTACCTGTAAAATACTAGATACTTTTATAACCTTTCAAGCTGAAACACTGATTGAAGAATATGTGTTTAATGGTCCCATACCAATAAACTCAGGCTGATCCAAATTTGTTCCTTGTGCCATTATCCCACATCCTTACTAGTCATTCCCACACATATTTCCCAGGCTTCTGTTTGTATGCATTAGAAAAATGAAACAGATCTTTTTGAGTGTAGCGTACTTCTTCCTGGGTCATACTTTGTAGTTCACACTTTTGGGGGCTCATTGAGCCTCTAGTCTAGTTATAGGTCTAGAAGCAAAAATGGGTGGTGAGGGTGGGTCCTGGGGATATTCAGCAATGTCTTTTAAGGCATCTGCCTCAGGCGATGGCCCAAGCAATGCCCTAGGTGCCACCCCAGGCAATATCTCAGACAAAGACTCTTCATACACAGCTGGGTTAATCTCATCAGATGGGGTGGAAGGGATAATGGTTTTACTGGGGAGGGTGGTTTAGCAGACAAAGCTGGAGTAACCTCTCCAGATGGGAGTGATTCAATGGGATTTAGGGGCTCAATGTCCCCAGCTTCCTGATATTTGCCCATATGTATGCATCCGAACATTCAGGATTCTATTTCTTCCCAATCGATGTCCTCACTTTAACTTCAGATACCACTCGGGGTTGGAAATTCAACTGGCATTGTAATTCAGCCACTCTTAGGATAAGACTCTGGGTTTGGTTTTTGGAAGTATCAGCTCTGTTACTACTAGAAATAAAGCTTTGTTTCAGGAGAAAAGTGGCAACTTTCAGGTCTTCTATGTAGTGGAGCTTGAGCTGTGACTTTGAAGCTTTTAGCTCATCTCTTTCACCACTTTGTCTAGCAAAAGGACAACCAACCAGCTTCCTTATACTTCTCAATATGAAAAAATTGTAGAAAAGTATGCAATCATCCAGAGCCTTGTCTCTCATAAATATTTGATGAAACAGTGGTGATATTTTGTGTGCTTCTATTCCACCTTACACCACGGATTAGCAGTACCCTCTTTACAACCGGAGATAGATTCATCAGTGCCTTTCAGAAAACTCATCCTTAAGATTTTGTTCCTCTAAAACCGCCCTCAGTACCAAATGTCTTAGGGCTGGGTTCTAGAGGAGCAAGACCAGTGAAGCATATACATAAGGTCATAGAGAAGGAATCTACTTAAGGAAATGACTTGCAGTTGTGGAGGCTGGCAAGTCCCAAGTCCGTGGGTCAGGCAGCAGACTGGGGGCTTTTCCTGACTCATGTGGTTGGTTGCAGGGGCTGATGAATCCAAAATCTTCAGATCAGGCAACAGGCTGTTGGCTAACAGGGTTGTGGAAACTGGAGAATCCAAATTATGCAGGTCAGGCAGGAGGCTGCTGGTTCACATTCCAAGAACCTGAGGTCAGGATGATGAGATGGATGCAGGATCGAGATAGAGAGCGAGCTTTCACAGAACTTCCGTATATACTGGACGTAGGTCACACCCCCAAGGAAACTCCCCCTCCAACTGACTGGCTGCTCACATCAGATCACAAAACAGAGGATGATTACATAATATCTGCCAAACCACTGAGAATCCTGGGCTAGCCAAGTGGACACACGTAATATCAACCATCACAGCTCCACAGTGTTTCCTAGGGTGAAATATTTAAGGGAGCATATAGATCATCAGGTCTTTTCTACCATGAAGTGCTGATGGGTTCGAAACTCTGACCTTTCTGTTAATAGCCAAGTGCTTAACCATTGCACCACCAAAATTAATATAAATAATATATATTTTATTTATTAATATAATTGGATTATATATATAATATAAATGGATGGAATGCTTCAAGTAAAAATCAAAGACTGTCAGAATTAATTTTTAAGAAACTCAGCTATATGCTGTTTTAAGTAACAAACTTAAACCATAAAGATACAAAAAAAGGTTGAAAATAAAAACAGAAAAAGATACACTAGGTGAGTACTAACCAAAAGAAAACTACTGTGTGAATATCAGACAAAATATACTTTGAAGCAAAGAATATTACTAAAGATAAAGAAGGTGCCTACATAATGTTAGAGGTTTAGACATAGCAATCCTAGAAACTTAAACATATTATTATAGTATCAAAATATATAGAGCAAAAATTGGACAACTACAAGAAACTTGACATTCCATCATCAAAGTAAGAAAGGTTGCCAAATATCTCTGAGCAACTGATACATAATGCAGGCAATCCCCCTCCCCGCCTGCCCCTCAGGCTACATGGATATCTGTGGCATAATGGTGGCATAGTGGTTAAGAGCTATGGCTACTAACCAGAGGTCAGCAGTTCGAATCCACCAGCTGCTCCTTGGAAACCCTATGGGGCAGTTCTACTCTGTCCTGTAGGGTTGCTATGAATCAGAATCAACTCAACAGCAACGGTTTGGTTTTGGTTTTTTAGGCTATACTGACTTTGAATAACACAATTAGAAAACTTGATTTGAATCAGCTCAGCAATTAATAACAGAAAGCACCAGGTCCGGATGGTTTCACTAATAAATTCTACCAAACATTCAAAGAAAAATTAACATCTATCCTTCTAAAATTCTTCCAAAAAACAGAAGAGGAGGAAGTATTTCCCAGCTCATTTATGAGGTCAGCATTACCCTAATACTGAAACAGGGAAAGGCACTAACAGGAAGGAAAATGACAGACCAATACATCTCATGAACATAGGTGTAAAAATCCTTAACAAACGTTAGCAAGCTGAATCCAACAACGTGTAGGTATATAATACATATACCACAACCAAGGGGCATTTAGCCCAGATATGCAAAGCTGGTTCAACATTCACAAACCAATCAATGTAATTCATCATACAGTAGGCTGAAGAGAAAAAGAATCATATGATCGTATCGACAGATGCGGAAAAACATTTGACAAAATCCAACACCTTTTCATGATAAAACTCTCACCATCTCACCAAACTAAAAATGGGGGGAAACTTCCTCAACTTGATATTAAAAAGTATAATAAAGGCAGCTACAAAAGAAATACAGCTAACATCATACTTAATTGTAATAGTGAGAAACAAAATACTTTCTCCCTAAGACTGCGAACAAGACAGAGATGCCTCCTCTCACCATTCCTATTCAATATCTTACTTGAAAGTCCTTGCTAATGAAACTAGACAAGAAAATGAAAATGAGATTAGGAAGAAATAAAACTGGTTGTTCATAGATATGATTGTCTTTATAAAAAATTCAAAAAAAATCCACATAAAAAAACAGCTGGAACTATGTGATGGTTAATGTTATGTGTCAACTTGGCTAGGTTGTGATTCTTAGTGGTCTGACAGCCTCTATGGAATCATCTCCCTTTTTGTGATCTGACGTGAACAATCAGTTGGAAGGGGCATTTCCCTGCGGGAGTGGCCTGCATCCAACATATAAATGGACGTTTTGTCAAAGGTAGCTCTCTCTCTTTTTCTCTTGATTCTGTATTCATTTTGTCATCTGCCCCTGGCCCTGGGGATGTGAGAAGCCTTCAGTCTGCTGCCTGACGTGCAGATTTTGGATTCATCAACTCCCACAATCCCGTGAGCCAACAGCCTGCGTCTGACCTGCAAATTTTGGATTCGCCAGCTTCCGCAACCCCATGAGCCAGCAGCCTGCTACCTGACCTGCAGATTTTGGGTTTGTCAGCCCCTGCAACCACGTGAATGAAGAGGTGCCTTCAGCTTGCCTCCTGACCCATGGATTTGGGACTTGCCAGCCTTCACAATGGTGTGAACTATTTCCTTGAAATAAATCTCTCTATATATGTGGGTTGGTTTTTTATATATATTTATGGAGCCTTGGTGGTACAGCTGTTAAGAGCTCAGCTGCTAACAAAAAGGTCTGCACAGCTCAAATTCCCCAGCTGGCTCCCTGAAAACCCTATAGGGCAGTTCTGTAGGGTCGCTATGAGTCAGAATTGACTCAAGGGCAACAGGTCTTTTTTTTTTTTTGGTTTCTATATTAAAAATAAAAATTTTTTTTTTTAATATATTTATATACACACTTCACTGGTTTTGCTTCTCTAGGGAAACCCATTGCCATCAAGTCGATTCCAACTCATAGCAACCCTACAGGACACAGGAGAATTGCACCATAGGGTTTCCAAAGTTGTAATCTTTATGGAAGCAGACTGCCACATTTTATCTTCCGCAGAGAGGCTGGCGGGTTCAATCCGCAGATCTTTCAGTTAGCAGCCGAGCACTTAACCACTGTGCCACCAGCCTAGCCTAAAACAAACTAATGAGCAATTACAGCCAGGTTGCAGGTTAATATACAATATACACAAAAACCAAAACGGAACTCATTGCCATCAAGTCGATTCCAACTCATAGCGACCCTATAGGACAGAGCAAAGCTGCCCCATAGGGTTTCCAAGGAGCAGGGGTGGATACAAACTGCCACCCTTTTGGTTAGTAGCCTTATGCTTAAACACTGCGCCTCCAGGACTTTTATATGATACATGCAAGGTTAAGTCATTTGCTTTCTTATATACCAGAAGTGAACTGGAATTTGAAATTAAAAACACATCATTTACACTAGTCCCAACATATAAAAGAAATAGGTATAAATATAACGCACTATATACAAGACGTATGGGAGAAAAACTACAAAACTCTGATGAAAGAAATTAAAAAAGCTTTAAGGAAATGAAGAAATACTCCATGTTCATAAATAAGAAGACTCAATAAATTAATATGTTAACTCTTACCAACTTTACCTATAAATTCAATGCAATCCCAATCAAAACTCTAGCAAGTTATTTTGTGGATATCAACAACCCAATTCTAAATTTATACAGAAAGTCAAAAGATTATTCAGATAGTCAGCAGAGTTCTGAAGAACAAAGTTGGAGGAGTGACATTCCCTGACTTCAAGACTTAATGACTGAGACAGTGTGCTATTGGTGAAGAAACAGACAAACAGATCAGTGGTACAGAACAGAGCCCAGAAATGGGCCCTCACAGCATAGTCAACTGGGAGAAAATATTGTAAAACAGCTATCTGAGAAAGGACTTGTATTCAGAATGTACAAAGAACTCTCAAAGCTCAACATTAAGAAAACAATCCAATTATACAATGGGCAAAAGATCTAACCAGGCAGCACACCAAAGACAACACAGAGACGGCAAATAAGCCTATGAAAAAATGCTGAACATCCTATGTCATTAGGGAATTTCGAATCAAAACAACTATGAAATACCACTATATACCTATATACCTAGCATGGCTAAAACCCAAAACAATGACAATACCAAAGGCTAGGCAGGATGTGGAGTAACAGAAATTCTCATTCATTACCGGTGGAAACACAATATGGTACAGCCACTCCAGGGAGCCAGCTGGGGAATTTGAACTGCAGACCTTTTTGTTAGCAGCTGAGCTCTTAACCGCTGCACCACCAAGGCTCCATAAATATATAGAGAGATTTATTTCAAGGAAATGGTTCACACCATTGTGGAGGCTGGCAAGTCCCAAATCCATGGGTCAGGAGGCAAGCTGAAGGTACCTCTTCATTCACGTGGTTGCAGGGGCTGACAAACCCAAAATCTGCAGGTCAGGTAGCAGTCTGGCAGTTTCTTACTAAGCTAAACACAAATTTACCATGCGATCCCAGCACTCAAACTCCTTAATTCTTATCCAAATCAGTTGCAAACATGTCTACATAAAAACCTGTACATGAATGTTTACAGCAGCTTTATTTATAACTACCCAAAACTGGAAGCAACCAAGATGTCTTGCAATAGGTGAATGAATAAACTGTGATACATCCAAACAATAGAGTATCATTAAAAAGAAATGAGCTATCATGCCACAAAAAGGCATAGAAGAACCTTAAACGCATATCACTAAGTGAAAGAAGGCAGTCTGGAAAAGCCTACATACTGTATGATTCCAACTATACGACATTCTGGAAAAGGCAAAACCATGAAGGTGGTAAAAGAAAATCTGAGTGGTTTCCAAGGCAAGAGGGGTGTGGGAGAGGGATGCATAGGTGGAGAATGGGGCATTTTGCGGGCAGTAGAACTATTCTGTACAATAATACAATGGTAGACACAATTTGTCAAAACCCACAGGACCGTACAACACAAAAAGTGAACCTAATGTAAACTACGGGCTTGAGTTAATAATAACGTGTCAATATTGGTTCAATTGCAATGAAGGTACCACACAAATGTAAGATGTTTAATAATAGAAGAAACTGTGTGTAGGGGGGAAGACGGTACATATAAAAACTCTATTTTCTGTAAAATTTTTTGTAAACCAAAACTGTTTTAAAAAATAATAAAGCCTATTTTTTTAAAAACTTTATTCAACTGACATCTACAAAATGCTACACTGAACAACCACAAAATACATATATTTTTTCAAGCACGCCAGGCCATTTTAAAAAAATGACCATATAAAAGTAATAAAACAAAAAATAAGAAAGGCTGCCCACTTTCATTACTTCTGTTTAGCACTAATTTGGAAGCTTCAACCAGCACATCTGACAAAATAAGAAAATAAAACCCTAAGTAAAAAATAAAACTGTCTTTATTTAAAAATATGATTATTTAGAAAACCCAAAAGAAAGAATCAAAAGACAGTGTTGGATTTAAACAATGTGCAAAAATCAACAAAAAGAAAAATTCAAAAAAACAATATAGTAGCACTGAAAAAACAAAATATCTACAATAAATATATGTCAATTCTCCCACAAACTGATCTATAAATTCAATGCGATTCCAAAGAAAATCCCAAAAGGGTTTGTGTATGTCTGTGTGTGTGTCTGTGTATAAGCTGAGAAGCTGATTAAGCTGATTCTAAAATTTCTATGAAAGTCTGAAAGTCCAAGAAGAGCCAAGAAACTCCTGAAATACAAGTTGAAGGGACCTGTCTTACCAGATCAAGGTTGAGAATTATTGCAAATGTACAGTAAGTAAAACTGTGTGTTGTTAGCACCAAAAAAAAAAAAAAACTGTTGCCATCGAGTCGATTCTGACTCATAGCAACCCTACAGGACAGAGCAGAACTGCCCCACAGGGTTTCCAAGGAGTGCCTGGTGGATTCAAACTGCCAGCCTTTTGGCTAGTAGCCGTAGCTCTTAACCACTACACCACCAAGAATACATCCACTGACTAATGAAACAGAAAAGAAAGCCTAGACACACAGCTACAAACATATGAAAAGTTAATTTATGACAGATCAGAGGAAGAAAAGGGAACTTCTTAGAGAAAGGTGCTGGAACAACTGATTATCAACAAAGGGGAGGAAAAAAAGAAAGAAACTAGCCCACTACTTCTCACCACCGACAAAGATCAATTCAAGGTGCACTGCAGACCTAGATGTGAAAAGCAAAAATCACAGGGCTTTTGTAATAAAATACAGACTGATATTTTCATGACCTTGGAATTGAGGGAGTGCGAAGAAGATGAACTGGACACAATAAAAACAAAAACATTAAAGACACCATAAAAAGAACAACAGAAACCACGAACTGAGGAAAGATATTTTTAACACACAAAACTGATAAGGGATTAAAATCTAGACTACATAATCAATTTTTAGAAAGAAACTACCCAATGAAAAATTTACAAAAGACTTGAATGGGAAGTTTACACAAAGGAAACCAAAAACCAATAAACGCTTAAAAAGATTTGAAAAACCTGCTTAATAAGTAACAAAGCCCCTATATCATTTCACACTCCCAAATTGGCAAAAATCACTAGCATCAAGTGTATGTGTGGATGTGGAATAACGGCAACATTTAAACATTGCTGGAAGGAAAATATATTGTTACACTATTTTGGGAAACAATTTTGCACCATCTAGTAAAGTGAAATATAAACCTATTTTATGACCCAGTAATTCTACTACTACATATACGATCTAGGAAGATCCCACATATATCCATGAGATGGGTGGGAGAATGTCCACAACTGACCTGTTTGAAGGAACAACAAATGCCCATCACCCGCAGAATGACTAAAGTGTGACATACTCACTCAGTGAAGATGACATGTATAACGTGGTTCAGTCTCAGAAAGGTAACGTGGAATGAAAAACAGAAGAATGCATAGAGTGAGACGCCACTTACACAAAGTTAAACATGTATAAAGCCAAATAACGTATTTCTTAGAGAGAAAAACACATGCGGCAAAACTACCGCAAAAAGCAAGGTAATGATGAACACAAAAGGGTTATCCTGAGAAGGGAGGGGTTCAGGTGAGTTTGGGAAGAGGCACCCAGTTTGCGGTAATGCTGTACCTGCATTCCTGTACCTACATGTGCACCGCATTCTTATTCTTTGAACTTTTCATAGTTTATAAACATCCTTTCATATCTACTCAATATTTAATAATTAAAAAAACAAAATCTACACAGTTCAGAGGTGTGAATAGTGAACAAGAAGTGAGATGTCTAAAAATACAGACTATATACCCAAATTCAGAATATAGCCATAGGTGTATTGAGACTATCTAAATTAAAAAAAAAAAAAAGAAAAGAAAAAGCCAGGCCATTGGAAAATGATGGTTAATTACATGCAACTGTTTATTTAATATAGTCCAAGGCTTTCCATGATATAGCAGGCCTTGCTAAACTTTTATCAGTTCAGACGGTAGAAAGCAACAATTACACTTTTTGTATTTTACTTTAACCTGAATGTATGTGGTTTTTCTTAACACCATGACCAAAAATCTCGACCGATAAGCAGGACTAATTGAAATTACCTTCTCGTTTTAGAAGTTACAGTGTCAATGACAGATCTCTGGGGCTCAGCTGCTGCTGCATGCTGTGTCGGCCCTGTCTCCAGCCAGCTGCATGGCTTGGGCAAACCATCTACCTCTCTAGATGCTTTCTCATCTGCAAGATGAAGGCCTAGATTAGGTGATTTCCATTGTTTCACCTGGCTGTAAAACTCAAAACTTTATTTCCCATAATTTTAACTTAATTTACTTCATCTTTATATGCCATTTCTCTACCTATAAAGCATAATTTCCCAGGCTCATATAAACATGGAATCATTCAAAATTAAACACAGGCCCAAAATACTTTAAGTTTTTCTACTGTGTCCCACTAATAGATACAAGGGCTGTCACCTGAATTTTCATTTCTACCTCTTTATTTAAAGTCACAACTGTAAAATGAATGCATTTGAAAACAAAAAAGATACATTTCAATGATGAAAAATATGCAATGATCATTAATATCTACTGTACATTTTGCCAAGGTCAACAGAATGAAAGATGATATGAAAAAGTCAATCTTCAAAATATCCTTAACAAAAACTCTCTCCTAAATAGTAAAGTCATCATTTAAGAATATGCACTTTACATACCCGGACAGCAGCTGCAACACAAAAGATGGGGGGGCAGTTAAGATGTTAAGTCCTCAAGTTTTCTACATAAACACATGTGGCAACAGGAATTCAAGATTAAACTTCTAAAACAAACTTAGAAATTAAAATAAAACGAACATTTCAAACAGATAACCACTGTTAGAATAAACAAACTAAATTTCTTCTCTTTTCTCAATAGAAACAAAATGGGACATTTCTTAACAAGAACAGCTCGTTACTGATCTAAAAGACCTGTGGAGGTCTCCAACCTCTCAGCACTGGTACAAAGCAAATACCTTCCACGAAATTATTTTTCACGTTATATAAATATTCTCATTTATTTGGAACGGGTAATGCTTAAAAAAAAAAAACTTAGAACCCTTCAAATACTTGTTTTTATGTGTGTGGAATTACTACACTTGAGAGCTTTAAAATCACCTAGGCATAACCAATATTTGAATTTTGCAGAAAGATAATAATTCTTTCACTATAGATTGAAAATAAAAAAAAAAAAGAAATTTTTTTTTTTTTTTTTATAGATTGGGTTTCCTTAAGCAAAACTTATCAACTATGATAATAATGATGCTGGTGGTATTAAGTGATATTCTCATATTTTTCCTTTTAAAACATATATAATCCATGTAACTCTAAGGCGTAAATATGTTACAGTGTATACTTCCTTCACAAGGAATGACTGCTTTCAAGCCCTACCTAGGAAAAAAAAAAAAGAAGCAAACTAACAATGGCATTTACCAACTGTTTTGTTATTGAAAAGCTACAACTAAAATTCAAATGATGGACAGTTTAAGTACATGATATAAAGCAAAAAATGAAAACCATTATAACTTTACCAAAAGAAACTTAAGAAACCACGAGAAGAAGTTAAATGAGCACGATGTAGGACCCAAAGATTACACTATGATTCTCAGCTGATTTCAAACCAAAAGACACCTATGAACAATTCCTGTGAATGTTTCTTATACTAGAAAGACGAATTTCAAAGCAAATGGTGGCCTGCTCAGCCCTACCTTGTCAAAGATAAATATTCAGATGAAATAGAAGTTGCGTTTGCTAAAGTGTGTCCCCTGAACAAATGCACTGGGCCCTGCTACTCAGAGCTGCCCACTCCCGGGCTGTGCCAGTTAGGAGAGTAACAGAGAACGGTGGTGCTTTGACTAAACACTTTACACAGTGGACTACAGAAAAACAATCCTAAACAGACCATCTTTTAAAACTCCAGAGAGTAAGATAATTTCATTATTTATAAATACTGAAAATGCAAAGGGTCCATACAAATTAAGAGTGGAATTAAGTGTGTACTTTTCACTTTAATATTCACTTGATGTGCTCTTAAAATCTCTATGAGAGAAGCAGTTAATTTCCCCATATCTTTTGGCAATAGGTTCAAAAGCAAAAGTAGCAGGGCTGTTGAATTCCATGAAACTTGCCTTTTTTTTTTTTTTTAAAGCTAAATGATTCAATATCTGTATTGTTATTGCACTCATATATTGCCCGGAATATATCTATAGTAACTCAGCAACAGTGATTGCAACAAAACTAAGGTAAATTGTTCTACAAAGCATTTGATTTCCTTATAAGAAAGTCTTGCTAGAGGAAATGCAAACTACAATTCAAATCAGATTATATATGCTTAACGATTATTTAATCTTATATAAAATTAAATTTAACCCTCACCGCTATAAATCTGTAGGGAATCAGAAAAAGATTTACAGTACGCAAAGTTTTAACTATTGCATTCTACTTTGAAATCACTGAGTTAAAACAGTATTTTCCCAAGATTCAAAGAAAAATAGATTTTATAAAAGGGATTCTTCTTAATCACCAAATACATCATTTTTGTTACTAAGACAAAAACAAGTTATACTTTTTTTTCCACTATAATTTGCTCTGATGAAAGAAATACTCTCTTTTAACTCCTAACAAATGCTACATTTTCAAGACTAGAGGAACTAGGAGGCATTCTTCTTGGCCTAAATTATTTTTCTCTAAAATATGTCAAGTAAGCTTTTAAAGATTCAGGGAGGGGCAACTTCATGATTTTTTCTCTCAGCAGATTTTGAGGAGGCTCTTCTGGCTTCATGGCTTCACTGTTATCTTTCTCCTCCTCTTCCTTGTTATCTTCTTCCATTTTTTCATCCTCTTCACTGTCTAGAGGCTGTGGAATGAGCTGATTACCCACAAACACATATGTGTTAATTCTCTGTTTAACTCTCTTTCTTTTCCTTTTCGGGGGGGCTCTGGGAGGAAGCCCCTTGGCCTGCATCTCGTCATTGATGAAATTTCTAAGTGTGCGGCGGATGTAAATGCGAGCCAAGTCCTGCAGGTTCCTGACAGCACACGGGGCTAAACAGGAAACAGATATGAAAAGTAAAACATTACACATTGCTCATGTCTTCAAAGGACAAAATGTGAATTCCTCTGCGAACATTAGAAAACATAAACAGTACCGCTAATGTTGAATTTTACCTGAACTCTGTGATACTAGAAAATAGCAAAGGTTAAAGAAATCCCCTAGACCTATGTAGCCAGGAAAACAGCTTTCTGCAAACAGCCTGCCTTCCCATAGACTTAAATAACACTCACCAGGCACCCCGTGTTCACCTATGACAAGGTCAGACACAGACCCTCCAAATTCCAATTCCTTTACCTCATAAACAAGTAACCTATTGCCAAGCAATTCAGTTACTTGGCAATGAGAAACAAAGTGCTGTTAACTAAACTTTGTCCAAGCTTCCTCAGGTCCCTGAACTTTTTGGCTCACCTCAGTTCAGCCTCAGCTAACACAAGACCCCTCTTTAAAAGCCCCTCCTGGAGGACAGGCTGACCTCAGTGTAAAGCCTTCTAAGTTACTATCTGATGATACCACCGCTCATCCCACTGTCCCACACTGCTTTCTTCTCTCCATGTTTACCATCCTAGGTTCTGAGTGTTCTCCCTGTTGGAGAAGTTCCCCTCCCCAACTACTACAACAGTTCCTTTTCCATTCCTCCTTTCCTTCCTGAATAAAGCTTCTCCCTATCAAAGTCTGGATTTGTTTTTATTTGACAGTGTAAAAACCTGGACTTCCATCTAACAAAGATTTAGGGCACTGACGCTGTCAAGCACAACCTTCTAGGTACTGGGGACAGTGCAGAGAACAAAGGAGACCATTCTCTGGGCCCAAGGAGTCTAAGCAGGGAGAAGACGATAGACAGACTAGCAAACAGAACAATGCCCCAAGGTGAAGCTGCTGTGCAGAGCATGAAAACCAGGGCTTGCTAGAAGAAAGAGCTGAAGGCCCCAGCAAGCTCTTTAGATCAGGGGTCAGGAAGGTCCTCCCTCAGGAGGTGACATCTGAGGGAAGAACTAAAATAAGGAGAGGTCAGCCACAAAAAAGCTGGGGAAAAGACCACTTTAATGTAAAATACTTGAATATAAACATGCTGCATGTATGGAGTAATAAGGGTTTAGAATTCAAAATAGTTTAAGCAGACAAATCAATAAAGGGCTGACTAAATAATCACAACACATGCACGAAACAGAAGAATGTTGCGCAGCTGAAAGATGAAAAACTAAGCTTCTGGTGAGTGGAAAGATCTCTAAAGCACATTTTTCTGGGGGTGAGGGTGGGGGTAGGGGAGCAGGGCACAGAAAAATATGTCTAGAATTATGACTTGCCTAAAAAATGGGACCACCACAGGGCTCCTTAACAAAGAATATATATATATACATAGCACCTTGTATTTGGAAACCCTGGTGGCATAGTGGTTAAGTGCTACGGCTGCTAACCAAAGGGTCGGCAGTTTGAATCTGCCAGGCACTCCTTGGAATCTCTATGGGGCAGTTCCACTCTGTCCTATAGGGTCGCTATGAGTTGGAATCGACTCGACGGCACTGGGTTTGTTTTTTTTTTGGTTTATATGCATCAAAGTTCTCTGGCAAGATAAGAAATCTGGACCAGTGAGGGTGCACAAGAGACAGGGACAGGAGAGATTTTATACTGCATATCCTTAGATACTTTTTGATGTTTAAAACATGTGACCCAAGTACAATATATTCAAAAAACTCAAATAAAGGCAACATTTGAACAGCTGCTTCAGTGTAACCTCTGAAGTTGTTATACACACACACGCATACACATACACATACTCAGAGCTTATGTCATTCTTTCTGTAAATCAGCAAGTAGGACTGGTTCACAGGCAAAGGGCCACCAGAAATCATCCTGTGATTTTAAAGGCACAGGGAAATACCACAGGTTCCTTTAAATTACTGATGTTAACTTAATATCAAAAACATCAGAGTTCGAACATATCCTGTCTGCCTCATTGTCATTTCCCACAGATACATAAATGTATAAGCCCTATAACCACATACTCTTCTTTGTATCCTGTTCCAATACTTAGCACATAAAAAAAAATAATAATAAATTCTCTGCTCCCTAGTTTCCATCCTTATGGAAATAAAACAATTACGAAGACCCCTCTAAAACACCTAAAACAAAACCCTCCTTGGTTAAACAGTATTAAAATGTTTCATTATTTATTTTTCTGTCTCTTCAGTTTTGGTACTTTTTTCTGGACGTTCCTTTTCAAACGTCTTTATCAAACCTTTAAAATTCTGCCTTCTTTAGTTATTTGCAAATGGTTGAATCCAATGGCTACTGGGTTGTGAGCTCTGGGAGGGGAGGGACTGTGGCTGTTTCCTCTTCAGACTCCCCACAGGTCCAGTACGCACCAGCCGTGCAGAGTCTATACTCACACTCACAGCCACCAGCTTGTTTCCTGTGTTCTTACCACTGTACCACGGTGCCCTGGGCTAGGCCAAGTCACATGTTAGACACACACACCCTCAGTAGGAGACATAATTATTCACAGAGCCCTAGGACTAGAAACTTTTCAGAGTCCTTTAGAGCTCGGCTGCTAACCAAAAGGTGGGCAGTTCAAATCTACCAGCTGCTCCTTGGAAACCCTACGGGACAGTTCTACTCTGTCCTGTAGGGTCACCATGAGTTGGAATCCACTTGATGGCAATGGGTTTCTTTGGCCTTCTTTTTTTTTTTTTAGCACACATCTATTGGGCCACTAGAAAACTTTTACACTATTTGGAAAAGAATTTCAAAGGCACCTTAGGCCTGTTCTGCTAAGTACTGTGCTTACTTGTTCTACTGGTCTGGACCTGTCCCCACTACATGTACTGGAAAATGAAGCAGCATGCAAGAATTTCAGTTCAAGTCCTGGGGCTACCACTGACTGGTTCTGTGAAGACAGGTAAGAGACAAAAGGTTTGTATTCTCATCCTTTATGTGTTAAAATGTATAAAGTACCACTTGTGTTGCCTACCTCCAAAATTGTTCACTGCATTATTTAGCATTCATTCAGTAAACATTTATTAAACTATATGCCAGGCTCTGTTCAAGAACCCATTAGGTAACAGTGCGTGGTTTAGACTAACAAAGTCCTTGTCCTCACAGAGCTTAAACATCTGCACTAGGGCTGGGGAGGAGATAAAAAATAAGTACACATAAGACAGGGGATATCAAAAACAATGATATGATATAAAGTGACTTTCTATTCGATTGGCTCCTTGTGAAGGTCATGTCTGAGCGATGATCTGACTGATGTCAGGGTTACGACTATGTAAATGTCTTGGAGCACAGATGTCTGGGTAGAGGGGAGAGCAGTTTTCTACGAGGTCAACAAGCTTAGCATGTTCAAGGAGCTGAAAGAAGGCTGATGTAGAAATTTGGAGCAAGAGGACAGTGGTAAGAGATCTGATCATGCACTGCCTCATAGGTCACGGTAAGGAATGTGGATTTTATTTTCTAAACAACTACTCAAAAGTTTTAAGAGGCAAGAGTTACAATGCCATGACAATAATGCCTCTGTAGAGTCTAAAATGCATCAGGGCAAGAGTGGAGCAGGAGGTCAGCTAGGGCACTTCGTAGGCCACACGAAATATGACTACTTGTGATGGAGGGTGGCAGTACAGATGGAGAGAATTGGACAAAGGAGAGAGATATTTTGAAGACAGGATGGTGATGGATTGGAATGGGGGATGAAAGCACATGTGTGTGTGCGCACACACTCACACACACACACACACACAAAAGAATTCAGTAAGACATCTACGTTTCTGGCCATAGCAACTGGGCAAATGATGCTGGTGTCAGTTATTGACGTGACAAAGGCAGAGAAGTCAAAAATTTGTTTTGTGTTAAATCTGAGGTGTCTATTGCATATTCAAAATGGAGATTTCAGGAATAACAACAACAGCAACATTGATCGCAAACTCTTCAGGAAGTAGTACTATGGCACATCAGCCACTATTTTAAGCACTTATAAATAAATAATTGCTCACTCAGTGCTAAATGAGGAGACAGAAGGAGAGAGAGTTTAAACAACTTGCTCAGGGTCATAGAAGTTGTGACAGAGCTGGGATTTTAACCCAGCATCTGACTGCAGAGTCTATTCTGCCTGTTAGATAATGACTCTGGACTCAGGAGCAAGGTTGCGTGGGAGATACACATCTGGGAGTCATCAGCCCGTGGGTGACGTGGTGAGTGACAAGGAGCTGGGTAAGAATGCGCAAGGGAGTGTAGACAGAGGAGAAGAGAGGTCTAAGGCCCAGTGAGCTCTGCAAAGGGGGAAGGTAAAGAAGGAACAAGAAATACAAGCTATAATTAGTCTTTTCATCTTGTCTCACATTCCTGGTATTCTCTTTCAACACCTTAATTATGTTCTTCCCCTGCCAACAACACTGTCTGCCATTCCAGGGGCACTGCTAGAATGACAAACTGTTCGATCCTAAATGGTGAGGATACCTAACCGCATAAAGAACCAACTGGGCCCGGAGTGGAAAAAGGATTCACAGTTTACTTTTGTAGCTTCTAATACTCAGATATCCTAAAATAGCATCTAAGTGAGTGTCATTTAAAAGTTCTTTTGAATGATAAAAAAAAACTTAGATAATTCTCAATACTAAAAAAAAAAAATTACTTACTCAAATATCCCCAGTATTTTTTATTCCTTAATACTCCTTTGTTTCTAATGCTTCAAGTTATGAGAGAAGGACTTACTGAGTCAAATAGTATTAATCCTTACTACCATAAAAATTTATTTTGAATTTATGCTTTTATCCCGAAATTACAGTTAATGTTATCTCATATATATACATTTAAACTCCATTTATTTAGACTCTGTATAGATTTTACAAAAACCTACTGTCAGCATTTTGACTTGGATTTTTAACAAAAATTAAAGAAGGCATTTTATTTAGGTCAAACCACACAAAATTGACAATTTTGGGGCATTTTTGACCTACAAAAACAGTAATTTCATATAGTTCACAATTCATATAGTTTCACAATTTATGAAGTCTCTTCTGACCCTTCTAAAGGGCCTGACATGAACTTTAAGCAATACAGCCTTATTTTTAGAATACAAAAAAAAAAAAAAAGACCTCTAAGTGGAATAAAAATTAGTGATGAATTTGAGAAAAAATAGCTATATTTTAGCAGGCAGTTTAATATAAGCTATTTTATAACTACATAATAAACTTGGCAAAGGATATGCATGTATATTTAGTTTTTTTACATATATATACTAGCATTCTTTCATATTATAACTCCCTATAATTAATGGAATAATGTCCTCTGAACAGAAAGTTATTTTAACTTATCTGAACAGAAAAGAAAACTTGTTCTCATTCTCTATATGTCATATTAAATTTTGGCAAATACTAATTTTCAAAACTTTTTAACTACGTGAACATTGCCAAATAAAGCTCTTATTTTTAGAAAGTCTCATAATTCCTGACTCATTCTATAAATTGCTATTAGTAGTTGAAGATTTTTTTCTCTTTTTATTATAGAACTTGCAAGTTTATATATAAAAGGAGAGTACAATGGACACCCAAGACCTGCCACCCGGCTTCAAGAATTATCAATTCACAATTATTCTGATTTTATCAACACCCCCAGATGCTCTCCATCCCCCACCCCAGATTATTTTCACAAAAAAGTTAGACATCGTACCTTTTATCTGTATAGATTTCAGAGGTATGATGGATCTTTTATTAATTCAGGCTCACCAGTCCCAATTTTATCTATTCCACATGAAATTTATTCCTTACTTTATAGGAACAGTTGTAAACATCAATCATTCTAACTAATGACAATCTTAGTAACTGCCTGGCCCTACCTGGGCTGACATCCTTAAAGTGAAAATAAAAATTGCTCATTTAGAGCATATCATCCATGTCATTCATAAATCATCTTATTATAAAACAACATTTACAATCAAGACCCTCTTGAGTGAAACTAAGCTAGGAAAACTAGTAATCAGATAAAAAGGGAAATGACTACTTGTAGGATTCTGAGGATTTTAAGCGTCAATGACAAAGTAGAACATTTTCACAGTTGCTGCAGAAATCTACAGGGGGCTCCGTAAGTGCACGCATCCACGATGCAGGCCACTGGCAAGCCAGACTGTATCAGGGAAACTTTCATACTTCTTTTTATTACTCTCCATCCAGTTACGAGATAGGTTAAACAGAATTTTCATAAATAAACTGTGTACTTCTAGTATTTAGAACACGAGAGAAAAAATAATTTTACTTTGTGAAACTGTTGCTTTTAGCAAGGAGACTGAGTAGATACCCAATAATTACAGAAAAAGTTTAGTCTGAAAAGTAGGCAACTTTATTGAAATAATTGGTTAAAGCACGTGCATACTAACAACATTTATGTGATTCTACTGCAGTGCTAGAAAGAAGTCCCCTTTGTCGCAGAGCGCGCCCAGCATGCATCCTTTTTTGACTAGACTGGAAAAAAAAGGTCTAAATTTAACATTCCAGTGCAGTAATTTCACATTTTTAACAGGATTCTTCCTTTTGAGACTCCTTGTTTAAAATCGCTTATTTTAGTTTTATTACCTTGCTTTATTTGAATTTTTTGTCTATGCTGACTCACATCTTTTTTGTAAGTGGCCAAAGCATATGTGGGAGTGAGTCAAAAAGTACTGCTACAAAATCAAAGAAATCTTTATTAAACAAAAATATCAATATGTGAAGCTACTGTTTCCCAGCATATCCTCCATCTATGCTTACACACTTTTGAAGGTGGTGTTTCCATCTCTCCAACCCCTCCCTGAAGAATTCTGCACTCTTCCATTTACACCACATCAAAATGACAAGTTTTGGCATCCTCAAGGCACTCAAATTGTGTTCCTTTTAAATGTTCTTTATGTTTTGAGAACAAACAGACATCTGAAGAGGTAAGATCAGAGATGTAGGTTGGATGGGGTAAAGTTTCCCAAAAAATTCTCATTGCTACCCTCAAAGAATGAGCAGGTGCACTGTCACGACAGAAAAAAATTCCTTGGAGCAATTTTCGTGGCCTTCTTCTCACCAATGCAGTTTGTAATGTTCTAAGACCCTGTGATCTTCCTGTGTCCTTTGAGAAAATCTATCAAGATTACCCCTTTGGAATCCCCAAAAATAGTCTCCATAACCTTCTGAATGGTCTTCCCTCTCCTGGCTCATCTTTGAGGTCTTCTCGACCTTCCTTAAAACACCTGATACATCTAAAAACTTTTCTCATTTTTTTTAATGTGGGGCACCATTCCCATAAGCCTGTTGCAAAGCTTCAATGATTTGGGAAGACGTCCAATTTAGTTTTGTTAAAAATTTGGTATTAGACCTGACCTCAAAATCGTTTTTTTCCATAGCACAAAAAGCACCTTTTCTTTTTTTTGAAGGTCCCCTGAAGAGGCTAAGACAAGTGTACTGCTGAGACAGCGTGTCTGCAGCCACCCATAGAAACACATTTAAACACGTTTTGTTTGTAGTAAAACCGTGCATGTATGAACTGGAACCCTAGTAGCAAAACTTTTTGACTTACCCTTGTACTGGCAACAAGCGTATTTGGGAAAAAAATTGAAAGATTGAAAACATTTTCTAAATTATGAAAGGTTCAAAATTTTTAGAATTGAGTACCTACTTTATTTCTAAATGAAATCAAAAGAAGAGCACTTTGTCAGAATCTGGTGACTCTTCCGTGCCCATGAAGAGAAGTCAGCAGTCTCCACTGCTAGAAGCTCCTGTTGGAAAACATGGCTATAAACCTCCCCTGGCTCCATGTGGGGAGCCCTTCATGCCATTAACACTCCTGGCCTCTCCATACTACCTAACTCATTCTCTCCCAAGACAGGAGGAGTGGCTTGTAGAGTGTGTGCGTTCATCATAAGAAGCTGGTCACATGTGGCTGTGACCTTTCCTTCGTCTTCCCTCTGGGATTTGCCTACTCAGAAGCAAGCATGCTGGGCTCTGCTCATCCATGTACTTGCAAGGTAAACTACCATGGCAGAGGCAGATGGTGGCCAGTGTTACCTATAACTGGTAGTGGGTAAGCCTGTCTAATTAATGGTGCAGACCTAATCCCTATTCTCCAACCTACTTTGGTAATAAATATGACATTTCAATCCCTAGCTATCTGACCCCCGCACTGATAAGAATTTGAACAGAAGAAAAATGGGTATGATTTACTGATCCTCCCAAAATCCTTAATACAAAAAAAAAAAGAAGAAAGACCCAAACCCACTGCCGTTGATTCCAACTCATAGTGACTGTGCAGGACAGAGGAGAACTGCTTGCCCCATAGAGTTTCCAAGGCTATATATAAATCTTTACGGAGGTAGGCTGCTACATCTTTCTCCCTTGAAGTGGCTGGTGAGTTCAAACCGCCAATCTTTTGGTTGGCAGCAAAGCACTTTGCCACGGTGTCACCAAAAAAAAAAAAAAAAAAAAAACCAAACCCGTTGCCATTGACTCGATTCCAACTCATAGCAACCCTAAAGAACAGAGCAGAACTGCCCCATAGGGTTTCCAAGGAGCACCTGGTAAATTCGAACTGCCGACTTCTTGGTTAGCAGCCATAGCTCTTAACTACTATGCCACCACGGTTTCCACCTGTGCCACCAGGGCTCCTTAAAATCCTCTGGGGGGTGGGAGAGAGACAAGAAAAAAGCAAACTAAGGCAAGAGGTCTACTATGGTTAAGTTCATTTTTTGGTAAAGAACTTTACTTAATGTTTACCAAGACCATTAGGTAGGCCAAATCAAGTACTATTCCCTTTCTCTTCTTTCTCCCCATGTCTGTAGCTCCCAGTAGGTTGATCGCTCGCTCCCTTCTTCTTGAAATGCTTTTCTTTTTTGGCTTTCAACATACCATGCATGCTGGCCCTCTTCCTCAGTCTCCTTTGCTAATCCACCTAATTCCCATGGGTGGGCTGCAGGCCCAATCTAATGTCTCTTCTCTATGTCCATTCTCCCCCTAAGTGGTCTCATCCTTTTTCATAGCTTAAACGACATCTTTACTTTGAAGATTCTCAATTTATATCTCCCATGTGCAGTAGGTTTATCCACTTGACCACCTGACACTCACATGCTAATCATCAACTCAAACATGGCCAAAATATAAGTATCTGATTTCCATACACCAATTTCCAAACTGGAGCCCAAACTGGTATAGTAGTTAAGAGCTCATCTGCTAACCAAAAGGTCTGCAGTTTGAATCCACCAGCCACTCCTTATAAACCCTATGGGGCAGTTCTACTCTGTCCTATAGGGTTGCTATGCGTCAAATTCACTCAAGGGTAATCGATTATTTCCAAACTGGAACCTGGTGGCGCAGCAGTTAAGAGCCTGGCTGCTAATCAAAAGGTCGGCAGTTTGAATCCACCAGCCACTCTTTGGAAACCCTATAAAAAAAACCAAACTAAACCCATTGCCATCAAGTCAATTCCGACTCATAGCAACCCTATAGGACACGGTAGAACTGCCCCATAGGGTTGCCAAGGAGCAGCTGGTGGATCTGAGCTGCCAATCTTTTGGTTAACAGCCAAACACTTAACCACCATGCCGCCACAGCTCCTATTTCATCCCATAGGGTCGCTAAGTCAGAATTCACTTGATGGCAATGGGTTTGGGTTTTTGGTTTTTTATTTCCAAACTATTCCAAACCCCCAGTCTTTTTTAAATAGCAGTTAAGTGGTACCATCACTCAGCCAGCCACTCAAGGCAAAACTTTTAATTCCTCTTGTTCCTCACCTCTATCCTCCCACACCCATTCTACCAACCAGCCAGTTCTGTTCTAACTTATACCCATATGTTTAATCTGTCCGCTACTTGTCCACCTTCAAACAACTCTATCCAGACCAACATCAACTCTCTCCTTGACTATTAAAAGAAAAAAAAAAAAAAACCCTCTTAACTGGCACTCCTGCTTCCCCTTTTGCCCTATGATAATATATCCTCCGCAACCCAGCTAATGAGCTTCAGCCACCAGGACATTTATTCCTGGTCTTTGAACGACCAAGCCATTTTTGGCCTAAAGACTTTTGCCCTGGCTATTCCTTTTAATAGAAAACCCTGCCATCCAATCTTGACATGGCTGGTTCTTTCATATCATTCTGGTAGTTAATTCGAATGACAGCTCATCAGGATGGCCTTCCTTTCCACCAAACCTGAAGTAGATACATTTTCCCATGACCAGAGATTCACTGTCATTAATAAATTCCTTTTTATTTTGACCTGCCTGTTTTTTTCATGATTACATAATTACAGTGTCTGGTATAAGGTAAAGGCTATTTTTTAAAAATATTTACTTATTTAAAAAACATTTTTAAAAAGTTTAAATGCATTGACTATATTACTGCATATTTATTTAATTCTTCTTAATTATATAGGGCATCAAATCTCGAGCATATAGGCTGAACATCACACATCACATAGTTCAATCAGAAAGAACCAATAACTACTTACGGAGTCCCACCGAATCTGGTTTGCCATTATCATTCTTACTTGGCTGCACAAGTGGAGCAAATGAAACAGCAAGGATATTTTTACTTTCCCAAGTGTTTTGTCCGGTTCGCATAATTTGTGTTAACTATTTAGAGAGAAAAAAGGAATAGAACAGCTTAATCCTGAAAATGTGATGACCTTTTAGTCACAATTTTGTTTTAAAACAGTAATTGCCAAAGAGAGCTATACAATCACTTATATTTGAAGGCAATCAAATTACTTCCATTAAGATACTTACTATAAAATAATACAAACGGAATTAAATATCTTTTCTGTTCAAGATACATATTCCAATGCAACTGAGATACCCAAGTATGGCCGAGTAACTCTGCGTGTTAGATTTGGGGTCTAATAGCTTCTAGGGTTACCACTCCAATCCATACTTGCCACTGGCTCTCAAAAGGCAAGTCTAAGATAGGTTCAGTTGTTTGGGTAAAGCATTATATTAATAAAATCGTGTTTTGATTACTGTACCAATGAGTCAGCCCAATGCTATTCCATAACGGAAATGAAATATAGATTCTCATTCTAACCTCAAATTGGTATTTCACAAATAAACGCTATCACTCACAAATGGACTAGGAAAGAGTTTGTTACTCAGCAAAGACTCACCACTGGTCTGAGAAAAAAAATATCAGCTCAGTATTTGACTTGTTCAAGTTGAATTAGTATCTTCAACATAAATTATAAAAAGCAGCCAATTATCACATTTTATGTTTGTATGCTGTTGGAAACCCTGGTGGCATAGAGGTTAAGTGCTACAGCTGCTAACCAAGAGGTTGGCAGTTTGAATCCACCAGGCGCTCCTTGGAAACTGTATGGGGCAGTTCTACTCTGTCCTATAGGGTCGCTATGCGTCAGAATCGACTTGACATTAGTGGATTTGGGGTGTTTATGCTGTTGTTAGGTGCCTTTGACGAAACACAGTCCTGCGCCGTCCTCACAATCATTGCTCTTTGAGCCCACTGTTGCAGCCACTACGTCAATCCATACCGTAGAGGATCTTCCTCTTTTTCCCTGACCCACTTACTTTATCAAGCAAGATGTCCTCAAGGGATTGTTTCCTCCTGATAACACGTCCAAAGTACATGAGACAAAGTCTCACCATCGTCAGCCATCGTCACTTCTAAGGATCATTCTGGTTGTGCTTCTCCTAAGACAGATTTGTTTGTTCTTCTTACAGTCCATGGTATATTCAATATTCTTTGCTAACACCACAATTTGAATGTGTCAATTCTTTGGTCTTCCATTTTCATTATCCAGCTTTCACATGCATATGAAATGATTGACAATACCATGGCTTGAGTCAGGCACACCTTAGTCCTCAAAGTGACATTCTTGCTTTTTAACACTTTAAAGAGGTCTTTTGCAGCAGATTTGCCCAATGCAATACGTCATTTTATTTCTTGACTTCTGCTTTCATGGCCACTGATAGTGGATCCAAGTAAAATGAGATCTTTGACTTCAATTTCTTGATTTTATTTATTGATCCAACTGTAAGGATTTTTTTTCCCTTTATGTTGAGGTATTTACTGATCCAATTGTAAGTATTTTTTTTTTCCCTTTATGTGGAGGTGTAATCCTTACTGAAGGCTGTAGTCTTTGATCTTCATTAGTAACTGCTTCCGGTACTTTTCATTTTAGCAAACAGTTGTGTCAGCTGCATATCACAGGTTGTTAAGTCTTCCTCCAATCCTGATGCCGTATTCTTCTTCTTATAGTCCAGCTTTTTTTTTTTTAATTAATTTTTATTAAGCTTCAAGTGAACATTTACCATCCCAATCAGTCTGTCACATGTAGGTTTACATACATCTTACTCCCTTCTCCCACTTGCTCTCCCCCTATTGAGTCAGCCCTTTCAGTCTCTCGTTTCGTGCCAATTTTGCCATCTTCCCTCTCTCTCTATCTTCCCATCCCCCCTCCAGTCAAGAGTTGCCAACACACTCTCCAGTGTCCACCTGATTTAATTAGCTCACTCTTCATCAGCATCTCTCTCCCCGCCACTGACCAGTCCTTTTCATGCCTGATGAGTTGTCTTCGGGGATGGTTCCTGTCCTGTGCCATAAGAAGTTCTGGGGAGCATTGTCTCTGGGATTCCTCTAGTCGCAGTCATACCATTAGGTGTGGTCTTTTAATGAGAATTTGGGGTCTGTATCCCATTGGTCTCCTGCTCCCTCAGGAGTTGTCTGTTGTGCTCCCTGACAGGGCAGACATCGATTGTGGCTGGGCACCAACTAGTTCTTCTGGTCTCAGGATAATGTAGGTCTCTGGTTCATGTGGCCCTTTCTGTCTCTTGGGTTCTTAGTTGTCGTGTGACCTTGGTGTTCTTCCTTTGCCTTTGCTCCAGGTGGGTTGAGACCAATTGATGTATCTTAGATGGCCGCTTGTTGGCATTTAGGACCCCAGGTGCCACAATTCAAAGTGGGATGCAGAATGTTTTCATAATAGAATTATTTTGCCCATTGACTTAGAAGTCCCCTCAAACCAAGTTCCCCAGACGCCAGACCCTGCTCCGCTGACCTTTGAAGCTTTCATTTTATCCCGGAAACCTCTTTGCTTTTAGTCCAGTCCAATTAGGCTGACCTTCCTTGTATTGAGTGTTGTCTTTCCCTTCACCCAAAGCAGTTCTTATCTACAGATTGATCAATAAAAAGCCCTCTCCCTCCCTCCCTCCCTCCCCCTTTTGTAACCACAAAAGTATGTGTTCTTCTCCATTTTTTCTATTTCTCAAGATCTTATAATAGTGGTCTTATACAATATTTGTCCTTTTGCAACTGACTCATTTCGCTCAGCATAATGCCTTCCAGATTCCTCCATGTTATGAAATGTTTCAGAGATTCGTCACTGTTCTTTATCGATGCGTAGTATTCCATTGTGTGAATATACCACAATTTATTTACCCATTCATCCATTGACAGACATCTTGGTTGCTTCCAGCTTTTTGCTATTGTAAACAGAGCTGCAATAAACATGGGTGTGCATATAGCTGTTTGTGTGAAGGCTCTTGTATCTCTAGGGTATATTCCGAGGAGTGGGATTTCTGGGTTGTATGGTAGTTCTATTTCTAACTGTTTAAGATAACGCCAGATGGATTTCCAAAGTTCTTATAGTCCAGCTTCTTGGATTATTTGCTCAGCATGTAGATTAAGTATGGTGAAAGGATACAACCCTGATGCACGCCCTTCCTAATTTTAAAACAGACAGTATCCCCTTATTCCATTCCAATGACTACTTCTTGATCTATCTACAAGTTTCATATGAGCACAACTGAGTGTTCTGGAATTCTCATACTTCTCAATGTTATCCATAATTCATGATCCACACAGCGAATGCCTTTGTGTAGTAAGTAAAACACAAGTAAACATCTTTCTGGTATTCCCTGCTTTCAGCTAAGACCCATCTGACATCAGCAATGATATCTGTCGTTGCACATTCTCTTCTGAATCCGGCTTGAATTTCTGACAGTTCCCTGTCCATTTTTTAATTGTCTTCAGCAGACTTTCGCTAGCATGTGACATTAATGATATTTTTCAATAATTTCTGCATTCTGTTGGATCACCTTTCTTTGGAATGGGCACAGATATGGATCTCTTCCAGTTGGTTGCCAGGTAGCTGTCTTCCAAATTTCTCGGCACAGACAAATTGGCGCTTCCAATGTTTGTTGCAGCATTTCAAAGAGTATTTTGTCAATTCCTGGCGCCTTGTTTTTCAACAATGCCTTCAGTGCAGCTTGGACTTTATCCTTCAGTGCCATCAGTTCTCCATCATATGCTAACTCCGAAATGGCTGAACGCTGACCAATTCTTTGTGGTATAGTGATTCTATATATTTCTTTTTGGTATACTGACTCTGGTATTCCATCTTCTTTCGATGCTTCCTGTGTTGTTCCATATTTTGCCCATAGAATCCTCCAATATTGCAATACGAGGCTTGAATTTTTTCTTCAGTTCTTTCAGCTTGAGAAATGCCAAGCATGTTTTTCGGTTTTGGTTTTCTGACTCCAGGTCTTTGCATATTTTAACACTTCGCCCTGTACTCTCAAGCCTCCCTTTGAAATTTTCTGTTCAGTTCTTTTACTTCATCATTTCTTCCGTTTGTTTCAGCTACTCTGCACTCAAGAGCAAGTTTCAGTGTCTTTTGACATTCTGTGCTTTTAATGACCTTTTTTTCTTTTTATGTATAATGTCTCTGATGTCATCCAAAACTCTTCTGGTCTTTGATTATCAGTGTTCAGTGCAACAAATCTATCCCTGAAAAAAAAAAAAAAAATTTGAGGTGTCCCTAAATTCTGGTGGGATGTATTCAAGATCGTACTTTGACTCTCATGGACTTGTTTTAATTCTCTTCAGCTTCAACTTGAACTTGCATATAAGCAATTGATGGTCTGTTCTACCCAATGATACTGAGCTTCCCCATTGTCTCTTTCCACAGAGGTAGTCGATTCGATTCCTGTGTATTCTATGTGGCAATGTTTGTACAGTAGTAATATATAAAAACCAAAAAACCAAACCCAGTGCCGTCAAGTCAACTGCAACTCATAGCGACCGGACAGGACAGAGTAGGACCGCCCCATAGAGTTTCCAAGGAGCGCCTGGTGGATTCAAACTGCCAACCCCTTGGTTAGCAGCCGTAGCACTTAACCACTATGCCACCAGGGTTTCCATAGTAGTATATAATAAATGTTTAATAAAATACCAATTAGAAGTCATATTTTAAGTGGTTAAAAATATATCTTAAAAGGAAAACAGTCTAAACACTGGAAGAACTTAAGTAACCATATTTTTCCAGGATTTTTTTTTTTAATAAGTATTTTTATATTATGTCTCTATCATAACTGGCAAACGATTTACCACAGAGCACAGCACATGGTAATGCTGAGATTCCCTAAACTACAAATGACAAATTGTGACATTAAAGGACCCATACAATATATAAACCCCAAAACATCATGCAGTCCCCAGTCATTTCAGGTTATCTAACTTACAAACCAAAATGCGTTTCAAACATCACAGATTTAGATTATTAGGATTACTGAAGATTTTATTTCTTTGAAATGCATTTTTATACACATTTGAAGTCATTTGCTTTTAAAAGGTCCACTCATTTTCTGAATAAATTAGTGTTTCATACATTTATTATGCCTAATAATTTCACAATAAAAGATGGCAAGAAAAAAATTAATAATGCTGATAAATGCCTAAACATATTTTCAAGTGAGTCTATACAGTTTTGTTTTTTTTTTTTATTAAATGAAGATGTAAATATTCACTTGTTTTTTTAAATGGAATGAAGCAGTTCAAACCAAACCACACATGAGATTTCTTTTGACGCATTTAAAGAGCTGAAGAATGTTGGAAACTGAGCAACTGTTAGAGATCACAGCATTCCACCCAGTACCTTCTAGGTGGGGAAACCGGAGGAGTAGCTGCTGATCCGAGCCACAAAGGGACAGCTAATCTGTGTCAGAAGCCCAAGTCTCCTCCAATCACATCACAGGGATCTCTTTTGTATCTGCTTTGAGTAAACATTAAGTACGTATTTCAAGTTTTTCTATACAGACAGAAGAGTATTTCTTCTTTGAAACCTACAGTGTACGTTTCACTGACACAGTACTCTCCCAATCTTAAGCAAAAACAAAAAAGGTAAAAATAAAACCCAAGTGACAATTACGGTATTATAACTTCAAAATGATGTGAAAATCCTCATCATTCCTAATTATATGTGGTTCAGGGGTTGTGACAGTAAAAGGATTGAGGGGCTTAGGGAAATAAAACTGAAAAATAACTGCTTTGAAGGCTACTTTTTAATAGTAAATTATTTTAGGAAAATAGAACCCTAAATATCTTTTTTATCAAGCAAAATGTTGATATGTTACTAAATATCTTCTGCAAAGGCTAAGAAGAAAATAATATAAATTTCTAACAGACAACCAGGTGCTGTAAAATTTTCACATGTACGTCCTACGGGTACAAGCAGTGTTATTTGTTTCAACACCGCTAGATTCCAAACTTTCAGTTTCCCTTCCTCTTAACAAAATCTGCTAGTAGTGAAGTGACAAAAGGAATTGTGTGCTCATCAATGTACCTTCTAAAATGATTAGGGCTGTGGGCCCTCAGCCTGGACTCTTTCCTCTCCCACCGTTACCTGCTTCCATCTTGCTGGCCTATAGAGCGTGGACCTTACCCTGAGTGTACTTCCTCAGGGGTCCTTTCTTGAGCCAGGCTAGTTGGGGCTCCTGTGTTATCTGTGCGTGTGTGTTGCGGGGGGAGGGCAGGGGGGTCTATAGTAACAAATAACAATTCACATCCATTAGTGTGATTATATGATGAATGTCAACCTCCTTAACCCAAACTTCAGTGTGCTTTTTAGACCCACCACGTGCCCAACACCTGGCATGGTGCTTAACATTTATTACATGAAACAAAGATATTAAAGAAAAGTAGTAAGAGTTACAGAAAAGTAAAGACTAATGTTTTTGCTTCCTATGCCACCAAGTAAAAGGACAGTGAAAGCTACCTGATCCTCTATAGGCATGACCAGAATGCCTCCAACTTTTAGCAATATTTTCATGTAGTTTTCATGGTCTTTCTGAACTCCAGCTCCACAATAAATTCGATCATACTGATGACTGTCAGAGGCTATCTGGAGGCAATTGCCAACCACAAATGCAGGTTCACAGAACTCAAATCTGCATGGAAAAACAAATGTATTTTACTTAAACAAAAGATTATATCTAAAAAAAAAAAAATTAATACAAGCCAGTTCTTCAAAATAATGAAGTTACCAAAATAAATTAAAAGGATAAAATATCATTATAAAACATGAAGTTTAACGCCAGTCAAATGTACTGTTTTAAAAACATACCAAGTTTTGGCCACACTGAAGCCTCTTTTCTACCTTAAAAAAATAAATATAATGAAAATCCCATTACAACACCAATCTCATGATGCCCCACAAACGATATATGACAATAAAGAGAATTGCAAAGGTAAAACAATTTAAGGAAAACATCACTTTCCACTGTCCTTTCCAAAAAAGGTGAGGGACTAGTGGAAACATGGGGTGTGTAACACCCTTCTGGGTGCTGGACTTTGTTGAGGATAACTTGGCAGAGCTTTATCAAGAGAGGGACCAGTGTACTGATCTACATTCCCTTGCAACCACTAAGATTAGGAACATTTTTCTAATAAATTTTGGCTGAGGAATTTACAGGTTGGGACCGAGACCAGTATGAACAGTGTCTTTACTTACTGCTGCTTTGGCCCCTGTGATGTCTCCTAAGCCACAAGACAAGAGATGTGCTTCAAAGAAAAGTATTTTAGTCAGGCCACTCCTTTCTGGTTACAGTGTTGGTTCATGGTGTATAGTTATGCTTTTACAAACTATCCTATTTAGACTTCTACTTTATTAAGTTCTATTTAGACTTCTACTTTATTAAATTCTATTTAGACTTCTACTTTATAAAATGCTGATAAACAAAACTGAAAGCAACCTCTAACATATAATTAAAACTCCAATGCAATAATAAAACATGTGATATTTTTAAAAATTAATTTGTATATTATCTTTTCACTTTTAAGTTGATTAAAGTTAATATGGTCATACAGCAGAATCAGGCTGTCATCGGACGATGAAATAATTCACATTAAAAGCTCTGGCATGCAGTGAAAAATGACATTTATTTGAATCGCCATCATTTTTACTTTGTAAAATATATCCTATTCTTCAGTAATTAATAGTAGACAATTCACTGAAACACAAACATATTATGAACACTAACTTGGTTCACCAAAATTATGCCCTATCCTCAATTTCCCCTAACCTCGGCGGGGGCATGGGAGGGGACTGGGTTTAGCAGTATACTACGCCCTGTGCTTATATCTCCACACTCTTGAGCTAAGGTGGTCCATGGTCTGTGATTTCTCTTCCTAACCATCTCCTCACTGCTCACATTTTTCAGGTTTCTTCCATGCATATGCTCCCTACTGCACAGGGTACATTCAAACTCCTTGCAGTGCCATGTGGGCTCATTACACTTCTACACCAAGTTGCCCTTCAAGACTCATTCTCCTGGGTTCTTGCCCACAGCACACACCATGCTGTATCCAGAGGAAAGTGGCATTATCACAAACTGTGCTGAAACTTTCTCTGTATGCACTGTTCCCCTGACTGAAATACTTTCCTTTCACTTCTTCCCTTAAATAAATGCCTACTAGCCCAGTGGGTAGCCTTCAAGATACAGTTCAAATATCAGCTTCCCATTGAAGTCTCTCCCAGCTCTGTCACAGGATCTCATTCTTTCTATTTGCAGAGCATACACAAAACTTACCAAGGCTGGGGACCATGCTTTACTTCTCTTTTATGGCACAATCTCTGATTATCTAAAATATGGCCAAAATAAAATGTCCTGGCTTTTAAGCATCAGATACTATGATTTAGTCATTTTTATCAAACTTACAGTGAGTATCCCTTAAAAAGGAAAAGTTAGACTACTATTTTCAATAGTGTCTCTAAAAATCTTCTTATAAAAATTCATTTTAAATAATTTAATTTTATAATAATTTAAGTCATTCTTATAATCTTCAGGATGAACGTGGGCAGTAAATTTAAATAATGAAAGGGTTCTGAACTATCAAACCCCTTCTATCACTATCGATGCCATCAAGTCAATCTTGACTCCCAGCAACCCCACCTGACAGAGCAGAACTGCCCCATCAGGCTTTCTAGGCTGTGATCTTCACAGGAGCAGATCACCAAGTCTTCCTCCCCAGGAGCCACCGGGTGGGACTGAACTGCCACCCTTTCAATTAACAGCTGAACAATTAACCATTGCACAATCAGGGCTCCTTTTATCATTAAGTCTGTTAAATCAGCTCAAAAGTACACTTATAGCTTAAAAGCTTTCTACTAGTTAAAAATACAAGATAGCTTGCAGCACTATTACCTAGGAAAACATCATCACAGAAAAACTTACAAATTTAAACTTACACTTCTTATATCTATGATACTTTATACATTCTCATACCCAGCAAATAAATTAGAAAAAATTTACTGCCTGATTCTAAAATCAACTGTGTGACTCTGGGCAAGTTACCTTATGCCAGTAAGTAGTACAGTTCATTCAATCAAAAAGTATTTACTGGGCACCAGCTGTATGTAAATACTGGGAACACAGTGGGGTGCTCATGGAGCTTACAAAGAAAGCATCAAACAATCCCACTAATTAAAGTGTAATTTACAACTGTGACAGATGTCTAAAGGAAAGGAATACAATCCTGTAAGGCTGAGGATGAAAGGAGGCAGACAGACTTGGCAGGTCAGAGAAGGGTTCCCTGGGGAATAAGCAGCTGTGATCTGAAAGGTGTGACAAGAACAATGCAGAGCTACACTAGACAATATGGCAACTCTAGCCATGTGGATACTGAGTCCGTGAAACGTGACCACTTCAAACTGAGATGTGCTACCAGTATAAAATTCATATGGGGCTTCAAAGACTTGGTAACAACAAAAACAAAAAGAATGTAAAATATCTCAAATTTTTAAAATATTTTTATAAAAAAATATAAGTTTTCTGCTTCAACAGCCACATAAACTGAAAATATTAAACAGCTATCCTATTTATTACAGGTAAATAGAAGCTTCAAATACATTCTCCTTAAAAAACACAATCTTTCCCTTGAAACATCCTCCTGGCTTTCCTGCTATCGCTTAGAATATTTCCTCTGAATTTTAACTGTATCTCCATCACCTATCCCAAATTATGGTTCTCAAGATACATTTACGAAGTCAGTGAACCATATAAGGAAACAAAATGCCTTATCTACCAATTTTGAAGATGAACTCAAATTTGACAAATTAAATATGCTAATCACAAAATCTCAGGGCTGGAAGAAAAACTTGCACAGAAATAGTTACAAAAAAAGCACATGCTTATAGCACTCTATATTAATATGATGGTTAATATTTTACTAAGTTGATTGCTATAATAACTGGGCTTCAAGTTATAGAATACATGATTCTTTTTGCAGCATGCCAAAAAACAAAAACAAAACACAATCCGTTTCCCTTTAATTAAAAGGCACTTTTTTTCTTTTTTGCCTTTCTTAACATTTTAAATAAGCCACCCTTATTCACACATAGTTGAGAAAATATCTTGAATGATTACCCTTCTGATGGGGATCAGAACAAGTACATGTACTTCTACCTACGGAGTGTTACAAAAGATTGTAGAGAAAAATTAGATCTGTAAATTCATAAATAATTTCTACTACTGCAAATGGAACATACATTTCTAATAAGCACATAGTCTTTACACTTCCATTTTACATGTTTAACTCTTCACCAGAATATCTGAATTTGGAAGATTAATTGAATTTAGGAGACAATATTCCACAAGGATTGCATTATTTCTAGATATGAAAGTAGCAAAAATAAATAAAATTGGGGACATAAAATTGGAGAAAGACTATAATATTTTTCAATGTTGGCTCTAAAACATCTAGAACATGGTAGAGAGTTCATATGCCAAACACTTTACAGAAAAAGTTGTAAGAGTACCAATCTCATAGCTATAAAAAAAAGTCTATCCAAGATAGTATCCCATCTGGGAATTATTACACTTTTAACTATGGTTTGGCCTTCTCCATCAATAATACATGAACTCATCACAATTATTTAAAAAATAAAAATTCACAAATTGCATAGTCTGGCTATACATATATATATACACACACATATATATATGAATTATGGATTAACTTTTAATAAAGTGCTTATAGAGGCACATAGTTGTATTTCTGATGAGGAACATAGTTGAAAATCTTACACATTTTGTATCTGATACTAAAATTGTCATATTTTTATAACAGTTTTGATGTATATAAATTCATACCAATCAGGATACAGAATGATCAAAATCCCACTGCTTATATTTTTTTCAAAAAGTCTATGATTATAATTTTTGTGGTAAATATTTAAGGATGTGCTCATTTATATGTATGAATAACTGAATGACTGATACTACACAGAGATGGTGGTACCATGTTATCAAGTGGAGTAAATTACTACTATTCTTAATTCCTCCAAGGTAGAGAAGTAAATAAAGAAAACACCTTTTTCGTTAGGTTATGACTATCTGTACCTAAGTTTCCACAAACCTCTATGGGCAAAGAACATATTTTAAACCACAAATGCAATTTCTGTGCAATATGGAAGACTGGAACAATAAACTAACCAAAAGTTCTCAGTTTACTACAAAGTAGTACTACACTATTTACAGATTTATGCATATAAGTCAGATTAAATATAGTGAAAGAAAATCTGAGTTCCACCTGTTCACATCAACCACCCACTAAATGAAATCCAAGCAGAAAAACTGGCAAGAAGTCTACCAAAAAGATATTTCATATGTGGTTTTAATCATACTTGTGAAAGTTTGATTCATGTTTCCTTTCCTTAGTTTTTATACTTGATTTAGGAGAGTGCATTAAAATTTTATGTCTCTAAGTAAAATGAAAAGTAGCAATCATTCTTATTCTTTGAAGAAAATTTCCAAAACTTCCCAGATAGAAATAACTCACCCTCCTAAATTACAATATTAACTATATACAGAAAAAAAAGAGATTACAAAGTCATTTTAGGTTTATAATCATCTACTGAATTAAGACTGAAAATCTAATAACTGATTTTTAGACTTCCTCTTATGTACAGAGGAAAAACAGTTGACATACTTTTACTAAAACGTACACCAGAAATCATTTATGGAAAAATATAACACACACACACACACACACACACACACATATATATGTATGTATCTTGGTTTAGAACCATGAACATTTGCCGGACATAACACCAGGATTCTAATCACTTACCTTAACAGTGGATTTCTTTAAAGGTGCATGTTGAAGTATCTTCATCTTGAGATGGACAGATGCCTTCGTTCACAGCAGGGACCTTGCCAACTTGCCCATATAATTCTTTTGATAAGCTGCTAGGAGATCAGGGTGACCTAGCCTTGCCCTGCAGCTTCCCTCTTAGACGGATAGTCTAGGTCTAGGAGCTGACTGAGAGTAGAAAAAACAACATTCCCCTTCAATACACTGTGGAAGTGGGGGCTGATAATTTGTAAACCTAGTTTATCATGTGCCACGGGATGCTGTCATTGAAATTTTGGACAATTATTCCAATGGAATAAAGGAATTTCAAGGACATGGGAAAGAATCCCACCTGGTTCTCATACCTCATCCAAAACAAGCTGCCAAATCAATCACAGAAACTTCTTTTTCTTAAAACATTTTGTCATAACACACATTGCAAGTTTTAAGAGCTATGAACTTTGTTAAAGCAAGACAAAAACTTTAGAGCTTTCCTTTGTGAAAAGAATCAAGAGAAATGACTTGGAGATCTCTTAACTGCCAAATGTACTTATACCATTCAAACTCTTATAACTAATAATTAAGGTATTGAATTAAAACAGTAAAAAAAAGACTTTACCTTTTCAAGTGTTTTCCCTTCCAACTGCAACCAAACTCATCTAAAAATAAGTCAAACGCTATTCAAAGCATAGTGTTAAGAGTAAACACATTGGTTTTTCACTGAATGAAGCTTTAGAAGAAATCCTTAGGAACTTCCCCCCAAAATCTCTAAACATTTTCATAGGAAATGTCAGAGAAAGTCATATAAAAGAAGTGAGCCTTCATGTACTTCAACAATAATTTCTTCTCCTAAAAATGTACCTGAAACCATCAAACTTTTCCCCACAGCTACTTCTGAAGATTTGTCCCAACATTTGAATATTTGTGAAGAGTAAAAATGCATTTACAACCTGTGAAAATCATTATAAAACTACCATCTGAACATTATTACTATACCATAATGTTTGAATATCTGACAAATATTTTTCAATAATCTTCAATATATAATGAATTATATACAGCAAAACGATACATGCGAAACAATTCTGCCATAATTCTCTTAAAGTTGAAGCAGGGCTACTCTAGTTATAAAGCTGACATTTAATTTTTCCAATGAAAAAGAATCACATGTGGAAAATGAAACAATATATTTTTTTTTTACTTAGGAAACTAGACATTGCCATAAATCAATAAAATCTTCTAAAGTACAACAATCTATTTTAACTCTGAATTTAAAATTAGAGGAATGCATTGCCTCTCCCACCCAACAATAATTCACGTCAGATAAGTCTCATTAAAGAAAAGGGTAGGAGCTCTCTTCAAATAAAAATGCTGTAGTGCACTTAACCACTTTAACAGCATTCCTTAACTTTAACCTGAAGGAAATAAATTATAAAAACCAAAGTGCTGCTTCAACTTTCGTATCTGGAGCTGAGGTGCGAGGCTGAAATTCACTGGTAGCAGCTTACTTACATGGGAAGAAATGCTAGAATAAATCAATGTGTATATCGACATAGCCAAACTAGCTAGACCCAAGTAAAAAGACTGGCCAGCTAAGGTTCTCATCTGTCTCTCTAACCCTTCCCTGGGGAATGTGGACACCAGTATCACCTCTAGAACCATGGATAAAGCACATAGAATGGTGCACGGCACTTACCGAAGAGGTAATACGTATTAGGAGCTATTATTTTTTAGCTTCTCATTGATGTTTTCCTCACTTACATCACGACCCATCTATATGACAAGCTATACAGAAACTATACAGAAACAGTGGCACTCCATTCATGTATAAAGAAAATCCCCAATAAATCAGACTACACAGCCCTTGTTAGGCTACTGATACTAGAGCATTTCCAAAATCACCGCTAAATCTAGGCATGCCTTTCTCGGACATGACACACTCCACAGCATGCATTCTACAGGGGCAAGTCAACTACTTGCATGTATACATATTAAATACATACATAAATACAACTATAAATAAATGCTACACTAATAACTGACTCATTTCCAGGGTATTTACAGGTAAAAGGTTTATAATACAGGCTCATTTAATTGACACCCTCTTCCAATCATACCTTCAGAGATTATTTTGCTTACTGCACATGTACAAATACTGATGCATATAGTTTGACCCTTCCGATCTCCTGTCTGGATCAGAGTGGCCTAAAATGAAGATATTTTGGAGAGTTTTTGTGAAGAGTAGAACAGAGGTCAGCAAACTACGGCCCATGGGCCAAGTCCAGCTCACCACCTGCTTTTGTAAATGAAGTTTTACTGGAACACACCACGCCTATTCATCAACATATCATCTATCGCAATCCGGCCCTTTATGGAAAAAGTTTGACAGTGTTTTAGAGGACTCATGAAATCAGATAACAGTTTTAAAAGGCAATTTCAGTAATTTTGGAAATACCATAGATACCAAAGCAATAAAGCAAACATGAGGGCGCCCCCTTCCCTCCCATCTCCAAATGCAGTAAATTCAGTGTAAACTCTCCAAATTATGTGGGGTAGTTTTTAGTTAAGAGCTGTGGCTGCTAACCAAAAGGTCAGCAGCTGGAATCCATCAGGCACTCCTTGGAAACCCTATGGGGCAGTTCTACTCTGTCCTACAGGGTCGCTTATGAGTTGGAATCGACTCATCAGCAATGGGTTTGGTTGGTATAGGACTACAACATAGAAAGTTTAAATGTCTGTACACTATAATAAGGACACTTCCTATCTAAAAAAATACTAATTTCAAGACTCAGGACCCATGTTTTATACACATACAAAACCACACATTTGTGTTTTTTTTTAAAGGTATCTTACATTATATATTCAGATATTAATTATTTTATTGGTTTTTCCCACCTCCTGTCTTATTTGGGGGAGCCCTGGTGGCACAGTGGTTAAGAGCTATAACTGCTAACCAAAAGGCTGGCAGTTCAAATTCACTAGCCGCTCCTTGGAAACCCTATGGGACAGTTTTACTCTGTCCTACAGGGTCACTGTGAGTTGGAATCAAGTTGATGGCAATAGGGTTTGTTTGTTTGTTTGTTTGTTTTACTTGGGAGTTCACTATGATCTTTGATACGTATACATAAGAAAACTTGAAATATGCAGTTCAAATCCTAAATGACATGACAATACTTTTGAAAAAGGGCCTGATAGAGCAAAGATTCAAACCAATAGGATAAATAAGATTTGAGAAGTATCTATTAGGTTTTAACTATCTATTCTTTCCATGTTATACACAATCAAAGATAACCTGGTGTCAAGGAATACATAAACAGCAATTAATTTTCCTTAGTAATATTTTGTTAATTAAAATATGTATTTTAATGGTCATACACAACTAAATATAATGAAATGGCTGGCAAGTGGGATTTAAAAATCACTTTGCCTGCCATTTCACAGTTTTTCTCTTAATTCAGTTTTAGAAAATTGAATAAGTAGAAATATAAGCATCAAGAAAAAACTGCAAAGCATCAAGAAAAATCGCAAAGAAATCATGAAAACCCAAGTTGGCTAGGAAGAAAAACACTGTATTTTTATAATTTCTGCCATAAAATCAAATGATACAAAAAGACCAAAAAAGAACCATCACATGTGCCATCAACTTTGATTACTAAACTTTCAAGTACTCACTACTTTATGCTAAGAAAAAAAACCATTTCTCCAGTACCTAATACTCTTGTGTGCAAGCTATTTTATAATCTGAAATATATTAACATATTTCTGGACATTACTTAAAAACTAAAGTAGATGATAAAATTTCTAAAACTAATTTTTTCAGACTACTTTATTAACATAAGAATCTGTCTCAAAAATAAGTTACAAACTTTCAGAAACAACTATACTATAAAGTCTGATTACTGCAGGATGATTAAAATAACAAGACCATTAAAAATTGTGTTTAGATCAGTCATACCACTATATTTTATGATTCATCATTTCATGAATAACAAACCTGCATAAAACATTAACAACAAAAGAAAACTTAAGAAATACAAGTGAAGAAACTTCAATCATTTTACAATTAAATGAAAATACAGTCTTCAAACTGATCTGTTTTATGAATTGTTTAATATTTATATTATATAAGCACAGAAATGCTTTAAATAATGACATATATATACTTCAGTGATTCAAGATGCTTCCTTGACTCTGTGCTGCCCAAGTTAATGACTCAAGCTGCATTTTGTGTGTTTTCAAGGAATTATAACATGAAATGTGTTCATACCTAACATACAATAGATCTTACAACAGACCCTAAACATTTGCTTTTACTAATATTACTTTCACATTTTCTAAATTCAAATGTATTCAAAAGATCCCTATGTGTACCTTAAGCTTCAACATCAAAACAAATACTTAAAACAAGAGGAATTCACAAATTCAATAAAATTCTATTGTTCTAGTAAACTATATAATATCCATGTCCAGATCTTAACCACTCGCCATACTACGAATCACAAGACAGAAACAATAGACACGAAAGGATGTAAAAACTGAATCTCAAATTTCTTATTATTAATTTGGGCTAAAAACTATTTTATCTGTAACAAACACATTACTCTTGGAAACAGAATATGAACCAACACGGTAAGCACTTGAAAAATGTTTCAAAATGTGAGTTGTATGTTTTTCTAAAGAAAAGTATAAATAAGACAATGGTAGGTGTTCAGCAATTGATGCAGAAAATTCAAGTGGCTTGCTCAAATCCACAGAGTTAATTATAGAAAATATAAAACATAAGCATTTCCCCACTCACCTAGCCTGCCTGCCTGTGGTCCTTCATAAACCAATTACAATACCACCTAGGTAGACAGGAGACCTTGCCTCTCCCCTACAGTTCTGGGGACTTGGCTGCCTTCTTTCTTCCCAGCAGCACACTGGTACTCTGTTCTTCAACCATTCAAGTGTCAGTTTGCAAGAGGACAGATACAAACTGGTAATGGCAAAGAGAATGAAAGAAAAGGGGGAGAGGATAGAAAGAAAGGGAGAAGACAGGAAAATATGTGTCCGCAGACATTAACAGGGTTTTCTTAGCTTCTCTATCTTGGTTCTATCCCCAACTCTAACCTCTCCAGAGGAAACCCTCAGCTCTTAATTCCAACTGCCCCCAGGGTTTCATCTTGAGGGTCCATGGCCAGGGCCTGAAAAAGATTGAAGGCCTAGTCCCAGCCAGCCAAACTGGAAGACTAAATGTTATTTTGCACTAAAACTTCGTTAAATAAAGTGACTACGTTCTAAATCTGTGACTCCTAACCCTGCTAAGGCTTTCTCCCTTTGAAAATACGACAGTTATACAGAAAAATGAGAGCTGTAATCCTCCAAATTTTACGTAACTTCGCAGGGTCCATGGACTTTGGCAAAAAAGCCCTTGCCCACAGGATTATCAATACTGAATTTTAGCAGCCTTATACACTAAAAAGATTTTCCCTGCCAGCCCAAAAACCAAGCCCTGTGTAGCATTTTTTCTAAGGGAAAGTAGATTCTGATTTTAAAGGAATGGCTTTATAAACAGTTATCAAACACAATCCTATCACAAAACATATCAATGTATTTCTATGTTAATTTTATTAGATTACATTACAAAGTAGTTTAATGTTTTTTAAAAAGTCCTTTTCATGCTAACAGGTATCACCCTTATATTACAAATAACGGGGCAAAGCTACTAAATTACTACCCCAAAAGTATAAAACCAGTTCCAGAAAAGTATTCTAATCACAAGAAATCTTTGTCAGTCATATCTCCAAAAAAAAAAAAAAACCTTGTAGGATGTTTAATGGGCCATACTTTACTAATAGTAACATAAAATTATAAAGGTTATTTTACTGATAACTTACTGCATAGATTTACATATAATAAAAATTATAGTATAGAATCATTTACCTAACCTTTTTTCTTTCATTTTTATAGCACACTGATTTTCGCTGTGTTCAGATTAGCAATTCAGGGTCAAAATAAACTAACAGTGTTGAGAAACAGGTGTTAACACATATCATCAGTCAAGTGCTTTCAGCCAAACTACAGACGTGAATACTTACTTATCAAAGCTATCACTATTTTTGATGAAGCTCTCCAGCTTTTCCTTGGCATATTCCACCACATCTGAATGAAGCTCAATCCCATGATTTATTCCAAAAGGACCTGCAATCGTAGTAGCAGCATTTTTATAAAACATTAATAACGTGCCCTTCCAGAGCTCTTTCAATTTCTGCTCATTTCATCTACCACACGACCGTTTATGGAGGGTTTGAAATATGCTAATACCTAGCTGAAGTTGAATGAAAATTTTACCATTCACATTGCTTTTAAAATAGAAAAGTTCCACCGAGTACTACCGTGCAGAACGTTGACACCTGGATAGTTCTCTCCAGGGAGTAGCTATCAGGCAGGACTCCACCGCCAAGGAAACAATAATCACACTTCTGTGTGAATTTTAAGTTCTTTACCAATATATTCTCGCTTATCATTAGCTAAAAATTTAGTAATTCTCAAGTGCCTGAAAGCATGGACTTATATAGGTTACATAAAGGTTACACTCCGCTCTCCCAATAAATGGTAAATTTGTCTAGCACCAAGACGACACTGTCTTTTGGAAGCTCCCCATGTCTAGCAGCCTGCCAGGCTGACTGTACTCTGTGTTCCAGTTAATTTCCCATTTCTAAAGTGGCATTTCTTCTTGCACATGGTCCAGGATCAGGAAGAGCTTCCTCTGCCCCAGGAGATGACCTTGGGACAGCTGCTCTCCCCACCGCTGCCCCAGCTCACAGACCATTTCCCAAGGCTACTTAGTGCACCCTACTGCCAGCCACGCGCCCCGTGTGAAACACACTATCTCATCTAGTTGCGCCAGTTCCTTCTGAACTTCTGAAATGTGGCCAATCAGGTTTTCCTCACTTGTTATTTTTTTTGCTACACTTTTGTTTTACTGCAACACTGATCTCTTAAGAAAACGAGTATTTTTTGTATCTTTAGGGACTAACTGGATCTGGCCCCTACTGAATGTCATTAAATATACAATGTACATTGTTGTTTCTACTGGATTCTAACTATACATTTTGAAATAACAAAAAATCACATATTTATAAATGAACATGTTTGAATGTTCAAACAGCACATAAAAAAATGTTTTGTGATCTAGGGTGTAACTCAAATTATAAAAACTAAATCAAAATGATCTGATACTGCCTTCAAGCCAAAGTCGGCTACAAAAACCAAACCACACCCACTGCTGTTGACTCCTAGCGACTCTATAGGACAAAGTAGAACTGCCCCACACGGTTCCCAGGGAGCAGGGGTGGATTCAAACTGCCGACCTTCTGGTTTGCAGCCAAACTCTTAACCACTATGCCACCAGGGCTCCAAATTCAGCTAAAGACAATGCTTCATTCTGCCATACTTGTGCCATTTTATTCTATTTGACTGGTATTCCCTCAAAAAAACTGTCTTGATTCTCCCTGAAAAATGTATTCAGGGAGGAAAAGTAAATAAAAAGGTTCTGGTTTCATCAAACTAAAGCAGGCACAATCGATTTCCTTTGTAATGTTTTTATACTTTCTAAAAATAAATTGGTCTGATTGATGTAATCCTCAAAGTGTTCTGCTTCTCATTTCCTTGCTCTTGCACAGTTAACCTGCACCTGAATACTGGGACCTCTGCCCAGTATCACTTACGGACTCTAGTAATTATTATTAGTATAGATAAACTGAGTACAAATAAAACATTTTTTTTTTAAAAAGTAAATGAAAGTTGAAAAAAATTAGAGAAGCATGCAGAATGACGTCAGTTTTTAATTTAGTGTTGAATCTGAATATTTTGAGAACTTGGATTCCCATAGAGGTCAACATATAGAATGTTAGGAAAAACTGGATTAAGTTTTCCTCATTTAAAAAATTCAAATTAGACTACAGCTACTTAACGTTCTGTACAAAATGAAAAAACTGTTCTATGAGTCTAATTTCTCTTTAACCCTTTTAAGACATCGTACTGAATGTAAAACAGATCTTTATATTTTCATTATCCATTAAGAACCTAGCTGAAGTAATCAAACATTTTTAAGAGAAAAGAAAACTAGGGCTACACAGAGATCAGTAACTAGGGTCACTGTTACTAGCATTCTAAGTTTCCTGTAAGACCAAATGCACAGGCACAATAATAAAGTTCTTAAGAGGTGGAAAACAGACTTTTATTCAACACTTCAAGGTGCCTTATTCACTGAGGGAGTCTGGATTTCAGAGTTCTAGATCCAAAGGGACTAGGTAGGCTGTGCTTCAGGTAAAGACACCACTAGCCTCTTTTTCCTTTACTTGCTTCCTGTTTATTGTCTAAAAGCAATGCGGCAACTTTTAAAATTAAGGTTGGAAGTTTGTTAAAATTTCATGTTTTTCACATAACAACATCAGTTTGACATGATTATGAAAGATACAAAATACAGTTTCATTAAACATACATAGGATTTGTTTGATGAGATACCATTTATGGTTTTTTTAAATAGATGGAATCATTAAAGTTTAATTTAAACACGAATACATATCTTTATCATTACTTAGAAATGTGAATATTACAGTAATGAATATAATGAAAATTAAAGAGAAATGCATTAATAAAAGGTGTCATCAGTATCTCATTTATTTAGAATGTTATATACTAGAACACATCAAGTGTATGATAAAAATGGAGTGCAATGATAATTTTTACAACTCATATTTGATATCTGTATTAAAGAGAATTAACAGGAAAATAAAGCACAGAAAACTGAACAGACAGACACTGCTGCTTCTGTGGAAGGAGACTCAAGAGTTCTGCGATGGGGAGGAGGCATTTTCACCAGTAAACCCGTTGGTCTAATGTGTGTTTCAACCATAAGCATGTATAATAACTTTTTCAATCAAAAAATACTTGACTAGAGAGAGGAAAAATAATAAAAGTATAGAATTTTCAAATAAATGTATCACTAATATGAAATAGAAAGGTACAAGTCATCAGTGGAAAAAAATGAAACAGTATTTGAAGATGTTAACAGGCCAGATGAAGCATAAACTTGACTTTTTAAGCAATGGATTCTAATGTTATTTTGTATTTACCATGTAAATGAAGAGATTTTTCTATAAAATACTTCAGGCTTAATCTTTACAATACATATTTAAAAAACAAAGAAAAAGTATTAACAGTTGATCACTATCTTTAATACCTAAATATTAAAGAAGAAATAGAAACATACATAAAAGTCAAAGTTTATTAAAATAGTTACTAGAAAAAATCTAGGCATACTATGCAATACTAGAAATGATTTTTAAGGCAGGCAAAAGCCCCTTTATTTAGAGTAATAACAAATATAATGAACTTCCAATAAAATAAAATCTTTGGTAGTAATCAGATCTATAATCTAGGTCATTTATTACCCACCAGTTAGTCAACAATCGAACTTACAAAGGCCAGTAATTACTAAGTTTAGGTATCAAGTGTGCATGCCACAGCTCTATTATTACCATTGATGTTGACCCCATGTGACACCAGCACTTAAGCCCCACTCCTTGCTCTGAAGTCCCCTGAGGAGGCTCTGTGAGAGTGATGTGTGAGAAGCCTCTGAAGGTAGGTCATGGAAACCTGAGAGCTTCACATCACCTTTGAATGAAGCTATGTCTTCAGCATTTTGTGTAACGCTAATTTATAGAACTCAGCCACAGGCAAAAGGTACTTCATAATATTTAACTCAAAGAGCTGCAAAGATCAACTAATTCTAATTAGCAAATGTCTGTTACATACGTTTTTACCACATTAAAAAAAAAAAAAAACGAATTTAAGATGCATCATTTCAGTTGAGGACTCTGAGGTCTACAAACTGTTGCAGTGAGAAAAACAGTGGATTTAAAGTCAGATATCTTGATTCCAATCCCGGTTCCCCCTCTTAACAGTTGTATAATCTGAGACTAGTCGCTTACTGTTTGAAGACCATTTTCTCACCTTGTACTTACGTAAAAGCGCTTCACACAATACAAACTACAATATGGGTGCAAACTTTTACTATCAATTTTGTGACTTTTCCTCATATATATAATTGGTTACTTGCAGAAGATCATAACTACATAAATGGTTCTCGATCTTGACTGCATATTAGAATAGTCTGAGAACCTTCCAATTAAACTTCATTTTAAAAGTAGACTATATTACAAATTAGATTAAATTTAAATTGATTTAAACTGTAGATCTTAGGCCCCATCCCTGACAGGTAAGGGAAAATCTCTAGAAAGCATGGCCTAATTTTTACAAAGCCCAATTAAATGATTTTTAAAAGTCTATTTTGAACTGTCCCAAATCTCTGTTCTCCTTGGTAAATATCAAGAGCTAATAACAATAAATAAAAACATTTTACACAAAACTAAATATTGACCACAAGGGGGAGGAGGTGAATCACTGATTTCTGTGAAACTAGTACAGTCAATGCAAAGTAAGACATGTAAGTGGAATCATTTTTCAATAAATTTCAGTAATATTTTATTGCTAATTTTATATAAAACAAAGCAGTTTGGGGAAGATTTGTAACTTTACAAGCAGTCGAAGGCAGTAACAGGTAAAAAGTAGACAGGAATAGGTTTCCTTCTTTTCCTGAATATTCTGTATCCTCTATACTCCAGAGACATAAAATAGTCCAAAGTAGATAAGAGGGGGGAAAAGGAATCAGCAAAAGGTTAGGTAATTATTAACTAGATAATTAAGAGAAATTGCCCAATGTGTTGCCACTTATTAAAATTATATTTAATCACGGTTTCACCTTCCCTATTATTTCATATCGAAAAAACATGTGAAAGACAAACGCTGTCAAAGTTCCACTGAGTCTTGTCATATTAGCACAACCATTCTGAAGCTAGCTGGATATACCCAAGACTGGAGACCTCTGTTCTCTGCTCTCTAGGATTGGGAAGGTCATCCTGAAACAAGTCCTGGAATTCACCAGAAACAAGTTCCAGTCCTTCAGGCTCCTCTCAGCCTGTGGATAGTTCTATTTTCTTTCATTATACTTGAATCTTAGAAGTACATTTACACAAAATCTGAAAGTGCTGGTTTAAACAGTTACAGAAAATACAAAACCCAAGGCCCTAAATAACTACATATGAGAAATGTCTGAACATCAAGAACAGACATCACAACCAATTTATTTACATATTTCCAACCAACTGGCTGATAATATTCAAATTCCGAGAAACTTTCAACTATATCTCACTCTACAGTGAAACATTATAGACACTAAGTTTCTATTAAAGCAAATTTTAAAAAAAACTAAGAAAAAATGTGTTCAACTACAATATAGTTTAAAAAGCTGATTTAAATAACTCCAAATCTTGATCCAAATTCTTTTTAATGCAAGCCATTTCCCTCGAAGTTTTTTTTTTCTTTTTTCATTTTATTCTCTTACTTCATTGCATACTTATTTGTGAAGTCCCTAAAGATACTCTGGGCCCAGCATGGTGATTGGTCCCCATAAATACCCAATAAATATTTTCTCAACTAAACAAACAGCAGCCAAAAAAATTGATATGATCCTTCAGATTATAAAAGACATGCATGATTTCAAGGGTAGGGATATGTCTTGTATTACTGTATCCACTCCATGGCAGCCCAGTGTCTGAGATAATAGCTTTCTGAATGAATGATAAAGTACAGAAATGGTCCCAAATTTCAAAGGTTTACAAAAAAGACTGGGGCAGATGGTGTAAAAAGCACAAAAATATATGTCTGTCTTTGATTTTAAAATAATGTTGGCAAAAAAATAATTTCAGTACAACTACTCCTCGCCTACCAACTATCTCATTATCAACATTCTGCATTTACGAAAATAGTAAGAAATCTACTCTCTGATTATTTTGTACATTAACGACGTACGTCTGGCAGTAACGAATACCGGGGTGTGAGGCGAGGGTAACGCTGGCTGTGATGGTTAAGTTTATGTGTCAACTTGGCTGGGTCATGATTCTCAGAGGTTTAGCAGTTATGTAACAATGTAGTCATCCGCTGTTTTGTGATCTGATGCGGCCATCCTCCATTTTCACATAACACTGATTTTTGCAGAACAACCCAGTCTTTGGAACCTAACCATGTCAGTAAGGGAGGAGTGGGTGTACATGTCAAATCTATTTTATCTGATATTACCAGGGCATGAGGGAATTCACACAAGGAAATTTTATAGGTAAGTACATTCTATTCAAAATAAATATTAATTTTAGCTGTTTGATATTTATAAAATGCAATACATATTTTCCTTGTGTTCCAAAGAAATTCTTCTGAATTCAATCAATGATAATTCCTATAGATATCCTACGAATATTATGCAAAAAAGGGAGTGTCTTCAGGGCTCTACTAAGTTATCAAAGTGGAGAGACAACCAGTAAGATAGCGTAGAGGGAGAGAAGGGAAACTTTTCAAAGTATGCCTTTTTATACTTCTGGATTTTTGAGAGAGAAGAGAAACTGATGTTGACGTTTCTGGCTTGAGTAATTTGGTGGAAACAAGCACATTTCACCAAGATAGAATACACAGGAGGAAGAAGATTTGTTGAATTGTCTTGTCTTGTGTGGGAGACATCTGAACATGGCAACTTGAGCTGGGGACAGGTTGAATTTTTTGAAGCAGAGATATGTAGTAGGTACTGCATATTTAAGCACCAGAGCTGCTGAAAGTGACCTGAAGGTCAGGAGCAGCTGGAAATCAGCAGACAAACCGTGCCTGGCAAGAGAAATCTGTGAATCCTCTGCATATAGGTGTTACCTGCAGAGGAAAGATGCACCCTTCGCTACCGCCTGAAGCCAAAAAAATTTCCAAAGAAGATATTTATAAGAGTAACACAGAGTGATCTGAACTCCAGGGTAAGAATCTTTGCAGACCAATGGGTAGGGGAGGGGGAAGGCAGAAGGGTAGACTCTGCAGAAAACATGCCCAGAGAGAATATGAAGGCAGGTTCTAGAAGGGACCAAGAACTCCAGCAGGCCAAGGAGTCAGGCCCACTCAAATCAACTCCTGGCTCCAATCTGAGGGCGTAGTCCAACATCCAACCCAGCCTATGGAAGAATATATAACAAGAGAAAGAATTACTACATAGGTGACAACTCCTACACTGGAAGAGATTTCACAAATTATTTTACAAATAAGGAAACAAATTCGAGAAAGTTTAATAGTTTTCTGAGGGTAATATATTTGGTAAGTTGAAGGGCCAAGTTGAGGAGAGGTTAATTCTGAAGATGAAAACTCAAGATGATCTAAGAATCACCTCTGACATTTTTCACTTCCACTAAAGGAATTTCCTCTTAACTTCTAAGAGTATAACCAGAAGAAATTACTATGAAAACTGTAAAATTTCTAGAACTTGTATTGCTTCCCAATATTCGATATTTTTGTTACTTACAATTTGTTGCCCTGTAATAATCACCTGGGAATTGATTTTCAGAGGCAGCAATGAAAGAAAGTGATTATTTCTACTCTACAACCAGTAGAAGTGAGAGGGGAGGAAAGAAAAAAAAACAAGCCTAAGAGACAGAACAGTCATGGCAACTCCATACAGGGCACAAGGGCAGAAAAATGACAAATGAAAGCCTAACTGCGACTAAGGAGTAACAGTTTAAATGGCAAAGAGCCTTTACTGATTTCATAAAATGAGACAAGCCTAAAGGAAACGGTTCTTCTCAAAATAGATTTACTCATAGAACCCCAAATTATTAATAAAGTACATACCAAGAATAGCCCTTCTAATTTCCAAAAAAAAAAAACTACTCAAAAAAAAAAGTGCGATGGAGCTCAGAGGGAAAACTGAGGCCTGGTTTAATGCAGCAAGTGGAATCTACCTTAGAGAGAAGCTTGCATACCTCCAGAACATGCTTGGTCTTAACAAGAAGAACTAGGGAGTGGGCCCAAGGGAGGGGATTAACTACAGTCTGGATCCCTAATCTTTTGGCCTGAAGTAAGCTAGTAAGAGCCTTCCAAAATAGATGCATAAAAGAGCTTGAAAAAAATATTTGAAAATCTTACGTCTGATAAAGGATTTATACTCAAAATACATAAAGAACACTTACAACTCAATAATAAGAACACCAACAACCCAAATAAAAAGTGGGGAAAAGATTTATAGATACTTTTCTCCAAAGAAGATATAGGAATGGCTAATGAACACATGAACAGATGCTCAACATCACTAGTCATTACCAAAACGCACTGCCATCAAGTCAACTGTGACTCACAGCAACCCTATAGGACAGAGTAGAACTGCCCCATTGGGTTTTCCAAGGAGCACCTGGTGAACTCAAACAGCTCACCTTTTGGTTAGCAGCCAAGCTCTTAACTAAGCCACCAGGGTTTCCCACTAGTCATTAAAAAGAAAAAAAAAAGCAAACTCACTGCCGTCGAGTTGATTCCGACTCATAGCGACCCTATAGGACAGAGTAGAGCTGCCCCATAGAGCTTCCAAGGAGCGCCTGGCGAATTTGAACTGCTGACCTCTTGGTTAGCAGCTGTAGCACTTAACCACTACGCCACCAGGGTTTAGGGAAGTGCAAATTAAAACCACAACGAGATACTACTTCACATGTATTGAAATAACTATTAAACACACAAACACACACACACACACACACAGAGGAAAATAACAAGTGTCAGTGAGGGTGTGGAGAAACTGCATCTTCCTACACTGTTTCTGGGTAAAACGGTGCAGCCACTTTGGATAACAACTTGGCAAATGTCCATCAACTAATGGACAAAATGTGGTATATATCCTTACAAAATACTATTCAGCAATAAAAAGGAACAAACTACTGATACATTCTACATACAATAAGGATCAATCTCAAAAACATCATTCTATGTGAAATCAGCCAGCTGCAAAAGATCACATACTGTGTGATTCCATTTACATGAATTGTCCACAATCAGCAATTCCTATAGACACACAATGTAGACTAGTGGTTGTCAGGGACTGGAGTGGATACAACTGGACATGGGAAAAGCTCCTTGGGGTGACGGATTGTTCTCAAATTCAGTTTGTGGTAATGTTTGCAAAACTTTGTAAATTTAACAAAAATCATTGAATTGTACACTTAAAATGGTGACTTCTATGGTATACAAATTACACCTCAATAACCCAAACCCACTGTTGTCCAGTCAATTCTGACTCATAGCGACCCTACAGGACAGAGTAGAACTGCCCCACAGAGTTTCCAAGGAGTGCCTGGTAGATTCGAACTGCCAACCCTTCAGCACTTAGCCACTACACCACCAGGGTTTCCTATACCTCAATAAAGCTGTTAAGAGAACCCGAGTTCCTGAGGTCAAAGGCAGTACAGTGTAGCTGGAAAGGGATCATTTAATGTCCTGTGGTAGAGACAGAACAACTGTAGAGGCCAAAAATGATGACAAGATATAGCTTAACTAGTCAGGCCTTTTGGACAATACAACAGTTACGGTTATTCATGTATTTTGGCAGTTAAGTTTCCTATTAAATACACAAGCTTGTCAATTGTTATATCTGTAGGAACACATGTTCTACCACTGAGGTAGTGACTACAAAGTGCTGGAACGATTCTGGCAGTCTCCCGGTACAGTCATTAACCAGACAAGTGAATCCCTGAACAAAAAGGATCAGAACAGAGAACCATCCCTACTTGAATCGGGTGGAGATTAGTAGTCTAATTTGCCTTCTTGGCTCTGAGTCTGACTAAACCCTATGAAGTAGAGGAAAGCACAGGGGTTGGGAAGCCTCTTTAATTGCATCCTATTTTCAAATGGAATTGCCAAAGAATTGAGACAAAGGACTCAGCAGAATCAAGCACTAGATTCTTTGTGAAAGTGTTAGTTTTGGGAAAACACTTAAAGAGAAGCAAATGAAAGAAGGGGAAATTATCTTCAATTGAAACTTAAGAAGGCATGTCTGTCTCAATGAGGCATGCTAAAAGATAGAATGGTCTGTTCTCCAGGTCTGGAGTAAAAATAGATTTTATTTATGAATATCATTTTAAGGGTACTTTAACCACAAGACATTCCCTGGAGTTAAGATAAACCTAACTTCCTCTGACCATCGGGAAACTGTCAAAAACACAGCTCTCTCAGATTGCAAACAGGAGTGGAAGAGGGAATTCCCTAGGGGCATGCATCCTCCTTGCCTGTGTTACCAAACCACAGATGCCCTGCTCTCCCTGCCCCAGCCCAGTCTCCTTCAATTATACTGCTTATGATGAGCACCTGCCACCTCCATCTGGCAAGCTGGGGGAGAGGAATGGCTGAAAAGCATGGCAGTCTCATTTCTTAGTAAGGTGAGAACTTCTGTTATTGGGCGTTAACTGTGAAGCAATGGAACCAAGTCTGATTCACTGCACTCACAGGGAGCATAGAAGCATGTAGCATTTGGATCTAAGTGATTTTATGGATACATTCTCCCCTCCTTGACTTAAACACACACAAAATACAAATTAAAAAAAAGGGATAAGGGGAAAAAGAGACAGATTCAAGATTTACTGAGCTGTAGTCCTAGTTTTACAGACTGTTCTTTCTGCCTTTGTTTCTTTAACATGTTTTTATCTTTGTCACCAAATGAATATTTCCAATCAAAAGGAGAGGCGGTATATCTTAGTCCTGACTGTAGGATTATACATCAATGAATTGTGGCAGAGTACCCAACAACTATGGTCGTATGTGTAACTAACGCCTGTAGCAGAAAGAGAAGTGCACTGTGGATCATTTCCACAAAGGTCTCTTTTCCCACACTGCCCTCTGGTATTTATTAGACATTCAAGATACAGTAAAGTTTGAGGTTTGCTACAAGTGCATCCAGCCACAGGAATCTAATCTTCTGGACTGAATTAGGTATTGAGTCTAAGAAGATGGTCTCATTGCTACCAAGGTTGCTAATTATGAGTGCCCCCTACTGGAAATGTAGGCCTTTGGCTTGACTGGCCTCCATAAGCAGGAGCCAGATGGCAGTGTGAGAGAAGTGGATAACAGGACAAAACAGGCATGCTGAGGCTGCCAGGCATGGTACAATGGGGCCTAGAGTCCAGCCCTTAGTCGCCAGAGCTGGTCATGGAATGTACTGGTTCGAGGAAGGCAGCTCTATTTTTTTAAAACAAAGTTGCCCTACTGCTCCCCACTAAGTTCCTTTTATTTGGAGACTGTGTCAAACCCTGGATTCCTTTTGCAGAGAGACTCTGGAAATAGGAATGTGACATGTCTAGAGATTCCAGCCTGAGAAATTCCTGTCTAGGAGGGAGGAGGGGAGGAGTATCAAACCTAAATGTCATCTTCTACATTTCTTTATTGGTAAAAATAATTACTACCATTTTTGAGCAGTTACTCTGCATCAGAGACTGACCCTGTTGTGGAATGAAAGGGGCCCTATTGCGTGTGTGTGTGTGTGCGCGCGCGTGTGTGTATTTGAAATATATAACACATTCCATGATTAAAAGTTTAAGGAGCTAGCTAGTGTATAAAAAAAAAAGGAAAATTTCAGGCCTGACAATGCCTTAAAAGTCACATGTTATCCTATAATTTGTTGTCCAAACTGGGACACTTTCAGGAATGAAAAAGGACACTATTAACACTGATAGTAGGACTGTCTCAGCAAAGTGGAACACAGAGTCACCCTATAAGATGGTGTGTCACTTCTCTACTAAAATCTTTCAATGATTCCGCATCACTTTAGAATGAATGTTAAATCACAGGCTATCTCTGTACCTTGGGCACATACCTCAAAAGGGGTGAGAACTTTGATTTTCTCATGTTGCTCTCCCCGCCGCCCCACGCTGCTCACACCTACCAGACTGTAAACTCAAGGGCAAGAGTCAATGTTATGTGCCTAATGCTCTACCTTAATGCTTGACACACACTCAAAAAAAACCCATGCTGTGGAGTCAATTCCAACTCTCAGCGACCCCACGGGGCAGAGTGAAACTGCCCCACAGGGTTTCCAAGGCTGCAGTCTTTACAGACTCAGCCTGCCACATCTTTCTCTCACGGAGTGGCTGGTACGTTCAAACTGCCAACCTTCCGGTTAGAGTTCTTAACCACTGCTCCACCAGGGCTCATTTGACACACACTGAAAACCAAAAACACCAAACCCACTGCTGTTGAGTTGATGATGACTCATAGCAACCTACAGGACACAGGAGAACTGCCCCATAGAGTTTCTAAGGAGCAGCTGGTGGATTCAACCTACCAAACTTTGGTTAGCAGGCACAGGTCTTAACCACTGTGCCACCAGGGGTCCTTGATACACACTAAAAAACCAAAACCTAGCCCATTGCCGTCGAGTAGATTCTGACTCATAGCGACCCTACAGGACAGAGAAATGACCCACAGAATTTCCAAGGAGCGCCTGGTGGATTCCAACTGCCAACCTTCTGGTTAGCAGCTATCTCACTTCACTACTATGCCACCAGGGTTTCTGCACTCAGTAAATATGGTGGATAAGCTGACTAAATGGCATAGTAAAATTCATGGTTATTCATCTTCCACCCAACATCATAATGTATTGCAGACTTCCCTCCCTCTGTGCTCTTCCCACTCACATCCTGCATTTCCCAGCTGTCATTTCCTAGCTATATTACTGTAAGGAAGTTATTTAACCTCTCCGCACTCAGTTTCCTCATCGATGTAACGGGAGTAGTAATAGTACACGCTTCACAAGATTATTAGGAAGATTAAATGAGCTACTGCATGTAAAGTGCTTTAAGCAATGTCTGTCTCCGGTAGGTGACATCCAGTAAGCTCCACTGGGGCAGCGATCTTTGTCCCTCTGTCCACTGCCCAGCACCTGGAACGATGCCTGACAGGGCAGACAGTAAGTATGCTGAAAGTTGAGTAAAGATGTATTTCTCTTCCATGTACTTTTCTCCAATCCCTTGCTTTGGCCCACCAGTGCCATACACTCTATATCCCACACACATCCATCTCTCCAACGACAAAACACCGGCACAATTCTCCTACTATTTAAAATGGGTCACTGTTAACTATCAAGCTTTCTACATCAGCAGTCAGAACACTTCTCCTGAAACAGATTTCATAATAGTTCTGAGTTGCCTGCCTACCAGCTGTTTAAATACAGGCAACAACTGAGGGCTAGAGAACAGTCCCATGAGCTACTGTAAATTTAGGATGCATGCAGGAGCTAACTATAACTATCAGGGTCAGGGCTGGGAATAAGAAGATTATGGCCTTGTGTTTTTGCATTTAAGTAAGGAACATCACTACTCTGAGTATACACATTCAAACATATCCAAAGTTTCAAACCCTGTAAATCACATACAATAATATAAACTCAGCTTAATTTATTTTAAAATAGAGTTTTACAAAAATAAAATTACCTAAAATTAAGCCCACCATTGTACTTAAATATCCGGTTCCACTTCCCAGGTTAAGAAATGACAATCCTGGCTGAAGTTTCAATGCTTCCATAACTTCAGAATAAATGCAAGGGGCTGACAAATGGATGTTTCCATGCTTCCAGGCCAAGTCTTTGTAAGCATTGTCTCTGTAGCCCTCCAAATAGTAATCTCCACGGTCAATAGCTCTGAAGGCCTGCTCCACTCTTTCAGTGCGGATATACTGAGCTTCTTTTAAGTTGTCAATTAAATCATCATTATCTTCTCCAGCACTCACAGCTCCCCCCATGATTGTATTCAAATCAAATCATAAATTAAAAAAAATAAAATAAAATTAGCAGAAATGGCTTCCACAACGGTGTGGCTTGTTTTCCTCTTAATATTGCACTTGATTTCCAAATGCATTAATCCTGGAAGAATAAAAACAAAGAGGTTTAAATTAATGGTCAAAAACAAAACAATTCTGGTTTATTAAATACATAAGAGTCATTACAACTAACTAGTATTTCTCAAGGGTATACTCTGTACCAAGCATTGTGTTAAGCTCCTTACATGTATTATTTTATTAAATTCTTTTAACAACCCAGTAAAGTAGTTTAAGTATTATCTCATCTTCACAGATTGGAAACGGGGACACAGAGATGTGAAAGTTAAGTAAGTCATCTAATACTGTGATTTTCATTACGGTAGCTATTAACCACACATGGCTAGTCAGATTTAATTACAATAAAACACAAAATTTAGCTACTCAGGTTAGCAGTCGAGAGCTTAACCACTGCCAACACCAGGGCTCCTAGTCACATCTCAAGTGCTTAATGGCTACACGTAGCTGGTGGCTACCATACTGAACAGAGATGTATTACCTAATAATCAAAAAACCCAAACCCAGTGCCATCGAGTCAGTTCTGACTCATAGTGACCCTACAGGACAGAGTAGAACTGCCCCACAGAGCTTCCAAGGAGCACCTGGCGGATTCGAACTGCTGACCCTCTGGTTAGCAGCTGTAGCACTTAACCACTACGCCACCAGGGTTTCCTGTATTACCCAAAAAACAAGGTTAAGTACATGTTTACGGCACTGGGATCAACAAAACAGGGTACCAGTTGTCCCAAACAAAGACCCATAAATGCCAGACAGGCCACAAGGAAAACCAAGCAGCTCACTGGAAGGGAACTGACAGGACACTAAATGAAAAAGATACCATTTTATAAATTTTGTATACAATAACAATTTTATTTTCATTTCCAACCAATCGGATATAACCTCACATTCGGTTCTCTCTTGCCAACCACATGAGAACAAGCCAGCAGCACTATCATCACATGACTCGTGATGTATCTGGTCCTAAGCAAAGCAAACCAAAACGCGTCTTCAGATCGAGTACACCCTTGCATTTGTATCACGCTCTTTGCGATTGCTCTTGCCCCCTTCAGGTAACCAGCAGTAGTTGAATGAACTGTGAAGATGCAGCACCAAAGGACAGAAAGTGAGTGCACAAGTTTTCAGGTATTATTTCAAGATGAAAAACACTTGTGGAAATCTGTGAAGGGCCCGCTAACAAACATCGTATGACAAACGAATGAAATTATGTCCGACTGCCTTGTGAGTACTAGTTCTTTTGACTATCTCAGACCTGAAGAACAAAATTGTATGTTTCAAATCAATTTTTCTTACTAATTTTCAAATACAAATTTTTGTGTTAACATCCAAAGTCAAAAGTAGTTTATTTTATAAATTTACTTGTTTTACAAATTTTATTTATTTTCAATTATTCACATTTATATCCTACAGCAGAAACAAATTTAAAAAGTGACATAATTTTATATCCAGGTAAAATGAAATCACAAGTAGGTGGTGTACAAAAACTAAAGCCTGAGGATTTGTGAATCCCTAAAGACAATTCCACAATTAACCTCCTTTTTAAAACACAATGTGTTAGAAGAGACTTCTTCTGTTGAACGCTCAAGTTTAATGGGTGCAAATCATTGCACTAGTACTGCTAGTATTGTAATTACTAATCCAAAAGAAAACCAAACCCGTTGCTGTCAAGTCGATTCCAACTCACAGCGACCCTACAGGACAGAGCAAACTACCCCACAGGGTTTCCAAGGAGGAGCTAGTAAATTTGAACTGCTGACATTCTGGTTAGTAGCTGAGCTCTTAACTACTGTGCCACCAGGGCTCCAGAATTACTAGTAATCAATAAATTAATTATATTCTATTAATTTTTTATATAAAATAAATACTATATACCAATAAATAGTTGATAAATTACTAATAGCAATAAGAATATAACAGAATTTGTTCTAAATTCTGCATCTATTCCCTTGCTGTAGTAAAAAAACTAATAATGGTGTACAAAGTGAAACTATTGTAGAATCTGAAATTGTCATATCTGCAGACCCCCAGTAATACAGAATGATTTTTCTCCTAATGATGTAAATTATTGGATCAGAAGTGGGTCAAGTGATTATTAACATCACAGTGACCATTTGAAAATTCATGCTGAAAATGTCTGGCTGGGAAACAAACAAGGATCTGTAGCCAGAATACATTTCTAGGGTGCAAAGCTAATGGAGAAAATTATAAGAGGAAACAGCTACTGTATTCTCCATCAGGTGGCTCTGTATATTGGTTTGTTTACAAACCACTCAGTCTTAAATCAGTTAATTCTCTATTTGCTACAGATGGGTTTAGCGATTAGTGCATATGATTGATAAGCGTGAAACTAGTTCAATTCACAGAGATTGAATGCTGTCATATTTAAACCGAAGACATGGTTTTGACTTAATTCATCAAGTGGAAACAGAAATTAATGAAGAACGTCAGTAATGGAAAGCCGTTTTGCAATGTGCTGTTGCTGTCCTAACAATTGCAAAACATGGACTACCTTTTCATGGAAGAAATGAAGTGTTTGCATGCCCACAAAATGGACATTTTGGGGTTTCCTTGAACTTCTTGCTTAGTTTCATCCATTTTTAGCAGGTCACATCTCAAAATGGTAACACAAGAAAGGGCAATGTGTGAACAATTAATAAACTTAAGCGATAACGTTCAACTACTTTCTGTGAAATAAGTATAGTTCAGTATCTCCGTTTGTAGATTCCACTCCAGCTCTTACTCATACAGATCAGAGAAGTATTGTTCTAAGATACGTGCCAACAGATGAAAAGCCTGTCGAGCGATTTACTAGCTTAAAAAGTCATAATGGTAAAGAAACTGCAAATCACATACTTCATTATGTGAAGTTGGCAAAACGGATTTTTCTAAGTGCAGTGGCGAGTCCTATGACAATGCTGCCAATATGTCAGGACATTATGAAAGCGTGCAACAGGAAATTTTAGAACATAATGAATATGACACTTCATACTACGTGTTATACATTCACTTAATCTTGTAGGGCGTAACGCAACAGACTGTTGTCTGGAAGCAGTTCATTTTTTTTTTCGACTGTTCAGTTACTCTACACATTCTCTGCTGCCTCTACTCACCGATGGGCAGTTCTTAAAACATATTTAGACAATGATCGAGTATTAAAATGTCTTTACAATATACCTGGGAAGCACATGCAACAAATGCAATCCTGGAATCACACACTCAGATTCTAGATACAGTAGAAAATACTGCTGAAGACTAGATAAAAAAAAAAGGAAATATCAAAAAAGAAGCTGAAAACATCACCAACAAAATGCAAACATTAGACTATGTATTTATGTTGGTTATGTAGAATAATACATCGCAGCATTTTCATTGATGAGTCAAGCTCTCCAAGATTCAGAAGTAAATTTAAAGACATGCCCAGATCTCTATGAGCATTAATAGGGTATTTACATAACCTAAGGAGATTTTGAAAACACAACAAATCAAACACTACCAAATACTGATTATCAAGCAGTTCACCACCACAGAAGCATAAGAAACAAGTAAATGACAGATGTGCTCTAGAAGGATCACTGAGTACCAGAGATCGATTCGCAGAACCACATACTTCACCATCACCGACACGCTTGAATATTGCATGAAAACAAGAGTGAAGGTGTATGATGTTCTTTCAAACAGATTTTCCTTCTTAAACAATGTGGATATACCTGATGAAGAATGCATGAAGGTATGTAAGCAATTAATGCAGGCTTATCCTAATGATTTAAATACAAACCTTTATGGAGAAGTGCGACAATTTCATTCTTACATGAGAACTAAGTTTACAGCTTCAGAACGACAAATTTCACTCATGTAGGCACATGTATGATTCCATGAAAAAAAAAATAGAAGACAAAATACAATGCATATTTCCCAATGACAAAACTGCTTTACGCATACTCCTAACATAAATTATCACAAACTGCACAAAAGAACACTCATCTTCATCCTTAAAGAGACTTAAAAACCCTCACCTTACACCGATTCAAAAAAGACTCGATTCATTATCCTTAATATGTATATATAAAAAAAAAAAAAACCCAGTGCATGGACATAGTTATTGTTAGTCAGCTTTGATGAAATCACTGAAGAATTTTTAAGAGCGAAGAATAGAAATGTTTTTAATTACAACGTATTAGAAATGAAACATCCATCTAAAACTAAAATATAGTAATTTCTTGTAATATTTATTTCCTGGCCATTAAATTTTCTTTTATGACATCTTTGCATTTGTTCATTTATAATTACAGCATTTATTACTAAACAAGCATCAAAACTGAAGTATGAGCCTTGTGATGGTTAAAGTTGTGTGTCAACTTGGCTGAGCCATGATCCTCCGTGGGTTGGCAGTTATGACATAGTTTGGTAGCTTTTTAATGATGAGATCTGATACAATGTGATCAACTCCATGATGGGAGCTCCTGTGAGTACCGTTATCAGTTGAAAGGGAGCTTCCTTGTGGTTGTGGCCTGCACTCAATATAGAGGAACTTTCTGGCAAGGCTCATGGGCTTTTGCTCACACTCTATCCTGCAGCTGGCTCCTGTTCATCTGACCTCTGGTTCTTAGGACTTGAGCTAGCAGTTTACCTGCCATCTGCCTGCCAAAATTAGGATCTGGAGGTCTTCACAGCCTGTGAGCCAGAGCCCTGCTGTCTGACCTGCTGACCTTGGGTTTGCCAGCTCCTGTGGCTATGTGAATCAGAAGCCTCCAGGCTGATCCATGAACTTGGGACGTTCCAGCCTCTACAACTGGGTGAGCCACTTCCTTGAGAATCATGACCCCTCAATCAATTCCCAGACTTGAACGAGTTTACAGAGCCACAACCCCTTGAATGAAGGGAAGACCAGAGGCCAGGTCCCCTTGAGGAAAAACTCTACTACACTGACAAAGATCTATACTGTTAATCTTTCTACCCTAAACTGACAAAAATTTATACTATTAACCTTGATTTAATATATATAAACCTCTCTCTACATATATTGATATGCTTCATGGTTTTGCTTCTCTAGAGAACCTAGCCTAAGAAATTTAGTACTGACAAAGGTTCTCGAGAAACAAAATTATAAAAATGAGCTTTTTAAATTGGTTCTAAAGTCTGGTTAGTCTTAAAGATGTTGATGACACTGCTTCCAGTAGTAAAGAGGGCACTGCTGATACACAGCATGAAGTGGCAATACAAATACAAAAACCATAACCACTAACAGATCAGGTATTGGTGAGAGGTCAGGCTCTGGGTGATCATTTATGTTTGATACCTTTAATTCTGTCATAATGAGAAGTATAAGAAAGCTGGTTGGTCGGTCCTACTTTCACTAGACAAAGTGGTAAAAGAAAGAGATGAGTTCAGGGCTTCAGAGTCAAAGCTCAAAGAGCTGCATAAACCACCTCTTTCAAGGTTTCCACTTGCACCTTGAAAGAAAGCCTTATTTCTTGCAGTAACAGAGTTGATATTGCCGAAAACCAAACCAGAATTTTTTCATAAGAGTGGCTGAATTACCAGCTGAATTCCCAACCTCAAGTGGTGTCTGAAGTTAAAGTGAGGGCATTGATTAGGAAGAAATGGGATCCTGAAACTTCGGATGGGGACACGTAGGCAGATAATCAGGAAGCTGAGAACACTGAGCCCTAAATTCCCTTAAATCACTCTTGCCAATAGCCCTCTCACTCCATTTGAAGAGATTATTCCATCTTAGTCTGCTAAGCCACCCTACCTAGTAAAACCATTAGCCCTTCCACTCCTATCTGATGAGATTAACCCAGCTGTGTCTAAAGGGCCTTTGTCTGAGTCATTGCCTAGGGTATCAACTGAGGCCAATGGCTTACTAGACAATGCTGCATGTTTTCAAAACACATCCCCACCACCCATGTCGGCTTCTACACTTATAACTAGATTTGAGTCCCAAAAGTTGAACTACAAAGTATGACCCAAGAGGAGATATGCACAGTCCAAAATAACTGCTTGACTTCTCTAGTGTGTACAAACAGCAACCTGGGGAATATGTGTGAGAATGGCTATTAAGCATGTGGGATAATTGGGAACAGAACATAAAGATAAACCAGTTTGAATTTATTGATATGGGCCCACTAAGCACAGATTCTTCATTCATTGTTTCAGCTTGAGAGGTTAACAAATGACCTAATAGCTTATTTGGCTGGGTCACTAAAGCATGTATTATGCAGGGGCCTACACTAAATCAAGTAGAAGTACCAGACTTGCGTTGGTATACTGCAGAAGAAGGTATCGAAAGGTATAGGGAAATTGGCAACGTTAGAGTTGCTTTATCAGGTTAGACTCACAGACCCACACATGGGAGTCATACCTTTTACCACAACAATGAGGAACAAATTTATAAGAGGAGCCCCAGCATCCCTGAAGAGTGCTGTGATTGCTCTTTTACGTTAAGTCAGATTTGTCAGTGGGAAGTGCCCTAACTGAATTAAGACCTCTAACTACACTGGAGCTAACTAGATCCCATGGTAGTAGGTCCTAAGTGCTGCCGCTCAATTGACAAAAACAAGGTGGACGTGGTTACTGTATTGGGCAGCTGAGGCAAAGCAGCAATCAGAATAGTCTGACTTGAATGGACTTACGGCACTGGCTACAGAGTCATGGTGTCCCAAGATGTGAAACAGGAAATCTGCTAAATACTTACTTGATCTGTACAAGCAGAAGAATTCTAGGTCAAGTGAACAGCAGTCTGACACAAATCACCAGAATAGAGAATCTGGCCCCTCAATCAATTCCCAGACTTGAACAAGTATAAAGAGACACAACCTTTTGAAGGAAGTGGAGGACAGAGGCTGGGTCCCCTTGAGGAAGGACCCCACTACAGTGACAAAAATTTATACTATTAATCTTCCTCCCAACCTTCCCCAAAGGGTTTTACAGGCTTTTACTATAGTGACTGTTCACTGGGGAAAAGGAAACAATCAAAATTTTCAGGGATTATTGGATACTGGCTCTGAAAAGACACTAATTCCAAGAGCGCTGAAACGCCACTGTGACTCACCAACCAGAGTAGGAGCATATGGAAATCAGTTTAGTAATGGAGTCTAAGCTCATGTCTGTCTCACAATAGGTCAGGTGGTCCCCTGAACCCATCCTGTAGTGATTTCACCAGTTCCAGAATACATAATTGGAACAGGTATATTCAGCAACTGGCAGAACTGCCATGCTGGATCTCTGGTACATGCAGTAAAGGCTATTATGGTAGGAAAAGCCAAGTGGGAGCATTTAGAACTGACCCTATCTAGGAAAACAGTAAACCAAAAGCAATACCTAATTCCTGGAGGGATTGCAGAGACTAGTGACACCATCAATGACTTAAAGGATGCAGGAGTAGTGATTACCACCATGTACACATTCATCTCGCCTATTTGGACAGTGCAAAAAACGGATCTTTGAGAATGACAGTGGATTATTTTAACTTAACCAGGAGGTGACTTCAACTGCAGCTGCTGGTCCAGATGTCATTTCAGTGCTTGAGCAAAATGATACATCTCCTGGTACCTCGTATGCAGGATTGATCTGGCTAATGACTTTTCTCCATACCTATTTCAAATGACCAACAGAAATAGTTTGCCTTCAGCTAACAAGACCAGCAATACACCTTTAGTATCCTACCTCAAATCCTACCCCAAGGGCATATTAATTCTCCAGCCCTACATCAAAATTCAGTCCACAGTGACCTTGATCACCTTTCTCTTCCACAAGACATCACACTGGTCCATTACACTGATGACAGTAAGTTGACTGGACCTAGTAAGGAAGAAATGTCAATGACTATGGACTTATTGGTAAAGTATTTGCATGCTAAAAAAAAAAAAATGTGCTTGCTAGAGGGCAGGAAATTAATCCAACAAATATTCAGCCACCATCCACCTCAGTGAAATTTCTGTGGGTTCAGTGGTGTGGGGTATGCTGAGATACTCTTTCTAAAATGAAGGATAAGTTATTGAATCTGGTCCCTCACACAACTAAAAAGGAGACACAACACTTAGTGGGCCTCTGGATTGTGGAGGCAACACATTCCACATTTGGGTGTGCTACTCCAGCCTATTTATCAAGTGACTCAAAAAGCTGCTAGTTTTGGGTGGCACCCAGGACAAAAGAAGGCTTTGCTACAAGTTCAGATTGTTGTGCAAGTGACTCTGCCACTTGGGCTGTATCATCTGGCTGATCCAACGGTGCTAGAAGCGGCAGCAGCAGACAGAGATGTTGTCTGGAGACTTTAGCAGGCCCCTATTGATGAATCTCAGTGCAGACCCTTAGGATTCTGGAGCAAAGTCCTGCCATTCTCTCCATATAACAACTTCCTTTTGAGAAACTGCTTTTGGCTTCTTATTGGGCCTTAGTAGAGACTGAACATTTAACCATGAACCACCAAATCACCATGTGGCCTGAGCTGCCCATCATGAACTGGGTCTTGTCTGATTCACAGAGCCATAAAGTTGGACCTGCACGGCAGTACTCCATCATTAAACATAAGTGGTATATATGAGATCACACCCAAGCAGGACCTGAAGGCACAAGTAAGTTGCATGAGGAAGTGGCCCAAATTCCCATGGTCTCCACTCCAATCACATTACCTTCCATATCCCAGTCTGCAACCATGGCCTCATGGGGAGTTCCTTATGATCCGTTGACAGAGGAAGAGAAAACTTGTGCGTGGTTTACAGATGGTTTTGCCTGATATCCAGGCATCACATGAAAGCAGCACTACAGCCCCTTTCTGGGACCTCCCTGAAGGATAGCAGTGAAGGGAATTCCTCCCATTGGGCAGAGCTCTGAGCAGTGCACCTGGTCATCACTTTGCTTAGGAGGAGAAATGGCTTAGGATGAGAAATGCAACGGTATACTAATTCATGGGCTGGAGCCAATGATGTCGCTGGAGGGTCGGGGTGCGGAAGGAATATGTTTGGACAGTGGGAAACAAGGAGGTATGGGGAAAAGATATGTGGACAGACCTCTCTAAGTGGGCCAAAGAAGTGAAGGTATTTTTGTCTCATGTGGATGCTCAACAAAAGATGACCTCACAGAAGAGGATTTTAACAATCAAGTGCACAGGATGACGCATTCTGCGGGAACCGGTCACCTTCTTTCCCCAGCCAGTCCTGTCGTTGCTCAATAGCTCATGAGCAAAGTGGCCACGGTGGCAGGGATGGAGATTATGCACAGGATCAGCAACATGGACTTCAACTCAAAAAGGCCGACACAGCTACTGCTACTTCCGAGTGCTCGATCTGCCAGCAGCAGAAATCAACAATGAGTCCCCAATATGGCACCATTCCCTGAGGTGATCAGCCAGCAACCTGGTGACAGCTTGATTACATTGGACCACTTCCATCATGAAAGGGCAGCGTTTAGTTCTCAGTAGAACACATACTCTGGAGATGGATTTGCCTTCCCTGTATGCAATGCTTCTGCCAAAACTACCGTCCACGGACTTACACATAATATCATATCCATCATTATGGTATCCCACACAGCATTGCCTTGGATCAAGGGACTCGCTTCACAGAAAATAAAGTGCGGCAATGGGCCCATGCTCATGGAATTCATCGGTCTTACCATTTTCCCCATCATGCTGAAGGTGACCATCCTGAAGCTTGATAGAACAATGCAGTGGCCTTCTCAAGATTCTAAAGACATAATTACAGCACCAGCTAGATGGTAATACCTTGCAGGGTTGGAGCAATGTTTTCCAGGAGGCTGTATATGCTCTAAACCAGCATCCAACATATGTTGCTCTCTCTCCTATCATTAGGATTCATGGGTCCAGAAATCAAGGGATGGAAATGGGAGTGGCACCACTCAAAATTACCCATAGTGACTCACTCACAAAATTTTAGCTATGCTCTGCAGACCTAGATGTCTTAGTTACAAAGGAAGGAATGCTCCAATCTGGAGACACATCCATGATTCCAATGAACTATAAGAATGCCACCTAGCCACTTTGGTCTCTTATGTTTCTGGATCAAGAGGGAAAGAAGGGAGTTGCCATATTAGCTGGTGAGATTGATTCTGATTAACAACACGAAATCAGATTGATATTACATAATGGAGGTAAAGAAGAGTGCGTCTGGAACAGGAGATCCCTTAGGGTGTCTCTTAGTACTACCATGTCCTGTGATTAAAGTCAATGGGAAACTACAGTAACCCAATTCTGACATGACTACTACTGGCCCAGACCCTTCAGGAATAAAGGTTTGGGTCACCCCACCAGGCAAAGAACCATGACCAGCTGAGATGCTTGCTGAGGGCAAAGAGAATACGGAATGGGTGGTGCAAGAAGGTAGCTCTAAATACCTGTGTTGGCCATGTGACCAGTTGCAGAAATGAGGACTGCAACTGTTAGGAGTATTTCTTCCTTCTATATGTGTATCAAATATTTTTGTTTTCTTCACTTATATAAGATAAAAGCAGGGCTAATGAGTTTTCACTTGTATGCACATTAGTTGTATCATGTCAGGCACAAGTATGACTTCTGTCTTTATTCAAAGATTATGTATGGTTTAAGGAGATGTGTACAGGTGCCAAGGTGATGAGGGGTCGATTGTTATGGTTAAAGCTGTGTTGTCAACAAAAAAAGACCAGAGTTACTGGTCTGACAGAGACTGGAGAAATGCAGAAAATATGGCCCCAGGACACGCTTTTAACTCAGTACTGAAGTCATTCCTGAGGTGCACCCTTCAGCCAAAGATTAGACAGGTCCATAAAACTTAAAAAGACTAAAGGGGCACACCACCTCAGGGGCAAGGACAAGAAGGCAGGAGGGGCCAGGAAAGCTGGTAACAGGGAATGCAAGGTCAAAAAGGGGAGAGTGTTGACACGTTGCAGGGACGGCAACCATCTCACAACACAGTATATGTATTAATTGTTTAAGGAGAAACTAATTTGCTCTGTAAACCTTGATCTAAAGTACAATAAAAAGCAATCAAAAAAGCCACTTCTTAGGTCACAAAGTTAAAAGTGAGCAGGAACTTTGAAAACATGTAGCCCAACCCCTTTATCTGATACAGGAGGAAAAAGAACCCCAGAGAATCTAGATATTTGTCTCTGAGAAAGACACATTCCTTTTATTAAAGAAGAGATAAAACTTGTCAAAAATCTCAAAAAATGAAGATGTGAATAAAGAAAAACACTTCAAAGGTCTCTTCATTCTCACTGTGAGGTTGGCAGTATTACGAGGACCATCAGGGTAGAAAAGGGTGGTGAATAAAAGATGGGGAGGGCAATTCTTTTCCAAGAAAGGCAAGCTAGCCTGATGGAAACACAGACTGTTTATTCTAACTTGAAAAGGAAAATACTGTGGGAATAATCATTTTCAGAATTACGATCTAAAAAAGCAAAACAATGTGTCTAGATTAGAGATGTATCAGTCATTTGGAAATGGTTTTCTAAGGGATTTATGTTATCACTAGTGGCCTCCAAAATTCTTATCTCTGGGGCTGTAGCTCAGGCCTCCTGGGGAGGTGACAGAGATCATTTTGTTAAAGTGGGGAAAGTGTGTCTGAGAAGCGATTGTGTTGAGTTTAGACATCACCAGAATATAGCTATAATGTAAAAGGACAAGCTAAAAATAACACCCTCAACAACAAGAAAAAAAAAAATTGTGTGTCAGCTTGGCTGGGTCGTGATCCTTAGTTGTTTGGCAGTTATGATGTAGTCTGGCAACTTTTTAATCATGTAAGTACCTCCACGACGAGATCTGATATAATGTGATCAAGTCCATGACGGGATCTGCTGTGAGTAGCCCATTGGTTGAAAGGGAGTTTTCCTGTGGGTGTAGCCTACATTCAATATAGGTGAACTTTCTCACAAGGCTTATAGAGGCTTTTTCTTGCTCTTGACTCTGTGGCTGGCTCCTGTTCATCTGACCTCTGGTTCTTGGGACGTGAGCTAGCAGCTTATGTGCCATCTGCCTACCGATACTGGGATCTTTTAGTCTCTAAGGCCTGTGACCCACAGCCCTGCTGTCTGACCTGCCTATCTTGGGTTCCCCAGCCCCTATGGCTACATGAATCAGAAGCCTCCAGCCTGACCCATGGACTTGGAACATTTCAGCCTCTACAACCACATGAGCTACTTCCTTGATATAAATTTCTATCTATATGTATTTATATGCTTTACTGGTTTTGTTTGTCTAGCGAACCCACCTAAGAAAAGCTGTTTAAAGCAAAATTGATGAAAGTCAATTTTTCATCAAAAGAATTTTACATTGATTGTTGAAACAACTAAGTTCACTGACTCATTTTCTTTGTTATAGAATGTGAAAAATTCTTTTTATAAAAAATGTGGTATAGAGTAAAAATCTTAGTACACCACATCCACTAGAAAGTTTATAATACAGTTCATCTCCTTCTGCTAAAATGGCATATGTCACTTTTGTCTTCAACTGGTAATATTATATAATCACACTTAAAAAGTTACATCATGGATAGATAAGACACACAGAGACATACATATATACATGTACATATACATAACTCACCTATCTCGTTTGAAGTGAAAGTAAGCAGAGAAGGAGGCACCACAGATTATCAGTGTTTAGGGCCCTGGCATGCCTTAATCTGGGCCTGTGGACAGTGCTGTCTTAGGAAGTGACACCGCTGGGATTCAATCCTAGGGCTGTCTGCATCCAGAATTTAGGTGTTCCATGTGGCTTTTTATATAGTATGATAATCCTAGTTTAATATGCATGAGTCACTTGATTGATTTAAAATTCCTGAATTGAAAAATCCACTAACAATTCCAAATTGCACTACATAAATTCAAAATGTTAAGATGGAGAATAATATACCCAAACACTGAGTACCAAGTGTAAAAACAAACAAAGCCACATGTTAGTTTAAGCACTGGAACATGTTTTTAACACACACACACACACACACACACACACACAAATAATTACTTCTTCAACAAATCAAGCTTAGCATCTTTCAACAGAAATGTTAACTGCAAATTAAGTTAAATAATTTCAATATATAACACTAAATAAACAAGCTTTATTCAACTATAGCTGACAAGTAAATTAATAAATTGAGGGGAAAGAAAGTGAGAAATGAAATACCCATGACCAAAGGCAGAAGTTATGGCAGCCACCCCTAGCAAGGCTGTACCGCCAGTTTTGGCTTTAGAGAAGACATGCAATCAGGGCCTCGAGCTTCTTCAGGTGCTCCCAGACCTCTGGCACTGCTGCCCAGATGCTGTTGGGGCAGCTCCCTCACCAGAGCCCGTCACATCACCTTTGTCTCCCTCATCCTCTCCTATGTCATTAAGAATTTTCTGAGTAAATACTGTGAACTTACACCACACTCATATTTAACTTATTCAAACTCATTTATACAAACTTGAAGGTCTCCACCGCCTGCCAATGCAAACAAAGATAATTTAAAAACCACCACGGGTTTACAACATCCTTCTCCTCGATGAATATATATCCTAGCATGTACTGCAATGGGAGATATCAGTCTGCTGTTTCTTCAAAAGGTCTTAATTCTGAAATCCTCTTATAACTTGAGCATCCCAACTCATTGACTACAATCTTAGCGTTTATTTTTTTTAATGGCATGGTTTCTAACCTCATCTGGCACTCAAAAAAGAGTGAAGTTTTTCCAAAAAGCAAAGAAAACAAGGCTATCCTAGACTCATGGGGAGACAGTCTGTCAGTCTCCAGTGCAGCACCTGCCTAAGGATTTTACAAGAGCAATTCTGACTACACAGGTAACTACTGTAAATGCTACAAGTTGCTAGTTAGGAGAAGTATTTCCCTCGTACAGGTTCTAGGGCTTAAGAAGGACTTGACCATTCTCAGGTTCCTCTGAACTGTATCCTATCCAAAAAATATCACAGCAAAATTAACAAACATGATGTTACCACATGGAAGCCCACACTCTCAGTGTAAACAAGAATGACCATCATTTGCTGATAGGCACTGTACCGTTATCTGTGTATAATCTCATTAAAAATTACAATAAGCCTATGAGGAAGGAAGAAGAGTTGACACGTTTGAATTGTGATGTTGGCGAAGAATATTGAATATACTATGCACTGCCAAAAGAACAAACAGATCTGTCTTGGAAGAAGAGCGGCCAGAATGCTCCTTAGAGGCAAGGATGGCTAGACTGCGTCTTACATACTTTGGACATGTTGTCAGGAGGGATCGGTCGCTGGAGGAAGACATCATGCCTGGCAGAGTACAGGGTCAGCGGAAGAGAGGGAGACCCTCAACAAGGTGGATTGACACAGTGGCTGCAACAATGAGCTCAAGCATAACAACGATTGTAAGGATGGCGCAGGACCAGACAGTGTTTCCTTCTGTTGTGCATCGGAACTGACTCAAAGGCACCTAACAACAACAACATGAGGAAAGCATTAGTATGCCCACATTTGCATGAGAAAACATCTACTAAGCAGTAAAGTGCTACAATGCTGGAGCCAGTTACTATAGGAGCCAAGAGAAACTCAAATCGGGGATGTAACCTGGGGATCAAGTATCTGACTCTAAAGGCATGAGCTATGTAGTACAGTTGAAGGAGTGGGGGAGTTGTAAGCTGAGGAAACAGCTGGCACTGAAGCAAGAGCGCACAGGGTGCTTGTGAAAAACTACCTGCAGTTTAGCGCTTTCAGGCACCATAAAGGACACTTACCTTACAGGACAGTGATTTTTTTTTTTAAACCCAGACCCGTTTGAGAATCTGAGTGATTTACAGATCCTGTAAGTCAGAACTGACTCAACAGCAGTGGGTTTGGTTTTTGTGGGTTCGGCCCTATTAAAAAGAAGCCCTGGTGGTGCTGTGGTTAAAGTGCTCAGCTGCTAACCAAAAGGTCAGTGGTTCAAACCCACCAGCTGTTCCACAAGAGAAAGATGTGGCAGTCTGCTTCCGTAAGGATTTATAGCTTTGGAAATTCTATAGCGCAGATCTACTCTGTCCTTACCAGGTTGCTATGAGTCAGAATCGACTTGATGGCAATGGGTTTGTTGTTGTTTATCCCTATTCAAAAAATAAACAAATGAAAATTTTGCATACAATTTCAGAAGGTGCCTTAGTCCCAAGAAACCAGAGTCTACTCTGATTTTAGAGCATCTACTTTTTTTTTTTTTACTACAAGCAACAGAGAGCCAGTCAGAGATTTTAACCATGGAGGGCAACTCACATTTTCATTTTACAAAGTGCATCCTGTGTGACTTAATCTGTTTACAGAAAGGCCTATTTCGTCCTCAGAAAGATGGGAAAAGCATCACCCAGTTCACAAAAGGTAGTGCAAGATTTTGAAACTGGATCTCACGGACTCCTTTCTCTGTGGTCTAGTAGGAGAGACAAATAGATCTAGACAGAAAGCTGTAGGGAACCCAGGAAAAGGAGATTAGAAAGCCTGGCTTAGGAGATACAGAGTTTGCTACAATGCATCCTTCTTTGACACCAATTAGTTCACGCACTTAGTGCACAGGGTAATGGTGTAAACCTAGAGTAAGCTGTGGTCGTTCACAACACGTGTGCATGTTTGAAGTGACCAGGAAGGAACAAGCACACTCATATTAAAGAGACACCCTTAGCAACTTAGGAAGACTGGAAGCAAAAAGGTGAAGATACAGAGCACCTTCCTAGAGGCAACCAGAGGCTGGTATAGTGGCTTTAAGTTACTTGGGAAACTGTGAATGTACAGAAGGAACTACTAAAGCATTTTCCCGGAATTAAAACAGCAGACTGCTGAAGAAGGCTTTTAAATTTTGATAAAAATTATATCCATACAAAGTAATTTGTCTTCCAGGGCCTAAGTCTTGAACGAGGAAGCCAAGCGCCCTGGATTTACTGCTGTAAACTGACTCACTGTGGTACTAGGTGAAACCCCAGGAAAGATTTAACTGTTTTTAGAAATTTTATTAGGCTGGTTGTTCTTGCTGGTGCGCTGCTTACAGTCTCATAGGTTTTCAGTGATATGCCCCAACCCTGTTTTTCCCACAAGCCCTGCTGTTTTGCAAAGCATGTTTTCAGAAGTAGAAAACCCCAACATTTCACTTCTCGGACCCCTGGATGGATCCTGGGGGACGCCAGTGCCCCAGACCACATCTGAAAAATGGCTGCCATAAACAAACAATTACAAAATAATATGTCTAGAAGCATGGTAGAGTTATATAAGGGTGTTATGGGGCACCTAACCCAGGCTACTGTTGAAAGAGGGGGGAGATGGAGAGACTGGAGGATTTTCTCAGAGAAATTGAAAACTTGTTAAGCACAGAGGGCTGGGGCGAAAGGTTCGAGGATGCAGAAACAGGTGTGCAAAGACAAGGAGGCCAGAGGCAATAAGCACAATCGAGGCACTGCAAATAGCACAGCAGAGGTGAAATACGATGACAGGAAGTGGTATGTGTGAGGCTAGAGAGAGAAAGGAGCCAGAGAGGCTTGCATGCCATACCGAGTAAGTTTGGAATTTTTCCTGCAGCTAGTGGGAGGCAATGATGATTTTTAGGCAATCAGAGGGATACTACATGACATTTTCAAATAGGATAGTAAGGAAACACCAAAACTATGGAAGAATTACAATTCATTACTTGATCTACAGGAGACAATGTTTACAAGGTCCTAACAGTGGGGGGAAAAAAAAGTTGATTTCATTTAAATAGTTATTTAAGCACATCGGGATGATGATCAAAAAGAGGTAAGGGGGGCACGCAGGCTACAACTTCATCTGTAATAACAAAGTAAATGCTGTCTAAAGTTAATGAATTAAGAAAGAGCAGTAGAAGCATTTTATTTATCAACGTGAAGGGAACTAACTTATAAAACAGCTAAGTTACCTCTGGAGTGTGGGCTGGGGATGGAAACTGGTAAGGCCAGGGACTTGCTATGCTCTGACTTGAAGGGCTGTGGTACCACTTGACTTTCTACACTGTGTACATGTATTTGAACAAAACTGAAAGGTAAAGGTAAAAATAAAGGCGACATGTATATAGACTGAATTAAGCACAATAAAACAGAAAATAATTCCCTAAGGAATAACAATACACATAAACAAGATAGAGTAGAAAAATCGAGGAACAAAAAAGAGATCATACCATATACAATAAATTACACTACGGAAGAGTTCCAAATATGTCTTTTTACCGTAGACATTGTTCCTTAAATTGAGTGGAAAGAGAATTATATTACATTTTTATAATATTCATGCATGTGATTACAAAAGTAATGTTCATTTGTAGAATATTTGGGAAAAATAAATAAAAATTATTCATAATGCTAGAGCCATTCTTATTATTTCTTTTCTAAGCATCTAAACGTTTGTTTTGTTTTTGTTTTTTTAAACACAATATTGGTGTTATACAGTGTATACTGTTTGGACTTTTTCACTTTAATGTATCTTATGCATTTTCTCCAGCCATCAAACATTCTTCCAAAATCCAGAAGCCTGATACTCCACACATGAGTGCACCAGGGCACGACCAGACCCGGCTGCTGCACAACAGGACTGTGAAGTGATCACAATCAATGCACATTTGGGGAGCTTGCGATTTAAGGTCTACAAATTCTGCAGTGAATAATATGCTAATTAAACAATAAACCACTAACTTAAAATATTTCACATCATTTTTAATGAAAGTAAATAGTCTTAAAAACTGAACACAGCTTTAGATCATGAACGTATTGTTCGTTAATTCTGAGATAATTCCATCTCAATCATGGAAAACAAATACAAGTCAGGAGACCAAACTCTGGCCTTTGTCCCAGTGATAACTTAGCTGTACGGCTCTGGGCAACTCTCCAGAACTTCCATCCTCACCTGTGCAATGAAGAGGCTAAACTGTATGATGCCTAAGGCTCCCCAGAGCCCTCATTCCCTGCTCCCGTAGCATCGGAGGAGCCTGCATTTGCATAAAGCCCCGTGCATCACCAGACAGGGCTGGCCCGCTCCAGCACGCTGTTACACTGACCACAACTTTCACTGCCCGCTCCCGCCATTTTCTCTGCAATGCAAAAGAAACAACTTTAGTGGTGTTCAAGTCCTGCATTAAACAATGAAAGCACAATAGGAATCTGAGGTAAAGTTGAAAAGGTAAAGGCAGCAAAAGAGACAGTGGCAGAATAAAGGACCGAACAGCTTAAGCAATCATGTCTGTTTGGGACACAGTCATCATATTATCCCTACAATCCAATTTCACTCTTTGGCAGCATCTTGTCTCTAAGGGTGTGTGTGTGTGCATGCATGCGTGTGTGTGTGTGCTGGGGTAGTTGTGGGGACAAGGGGTAAAGAAAAAAACAAAAGGCACATTCACATATGCACACCTGAAATATCTGTGAAGTGTTCCAAAAGTTGTTTGCTGTTCTTTCAAAATTTAGGTTTGGAGCTTAAATATCTTTGGTTTTGGGAAAGAAACTCAGTATTACAGGAATTTTTAGGCAGATTAGGGATGTGTTATGGAAAGTGAAAAACTGACTAGTCAAAGGAGGTGGGGAGCAAACAGATCACAGACAGATGTCACAGAGTGGGAGGAGAATAAACAAATTCTGACTCACTTTCTTTCCCTTCTAGCAACCAGTGGCTAGCGGCCAATTATTCCTTGCTGCTCCTTTCTCTGTAGCGCTGAGGACAAAGATCACTATGCTTTTAACGGGAGGGAGGTAAATGGGGCTAGTCATCCTAATGGCAGCACACTACTTCACTGAGGGCATGAGGAAAGGAACATTTCTCATGCTTTCAAAGGTCTTTTGATGGGAGTCATGGACCAAGGTTGTTCTGAGCATAGCACAACTACACAAGGAAAATATTTTTCTCAATGATGGGACCGATAAATACACAGCATGAAATATAAATACAGAACTACAAAAGCAGGGCAGGGCAGGAAAGGAAAGGACAGGACGGGACATGGCAAAGGCAAGGCAAGGCAAGGCTAAGCTCCCCTCACTGGATGTAGCTCCATGAAAGGAGAGATTTTTGTCAATTTTGTTCACTGTTGCATACCCAAAAGCAAGAACAGTGGCTGGCACATAGAAGGTGCTTAACATATACTTGAGGCATGGATGAATAAACCATACAGTAGGGAGATTTCAGTAATTAAAAATATTCTCATGTAAAACTAACCACATCAGTGAGTGGTAAGCCTCAAATTTTTTAGGTATTCTCATCTTGCACAGTTAACAAGATAGTTAACTTTAAATGAATTATTAAAAGGTTCACTACTCACTTTTGAAAAGTTTCCAAGAATAATGTTGTTGTTAGGTGCCCTGGAGTCCAATCTGACTCATAGCAACCCTATATACACTGCCTGGTCTTCAGCCGTCATCACAGTCGTTGCTATGTTTGCACTCTTTGTTGCAGCCATTGTGTCATTCCATCTCATTGAGGGTCCTCTTCTTTTTGTGGACCCTCTATTTTACCAAGCATGATGTCCTCTCCCAGGGACTGGTCCCTCCTGATAATATGTCCAAAGTACATGAGATGAAGTCTCACCATCCTCATTATCAAGGAGCATTCTGGCTTTGCTTCTTCCAAGACAGATTTGTTTGTTCTCTGGCAGCCCATGGTATATTCAATATGCTTTGCCAACACCATAATTTCTAGGGGTCAATTCTTCCATCTTCCTTATTCATTGCCTAGTTTTCGCATGCATATGAATATGGCTTGGGTTAATCCTCAAGGTGACATCTTCACTTTTTAACACTTGAAAGAGGTCTTTTGCAGCAGATTTGCCCAAAGCAGTAAGTCCTTTGGTTTCTTGACTGCTGCTTCCATGGGTATTGATTGTGGATCCAAGTAAAATGAAATCCTTGACAACTTCAATCTTTCCTCCATTTATCAAGATGTTGCTTACTGGTCCAGTTGTCAAGATTTTTGTTTTCTTTATGTTGACATGTAATCCATACTGAAGACTGTGTAGTCTTTGATCCTCATCAGAAGTGCTTCAAGTCCTCTTCACGTTCACCAAGCAAGGTTGTGTCATCTGTATAACACAGATTATTAGAGTCTTCCTCCAATCCTGATGCCATGTTCTTCTTCATATAGTCCAGCTTCTCGGATTATTTTCTCAGCATACAGATTGAATAAGTATGGTGAAAGGACACAACCCTGATGCACACCTTTCCTGACTTTAAACCACACAGTATCCCCTTGTTGTATTCTAACAACTGCCACTTGGTCTATGTACAGGTTCCTCACAAGCACAATTAAGTGTTCTGGAATTCCCATTCTTCACAATGTTATCCATAATTGTTATGATCCGCAGTCGAATGCCTTTGCATAGTCAATAAAACCCAGGTAAACATGTTTCTGGTACTCTCTGCTTTCAGCCAAGATTCATATGACATCAGAAATGACATCCTCTGTTCCATGTCCTCTTCTAAATCCAGCTTGCATTTCTAGCAGTTCCCTGTCAATGGACTGCTGTGACTATTCTTGAATGTAATGTAATTTTACTTGCATTGATATTAACGATATCGTTTGATAATTTCTGTGTTCTGTTGGATCCCCTTTCTTTGGAATGGGCACAAATGTGGATCTCCTCCAGTTGGTTGGCTAAGTAGTTGTCTTCCAAATTTCTTGGCATAGATAAGGGAGTGCTTCCTGTATTGCAACCATTTGTTGAAACATCTCAATTGGTATTCTGTCAATGCCTTCAGTGCAGCTTGGACTACTTCCTTCAGTGCCATCGGTTCTTGATCATATGCTACGTCCTGAAATGGTTGCATGTCAACTGATACTTTTTGGTACAAAGACTCTATATATGCCTTCCATCAAATAAAAATAAGAACTATTTATTTACTTACTTTTAACCAAACGATGCCAAATAAGTACAATTTCCTAAGTACCTACCATACAACAGGCACTGGGTTCTATGACTCACCATACACCTATGAAAAAAGTACTAATCTCATTTTACTGAGGCAGAGATCAACATTCAGAGACAACAGAAAAGAGTTCATGGCTCTTGAGTAGCTGATCCACATTCAAGCTATGAAACCCTCCTGACACAGAACAATTTGCACAGAGGTTCCTGACTTGTAATTCAGAAGTAAGCTTTCATTAACTCTTGAAAGGATATTCAATTCAGATCTTTTTCCCTCTTTCAACTTCCAATTTCCTCTTTTTTCACTCCCTTTTAGTATTCAGCTCCATAGGAAATGAAGGCTCCTAAGGAAAAATGGAGTAATGGAGAAAAAAGCATCCTGATGTCCTCATTTACTAGCTGCGCTGCCTCAGGTGAATTATTTAACCTGTAATCTTCAATTCCCTTATGTATAAAATGGGAATAATAACAACCATAAATACGTGAAGATTAAACAATATGCTGCATATAAGCTCCTAACATACAGATGCCCAATAAATGCCAGCTTTTCTTCAGTTCTATGACAGTAGGGCACACTCAAAACTTTCATTTTTAAGCACAAAAGACTGAAAAGGGAATTTACTACCTAGTGACCACCTTAAAAGAAAACTAAAGAGTGAAAATGTAAAGTCCTGAAGTTAGAAAAGGAAGAGCAAGTAACAGTATATATAGAAGAAAAGAGAAGTACACATGCACTCATATATAAAAAGATATAAGTTGATTAAAAAAGAAAAGTTAATGTGAAAAAAAGGACAGTGTCTTCTGCTGGGGAGCTCAGGCACCAATAAGATACCAAATCTCTCTCAGGTATGTTTTAAAGCTCCATCTCACTAGCTAACTTCTGCTCTTACTAATCTTTTTTTTGCTCTAGCAGAGTACTTGTTATATAACTTAGCAAAAATTAACTAGTATACTTTTCTCTTTCCATACATCTTTTCCATCAAGATTGTAATGTCACTAAACACAAAGATAATCCCTGTTAAGAAGATTCACAAATGGCTTATAAGTACCTGAAAAGATGCTCTATGTCATCAGTCATTCCAAACCCAAAAACCAAACTCATTCCCAAATTGATTCCGACTCATAACAACCCTACAGGACAGAGTAGAACTGCCCCTTAGGGTGTTGTCTTAGGCGGGGTTGTCTAGAGAAGCAAAACTAGTAAAGTGTATAAACATATAGAGAGGAAAAAAAAATACAGAGAGAGAGATTTATATCAAGGAAATGGCTCACGCAGTTGCAGAGGCCCAAATCCGTGGGTCAGGAAAGGGGCTTCTCCTGATTCACGTAGCCACAGGGGCCAGTGAAACCAAAATTAGCAGTCCGGACAGGAGGGCTGTTGCTCACAGACTGTGAAGATTGAAGAATCCCAAGATCAGCAGGCAAGACCACACGTAAACTGCTAGCTCGTCCCAAGAACCAGAGGTCAGATGCACAGGAGCCAGAAGCAGGATCCAGAAGAAGCAAAAGCCCCAGCAAGGAAAGAAGGAAAAGCTAGGCAGCAGAGGGGGAAGAGATGAGAGCAGAGTGAGGTGGTGAGCCACCACAAGCCCTGCCCCCCACTCAGTACTAACTCACAGCAGATCCCATCACAGGGGTGATCATGCAACAAATCTCAACAGGGAAACAATCACACCATTGTATGACTGCCAAAATACTTGAGAATCACAGCCCAACCAAGCTGACACACAATCCTAACCATCACAGGTTTCCAAGGCTACAAATCTTTATGGAAACAGACTACCACACCTTTCTCCCGTGGACCAGCTGGTGGGCTCGAACTGCTGACCTTTTGGCTATCAGCCAAGCACTTTAGCCACTGAGCCCCCAGCGCTCCTCTCAATAGTCATTACCCGCTGCCATTGAGTCGATTCCAACTCATACAGACCCTATAATCAAAACCACAATGAGATACCATTTCATACTCACTATGATAGCAACTATCAGAAAAATGGAAAATAACAAGTATTGGCTAGGATGTAGAGAAACTGGAATCCTCATACACTGCTGGCAGGAACATAAAATGATGCAGCTGCTGTGGAAAACAGTCTGGTGGCTCCTAAAAACCTAAACACAGAATTACTATGTGTCCCTGCAATTCGACTCCTAGGTATATACCCAAAAGAACTGAAAGCAGGTACTCAAACACATATTTGCACACTACTGTTCACTGTGGCACAATTCACAGTAGTCAAAAGGTAGAAACCACCTAAGTATTCATCAACAAATGAATGGATAAAGAAAATGTGGTATATATGTACAAAAGAATATTATTCAGCCATTAAGGTGGAATGAAATCCTGATACATTCGAAGACAGGGATGAAAACTAAAAACATATTGAGTGAGATATGTCAGACACAAAAGGACAAACATTGTATGATCCCACTTACATGAAATATTTAGAGGAGGTAAAAGTTTATTAGTGGTTACCAGCAGTTGGGGGGAGGGAAAGATGAGGAGCTATTGGTGAAGTGGTACTTAGTTTCCATTTGGGGTGATGGAAATAATCGTAATGGCTGCACGACATGGTTAATGTAATTAGTTATCACTGCATTGTATATTTAAAAATGGTTAAAATGGCAAAAAGATTTATACAACCCTCATAAAGTTTTAGTAAGCATTTAATAAAAAAAAAAACTGCTGACTAAACATAAAACACTGTGACAGTAAGTTCTATCTTTCCACTTTGAGAAGTCCTTTCAAATTTTAATGTATCTAATGGCTACAGCAAAGTGAAGGTGTATTTTTTCCTCTATATGCCCTTGGAACTCTGGAAACTTCATTTGATCACACAATTAATAAGCCACTGTTTCAAAATAATTCGAGATTGTCTCTACCCCACTCCTCCAATTCAATGCTACAAATAAATTTATAGCAACAAAAGTTTTCTTGGAAACATCTGTATTATACATTTTCATATGTGGCATGTTTTTAACATGCCTGAATTCACAGAAAGGAGCCCTCGTAGCGCAGTCGTTAAGCACTCGGCTGCTAACCAAAAGGTCAGTGGTTTGAACCCACCAGCCGCTCTACAGGAGAAAGATGTGGCGGTCTGCTACAGTAAAGAAAGCCTTGGAAACCCTGTGGAGCCCTTCTGCTCCGTCCTAGAGGACCACTGTGAGAACTGACTAGACAGCAACAATGTATTCACAGAAGCAGCCTTTTCATCTACACTCTCAACTCCTTCATTCCAATGTTACTTTCTATGCCTTTTCTTCTACCTTCCTCCTCATTCTTTAAATTTTCCTGTTCTCCCTGCCTGAGCCAGTGATGAACAAAGTGAACACAAAGATGGGAAAACAGCAGGTAGCAGCACTACTGGAATTTAAGGCATAGGATATTAGGTGACAAAGCAATACAAAACTTTAAAGGGCGTGATATGAGATAGTTAAACCTGAATTTTTTTTTTCAAAGTTACAGGATTTCAAGTACCTCAAGAAAGTCTTTCCCCTTCTCCCTTTTACTCAGAGACCTGGATAAATGGCCTCTTCAAACCGTAACTGCTGTACAGTGTAAGCACTGTGTTCCTAAGCACAATAATGTGTATACTACCTCACCCTCAGTATGCAAAGGTCTTTGAGCTGAAAAATTATCAATTCTACATCAACAATCTCAGATTTCAGTCCAATTTTTTAAGAAATAAAAAGAGTGCTATACTAACTATTCTTAGTGCTCTTTATTTTTTAAGAATATCCTTATAAGGAGCTGTAGCACTGAGGGAAAAGGGCTTCGAACAAAATAGTTGTTTACCTGCTCTAATTCAGGAAAATTCTGAACCAAAAAATTGAAACGACAGCTAGCTTTTTAGTTTCAATTTGTTGAACCTATGAGAAAGCGTAGGATGAAAGCATACGTATTTTCAGCTCCTCTGGCTTAGGCTTTAAAAGTAAGGCTTATTTTATTTGAAGAGGTATAAATTCACAAATATTCAAATAGAAATGTAAGAATATACGATTTGGGGCCTACTAATAATCACTTCAGGTGAACTGTATGTGTTCCCTTCCTCCAGTATGTCATAAAATAAACCAAGAGTGAGCTTACATCAAAGTTCCTCTATCCAAATATCATGTACAGGGAATACAAAGGCTGGCCTTGACACACTATGACTTCCAGCAAGTCATTATGTTTCTGGCTTTACTTTTTTTCACATGCAAAACAAGGACACAACTGATCTTGATGGCTCCTTTAAGAACTTTCAAAAGGTATAACCTTATTTACCACACAAAGGTGGAGAATTTATAAACAGGTTAACTACAAGGTTTATCTGTCTCATAAAATGCTATCTTTCAAAAGTTCAAGATGATCATTTTATCTGCAGATGGACACTGGTAAAAGCTGCGTAGAACAAAGTATCCACTTATCTATCATTCTTAATTTTGCAAAGTGCTTCAACATCAACTCATAATTTCTCAATTTTCCTTGGAATAAGAAGCAGGACAGGAAGCATAACCTGCACTGCACAAATGAGGAAAACGACCTCCCATATAATACCAGGAGAGTCCTGTCTTACTCACAGATCTTATGTCAGGTACTAGTAACATTTACCTTATAAATAAGAAAACACGACATAGAAAAGTGGTTCTGAGACCCTTTAGAAAGTCACATTAAAAAAGAAAATAACTCATTAATACTACAGTTTCTTTCCCTTCTTGGGGAAAATAATTATAACCTCATTTTTGTTAAGGAACTAGAGAAATTTTAAGAGATTTCTAAAACAGTCATCATAAGACGTAATACTACAGGCTCCAAAGTAAGTGATAAGCGGGTCACCTTAAATTTAATGATTAATTTGTCAATAATGGTTCCCTGAATAAATAAAACTCATTTAGAGAACATGTCCAAACTGAACAACCAAAATGTTTGTGAAAGCCTTTTAAACTACAGCTCAGCACCTCCTCGCATACTGCATGTCATGGATTGAAGCGTGTCCCCCAAAAATGTCTGTCAACTTAGCTGGGCCATGATTCTCAGTACTATGTGACTATCCGCCATTTTGTGACTTTCTTATCTGTTGTAAATCCTATCACTTTGATGAAATGAAATGGATTAATGGCAGTTATATTGATGAAATATATAACATTGGATAGTGTCTTAAGCCAATTTCTTTGAGATATAAAAGACAGAAGTGAGCAGAGACAGGGGAACCTCATACCACCAAGAGAGCAGCACTGCGAACAGAGCACATCCTTCGGACCTGGGGTTCCTGTGCTGAGATGCTCCCAGACCAAGGGAAGACTGATGACAGGGACCTTCCTCCAGAGCCAACAGAGAAAGAAAGTCTTCCCTTGGAGCTGGACCTTGATTTTGGACTTCTAGTCTACTGCACTGTGAGAGAATAAACTTCTCTTTATTAAAGCCATCCGGTTGTGGTATTTCTGTTATAGCAGCACTAGATGACTGAGACAGTATTTGGTACCAAGGGTGGGGTGCTGCTCTAACAGATACCTAAAATGTGGAAGCAGTTTTGAAACTGTAGATGGATAGAGATCCAGCAGCAGCAGAGAATCGACAGCAGCAGAACCAGGGGACCAGTGCCAGACAGCACTGCAGCTGACCCACAGAGACAGAGAGCTGAGTGCTTGCGTGCAGCAGGTTTCCTGACGGAGCAGGGTGCCCCCAGGCACTTATTGGTGGAGCTACAGAGCCTCGGAACATGTGCCTCAGCAGGGCAGATGCAGGCGTGAGATCCAAGGAACCGAGAGCCCAAGGAACCAGGAAGCAGAAGCTGATGAGACAAGGAACACATGAAGCCGAGCTACCTCAGTCTCAAAGGTATGGCCTGGACCTGTGGGGTTTCAAAGGGTGGAGCCACGGCCTCTGATGTTTCCAAGGGGAGTTGCCACTCAGATGGACTAGGAGAATGATAGCCTAAAGCCAAAGGAGCAGAGCTGCCGTCCCAGTGGGCCTGGAAGGCGGAGCTGAAGCCCAGGACCGAGGGGCCTCCACTCAGAATCTACAGAGTGCGGCCAATACCTAGAGTCTGAAGGGGAGGGCTACTGTGCAAATAGTCTCAGAGAACAGAGGATTATTTTCAAAGCCTTGAGGGCTAATGTAATGTGTTCTGCTGACTTGTTTGGTGCCTGTTATGCCTTCTTTCCCTCAAATTTCTCCCATTTCTAATGGAAATGTCTAGCTTGTGCCTGTTGTCACTGTACTTTAGAAATAGATAATTCGTTAGATTACACAGATGAGGAAGAATTTTTGGATTTTGGACTTGGAGTTGATTTAAGACTTTTGCTATAATCTGACGGGATAAATACGTTTTATATGTGGCAAGGACATGAATTTTGGGGGGCCAAAGGGTAGAATGTCATGGGTTGAACTGTGTCGCCAAAAATACCTGTCAACTTAGCTGGGCCATGATTCTCAGTATTGTATGATTGTCCACCATTTTATGTGACTGTCCACCATTTTGTATGTTTTTCCTATATGTTGTAAATCCTATCACTATGATGAAATAAAATGGATTAGTGGCAGTTATACTAACTGCCAATCTCTTTGAGACATAAAAGAGAAAAGCAAGCAGAGAGACAAAGGAACTTCATACCACCAAGAAAGCCGCACCAGGAGCAGAGCGTGTCCTTTGGACCTGACGTTCCTGTGCTCAGATGCTCCAAGACCACGGGAAGACTGATGATAAGGACCCTCCTTCAGAACTAACAGAGAGAAAAAGCGTTCCCTTGGAGCTGGCGCCCTGAGTTCAGACTTCTAGTCTACTGGACTGTGAGAGAATAATTTCTCTTTGTTAAAGCCATCCAGTTGTGGTATTTCTGTTATAACAGCACTAGATGACTAAGACGCTGCATTTAACAACTTCCACATCATTTGTTCAACAAGTTGTATACCACATATAACCTCTAATGAGAGAATTTAGAAGGATGGTTTTAGTTCTGAGACAGTCTTTGGCAAACCGTAAAACAAACAGTAGTCTCTTAAACAGTAAGTATTTTCTCAGAAAAAAATGCTGAAAAATTACTTTTAATTTGGTTGAAATGAATTAACAGAACTAAAGACCTTTAGCAACATAATGAATTATTTCACACTAATTAAACAAGTATGCAAAATACAAGTAGTTCTGTGTGAGAGTTTGACTTGATTTGTAAACTTTCACTTAAACCACAATAAATATTTAGAAAAAAAAAAAAAACTGCCCCATAGGGTTTCCAAGGAGCTCCTGGTGGATTCAAATTGCCAATCTTTTGGTTAGCAGCTATAGCTCTTAACCACCACACCACCAGGGTTTCCACTTTTATAATAGTATATTTAAAAGCACTAAATTTGCTCTCAACAAAAAGTTACTCAAAACAATAAATAATTACCTTACATTTGCATGTTTCAATTTTTAAGTGCTCCGCACAAAAAGATTTCATTTGATGATTTTCTCGTTCAATAAACAAGAACTGATCTGCTATTTATACCTCAGGAACTATAACAAACATTGAAGACGATACTGAAGAAGCTAAATTCAATTTAAATAGCTTTCTAATGAGCAAGAATCCCGGAAATGATCATTTCACATCATCAATAAGGAATTTGAGCCCCAACAACTACCTTGTCCAAGATCACACAAGTTAGAAAGGGAAAGAGTCAGGTAAGTCATTGTATAATATTCTGAGACAAGAGAAATCTATTTAAGCATTAAAACATACTCAAAACATATTTAAAAAAAAATCTATTTAAGCATAAAAACATAAGGCCAAAAACACATAATGTGTTCCTTTGTTCAGATTTCTTAAAACTAATTGACCATAATGCTTCTTTAGGAATTTATTTTATTTACTTTCAATGTTTCAGTTACTGACAGTAACTATTATAAGTGAAACATGACTTGTGCCAGACTGTCAAAAATTGAAAACAAAAAAGACAAAAAATAAACTATTGCAGAATATATAATAATAAAAGTCCAAGGGCTAAAATTATCTGAAGTGTTTTTCTGCTTGACTATTTTATTTCTCTAAGAAGCTATTCACTCTTACCACAGTAAAAGTTCACAATTATTTTCAACCTTCAGACTTTTTTTTTTTTTTCCAGTTTCTCTGGAAAAAAAAAAAAAAAAAAGATCAAGGTATCCACAGGACTGCACTCTTTTCTGGAGGCTCTCGGGAAGAATTCATTTCATTGCCTTTTCCAGATTCTACTCAATGGCACTGGGTTTTTTTTTTTGTAGTGGTATGCTTTCTGCTTTCTTTGGTTTGTGGCTCCTTCCTCCATCTTCAAAGTCAGAAATGTTTGGCCAAGTCTTTCTCACATTGCCATCTCTCTGGTTCTGTCTTCTGCCTCCCTCTTCCACTTTTAAGGATCCTTATTACACTGGTTCCACCAAATAATCCAGGATAATCCTCCCATTTTAAAGCCAGCTAATAACCTTATATTCCACATGCAACTGTAATCCCCGTTTGCCATTTAAGGTAACACAGTCACAGGTTCCAGGGATTAGAACATGGATATCTTCGGGAGCCATTTACCACTCATACTACCCAAGCCTTATTTGCCCCCTACTCTCCAGAGGAAGGCTGATCTGAAGAGAATCAAACACAATCCATGATAAATATGTACACTTGCAGCCAAAATCCACCCCCACATCCACCATTTTACATTCAGGATACAGGAGAGAAAACAAGAGATCACAAGGAAGATCACTGGAGAGAGAGAAGCTCTTATTATTCCTTGATATAACTTAGTTCATTTTCTCTTACAAATAATGCTCTAAAGAATGGTCATGTCCAGAGCAAGACGGTGGTGTAAGCAGCTCCATGCTCCTGTCACCCACTCCCACAAAAATACCAAAAACACAAGCAGAAACTGGTAGAACCAACTTTGTCAAAACTCTGGAAGCCAGTCAAAGATTTATAGCAACTCAGTGGACAGTGAATCAAGAAAAAGGCAACTTCACAACAGTAGAAAAAGCTTTGGTTTTTTACTGGCCTGTATGCCATCCCCTCCCTGGCTCAATGTGGCCACCTTAAAGCTGCAGCACCCTGCACTCCCAGGGGCAGAAACTACTATACCTGGTCTCTAACTCTGGAGGAAGCAGAGAAGACTTTATTTGAAAATTACTGGGTGTGTGTCTGTTTTAACTGGTCTAGGAGCTACCTGAAGGGCTGATACGAGGCACTCATCTCTGTCTGACCTATTTCAGAGATCCTGCAGGGCAAGAAAATAACAGGCAAAGCCCCAAAACTGTAACAGCACAGGGCTAAAGAATGCAACCAAGGCATACAATAGATGTCTAAGGAATAGAAAGAGAAGACAGGGAGAGAGTTCCTTTGGGATTTTAGGCATTTGAAAGCACCCATGTATACAGGGGAACTTAGAAAGTGACATGCATGCCCAGTGCAAGATGGTGATTCATAAAATATCTGAGAAGACCCTACATTTTCACCTAGGCTGATTCACCTGCGGCTGATTCCTAGGCTCAGACCAAGCCTGGCTAAGCGCTATAGAGTGCTCCAACACAGGGCCAATATGCAAAGACTGGAGGGCGATTTTTTATTTGTTTCTTTGCTTTTCTGTGATTTTACCTCTGACATTCAAGGAAATATCTGTCAAAATACAAGATGACCACGAACTAAGGAACAGAAACTCCAGTGTCAACACACACCCAAGAAGGCAGTCTTTGCAAAAATACTTACGTGAAGTCACTAAACAAAGAGACAAGGAAATCTTCAACAATTAGAAAATCCTGGGAAAGGAGGAGACTCTGACTTCTACAGTTACTACATTATAATCTTCAAATGTCTGTTTTTCAACCAAAAAATCACAAGGCATACAAACAAACAATATAGGATCGCTCATTCAAAAAGAATAAAATAAGGTAACAAAAACTGTCCCAGTGGAAGCCCAAATAATGGACTTTCTAGACAAGGACTTTAAAACAACAGTATAAATATGTTCAAAAACTAAAGGAAATCAGGAAAACAATATTGGAATGAAATGAGAATTAAGAACAAAGAGAAACTGTAAAGAGGAAGTGAACAGAAATAATGGAGCTTAAAAGTAAAGTAACTGAAATGAAAAATTCACAGGAGGTGTTCAACAGTACATTTGAGCAGGTAAAAGAAATAATCATCAAATGAGAAGATAGAACAACTGAAAATTTTCAAGTCTAAGGAGCAAAAGGAAAAAGAATGGAAAAACGCGTACAGAGCCTAAGGGACTTGTGGGCCATCATCAAGTGGACTAACACACATGTAACAGGAGTCTTAGAAGTAGCAGAAAGAATGGGGAGAAAGACTATCTGAAGAAATAATGGCAGAAAACTTCACAAACCGGATGAAAGACATGAGTCTACATATCCAAGAAACTCAAGGGACTCCAAGTTGTGCAAACCCAAGGAGGCCCATACCAGTTAATTATAGTTAAACTGCTGAAAACCAAAGATAAGGAGAAAATCTTGAAAGCAGCAAGAGAGAAGTGAACCTGGAGGCGGGGCCAAGACGGCAGACTAGGTGGACGCTACCGCGGATCCCTCTTGCAACAAAGACTTGGAAAAACAAGTGAATCGATCACATACATAACAATCTACGAACTCTGCACAACAAACACAGACGTAGAGACGGAAAACGAACAAATACGGGCACACAGCGACCGTTTTCAGAACTAGGAGCCAGCGTACCAGGCAGGTGACCTTCGGAGCCCGATCTGTGGCAGAACCCGGGGGGCAGATGGCACAGACAAGGGGCCCAGCCCTACCCCCCCGAACCCATCCCGGGAGGGAGTCTAGCTGGTTGGCGCGGGCGGCGTAGCGGCGCAGCTGGAGGGAGAAGCACCCCCGAGGCAGTGACTGATCTTGGAGCGGGGAGAGCAGCGTCCCAGCCGGGGAGCCGTCCCGCCGGGATTTGGTGGGAAGCGGGAGAGGCGCGAGCAGGGGGATCAGCTATATTTCCCTAAAGCGACCCCGGGGTGGGGTCCACAAATTCGTGCGGGGGACGCCCATGCAGTTCGCGTGCGCGGCACGGTGCACCGGAGGCAGAAGTCCCTGGGAGGAAGTGACTGGTCTTGGAGCGGGGAAAGCAGCGTCCCAGCCAGGAAGCCGTCCCGCTGGGATTTGGGAGCGCGCGGGTGGGGAGTGAGCACGGGGTCCAATTATATTCCCCCGAATAGACCCCGGGGGCAGGCCCACCCATTCGTGCGGGAGACGCCCACCCTGTTCGCGCAAGCGGTGCGGTGCACCGGAGGGAGAAGTCCCCGGGAGGAAGTGACTGGTCTCGGAGCGGGGAGAGTAGCGTCCCAGCCAGAGAGCCGTCCCGCCCGGATTTTGGCGGACGGGGGCGGAGCATGAACGCGGGGATATGCTCTATATTCTGTGGTGCTACACTCCTAGCTCTCTGATCCCTCCCCCACCTTCCGCAGGCGGCTCCATTAACATCCGAATACCCTGAGCCAGAGGGAGAATTCAGATAAGGATCTGACTGCATTTTTTTATACCTGATTACCTGGAAAATCTAGTTTCCCAGTGGTGGCTCGGAGACAGCAGTCCTTATCAAACCACATAAAGAAACAGACCATGACACTTTCTCCAACCCCCCAAACAAAAGAATCAAAATCCTTCCCAAATGAAGATACGATCCTGGAATTTTCAGATACAGAATATAAAAAACTAATTTACAGAACGCTTAAAGATATCACAAATGAAATCAGGATAACTGCAGAAAAAGCCAAGGAACACACTGATAAAACTGTTCAAGAACTCAAAAAGATTATTCAAGAACATAGTGGAAAACTTAATAAGTTGCAAGAATCCATAGAGAGACAGCATGTAGAAATCCAAAAGATTAACAATAAAATTACAGAATTTGACAATGCAATAGAAAGTCAGAGGAGCAGACTCGAGCAATTAGAATGTAGACTGGGACTTCTGGAGGACCAGGGAATCAATACCAACATAGCTGAAAAAAAATCAGATAAAAGAATTAAAAAAAATGAAGAAACCCTAAGAATCATGTGGGACTCTATCAAGAAGGATAACTTGCGAGTGATTGGAGTCCCAGAACAGGGAGGGGGGACAGAAAACACAGAGAAAATAGTTGAAGAACTCCTGACACAAAACTTCCCTGACATCATGAAAGACAAAAGGATATCTATCCAAGATGCTCATCGAACCCCATTTAAGATTGATCCAAAAAGAAAAACACCAAGACACATTATCATCAAACTTGCCAAAACCAAAGACAAACAGAAAATTTTAAAAGCAGCCAGGGAGAAAAGAAAGGTTTCCTTCAAGGGAGAATCAATAAGTTCAGACTACTCAGCAGAAACCATGCAGGCAAGAAGGGAATGGGACGACGTATACAGAGGACTGAACGAGAAAAACTGCCAACCAAGGATCATATATCCAGGAAAACTCTCTCTGAAATATGAAGGAGAAATTAAGATATTTACAGATAAACACAAGTTTAGAGAATTTGCAAAAACTAAACCAAGACTGCAAGAAATGCTAAAGGAGATTGTTTGGCCTGATGACCAGTAATATCAGGTACCAGCACAACACAAGGTCACAAAACAGAACGTCCTGATATCAACGCAACTCAAACAGGAAAAGCACAAAAACAAACAAATTAAGATTAATTCTAAAAAATAAATAAATAAACAAAATAATACACATAACAGGAAATCATGGCAATCAATAGATAAATGATCACAATAATCAAAAAGAGGGACTAAATATAGGAGGCATTGAACTGCCAGATGGAGAGTGATACGAGGCGATATAGAACGATACAAGTTAGGTTTTTACTTAGAAAAATAGGGGTAAATAATAAGGTAACCACAAAAAGGAATATCAATTCCATAACTCAAGAAAAAAGCCAAGAAAAACGTAACGACTCGACAAACATAAAGTTAACCATTATGAAAATCAGGATCTCACAAGCTGCTAAGAAAAACATCTCAGCACAAAAAAGCATGTGGAAAAATGAAATGGCCAACAACACCCATGAAAAGGCATCAAAATGGCAGCACTAAAAACTTATTTATCTATAATTACGCTGAATGTAAATGGACTAAATGCACCAATCAAGAGACAGAGAGTCACGGACTGGATAAAGAAACACGATCCATCTATACGCTGCCTACAAGAGACACACCTTAGACTTAGAGACACAAACAAACTAAAACTCAAAGGATGGAAAAAAATATATCAAGCAAACAATAAGCAAAAAAGAAGAGGAGTAGCAATATTAATTTCTGACAAAATAGACTTTAGACTTAAATCCGCCACAAAGGATAAAGAAGGACACTACATAATGATAAAAGGGACAATTGATCAGGAAGACATAACCATATTAAATATTTACGCACCCAATGACAGGGCTGCAAGATACATAAATCAAATTTTAACAGAATTGAAAAGTGAGATAGACACCTCCATATTTATAGTAGGAGCCTTCAACACACCACTTTCAGAGAAGGACAGGACATCCAGTAAGAAGCTCAATAGAGACACGGAAGACCTACTTACAACAATCAACCAACTTGACCTCATTGACTTATACAGAACTCTCCACCCAACTGCTGCAAAATATACTTTCTTTTCTAGTGCACATGGAACATTCTCTAGAATAGACCACATATTAGGTCATAAAACAAATCTTTGCAGAATCCAAAACATTGAAATATTACAAAGCATCTTCTCAGACCACAAGGCAATGAAGCTAGAAATCAATAACAGAAAACTAGGGAAAAGAAATCAAATACTTGGAAAATGAACAATACCCTCCTGAAAAAAGACTGGGTTTTGGAAGACATCAAGGAGGGAATAAGGAAATTCTTAGAAAGCAATGAGAATGAAAATACTTCCTATCAAAACCTCTGGGACACAGCAAAAGCAGTGCTCAGAGGTCAATTTGTACCGATAAATGCACACATACAAAAAGAAGAAAGCCAAAATCAGAGCACTGTCCCGATAACTTGAACAAATAGAAAGTGAGCAACAAAAGAACCCATCAGGCACCAGAAGAAAACAAATAATAAAAATCAGAGCTGAACTAAATGAATTAGAGAACAGAAAAACAACTGAAAGAATTGACAAAGCCAAAAGCTGGTTCTTTGAAAAAATTAACAAAATTGATAAACCATTGGCTAGACTGACTAAAGAAAAACAGGAAAGGAAACAAATAACCCGAATAAGAAATGAGAAGGACCACATCACAACAGAACCAAATGAAATTAAAAGAATCATTTCAGATTACTACATAAAATTGTACTCTAACAAATTTGAAAACCTAGAAGAAATGGATAAATTCTTGGAAGAATACTACCTACCTAAACACATTCAGAAGTAGAACAACTAAATAGAACCATAACAAAAAAAGAGATTGAAATGGTAATCAAAAAACTTCCAGCAAAAAAAAGTCCTGGCCCAGACGGCTTCACTGCAGAGTTCTACCAAACCTTCAGAGAAGACTTAACACCATTACTACTGAAGGTATTTCAAAGCATAGAAAAAGACGGAATACTACCCAACTCATTCTATGAAGCTACCATGTCCCTGATACCAAAACCAGGTAAAGACATTACAAAAAAAGAAAATTTTAGACCTATATCCCTCATGAACATAGACGCAAAAATCCTCAACAAAATTCTAGCCAATAGAATCCAACAACACATCAAAAAAATAATTCACCCTGATCAAGTGGGATTTATACCAGGTATGCAAGGCTGGTTTAATATCAGAAAAACCATTAATGTAATCCATCACATAAATAAAACAAAAGATAAAAACCACATGATCTTATCAATTGATGCAGAAAAGGCATTTGACAAAGTTCAACACCCATTTATGATAAAAACTCTTACCAAAATAGGAATTGAAGGAAAATTCCTCAACATAATAAAGGGCATCTATGCAAAGCCAACAGCCAATATCACTCTAAATGGAGAGAACCTGAAAGCATTTCCCTTGAGAACGGGAACCAGACAAGGATGCCCTTTATCACCGCTCTTATTCAACATCGTACTTGAAGTCCTAGCCAGGGCAATTAGGCTAGACAAAGAAATAAAGGGTATCCAGATTGGTAAGGAGGAAGTAAAGCTATCACTATTTGCAAATGACATGATCGTATACATGAAAAACCCTAAGGAATCCTCCAGAAAACTACTGAAACTAATAGAAGAGTTTGGAAGAGTCTCAGGTTACAAAATAAACACACAAAAATCACTTGGATTCCTCTACATCAACGAAAAGAACACCGAAGAGGAAATAACCAAATCAATACCATTCACAGTAGCCCCCAAGAAGATAAAATACTTAGGAATAAATCTTACCGAGGATGTAAAAGACCTATACAAAGAAAACTATAAAACTCTGCTACAAGAAATTCAAAAGGACATACTTAAGTGGAAAAACATACCCTGCTCATGGATAGGAAGACTTAACATAGTAAAAATGTCTATTCTACCAAAAGCCATCTACACATATAACGCACTTGCAATCCAAATACCAATGGCATATTTTAAGGAGATAGAGAAACAAATCACCAATTTCATATGGAAGGGAAAGAAGCCCCGGATAAGCAAAGCATTACTGAAAAAGAAGAAGAAAGTGGGAGGCCTCACTCTACCTGATTTCAGAACCTATTATACAGCTACAGTAGTCAAAACAGCCTGGTACTGGTACAACAACAGGCACATAGACCAATGGAACAGAATTGAGAACCCAGATATAAATCCATCCATTTATGAGCAGCTGATATTTGAGAAAGGACCAGTGTCAGTCAATTGGGGAAATGATAGTCTTTTTAACAAATGGTGCTGGCATAACTGGATATCCATTTGCAAAAGAATGAAATAGGACCCATACCTCACACCATACACAAAAACTAACTCCAAGTGGATCAAAGACCTAAACATAAAGACTAAAACGATAAAGATCATGGAAGAAAAAATAGGGACAACCCTAGGAGCCCTAATACAGGGCATAAACAGAATATAAAACATTACCAAAAATGATGAAGAGAAACCAGATAACTGGGAGCTCCTAAAAATCAAACACCTATGCTCATCTAAAGACTTCACCAAAAGAGTAAAAAGACCACCTACAGACTGGGAAAGAATATTCAGCTATGACATCTCCGACCAGCGCCTGATCTCTAAAATCTACATGATTCTGTCAAAACTCAACCACAAAAAGACAAACAACCCAATCAAGAAGTGGGCAAAGGATATGAACACACATTTCACTAAAGAAGATATTCAGGCAGCCAACAGATACATGAGAAAATGCTCCCGATCATTAGCCATTAGAGAAATGCAAATTAAAACTATGATGAGATTCCATCTCACACCAACTAGACTGGCCTTAATCCAAAAAACACAAAATAAGAAATGTTGGAGAGGCTGCAGAGAGACTGGAACTCTCATACACTGCTGATGGGATTGTAAAATGGTACAACCACTTTGGAAATCCATCTGGCGTTATCTTAAACAGTTAGAAATAGAACTACCATACAACCCAGAAATCCCACTCCTCCGAATATACCCTAGAGATACAAGAGCCTTCACACAAACAGATATATGCACACCCATGTTTATTGCAGCTCTGTTTACAATAGCAAAAAGCTGGAAGCAACCAAGATGTCCGTCAACGGATGAATGGGTAAATAAATTGTGGTATATTCACACAATGGAATACTACGCATCGATAAAGAACAGTGACGAATCTCTGAAACATTTCATAACATGGAGGAATCTGGAAGGCATTATGCTGAGCGAAATGAGTCAGTTGCAAAAGGACAAATATTGTATAAGACCACTATTATAAGATCTTGAGAAATAGAAAAAACGGAGAACACATACTTTTGTGGTTACAAAGGGGGGAGGGAGGGAGGGAGGGAGGGAGAGGGCTTTTTATTGATCAATCTGTAGATAAGAACTGCTTTGGGTGAAGGGAAAGACAACACTCAATACAAGGAAGGTCAGCCTAATTGGACTGGACTAAAAGCAAAGAGGTTTCCGGGATAAAACGAAAGCTTCAAAGGTCAGCGGAGCAGGGGCTGGGGTCTGGGGAACTTGGTTTGAGGGGACTTCTAAGTCAATGGGCAAAATAATTCTATTATGAAAACATTCTGCATCCCACTTTAAAATGTGGCGCCTGGGGTCCTAAATGCCAACAAGCGGCCATCTAAGATACATCAGTTGGTCTCAACCCACCTGGAGCAAAGGCAAAGGAAGAACACCAAGGTCACACGACAACTAAGAACCCAAGAGACAGAAAGGGCCACATGAACCAGAGACCTACATTATCCTGAGACCAGAAGAACTGGTTGGTGCCCGGCCACAATCGATGTCTGCCCTGTCAGGGAGCACAACAGACAACTCCTGAGGGAGCAGGAGACCAATGGGATACAGACCCCAAATTCTCATGAAAAGACCATACCTAATGGTATGACTGCGACTAGAGGAATCCCAGAGACAACGCTCCCCAGAACTTCTGATGGCACAGGACAGGAACCATCCCCGAAGACAAATCATCAGGCATGAAAAGGACTGGTCAGTGGCGGGGAGAGAGATGCTGACGAAGAGTGAGCTAATTAAATCAGGTGGACACTGGAGAGTGTGTTGGCAACTCTTGACTGGTGGGGGGATGGGAAGATAGAGAGAGAGGGAAGATGGCAAAATTGGCACGGAACGAGAGACTGAAAGGGCTGACTCAATAGGGGGAGAGCAAGTGAGAGAAGGGAGTAAGATGTATGTAAACCTACATGTGACAGACTGGAATGGTAAATGTTCACTTGAAGCTTAATAAAAATTAATAATAAAAAAAAACTTATTCGACAATTCAAACAAATGAAATGTTTTTTAAAAATCAAAACCAAAAAGCCCATGACCCTTCCACCGAACTTAATAAAGTATTATATTGTTATTGTCGTTCAAAAAAAAAAAAAAGAGAGAAGTGAATCTAAGATGAAGCACAACTTGTCCTCAGAAACAATGGAGGCCAGAAGGTAATGGGATGACATGCTTTAGGTGCTGGAATTAAAAAAAAAAAAAATGTCAACCAAGAATTCTAGGTTTAGAAACACTGTCCGTCAAATATGAGGGCAAAATTAAGGCATTCCCAGATAAATGAAGCTGTGGAAGTTTACTACCATTAGGCCTGTCCTTCAAGAAATGCTAAAGGGAGTTCTTCAGGGTGAAATGAAACGACATTAGATGGTAATTCAAAGTCATATGAAGAAACAAAGATCTTTATAAACAAATAAATTTCATGGGCAAATATAAAAGTCACTTTTATTGCATTTTTGGTTTGTAACTTGTTATGCACTGCTGTGTTGCTAGTTGCCATTGAGCTGATTCAGACTCGTGGCAAGCCCATGCGTGCAGAGTAGAAATGCTCCACATGATTTTCAAGGTTGTGACCTTTCAGAAGCAGAGAGCCAGGCCTTACTTCCGAGGCACTTTTGGGTGGGTTCGAATTGCCAAACCTTCAGCTAGTAGTCGAGCACTTAATGGTTTGCCCACCAAGAGTCTCCTCATTAGGTACAAGATTTAAAATACAAATACATAAAAAAAAGTATAAATTCATACTATTGGACAGACAATGTAAAAGGATGAATCTATGACGACAACAACAACATAAAGGGGGTAGTAGCACCAGAGCAGAGTTGTACAGAAAGAGTCTTGCATACTATTAAAGGTAACTGTGTATCTATTCAAATTAGACTCATAAATTTAGACTGTCAAGTGTAAACCCCATGGTAATCACAAAGTAAATTCCTAAAAAATACACACAAAAAGAAATAAGGGAACCAAAATAGTTTACTATTAAAAATCAACTAAACAAAAACGAGTATATTGGGGTAAATGCGATACAAAAGAATGTAGAAGACACACAGAAAACAAATAACAAAATGCCAGAAGTCCTACTTTATCAATAATTACTTTAAATGTAAATATATTAAATTCTTCAATTAAAAGATAGACAGTGGCAGAATGGATTTAAAAAAAAACTATCCAACTGTTTACATGGGACTAACTGTAGACTAAAAAACACAAATAGGCTAAAATAAAAGGACAGTGAAAAATTCTATGCAAACAGAAACTAAAAGAGAAGTGGCATAACCATATTCCAAAACCAAACCAAACCCAGTGCCATCAAGTCGATTCCGACTCATAGCGACCCCAGAGGACAGAGTAGAACTGCCGCATAGCGTTTCCAAGGAGCAGCTGGCGGATTCGAACTGCCAACCCTTTGGTTAGCAGTTGTAGCACTTAACCACTACACCACCAGGGTTTCCATAACTGTATTAACATCAGACAAAACAGACTTTAAGTCAAAAACTGTTAAGAGAGACAATAAATGACATTATACAATAATACAAGGGTCATTTATCAAGAACATATAACAACTATAAATATAAACGTACCTAACTACAGAGCCCCAAAATATATAAAGCAAACACTGACAGAACCGAAGGGAGAAGCAGTTCTAAATAACAGAACCCTTTAAACATCACTTTTGATAGTAGGTATAACACCTAGAAATAAGATCAATAAGGATATAGAGGACTGGAATAACACTATAAACCAATTAGATCTAAGAGACATATACAGAACACTCCACCCAGCAACAACAGAACACACATTCTTCTACAGTAAACACAGAACATTCCCCAGGACAGACCACGTGTTAGGTCATAAACCAAGTCTCAAAAAATCTAAAAACACTGAAATCATACACAATATCTGAACACAGGGATGAAATTAGAAATCAATAACAAAAGAAAAGATTAAAAATTCACAAATGTGTGAAAACTAAACAACACAATATTAATCAATGGATCACATGAAAAATCACAAGGGGAACTAGAAAATGCTCAGAAACAAATGGAAACCAAAGCCCACACGCCAAAACTTGTGGGATGTGGCAAAGCTAAGAGTTCAGAAGAAAATTTATAGCTGTAAATGCCTACATTAAAAAGCAGACAGATCTCAAATCAGTGACCTATGTTACACCTTGAAGAACTAGAAAAAGAACAGCAAACTACCGGAGGAAAAGATGTACCATATTTTTACATAATAATGCATGCCTTCCATAGTTGTTTGCCAAATGTGCCCTCCCCTTGCAAGGAATTTTCGTAAGCACTGCTATGCCCTGTTTTTTTTTTTTTTAACATGTTGCTATAGAGAAAATTAGCATAGTGCACTTACAAAATACCTCATGGGGGACAGCATGGTTGGCAAACAACTGCACAAGGCATGCATTACTGGCATAAAAATACGGTAATGAAGATTAGAGCTGAGACAAAAGAGAGAACAGAAAAATACCAAACATTAACAAAGCCAAAAACAGTGCTTTGAAAAGATCAATAAAATCAACAACGGCAAACACGTGGAAAAATCATATCATCATCCATTGCTGGTGGAAATGCTAAAATGGTACAACCCTGTGGAGAACAATTTGGCATTCCTCAAAAAAGTAAACAAAGAATTACCAGATGACCCTTCAATTCCATTCTTAGGTATATATACTCAGGAGACTTGAAAGCAGCAATCCAGACACACTTACACTACTGTTCACTGCAGCATTATTCACAATAGCCAAAAGGTGGAAACAATCTAAATGCACATCCACAGATGAAGGGACCTGTGGTACAGCCATACAATGGGACATTATTCAGTCATAAAGAGAAAGGAAGTCCTGATTATGGTACAACAGGGATGAACCTTGAAACCACTGGGAGGAGTGAAATAAATCAGACACAAAAAGACAAATATTGTATAATCCCACTTATATGAAACATCTAGAACAGACAAGTGTATACAAACCAAATTTTATTAGTGGTTGCACCAGGGCCAGGTGGGAGGAGGAAAGAAGGAATCACTGTTTAGGAAGCACTATCTGTTAATGGCAATGCAAAATTTGGCAAGGATGTATGGGTGATTAATTTAATCAAAGTCACTGAATTACACACATAAAAAAATGTTGAATTGGGGAAATGTTGAGCTATATATTTTTTTACTACACTTTAAAAAAAAGAAACCATTTTTCAAGCAAAATCTTAAAAAAAATTACAAAAAAACAAACCTGTTGCAATCAAGTCAATTCCGACTCATAGCAACCCTACAGGACAGAGTAGAACTGCCCCATAGGATTTCCAAGAGTGGCTGGTGGATGTGAACTATTGACCTTTTGGTTGGTAGTCATAGCACACTGTAGCTCTTAACCATTGCACCACCAGGTTCCCAAAACAATAAAGGGGAAATATTTTATTAGCAGAATCTGTGGTATTCACATATTTTTATAATACTGGCTATTTCAATAAAAATTATAGGATTCAAAAATAAATAACAAACCTTTAGCTAGACTGACAAAAAAGAGAAGACACAAATAACTAAAATCAGAAACAAATGTGGGGACATTACTACTGATCACACAGAAACAAAAAGGATTGTAAGGATGAACAACTGTATACACCAAGAAATTAGATAATCTAAATGAACTGTACAATTTCCTAGAAACACATACACTACCTAAATTTCCCAAAAAGAAACAGAAAATCTCAACAGATTTTTAACCAGTTAAGCAACTAAACCAGTAACAAAAATTTCCCAATAATTCCTTAAAAAGCTAAAAATAGAAGTACCATACGATCCAGAAATCTCATTCTTTGGAATAAATCCTAGAGAAATAAGAGTCGTCACACAGTGCCCACTGCAGCACTGTTTGCAATAGCAAGAAGATGGAAACACACCAGGTGCCCATCAATAGATGAATGGGTAAACAAATTGTGGTATATTCTCTACATACGATGGAATACTACATAATGAGAAATACTACACAATGAGAAAGAACAACGATGAACCCGTGAAACATCTCAAAACACGGATGAAGCTGGAAGGCATCATGCTGAGTAAAATTAGTCAATCACAAAAGGACAAATATGGTATGAAACCATTATTGTAAGAACTCAAGGAAAGGTTTAAACACAGAAGAAAACTTTCTTTGATGGTTACAAGGGTGGGGTGGGAGGAAGAGGGGAATTCACTAACTACATAGTAGACAAGAATTATCTTAGGTGAAGGGAAGGACAACACATAATACAGGGGAAGTCAGCACAACGGGATTAAACCAAAAGCTAAGAAGTTTCCTGAACACAACCAAACACTTCGAGGGGCGGAGTCGCAGGGGCTGGGGTCTAAGGACTATGGTTTCAGAGGATATCTAGGTCAACTGGCATAACAAAGTTTATAAATAAAATGTTCTGCATCCCACTTCAGTGAGTGGTGTCTGGGGTCCTAAAAGCTAGGAAGTGGCCATCTAAGATGCATCAATTGGTCCCAACCCACCTGGAGCAAAGGAGAAGGAAAAACACTGAAGACACAAGGAAAATATTAGCCCAAGAGACAAAGGGGTCACATAAACCAGAGATTCCATCAGCCTGAGATCAGAAGAACCAGATGGTGTCCAGCTACCACCAATGATTGCCCTCAGAAGGAACACAACAAAGAATCTCTGATGGAGCAGGAGAAAAGTGAGGCGCAGAACTCAAATTCTAGTAAAAAGATCAGACTTAATGGTCTGACTGAGACTGGAGAAACACCAGAAGACACGGCCCTCGGACTCTCTGTTAACCCAGAACTAAAACCATTCCCAAAGCCAACTCTTAAGACAATTAGACTGGACAATATGACATAAAATGATACTTGGGAAGAGTGTGCTTCTTAGTTTAAGTAGATATACGAGACTACATGGGCAGCTCCTGTCCGGAAGTGAGATGAGAAGGCAGAAAGGGACAGACGCTGGTCGTATGGACATGCGAAATCCGGGGTGGGAAGGGGGGGATGTGCTGTCATACTATAGGGATAGCAACTAAGGTCACATAACAACGTGTTCATAAATTTGTATATGAGAAGCTAACCTGAGTTGTAAACTTTCACCTAAAGCACAATTTAAAAAATAATAACCTCCCAATAAATAAAAACCCAGGACCAGATGGTTTGACTGGGGAATTTTACCCATCATTCAAAGGAGAATTACTACCAATCCTTCCCAAACTCTTCCACAAAATAGAAGAGGGAACACTGCCTAACCCACTCTATGAGGCCAGCATTATCCTGATACCAATGCCAGATAAAGACAAGAAAGGAAACTCAAAAACCAGTACCTCTTATGAATATACATACAAAAGCCTCAACAAAATACTAGTACCCCAATCCAACAACATATTAAAATGATTATATACCATAAACAAGTGGGATTTATTCTAGGAATACCTGGGTGGTTCAACATTAGAATATCAATTAATGTAATACACCACATTAATAGAATGAAGAAAAAAAAAACACATGATCACCTCCATTAATGCAGAAAACGTATCTAACAAAATCCAACCCCTTTTCACGGTAAAAGCATTTAGCAAATGTGGAAAGGAAATTCCTCAACACTGTAAAGGGCATTTATGAAAAACTCACAGACTCATACTCAATGGTAAAAGACTAACGGCTTTCTCCCAAATGTAAGGACTAAGACAAGGATGCTCACTCCCACTACTGCTATTCAACACCATACTCAAAGTCCTAATCAATGTAATTAGGCAAGAAAACGAAATAAAAGGCATCGAAATCGGAAAGTAGCAAAGCTATCTCTATCCGCAGATGGCATACAAAGAATGCTCACGTTCTTAACATTGCCCAAAGTCCTCTAACTGAAACGATAAAATAATTATACAATGGACTAACCATATAAGAAATTTATGAAGACCCTGAAACAATTTTATGTATCAAATGGAAGTGCTTCAACAAATAAAACCATCGGTCTTTTGGTTTGGTTATTATTAACCCAGGTAATCACTGTTTCTCTTAAAAAAAAATACGTGCCCATTCCTAATGCCTGCGCACAGTATCACAAACGGTTTATGGCATTTCTAATATATACCACTGGGAAAAATCGTGTCTAAATATAAATTTCAAGCTTAATAGAATGCTACGGAGGGCCCAGAACTGCCTAATTTCTTATCTTACTTTCAAGATATTAGAAAGTTATCATGGAGGCAGGGCCAAGATGGCAGAGTAGTCAGAAGCTTCCTGCAGTCCCTCTTAAAGACCCCAAAAAACAAGTGAAATCGATTATATATGACAATGTAGGCACCCTGAACATCAAAGACAAAGCTGAGGAGTCGGGCTGAGCAGCAGGGGGAGGGAGAGACAGTTCAGAATCAGCGAGGATTTGCCAGACATGACCTGGGCGACATCCTGAAGGCTGGATCAGCTGGTGCATGCGAGCTGAGGCAAGCAGTAGTGCTCAGGACACATTTTCCACACCAGGAGAAACCAAGTGGCAGAGAGTCTGCATGGGCCTGCGGAACCAAGGAAAAGTGGTACTGAATTGCAAAAGTTAAGTGCAAACGTCTAAGCTACCACACGGGATTAAAAGAACCCTTCCACCCTCTTGGAAGTACCTCTCTCCCGTTTACCCACCCTCTCCCTGCTCTGCTCCGGTCCAAGTCTGGCTTTAGTAACTGCTGCGCCCCCTGGGCCAGAAGTTGGACTCATCGTGTACCATTAGCCATTCTCCCAGCTTTGGAGAGGGAACAGATTAACAAACAGGACAAAAATAATCTGCCAGTTCCCCTAAGCCGGGAACTCAGGGCAGGAACAGACCTTTGCCTAGGCACAGGCATATGGGGTCCATGGACTCTGAATGCCTTTTACCCCTGCCTAGATCTGTGTGGGCTCATTTCAACAGTACAGGCCCTCATTAGCATTGTACAACAGGGTATATACCTGAAGCCTATTTTCAATTACAACAGCTAAGGAGGAGTGGCAGGTTTGTGACATTTTACACCACCCTATCCATTAAGCAGGGTCCTCACCTACCCACATCCGGGGCCTGAGGACTGGTGGCTCCACCCACTCCACCTAGCCACCCACAACAGGGGTCCGAGAATAAGTGGTACGTTCCACTCATTACAGCCAACAGCACTGGGTGTCCAAAGTCCAGCTGCAAAACCCACCCACCTACATGCTCTAGGGAACAAGGATATGCCTTCCACCCAGGCATTCAGAGGCAGCCGTCAGCACCCTACCTTGCTCAGCACATAGCCCCCTACTGCAGCCAGATACCTGTGCCTGATCCAATCACCACTACATGGTAGCCCTGCCCGTCTAGGGCTGTAAGTGAGAACCTGCACCACATACTCAGTGACCAACAACCTAGACACCTGATCTGAATCCACACACAAAAAGTAAACAGACTCCTGGGCTCAGGGACCTAATAACAACTCTAACCACCTGGTGACAGGACATGAGCGTTTCAAAGACACCAGTAATCAAATAGTTCACACGACCAGCCAATTCTGGCATATCGAAACAAAACAAACCAAGAGCCAGGACAAAATAAGCAAACATAAAATAAATAAATGTAATAACTTATTTATGGCTCGGAGGCAATAGTCAATATGAAATCACATAAGAGGCAGACCATGATGGTTTCACCAAGTGACAAAAACAACCAAGAAACCTCCCAGAGAAAGATACGGTCTTGGAATTACCAGAGGTAGAATTCAAAAGATTAATATACAGAGCTCTTCAGGAGATCGGGCAAAATGTAGACCAAGCCAAGGAACACAGACAAAGCAAGAGAGAAATTTAAGGTTATACAAGAGTATAATGACAAATCTAATGGGTTGAAAGAATCCATAGAGAGTTAGCAAGCAGAAAACCAAAAGATTAACAATAAAATTTCAGAACTAGACAACAGAAATTTATAGGAGCAGAACTGAGACAATGGAACTGGGCATCAGTGAAACCGAAGATAAAGCACATGACACCAATCTATTTGAGGAAAAATCAGATAAAAGAATTCAAAAGATGAAGAAACTGCAATAATTATGTGGACTCTATCAAGAGGAATACCTATGCATGGTTGGAGTACCAGAACAGGGAGGGATAACAGAAAATACAGAGAGACTTGTTTAAGATTTGTTGGCAGAAAACTTCCCTGTTATCATGAAAGACGAGAAGATATCTATCCAAGAAGCTCATCAAACTACACCCAGGGTAGACCCCAAAAGAAAGTCACCAAGACATATTACAATCAAACTTGCCAAGACCAAAGATGAAGAATTTCAGGAACTGTGAGGGATAAACAAAAACTCATTTACAAAGGAGAGTCAGTAAGACTCAGCAGAAACCATGCACCCAAGAAGGCAATGGGATGACACATTTAAAGCCTTGAAAGAAAAAAATTACCATCCAAAAATTATGTATCCAGCAAAAACGTCTCTCAAATATAATGGTGAAATTAGGGCATTTCCAGATAAACAGAAATTAAGGAAATTTGTAAAAATCAAAATTATAAGAAATACTAAAGTCCTCTGGTTATAAAAAATCAGTAACATCAGATAACAACCTAAGACTAGAACTCATGACAGAATATCAACCCAGACAGGGAAGTCACAAAAATAAATCAAAACTTACACAATGAAAATAGGAAAACTGAGGTGTCAATATGTAAAAGATGACAACATTAAAACAAAATAAGGGGGATTAAATAATGGACTCATAGAACTTTTATATGGAGATAAATTCAAGGTAAGATCAAGAAATAAAAGACTGTTTTAAACTTAGAAAAACAGAGGGAAATTTTAGGTAACCACAAGGAAACAAACAATCCTACAAATCAAAAAAAAAAAAAAACATAAAGGCTCAACAAATACAAAATCAACAATAATGAAAAAGATGAAAAGAAAATACATACACGAAAATGACTCAGCACGGAAAACTAAGTGGAACAAAAACTGTCAACAACACACATAAAAAATACATCAAAATGACAGCATTAAACTCATAAAAAATTACACTGACTGAAAATGAACTAAATGCACCAATAAAGAGACAGGATAAAAAAACACAATCCGTCTATATGCTGCCTACAAAAGACAAACACAGACTTAAAGACACAAAAAAACTAAAACTCAAAGGATGGAAAAAATATATCGAGCAAACAACAATCAAAAAAGCAGGGGTGGCAATATTAATCTCTGACAAAATAGACTTTAAAGCAAAATCCACCAAAAAGGACAAGGAAGGACACTATATAATGATTAATGAATCAATACACCTGGAGGACATAACCATAATACACATTTATGCACCCAAAAACAGAGCTCCAAAATACACAAACTCTAATAGCACTGCAAAGAGAAAGAAACACCTCCACAATAATAGTAGACTTCAACACACCACTTTCAGGGAAGACCAGAACATCCAGAAAGAAGCTCAGTAAAGACACAGAAGATCTAAATGCCACAATCTACCAACTTGATCTCATAGGCATACACAGAACACTCCACCGAAGAGCAGCCAAGTATACTTTTTTTTCCAACACACGTGGAACATTCTCCAGAACAGACCACGTGCTAGGCCACAAAGCAAGCCTTAGAAGAATCCAAAACATCAATATATTACAAAGCATGTTTTCTGACCATAAAGCCTTAGAAGTAGAAAATTAGTAACAGAAAAATGAAAAAAAAAAAAAACATAGAAACTGACCAACACCTTGCTCAAAAACTACTGGGTTATAGAAGAAATCAAAGATGGAATAAAGAAATTCACAGAATCAAATGAAAATGAAAACACGTCCTACCAGAACCTTTGCGACAGAGCAAAAGCAGTGCTCAGAGGTCAATTTATAGCAATAAATGCACATATCCCAAAGAAAAGAAAGGGCAAATGGGCACCAAAAGACAACCATGGGCACCAGAAGAAAGGAAATAAACAGAGAAAAGAAAAGCAACTTAACAAGGCCAAAAGCTGGTTCTTGGAAAAGATTAACAAACTTGATAAGCCACTGGCCAAACTGACAAAAGAAAAACAGAAGAGGAAGCAAATAACCCGAATAAGAATGAGATGGGTGATATCAAAACAGAACCAACTGAAATTAAAAGCATCGTAACACAATACTATGAAAAACGTACTTCAACAAATTTGGAAATCTAGAGAAAATGGACAAATTTCCAGAAACAAACTACTTACCTAAACTAACACACAGATAAAACAACTAAATAAGCCTGTAACAAAAGAAGTGATTGATGAGGTAATTAACCACCCCCCACCCCAAAACACACAAAAAAAACTCTGGCCCTGAAGTCTTCGCTGGAGAATTCTACCAAGCTCTTGGAGAAGAGTTAACACCACTACTAGTAAAGGTGATCTCAGAGCATAGAAAAGGACGGAATACTCCCAGACACATTCTATAAAGCCAGCATAAAAGCCTGATACCAAAACCAGGTAGAGACGCCACAAAAAAATAAAATTACAAACCAATATACTTCATGAACACAGGCACGAAAATCCTAAACGAAATTTGAGCCAACAGAATTCAACAACATATCAAAAAAGTAATTCACCATGACCAGGTGGAACTCATACCAGGTACACAGGGATGGTTCAACATAAGAAAAACAATCAATGTAATCCATCACACAAATAAAAGAATCACAATCAAGGGATGCAGAAAAGGTATCTGACAAAGTCCAACACCGATTCATGATGAAAACTCTCAGCAAAACAGGAACAGAAGGGAAATTCCTCAACATAATAAAGGGCATTTATACATACAAAGCCAACAGCCAACATCATCTAAATGGATAGAGTCTGAAGGCATCCCCCTTGAGAATGGGAACCAGACAAGGATGCTCTTTACCGCCATTCTTATTCAAACACTGACCAGTCCTGACCCATTCCCACAATCCTTGTTATGCTTGAGCCCACTGTTGCAGCCACTGTGTCAATCCATCTCATTGAGGGTCTTCCTCTTTTTTGCTGACCCTGTACTTTAGCAAGCATGATGTCCTTCTCCAGGGACTGCTCTCTCCTGACATGTCCTAACTATGTACGACCTACTCTCACCATGCTTGCTTCTAAAGAGCATTTTGATTGTACTTCTTCCAAGATAGATTTGTTCATTCTTTTGGAAGTCCGTGGAACATTCAATATTCTTCGCCAGCACCACAATTTCAAGGCATCAATTTTTCTTCTGCCTTCCTTATTCACCGTCCAGCTTTTCAGGCACATGATGTGATTGAAAATATCATGGCTTGGGTCAGGCATACCTGAGTATTCAAGGTGACATCTTTGCTTTTGAACACTTTAAAGAGGCCTTTTGCATCAGATTTGCCCAACGAAATGCATCCTTTGATTTCCTGACTGCTGCTTCCAAGGTGTTGATTGTGGAACCAAGTAAAATGAAACCCTTGACAACTTCACTCTTCTCCATTTATCATGATGTTGCTTACTGGTCCTATGTGAGGATTTTTGTTGTGTCTATGTTGAGATATAATCCATACTGAAAGCTGTGGTCTTTGATCTTCATCAGTCAGTGCTCCAAGTCCTCTTCACTTTCAGCAAGCAAGGTTGTGGCATCCGCATATCGCAGATTATTAATGAGTCTTCCTCAGATCTTGATGCTCCGTTCTTCTTCATACAGTCCAGCTTCAGATTATTTGCTCAGCATACAGATTGAACAGGTATGGTGAAAGGATACAACCCTGACACACACCTTTCCTGATTTTAAACCATTCAGTATCCCCTCGTTCTGTCTGAATGACTGCCTCTTGATCTATGTACAGGTTCCTCACGGAACAAGTGTTCTGGAATTCCCATTCTTTGCAATGTTATCCATAATTTCTTAAAACCGAAACAGTCAAATGCCTGTGCAGAGTCAATAAAACACAGGTAAACATCTTTCTGGTAATCTCTGCTTTCAGCCAGGATCCAACTGACATCAACAATATCCCATCCACATCCTCTTCTAAATTCGGCTTGAATGTCTGGCAGTTCTCTGTCAATACACTGCTGCAGTTGCTTTTGAATAATCTTCAGCAAAATTTTGCTTGTGTGTGATATTAATGATACTGTTTGATAATTTCCGCATTCGGCTGGATCTCCTTTTTTGGGAATAGGCATAAATGTGGATCGCTTCCAGTCAGTTGGCCAGGTAGCTGTCCTCCAAATTTCTTGGCATAGACAAGTGAACACTTCCAGCGCTGCACCTGTTTGTTGAAACATCTCAATTGGTATTCTGTTAATTCCTGGAGCCTTGTTTTTCGCCACTGCCTTTAGTGCAGCTTGGACTTCTTCCTTCAGTACCATTGCTTCCTGCTCATGTTGTACCTCCTGAAATGGTTGAACGTTGGCCAATTCTTTTTGGTATATTGACTCTGTGTATTCCTTCCATCTCCTTTTGATGTTCCTGAGTCATTTAATATTTTCCCCCATAGAATCCTTCAATATTGCAACTCAAGGTTTGAATTTTTTCTTCAGTTCTTTCAGCTTGAGAAGTGCAGAGTGGTTTTCTATCTCCAGGTCTTTTCGCATGTCATTAGAATACTTCACTTTGTCTTCTCCAGCTGCCCACTGAAATCTTCTGTTTAACTCTTTTACTTCATCATTTCTTCCTTTTGCTTTAGCTACCTGACATTCAACAGCAAGTTTCAGAGTCTCTTCAGATACCCATTTTGGTCTTTTCTTTCTTTCCCGTCTTTTTAATGACTTCTTGCTTTCTTCATGTATGATGTCTTGATGTCATTCCAAAACTCATCTGGTCTTTGTTCCACAGCGTTCAACACATCAAATCTATTCTTGAGATGGTCTCTAAATTCAGGTGGGATATACTCAAGGTCATACTTTGGCTCTCATGGACTTGTTCTAATTTCCTTCAGCTTCCACTTGAACCTGCATATGCAATTGACGGTTTGTTCCTCAGTCAGCCCCTGGCCTTGTTCTGGCTGATATTGAACTTTTCCATCATCTCTTCCCACAGATGTAGTTAATTTCATTCCAGTGTATTCCATCTAGTGAGGTCCACATGTATAGTCGCCATTTATGTCAGTGAAAAAAGGTTATTTGCAGTGAAGAAGTCGTTGGTCTTGCAATATTCTATCATGCGATCTCTGGCTTCATTTACATCAAGGCCATATTTTCCAACTACCAATCCTTCTTCATTTCCAACTTTTGCATTCCGATCTCCAGTAATTTTCAATCCATCCTGATGGCATGTTCGATCAATTTTAGGCTGCAGAAGTTGGTAAAAATCTTCATCTTTGACCTTTGTGGTTGGGCGTAAATTTAAATAACGTATTAACTGGTTTTCCTTTTAGGCGTATGAATAGTATCCTATCACCAACAGCACCGTACTTCACGATAGATCTTGAAATGTTCTTTTTGACGATGAACACAACACCATTCTTCTTCAAGTCATCATGCCCAGCATAGCAGACCACATGATTGTCTGACTCAAAATGGCCAATACCAGTCCATTTCAGCTCACTAATGCCTAGGATATCAATTTTATGTGTTCCATTTCACTTTTGATGATTTCCAATTTTCCTAGATTCATACTTCATACATTCCACATTGATTATTAACAGATGTTTGCAGCTATTTCTTCTCATTTTGAGTCACGCTGTATCAGCAGATGATGGTCCCAAAAGGTTGACTCCATCCACTTCATTAAGGTTGACTCTACTTTGAGGAGGCAGCTCTTCCCCAGTCATCTTCTGAGTGCCTTCCAACACGAGCAGCTCATCTTCCTATATCAATGTTCCGCTGCTATTCAAAAGGTTTTCACTGGCTAAATCTTTTCAGAAATAGATTGCCAGGTCCTTCTTCCTTATCTTAGTCTGGAAGTTCAGCTGAAACCTGTCCACCACAGACAACCCTGTTGGTATATGAATACCGGTGGCATAGCTTCCAGCTTAACAACACCACGCAGGCCCCCACAGTACAACAAACTAACAAACACGGGGAGACAAAGATTAGACTGGACTGTAAAACATAAAGTAATACTCCTGAAGCATGTCCTTAGTTCAAGTAGATAAACACAAGACTAAATAGGCAGCTCCTGTCCAGAGGCAGGATGAGAAAGTAGAAAGGGACAGGAGCTGTTTTAACAGATACGGCAAACCCGGGGTGCAAAGGGGGAGTGTGCTGTCACATTACAGGGTTTGCAACTAGGGTCACATAACAGTATGTACAAATTTTTGTATGAGAAATTAATTTGAGCTATAAACTTTCACCTAAAGTACAATAAAAAAAAGAAAAAAAGGAAAGCTATCATGCGTATTCATTCCAAGTGCTTACAAAAAGTCACTTTGGCATGTACATGTTGGACCATACCTTTTCTTAGCTCCCAGTACCCATTAGGTTCCATACAGCAGCATCACAACAGTCAAAATTTTAATGCAGTACGATTCCAGGTTGGCCTCAAGAGGGAGAACCCTTTTAAAAATAGATTTCCCCCAGGATAAATGTTTTTTATCAATAAAAACGATTAGAAGACACAGTAAGTAAAAGAACAGAGCCTGATTTCATTAATGCTTCCAATACACGAGAAGGCGCTAAAGGATACAAAAGGAAGCCATTAGTCAGAGCTGACTCCACAACAACTAGTTTAAAAAAAAAACAAAGCGCATGCTGAACCTAGAAAAAGAGTCTTCATAAATAAGCTCTGGAGTATCAGTCAGAGAAGGCCCAGAATCAAACATACTTACGAAGGTTTTACCTTACCATCAGTCATTAACCTCACCTTTGGCCCGCCTCAGTTTTAAGAATCAAAATAAATATACATATTCAAATTTAGTAAAACATTTTTCATCTCCCACCACTGAGAGTGAAAACAATGTTACACATAAGTGAAAGGTACTTCTCAAAAATTCCAAAGATTAAAAACAAATTAGAAGTCTTTCTACAGTATTAGTTCTATAGTCTCAGATAATATTCAGCATAATTCAACCATTTCTTGGTGGCTCAGAGTCACTATGAGTGATAATGGTATGCACAATGTAGAATTTTGTCTTTCCGTCCCACTGTAGTAATTTCTCATTACTTTTAGTGTGACTAGATAATTCAAATCTTCTGCTTTATTTTACACACAACTATATTAGGACTATTGTATCTCCACAGGCTGTCCCTGATTGTATAGTAATTATTGTCCTTGCTATACCTATGTCTTCATTTTTCATTTATTTATTTTTTTATTCCCGGCTCACTGCTCAAGATCTTGATGGTGAGGTTGGTCCAAGTCTAGCCTCTATTTAAAAGGATACTGTTATTGTGTTAGGTCCTTCACTCTCTGCCAACTATTGATCTTACAATCTGTGAAAAGTATTATATAAAACTCACAGAGTAATGTTACCTTTTTTAGACTACAGAAACCCTGGTGGCGTAGCGGTTGAGACCTACAGCTGCTAATCAAAAGGTCCGCAGTTCAAATCCACCAGGCGCTCCTTGGAAACTCTATAGGACCGTTCTGCTCTGTCCTACAGGGTCGCTATGAGTCAGAATTGACTGGACGGCCCTGGATTTGGTTTCGGTTGGTTATTAGACTATTGGTGCAATTACTGAGCACTCACTACATATAAAGCTTTGGACTATTTTAAGTACATAAATTCCTTTAATCTCAACAAAACTCTATGTCACAATACTATTTTCAAGGATGGGAAACCAAGAAAAGGGATTAAATAACTTACTTAAGATTTCTACCAAGAGATAGAACTGGGATTGAGATCTAGGTCAATCGCATACCAAACCCCATTCCTTCAACTCCACAGAACACTAAGCCTGATAGCATTTTACATCAAAGCAGATTCTGGAAAATGAAGTAACTTTAGTCTCAGTTTATGGCATCTATAAAACATGAATAACAATACCTACCTGACTTTTTGAAAGCGTGAAAATGTTAAAGCACCAAAGATATCAGGGTCTTGCACAATTTCAAGATGCATCATTCACACAGAAAACAGTGTGAGTTTTCCTGGAGTAATAGAGAAAACGCCGTTTATGTCAACAAGGCCATTATATTTATGTGAATGGTGCCTCCTGGAGAGTGCACCACAGACGTCCACATATATGTGTACGTACATACGCTTAGCTTATTAATGTACACTGCATTCATTTTATTAAGTGTTAACTAGGCACAATAAAATTGGTGATTACTAAATAAGCACTGTTAAGTAAACAAGTCCTTAACAAAAAGAAATCTTACAGTCTTTTTATCATAAAGAACAACTACCACAAATCCATGGTCATTTTCTTCTTTCCTTTAAAACAAAATCCATTTCATGAATGGTTATAATGAACAGATATTTATATAAATCACTGTAGAAAAGCCTAAATCTTTCCATTTCTAAGTAATTTCTCTAGTTCATGAAAAAAATAAAGGTTAAAATCACTCAATCTAAAGGGAAAAAAAGTGAAGTCTGTTAAAATAGTTCAGAAATATGTTAAGTAACTCTTTCAGGGTGGGATTTACAATGTATGTTATATCAACATAGGCCACCGCTAGGCCTTTTTTTAAAACTACAACTGTAGCCACCACCTTCCTGGGTTCCAATAGTTGCCCTTATATATGACTATCAGGCTGAGCAGGAATTTAAACTTTACTTCAGTCACTGCTGTTACTTGCTGTTGCGTTGATTCCGCATCACTGTGCCCGCGTGTGTGCATGGCAGAGCTACCCCACAGAGTTTTCAGTGCTGGGACCTTTCAGGGGCAGGTCACCAGGGCCTGTCTTCCCAGGTGTCTCTGGGTGGGTTTGAACCACCAACCTTTCATCTAGTAGATGGGCACTTAACTGTCTGCCCCACCAGCGCTTTCTTCAGTCATTAGGAGGCTAAATGAAAACATGAGAATTCAAAGTACCAGGTCTTAGAGGAGTCATAGGGATAAAATAAGCCAGCCTTCTACATATTACAAAACAAAGATTGCTTTGAGTTTGTTTTTTGAAATATGACATTTCTAAACATTTCTTTCTAGTAAACTTAAGGTCCAATACTTTAAAGATGAACTACAAAAATTCAATGACACATAATCCAAAAAAAAGCTCTGAAGTATTTAGCCAGTAACAGTGACAGACGTGCCCTGACTAATCCCCATCACCAATAGCTACACTACACCAAGCCCTGCAGCTGGTTGTGTATGTGCAAAAATCATCACATACACTAGGCTGTGAGGCCGAACAACCACCTTGTTTACTAAAGCACCACTGCCTAGCAGACAAGTATCCAGGACAGGGGAAACTCAAGCACTCACCTCTTCCGTGCTTCCAGCACCAAATCTATTTACCTTATATGGCAGTAGGATTTACAAAGCTGGGCTTTTCTAGTTGGTGTTCTCGTTAACACACAGGTCTCTGAGAATGAATAAAAGGACACACCATCCCTGGGTAATAACATTCCTGATAATCCGTTACTTCTTCTGTTTATTCAAATTTTCTAACCTTTCCACAGTGAATTCCTACTGCTATTACATGAAAATAAGCAAAACCAAATTAAAAAAAAGAAGAAAAGCCACTGCTGTTGAGTTGATTCCGACTCATAGCAACCCTATGAGATGACCTTTTATTTATTCTGCCCATACTATGTCTAGTAAAGCATATATAAGTAATTAACAGAGAAATCATAGGTGTACAGCAACAGGTCAGTGCAATGAGCCACTACTATTTAAAAAAATGTAAAACATAAGAAATCTAGACAGCATACGCAACTGTTTTTGTTGGTTGCCATACAGTCAGCTTCCGACTCGTGTCAACTCTAGGCACAATGGGGCTGAATCCTTGTGATCCAGTTCCATCATAAAAAGAAAAAATATGCCTAGGAAACATAGAAAAACTAATTTTTTGATGCCTATCAAGAAAAAAAACAAACTCAAATCTCATAGTTAGGACAGAATGACTAGAAAATGACAAAGAAATGATAATACTTAACTATATGGTAAAAACCCGAAAACCCATTGCCGTCGAGTCGATTCCCAATCATAGCAACCCTATAGGACAGAGGAGAACTGCCCCATAGAGTTTCCAAGGAGCACGTGGTGGATTTGAACTGCCGACCTTTTTGATTAGCAGCTGTAGCACTTAACCACTATGCCACCAGGGTTTCCATACAGTAAAACACTTTTAAAAAATTGGGAAAAAAATATCTTGTTACTTATAACCTCATAAAACAGCTGCAGAAACTAAACAGCTATTTACAGTTTACATAATACTTTGTATTTATAGCACCTTTAGCCTGAAATAATCAAAAAATACTCAATATTAAACTTGTATTCCACCATCATCTTGCTTACTTGTTATTCAATAGGTTTCTGGCTCTACCGTTCCTGCCATTTACCTGTCGTTCAGTACGATTCTGAAGGGTATTCTTAAGATGCATAAATATTTCTGACTATGCATAAAAGTCTGAAAGCATTCACAACAAACTATTAAAAACTATTACCCCAGTAACCTATGAGAAGCAGACACGGATGGGGGAAGGGTGCTGAGGAGCAGGACCTTAACTTCATCTCTTTCAGTAGTTTCTCATTTTTGAGCATACAAGGACTTTATAATTAAAAAAAAACACAAAATATATTGCAGCATCAATTGGTCTCAACCCACATGGAGCAAAGGAGAATGAAGAACACCAAAGACATAAGGTAAATATGAGCCCAAGAGTCAGAATGGTCCACATAAATGAGAGACTACATCAGCCTGAGACCAGAAGAACCAGACGGTGCCCAGCTACAAGCGATGACTGCCCTGACAGGGAACACAACAAATAATCCCTGAGGGAGCAGGAGAGCAGTGGGAATCAGACCACAAATTCTTGTAAAATAGACTAGACTTAATGGTCTGACTAAGACTAGAAGAACCCCTGGAGGTCATGATTCCCAAACCTTCTGTTAGTCCAAGACAGGAACCATTCCCAAAGCCAACTCTTCAGACAGGGATGGAACTGGACTATAAGCCAGAAAATGATATTGGTGAGAAGTGAGCTTCTTGGATCAAGTAGACACATGAGATTATGTGTGCAGCTCCTGCCTGGAGGGGAGATGTGAAGGCCAAGGGGGACAGAAGCTGGCTGAATGGACACAGATATACAGGATAGAAAGAAGGAGTATGCTGTCTCATTGGGGGAGAGCAACTAGGAGTATATGGCAAGGTACATAGAAGGTTTTGTATGAGAGACTGATTTGATTTGTAAACTTTCACTTAAAGCACAATAAAAATTAAAATATACATATATATCGCAGTAGCCCATTTCTCTCTGTATGATACACAAGGATCTTTATTCTCTGAACAGGTTTCCTATGTTAAACACACTACACGGGCAATAGTCCCAGAGACCAGTTTCAGTTTCTAGGTATCAAGTAGCACGGAAACCCTGGTGGCATAGTGGTTAAGAGCTACAGCTGCTAACCAAAAAGTTCGGCAGTTTAAATCCACCAGGCGCTCCTTGGAAACTCTATGGGGCAGTTCTACTCTGTCCTATAGAGTCACTATGAGTCAGAATCAACTTGACGGCAATGGGTTTGTTTTTTTGTTTTTTTAAGTTGTAAACACTTCAGAGCTCCCCTTGTCCAAAGCAGACAATTGGTCAAGGAAGCTGCTACCCATCATCACTGCCATTCTCACTCTTCTATGTGATGCCTGCGTGAAGAAACTTCTATCCCCCCACTCCCAGAATCTTTATGTCCACATAAAAGACACTATCACAGAAATTACTACTAGAATAAAAGTAAAAATGTTTCTAGTTTTGTGATCTAAACCAAAAACAAAAACCCCATTACCATCTTAGCCACTGAGCCATCAAGGGTGACCTAGGACTCCAAAAAATATTTCCATAGAAACACACAGAAATAAACTAATATAAACACAGAAAGAGATACTCCTTCTAGCAACCAATTATTTGCGCAGATTTTTCAGGTTTTCATTTCCAATTCAATTGTCCACTATGGATTCCTGCAGTGTCTTAACAAGATTTCACCATTCTCTCCATTCAATTACCCACTGATCATCAGGTTAGGACAGAAATTCATTTCATCTTCACCAAAAAACATCCATTTCACCTTTCAAAATTTATTTTCCCCTACCAGGGAAGACTTTGTTTTTTTTTTATTTTTTCAAAGTATTGCCTCAAAGGGTATAATAATAAGAAATTGGAAACAACCTAAATGTTCATCAGCAGGGAATATGATTAAATAAATTATAGTATATACATACAATCTATAACTATAGCTATATGTAACAACTACTTTGAGGTCTGCTAACTTTTTTAAAAGAACGAACAAGTTATCTGCTGATAATGGAATGATCAAAGATATACTGTCAAGAGAAAATGCAAGTGAAAAACTGTTTACAGTGTACTTCATCTTTATGTAAGTAGGAAGGAACGAAAAATTATTTATATTTACTTCTATACAAATAAAATATTAATGTATATCATTCCAAGGAAACCTGGTGGTGCAGTAGTTAAAACGCTCAGCTGCTAACTGAAAGGTTGGCAGTGTGACTCAACCAACTGATCCATGGGAGAAAGATGTGGCAGTCTGCTTACATAAAGATCTACAACCTTGAAAACCCTATGGACACACACAAGGAAAAGAGAAGGGAAACAAAAAGGCTGACTACGATAAACCAACAAACACAAAAGCAAGCAGTATTAAAGGACAAAGACAAAGACAAAGAAGTCTTAAAGGCAAAACCCACTGCCATCTAGTCCATTTCGACTCATAGCAACCCTACTGGACAGGGTAGAACTGCCCCATAGGGTTTCCAAGGAGGGCCTGGTAGATTCAGGTTACCGACCTTTTGGTTGGTTAGCAGCTGTAGCTCTTAATCACAGAGCCACCGGGGCTCCAAATAAAGCTTAAAGACACACGAAAAACAACAAAATGGCAGAAGTGAGTCACTTATTATTAAGTAATTACAGTGAACGTAAATGGGCTAAATGCTACACTGAAAAGGCAGAGTGGCAGGACAGGTACGAAAACATGATCCAACTATATGCTGTTTACAAGAGCCACACCTTAAACCCAAGAACACAAATACACTGAAAGTGAAAGGACGGGAAAAAAAATTCCATGCAAATAATCATCAAAACAGAGCTGCAGCGACAATCTTAATATCAAAGTAGACTTTAAGAGAAAATCTGTTGCAACAGATAAAAATGGACATTATATAGTGATAAAGGTGTCAATTAATCAAGAAGATTTAACAAATCATAAATATAAATGCACCCCACATCAGGGCACCTAGATACATTAAGCAAATGCTAATTTTTTTTAATATAACTGAAAGGAGAAAAAGATAGTACAGTAATAGTTGGAGACTTCAGTACACCACTTTTAACAACAGACAGAACAAGAGGAAGATCAACAAGGAGACAGAGGACCTGAACGACACTATAAATCAACTAGACCTAACAGACATATACAGAACACTCCACCCAACAACAGCCGAAGATACATTCTACATCAGTGCACCTGGATCATTCTCCAGGACAGACCACATTTAGGTCACAAAGCAAGTCTTGATAAATTTAAAAAGACTGAAATCATACAAAGTATTTTCTCTGATCATAACGGAGTGAAGACAGAATTCAATTAATGGGACAAAAAAAACCTGGAAAATACACAAACATATGGAAACTAAATAACTCACAATTAAACTACCAACAGGTCAAGGAACAAATCACAAATTTCTTAGATTCAAACGAAAATGAAAGCACAATATACCAAAACTTATGGGATGCCGGCAGCAAAGGTAGTACTCAAAGGGAAATTTACAGCAATAAGTGCCTACATGAAAAAAGAAGATCTCAAAATAACAGCCTAACATGACAACTCCAGGAACTAAAAAGAGCAATCTAAGCCTAAACCTACCAGAAGAAAGGAAATAACAAAGGTCAGAGCATAAATAAATAAAATCGAAAACAGAAAAAAAAACCAGAATCAGTAAAACCAGAAGCTGGTTCTTCGAAAAGATCACTATAATTGACAATAGACTGACACAGAAAAGATGCGAATAATCAAAATAAAGTGAAAGAGATGACATTAAAAGGCACCCAACAGAAATATAGTTATGACAGAATATTATGAACAACTGTATGGCAACAAACTGGATAACCTATATGAACTGGATAACCTATATGAACTGGATAACCTATATGAAATGGATAACCTATATGAACTGGATAACCTATATGAAATGGACAAATTCTTAGAAGTATACAACCTATCCAAACTGACTCAACAGGAAATAGAAAGTCTCAACAGACCTGTAACAAGAGATCAAATTAATGATTAAAAACCTCCCAAAAAAAAAGCCTTGGCCCAGATGGCTTCACTGAAGAATTCTGCCAAACATTTAGAGAAGAATTGACACCAATACTGTTTAAACTCTTCCAAAAGATAGAAAAGGAAGGAATACGCCCTAATTCATTCTATAAAACAAACGTAACCCTGATAACCAAAATCATAAAAAGATACCACAGGAAAACGACAGCCCAATATCTCTTACGAATATAGATGCAAACATCCTCAACAACAGTATTCAACAAACAGCATATTAAAAGAGTCATAGGCCATAACCAAGTGAAATTTGTTCCAGGAATGCAGGGATAGTTCAACATGAGAAAAGCAATCAACTTGTTACACCACATCAATAGACAAAGGAAAAGAACCACATGATCATCTCTATGGATGCAGAAAAAGCATCTGATAAAATCCAACACCCTTTCTTCATGAAAATCCTATAAACAACTGGAATGGAATGGAAATTCTTCGGTATGATTTAGGGCATATATGAAAAGCCCACAGCCAACATTATACTTAATGAAGAAATAAAAGGTATCCAGATTGGAGAAGTAGAAGTAAAATTATCTCTATTCATGGACGACATGATCCTACATTTAGAAAAACCCAGAGTCCACAAGGCAACTTCCAGAGCTAATAGAGGAATTTAGCAAAGTTGCAGGGTACAAGGTCAACAAACAAAAATCAGTTGAGCTTCCATGCACCAGCAATGAGAAACCTGAAAGGGAAACTGGGAAACAATTCATTTACAATAGCATCTAAGAAAATACAATAAATTCTAGGAATAAATCTAACCAGGGACGTGAAGGACTTATACAATGAAAACTTTAGAACACAACTGAAAGAGATTAAAGAAGACCTAAATAAATGGAACGATGTTTCACGTTCATGGCTGGAAGATTTAATGTTGTTAAAATGTCAATACTACGCAAAGCAACCTATAGATTCAATGCATTCCCAATCAAAATTCCAACAGTCTTCTTTAGGGAAATATAAAAGCAAATCCTCAACTTTATATGAAATGGCAAGATGCTCTGAATAGTTAAAACAATATTGATAAAGAGAAGACAAAGTAGGACTCACACGTCCTGATTTTTATATACTTACAGCTACAGTAATCGAAATAACCTGGTACTGGTATAATAAAAGACACACAGGCCAATGCAACAGAATTCAGAGTCCAAAAATGAACTCACACATCTATGATCAACTGATTTTTTAAATGGGCACTATGTCCATTCGATGGGGAAAGAAGATTCTCGTCAATAAATGGTGCTGGGAAAACTGGATTTCCACATGCAGAAAATGAAACAGGATTTATGCCTCACATCATATACAAAAAACAAATTCAAAATGGATTAAGGACCTAAATGTGCAAACTAAAACCATAAGACTCTTAGAAGAACAAACAGGAATAACTGTCAAGCATAGCTTTCTACAGTGGATAATCTAATAACAAAAGCCGTAACAGCAAAAGACTAAATAAACGGGACCTCATAAAATTAAAAACTTTTGTTCATCAAAAGACTTTATTAAAAAAGTGAAAACACAAGCTACCAACTGAGACAGTATCTTCAGTAAGCATATATTTGACAAGAACCTAATAACCAAAATATACATAAAACTTTGACAACTTAGCAACAAAAAGACAAACAACCCAATCATAAAATGGGCAAAGGACTTGAATAGACATTTCACCAAAAAGGACATTCAAATGGCCACCAAACACATGAAAAGTTGCTCAGTGTCTTTAGCCGTCAGAGAGATATGCAAATCAAAACCATGAGATAACATTTCACTTCCACTGCTAAGAAAAAAACAAAATATACGTTGGCAAGGATGTGGGGAAATGGAACCCTTATCCATTGCTGGTGGGAATGTAAAACGGTACAGCCATTGTGGAAAACAATGTGGCAGTTCCTCAAAAAACTAAAAATAGAAACTACCATGTGACCCAGCAATTTCACTCCTAGCAATATACCCAGACAACTAGAAAGCAGAAACTCAAAAAGAGACTCGTACATCAATGCTCACTGCAGCACTATTCACAACGGCCAAAAGGTAGAAACAACCTAAACGCCCATCAACAGATAAATTGATAAACAAAATGTAGTACAATGGAATACTACTTAATCATTAGGAGAAAGGAAACCGGGGTGGGGCAGTGGTTAAGTGCTGCAGCTGCTAACCAAGAAGTCAGTAGTTCGAATCCGCCAGGCGCTCTTTGGAAACTCTATGGGACAGTTCTACCCTGCCTATAGGGTCGCTATGAGTCGGAATCGACGCGATGGGTTTGGTTTTTTTGATTATTAGGAGAAAAAAAGTCTTGATATATGCTACAGCATGGATGGAGTTTGAGGACATTATGCTGAGCCAAATAAGCCAATCACAAAACGAAGAACACTGTATGACCTCACATAAAAAGATTAAAAAAAGGAGGGGGGGGGGATAAATAAATAAATAAAAATAAAGGGACTGCCAAACTGTTAACAAAAAAAAGGGGGCGGACAACATGCTGCCTGGCAGACATCACACCCTCAGTTGGCAAGTGCAGCCACGTATTCACGGAGCTGGCCTTCTCCTCTACCTTCCTGCCAAGTTCAGGAGAATTGCCCCTTCTTAAAAGCATAATATTATTACATAATAAAAAGAACAACTAAATGTGAAAGAAAAAAAAACTTATAGGGCAGTTCTACTGTGCCCTGTAGTGCCCCTATGAGTCAGATTACACTTAATCGCAATGGGTTTGGACATGGGTATAGGCAATTCCCAGATAACGAACAAGTTCCGTTTCTAAATCTGTCTTTAAATCGTATTTGCATGTAAATCAAAAGAGGTAGTTTAGGATGGTGCTGGCACCAGACAGATCATTGCCCCATCACCTCCTCACCGGACCAGTCAATCCCACACACCAACTACGAGGCCCTTGCCTTGGGACACAAGGGAGAAAGTGCTGCTCAGGACGTGCTAAGAGTGAACCTAAGACCCCAGGGTTGGGAAGTGGATGCTTAGGGAAACCCAACTTCAAAGTTCTCCAAGGACCCTCGGAAACCATATGACTTACAGATGTCAGGAATTGAAGACTGCCCACGACCCCCAGCCACCAAAAGGACAAGAACTGCTTCAACAGTGAAATCCCACATGTGTTAAGATAGGGGAAACAGAAGCCCAGAGAGGTACTGCGATGGCCCCAGGCTGCACAGTACTGAAGGTCCAGCCAGAGGAGGTGGGGTGGATCTGGGGAAGGGGATGCTGCAGAGGCCTGGCCTGTGCCCAACGTGATACACTCACTGGTTGTACTCAGAGAGTATGCAGAGCCTGATGCCTAAATCGCCAGCTACCACCACCTGCAGGTGCAGGGTGTTCAGGCCCCCAGGCTCCTAAAACAGGCCACGTTTCTCCGAGCGGGCATATGCCATAGCAGATGCTCGGCCAGCAGCTGGTGGTGGGCGGGCCCCTGTGACATGGTGCACCTGAGCAGCGGCTGAGAGCAGTGAGTGGAGTGCCCACGTGCAACCTCCTCCCTCAGAGCTCAGAATAAGCTGGCCCCAGCCATCGCTGCTCTGCTCTGCATAGTGGGCCTGGCCAGCACACCAAGCCAAGTGGCCTGCCTATACAAGGCTGTGAATCCGTTAATGAGGAGCCTTTCAGCTCTGGACTTGTCAATGGGCAGGAGCCACAGAGAAGAGGAAAGCAAGAGTGTCTTGAATGGCCTCACCCCTCAACCCTTTCTGGCTTTCTCTAAGTCAGTTTTTCCCCTATCTACAGGCTGTATGTAAATAAGAAGTTTGTAACCTGGGGACTGCCTACATGTCATTCCAGAGATAAGAGTGGTTACCTCCCAGAACAGAACTGGGAGGACAGAAGTGAGACATTTTCACTTTATATAATTTTTGGACCACTTAAAATTTGAATCATATAGATATACTTAGTTTAAAATTCATTTATTTTTAAAATGTTTAAAATGTACATCTTCAAAGAAAGTACTTGTGATTAAATACAAGGCTGAGGAAAAGCAGAATGACAGGTTAATTCATTTGAGAATCAGTCTTTTATAATCATGAAAGTAATATTTCAAAAAGAAACTCCAAATATCTCTCTCCCCCCCTTACCATGACCAAAATATTCTACACTATCGATTCTTAACAAGGATTATAGTTTTATTTAATAATGCAAAAATTAATTACCTGGATCCACAGTCAACACCCATGGAAGCAACATGGTATATAAGATACAAAGGCAGATATAAGCATAAAACTGCAACCTCCGAACGGTAACCATTAAACTTGATAGGTCATTTGAATAAGCCTGAGATTTCCCCTGAACTCTTCAGGGACCCAAGAGTTAGGTATAAAGTAGAATGAGGGTATTCTGGTTCATCATATGAAGGTGGAGCTTACTGATATCAACAAAAAGAACAAAGCAACACTGCACTACAGGCATGGTTTTACTCCATCTTTCATATCCACATAAACATGGAAGACACTGAAGTCAGAGACCTTTAAGAATATTACAATTCATTAGAAATTTTGTCCAACTCAATAGCATGGGAAAGAATTCAAATGTCAAAATGTTAATTTTAACAATCATTATACACGAGTATCAATAATGTAAACACATACATATAGAAAAACACCAGAATTTTTAAACAACTTATCATGATTACCTAATAATCAATCTGAAAATAGAGAATATGACAGACTACAACAGGAATATCTGGTTGTTACGTATACACACAAACACTCCAATAAACTAGGATGTGGGGGGGGGTGGGAGGTACCAGTTAAAATCAAATACTACTTAAATGCCAATAAAAAGGACAGTCTACCAGTGACCATATTTATACTCACTCGTGCAGATTTCCTGAGCATCCACTGGGGGATACAAGAACAATGAAACAAGGTTTCTGCTTTCAAGCATCTTATAATACAATTACAGCTGTAAGAATACTCAAAAACCAACTGAGAGTACAAAGTATCATCAAGAGGTCAAGTAGCAGTACAAACGAGCTGTAATAAATACTTCTACACAAACAGGGAAGATGGGGGTTCTAGGGAAACATGGGGTACCAGACAGCCTTTAACATATAGAACTTCTAAAGGCAAAGATGGGAGAAGGGACAGCACCCCCCCATCCCCCAAAATGGAAATACATGAAAAGCCAAAATTAGTAGAATATGTTCCAGGAAACTTAAACTTGGCTAAAACAAAAGAAATAAGTTTAAAAGTGGGGGCATTGGTGGTTCAGTGGTAGAATTCTCGCCTTCTATGCGGGAAGCCTCAGTTCGATTCCCAGCCATTGCACCTCAAGTGCAGCTACCACCCCATCTGTCAGTGGGTGCTTGTGGGTTGCTATTATGCTGAGCAGTTTCCAGAGGAGCTTCCAGACTAAGACTAGAAATCTACTTTTTAAAAATGAGTCAAAGAAAACCCTGTAGCTCACAAAGGTCCAATCCTGCTGTGCACAGGGTGGGGGCCTGACTGGATGGCAGACAAAAATAACAAGTTTGAAAAGTGACACTGAAACCAAATGGTGCAGAGTTTTGAAGGCCAACACTTAGGAACATGGATTTCATTGCAGAGTCGATCAGGAGTCACTCAGAAGCAGCACGGTGGTTAAAAATACAGACTTGAAATTAAGACATGCTTCGGATTCAGATCTCAGCTCTTCTACCTACTAGCAACTCCTGCAGCCTTGTTAAGTCTCATGTTCCTCATCAGTAAGGTGGGATTAATAGAGTCTACCAACACAGAACTATTAGGGAGAACAAAGTAGCTGGCATAGCAGCTGACATAAGAAACACTCCATAAGTGAGTGTGTTTCTGTCATCAAGCAGGGAAAACAACCCGATCAAGGCTACATCTAGGGCAACTGATTTGACAGCAGAAGCCGGGCCCCTTCTGGGCTTGTAGCCGTCAGCTCTGCCCCTAGACCCCTTCCGGGCCTGTGGCTGTCTTCAGTGTTACAGGCCTTGCAGCTCTTTTAAGAGGTTCCTTGCCTCCTTTCTCTCTCTCCTCTCTTGCCTTTTCTCCTTCTTGTTTCCTGTCTTCCTGCTTCTTTCTGTCTGAAAAACTTCTTTGGGGCTGGCTGCACACACATATATATGCATATACATATGTAAGCCAAAGCCCATACTGTCCAGTCGATTCTGACTCATAGTAACCCTATAGGACAGGGCAGAACTGCTCTACAGGATTTCCACGGAGCAGCTGGTGGATTCAAACTGCCGACCTTTTGGTTAGCAGCCGAGCTCTTAACCACTGTGCCACCAGGGTCCCTATGTGTGTGTGTGTATGTGTGTGTGTGTGTATTAACCAGTGCACCACCAGGGCTCCAATATATCTGTATATGTATGTGTGTATGTATGTGAGTATATACGTGTGTGTGTGTGTGTGTATATATATATACACACACTGGTGCACTGGTTAATACACACACACACACACATACACACACACACATAGGGACCCTGGTGGCACAGTGGTTAAGAGCTCGGCTGCTAACCAAAAGGTCAGCAGTTTGAATCCACCAGCAGCTCCTTAGAAACCCTGTGGGGCAGCTCTACTCCGCCCTGTAGCATCGCTACAAGTTGAAATAGACTCAACAGCACCGGGTTTATTTAGTTTTCTTACATGTATAAATGTATACATATACATATGTGCATATATGTACATATACACATACGTGTGTGTGTGTGTATATATATATAAACACACAACTTATCAATGTCAAAGCATGGCCGTTCCCAGCAGGGCCACAAACTTAACAATTCGCTCTCAGCAGGTCACAGACACTTCAGTTGCATAGCAGACTATAGTCACCTCATTTGCCTAGTCTATTGACCAATCCTGACAAGGTGCATACCAATCACAGGGCAGGTTGCAGCCAAGGACTCAACAAAAAGCATCAAACCAAGCTGTTTACAGCCTACCCAGGAAATGTCAACCAACCTGGACAAAGTAACAAGCCCTCTAAGGTCAAGGCAAAGGGAACTCCTCAGGGCTGAGGAGAATAATCTCTCAAGCCATTTTTCCAAAAAACCAAAGCAAAAGGTCCCATAAAGGAACTCACTTCATCACAGAGGCCTTTTGATTTCGAGCCTAGATGACTAAGAAAATGTTAAGGTCATTAATATAAAAAAGGAAATGAGGGAAGAAGAATTAAATGTACAAAGGAAAAGGAGCATAATTCTGATTACACTGATTCGAGATAACAAAACGACAGCCCAGAAGAGAGTTTATCAAAGACAACAACAACAACAACAAAAAAGAACAAGCCCAAAGCTTAGAAAAGAAAATGAGGAAGAATAGGAGGCTTCGACGAGGAGGAGGAACGAATAGCAGAAACCAGGAGGCTTTGTGGGATCAGCAAAAGAGAATAAAGCTCTAGAGGGGAAGAAGAGAATTAAACCTAAGAAAACACCCAGATTTAAGAGATGAGATGAGAAAACACAAAAAGGCTTTGAAAAGGAAGAGCTGGAGGTCCTGACTATAGAAGCCACAGATGAAACACAAATAAGGATTTCACCACACTTCATATTCCACGCTCTTCATATGCTCACTAACTCTAGCTCATAAACTGAACTGACTTTATGATCATGTGATTATCACAGAATGTTTGTAAGAGCCTCCAAGTTACTGAAAAGCGTTAACTATTCCAACTTGACCCACAAGCAGGGCACAGCTAACACCGGATAATAATTATAATTAGATATTTTTTCAGTCTCTCAAACCTCAAAAACTGTAATAACTTTAAGTTGTCATCTTCCTTCACACCCATGCATTTAACTCAATTGATCACCGACTCTTTCAGGAAATCCCCTCTCCCTTTGTCTAGTTTGACAGCCAATTCTCAGATTTTCTCCCTTCCATTCTAATTTAATGCTCTCTTTTCTCACTTCTGAAACATAAACTAAGTTACTAGATTCTCTCTCTTCCCCTACTCCAAAAAAATTAAGAGAGATCCTTCGTTGTTCACAATTCTCTTCTCTACAATTACCCAATGCAGCAAATTCATCTACTCCCTTTGAATTATCACCTTCATATACAATATTTTTTTTTTATACAATATTTACAAAGCTTGGAACAGATCTGAAATCATTCCCCCCTGATGGTAGAGACTGAGTTCTGTGATGGTGGCAGTACAGGCAGTCCCTGGATTATGAACAAGTTCCGTACCTAAATCTGTCTTTAGGCTGAATTTGTATGTATGTCAGAACAGTTAGGTACAGTTCTTTAAAGAGTAAAATGTTTGTTTTAGTATATAATGTACCTTTTTATGCATAAAAGGCATTTAAAAAACACTTCTAGATACCTTAAAACATCTTTAATATAACAACGCAATAATGATAACAATAATGTTTTGATGCACGTCTCAAAGTAACACCCATTTGTTATTACAAACCATTGTATGTAACTTCTTCACTGTGGATGGGCATACGTTACCCAAAATACTTAGAAGATTTTGTTCTGTTAAATCTTTTAGACCAATTAGATACTTGTATTGCAGACTCTGAACTAAAAAAACCACCCAGCCTCATTTCTACTGGGTTTTGAACTCTCCTCAGTAGAGGCAGGGAGGGTTGGTGGCGTGGGTAGCATGGCCAGATGGATCATTGCCCCATCACCTCCTCACCAGACCTGTTAATCCACACACCAACTATGAGGCTCCTGCCTCCGAGGCAAGGGAGAAAACGTTGCTCAGGGTATAGTAAGATCAAGCCAGGGCCCAAGGGTTGGGAAAAGGATGCTTAGAAAAACCCAAGTGCCAAGTTTTTCACGAACCCCGGAAACTATGTGGACAGAGAGAGGTCAGGGATCTAAGACTGCCTCCCACCCTTCCACCCCCCAGCCACTAAAAGGCCAAGAATCGCACCAGTAGTGAAATCCACATGTAAGGCAGGGGAAACAGAAGCCCAGAGAGGTGCTACAATGCCCCATACCAGACAGGATGGGTGGTGCAGACAGAGCTGGGTGCTGCAGAAGCCCAGCTCTGTGCCCAGTGCAGCGGCGCACTGACCGGTTGCACTGGGAGAACACATAGAGCACAGGCGCCCGAGTGCTGGCGGCTGCTACCACCTTCAGGTACATGGTGTTTGCCCTGAGCTTCCAGGACAGGACACGAGATTCACCTGTATGCGCAGGTGCCACAGCAGGTCCTTGTACAGGCGCTGGTCACGGGCAGGCCACCGCGACATGGTGAGCCAAGCTGCAGCCTGCAGAATAAGCTGAAAGCCCACATGTACCTGCCTCCCTTGGAGCTCAGAAATGGCAGGCCCCACTGTCCACGTCCCCAAGCACCACTGCTCCACTCCATATGGTTTGCCTAGCCAATCAGTGTGCGGAGAACCCTGTGGCCTATGTGAGGCTCTGCACTCCAAGGTAAGGAGCCTTGTGGCTCTGGAACTGTCAATAGGCGGGGGCCAAGGAAGGAGGAAAGCTAAGTGTCTGGAACAGTCTGCCCCTCATCCCTTTCCGGCTTTCTCTGAGTCAGTTTTTTCCTGACAGGCCTTTTGCGGGGTTGGTTCTCATGAAAGTCATAACCCAGACTGCCTGTAGTGGCACAGGTCCTCACTGAACACATTCTCTAAGGCTACCCCCTCTACTTTAGAGATGAAGAAGGTGAAGTCCTATTGGGTCAATTGCTCACGGTTATATAACAGCTTGTGGCAGGTGCTTTCCACCATACCTCACTTTTCCAATAGTCAACAACTGACCTATGAACAAAACAAAGTGAACTAATCCTGTTTTGACCTCACTTTCACCAAAAAGTTTCAACATGCGCTGATGGTCTCTAAGTTCATTCAACAAATACATGCTAAAGCCCCACTTCCACCCAAATAATGTCCTAGCTGACAAAATGGCGAAAAACGTGCCCTGAGGCTTCAACGAACTTGGTCAAGTAAGAAGACACACAAGCAGCTGCAATACAACGTCATAATGACTGAAGAAGACATGCTAGGAAATAAGGAATGGAGCCAGAAAGGCTCCACAGAAATGCAGGGCTTGAGCTGAAACCTGCAGGATGCGTTTCCATTCCTCAGGAGGGCACTTCGAGAAGAAACCGAACTATCAGAGAACAGGTCCTTCATACAATTCCAAAACAGCTGTTTTATACCTACTAGTTTCTAAATTTCAACTAGATTATGAACCCTAGAAAATGATACCTCATTCTTTTTGTATGATGCATAAAAACTAGTTTATTGCTTTCTGGATTTCACGAATATATGTCCCTCTTATGGAATTGAATTGTGTCCCCCAAAAATATATGTTGTAAACCCTAACCTCTATGCCTGTGGTTATAATCCAATTTGGAAATGAGTTGTGTTTGTTATGCTCATGAGGCAGGATTAATGTACGGTGTATCTTGAGTCCACCTCTTTTGAGATAAAAGAGATTAAACAAGTGAAGCAGGAAGCAGAGATGGGGTAAGAGAGATGTAAGAGAGATCTGCAAGGAACCAGGAAACAGATGCTGAAGAAACAAGGACATTCCCCCAGAGTCGATAAAGACAAAAAACTTTCCATAGAGCTGGCACCTTGAATTCAGACTTCCAGCCTCCTAAACTGTGAGAAAATTAATTTTTATGTTCCAGCCTTCAACTCATGGTATTTCTGCCATAGCAACACTAGATAACTAAAACAGTCCCCAAATACTTTTCAGGTTAAATTGGAAAAAAGAAATAAAAACAAAAACACTTTGCCATTTCTTCCTATCAGTAATAAGATCCCTCTTATTTTTGAGGATAAATATGAACGCACACACAGCATTAGATCCCTCCCTGCCCCCACCTCGGCCAAAAGCTGAAGCAGTTCATACATCTAACTCACTCAGCATACGCCAAAGGGAACTTTCTGGTGCTGAAACATTTTTATGCCCCATAACCATAAATCCACTGAAAACTGTCGAACAGAAAATTGATGGTAGATACACCACTTAGATAGGAATCTAATTATCATCCTTGGCAATTGCCAATAAAGGCTCAAACATTTTCCTATATGTAAGTTTCTTCTCAAATACATATGACAACCGATTACACTTTATTAACTTCAGTATTTGCCATAATTTTTTAAAATTACACAGTTGCCACATCTGCTTGGAAAACAAAAATAGATTAATATACCACAATATTATGACACACACCCTATTAAACTGTCTGTCATAATGCATTTTTAAGGGACACTAAAATAGCAAAAATTAAATACACAAATTTAAATCTTTTAAGACTTTACAGGGCCCTCTTTGCATTCTTTCCTCATATTACTTTACAAAACGTACAACTGGGTTCATAATTATGTTTTATGAAATTATATTATCCAAATTTGCAAGGAATAAGCAAGCACCTGTAAGAGCTACAATGTATTGTGATATCCAAACTGGACACGGCATCCAACAGACTGCTTCAAGTAACACAATCCCAGTTCCTGTTTAACAGCATCAGCTCAAGGAGTTAAGTATTTTAATAACACGCCACCAGGAACCTCATCTAAAAAGATACCGTTATAACTTCACACGGTTTTTCCTTTATTTTTCAAAGCTCATACCTATATTCATGTCTCCAATTTGCAAGGAACATTTCAGAGAAAACTCTAAGATCAATAATCTTGTAAGGCGATTTTCCTTAATCGGAGTTGGCATGGCACAGCAGAAAACATAAGCTTGTGGATTAACCATTCCCTAAATCTAAATACAGGGACTACCACTAAACAGCCAATGCAATCTTGAGCAGTTAATCTCTCAGTCTGTGTTTATTAAGCTACAAAACAGAAAGAATATCACCCATGTGTTGCTGTCAGAAATACAGAAGAAAGGGCATATTATTACCAACAATAACTAAAATGCCATGGTTATTTTTTGGTTCCTTTTAAACACAGTTCCCAAAATAATAAAATGCTACATCATTTAGCCTAGCCTAAGATTTCAGGCTATATACATTTTTAGAAACCAGACTGTTCTTTGTGATTATCTTACTGGTTTTGTTTACCCTGGAGGCTAGCACCAAGATGAACACGCAGTACCTTTTTAATAAGTACAAACCACTGATTAAATCAACAAAGCCTTCAGCTCTTCTACACACAGAAATACAAAATGTAATAGGGATTTGCTAGCTTTCTGTCTTATTTAATAGTAAGTAGTCTAATATCTGAGCCCCGGAGGCGCACTGGTTAAGAACTCGGCTGCTAGCCAAAAGGTCAGCAGTTTGAATCTACCAGCTGCTCCCTGGAAACGCTATGGGGCAGTTTGAGTTGGAATTGACTCAGTGGCAACGGGTTTTTTGGTTTTTGTTTTTTGTTTTGGTTTGGTAGTCTAATACCCTTCTAGTTGAGTCGGAATCAACTCGACGGCAACGGGTTTGGTTTTGGTTTAGTTTAGTTAAGGCTTACTCCCTACGGCTTATTTATCAAAAAATTTAATCCTTGGCCACTCTGCTGTCTGGAATACAAACTTCTGGGTCAGTGGCTTTTTGCCTTACCTCTTCTTCACACGTCAGCAGCCAGTTCACGTTTAAGAAACGAAATTTGTTTTCATATGACCACAGGAATTTAAATTTACTTTGAAAAAATGCACTAAATAATAAACTATTTTGGTAATCTGCTTTACGAAGTCATGCAAGCCTCAGGTAAACTACCATTAACTCTGTGTAAACGTATTAAAATTACTCAACTTAATATGCAAGTATTCCCATCTGGCCTTCAACATTCTGAAAGCTTTACCCCAGTGTTTTAAAGTACTTGTTTGTAAGTCTTTTTAAAAGCTATTGATGAGTGAAAAACTGAAGACAATGTTCAGCAATAAAGGGACAGTTAAATACACAAATAGCTATGCAGCCTTTGAAAAGAATGAGGTATGAAATGAAATGGAGAAATATCGGTGACGTGTAACTGACTAATAAAAACGATATAGTATATATGATACCATTTTTGTTTTTGAAACATACTCATTATATGTATAGGAAAACAAATCTGAATGACTACACACATTTAAAAACTGGTGACCCGGGGTGGTAATAAGAGAAAATGGGGGAAGGGAGTCGGGGGCAGGGATCTGCATTGTTTGACGCCTTGATTTTTTTTCTTAAAGAGCACTTAGTACTTCAGTAATTAAAAAAAAGGGGGAGGATAATTATTGCTAAAAGCGTACTCTCTACTCTGTACGAAAATTATTCTGATTTGTAATTTTAAAAACAGCATAACTCTGATTTATCAATTTTTTAAAAAGAACAAAAACGCAGTACAAGAAGTTAACAAAAGAGTTTTTCTATTTGCAAAATGACTCCCTCCAGTTCTACCCATGGGTCCTCTCTAAGCCGGTTTTTTTTTTTTTTTTTAAGGACCAAAGCGGGCAAGGAACTTAGCACAAACAGTAGTAGGCGCTCAAACAAAAAGAACGTTAGCGCCCTTCTCTAACCTCTTCAATCTCAGCCCCCAAGGTTCCCCAGCCTACGCAGGTTTGATGCTCTTTCTTTACAATCAGAACAACACGAAGTCCCGGGGTGTATCCGAAAAGGCCTTGGTCGTCCTCGGGCGCCTGCCGAGGACCGCGTAGAGGAGTGTGGCCCCCGAGATCCAGCCAGCGCCGTAGGCTGGGCCCGAGGACCCGCAACACTAGCTCTCGCTGGACCCCGATACCCAGCCCCGCCACCCCCGATCGCTGCGCCCCCAGCTCCCCGCCCCCTCCCTGCCGTCGGGCCCCCTCCCCTCCCCCCAGGTCCCAGGCCCCTTCAGCTCCCCGGTCCCTCCGGCCTCCGTCTCCCCTGCACCAGCGCGCCGAACACCTCGGCCCGCACGACCCCGAGTCAGCTGGCGGCGGCGTTACCTGCGGCACGGCGCTCGGTCGGGCCAGCAACAGCTGCGTGCAGGTCGAGGCACTACGTCTGCGTAGGGTCCACGGCGCCGGCCGCCCAGCCACCACCACCACAACACGGCTGCTACCGCCCCCAGGAGGGGCGGAGCCCGGAACCCGCGGCGGGGGCAGCCCGACGGTCAGGTCTCCTGAGCCGTCGGGGAGCTGGGCATGCGCGGAGGGCCGAGAACGAAAAGTCAACAAGGCCTGAAACGCCCCCGCCGTCCCATCCGGTTCTGCCCACTCCGGGCTCGCTCCGCCCCCAGACCCAAATAACGCGAGGCTTTAACGGGAGCCTGGAGATGGGGGTGGTGGGAGGAGATCTCGCGAAAGCTGGGCTTCAACCTCCCGTCCCCTTTCCTGGGTCTGGGCGGCTGTGGGTAGTGTGGCCCGAGGCTGGTGGAGTGTTGCTGTTGTGTACCTTCCGGAGAGGGCCTGTCTGGCGTTGGAGCAGCTTCGGGAGCGCTTTTATGGTTTTGGAGGCGACCTCCGCGGGATAACTCTCCAGAGGCTTCTGTGCAGGGTGATCACTGGCTTACCTGAAGAGCCAGGGATTTCTGTGAAGATTGTGCCCCTCAAGAGGTTCCTCACAAGCCGGTTGTGAGCGCTGCGTCCCTGTGTCGCCGGTGCGCGCAGCCCTTCGAGCCGGCCCTGAGTCCGCAGGAACCGTGGCGGATCCTTGGGGCAAACACTTGACTCGGGAGCGTGCTAAAATGTGTTCTTCGTGCCGTACACAGAGTACCTACTACCGGTGAAGCCAGCTTCTGTTGGGCTGGTCAGTCATCCGTAGCGCATTAACAGCAGGAAAGGCTTGTGAGAAAGAGGGAAAGTTGAAAAGAGGAAAGAAAGGAGATGCAGGGTCAGGTTACTGGGGAGTCAGTAAACCCGCTATTCACCCTTTTAAGACCCCTAGAAAACTGCACAGACTTTTTTCAGTGAGTTTCAATATGCAAGAAAGGCATTGTATTTCTCCTAAATAACTTTTGTCCCGCATGTTCTCCCCTAATGATCTTTACATGTGCCTCTCCAGCCCACTCTTGGAATTGACATGATTCTCTAACATCGCTTGATTACTATTCGGTTTTAGTTTTCAAGTGTATTAGCAGTGACTGTAGACTACTCATAAATACTACCTGAAACATTAAAATTAGAACACCCTCGATGTCCAGAATATTGTTTCCCACCATAAATGATTGTGCACAAGATTGTTTAGATAATATATTTATGAAAGCAAAACAGGCAAACGAAGTCAAAGCTGAAATCACGAATTAAGAACTTACATCAACAAAATTGCTGCTAAGTTTGTCTGCCATGAAGTCCAGAACTTCCCGGTATGTATGTTTTTTAAGTATGAATGCATAACGAGTGGACATTTACCTCTGAAGAGTGGAAAATCACTAATCATTCGGCTTGTGGAGTAGAGTCGTGGGTCATGGATTCATTAGCTTTGTCTTTGGCCCTTTGCCTGGTCCAAAAGCACTCGTAACTGTGATGGGATCGTATAACAGTCTTACAGGATTAGCTTTTGCTATCCCAAGCAGAAATTTTAGCACGTGGAAATAATCTTACCATAAAGAAAATAGGTACAAATGATAATGGAAAAGGACTAAAATCTTTAAACTGTTAGAACCTTTCTGCTGTGGTTTCTCACCCCTGCTATAGGAATTTTTCAGAATTGTAGACGTTTTTTTCTTCCTCTACTGCATTAGAATTGAAGACGAGTCTCTTTTTTAGGTAAGGAGAAACTTTATTTGAAAGGATTATTACAATAAGGTAAAGGGACTCTTGCAATAGGGAGAATTTTTTTTTTTAATTGTACTGTAGGTGAAGGTTTATAGAACAAACTAGCTTCTTAATAAACAGTACACTTCAATACTGAGGTAAAAGTGTCTGGGGGCCATACTCTCAAGGCTTCTCCAGTCTCTGTCAGGCCAGTAAGTCTGGTCTTTTCTTTGTGAGTTAGAATTTTGGTCTACGTTTTTCTCCAGCTCTGTCCAGGGCCCTCTATTGTGATCCCTGTCAGAGAAGTCATCAACTCAGTCTGGCGGACTCAGCCTGGCGGAGGCTTTGGTAGTTGTGGTCCATTAGTCCTCTGGATTGATCTTTCCCTCGTGTCTTTAGTTTTTTCATTTTCACCTGCTCCCAAAGGGGTGAGACCAGTAGAGTATCTTAGATGCCGCTCACAGACTTTTGAGACCCCAGGTGCTACTCACCAAAGTAGTGTATAGAACATTTTCTTTATAAACTATGTTAAGCCAATTGAGATGAGTCTTGTAATAAGACTACCAGTAAAATAAAGTACTAGTCAGTACTTTGTTAATAAATAGGACCAAGTGGTATTCTTGTGGGTGAGTACAGCAAATAAGCCGTGAATGCCGTACTCACATCTAATGAAGCTTTCCCATTTCCACTTTCAGACCATTTTTGATTTTGCCCCCATTTAGCACTTTGAACTTAAAATTTACTTGTGTATCTAATTCCCTATTAAACTGTAAACTGAAGCCTAGGCACATGTTTGTTGCTCTCCAGGCCCTGGTTCAATGTCTGCAACACCACGGATCCTTGGAATTTGTTGAATAGATAATTTGATATTCAACTACAATTATTTAGGAATTTACTTAAACTTTTATTAATATTAGATATTTACTCCTAGCTTTCTTGGTCCATTGCTGTAGCAATTCTGGTCCTGTTAATAGCAGTAACATATTGTATAATAGCTTAGTTCTTCATACCAGTTTGCTTCAATTTTATTAAGCAGAAAATACCCTAAATGTGATATATCTGATTGGCACTCAGTTCACAATAGTGTGTAGGCAGAAACCTTGTCATATCAGAAATGTCCTGTTATTTAAATGCATAAGGTGTTCAATAAATGCTTATTAAACTGAATTGAATTCAAAATACAAACTACTCGCACCATCCTAGTGAGTTCACATATCCTGTAGGCACAGCAGTTAGAGTTATTGCATTTTTTTTCAGTCTCAGAATTGGAGTTCACCATGTGTAACTCGAATTAATGTGCTAACACCTGTGTTACATGATAGGTTTTGGTTATGTCTTACAGGACCAAATCTGCCAAGGCCTCAGAGAATTTCTTCCTTGTGTCTCTCATTTGGCCTGCAGTGATTGGAAGGAAAACCCAGAACTAAAATCCCAGTAAATATGGAACTTATTTGTTCCACATTTTTTTTCTTGTACTGTTTTCTGTACAGTTAATGACCTGTCACCCTCCCCCTCAAAAAACAAGAGAATAACCTTTATTGTACTTATTTTTCTCTGTTTGGAAAAGAAAAACACCACATCAACATTTCCTTACTAATTTTAAGAAACATAAATTTAGCTTGTTGGGACAATTGCAATGTTTTCTAGAGTAGGGTGAGAGGTTGAAAATAAAAGAAAAAGCTTAAGATCCTAGATACCAGGAAGTAATAGCCCTTGTGTCTATATAATTTACAATTTGAGGAAATTAAAAGTGATATTAGAGTTGACAGAGGCAAAAGGGGATTTTCAGTCTTACTGACAATCTTTGCCTATTAGCATTAGCACTTTTTTTTTTTTAATACAAGTATCTCCTAAGTATTGTGTTCCCTTGGCACGTGTTTATTTCACATATTGAGAAACATTATAGCCAAAATTCAAGATCAGAACCCTATGATGACATAAGACTAGCTAACCACTAGAGAAAAGTGGAAAAGACATGGTTTAAACCAGTGATTCTCAAATTGTGGTTCAGGACCAAAAACCAAAACCAAACCTGTTGCCGTCAAGTCGCTTCCAGCTCATGGAGACCCTATAGGGCAAAGTAGAACTGCCACATAGGGTTTCCAAGGAGCGGCTGGTGGATTCGAACTGTCGACCTTCTGGCTAGCAGCCGATCTGTTAACCACTGCACGACCAGGGGTCCATCCAGGACTGGTGTTATCAAGTTAGATATGCAAATTCTTGGGGCTCCAACTCATTTTAATAAGCCCTCTGGGTGAATCTGATGTACACTAAAGTTTGAGAAACCAAAAACAAACCAAGTCCACTGCCGTCAAGTCAATTTCGACTAATAGCGACCCTATAGGACAGAGCAGAACTGCCCCATAGAGTTTCCAAGGAGCACCTGGCGGATTTGAACTGCCAACCTCTTAGCAGCTGTAGCATTTAGCCACTATGCCACCAGGGTTACCAAAGTTTTAGAACCGTGGTTTTCAGGTACATGCTTTTATCTAAAATACACATAATTCACATGTCTTTGTTATCTAGTGCTTTATAACAGAAATACCAAGGTGGGTGGCTTTGACAAACAAATTTATTTTCTCACAGTTTAGGAGGCTGAGAGTCTGAATTCAGGGTGCCAGCTCTAGAGGAAGGCTTTCTCTTTGTCAGTTCTAGGGGAGGCTCCTTGTCTCTTCTGAGTTTCTGCTCCTGGGCAGTCTTCATGGGACTTGGCCTCTCTCTTCCCCCATCTCTTGCTTCTTTCCCTTGCTTGTTTAATCTCGAATATCTCAAAAGAGTTTGACTTAAAACACACTTAACACTAATCCTGTCTCATTAACATAACAAAGACAGCCAATTCCCAAATGGGATTATAACCACAAGCAAAGAGGTTAGGAGTTACAACACGTATTCTTTGGGGACACAATTCAGTCCATAACATCACACATAAGAAATTTAGTAGAAAACAGGCTTCCTTTTGGTGAGAGAGAAAATATTCTCCATGCTTTGTACTCCCAATGTCAATAATACCCACCTTTGCCTAAGAAACTGTACTTATTCTTCAAGGACTTCCCCCATTATTTCTTCCTCTCTGAAGCCTTTGAGTCGGAGTCGACTCGACGGCAATGTTTTTGGTTTATTGGGTTTATGAAGCCTTTTCTTAATCCTTGGAGCCATAATATCGTTTTATTGTGTTGCTATTGCTGTTCACATTCAAAGATGCTGCTTGTGTTTGTGGATGTGACCTAAAAGACTGTAAGTAATCCTGTCTATTTTGGAAAATTGCCTTATATTGTGCACCACTGTTGATTTAGTGGACCTTATCCTTTCCTAAGGAGCCCTGGTGGCGCAGTGGTTAAGACCTTGGCTGCTAACCAAAAGTCGGCAATTCGAATCCACCAGCTGCTCCTTGGAACCCCTATAGGGCAGCTCTACTCTGTCCTATAGGGTCACTACGAGTTGGAGTTGACTCGACAGCAACACGTAGCTTTTACTACTGCTCTTTATTGTTTGCTATCTGAAATTGTCCAACCAGAATGCCAGGTTCACCAGCAGACTGCAGTAGTTTCTTAGCATTTCATAGCCGTTGTGTATTATCTGAGATTTCTGAATACTTTCAAAAACTATGACAAACTTAATGCAGTTATTTTATAATAATAATAATTTTTTAAAAATGAACTTCAAAGAATTTAACTCTATGAGACAAGCAAAAATGTAAATACATTTACCTGTCTATGTTTTACTATCTCCCCTCAAAAATTCCCAGCAAAACACTGAAAAGCAGAAAAGTTTAATATTTTAAAAAGCTGTTTTTAGCTTCTCAAATACAGTAATCATTGCAATCTAAGTAATTCAGGGATTGTATGTATGATTGAAAATAAAATACTTTCCCAAAGTCATTTGACCTCATTCTTCAAGTGAAAACTTCGGAAATTCTCATCCTATTTAATACAGTTTCATATTAAAAGTGAACCGTATTTATGCAGACTATATCCAGTTAGAAATAAATCCAAATTTAATCTCTAGTAAATAACTTTAAACCATAATGCATATAAACAAATATGTGTGTGTGTATATATATATATATATATATATATAATTTATTTCACATGACAATATCAAAGATATTTAAATGATTAGCTGTTTTAGGCCTCAATTCTCAATTTGTTAGGATTATTTAAAAATAATATCTGATAATGGATCTTAGCTCTTACTTATTTTCTTCATCAAGTCTTTGTCTTCTCCGCTTGCTGAGTTTGAAAGTCATATTCAAAGAAGGCTATACAGATAGCCATTTTGATCACCTAAATTGAAGTCATAAGGTTTATTACCTTGTTACATTGGCCTGATACTAGTTGTATATTAATGTAATATTAAATTGGCCAAATCGTGTCTTTAGTGATTGATAATATCCATTCTGTTAATGAGTAAATTGATCTTACAGAGTTTGTTGAAAAATAGGAAAGAAAAGGCAAGTACCAACCTCATTAAAGAAAAAATTTCATTTATAAAATGATTTGAAAGGTTGAGTTATCTAGCATTATTTATTTGTATATGATTTATATCACAAGTAAGAATTTTATGAATTTGATCATTCATTGGTATAAAAATAAAAATATGAAATAACTATTTGGAAGTGATGGCGTAAACTTTGTTTCATCCTAAACAATTGAGTAATGACTGTAATCTATTAGTAACCATTAGGACTCTGTATGGTCATCTTTGTGTACTTTTCTTCTTGCCCTGTAACCTGTCTTCTCCGTATAGCAAATTCTGCCTCCCTCTCTAACAAATTTCAAGTACAATAAGTTAAACTCATTTCCTTATGAAAAATATTTACATATGTCTTAATTTCAAAATTTTGCAAAACAAGCTGCCCTCCTGGAACTCAAATATGATTTTTTTCGTTTTTCATGATAATCATTCAGAGTAGGAATTGTCATAACTACTAACTATATATTATAGTTGTCAAAGTGCAAAATACCAACGCAAACTTTGTATAGAGGAATCAACAGAGATTTATTTAGGGAATAGAACAGCCAGGCTAGGAAGCATAAAGTGAAAATATGATATGCTTCAGCTTAATGGAAAAGGGGAAAGATTTTTATACGGTAAAATGGGGAAGAGAGTCATAAGGTGGCTGCATGATCACAGTCACAAGTTGGACACGTGACCATAGTCTTTCTTAATGTCAGTAATCCTATTTTAAACACATTGTTCCTGGAACAAGCTGCGCAAGCATTCTTGGTAAACATCATCTGACCAGCATTTCTTGAACTTCCACAAAACACATCCTTGCCTTATCTTCATTTAAAGTTTTACAAGCTTGTAACATTTATTTTAAGACAGAAGCAGGAGCTGGAGACAGAATGAAATTTGATTCAGACCTGAGTTAGCCATTTTGTTGTGCCAAGTGCTTCAGTTTTAGGATGCCCTCACACATTCCCCCCTTTTGATCATGAATCTCTGTAGAGATTCCCTGTTTACTATTATAAGAATGTTACTTGTGCAGGACCTTTTTACTTCAGATGGCCACTCTCTAATGAGCCTTTAAGACCCCAGATGTTATTTTAAGTTAACCAGGTACCATCCAGTTATTCACCATGCCAGAGCTTATACATTATACTTCTGTGATCCTTGGCTTGGGGAATAGAGTGTGGGGCAAGGCTGCATTTGGAGGAACAACTTGACATCCTAAAAGGCCAATTCAAGTTGTGAAGTTGATCTCCTTTAAGGACCTATTTTCTTCAAGATGCATGATTCTTTGCATAGCAACGGGAGAGTTAACTTGAGTACAAACATTAGACAAGCATTTCATAGTGCATTTGATTATACATATAATGATTATTATAATGATTAAGATAACTATCCATGCTTGTTGTGTCGAGCATAACCAGGAACCAACACCTTGTAACCTGCTAAACGTGTCAAATATAGTAGAAAGAAGAGAGTTAATCATGGTGGTGGGGGCATTGGATGTAACCAAGTGGCTTTTTGGCAAACTTTTATGATATCTTCTTCTACTTCTCCTGTGGTATTTATCCAAGTACAGTAGGAGGTGTTAGCAAGTTAGCAGTAGCACATACTCTTCCTTGCTGCAAGAGGAGAAAGTTAAGAGATAATCTAATCACTTGGCAAGGGGTTCTAGAGATTTTGTCGTCCAGACATGCTATCTACAGTGTCACTGGCAATTTGAGCCATTGGAGCAGATAAATTGCTAATGGATTTCTCAAAATGAGGAATACCATGCCAAGGTAAGAAGGCTCGAAAGAATACCCATCCCATACATATCAGCCACTGGATTTTCAGGATCTTCCCATCTTCTTTTGTGATGGGTAATAAGCTTGATAAGGGTCTCTCAATTGTTATTCCAATGAGTGCTTTCATTATATGAGTGTATGTCTAGGGGAGCGCCTAATACACCTAATGTACATTGACCCACTAATCAACCAACAAAGCAGGGTAGTGCCCAGCCATAAGATTCATTGCTTAGATTTTGTTCTTTCTCTGTTGGGCAGTTTGATCCTCGGCATCAAAGTATATATACACAAGGGGCACATGTCACACCAGTTTTAGTATCATTGTGTGGGAAGGGAATGGATTAACTAAAGTGTTCAAGCCCATTTTCTTTAAGAAATTGTTGAAAGCAATCTTAAAAATACTGGAACAACTTCTTTTATCAGTTCAGTGCAAGAATAGGATTGTGGACTTAGGAGGCAAGGGGAAAAGTCTGTAGGTGTAAATCTGTGTCTAGGTTGGCCATACCATTTTAGGGCCAAATTAAAACGTGATATTTGAAGTTGATCTAATGGCCAAGGGGGATGCGATAGTCTGACATAGTTCATTTGATATGACACAGAAATTAAGAGTAGTGCTGGGTATAGAGCTGTAATTAAATGGAGGTAAAAAAAAATTTTTATTTTTTTTAATGCTAGCAGATCTCAATTTTCATGCATAGACTTCAGGGAAGAACGAGATATCTAACAGGTTACTAGCACTAACCACTGATTGAGCTAGTTCAACAAAGGCATTTTTTTCCAGGTATCATTGAGGGTTGTCTTAGTCATCTAGTGCTGCTATAACAGAAATACCACAAGTGGATGGCTTTAACCAAGAGAAATTTATTTCCTCACAGTAAAGTAGGCTAAAAGTCCAAATTCAGGGTGTCAGCTCCAGGGGAAGGCTTTCTCTCTCTCCTTCTCTGTCTCGGCTCTACAGGAAGGTCTTTTTCCTCAATCTTCCCCTGGTCTAGAAGCTTCTCAGGCACAGGGACCCCCAGTCCAAAGGACATGCTCTGCTTCTGGTGCTGCTTTCTTGGTGGTATGACGTCCTCCTGTCTCTGCTCACTTCTTTGTTTTATGTCTCAAGAGATTGCCTCAAGACACAATCCAATCTTTTATATACCAGGAATCATGGCCCAGCCAAATTGATACACATTTTTTTTTGGGGGGGGGACATAATTCAATCTATGACAAGGGTTATTAAAAGCAGAAAAATAAAATTTAAGAAGAGCTTTATAATGAAGAAAAAACTATCCAAAAATAATGCAATGAGGCAAATGGCACAGGAATAATAGCAACAGTGAGGTATGCCGCACGGATCTCAGTTATTTGTATGAGAGGAAAAAGGGAATAAGACTAATAGTATGTAAGAGGGAAACTAGCATAAAAGTAGCTACGATTATGAAGTAAAGTCCAAGGATTTCAACAGTTTGCCTGGAGTCATGTTCTGTGATCTTGGGATTAGCTGTCTACATCCAACATCGTCTGCTTCTTGCCACTAGGGTGTTTCAAAGTGATTTTCAGTTCTCCAGAAGGCTGTCAAGTCCACAAAGGTGTCTTTGTTTTCTTCAGTTGAGAAAAATGAATCCAAGTTTTGACTTCCTATAATTTGGCAGGACAGCAGTTAGTAAGGAGGACCAGGTAAGGTTCCTTCCAATTGAGTCGTTTAATTCATGTCTTTTCCAATATACATAATCACCTGGGTCTATTTTCGGCAAATGGTCAATTTCTACTTTATGATAATCAAAAACTTCTTTGGCTTGTAAAGAATATTTCTTTGAATAATAAAGATTGGCATCACTTTAACAAATCAGTTTGAACTAGGTTGGAGTCAATACGGGCAACATAAGGAAGGGTCATGGGCCTGCCAGTAATTATTTCATAAGGAGTAAGCTAATGGGGCCTAAGAGGTGTGGACCTTAAATTTAAAAAGGAATAAAGGGAGGACATTAGTCCAAGGCAAAACTAGAGTTTCACAGAGTTTAGCAAGCTGAGACTTTATTATTCTATATGTGCTTTCTACTAAAGCAGAGGGTTGAGAATGATAGGAACAGTGTAACCTCTGAAATATAGGAAATATTCGACAGGCTTCTTGAATAACTTGACTAGTAAAATGGGTTCCTCTGTCGCTACAGAGGGGTTTTTGGGGCTCCCCAAGTGGGGATAATATTTTCAACAATTTTCTTTGCTACAAAGGCCTGCAGTAGCACTTCAGCAAGGAAAAACTTCTACCCAATGTGCAAATCATGACTAATAACGTATTTGTAATCATCAGAGGGTAGAAGCTGAATAAAATCTAGTTACCATACAAGCATGGGTCTAGAAGGCAAAGGGTATCACCCAGGCAGGACTTTAGGGGGTTTTCCAGGATTATAATGAGGACAGATGGGGCAGTAAGTTGTTTCATATAAGGCAGGCTCAAAAAATTTTCCCCATCAATATTTTTTCATAATCATTTTGTCTCATCTGAGATAAGAGCTTTGATGTACAGCCCATGTCATAAGAACATATAAAAATTGAGGTAAAAGTAGTTTATTATTTGGTCCAATCCATAGTTTAGTATCAGGGTCCTGGAAGCAACCCTCTTTTTTCCAGGTTTCCATTTCCTTTGTTTGTGCCAAGTTGTTGGTGTTTTAGAAGCATTTATAGAGTTAATACAGATTTGGGTAATTTCCATCTTCTGTTTTCATAAGAGTGGAGACAGTTTGAAAGGCAACTTGTTTAGCAGCCATATCAGCAAGATTAATTCTAACTTCAGTTTGGAGTACTCCTTTTGAGTGATAAACTTATATCTTAATTTCAGCAATTTTAAAGGGGAGTAGTAAAGTATCTAAAAGGTCTTCCACCAAGGTTCCATTCTTAATGTGGTTTCTGGAGGAAGTTAAAAAAACTTTCAGGTCCCATAACATCCCAAAATCATGAATTACTCCACGACAATTCCTAGATTCAGTATGATATTTGCATATTTTCCTGAGGCAGATTTACAAGCCCTGGTAAGCTCTCTTCTTGTTCAGCAAAGACGGAGTCAGGAAGAGCTTGACTTTCAAGAAACTCAGTAGAGGTTGTAACAGCATATCCAGCTTGATAGTGAAAACTAGTAGGGTCAGCTTTAAATAAGACCCATCTACAAATAAAACTAAGAGTTAGTTAAGGGGGTTTCCTTTAAGTCCTTTTGCAGAGTCAGGATTTGTTCAGTTAAATCTAGACAATTATGCATTGGGTTTTCACTGTAATAAGTGTCAGGGAGTAGGGTGGCTGGATTTAAGCAGGCCATGGAATGTAATCTAACATTAGGTGAAGCCAGAAGAACTTTGTAAGAACTGAGCCAACTAATAGACAGATGTTGAGTTAAAGTAGAATTAAGTATGACAGATACTGTATGAAGTACATAAACATCTAAGAAGTTGCCTAACTATCCGTGGTGCTCTGCACTACTTGGGCAGTAGCAGCCACAGCGCACAGACAAGGAGGATATCTTTAGCTACAGGGTCAAGCTGCAGGCTATAGTAGCCCACACGTCTCTGCTGACCTCCATGTTTCTTGGTTAATACACATAAGGTGTTTTCAGACACTTCATGTACAAATAGGGAAAAATCTAGGTGGTAAAACCCTAAGGCAAGAGTTTTGGTCAAAGTTTCTTCAATTTTTCTGTGACTTCCTGGTCTTCTGGTAAGAATTGGAGTGAATCTGGTTCCACCCATTATCATTGAGTCGATTCCGACTCATAGCGACCCTATATGACAGGGTAGAACCTGGTTCAGAGGCTTTCAAATATTTATATAAGCGTTGAGCTAATAGGGAGAAATTTGAAACCCAGGTCCTGCAATAGCCACAAAGCCATAAAAATTCTCACAATTTTTTCTTAGTTTTAGGCACAGGGAAATAAAAAATCCTCTCTTTCCATTTAGGATAAATAGAAATGCCTTCTGAAGAAGTTAAATGACCTAAATACTTGACAGAAGGCTGAGCCTATCACAGTTTTTCTTTAGAAACTTTATGCCTTCTCTCAGCTAAATGTTTCAACAAGATTATACTATCGTCAAGGGAAGCCTGCTGGGAGGCAGAGTAGAACAGTAAATCATCAACATATTGAAGCAGCATGTATTTATTGGCAAGCTGAAGGGCTGCAAATCTGCTTGCAAAATCTGAGAGAAATATGTGGGAGATTCAGTCAACTCCCGGGCTTTACATTCCAAGTAAATTGTTGATTTTCCCAGGTAAAGGCAAACAAACATTGACTTTCAGGGTGCACAGGAATGTTAAAGAAGGCAGTATAAAGATTCACAACCATAAAATGAGTTGCATCAGACAGGACATTCCAAGGAGCACCTGGTGGATTCAAACTGCCAATGTCTTAGCAACGATAGCACTTAACCACTGTGCTGCCAGGATTTCCAGAGAGGGCACTGGAAAGTAATAAATGGGGATTAGAAACCACCAGGAATCTGAGAATAAGAATGAGGTTGATTGCCCACAAATCTTGAACATATTAACAGCCTCTATTGTTTGGCTTCTTAACTGGGAGGAAGGGGTATTAAAATGGCTGATGCAAAGAAAAATGAGGCCTTTAGAAAGAAAATCTTGTATGATTGTAGTATGTCCTTTTTGGTTTCTCGTTTGAGAGAATGGTGGAGAATTTGGACAAAGGTGTGGATAAATACATTTGGATTATAAGTGGTTCTGTGGAAAAGACTCACCCTACATCAGTAGATGTAGTGGCCCACAAGGTTTTAGGAACTGAGGAAAGGGCCTCTAGCAGGAGAAGACTAGTCATGGCTGAGTCTTGAAGAGGCAGGACAAGTGCTTGCACACAGCAAATAACTTATCTTTTCTGAACTGTTATCTAATTCAGGATCTGTTTGATTATGAGTGTGCAAGCTCAATAAAATTTCACCTTTTTCTTTGAATTGCAAATGGCAATTCCATTTAAATAAAAGATCTCTTAATAACAAGTTAAATGGAGTATGAGGGCTAAGCAAAAAAGGGTATAGGTCCTCAATAGGACCTAAGGATATATGGACTGTATGGGAGTGTATCAATGTTTGTTCTTGATTAATAACCCCCACAAGTTTTGAAATCTGCATACTTTGGGGCAGGGGCTTTTGTAAACAACCGGAGTTAATGGCATATAATGTGACACCAGTGTCAATTAAAAATTTGCAAGGTTCTCCATTAATAGACATTGTCGTTTACCTTTGCGAGTTAAGCACCACTATAGGAAAAGTCCCCGTTTTATCCCCAGAGCCTTCTCATTCTAAATAGGGATCTGGTCAAGGAGCATCTTGTTTAGAATTTCTTGTTTGCATTTCAGTTCGTAACATCCACTTTTCCAATGGCCAGGTTTCTTGCAATAGTGACAAATGCCTAGTTTGATGCCATTAAAGGGTTTAGTAAATTTCTTCTGACTAGAAGACTGTAATTGCTATAAGTGAAGGGCCGTTAGCTTATTAGCTTTTAAGGTTTATTTCATCTCTAAGGTCTGAGAATATTCGTGAGCCAGATTAGTCAGCACAACAGTAGGAGCTGCCTTCAAATCTAATTGGTGCCTTTTCACTAAGACTGAAATCTCAGACCTGAGACCAGAGATGAATACAGTATTAAAAGCTTCAGAAGCACATGGGACTAATGGAGCAGCCCAAAATACTCAGAAAACCTTTGGAATAATCAAGTCTGGTAATCATAAACACTGTCATCTTTGTTTTATATGCAAGACTAAATTTTTGTCCAATCTATTTTTGGGAAAAGCCTTAGGGATGGCCTCAAGTAATCTTTTTCCTATTATTCAAGCATCTTCAAGCCATGTGGCAGCTGTTTTATCCATGTTTAAAGCTAAGCTGTTTTTAGGATCATTACATCCAGCATGTCCTAGGCATAATTATGCTTCTCCAGGTCCTGTTATCATATGGACTAACTGGTATAGATCTGGAAGTCCAGGTGGGTAAACTTCAATTAGAATTTTAAATACCTCAGCAAATTTGTGAATATCCCGACATAATTTTAGGAAATCCTTCACAACATTATGTAATTCTGTGCAAGTCCAATGAACAAAATTTATAGCTGTGTCACAAGGAGGCTCCTTAGAATCCATAGACCATGTTATGGACTGAATTGTGTCCACCCAAAATGTGTGGCCAGGTCATGATTCCCAGTATTGTGTGATTGTCCACTATTTTGTCATCTGATGTGATTTTCCTATGTGTTGTAAATCCTACCTCTATGATGTTAAAGAGGCAAGATTAGAGGCAGTTATGTTAATAAGGCAGGACTCAATCTACAAGATTAAGTCGTGTCTTGAGTAAATCTCTTTCGAGATATAAAAGAGAGAAGTAAGCAGAGATACAGAGGGACCTCCTGCCACCAAGAATGAGGAATCAGGAAGGGAGTCCATCTTTTGGACCCAGGGTTCCAGTGCTGAGAAACTCCAAGACCCACCCAAGGGAAGATTGATGACAAGGACCTTACCCCATATCTGACAAAGAAAGTCTTCCCCTAGAACTGACACCCTGAATACAGAATTCTAGCCTCCTAAAATGTAAGAGAATACATGGGTGGCAAGGCCTGTGGGGCCAAGAGGCCAATGAACTAGATAGCAGAAGCTGAAGAGACAAGGACTGGAAACAGAGATGGTTCAGTCTCAAAGGGTAAGGTCACAACCTCTGGGTCTCAAAGTGTGGAGCCATGGCCCCTGGGGCTTCAAAGGACAAGGCTGCAGCCTCCTAAGTTTCAAAGACTTAGATCTTCACCAACTCGGTTCTGAAGTGTGGGACTACCTTTCATGAGTGCCAGTGGGGTGGGGCCAGATCTGCTGCCTAAAGCTGAGGGGGCAGGGCTGTCATGCCCAAGGGGCAGAAGAACAGGGCCTGTTGAGGCTGAGGGGGTGGAGTTGCCACTCAGATGGACTTGGAGAATGGAGCTCTCCAAATCCAAGGAAGCAGAGTTGCCATTCCAGTGGGCCTGGAAGGTGGAGCTATAGCCCAGGGCCAAGAGGCCTCCACCCAGAATCCAGAGAATGTGGCCAACACCCAGAGTCTGGAGGGCACAGCTGTTGTGTAAATGATCTTAGGGACAGAGGATTATTTTCAAGCCTTGAGAGCTAACGTAATGTGTTCTGCTCACTTACTTGGTGCCTGTTTTCCCTCCAGTTTCTCCCATTTGTAATGGGAATATCTAACTTGTGCCTGTTCTACCATTGTACTTTGAAAGAAGATGACTTGTATTCTAGATTTCACATACGAAACAGAATTTTTGGATTTTGGACTGGGAGTTGATTTAAGACTTTTGCTATGATATGATGGGATGAATGCATTTTACATGTGGCAAGGATGTGAATTTTTGGGGGTCAAAGGGGTGGAATATCATAGATTGAATTGTGTATCCTAAAAATGTGTGTCAATTTGGGCACATCATGATCTCCAGTATTGTGAAGTTTTCCACCATTTTGTGATCTGATGTGATTATCCTACTTCTGTAAGTCCTAACCTCTATGATGTTAATGTGGGTCCTGGTGGCTCAGTGGTTAAGAGCTCAGCTGCTAACCAAAAAGTCTACAATTCGAATTCACCAGCCACTCCTTGGAAACAAGATGAGTCAGTTCTACTCTGTCCTGTAGGGTTGCTATGAGTCAGAATTGACTCAATGACAATGGGATGATGTTAATGAGGCAGGAGTAGAGGAAGTTATGTTAATGAGGCAGGAGTCCATCTACACGATTGAGATGTATCTTGAGGCAATCTATGTTGAGTTATAGAGGAGACAAATGAACAGAGGGAAAAAGGGACCTCATGCCACCAGGAAAGTAGTGCCAGGACCACAACACGCCCTTTGGACCTGGGGTCCCTGTGCTGGGAAGACTGATGACAAGGGCCTTCCTCCAGATCCAACAGAGAGAGAAAGCCTTCCCCTAGAGCTAGTGCCCTGAATTTGGACTTGCAGCCTACTAGACTGTGAGAGAATAAATTTCTCTTTGTTAAAGCCATTCGCTTGTGGTATTTCTGTTATAGCAGCACTGGATAACTAAGATAAGCTGAATTTAGACATTTCAGAAACAGATTTAGACTCTTCAACAGGTTCCATACAGAAAAAGGGAAGTTCAGACAAGGTATCAGCAAAAGAAAAAGTAGGCAAAGAGGTGTGTGTTACAGACAGTAGTGGAGCAGAAGTGGGAGGTGCAGACTCTGACATTGTAGTTCTTTGTTTTTCTTAGTTAATTTTGAAACAGTATCTTACTGTGCTGATGTATCTTAGAAGCTTCTAGTACCAATCAAAATAGACATTCCTTTGAAATTGTTTAAATTGGGAGCCTTTATTTTCTAATTTACCATGCAGAAAAAACAGTTTAGAAAGATCCCCAAAGTGGCCACCAATTTTCCAAGCTGTCCTTTGTAACATCATTCCATTTAGACAAAAATTCATAGGTCAAAGGACTGAAGGGCCTTATACAATGAGCAGGAGTCCCATACAGTGGTCCTGGGTTACTCTTAGAGCTAACATTTTCCGTTCTGACAGACAGAATAAATGCGTGCACATAAAGACCAAAGGTTGATTGTTGCTTTTAGCTTCTTATAGTCAAACAAATTTCTAAAAGGGAGTGCCGTGGGGTATGGGTGGTGTGATGTTTTACAGTGTGCCCTCATTGTATGAAAGTTTTCTTGCAGATGGTAGGTAGCCTAGTCCTTCTGGCCCATCTCACAACCCAGTTTATCCTGTTACAGAAGTCTTTCAATTTGACGGTGAGCACCCTAACAGCTTTTAAAGCTTGTCTTATGCCCATTGATTTTTGTGGCTCCACAGACTCTGAGATCCCCATGCAGCAATCAAATCAAAATCTGGCTCATAATCCAGATTTACAGTTAACAAATAAGAGGGTGCCTTAGTCATCTAGTGCTGCTATAACAGAAATACCACAAGTGAGAGAAACTTATTCTCTCACAGTCTGGTAGGTTACAAGTCCAAATTCAGGGTGTCAGCTCCAGGGGATGGCTTTCTTTTTCTGTCGGCTCTGGAGGAAGATTCCTTGTCATCAGTCTTCCCCTGGTTGAGGCTCTTCTCAAGTGCAGGGACCCCAGGTCCAAAGGACACACTCTGCTCCCAGTGTGGCTTTCTTGGTGGTATGAGGTCCTCAACTTTCTGGTTGCTTCTCTTTCCTTTTTATCTCCTGAGAGATAAAAGGTGGTGCAGGCCACACCCCAAGGAAACGCCCTGTACATTGGTTCAGCAATGTGACCTGGTTAAGGATGTTACGATTCCACCCTAATCTTCTTTAGCATAAAATTACACTGACAAAATGGAGGACAACCACACAATACTGGAAATCATGACTCAGACAAATTGATACACACATTTTTTGGGAGACATAATTCAATCCATGGTGGACAAACAAACAACAAGTAGACCAAAAATCCCTGAACAGAACTCAAGGAGGTTCAAGGCAAGGAAGCAGAGCTGGGTTATGAGAGCTTATTTACCTTCAAGCAACTCTAAAGAGTCCAAGGAGATGGAGAGCCCCCAGAATGGCTCTGCTGATACTTCAGCCCATATCCTAGGTGTCTTCGGGTCGCCGGAGATAATACGCATTTGGTATCCCACTTCTGACACCAGTAACATTGAAGTGCAGAAGACAAACATGAATTGCTTATATAGAAATCAACAGATTTCTTCAGGTAATAGAACAGCCACACTGGGAAGCATAAAGTGAAAGTACAAAAAGTACAACATATTCCAACTTAATGGAAAAGGGGCAAGGCTTTTATATGCTAAAATGGGGATGGCAGTCATCAGGTGGGTGCATGATCAGTCACAACGTGGTCATGTGACCATAGTCTTTCTTAACATGTGTCTTGGTCATCTAGTGGTATCATAATAGAAATACCAAAAATGAATGGCTTTAACAAAGAGAAATTTATTTTCTCACGGTCTAGTAGCCTAGAAGTCCAAATTCAGGATGTCAACTCCAGGGGAAGGATTTCTCTCCCTGTCAGCTCTGTAGGAAGGCCTTTGTCATCAATCTTCCACTAGACTAGTACCTTTTCCGTGCAGGAACCCCAGGTCCAAAGGACACACTCTGCTCCCTGTGCTTCTTTCTTAATGGTATGATTTCCACCTTTTCTCTGCTTGCTTCTCTCTTTTATATCTCAAAAGAGATTGGCTTAAGACACTATCTAATTTTGTATATCTCATCAATATAACTGCCACTAACCCATCTCATTACCACATAGTGATAGGATTTATACCACATAGGAAAATAACATCAGATGACAAAATGGCAGACAACCATACAATACTGGAAATCATGACCTAGCCAAGTGGACAGATATTTTTGGAGGACACAGTTCAAACCATGACAACATCGGTAATCATATTTTAAACATACAATCTTCCTGGAATAAGCTGCGAAAACATTCTCGATAAACATCTTCTGACCAGAGTTGCCTGACTTCCACAAACCACATTTTTGCCTTATCTTCATTTAAAATTCTACAAGGTAGAGGAGGCAGAGCCAAGATGGCAGAATAGACAGATGCTTCCGGAGAGCACTCTTACAACAAAGGACCTGAAAAAACAAGTGAAACAAGTATATTTATGACAAGCTAGGAGCCCTGAACATCAAAGGCAAGCTTAGAAAATGAACTGATGGGCAGGGGGAGGAAGAGATGGTTCAGGAGCGGAGAGGAGTTTCTGAACCTGAATCATGGGGAGCCCTCAGGCAGCATTCCTGGCAGCAGCGGTAGCATGCTGGTGCTAGTGTTTGGCCGCAGTTTTCTCAGGGAGAAGCAGCCAGCCACACAGCCTACTCACACCTCCAAAACCAGAGAACAGCACTCTTGGCAAAAGCTAAGTACTTGCGTATATTTTACCATGCCCCACCCCCGTTCCCAAGCCAGCTTCAGCAGCTGATCTCCCTGGGCCTGAGATAGGCCCTGTTGAGCACCTAGAGCCATTCTCCAGGCCCTGGAGAAGGAATAAACTTGCAATTGAGGGAAAAGATAATTTGCCAGCTCCACTAACTAGGGGAGCTCAGGACAGAAGCGGCTCCTGTCCAGGCATAAATGGTCTGTGGACTTTGAGTAACTTTCTCCTCTGCATGGACCTGTGTGGGCCTATTTCAGGAGAATAGGCGCTTGCTGGCAGACTCCAACCATTTCAGCTGTGCGGCGGAGAGGTGGGTGTTTGATGTTGCGTTGCCTATTAAACAGGGTCCTCACCTACCCACATCAGGGTCCTAAGTACTGGTGGCTCCACTCAGGTCACCCAGCCACCCACGACAGGAACCCAAAGACAACTAGTACCTTCCAGTCCTTACAACAAAAAACATAGGGTGCCCATGGTCAATCTGCTGAAGCCACCCACCTGTATGCTCTAGGGAACCGGAACATGTTTCCTCAGAGCACTTGGGGATGATTCTCAGACCCCTGCCTTGTTCAGAGTGAGACCCCCCGCTGCAACCAGATACTGGTACCTACACCGATCACCCTTGCCCCTGTAAGACTGTAGGACCGAGCCTGTACCACACACTTGATGATCAGCTACCTGGACTCCTGAGCTGAATTCATACAAGAAAAATGAATGGACTCCTAGACTGATATACCTGACAACAGTTCTAGCCATCTGAAGATAGGACGTCAGAGCTCCAAGGACAAAAAAAAAAAAAAAAAATCAAGCTAGCTCACTCAAGCAACCCATTTGGGCATATTAAAACAAAACAAAGCAAGAAGCTACGATACAGTAGGAAACATAAAATAAACTAATACAATAACTTATAGATGGCTCAGAGACAACAGTCAGTATCAAATCACATAAAGAAACAGACCATGATCTCCTCAACAAACTCTGAAAACAAAGAATGAAGGGATCTTCTAGATGAAAGTGCCTTCCTGGGATTACTGGAGGCAGAATACAGAAGATTAATGTACAGAACCCTTCAAGACATCAGGAAGGAAATCAGGCAATATGCAGAACAAGCCAAGGAACACACAGATAAAGCAGTTGAAGAAATAAAAAAGGTTATTCAGGAACATAATGAAAAATTTAATAAGCTGGAAAAATCTGTAGACAGACAGCAATCAGAAATTCAGAAGATTAACAATAAAAATTACAGAATTAGACAACTCAGTAGGTAGCCAGAGGAGCAGAACTGAGCAAGTGGAAGGCAGAATTTGTGAACTTGAAGATAATGCATGTGGCACCAATATATTTGAAGAAAAATCAGATAAAAGAATTAAAATAAATGAAGAAACCATAAGAATCATGTGGGACTCTATCAAGAGAAATAACCTATGAGTGATTGGAGTACTAGAACAGGGAGGGATAACAGAAAATACAGAGAGGATTTTTGAAGATTTGTTGGCAGAAAACTTCCCTGATACCATGAAAGATGAGAAAATATCTATTCAGGTTGCTCATTGAACTCCAGATAAGGTAGATTTTAAAAGAAAGTCACCAAGACATATTATATTCAAACTTGCCAAAATCAAAGATAAAGAGAGAATTTTAAGAGCAGCTGGGATAAACAAAAAGTCACCTACAAAGGAGAGTCAATAAAAATAAGCTTGGACTACTCGGCAAAAACCATGCAGGCAAGAAGGCAATGGAGTGACTTATATGAAAAATTGAAGGAAAAAATTTGCCAGCCAAGAGTCATATATCCAGCAAAACTGTCTCTCAGATATGAAGGTGAAATTAGGACATTGCCAGATAAACAGAAGCGTAGGGAATTCATAAAAACCAAACCAAAACTATAAGAAACACTGAAGGGAGTTCTTTGGTTAGAAAATCAATATCAGGTATCAACCCAAGACTAGGACCCTGGGCAGAGCAATCAGAAGTCAACCCAGACAGGGAAATCAAAAAATAAATAAAGATAAAAAATGCTCAAAACAGGCAAACAGCAATGTTATTATGTAAAAGAAGACAACACTAAAACAATAAAAAGGGACTAATAAATGTTGTCATAGATCTTTCATATGGAGAGGAAGACAAGGTGATACGAAGAAATAAAAGTTAAGTTTAAATTTAGAAAAATAGGGGTAAATAAGGTAACCGCAGAGGAGACAAACTATCCTGCACATCAAAATAAAATACAAGAAAAATATAGAGACTCAGCAGAAACAAATTCAACAACAACGACTCTGAGGAAAAGACAATATATAAAGATAATCTACTCAGCACAAAAATTAAGTGGGAAAAAGGAACTGTCAGCAACACGCAAAGAAAGACATCAAAATGATAGCAGTAAATTCATACCTATCCATAATTATGCTGAATGTAAATGGACTAAATGCACCAATAAAGAGACAGAGTGGCAAAATAGATTAAAAAACACTTTTGCAAGAAACCAAAAGAGACCTACATAAGCGGAAAAATATATCTTGCTCGAGGATAGGAAGACTTAACATTGTAAAAATGTCTGTTCTACCAAAAGCCATCTATAGATTCAATGCAATTCCAATCCAAATTCCAATGACATTCTTTAAGGGGATGAAGAAACAAATCACCAACTTCATATGGAAGGGAAAGAGGTCCCGAATAAGTTAAGCATTACTGAAAAAGAAGAACAAAGTGGGAGGCCTCCCTCTACCTGATTTTAGAACCTATTAGACCACCACAGTAGTCAAAACAGCCTGGCACTGGTACAACAACAGATACATGGACCAGTGGAACAGAATTGAGAATCCAGACATAAATCCATCCACATATGAGCAGCTGGTATTTGACAAAGGCCCCAAAGCAGTTAAATGGGGGAAAGACAGTCTTTTTTACCAATGGTGCTGGCATAACTGGATATCCATCTGCAAAAAACTGAAACAGGACCCATACCTCACACCATGCACAAAAATGAACCGAAAATGGATCGAAGAACTAAGTATATAATCTAAAACGATAAAGATCATGGAAGAAAAAAAAAGGGACAACATTAGGAGCCCTAATACATGGCATATACAGTATACAAAACATTACTAATAATGCAGAAGAAAAATGTAGATAAATGGGAGCTCCTAAAAATCAAACACCTACGCTCATCCAAAGACTTCATCAAAAGAGTAAAAAGATTACCTACAGACTGGGAAAAAGTTTTTAGCTATGACATTTCTGGTCAGCACCTGATCTCTAAAATCTACATGATACTGCAAAAACTCAACTACAAAAGGACAAATAACCCAATTAAAAAATGGCAAAAGTCATGAACAGACACTTCACTAGAGAAGACATTCAGGTAGCTAACAGATACATGAGGAAATGCTCACGATCATTAGCCATTAGAGAAATGCAAATCAAAACTACAATGACATTCCGTCTCACTCCAACAAGGCTGGCATTAATCCAAAAAACAAAATGACAAATGTTGGAGAGGTTGTGGAGAGACTGGAACACTTATACACTGCTGGTGGAAGTGTAAAATGGTACAACCACTTTGAAAATCGATTTGGTGCTTCCTTAAAAAACTAGAAGTATAACTACCACAGGATCCAGCAGTCCCATTCCTTGGAATATATCCTAGAGAAATAAAAGCCTTTACACAAACAGATATATGCACACCCATGTGCATTGCGGCACTGTTTATCAATAGCAAAAAGACAGAAGCAACCAAGGTGCCCATCAATGGATGAATGGATAAATTACGGTATATTCACAAAATGGAATACTATGCATTGAGGAAGAACAGTGATGAATTTGTGAAACATTTCATAACATGGAGGAATCTAGAAGGCATTATGCTGAGTGAAATTAGTCAGTTGCAAAGGACAATATTGTATAAGACCACCATTACAAGAATTCGAGAAATAGTTTAAACAGAGAAAAAATATTCTTTGATGGTTATGAGAGGGGGGAGGGAGGGAGGGAGGTAGAGGGGTATTCACTAATTAGATAGTAGATAAGAGCTACTTTAGGTGAAGGGAAAGACAGCATAATACAGGCGAGATCAGCACAACAGGACTAAACTAAAAGTAAAGAAGTCTCCGGAATAAACGGAATGCTTCAAAGGTCAGCGTAGCAGGGGCGGAGACCATGGTTTCAGGGGACATCTAAGTCAATTGGCATAAAAAAAAATCTATTAACATTCTGCATCCCACTTTGGAGAGCAGTGTCTGGGGTCTTAATCGCTAGAAAGTGGCCACCTAAGATGCATCAATTGGTCTCAACCCACCTGGACCAAAGGAAATGAAGAACACCAAGGATATAAGGCAATTATGAGTCCAAGAGACAGAAAACAAACAAAAACCAAACCCACTGTGTAAAGGGCCACATAAACCAGAGGCTATATCAGCGTGAGACCAGAAGAACTAGATGGTTCCTGGCTACAACCAATGACTGCCCTGACAGGGAACACAACTGAGAACCCCTGAAGGAGCAGGAGAGCAGTGGGATGCAGACCCCAAATTCTCATAAGACCAGAGTTAATGTTCTGACTTAGACTAGAAGGATCCTGGTGATCATGGCCCCCAGACCTTCTGTTAGCCCAGAACAGGATCCATTCCCAAAGCCAACTCTTCAGACAGAGATTGGACTGGACAATGAGACAGAACAACGTGCTGGTGAAGAATGAGCTTTTTGGATCAAGTGGAGACTTGAGTCTATGTTGGCATCTCCTATTTGGAGGGCAGACGAGAGGGCAGGGGAGAGGAGGGTGTTAGAAGCTGGTGGAATGGACATGAAAAGAGAGAGTGGAGGGAACAAGTGGGCTGTCTCATTAGTGGGAGAACAATTAGGAGTATATAGCAAGGTGTATGTACATTTTTGTGTGGGAGACTGACTTCATTTGTAAACTTTCACTGAAAGCACAATAAAAGTAAAAAAAAAAAAAACCCTAAAAAATAAAATTTTACAAGGTAGTAACATTTATTTTAAGACAGAAGCGGGAGCTGGGACAAAATGGAATTTGATTCAGACCTGAGTTAGCCATTTTTTTAATGCCAAATTCTTCAGTTTTAGGGTACCCTCACACACATCTAAACAGATTTTTAAGCTACTAATATAATAGTTATAAAGAGGGTGTTATTTTCTTGATAAAAATAGCATTTAAGATATTCCGTTACAATGAAAATTTGTCTCTTTCTCTCCCCTTTTTCCAATTTCTCGTTATCTCTTTACTACCATAGGAATTCAGGTACTAGCAAATAGAAAAAGTTAAGTCAGTGCATTTTTACAGATCATTATTATTTAAGAGAAGAGAAATCTAACCTTCTTCTTAGATTTGTCCTTGTGAGTCCTTGTGAGCCCAGCTCCAGCTGGGTCACATTCTCTATGCTCAAGGACAGGGAGTAATGACTCCAATATTATTTCCTAGATCAAATTTCAGAATTCAGCATTATCTTAGAAGTCATTTGGTCTTATCTCCATGTTTTACAGATATTAATTGTAATTTTGCAATTAAAGTATATTTAATATTGATAAGATATTGGAAATCTTTCCAGTAAAAGGAAATACAAAATTAATTTCCTTTAGGAACATAAGCATTTCTACTTTATTGTCTGCAGTAAAGACATTATGCATTTAGGAACTTTAACTCTAAAATTAAAATTACTGTAACATGATTTGTAAGCTATTCAAATATCTTTCTACCACTAAAAATTCTGCTTGTAAACTAGAAGCATCAAAACTATAAATAAAAATACTTTGAAATTTATATCTAACAAAAATTTAAAAATTAATAATTTTTAAAGAATCCATTAAAAATTCAATGAATTTCCTGAGACACTATAATATATGCTAAGAATATACAGCAATATATGACATAGTTCCTGTGGGGTAAAGAATGATTTTACCTCAAGTAATTTGACCTTTGTCCTTGGTTTCTGAGAGGTAACTCTAAAGTCTTGTAATTATCTGAGTAATTAAGGACTCTGTCCTCGCTATGAGTCGGAATCGACTCGACAGCAGTGGGAGTGGGTTTGTTATCTAAACCACACCTGAAGGTTTGTGCTAATGAGCAGGGGATGGCCAAGAGAGACCACCATGTGGCCTTATATCAGCCGACCTGGGGGTGGGAGGGCAATGATTCAATCAATCATGCCTATATAATGAGGCCCCAATAAAGGATATGGACACAGAAGCTTGATGGGCTTCCTGGTTGGTGACGATATCAATGCACATGGGATGACAGTGCACCCTTTTGGGGGCAGAGAAGCTTCATGTTGGGAACCCTCCCAGACCTCGCCCTATGCATTGTTTTGTGCTGATCCTGATTTGTATCCTTTTTGCTATAGTAAATACTATAGCATTTTCCCTGAGTTTGGTGACTTGTTTGAGCAAATTATCAAACCCAAGGAAGTAGTGGAAGCCAATAGGTCAGAAGTGAGGAGCTCAGGAGAGCCCTGAGCTTGCAGCAGGCATCCTGAGGGGGTAGAGGGAAACCCCAAGTTTGTACTCAGTAGGTCAGAAGTGAGGGTGTCCTGTCATGTAGAGGCTGACATCTGCCTATTTAGCAGTCTGAAGAATGATGTCCTTTTAACTTGTGTGACCTGATTTACTTCTGGGTGGCTAGGGTCAAAGAAAGAAGTTCTGTGTGGGCAGCTGGTGTCAGAACTGAACAGAGAAGTTAAAAAACGGGGATTCGTTATATCCTCATAGTTGAGGATGGGATAGTGGGATTCTGAGATTTCCACAGAAGACTGTGTCTTTCTTAATAAACTTTTATTTAGATAATACAAGGAAGAAAGTGTCCCATGACATAAAAAAGCTGCAAATGTTATTGATTTTTACCATGAAGATCCTAGAAATGCTTAATGGCAGAAGTAAAATTTGAATCAGGATTTGAAATTTAGATAGAATTTCTACCTTGCAAAAATCTTAGAGACACTGAAATAAATAATTCATGCTGCATTTTCAAAGAGCAGAGATTAGTTTGATTAAGATAGAATATTGACTGCCAAAAGGTTAATAGGAGCTAAACCTAGGAATATAAACCGCAACCAGATTTTGGTGGTCAGTAGATCTGATGCCAAACAATGAGGAGCTAAAATTTAATATTCCTTTTTATTTATGTGTAATTGATTCCAGTACCCAGATTAGAACTAAAAATTATAGTTTATGTAATTATTATTATGAAGTCCAACCATTTGAGAGCATGCCTCAGTGATTTATAATATAAAGGAAGTTACTGTGATTACATTAAAAACCAAAAAGCAATGGCACTTGAATTCTGTAGTGAAGGCGATAAATTTTTTGGTCAATAAACCTATCAGATCACATACTGAACCACAGAAATGAGTCCAAGCACTGAAGTAATAACTGATATTTATAGAGTCTTCTTGCTCTAAATAGGTTGATAATCTTGATCACAGTAATTATGAAGAACTGACTACAACCAACTGGTCTTCAAGTAGAATGTTTTTTTAAATCCCACTAAATGTAATAGCTTGCTAAAAATAATATTTAAAATAGCGGTTGAGAAAAAAAAATCCATTATTAAGGCAGAAAAAAAAAAAGACTGTTAAATGAAAAATCCCTAAACAAAGCTTCGGCATAAATAACTCCATTCCTTGTAGCAAAAAAGCCAAATAATCAGAATGTGGTTTATGTTCTATGTCCTTCCAAGGAGAGACTTACCGAGTCTGGCCTGCACCAAACACTCTGAAAAGTATTCAGTGTTGCACAATTTAAAGGTCATGGCCAGATAAATGCAGGCCAAAAAGCACAAGTGGCTGGATAACTTTGCTTCACTAGCCCTGCTGCCAGGATTAGTTATAAGTCAGTGTGTAACATGAGTAGAATATATTGCAGCTATCCTTCTTTCTTTTTGGTAATCTCAGTGCATGGTGTCCCCATGCTGCCTGTGGCTGTGTGGGTCTTCCCTCTATAGTTTCACTCCTGCCTCCCCTTCTGCATTGTCCTGTGACCCAACCTTTCATCTGCTTACCTACCATGTATCCCTCTGTAGTCAGAGTGAGTCCTGCACCATCTAGGAAAAACAGTTTGATAAAGGAATTCATACCAAGGTGCTTTGTATATGACACAAGCTTCATTTCCCTCCAGGAGTATTTTTATTTAGACAACTCTTAATAGCTCATTCTAAAGTTCTTACAAAGAAATTAAATAATGATGCTGTATTACTTTTAGGGAACTTTAGCCCTCAGTAGTAAGCTATAGCTAGATTATTTTAGGTAGGAGGGCATTTTATTTTCTTAGCATCCTTAAGTTTCTAAATAAAGGGTTAAGGGATGAGATATACTTAATTTATGTATTTACATGTTTTCTTATTCACTTAATTCATTTTTAGCAGATAGCAAAGATTTTATCAGCACAGAAAGCAGTCTTTGCCTGTACAAAAATAACCCTCACGCTCTCCTCAAGCCCTGGAAATGGAAGAGAGGACTCTGAATCTAAAAACTTGTTTGCCAATCAGTGCCCAAGCAGGTGAAAAAAACCTGGAAGAAATTGTAGAAGATTATAAAGAGGGGAGCTGAATTTTAGGCTCAGGGTTTCCAGCTTCATCGCATTTTATCACGCCCCAAAAGTAGAATGGAATCTGCAGACTCACTGAAGGGTCTGTGCCAGCTGAGACAATTGGCATCTCAGCAATAACCACTGTGAACAGATGATTCATGACTGGCAGACCTTCCCCAATGATTCAACCATATTTAAGACCCTAGAAATTTTTAACTCTCCTGGAAATAGGAGACCTGAAAGTTTAATTCAAAGTTTGTCATAAGTGCATGCAATATGACCTCAGGGTCAAAATTAATTTGAATAGAAAAGTAAAAGGATATTCTTGGTTTATCTAAAATTTTAAACTGAGGTTTATACCCTCTAAAACTTGCAAAATCTGCTGAGCTTTTAACTACATTCCAGCATGCCACAAGAGAAACTATCATCACTCATCTGTCAGTTTATCCTACTGTGGTGACTTGAGTGTTGGTGTGATGCTGGAAGCTATACCACCAGTATTTCAAATGCCAGCAGAGTCACCCATGGTGGACAGGTTTGAAGGGGAGCTTCCAGATTAAGACAAACTAGGAAGAAGGACCTGGTGGTCTACCTCTAAAAAAAAAATTGCCAGTAAAAACCTTATGAATAGCAGCAGAACATTGTCTGATACAGAGCTGAAAGATGAGTCCCTCAGGTTGGAAGGCACTGAAAATATGACTGGGAAGAACTGACTGCTCAAAGTAGAGTAGACCTTAATGAGGTAGATGCAGTTAAGTTTTCAGGACCTTCATTTGCTGATGTGGCATGACTCGAAATGAGAAGAAAAAGCTGAAAACATCCATTAATAATCAGAACGTGCAAAGTACGAAGTATGAATCTAGGAAAACTGGAAGTCATCAAAAATCAAATGGGGGGGCGGGGCCAAGATGGTTGACTAGGTAGAAGCTACCTCAGATCCCTCTTGCAACAAAGACTCGGAAAGACAAGTGAATCGATCACATACATGACAATCTACGAACCCTGACCATCAAACACAGATCTAAAGACTTGACCTGAGTGACAGAGACTGAGAATGAGCAACCACGGGGAAGCAATGACTGTTTTTGGAATCTGGAGCCAGAGTCCAAGTCAGAAAACCTTGGCGCCAGGCTTTGGACTGGGCACAGGGGAGCTGAGCACGGCATCATCAGACGGCGAAAACATGGGACGCAGCCCTAGCCCCCAGAAGTGACCTCGGGGGAAGCCCAGCCAGTGCACGCAGGCAGCGCAGCAATGTGGCTGACAGGAGGAGAAGTCACCGGGAGGCAGCGACTTGTTTTGAAGCCTGGGGTGCAGCGTCCCAGCCAGGGAACCTTGGCGCTGGGTTTTGGACTGGGAGCGGAGGAACTGACCACAGCTTCTGAGAGCACAAGCACAGGACATGGGCCTGACCATTCAGGGGCAATCTCGACCCAGCCAATGCACATAGGTTACACACCCCTTGGGAATCTCAGATAAAACAGTCATCTCCAAGCAAGGTAAGTAACTTTGTCCATATTCTGGGGTGCTACTCTCTTCTATGTGATCCCTCCCCTCCCCTTCCCCAGCGGCTTCATTAACATTGGAATTTCCTGATCCAAAGAGTGAGGTGCTCTGTGGTTTTTTTTTTTTTGGTCTTTTCCTAACCCATTCTCCTGGCCTGAGAGAAGCAGCTACAAAAAACCCAGGGACCAAAAATCTTTCCTTGCCTTCCCAAAATTGGACTAAAAATACAGAAGCAGCTCCAGCCAAGCATATGAGATCCACAGTCTTGGGCTTTCATCCCTACAGGGAACGACGTGGCTATTATAATGCAAAGGCAATTCTGATAGGGATCTGACTGTAATTGTTTTAGTGGATGACTGGAAAGACAAGTTTCCCAGGTCTGATATCTCTGCATATTAAACAGAGCCCTCACTAACCCATGATGGGGAACTGAGGGCTGAAGCTCCCCCCAGACCACCTAGCCTCCTGCCTTAGGGGTCTGTCGATGGTAACACCTACCAATCTGGAGAGGTACATGCATTGGATGCCTAAGGTACAGCTGCAGAGCACACCCACTGAAGTGCTTTAGGAATAGAGACACACCTACCTCACTGGCACTTCGGAGAACCCTGTCAGCATCCTGCCCCCCCCGGAGTGTGACCCCCTGCTGCTACTAGAATCTGGTGCACACAAATATCACCACTACTCTTCTAGGTGGATAGGTGACAGTCTGCACCACACACTTGGTGACCCAAAATCAGATTCTACTCAAGAATAGTGAATGGACTATTAGGCTTATATATCTGGTAACAGCCCAAGCCAGCTGGTAATAGGACATAAGTGATTCAAGCGCTACAAAAATCAAGACAGCGCAATCTAGTAGCCCATCTACATATATTGAAAGAAAACAAAACAAGATAAGACTCAGTGAGCAAATATAAAATAAATCATTACAATATATTATAGATGGCTTGGAGTCAGCAGTTGATGTGAAACAACATAAAGAAGCAGACCATGAGTGCTTCTACAAATCCCCAGATTAAAGAACCAAAATCTTTCCCAAATGAAGATACAATCCTGGAATTGCCAGATGCTGCATACAAAAAACTAATTTACAGAATGCTTCAAGACATCGGGGATGACCTCAGAAATGAAATAAGGCAATCTCCAGAAAAAGCCAAGGAACACACTGATAAAGCAGTTCAAGAAATCAAAAAGATTATTCAAGAACATAGAGGAAAAATTAATAAGCTGCAAGAATCCATAGAGAGGCAGCATTCAGAAATCCAAAAGATTAACAGGAAAATTACAGAATTAGACTATGCAATAGGAAGTCAGAGGAACAGAATCGAGCAATTGGAATGCAGAGTGGGGAACCTGGAGGATAAGAGAATTGACACCAGTATATATATTTGTATAGCTGGAAAAAAATCAGATAAAAGAATTTAAAAAAATGAAGAAACCCTAAGAATCATGTGGGACTCTATCAAGAAGAATAACTTGCGAGTGATTGGAGTCCCAGAACAGGGAGGGATAACAGAAAATACAGAGAGAATAGCTGAAGATCTGTTGGCAGAAAACTTCCCTGACATCATGAAAGATGAAAGGATATCTACCCAAGATGCTCATTGAACCCCATATAAGGTCGATCCAAAAAGAAAATCACCAAGACATATTATCATCAAACTTGCCAAAACCAAAGATAAAGAGAAAATTTTAAAAGCAGCCATGGATAAAAGAAAGGTCTCCTACAAAGGAGAATCAATAAGAATAAGTTCAGACTACTCAGCAGAAACCATGCAGGCAAGAAGGAAATGGGATGACATATATAGAGCACAGAAGGAGAAAAACTGCCAGCCAAGGATCATATATCCAGCAAACTCTCTCTCAAATATGAAGGTGAAATTAAAACATTTACAGATAAACACAAGCTTGGAGAGTTTGCAAAAACCAAACCAAAGCTACAAGAAATACTGAAGGAAATTGTTTGGTCAGAAAACCAATAATATCAGATACCAGCACAACACAAGGTCACAGAACAGAGCATCCTGATATCAACCCAAATAGGGAAATCACAAAAACAAATTAAGATTAATTTCAAAAAGAAAAAAAGGCTCAAAACAGGGAATCATTGAAGTCAATATGTAAAAGATCACAATAATCAAAAAGAGGGACTAAATACAGGAGGCATAGAACTGCCATATGGAGAGGAAAACAAGGCGACATAGGACAATACAAGTTAGGTTTTTACTTAGAAAAATAGGGGTAAATATTAAGGTAACTACAAAGATGTATAACAATTCCATAACTCAAAATAAAAACGAAGAAAAACATAATGACTCAGCAAAAATAAATTCAAATACTATGAAAATGAGGAACATACAATTTACAAAGAAAAACGTCTCTGCACAAAAAAGTAAGTGGAAAAATGAAATTGTCAACAACATACACAAAAAGGCATCAAAATGACAGCACTAAACACATACTCATCTATAATTACCCTGAATGTAAATGGACTAGATGCACAAATAAAGAGACAGAGAGTCTCAGACTGGATAAAGAAACACGATCCGTCTATATGCTGCCTACAAGAGACACACCTTAGACTTAGAGACACAAACAAACTAAAACTCAAAGAATGGAAAAAAATATATCAAGCAAACAACAAGCAGAAAAGAGCAAGAGTAGCAATATTAATTTCTGACAAAATAGACTTTAAAGTTAAATCTACCACAAAGGATAAAAAAGGACACTAATGATTAAAGGGACAATTGACCAGGAAGATATCACCATATTAAATATTTATGCACCCAGTGATAGAGCTACAAGATACATAAAACAAACTTCAACAGAACTGAAAAGTGAGATAGACACCTCCACAATTATAGTAGGAGACTTCAATACACCACTTTCGGAGAAGGATAGGACTGCCAGTAAGAAGCTCAAAAGAGACACGGAAGACCTAATTGCTACAATCAACCAACTTGACCTCATAGACTTATACAGAACACTACACCCAACTGCTGCAAAAAAGTATACTTTTTTTTTTCTAGCGCACATGGAACATTCTCTAGAATAGACCACATATTAGGTCATAAAACAAACCTTTGCAGAATCCAAAACATCGAAATATTACAAAGCATCTTCTCAGACCACAAGGCCATAAAAGTGGAAATCAATAACGGAAAAATCAGGGAAAAGAAATAAAATACTTGGAAACTGAACAATAGCCACCTCAAAAAAGACTGGGTTATAGAAGACATTAAGGACGGAATAAAGAAATTCATAGAATGCAACGAGAACGAAAACACTTCCTATCAAAACCTCTGGGACACAGGAAAAGCAGTGCTCAGAGGTCAATTTATATTGATAAATGCACACATACAAAAAGAAGAAAGAGCCAAAATCAGAGAACTGTCCCTACATCTTGAACAAATAGAAAGGGAGCAACAAAAGAACCCATCAGGCACCAGAAGAAAACAAATAATAAAAATTAGAGCTGAACTAAATGAATTAGAGAACAGAAAATCAATTGAAAGAATTAACAAAGCCAAAAGCTGGTTCTTAGAAAAAATTAACAAAATTGATAAACCATTGGCCAGACTGACTAAAGAAATACGGGAAAGGAAACAACCCGAATAAGAGACGAGATGGGCCACATCACAACAGACCCAACTGAAATGAAAGGAATCATATCAGATTATTATGGAAAATTGTACTCTAACAAATTTGCAAACCTAGAAGAAATGGATGAATTCCTCGAAAAACACTACCTACCTAAACTAACACAATCTGAAGTAGAACAACTAAATAGAACCATAAGAAAAAAAGAGATTGAAACGGTAATCAAAAAACTTCCAACAAAAAAAAAGCCCTGGCCCAGATGGCTTCACTGCAGAGTTCTACCAAACTCTCAGAGAAGAGTTAACACCACTACTACTAAGCTATTTCAAAGCACAGAAAATGATGGAATACTACTTAACTCATTCTATGAAGCCACCATATCCCTGATACCAAAACCAGGTAAAGACACCATAAAAAAAGAAAATTATAGACCTATATCCCTCATGAACATAGAGGCAAAAATCATCAAGAAAATTCTAGCCAATAGAATTCAACAACATATCAAAAAAATAATCCACCATGACCAAGTGGGATTTATACCAGGTATGCATCCAGGTATGCAAGGCTGGTTTAATATTAGAAAAACAATTAATGAATCCACCACGTAAATAAAACAAAAGACAAAAACCACATGATTTTATCAATTGATGCAGAAAAGGCATTTGACAAAGTTCCACACCCATTCATGATAAAAACTCTCAGCAAAATACGAATTGAAGGAAAATTCCTCAACATAATAAAGGGCATCTTTTTTTTTATACAAAGCCAACAGCCAACATCACTCTAAATGGAGAAAGCCTGAAAGCATTTCCCTTGAGAACGGGAACCAGACAAGGATGCCCTTTACCATCGCTCTTATTCAACATTGTGCTAGAGGTCCTAGCCAGAGCAATTAGGCTAGACACCAAAATAAAGGGCATCTGGATTGGCAAGGAAGAAGTAAAATTATATCTATTTGCAGATGACATGATCTTATACACAGAAAACCCTAAGGAATCCTCCAGAAAACTACTGAAACTAATAGAAGAGTTTGGCAGAGTCCCAGGTTATAAGACAAACATACAAAGTTCACTTGGATTCCCCTACATCAACAAAAAGAACATTGAAGAGGAAATCACCAAATCAATACCTTTCACAGTAGCCCCCAAGAAGATAAAATACTTAGGAATAAATCTTACCAAAGATGTAAAAGACCTATACAAAGAAAACTACAAAGTACTACTACAAGAAATTAAAAAGGACCTCCATTAGTGCAAAAACATACCTTGCTCATGGATAGGAAGACTTAAAAAATGACTTAACATAGTAAAAATGTCTATTCTACCAAAAGCCATCTGTACATACAATGCACTTCTGATCCAAATTCCAGTGACATTTTTTAACGTGATGGAGAAACAAATCACCGACTTCATATGGAAGGGAAAGAAGCCCCAGATAAGTAAAGCATTACTGAAAAGGAAGAAGAAAGTGGGAGACCTCACTCTACCTGATTTTAGAACATATTACACAGCCACAGTAGTCAAAACAGCCTGGTACTGGTACAACAACAGGCACATAAACCAATGGAACAGAATTGAGAACCCAGATATAAATCCATCCACATATGAGCAGCTGATATTTGACAAAGGCCCAGTGTCAGTTAATTGTGGAAAAGATAGTCTTTTTAACAAATGGTGCTGGCATAACTGGATATCCATCTGCAAAAAAATGAAACAGGACCCATACCTCACACCAGGCACAAAAACTAACTCCAAGTGGATCAAACACCTAAACATAAAGACTGAAATGATAAAGATCATGGAAGAAAAAATAGGGACAACCTTAGGAGCCCTAATACAAGGCATAAACAGAATACAAAACATTACCAAAAATGGCGAAGAGAAACCCGATAACTGGGAGCTCCTAAAAATCAAACACCTATGCTCACCTAAAGACTTCACCAAAAGAGTAAAAAGACCACCTACAGATTGGGGAAAAAATTTTCAGCTATGACATCTCCGACCAGGGCCTCATCTCTAAAATCTATATGATTCTGTTAAAACTCAACCACAAAAAGACAAACAACCAAATCAAAAAGTGGGCAAAGGATATGAACATGCACTTCACTAAAGAAGATATTCAGGCAGCTAAGAGACACATGAGAAAATGCTCTCAATCATTAGCCTTTAGAGAAACGCAAATTAAAACTGCGATGAGATTCCATCTCACTCCAACAAGGCTGGCATCAATCCAAAAAACACAAAATAATAAATGTTGGAGAGGTTGTGGAGAGATTAGAACTCTTATACACTGCTGGTGGGAATGTGAAATGGTGCAACCACTTTGGAAATGTATCTGGTGTTTTCTTAAAAAGGTAGAAACAGAACTACCATACAACCCAGAAATCCCACTCCTTGGAATATACCCTAGAGAAATAAGAGTCTTCACACAAACAGATATATGCACACCCATGTGTATTGCAGCCCTGTTTACATTAGCAAAAAGCTGGAAGCAACCAAGGTGTCCACCAACGGATGAGTGATTAAATAAATTATGGTATATTCACACGATGGAATACTACGCATCGATAAAGAACAGTAACGAATCTGTGAAACATTTCATAACATGGAGGAACCTAGAAGGCATTATGCTGAGTGAAATTAGTCAGAGGCAAAAGGACAAATATTGTATAAGACCACTATTATAAGATCTTGAGAAATAGTATAAACTGAGAAGAACACATACTTTTGTAGTTATGAGGGGGGCGGGAGGGAGGGTGGGAGATTTTTACTGATTAGTTAGTAGATAACAACTACTTTAGGTGAAGGGAAGGACAATACTCAATACACGGAAGGTCAGCTCAACTGGACTGGACCAAAACCAAAGAAGTTTCCTGGATAAACTGAATGCTTCAAAGGTCAGCAGAGCAAGGGCGGGGGTTTGGGGACTATGGCTTAAGGGGACATCTAAGTCAATTGGCAAAATAATTCTATTAAGAAAACCTTCTGCATCCCACTTTGAAGTGTGGCGTCTGGGGTCTTAAATGCTAACAAACGGCCATCTAAGACGCATCAATCAGTCTCAACCCACCTGGATCAAAGGAGAATGAAGAACACCAAGGTCACACGATAACTATGAGCCGAAGAGACAGAAAGGGCCACATTAACCAGAGACTTACATCATCCTGAGACCAGAAGAACTAGATGGTGCCCGGCCACAACCGATGACTGCTCTGACAGGGAGCACAACAGAGAACCCCTGAGGGAGCAGGAGAACAGTGGGATGCAGAACCCAAATTCTCATAAAAAGACCAGACTTAATGGTCTAACTGAGACTAGTAGAATCCTGGCGGTCATGGTCCCCAAACCTTCCATTGGCCCAGGACAGGAACCATTCCCGAAGACAACTCTTCAGACGTGGAAGGGACTGGACAATGGGTTGGAGAGAGATGCTGATGAAGAGTGAGCTACTTGTATCAGGTGGACTCTTGAGACTGTGTTGGCGTCTCCTGTCTGGAGGGGAGATGAGAGGGTAGAGATGGTTAGAAATTGGCAAAACCGTCACGAAAGGAGAGACTGGAAGGAGGGAGCAGGCTGACTCATTAGGGGGAGAGTAAGTGGGAGTATGGAGTAAGGTGTACATAAGCTTATATGTGACAGACTAACTTGACTTGTAAACTTTCACTTAAAGCACAATAAAAATTATTTAAAAAATCAAATGGGACACATAAAGATCAATATCTTAGGCATTACCTAGCTGAAATGGCCTAGTATTGGACTTTTTGAGTCAGTCAATCATATGGTCTACTATGCCAGGAATGACAAACTGAAGAGGAATGACGTTATATTCATCGTCAAAAAGAACATTTCTAGATCTATCCTGAAGTACGTCATCAATGATAGGATAATATCCATATGCCTACAAGAAGTACCGGTTAATACGACTATTATTCGAATATACACATCAACCACTAATATCAAAAATGAAGAAATTGAAGATTTTTACCAACTTCTGCAGTCTGAAATTGATCAGACATCCAATCAAGAAGCATTGATAATTGCTGGTGATTGCAATGCCAAAGTTGGAAACAAAAAAGAAGGGTAGTAGTTGGAAAATATAGCCTTGTTGGTAGAAACAATGCCAGAGATTGCATAATAGAATTTTGCAAGACCAACAATTCTTCATTGCAAATACCATTTTTCAACAACATAAATGGTGAGTATATATGGACCTCACCAGGTGGACTACAGAGGAATCAGATTGATTATAGCTGTGAAAGGAGACAAGGGAGAAGTTCAATATTATCTGTTAGAACAAGCAGGGGGCGTTTTCAAGACAGATCATCAGTTGCTCATATGCAAGTTCAAGTTTAAGCTGAAGGAGATTAGAAAAAGTCCACAAGAGCCAAAATATGGCCTTCTGTATATCCTACCTGAATTTAGAGACCATCTCAAGAGTAGATTTTACGCACTGAATACTGATGAGTGAAGACCAGATAAGTTGTGGCATGACATCAAGGACATCATACATGAAGAAAGCAAAAGGTCATTAAAAAGACAGGAAAGAAAGAAAAGACCAAAATGGATGTCAGAAGAGACTCTGAAAGTTGCCCTTGAATATAGAGTAGCAAAAGGGAATGGAAGAAATGATAACTTAAAAGAGTTGAACAGAAGATTTCAAAGGGTGGCTTGAGAAGATAAATTGTTATGATGAAATGTATAAAGACTTGGAGTTAGAAAACTGTCCTAGTTATCTAGTGCTGCTATAAAAATATCACAAGTGGATGGCTTCAACAAACAGAAGTTTATTCTTTCACAGTCTGTGACGTTAGAATTCCAAATTCAGGGTGTCAGCTCCAGGGGAAGTTTTTCTCTTTCTGTTGGCTCTGGAGGAAGGTCATTATCATTCCAACTTCCCCTAGTCTAGAAGCTTCTCCGCACAGGAACCTCGAGTCCAAAGGACATGCTCTGCTCCTGGCACTGCTTTCTTGGTGGTATGAGATCCCCATCTCTCTCTGGTTGCTTCCTTCTCTCTTTTATATCTCAAAAGAGATTGGCTTAAGACACAACCTAATTTTGAAGATTGAGGCTGCCTCATTAACATAACTGCCTCTAATCCCACCTTATTAATATCATAAAGATAGAGTTTACAACACATAGGAAAACCACATCAGATGACAAAATGGAAGACAATCACACAACACTGGGAATCATGGCCTAGTCAAGTTGACACACATTTTGGGGGGGAGGACACAATTGAATCCATAACATTCCACCCTGTGGCTCCCCAAAATCGTGTCCTTGCCACGTTAAAACACATTCACTCCACCACATCATAACAAAAGTCTTAAATCAACTCCAAGTCCAAAATCCAAAAATTCCTCTTCATCTGTGAAATCTAGAATACAAGTTGTCTGCTTCAAAAGTACAGTGATGAAATAGGCAGACACTAGCCTGACATTTCCATTACAAATGGGAGAAAATGGAGGGAAAGGAGGGATAACAGGCACCAAGAAAGTCAGCAGAACACCTTATATTAGCCCTCAAGGGTTGAAAATAATCCTCTGTTCTCTGAGACCATGTAGACAATGGCCCTGCCCTCCAGACTCGGGATGTTGGCCACACTCTCCGGATTCTGAGTGGAGGGCCCTCAGCCCTTGGCTTCAGCTCCAACTTCCAGGCCCACTGGAACAGCAACTCTACTCCCTTGGCTTTGGGCAGCCCCATTCTCCTAGTCCAACGGAGTGGCAACTCTACCCTTTGAGGCCCCAAAGTTGTGGCCATACCCTTTGAGACTGAGGCAGCTCTGCTTCCCATGTTCCTTGTCTCTTCAGCTTCTGTCTCTTGGTTCCCTGACCTCTTGGCCCCTCAGACCTAACCACCCGCGTCTGCCTTGCTGGGGCAAGTGTTCTAAAGCTCTTTTGGCTCCACCAATAAGTGCCTGGAGGCACCCCACTTAGCCAGTAAGCTGGCCAGAAGGCACTCAGCTTTCTCACTCCTTGGGTTGGCAAGCCCAGCTCCACTGATAAAGGCCTGGAGGCACACTGCTTTGCCAGGAATCCTTCTGCTCAAAAGCACTCAGCTCTCTTGCTCCCTGGGTCAGTTCCTGTTCTCTCGCCGGTCTCATGATTCTGCTCCTGCCGCTCCTCTGCTGCTGCTGCTGCTTCTTGCCATCTGTGCCGTCTCCAGTGTAACAGCTCTCCTCATTTCATAACAGCTTTTCCACATTTTAGGTATCTGTTAGAGCAGCACTAGAAGACTAAGACAAAATTTGGTACTGGGAGTAGGGTGCTGCGTTAACAGATACCTAAAATGTGGAGGCAGTTTTGAAACAGTGAATGGATAGAGGACTCAGAAGGAAATGAGGTGAGCTGTTACAGTGGAGATGGCATAGATGGCAAAAACAGAATCAGGGAAAACAGCAGCAGCAGAGAAATGACAGCAACAGAAATGGCAATAGCAGAACCAGGAGACCAGCACAAGAGCACTGGAGCAGACCCACAGAGGAAGAGAGCTGAATGCCTTTGCACAGGAGGCTTCCTGGTGGAGTAAGGTACCCATGGGCACTTATCAGTGGAGCTAAAGAGTTTGGAACCCTTGCACCAGTGGGGCAGACTTGGGCATTGAGTCTCAAGAGGCCAAGAGGCTAAGGAACCAGGAAACAGAAGCTGATGAAACAAGGAACACAGGAAGCAGAGCTGTCTCAGTCTCAAAGGGTGGAGTTGCCATTCAAATGGACTAGGAGACCAGTGCGCCCAAAGCTGAGGGAGCAGAGTTACTGTTCCAGTGGGCTTGGAAGGTGGAGCTGAAGCCCAGGGTGGAGGGACTTCCATGCAGAATCAGAAAAGTATGGCTAACACTCAGAGTCTGGAGGTCAGGGGCGTTGGGTAAATGGCCTCAGAGAACACTGGATTATTTTCGAGTCCTGAGAGCCAGCGTAATATGTTCTGCTGACTTGCTTGGTGTCTGTTATCCCTTCTTTCCCTCCAATTTCTCCTGTTTGTAATGGAAATGTCTAACTTGTGTCTGCTTGTTGCATCATTGTACTTTTGAAGCAGGTAACTTGTATTCTAGATTTCACAGGTGAAATGGAATTTTGCAGAAGATGAGACTTTGGACTTGGAATTGATTTAAGGCTTTTGCTATGATTTGATGGGGTGAATATGTTTTACATGTGGCAAGGGCATGAGTTTTGAGGGGCCAAAGGGTGGAATGTCATGGGCTGAATTATGTCCCTCAATAATAAGTGTCAACTTAAGTAGGCCGTGATTACCAGTGTTGTGTAATTGTCCACCATTTTGTCACCTGACGTGATTTTCCTATGTGATGTAAATCCTACCTCTATGATGTTAATGAGGTGGGATTAGAGGAAGTTATGTTAATGAGAGAGGACTCAACATACAAGATTAGGTTGTATCTTAAGCAAAACTCTTTTGAGATTAAAAAAAAAAAAGTAAGAAGCAAGCAGAGATACGTGGGAACCTCATATCGCCAAGAAACAAGACCCAGGAGAATAGCGTGTCCTTTGGACCCAGGATCCCTGTGCTGAGAAGGTTCTCAGCTGGGGAAGATTGATGACAAGGACCTTCCTTCAGAGCCGACAGAAAGAGAAAGCATTCCCCTGGAATCGATGCCCTGAAATTCAGACTTCTAACCTCCTAGACTGTGAGAGAATAAATTTCTCTTTGTTAAAGCCATCCACTTGTGGTATTTCTGTTATAGTGGCACTAAATACCTAAGATAAAAACCAGAAGGGAAGAACAAGCTGGGCATTTCTAAAGCTGAAAGAAGTGAAGAAAAATTCAAGTCTTGAGTTGCAATATTGAAGGATTCTATGGACAAAATATTGAATGGTACAAGAAGCATCAAAAGAAGATGCAAGAGATACACAGAGTCACTTTCCAGAAAGAATTGGTCAACATTCAACTATTTTGGAAGGTAGCATATGATCAAAAACCAACGATATTGAAGGAAGAACTCCAAGCTGCACTGAAGCATTGGGGACAAACAAGGCTCCAGGAATTGAAGGAATACCAATTGAGATGTTTCAACAAGCAGAGGTAGCACTGGAGGTACTCATTCATCTATGCTAAGAAATCTGTAAGACAGCTAACTGGCCAACTGACTGGAAAAGATCCATATATGTGCCTATTCCAAAGAAAGGTGTTGCAATGGAATGCAGAAATTATCAAACAATATTGTTAATATCACACTAGTAAAATTTTGCTGAAGATAATTCAAAAACAGTTGCAGCAGTACATCAGCAGGGAACTGCCAGAAATTCATGCTGAATTCAGAAGAGTATGTGGAGCAGGGAATATAATTGCTGATGTGAGATGGTCTTGGCTGAAAGCAGGGAATAACAGAAAGATGTTTACCTGTGTTTTATTGACTATGCAAAGGTATCTGACTGTGTGGATTATAAAAATGTTACAGATAACATTGCAAAGAATAGGAATTCTAGAATCCTTAATTGTGCTCATGCAGAGCCTGTACATAGACCAAGAGGCAGTCGTTCAAACAGGTTTAAAGTCAGAAAAGGTGGGTGTCAGAGTTGTATCCTTTCACCATACTTATTCAAACTGTATGCTGAGAAAATAATCCAAGAAGCTGGACTATATAAAGAAGAACGCAGCATCAGGATTGGATGAAAACTCACTAATAATCTGCGATATGCAGATGATACAACCTTGCTTACTGAAAGTGAAGAAGACTTGAAGCACTTAATGATGAAGATTTAAGACTACAGCCTTCAGTGTGGATCACACCTCAACATAAAGAAAACAAAAATCCTTACCAGTGGACCTATAAGAAACATCATAAGATTGAAGTTGTCAAGGATTTCATTTTACTTGGATCCACAATCAACACCCATGGAAGCAGAAGTCAAGAAATCAAACGGAGTACTGCATTGGGCAAATCTGCTGCAAAAGACCTCTTTAAAGATTTAATAAGCAAAGATATCACTCTGAGAACTAAGTTTTGCCTGACCAAAGCCATGGTATTTTGAATTGCTCCATATGTATGCAAAAGCTGGGCAATGAATAAGGAAGATCAGAGAAAAATTGATTTGTAGAAATTATGGTGTTGGTGAAGAATATTGAGTATATCACGGAGTGCAAGAAGAACAAACAAATCTGTCCTGGAATAAGTACAGCCAGAATATTCCTTAGAAATGAGGATAGTGAAATTTTGTCTTTTGTACTTTGGACATGTTATCAGGAGAGAACAGTCCCTGGAGAAGGCCATCATGCTTGGTAAAATAGATGGTCAGCAAAAAAGAGGAAAACCCTCAGTGAGGTGGATTGGTACAGTGGCTGCAAAAATGGCCTTAAACATAGCAATGATTGTGAGGTTGGTGTAGGACTTGGCAGTGTTTGGTTCTGTCGTACATAGCGTCACTCTGAGTCGGAACTGACTCGAAGGCACCTAACAACACTAGAGAACATTCCTGGAGAGCTGTCTGGTGGCCATATGGTCTCAAAACCTTTCTTTTTTTTTTTTTTTTTTACTACATACTTAAGATTTGGTTGGATCACCTTTCTTGGGAATAGGCATAAATATGGATCTCTTCCAGTCAGTTGGCCAGGAAGCTGTCTTCCATATTTCTTGGCATAGACAAGTGAGCACCTCCAGCGCTGCATCTGTTTGTTGAAACATCTCAGTTGATATTCCATCAATTCTTGGAGCCTTGTTTTTCGCCAATGCCTTCAGAGCAGCTTGGACTTCTTCCTTCAGTACCAATTTCTGGATTCCGAAAGCGGAAGTTATAGAACAATATCATTAATATCACATGCAAGCAAAATTTTGCTGAAAATCATTCAAAGATGGCTGCAGCAGTATATTGACAGGGAACTGCCAGAAATTCAGGCCGGTTTCAGAGGAGGACGTGGAACCAGGGATATCATTGCTGGTGTCAGATGGATCCTGGCTGAAAGCAGAGAATACCAGAAGGATGTTTACCTGTGTTTTTTGACTATGCAAAGGCATTCAACTCTGTGGATCATAACAAACTATGGATAACACTGCGAAGAATGGGAATTCCAGAACACTTAATTGTGCTCATGAGGAACCTTTACACGGATCAAGAGGCAGTTGTTCGGACAGAACAAGGGGATACCGATTGGTTTAAACTCAGGAGAGGTGTGCATCAGGGTTGTATTCTTTCACCATACTTATTTAATCTGTATGCTGAACAAATAATCCGAGAAGCTGGACTATACGAAGAAGAATGGGGCATCAGCATTGGAGGGAGACTCATTAACAACCTGTGTTATGCAGATGACACAACCTTGCTTGCTGAAAGTGAAGAGGACTTGAAGCACTTACTAATGAAGACCACAGCCTTCAGTATGGATTATACCTCGACATAAAGAAAACAAAAATCCTCACAACTGGACCAAAAAGCAACATCATGATAAACGGAGAAAAGATTGAAGTTGTCAAGGATTTCATCTTACTTGGATGCACAACCAACAGCCATGGAAGCAGCAGTCAAGAAATCAAAAGACACATTGCATTGGGCAAATCTGCTGCAAAGGACCTCTTCAAAGTGCTGAAAAGATGTCACCCTGAAGACTAGGATGCACCTGACCCAAGCCATGGTATTTCCAATCACATCATATGCATGGAAAGCTGGACAATGAATAAGGAAGACCAAAAATGAGTTGACGCCTTTGAATTGTGGTGTTGGCGATGAATATTGAATATGCCATGGACTGCCAAAAGAACGAACAAATCTGTCTGGGAAGAAGTGTGGCCAGAATGCTCCTTAGAGGCAAGGATGGCGAGACTGCGTCTTATATACTTTGGACATGTTGTCAGGAGGGATGAGTCCCTGGAGAAGGCCATCATGCTTGGCAGAGTACAGGGTCAGTGGAAAAGAGGAAGACCCTCAACGAGGTGGATTGACACAGTGGCTGCAACAATGAGCTCAAGCATAACAACGATTGTGAGGATGGCGCAGGACCAGGCAGCGTTTTGTTCTTTTGTGCATAGGGTCGCTATGAGTCAGAATCGACTCGACGGCACCTAACAACAACAACAACAACATATTTAAGATAATCACACATCCTGGTTTTCTCAGAAGAGTCCCAGTTTACGACTGTTGTCCTGATGTAATCATTAATATTTTTCCCTCTCAGTCTACTGATATACTACTCACGGAAACGTATCAGTGTGGATATGTTAGATCATGCTGCTTTAACAATTAATGTGAAATCACAAACCTTATCACAACAGAAGTTTGTCAGGTGAGATTCTAGGGCAGCTGTCCTCCAACTTAGAATTCCAGGCAACTCCATATTGTGCTTTCAATCATTGCTACAGGGGGAGTGGGGAGCTCTTGCAGTGCTCTATGCCGGCTAATAAGTGATCCCGCCTGGAAAGGACACACGTCACTTCTCTCCACAACCAATTGGCCATTTGTGTGGCTCTATTGGTTAATTTTTTTTTTTTTATTGGGGTGTGTGTGTGAGGGGAGGGAGGAGGGAACAAATTTTCCAATTTTATGAGAAGAGCAAACAGGATATGAGCATTAAAAATCTCAACTTTAGATATTCAAACAAGAAAGCAAGTATCAATAAGACTATTTATTGTCGAGATCATGAAGCTGAAAAGTACTAAATAGGTAAGTTGCTTTCATGTTTAATCACATTCTTGGTAATGATGACTTTGTGAGGACCCAAACTTAAAAAACAGTTCTTAGAGTCAGTATAAGAGGGTTTAAGTTTTTATTTTTCACTAAATGAGAAAATCATCAGCAGAAGGGAAAACAAAGTCCAAATTGTGCTTTTACTCTGATGATGTTAATACGAAAACTCATGAAACACAAATGCACAGTTCATGAATATATGTGTGTCTTAAAATTCCCATATAGCCTCTACATAGTCATTTGCCGTCAAGTCAATTCTGAGTCATGGTAACCTCCACGTTTGTCAGAGTAGAATTACGCTCAATAGGCTTTTTATTGGCTGATTTTTCACAAATAGATCACCAGGACTTTTTATGAGGCGTATTTGTGGGAACTCAAACCTCCAACCTTTCAGTCAGCAGCCACTCAGGGACTCTAGCCCCCATATAACCCCTGTGGTATGCAGATGGGACAACCTTGCTTGCTAAAAATAAAGACAACTTGAAGCACTTACTGATGAAGCCCAAAGACTACAGCCCTCAAATATGGATTAGACTTGAACGTGAAAACTAAAATCCTCACAACTAGAACAATAAAACATCATGATAAATGGAGAAGAAGCTGAAATTGTCAAGTGTTTCATTCTATTTGGATCAACTCAACGTACGTAGTAGCACCAGTCAAGAAATCGAATGATGTATTGTATTGGAAAAATCTGCAAAAAAAAAAAAAAAAAAAGACCTATTTAAAGTTTTAAAAAGCAAAGATATCACTTTGATAATCAAGAAGCATCTGAACCAAACCATGCTGTCTTCAGTTGCCTCATATGCATGAGAAGGAAAAAGGAAGACAGGAGAAGAATTGATATTTTCAAACTGTGGTGTTAGTGAAGAATATTGAACATACCATGCACTGCCGGAGAACAGAACAAGAACAGAACAAATTAGTCTCAGAAGAAATACAATCAGAATGTTCCTTAGACGCAAGGATGGCAAGATTTGACTCACTTACTTTGGGCATGTCATCAGGAAAGACCAATCGTGTGGTAACGTAGAGGGCCAAAAGAAAACGAGGGAGATACTCAATAAGATAACGATTGACACAGAAGCTGCAACAATGGACTCAAACTGTCAAAGATTATGAAGATGGTGCAGAACATTTAGTTCTGTTATGCATAGTAAGGTCGCCATGAGTCAAAGTTAACTTGATGGCAACCAGCAACAACCATAACCCCTGATTTGAACACACAGTTGTTATTGTTTGATTCTGACTCTTAGCAACCCCATATGATATAGTAGAACTGCCCCATAGGGTTTTTTTTTTTTTTGGCTGTAATCTTTATGGACGCATATCACCAGGTCTTTCTCCCATGGAGCCGCTGGGTGGAATTGAGTCACCAACTTTTCGACAGTAACCAGGAATAAAAATCACAAGATAATCCATGCACATGTATTAACAATCTATTACCATATCTGTTATGAAAATTAACCATTTATTGACTTGACTGGCACATCAGTGTGCAAAAAGTATTACCAAAACTCCTTTATCTGGTATGAAATTCAGTATGTTTAAAATTGTAGCATACCTAAGAAATCCAAACTCATCAGTGAAAAGTTTTATCCAAGTAGAAGTCAATGACCTTTTACAATAATGAAACAAAAGAAAAAAATAATTTAGCTGTTGCTTGCACAAAATATTTATTGAGAACCAGAGTAGAAGTAGGTGCCATGAAGAACACAAAGACATATATTAACAAGGGCCTTGCCATCATGAACTTGAGAGTGCTTGAAAATACATGCATAAAATCTGTTGGCTCTTTATGATCGAAGTAAAATAATAAATGTTTAATTCTTATTAATATATTAGGATCATCTGAAAATTTTCTACCTCACCACTAAGAAAAGTATGAGGAGCCAAAGAAGTTATTTTAGAATGGTTGCACCATTTTCTCAGATTACTCAGCAAAGAGCCTTTGTAAAGAAAACCAGGCTAAAAGAGATGAATGCCTCTTTTAAGCCAAAGTTAATTATTTTGTAAGTAATGTGGACAAAAGTTTCAAACGTAGTACAGAGAGGTCCTATACATCCTTCACCCACTTGACCCTAATGGTTACATCTTACGTATATATTATTATATATTGCATTTTATATTATATTTTTGTTATACCATACAATATCAAAATCTGGAACTCGACATTGGTACAATGTATGTGTATAATTCTATGCAATTTTATCACATGTGTAGATTCCTGTAACTACCACCATAATCAAGACACCACAAAATTTTCCCTCCTGTACCGCTTTATAGTCACATTTCCCCTATCATCTCTAACCCCTGGCAACCACTAAGCTGTTTCCTGCCTCTACGATTTTGTCATTTCAAGGATATTATATAAATGAAATCACATAGGATGTGACCTTTTGATGTTATCTTTTTTTTTTTCACTCAGGAAATCACCCTTGAGATACAAGTTGTTGTGTGTACAATAGTTCTTAGTTATTGCTGAGTAGGATTTCATAGAATAGATGTACCACACTTCACTGACCTATTCACCATTTGAGGGACATTTTGGTTGTTTCCAGTTTTTGACTATTATAAATAAAATTGCTATGAAAATTTGGGCACAACTTTTTGTGTGCAAATGTTTTCATTTCTGTGGGACAAATGCCCACAAGGGCATTTGCTAGGTTATATGGTAAAGGTATGTTAAGTTTCTTTTTTTTTTTTTAGGGAATAGCCAAACTATTTCCCAGAGTAGCTGTGACATTTTACATTCTTACGAGCAATATGTAAGAGAACTAGTTTCTCCACACGTTCACCACTATTTAGTATTGTCATCATTTTTTATTTTAGCTGTGTAGTGTGTAAGAGGTGTGTAGTGATATATCATTGTGGTCTTTATATATGTATGTTTTCATATGTTGATTTTGCGATGAACTAGCCTTGCATTGCTGGAATAAAACCCATCTGGTCGTGGTATATAATTCCTTTTAGATACTGTTGAATTCTCTTTGCTAATATTTTGTGGGAGCCCTGGTGGCACAGTGGTTAAGAGCTTAGCTGCTAATCAAAAGGTCAGCAGTTCGAATCCACTAGCCACTCCTTGAAAACCCTATGGGGCAGTTCTACTCAGTCCTATAGGATTGCTATGAGTTGGAATTGACTCGATGGCAATGGGTTTATGGGTTAATATTTTGTTAAGAATTTTTCAATGTATATTCATTCACAGTTTTCTTTTCACATAGTGTCTTTGTTTTTTGCGTCAGGATAATAAAGACTTCATAAAATGAGCTGGAATATGTTATTCTACTATTGTGTAGACTTGGTGTGAATTCTTTAAGTCGAAGCTTTGTAGAACTCTTCAATAAAAGCAGCTGGGGCTGGAGTTTTCTTCTCAGAAAGTTTTTAATTAAAATTTAACTTAGTCCTTATCTTTTTTTATTAGGTGAGTTGTGAGTCCGTGCTTATCAAGAAATTGGCCTATTTCATCTGCTGTGTCATATTTATGTGTGTAGAATTTTTCGTATTTCCTCATTATTATTATATTTGCAGGGTCTGTAGTGATATCAACTGTTTAATTCCCGAAATTGGTAATTTATGTCTTCTCCATTTTTTTCTTTTTCAGTCTTTCTAGAGTTTTCTCAATTTTATTGGTCTTTTCAAAGAGCCACTTTTTTTGTTTAATTTATTTTTACTATTGTTATCATGTTCAATTTTATTGATTTCTGCTCTTTTTTATTTTGCTCTGCTTTCTTTTAGTTTATTTTGCCCTTTTTTTTTTTCTGGTGTATTGAGGTGGGAACTTAGATTATTTATTTTGGACTTTTCCTCTTTCCTAATACAAACATGTTGCTGTTGTTGTTAGGTGCTGTCAAGTTGGTTCCAACTTATAGCGACCCTAGGTACAACAGAACGAAACTCTGCCTGGTCCTGTGCATTTATCACAATTGCTGTTATGTTTGAGTCCATTGTTTCAGCTACTGTGTCTATCCATCTTGTTGAGGGTCTTCCTCTTTTTTGCTGACCCTCTACTTTATCAAGCATGATGTCCTTTACCATGGATTGATCTCTCCTAATAACATGTCCAATAACATGTTCAAAGTATGTGAGATGTAGTCTCACCATCCTTGCTTCTAAGGAGCATGCTGGCTGTATTTCTTCCAAGACACATTCTTTCATTCCTTTGGCAGTTCATGGCATATTCAATATTCTTCACCAATACCATAATTCAAAGGCATAAATTGTTCTTTGGTCTGCATTATTCACTGTTCGGCTGTCATATGCATATGAGAGATTGAAAACACTGTGGCTTGGGTCAGGTCTTCAAGGTGACATCTTTACTTTTTAACACTTTAAAGAGGGCTTTTGCAGCAGATTTGCCCAATGCGATTTGTCTTTTGATTTCTTGACTGCTGCTTCCATGGGTGTTGATTGTGGATCCAAGTAAAATGAAATCTTTGACAACTTCAATCTTTTCTCTGTTTATCATGTTGTTTATTGGTCCAGGTGTGAGGATGATTGTTTTCTTTATACTGAGGCATAATCCATACCGAAAACTATAGTCTTAAATCTTCATCAGTAAATGCTTCAAGTCCTCTTCACTTTCAGCAAGCCAAGGCTGTGTCATCTGCATATCGCAGATTATTAATGAGTCTTCTTCCAGCCCTGATGCTGGTTTCTTCTTAGTCCAGCTTCTTGAATTATTTTCTCAATATACAAATTGATTAAGTATGGTGAAAGGATACAACCCTGACGCACGCCTTTCCTGATTTTAAACCGTGGAGTATCCCCTTGCTCTATTTTAGCTACTGCTTCTTGATCTATGTACAGGTTTCTCATGAGCACTATTAAGTGTTCTGGGAATTCCATTCTTCACAATGTTATCCACAATTTGTTATGATCCAGTCAAATGCCTTTGCATAATCAATAAAACACAGTTAAACATATTTCTGATAGTCTCTTCTTTCAGCCAGGATCCACTGGACATCAGCAATGATATCCCTCATTCCATGTCCTCTTCTGAATCTGGCTTGAATTTCTGGCAGTTTCCTGTAGATGTAGTACTGCAGCTGCTTTTGAATGATCTTCAGCAAAATTTTATTAGGGTGTGATACTAATGATATTGTTCAATAGTTTCCACATTCTGTTGGATCACCGGAAACCCTGGTGGTGTAGTGATTAAATAGTACAGCTTCTAACCAAGCGGTCAGCAGTTCAAATCCGCCAGGCCCTCCTTGGAAACTCTATGGGGGCAGTTCTACCCTGTCCTATATGGTTGCTATGAGTCGGAATCAACTCGACAGCAGTGGGCTTGGTTTTTTTTTTTTTTTTTGGTTGGATCACCTTTCTTTGGAATAGGCATAAATATGGATTTCTTCCAGTTGGTTGGTCCCGCAGCTGACTTCCAAATGTTTTGGCATAAATGAGTGAACACTTCCAGCGCTGCATCCATTTGTTGAAACATTTCAATTGGTATTCTGTCAATTTCTGTAGTCTTGTTTTCACCAGTGCCTTCAGTGCAGCTTGGACCCCTTTCTTCAGTAACATAGATTCCTGATCACATGCTCCCTCCTGAAACGGTTGAATGTTGACCAGTTCTTTTTGGTACAGTGACTCTGTGTATTCCTTCCATCTTCTTTTGATGCATCCTGTGTCGTTTATTATTTTTCTTGTAGAATTCTTCAGTATTGCAACCTGAGGCTTGAATTTTTTCTTCAATTCTTTCAGATTGAGAAATGGTGAGTGTGTTCTTCCCTTTTGTTTTTCTAACTCCAGGTCTATGCACTTGTCATTATAAGAGTTTAGTCTTCTCGAGCTGTCCTTTGAAATCTTCTGTTCAGCTCTTTTCTCCCTCATTTCTTCCTTTTGCTTTAGCTATTCGACATTCAAGAGCAAGTTTCAGAGTCTCTTCTGACATCCATTTTGGTCTTTTCTTTCTTTCCTGTCTTTTTAATGACCTCTTGCTTTCTTCATGTATGATCCTTGATGTCATCCCACAACTCATCTGGTCTTTGGTCATTAGTGTTCAACGCTTCAAGTCTATTCTTGAGGTGGTCTCTAAAGTCAGGTGGGATATACTCAAGGTTGTACTTTGGCTTTCGTGGACTTGTTCTAATTTTCTTCAGCTTCCACTTGAACTTGCATATGAGCAATTGATGGTGTGTTCCACAGTTGGCCTCTGGCCTTGTTCTGACTGATGATATTGAGCTTTTCCATCGTCTCTTTCCACAGATGTGTACAGATCTTTAAGCTACTAAATAATAGATATAAAGATGATGTTATTTTGTTGATAAAAAAAGCATTTAAGATATTCTGTTCCTATGAAAACTTTGTTCTTACTCTCCTCTTCTTTTTCCAATTTCTTATAACCTCTTTTCTACCATATGTATTCAGGTACTAGCAAATAGAAAAAGTAAGCCATTCCATTTTTATGAATCATTACTGTTTAAGACAAGAGACATCAAACCTTCCTTTCAGATCTGAATTCAGATCCATGTTGAGATTTTCAAGTTAAAAGAAATTTTTTTTCATACCAAAGCTTTTTCCAAACAGCCAGTAAATATTTGAAAATTAATGGTATACAAAGTTTAAACTTGGTAAGATTAGTCTTTTAGTAATGAATTAATTAAATAAAAGGCAAACCTATTACATTTGCATTTCGCTGCTGGTCTAGGGGCTCTTGAAGTTAGGAATTCAGGCCTTAACCCTGTCTCTTACGTTTTTTCAATTTGCTTGTTTAAGAAGTATCATTACTCTTTTATTGGATCCCAAACAGAGGTGGCCTTGAAATCTCATATTTTTTGTATCAGAATAGCTTGTGTTTAAAATGCTCTTTAGTTCTTTCGACTACCTTTGTAAAACCTAGTATATTCACAGAGGCTTGAGGCTTCTCGCATTAACAAATCTTTTGTGTTATTAAAGATGCTGGTGATCACCTGTCCTCTCTTCCCTTAGACTCAGATTCAGCAGTTCTGACATGAAGCCCAGGAATTTTAATTTGTGAGACACACCCCCGGTGATTCTGATGCATGCAGTCCTCTTAATCAGTGCCATCACTCTGTAGTCAGTATCATCAAAGGTACTGACTACCTGTTGTGAGCACCCTAAGCACCAGAACATTGCTTATAACTTACTGTCAGGACCCATTATTAATAATGTCATTAGCAATATTATTATTATTATCATTATTTATAATGATGCTTGGAAAGGTTATTTTATTCGTTTGTATTTTTTAATTTGATCAAAATAATATGTTATAAAAAAAAATTAGATCTTACCATAGGACTTAGGACAAAATCAGCAGTCCCTTCATCCACCTGGCTCACTCTCTGAAGGTGACATCAATTTTAATAATTACTTTTTTAATTCTTGTGGTCATTCCCTTATTTGAAAATTATGCATAAATTGCTGTTTATTAATTATCACCTTTAGACATCTATCATTCTCCAATGATGGATAAGGAGGCTGTTCACTTACATTACTATTTCTGCTCTCCCATTTCTAGTCCTTTGAATTTATTTCTTCTACTGTATATTCTATCTTTAGAAAAGTCTGTGAAGGCCTACATTTCCTGACCCATCAAGCATAGAGGATACTCTTGGCTCTCCACGTTGTAAAGATAATGGCACTCACTTTCCTACTTTCTCTCTACCTCTTCTCCCCTTTCCAGCTTCCAACTTTTGTGAACTCACAAGGTTGATATCATTTTTACTATTTATAATGAAATTTTAATCAGGTTAGGAAGGTTTTTCAACCTGGAACTTCATAAAGACTGCAAAGAGGATTTAATAAGAAGACTTACTATGAAATTAAAATTGGTAGTATTTACAGTTAAATCATGCACAATTTCATGTAACATATTATGCACAACATACATTAATGTTCCTATATAAATTAGTTTTCAATCTTTCTTCTTTTAGAACTAGTGAAAACTGTAGCCAGCTACATTTATCTGTTGCATATTTTCCTTTTTCTTTTGTCGTGTATGTTTTGTTGACCCTTTTCCTGGTTTTTAACTCTTGAGTATCTGCTGAATGCCTCCTCCTTCCTTGTAGCCAAACTTTGAAGTGTTAACTTAAAGTAGTTCTCAGTCTCTACACCTTAACCATTCCAAATTTCTATTTCTAATAACAAATTCTATTTGAGCTCTAAAAAGATCTTGCTCTCACAATAGAGTTGGTGAAATATCAAACTTGTAAAAACCCATTGCCATCGTGTCTGATTTTGACTCATAGTGACCCTATAGGACAGAGTAGAGCTCCCCTACAGAGTTTCTAAGAAGCACCTGGTGGATTCAAATTGCCAACCTTTTCACTAGCAGCTGTAGCTCTTAATCACTATGCCACCAGGGTTTCCAGATGATGGTTTTATGTAACCCAGGAAGCTTCTTCCTCTAATTATGTGTGTCTACTCCAGGGGCCTATCCATGAAGTATAATGCCTAGGGCAATTAGTGTTAAATTGCTGAAAGATCTCTCACAGCTGGCTATGGAAACTATGATGGCCGATAGAAATTGCTCGTTGGTGCCCCGCCTCACACGGCACCCAGGGTGCAGTACCCTACCTGTTACATCTTAGCGACACATCTGGTACTCTTCTGAATTTTAATAACCACAATTTTGGTAGATACATAACACATGCTATGTAGCTTAGAGTTCATTATCTCTTAGTATCTTATTTCTGATCTGAAATGTCAGCTCCTCAGATAGGTTTCCCCTCTTATCCCACCTCCTAGTCATTCTCTATACCATTTCTCTGTTTTATTTTCTTCATAGTACCTCTTATGAGTTGAGCCCATCTAGAACGTACGCTCCATGAGAGCAGGCATTCTGTCCCTCTCTCTCCCTCTTGCACTGCTGTGCTCCTAGTGTTGCCCCATGACAAAATATATTATCGTTTCTTCATGGGCACAGTACAGGCTACTTTTCCAGAAAACCAACAGTGAATATGGCCCAGTGACTAAATTTTCACCAAGGAAATGTGGATAGCAGTGATATGGGCCCTTTCAAGGTTGAGGTTTTAAGACAATGGTTGTTTACCTGTCAGGTATCTTTGCCTCAACAGCAATGATCCAGCTTCAACCTGGTGATGTTAATGGTGCCCTAGGGGAAGGTGGGGCAATTCCATGAAGGCACCCTTGATGTGAATGGCCATGTGGGATTGTGCTGCCCACCAATCTGAATGGCTCACTTTGGAACTATTATGTGAAGAGAAATGCTTTTGTACTTTATGTTCTTGTATTATTGGGGCTCTTTGTAAGAATAGCATAGTTTTTACCCTAAAAAAGTAGGTGCTTAGTACATATTTGCCAAAACAATAAACAAATGATTGAGCCTACATGCTAAGGAGGTATTGTTGTTTCCATTTATACCTGGGGAACTATGTCTTAGTTATCTAGTGCTGCTGTAACATAAATACTACAAGCGGGTGGCTTTAGCAAAGAGAAATTTATTTTCTCACTGTTTAGAAAGCTGAAAGTTCGAATTCAGGGCATCAGCTCTAGCTGAAGGCTTTCTTTCTCTGTTGGCTCAGGGGGAATGTCCTTGTCCCTTCAGCTTGTATTCCTTTGCTCCTGGGTGATCTTCATGTGGTGTGGCTTCTATCTTACCCTGTCTCTGCTTGCTTCTCTATACCTCATCTGCTCTTTTTATATCTCAAAAGAGATTGACTCAAGACATACCCTACACCAATACTGTCTCATTAACATAGCAAAGAAAACCCTATTCCTGAATGGGATTATAACCACATGTATGGTAGGATTTATAACACATATTTTTTTTTTGGTAGGGGGGGCAGGCTGGGGCACAATTTGAATCATAACAAAACAGAATCAGAAAGTTATGGATCTTGCTCCAGGTCACCCAGTTTTGAATTCAATCCCAGATCTAATTCCAAAGCTTGTGATTTACTGTTGTTGTTGTTGTTAAGTGCCATCGAGTCGGTTCCAACTCATAGTGACCTTATGCACAACAGAACGAAACACTGCCCAGTCCTGCGCCATCCTCACAATCGTTGTTATGCTTGAGCTCATTGTTGTAGCCACTGTGTCAATCCACCTCGTTGAGAGTCTTCCTCTTTTCGGCAGACCCTGTACTCTACCAAGCATGAAGTCCTTCTCCAGGGACTCATCCCTCCTGACAACATGTCCAAAGTATGTAAGACGCAGTCTCGCCATCCTTGCCTCTAAGGAGCATTCTGGCCACACTTCTTCCAAGACAGATTTGTTCGTTCTTTTGGCAGTCCATGGCATATTCATCGCCAACACCACAATTCAAAGGCATCAACTCTTCTTTGGTCTTCCTTATTCATTGTTCAGCTTTCACATGCATATGATGTGATTGGAAATACCATGGCTTGGGTCAGGCACACCTTAGTCCTCAGGGTGACAGCTTTGCTCTTCGACACTTTGAAGAGGTCCTTTGCAGCAGATTTGCCCAATGCAATGTGTCTTTTGATTTCTTGACTGCTGCTTCCATGGCTGTTGGTTGTGCATCCAAGTAAGATGAAATCCTTGACAACTTCAATCTTTTCTCCGTTTATCATGATGTTGCTTTTTGGTCCAGTTGTGAGGATTTTTGTTTTCTTTATGTTGAGGTGTAATCCATACTGAAGGCTGTGGTCTTTGATCTTCATTAGTAAGTGCTTCAAGTCCTCTTCACTTTCAGCAAGCAAGGTTGTGTCATCTGCATAACACAGGTTATTAATGAGTCTCCCTCCAATGCTGATGCCCTGTTCTTTTTCCTATAGTCCAGCTTCTCGGATTATTTGTTCAGCATACAGATTAAATAAGTATGGTGAAAGAACAGAACCCTGACGCACACCTGTCCTGACTTTAAACCAATCGATATCCCCTTGTTCTGTCCGAACGACTGCCTCTTGATCCGTGTAATGGTTCCTCATGAGCACAATTAAGTGTTCTGGAATTCCCATTCTTCGCAGTGTTATCCATGGTTTGTTATGATCCACACAGTCGAATGCCTTTGCATGGTCAATAAAACACAGGTAAACATCCTTCTGGTATTCTCTGCTTTCAGCCAGAATCAATCTGACATCAGCAATGACATCCCTGGTTCTATGTCCTCTTCTGAAACCGGCCTGAGTTTCTGGCAGTTCCCTGTCAATATACCGCTGCAGCCGTTTTTGAATGATCTTCAGCAGAATTTTGCTTGCGTGTGATATTAATGATATAGTTCCATAATTTCCAAATTCGGTTGGATCACCTTTCTTGGGAATAGGCATAAACATGGATCTCTTCCAATCAGTTGGCCAGGAAGCTGTCTCCATATTTATTGGCATAGACGAGTGAGCACCTCCAGCGCTGCATCCATTTGTTGAAACATCTCCATTGATATTCCATCAGTTCCTGGAACCTTGTTTTTTGCCAATGCCTTCAGAGCAGCTTGGACTTCTTCCTTCAGTACCATCGGTTCCTGATCATATGCCACCTCTTGAAATGGTTGAATATCGACTAATTCTTTTTGGTATAATGACTCTGTGTATTCCTTCCATCTTCTTTTGATGCTTTGTGCATCATTGAATATTTTCCCCATGGAATCCTTCACTATTGCAACTCGAGGCTTGAATTTTTTCTTCAGTTCTTTTGGCTTGAGAAACGCCGAGCATGCTCTTCCCTTTTGGTTTTCCATCTCCAGCTGTTTGCACATGTCATTATAATACTTTACTTTGTCTTCTTGAGCTGCCTTTTGCAGTCTTCAGTTATTTTACTTCATCAATTCTTCCTTTTGCTTTCGCTGCTCAATACTCAAGAGCAAGTTTCAGAGTCCCCTCTGCCATCCATCTTGGTCTTTTCTTCCTTTCCTGTCTTTTCAGTGACCTCTTGCTTTTTTCATGGATGATGTCCTTGATGCCATTCTACAACTCATCTGGTCCGCAGTCACTAGTGTTCAATGCGTCAAATCTATTCTTCAGATGGTCTCTAAATTCAGGCGGGATGTAGTCAAGGTCATATTTTGGCTCTCATGGACTTGCTCTGATTTTCTTCAGCTTCACCTTGAACTTGCATAAGAGCAATTGATGGTCTGTTCCACAGGCAGCTCCTGGCCTTGTTCTGACTGATGATATTGAGTTTTTCCATCGTCTCTTTCCACAGATGTAGTCAATTTGATTTCTGTGTGTTCCATCTGGTGAGGTCCATGTGTATAGTTGCCATTTATGTTGGTGAAAGAAGGTATTTGCAATGAAGAAGAAGTTGTTGGTCTTGCAAAATTCTATCATTCGATCTCCGGCATTGTTTCTATCACCAAGGCCATATTTTCCAAATACTGGTCCTTCTTCTTTGTTTCCAACTTTCACATTTCAATCACCAGTAATTATCAATGTGTCTTGAAAGCATGTTCAATCAATTTCAGACTGCAGCAGCTGATATCTATTTCAGTTTAAACTGAGAAGAACACATTCTTTTGTGGTTACGAGAGGGGGGAGGGAGGGAGGGCGGGAGAGGGTTATTTACGGATTAGACAGTAGATAAGAACTGCTTTAGGTGAAGGGAAGGACAACACTCAATACAGGGAAAGTCAGGTCAACTGGACTGGACCAAAAGCAAAGAAATTTCCTGGATAAACTGAATGCTTTGAAGGTCAGCGGAGCAAGGGCAGGGATTTGGGGACTATGGCTTCAGGGGACATCTAAGTCGATTGGGAAAATAAATTCTATTAAGAAAACATTCTGCATCCCACTTTGAAGTGTGGCGTCTGGGGTCTTAAATGCTAACAAGCGGCCATCTAAGATGCATCAATTGGTCTCAACCCACCTGGATCAAAGGAGAATGAAGAACACCAAGGTCACACGATAACTATGAGCCCAAGTGACAGAAAGGGCCACATGAACCAGAGACTTACATCATCCTGATACCAGAGGAACTAGATGGTGCCTGGCCACAACCGATGACTGCTCTGACAGGGAGCCCAACAGAGAACCCCTGAGGGAGCAGGAGAACAGTGGGATGCAGAACCCAAATTCTCATAAAAAGACCAGACTTATTGGTCTAACTGAGACTGGAAGAATTCCAGTGGTCATGTTCCCCAAGCCTTCTGTTGGCCCAGGACAGGAACTATTCTGGAAGACAACTCATCAGACATGGAAGGGACTGGACAATGGGTTGGAGAAAGATTCTGATGAGGAGTGAGCTACTTGTATCAGGTGGACACTTGAGACTGTGTTGGCATCTCCTGTCTAGTGGGGAGATGGGAGGGTAGAGAGGTTTAGAAACTGACAAAATGGTCACAAAAGGAAAGACTGGAAGGAGGGAGCAGGCTGACTCATTAGGGGGAGAGTAAATGGAAGTAAGTAGTCAGGTGTATAAAAGTTTATATATGAGAGACTGACTTGATTTGTACACTTTCACTTAAAGCACAATAAAAATTATTTAAAAAAATCGTCTATTTCTTCATCTTTGGCACTAATGGTTGGTTCACAAATTTGAATAATAGTCATATTAACTGGTCTTCCTTGTAGGTGTATGGGTATTATCCTAGCATCGACAGCGTTGTACTTCAGGACAGACCTTGAAATGTTCTTTTTGACGATGAATGCAACACCATTCCTCTTCAATTTGTCATTCCCAGCATAGTAGACTGTATGATTGTCCAATTCAAAATGGCCAATACCAGTGCATTTCAGCTCACTAATGCCTAGGATATCGATGTTTATGCGTTCCATTTAATTTCTGATGATTTCCAATTTTCCTAGATTCATACTTCGTACATTCCAGGTTCCGATTATTAATGGATGTTTGCAGCTGTTTCTTCTCATTTTGAGTCCTGCCACATCAGCAAATGAAGGTCCCAAAAGCTTTACTCCATCCATATCATTCAGGTCGACTCTACTTTGAGGAGGCAGCTCTTCCCCAGTCATCTTTTGAGTGCCTTCCAACCTGGGGGGCTCATCTTCCAGTACTGTATCAGACAATATTCCGCTGCTATTCATAAGGTTTTCACTGGCTAATGCTTTTCAGAAGTAGACTGCCGGGTCCTTTTTCCTAGTCTGTCTTAGTCTGGAAGCTCAGCTGAAACCTGTCCTCCATGGGTGAGCCTGCTGGTATCTGACTACCGGTGGCATAGCTTCCAGCACCACAGCAACACACAAGCCCCCACAGTATGACAAACTGACAGATGTGTGATTTACTACATCAGTGATTCTCAAAATTTGTAGCATCAAAATCATTGGATAGCTGCTTAGGCCCTAGATTGCTGGCCCCATCCCAGAGTTTCCCCTGGATGCTCATACTGCCATCTGGGGACCACACTTGGGCAGCCACTGCCCTGCACATGCTGTCTCTCAAACATTATCTTTAATGCTCTGGGTTCTGCTTGGATTGTATTGGTGGAATAAATATATACCAAGTTTTTTGTGAAGAGGAAAAGAGAGAAAAAGTAACTTTTAGATGAAGTTCGAGGTATGTATAACAAAACATACTCATTAAGGTATTAAAGTAGTTGTCAGTTATGTAGTGCTGCTACAACAGAAATACCACAAGTGGATGTCTTTAACAAAGAGAAATTTATTTTCTCCAAGTCTAGGAGGATAGAAGTCGGAATTCAGGGTGACAGCTCCAGGGGAAGACTTTCTCTTTCAGCTGTGGGGGAAGGTCCTTGTTATCAATTTTCCCCTGGCCTAGGAACTTTTCAGTGCAGGGACCTCAGGTCCAAAGGATGCATGCTCCTGGTTCTACTTTCTTTGTGATATTAGATGGCCCATCTCTCTGCTTGATTCTTTTATATCTCAAAAGAGATTAGTTTAAGACACAACCTAATCTTGTATATTGAGTCCTGCCTCATTAACATAACTACCACTAATCCCATCTCATTAACATCATAGAGGTAGGATTTACAACACATAGGAATATCACATCTGAAGCAAAATGGTAGACCATCACACTATATTGGGAATCATGACCTAGCCAAGTTGATAGATATTTTTGGTGGACACAATTCAATCCATGATGGCAGTGGTTCTCAAATTTTAACATGCATAAGAGTCACAGGGAAAACTCTTTAAAATCCAGATTTCTGGGCTCCATTCCTAGAAATTATTTAGTAGGCCTGAATGGGGCCGGTGAAATTTGCATTTCTAACAAGATTACAGGACTTTACTTTGAAATCAGTGGTTCTAATATGGAAACAGATGTTCTTTCCTGTTTACTGTCAATACATCTGCAGCTGCAAGAACTGAGGCCTGTGGTTGTTTCGTTTTACTATTTACCTATTTAATACTTTCCCATTATAATTTTCTTTACAAGGAGCATAGCATAGTGCATCCTTCTCTCTCAAGATATATGGAACGGTGTACCCAGGACTAGGTCAAGGGGTATCTGAGTAACAGTACCCAGCTGGCCCATCTCAAATCTGCCTTCCCATTTATCCCAGAACAGAGTCCACACATTTCATCTTTCTCCTGCTTGAGGACTGGCATACTGCCAAAATATCTGAGATCACCTTGGCACTGTCTTTTGTTTGAGTTTTAATTCCAGTTCTAAGCATCTCCCATGAGTTACCTCTGAGATCAAGTTCCTGCTCTTTAATGGGTCCTTTAGAACCTCATTCTGTAAGGATTCCCTAAGGAATATACCCACCTACTGCCCACCCCAGCCTGTGAATATATATATTAGTTTACAGTTGTACAAGATTAGGTTTAAAGTTGAACCAGAGTTCTTAGTAAGCCTTGCTAAAAATAGGGTGATAAATACAGATTTTGCTATTATCTAGTTTCTGCAGAAAACTCAAAAGGGTAAGAACCATGCAGTATGCACCAAACATCGGCAGATCCTAAAAGTAAGGTCAGGGTACTTCAGCAGAGCATGTTAAGAGGTTGTGAAATATCTTCTCCCTACCCCAACCTTTTGCTCACCCCAGTGTAAAGGATTTTGGGTGAGATTGAAGAGCTACTGCAGAAGATGTTTTGGAAGAGTTGTCACATTGCCCTGATTGTGTCCCTCTCCCTTCTCCACAAGAGGTCAAGTGAGGAGACACTATTAAGAAAACTACTTGGCAAGCTGTGTTCTCCTGGAACTTGGGAGTATAAAAGAACTGGTACTACATTCATCTGTTTAACAAATGAGTGAAGGAGTTACAGTAACTGAATTTAATGTCAGCTCTGCTTTTTACAGCTCTGTGAGCTTGAGCAAGTCACTAAACAACTCCATGTCTCTGTTTCCTTATCTGTAAAATGAACATAATATAGTACTAACTCTTAAGACTCCTATGAAGATTCAGTGATAATGCGTATAAAGCACTTATAACAGTGTCTGACATATAGTAGTGCCATATGTGTTAGCAATTATTATTATTCTCAAGGGCCAGTTATTGTTTTGAACACTGGGGGTTTAGCTGTTAACAAAAGCACCTAGGCCTTGTCTTTATGATTCTGACTGCAATCAATTTTGTAATTTGGGGCCTGTTGGGGCAAAGGACATAGTTCTACCCAGGTAACGTGGCTTTTGCCCTTAGTTTCTGTGAAATAACCCTTGGCATAATTGGAGTGCCTTGGTCTGGTACTTCCAGGTCACACATGATGATTTGGGCTGCTGAGTAGGGGCTGGCCAGGCCAGGAAAGACTCACCTGGAAGGCCAATATCAACTAGCCTCAGAAGGCATGATTTAGCCTGTCATAAAGGACTGGCTGATAAAAACCCTGACCACAGAGTCTCAGAGAGGCTATCGGTTGGCAAGAACATCTGCTCTTGGGAGGGTTGTACATCCCTCTGGACATGGAAGCTCTGCATCAGGAAACCTCCCAGACCTTGCCTTACTTGTCTCTTTGTCTGTATACTTTTTGGCTATGATAAATCTGTAGTCGTAAGTATGGTATACTATCCGTGAATCCTGTGAGTTTTCCCAGTGAATTATCAAACACAAAGGGGCAGTGGGAACCAGCAGGTCAGAAAGTGTGTCGTGTGGATTCCGTAGCCTGCAGCTGGCATCCTAAAGCTGTTGTGGGAAATCAGGCCCAAATTTTTGGTCATTGGCATGTGAGAAATTAATCTGTTCCACAGTCGGCTTCTGGCCTTGTTCTAATTGATGATGTTGAACTTTTTCATCGTCTCTTGGCACATATGTAGTCGATTTGATTCCTGTGTATTCCATCCAGCAAGGTCCACCTGTATAGTTGCCGTTTCTGTTGTTGAAAAAAGGTATTTGCAATTCTTCTTTATTTTGTCATCCGTGGCATAGTAGACCATATGATTGTCTGATTCAAAATGGCCAATACCAGTCCATTTCAATTCACTAATGCCTAGGATATTGATGTTTATGTGCTCCTTTTCATTTCTGATGATTTTCAATTTTCCTAGATTTATACTCTGTACCTTCCATGTTCCAATTATTAACAGATGTTTGCAGCTGTTTCTTTTTATTTTGAGTCGTGCCACATCAGCAAATGAAGGTCCCGAAAGCTTTACTCCACCCACGTCATTGAGGTTGGCTCTACTTTGAGGAGGCAGCTCTTCCCCAGTCATCTTTTGAGTGCCTTTCAACCTGAGGGGCTCATCTATATCAGACAAGGTTTTCGCTGGCTGATTTTTTTTCAGAAGTAGATTACCAGTTCTACTGGCATCAGGATTGGAGGAAGACTTATGGACAACTTGCGATATGTGGATGACACAAACTTGCTTGTTGAAAGTGAAGAGAACGTGAGGCACTTACTGATGAAGATCAAAGACTACAACCTTTAGTATGCATTATACCTCAACATGAAAAAAATCAAAAGTCTCACAACTGTACCAATAAGCAACATCATGATAAACGGAGAAAAGACTGAAATTGTCTTAGTCATCTAGTGCTGCTAGAACAGCAATACGACAAGTGGATGGCTTTAACAAACAGAAATTTATTCTTTCACATTCCAGTAGGCTATAAGTCCAAATTCAGGGTGCTGGCTCCAGGGGAAGGCCTGCTTTCTCTGTCGGCTCTGGAGGAAGGTCCTTGTCATCAGTCTTCCCTTGGTCTGGGAGCATCTCAGTGCAGGAACTCAGGTCCAAAGGATGCTCTCTGCTCCCAGAGCTGCTTTCTTGGTGGAATGATGTCTCCATGCCTCTCTGCTCCCTTCTCTCTTTTATATCTCAAAAGAGATCGGCTTAAGACACTATCTAATCATGTAGATCTCATAAATATAACTGCCACTAATCCATCTTATTACATCTTAGTAATAGGATTTACAACACATAGAGAAATCACATCAGATGGTAAAATGGTAGACAATCTTACAATACTGGGAATCAAGGCCTAGCCAAGTTAACAGGTATTTTGGGGGGAAACAATCCGATCCATGACAGAAGTTGTCAAGGATTTTATTTTACTTGGCTCCACAATCAACATCCCTGGAAGCAGCAGTCAAGAAATCAAAAAATGCATTGCATTGGGCAAATCTCCTGCAAAAGACCTCTTTAAAGTGTTAAAAAGCAAAGATGTCACTTTAAGGATTAAGATGTGCCTGATCCAACCCATGGTGTTTTCAATTGCCTCCTATGCATGCGAAAGCTGGGGATAGAATAAAGAAGACTGAAGAAGAATTGACTCATTTGAATTATGCTGTTGGTGAAGAATATAGACTGCCAAAAGAAGGACCAAATCTATCTTGGAAGAAGTACAGCAAGAATGCTTCTTAGAAGCAAGGATGGGGAAACTTTGTCTCACGTACTTTGGACATGTTATCAGGAAGGATCAGTCCCTAGAGAAGGCCATCATGCTTAGTAAAGTAAGAGAAAGGCCCTCAAAATTTACTGCAACAATGAGCTCAAGCACAATGACCACGAGGATGGCACAGGACTGGCAGTGTTTCATTCTGTTGTTCATAGGGTCACTATGTATCAGAACTGACTCAATGGCACCTAACAACAAAATTTCATCATTGGAGGGTCATACACAAGATTATGCCATTTAAAATAGATTTCTGTGCTCTCTGAGACAATTATCACCCATCCAGCCACTTTTCCTCTTCCAAAGATGTGTTGATCTCTTTCATCTGATATTACTTTACCCTTCTTCTTTTTTTTTTTTTTTTTTTTGGTTCTTTGGATTTACACTAAAAAAAAATTACTATCATTTTAAAGGGTTTCAGAAAGGAAGTGATAATTGTACATGCTTAAAAAAACTACTATATACCAGCTGATATGTGAAACTGCACTGATGGTTTCATTTTTTCATAATTGTTCATTAACAAAGGAGATGAGTATTATTAGTAGGTGTGAATTCCTTCCCAAATCTTACAATCCTCCGCTTTCCTGCTAGCTTCAGATATTGCAGTTAGTAAAAAGTTCCAAACAAATTTAGATTTTATTTTCAGATAAGCTCTTCCATTCATGCAGAATGAAATCACAAGTTAAATTGCTTAAAGTTGGTTCCTCTTTATATGAGCTTTTATATGAATGTATCTTGTCCTCCCTTTACCGATTTGAAGTCTAATTCTCATCCGTACAGAAAAATTTAGAGAATTTCAACACCATAGTTATATTTTATCATTAGAGAGGTGAACTGTAGTTTCTGCTGGTAATCACATTAAAAAAATATCAGTTGTGACCTTCCTTGTTAGTTGCAACTTTTAAGACAATTGTGTAGGACAGTAGGTGGTTATATACAAGGAATTTTGGTGATGTTGATGGTATTATGAAATAATTGACCTTTTAAAAATGCCCAAATTTACCATGTCTGACTTGTATCTTAGTTGCAAACATGAAGTGACATAGTAATGAAAAATCAACACTTGTTTCTTGAAGAATTTTTTCCTAAAGAAAAGGAATATCATTTCGTAAAAAAAAAAAACAAAAAAAAACTTTCAGCCTTCCAGTATAACATAACAGAGTCTTTGAACTCTCCTTTGTACTAGCAAGGTGAAACCATGATTCTCTGGTTATAATAATTAATTCATGAAAACGAAATATGGTAAGGCGTAAGTATAAAAAATGGGGGTCTAGAAGAACAGCAGTGTCACAGTGAGTGGGAGAGAAAAAAGTTGTTACCTTTTTTAAAATAAATTGAAGGAGAGAGGAAACCTTGAAAAATGCACAGAGGATATGATTAGTGTTGGTTGAACAAATGGCAAATTTTGAATGAAACAGTGGCAGGATCAAGAATATCTGAGGGACTTCTGGCCAATATGGTGCCATAGACAGAAGCACCACATGGTCCCTCCAGAGCAAAGACCCAAAAAACTAAGTACAACAGAGACGAATATCATTCCTGGAACCCAAAGTGTCAAATGAAGAGATAAAGAGCTCAGCCAAACACCAAATGGAATAAGAAACTGACAGAGAACAGGGAGTGATGAAAGATACATGCAGAAGTCTTTTATCAAGGAATGCAGCATGGATTCACCATCTTGGACTCCCGTAGGAAATCAGTGGACAGGGAGCACGGGAAAGCAGCTTCACAGAGCTCCCAGCAGGAGACAGACCACCCGGTAACCAGCGATACATGCTTTCCCACCCCCCATCCTCACACCGCTGCTCTACCTCTACACTTCCTTGCTGGCTTAGGAAGTGCAGCATCTGTGCCGCTTGGACTCGCCCTGCCCACATCAGAGATCGGCAGACAGGGAGTATGGGAAAGCAGCTAACCCCACTCTTCTTCCCACTCCCCTTTAGCCTCCCTTGCTTCCTGCTAGCTGCAGTCTCTCAGCTGGCAGGCAGCTGCTTTGGCCCGGGCCTCTTGGATTCACCCCACCCACACTGGCCAGCTCCCTGAGTGCCATTTGTCTGTTGCTGGTGTTGCTTTTTTCTGCTTCTTCTGGTTTCTTCCATGCCTCCCACTACCTCCCACTCCTTTCTCTCGAACACCTGGCTCCGTGTGTTATATTTGCTTCTTCTTGAAAGGCTGTGAAGCTCTGTTCAACTGGGGAACCTCTCCCCCACCCACAACACCACACTGGTGGGAGCCTTTGGGCTTTTGTTTTTTTCTGTTTTGTACTGTTTGTTGTTTTCTTTTTCTTTTCACAGTTTGGGAGCCCCTTCTAGCCGGACCACACTGTGTAGCTTAGGAGTCACTACCTCAGTCTGCACAGCCCCTGGGGACATTTCTTTTATCTTTCTTTCTTTTTTCGCTTTCCCTTTTTTCCTTCTGTCTTTCTTCATTTCTGTGTTCTCGTCTCTCTATACGTACCTTCTTTTCTTGTCTCCTGAATACCTGGCATTGTGTGACATCTATACACCCTCTACCCAGGGTATACTTCCCAGCCACTTCCCTGGTCTTTGAAGCTGCACCAGTGGGACCCCTGGGGGCTTTTCTTTTTTCCAAATTTTTATCTAGCTAGTTTTTCTTTCTTTTTCCCTTTTTCATTTTTTACTTTTTATTTTTCTCAATGTCTTGTTTTCTCATCTCTCCATTCCAATGGGAAGCTCCTTATTCACTTTTTTGTTTGTTTGTTTTTGGCTCCCATTTCTCTCTGCTTTCTCTCCTCTTTCCCATGTTCATATTAGGTACACACGTCAGAGTCTCTCTCTCTCCTTCCTGCCTACCTGCATCTTGTGCTGAAGATCATACTCACTAGCAGCACAGACATGGCCTACCAGAACTTGCCCAGCACTGATTCCCAGCCTGCCCTGTTGGCCCAAGTGCATGCCAAAAACAAACCATCCCAGCCCTTCCACTTCAGCTGGACCTGTCCTGCTGCACCATAGCTGAGTGACTGACCCTACGCATTGGACAAGGAGATGAAAAACATCATGACCACAGACAAGCAAACAACAAAGAATGCACAGCCTGTCTGCTCGGACATAAAACAGAAAAGTAGGATGAAACACATCTACAATCAATAGAAAAAATAACTACTGAATGTCTTGAAGACAGCAGACAATATCAAAACAGATTTAAAAAAAGGATAGGATGGTTCCAGTAGGTATCCAAAATAAAACACCAGATGGCTTTCCAGTAGAAGAAAAGGCACTAGAATGACCTGACAGGGAATTCAAATCTCTAATATCCAGAGCTAGCCAAGAGTTGAAGAAAAAAGCAGACAAAAAGGAGGACAAATAGACAAATTCATTGAAAATACAGACAAAAAAATGAAAGAATTCATGAAAATAGTACAGGAACAAAATGCCAAAATAAATTCACAACTAGAAGTCATACAAAACAACAACGAGAAATACAAAAGATAAACAACAAGATTTCAAAAATGGATGGCATCATAGAAGGGCTGAGGAGCAGTTTTGAAACAATGGAAGACAGGATCAGCTAAGTGGAAGACAAATACTTGGAGACAACTCTGTTTAAGGAAAAATCAGAAAAAAGAATGAAGAAAAATGAAGAAACCCTGAGAATTATGTGGGATATAATCAAAAGGAAAAATTTGTGAGTGATTGGGTATCCACAACGGGGGAGAAAATGGAAAACACAGAAAGGACCATTGAAGAATTGCTGACAGAAAACTTCCATAATATCATGAAAGATGAAAAGGTGACAATCCAAAAAAAGTTCAATGAACCCCATATAGTTTAGAACCCAAAAGAAAATCACCAAGGCATATCATAATCACACTTGATAAAACCAAAAACAAGGAAAAAATCCTGAGAGCAGCTGGAGAAAAACAAAAAGTCACATACAGAGGAGAAACAATAAGACTAAGCTCTGATTATTTGGCAGAAACCATGCAGACAAGAAGGCAATGAGATGACATATATGAAACCTTGAAAGAAAAAAATTGCCACCCAAGAATAATGTATCCTGCAAAAGTCTTGTCCAAATATGATGGTAAAATTAGGACATCTACAGATAAACAGAAACTAAGGGAATATGTAAAAGCCAAACCAAACTTAACAAAAATTATTAAAGGGAGTCCTTAAGTCTGAGAACAAACATCAGACCACAGCCTGAATCCAGGATGCAAGATTGTACCAGCCAGATATCAACCCAGGAAATGAACTCTCAAAGACTACACAAAACCAAAAGAATTACAACGGGTAACCAGAGAGGCTAATTTGTAAATTACAACAACTTCAGAGCAATAAAAGAGGGAATAAACAGTGTAGGTATAGAACTTACTAATGCAGAGGAAGGAAAAGTGATATTGAGTAATAATAGACTGTTTCAAACCTAGGAAGATAAGGGTAAATTTCAAAGCAACCTCAAAGAATGTTGATAAGTCTACTCATCAAAATAAAGTAGAAAAAAAAAGAGTCTCAGTAAAAACAGAATTTACAAAAGCAAAAGAAATCCACAAACAAAAGGAACTCAGCATAGGAGAGTAAATGTCAGCACTGAAAAAAAAGCACTATAAAAAGACAGCAATAAACTCACACCTATCAATAATTACACTGAATGTAAATGGCCTAAATGCACCCATAAAGAGACAGAGAGTGACATAATGGGTAAAAAAACAAGATCCATCAATATGCTGTCTACAAGAAACACACCTTAGAAACAAAGACATAAATTTTTTAGAAATCAAAGGATGGGAAAAAAAAATATCAAGCAAATAACTACCAGAAAAGAGCAGGAAGAGTGCAATACTAATCTCAGATAAAATAGACTTTAAAACAAAGTCCACCATAAAAGACAAAGAAAGGCACTATATAGTGATTAAAGGGACGATCCATCATGAAGACTTAACCATAATAAACACCTAGCCACCAATGACAGGGCTTCAAAATACATAAAACAAGCTCTAGAAGCACTGAAAAGAGAAATTGACAGTTCCACAATAATAGTATGAGACTTTAATTCACCACTCTTGGCAAAGGACAGAACATCTAGAAAGAAACTCAACAAATATACAGAAGAGCTAAAGGGCACAATCAGCCAACTTGACCTCACAGACATATATAGAACAGTCATCCAACGGCTGCAAAGTACATGTTCTTTTCCAGTGCACAAGGAACATTCTCCAGAACAGACCACATCTCAGGCCACAGAGCAGCTCTCAACAAAATCCAAAACATTGAAATAACGCAAAGTATCTTCTCTAACCACAATGCCATCTAAGTAGAAATTGACAACAGGAAAAAAAATCACCCTGCTTAAAAACCACTGGGTAATAGAAGAAATCAAGGATGGAATCAAAATTCCTAGAATCAAAAGAGAATAAAAACACATCATACCAAAAACTTTGGGACACAGCAAAGACAGTCCTCAGTGGTCAATTTATAGCACTAGATGCACACATCAAAAAAGAAGAAAGGGAGAAAATCAAAACATTAGTTATACAACTTGAACAAATAGAAAGAGAACAGCAAAAGAAGCATGCAGCCACTAGAAGAAAGGAAATAATAAAGATCAGAGCAGAAATAAATGAAAAAGAGAATAGAAAAAACAATGGAAAGAATCAACAAAACCAAAAAGTTGGTTCTCTGAAAGGATCAACAGAATCAACAAACCACTGGCCAAACTGACAAAAGAAAAATGGGAGAGAATGCAAATAACCCAAATAAGCAATGAAATGGGGGACATTACAACAGAGCCAAATGAAATAAAAAGGATCATAACAGAGTATTATGAATATTTATGCTCCAACAAATTAGAAAACCTGGAGGAAATGGACAAATTTCTAGAAAAACATGACCTATCCAAACTAACACAAAATGATGTTGAAAATCTGAACAGGCCCATAACAATAGAAGAGATTGACAAGGTAATAAAAAAAACTCCCAACAACAACAAAAAAAAACCCTGACCTAGATGGCTTTACCGGAGAATTCTACCAAACCTTCAGAGAAGAGCTTATACCAGTACTACTCAAACTATTTCAGAACATAGAAAAGGAAGTGATACTTCCAAATTCATTCTATGAAGCCAGCATAACCCTGATACCAAAACCAGGCAAAGACACCAAAAAAAAAAAAAAAAAAGAAAGAAAGAAAATTACAGACCAATATCTCTCATGAATATAGAGGTGAAAATTCTCAACAATACCCTAGGCAATATTCAGCCATCACATAAAAAAATAATACAACATGACCAAGTAGGATTCATACCAAGTATGCAAAGATGGTTCAACATTAGAAAATCAGTCAGTGTAATCCACCACATAAATAAAAGCAAAGAAAAGATTCACATGATCATTTCAATTGATGCAGAAAAGACATTTGACAAAGTCCAACACCCATTCCTGATAAAAACTCTCAATAAAATAGGTATAGAAGGGAAATTTCTCAACATAATAAACTGCATCTATGCAAAACCACTGGCCGACATCATTCTTAATGGAGAGAGGCTGAAAGATTCTACCTAAGAACAGGAGCAAGACAAGGATGCCCTTTATCCCCACTCCTATTTAACGTTGTGCTGGAAGTCCTAGCTAGAACAATAATGCAAGAAAAAGAAATAAAGGGTATCCAAATTGGTAATGGAGAAGTTAAACTGTCCCTATCTGTGGATGATATGATACTATACATAAAAAACCCAAAAGACTCCACAAAAGACTGGAAAGATTCAGCAGAGTAGCAGGACAAAAGAAACATACAAAAATCAGGTGGATTCCTATACACTAATAAAGAGAACAATGAAAAGGACATCAGGAAAATAGTATCGCTTATAATAGCTCCTAAAAAAATAAAATACTTAGGAATAAATCTAACCAGGGATGCAAAAGACCTATACAAAGAGAACTATGAAACACTACTGCAAGAAACCAAAAGAGATCTACATAAATGGAAAAACATACCATGCTCATGGATAGGTAGACTCAACATTGTGAAAATGAAAATTCTACCCAAAGTGATTTACAAATACAATGCAATCCTGATCAAATACCAAAAACATTCTCTAAAGAGATGGAAAAACTTATCATTAACTTTATATGGAAAGGGAAGAAGGCCCAGATAAGTAAAGCACTATTGAAGAGGAAGAATAAAGTTGGAGGACTTATGCTACCTGACCTAAGAACCCACTATACAGCTATAGTAATCAAACTGCCTGACAGATACATTGACCAATGGAACAGAACTGAGAACCCAGATGTAAATCTATCCACCTATGATCACCTGATCTTTGACAAGGGCCCAAAGTCCATCAGATGGGGATAAGGCAGTCTTTTTAACAAACGGTGCTGGCGAAACTGGCTGTCCATCTGCAAAAAATGAAACAGGACCCATACCTCACACCATATACGAAAACTAATTCAAAATGAATGAAATACCTAAATATAAAGCCAACAGCTATGAATTTTATAGAAGAAAAAATAGGATTAATGCTAGAGGCCCTAACGCATGGTATTAACAGGATATAAACTGTTAATAATCAACAATATGCAAACTCCAGAAGATAAGCTAGATAACTGGGATCTTCTAAAAATTAAACACGCTTATCAAAAGACTTCGCTGAAAGAGTAAAAAGAGCACTTAAAAACAGGGAAAAAATTTTTGGCTATTATAAATCAGATAAAGGTCTAATCTCTAAAATCTACAGGAAAATCCAACACTTCTACAACAAAAAGACATACAATCCAATTAAAACATGGGCAAAGGAAATGAACAGACACTTCACCAAAGAAGACATTCAAGTGACCAAGAGACAAATGAGGAAATGCTCACCATCTCTAGCCATCAGAGAAATGCAAATCAAAACCATAATGAGATACCATCTCACCCCAGCATTACTGACATGAATCGATAAAACAGGAAATAACAAATGCTGGAGAGGCTGCGGGAAGATTGGAACTCTTATGCACTGCTGGTGGGAATGCAAAATGATGCAACCATTTTGGAAACTGATATGGCGCTTCCTTAGAAAGCTAGAAATAAAAATACCATGTGATCCAGCAATCGCACTCCTAGGAATATATCCTAGAGAAATAAGAGTCGTCACAGGAATAGACGTATGCACACCCATATTCATTGCACCATTGTTCACAATAGCAAAAAGATGGAAACAACATAGGTGCCAATCGACAGATGAGTGGATAAAACAAACTGTGGTACATACACACAATGGAGTGTTACGCAATGATAAAGAACAACTATGAATCTGTGAAGCCTCTTATAACATGGATGAATCTGGAAGGCATTATGCTAAATGAAATAAATAAATCACAAAAGCACAAATATTGTATGAAACCACTACTGTAAAAACTCATGAAAAAGTTTACATACAAAAAGAAACAATCTTTGATGGTTACGAAGGAGGGGAGAGGTGGGGATGAAAAAACACTAAATAGACAATAGATAAGTGATAAATTTAGTGAAGGGTAAGACAGTATACAATACTGGGAAAGCCAGCACAACCTGTACAAGGCAAGGTCATGGAAGCTCCATAGACACATCCAGACTCCCTGAGGGATTGAATTGCTGGGCTGAGGGCTGTGGGGACCATGGTCTGGGGGAACATCTAGCTCAATTGGCATTACATAGTTTATAAAGAAAATGTTCTACATTTTACTTTGGTGAGAAGCTTCTGGGGTCTTAAAAGCCTGTGAGCAGCCATCTAGTACACTCCACTGGTCTCACCCCTCTCGGAGCAAGGAAGAATGAGGAAAACTAAAGATACAAGGGAAAGATTAGTCTAAAGGACTAATGAACCACATCTACCATGGCCTCCACCAGACTGAGTCCAGTACAACTAGATGTTGCCCAGCTACCACCACTGACTGCTCTAACATGGATCACAACAGAGGGTCCTGGACAGAGGTGGAGAAAAATGTAGAACAAAATTCTAACTCAAAAGAAAGACCAGACTTGCTTGCCTGACAGAGATGGGAGAAATCCTGAGAGTATGGCCTCTGGACACCCTTTCAGCTCAGTAATGATGTCACCCTTCAGCCAAAGATTGGACAGGACCATAAAACAAAACAAGACTAAAGGGGCACATCAGTCCTGGTGTAAGGACTAGAAGGCAGGAGGGGACAGGAAAACTGGTAATAGGGAACCCAAGTTTAAGAAGGGAGAGAGGTGACACGTTGTGGAGTTGTTAACCAATGTCATAAAACAATATGTGTACTAACTATTTAATGAGAAATTAGTTTGTTCTGTAAACCTTCATCTAAAGTACAGTAAAAAGAAAGAAAGAAAAAAAAAGAGTATCTGAAATCTTATAGACTACCAGTGATTTTATGAAGGGTGATAGTCATGACCTAAGTCTGGAAAAATGCATATTTAAGAAAATCCAAGAGTAAACTACCTGGCTTTGTCATAGGTTAAAACTTTGTCTTTCTTGCCTGACCTATTTACATGGCCTCCTAAATGGCCACCCACATCCCCTTCACTCTCTTTCCCTCTGGCGACCCTCCTTATGGCTGCCATGACAACCCCTATGTAGATTCCTCCATTGTTTGACTCTGGCTTGAAGAACAAATTCCAAACATTTCAAGATGTGTAACCCACAATTCTTTGAAACTGTACAATATAGTAAAATTGGCCAAACACTGGCAATTTCATAATCTATTGAAAACTAGTAGCTACCACAAGATGTGCAGCATCTCAGGGCCTGCTCTGCTTCCACATTTCTGTTCCTATAAGAGCCATCTCTGTGCAGCACCAAGTTTTGCCAAATGTGAAACTTAGTTCCTTAGTGAGTTCCCACAAAGGAAAAAAAAAAATGCACTCACTCAAACCATGTGTCTACTCAGCAATGTGTAGAATTGCTGAAGGTTTGTGGTTCTCGGGGACAAGTTATGTCGTGGACAGGGGATGCCATAGCTTTTCTCTCTTTCTCTCTCCTTATCTCCTTCTCTGGGGCAAAACAAACTTTCTTTCATTGCTGCATTTAGTGATGAACATTTTTGGTTGCCTGAGCATGCTTTTGGGGTCTCACCATCCATCTCGAGGTGTTCACTGAAGTATTTTTCCCACTAAAGAGAGTTCTCTTCCTTTGCTGAATCTCTCCTTTTTGTCCCAGAAGGCCTGCAGACTACAACAACAAAATCCATCACACTTTGGCTTCCAGGTAGGTTTAGCCAATGGGAGGTACTGAAAGGGGGGGTAGTGCTTCTTGTTGGTGAGGTGTAGGCATGCCTTTCCCCAGCTCCCTCCCATCCATGACCCAAGTGTTGTCTGTGTCCCTCCTGTCTGCCCTCACTGGGTTCTGGTTATTCTACTGTTGTCCCATCAGGCCTAGGGCTGCAAAAACTCCCCAGGTGTGGTGCTATCCCTTTTTGTTATCTTTAAGTGCTAATCCTTCTTTGTAAATAGTCTGTTAATGCTCCTCAAATTACCTCATTTGGGTGTGCTAGGATCTTGACTCCCTAAGGAGGCATTCTGGTGCTTGCTGTCATGATAATTATAATTTTTTTCAGTTGACAGCACATAGTTTATGAAATATTTTATAGTTTGACTCACTTTATGTTTCTATTCTCATCAAACTTACCTTGCTTTGAACCTAAGAGCACTGTAACTTTGTGCTATTGTGGATGCTGTTTCCTGTCCTACAAAGCAATGCCCTTTCTGCCTTTTCTGCCAGACACCAATACCTTCATTCTCGAAGATGCTTCTCAAATGTCACTTGTCTGCAAAGCCTTTTGTCTTGCCTCCTTCTACAGAATGACTTGGACTCTGTCCTCCCATATGATAATGATTTTGTTACATGTCTGTCTCCCCTACAGAAATTGTATGTTCCTTCCTTCCTTCCTTTCTTTCCTCCCTCCCTCCCTTCTTTCCTTCCTCCCTTTTTTCTTTCCTTCCTTCTTTTTTTCCCTCATTCATTCCCGAAAATATTGATTGATTATCTCCTATGTTTCAGTCACTGTTCTAAATTTTGGGGGCATAGCATCAAACACAACAAAGTCCCTACCCTCATGGGTCTTATAGTCTAGCAGAGAGACAAACAGGTTTATAACATCACATCATCACATCACATCACATCACATCACATCACATCACATCACATCACATCACATCACATCACATCACATCACATCACATCACATCACATCACATCACATCACATCACATCAAACATAACATAAAACATAGCATAACATAACATAACAACATCATACCACACCACACCACACAACACAACACAACAAACATAACGTAATGTAATGTAACGTAAAGTAACATAACATAGCAACATAACATAACAACAAAACATAACATAACATAACAACATAACACAACACAACACAACACATAACATAACAACATAACAAACATAACATAACATAACATAACAAACATAACATAACAACATAACAAACATAACATAACAAACATAACATAACATAACATAACATAACATAACATAACATAACATAACATAACATAACATAACATAACATAACATAACATAACATAACATAACATAACATAACATAACAACATAACATAACATAACATAACATAACATAACATAACATAACATAACATAACATAACATAACATAACATAACATAACATAACATAACATAATGCCAGGTACGGGTAAACATCACAGAGATAAAATGAAGCAGGCTGAGGGGACAGGGTGGTGGCCTGTGTGGGAACTGGAAGTCTCCAAATTTAGACAGAGCCATTGTTAGGAAGGCTGCATGCAGAGATGGTATTTGAACAGAGACCTGAAGAAAGGGAGAGAATAATACCTGAGGGTAAGTCTTCCAGCCAAGTGCACAGCAGGGCAAATGTACCGGCTGTGCTTTGCATGCTTGAGGAAAAGAATGGAGTCTGTGGGCCAGGGGAGTGCTGGGGCACATGATCGGAGGTGGCCAAAGGATGCGGGCTCAGGGTGGCTACGAAGTCCAGGAACACAGATTCAGCTCCTCATGACTTGTGAACAGGGGGTAGCATGACCCAATTATTCATTTTTTTATCCCTAGTCCTTTTTAGTGCCTTACTGGAAGCCCTAGTGGTTAAGAGCTATGGCTGCAAACCAAAAGGTCAGCAGTTTGAATTCACCAGGTGCTCCTTGGAAAGCCTATAGGGCAGTTCTATTCAGTCCTCTAGGGTCACTATGAGTCTGAATCAACTTGACGGCAATAGGTTTTCAGGTTTTCTTAGTGCTTTACCTGGAAATCCTGGTGGAGTAGTGGTTAAGTGCAAAGGCTGCTAGCCAAAAGGTCAGCAGTTCAAATCTACCAGGTGCTCCTTGGAAACTCTATGGGGCAGTTCTACCCTGTCCTATATGGTCACTATAAGTCAGAATTGAGTCGATGGCAATGGGTTTGGTTTTGGTTTTTCAGTGTCTTACCCAGTTCCTGGATGAGTGGATAAAGTGCAGTAATTTGCACAGATAATTCTGTGATCTTTCCTCCTTTAGTCCTGATGGAACAGCTAAGTCTCAGGAATTGGATTTGGCTTTGCTCCAATCGTTGTCTCTCACCCTGTGAAGAACATGAAGGTATGCACAAATCTACAATAAAGTGATAGCATCCCTAAATCTGTCTTAATTACAATATTATTTTATTACATTAGAAATGGAATCTTCTTTAATAAATCAGCTACAAGAATTCCTCTAGTGATTGAAGAAGAAATTGGGATTAAATTGCATGATGAGAGATTTGGCTTAAGCAGACAGACAAAAAACCTTTGAAACAGAAAAAGTATCTAGACATAGTCAGCCAGTCACTGAATGGTCCCAAGAGAGATTTTGCCCTTAACATCTAAAACAATGTGGCAGGAAGCCATTTTTTGAATAGCTACATTAGAGGTTAAGGAAATATATATATATATTTAAAAAGTCTTCTATTCAAATAATTGTAGATGTCAAAAATTTTTAGAACTCACTATTATCCTTTATTATTAATAAATTGATGTTATATATCAGCCCATTCTTATTCTTCATCAGTATCTGTAATTACAATAAAACTGAAAAGAGAATTTTACTGGACATTTTTCCGTATTTAAAAAAATTCATATTTTAGAGTTAACATTAATTTAAAAATGATTTAAATCACTAGGGGCATACATTACCTGTTGGTAAGACAGGGTTTTATGCCGAAATACACAGTTAATGTGAGGATTTAACTTACCTATGAAAAAGTCTCAAAATGGTGTAAAGAAAACAAAACAGAAAGCAAATGTTGACTATTAACAGAAAATATGCAAAAATAACTGTCATTCTTTCATTTAGTCCATTGGTCAGTCAATCACTGAATCTTTTTTTTTTTTTATTTTTTGGGGAATACTTTTCTGAGCTAGCTGCTACATTGTTACTTAAATAGGAATCGACTGGAATGCAAGAGGTTTTTTTTTTTTTAATCTAGTATACATAAAATATTTTCTTAAAAGATAATATAGCCTGATGAAAACAAAGAGACCAATCCTTCCACTGAGATTGTCCTTAAAATACAGGGAATCTATGGTAATAATAATATGTATGGGTTGCTTGTTGTTGTTAGGTGCCATCGAGTCCTGACTCATAGTGTCCCTGTATACAACAGGATGAAACATTGCCCTGTCCTGTGCCATCCTTACAATTGCTGTTATGCTTAAGCCCATTGTTGCAACCACTGTGTCAATCCATCTCATTGGGGGTCTTCCTCTTCTTCTCTGACCCTCTAACAAGCATGATGTCCTTTTCTGGGGGATGATCCCTCCTGATGACATGTCCAAAGTATGTGAGTTGTAGTCTTGCCATCCTTGTTCTAAGGAGCACCTTGTTCATTCTTCTTCCAAAATGAATTTGTTTGTTCTTCTGGCAGACCATGGTATATTCAATATTCTTCTCCAACACCACAATTCAAAGGCATCAATTCTTCTTCAGTCTTACTTATTCACTGACCAGCTTTCACGTGCATATGAGGCAATTGAAAACACCGTGGCTTGGGTCAGGCCGACACTGTTGCTTTTATAACACTTTAAAGAGGTCTTTTGCAGCAGATTTTCCCAATGCAATGCATCTTTTGATTTCTTGACTGCTGCTTCCATGGGTATTGGTAGTGGATCCAAGCAAAATGAAGTCCTTGACAATTTCAATCTTTTCTCTGTTTATCATGATGTTGCTTATTGGTCCAGTTGTGAAAATTTTGATTTTCTTTATGTTGAGGTATAATCCATACTGAAAGCTGTGGTCTCTGGTCTTCATCAGCAAGTGCTTCAAGTCCTCTTTGCTTTTAGCAAGCAAGGTTGTATTATCTGCATAAGGCAGGTTGTTAATGAGTCTTCCTCCAGTCCTGATGCCCCATTCTTCTTCATATAGTCCAGCTTCTCAGACTATTTGTTCAGCATACAGATTGAATAGTTATGCTGAAAGAATACAACCTTGAAGCACACCTTTCCTGACTTTAAACCACACAGTATCCCCTTGTTCTGTTTGAATAACTGCTTCTTGATCTATGTACAGGTTCCTCATGAGCACAATTAAGTGTTCTGGAATTCTCATTCCTCACAATGTTATCTATAATTTGTTATGATCCACACAGTCACATGCCTTTGCATAATCAATAAAACACAGGTAAACATCTTTCTGGTATTCTGTGCTTTCAGCCAGGATCCATCTGACATCAATGACATCCCTTATTCTACAACCTCACCTGAATCAGGCTTGAATTTCTAGCAGTTCCCTATTGATATACTGCTGCAGCCACTTTTAAATAATCTTCAGCAAAATTTTACTTGTGTGGGTATTAGTGATATTGTTGGATAATTTCTTTGAAATCACCTTTCTTTGAAATAGGCATAAACATGGATCTCTTTCAGTCTGTTGGCCAGGTAACTGTCTTCTAAATTTCTTGGCATACATGAGAGAGCACTTCCAGTGCTGCATCCGCTTGTTGAAACATGTAAATTGGCATTCTATCAATTCCTGGAATATTGTTTTTCACCAATGCCTTTAGTGCAGCTTGGACTTCTTTTTTTTTTTTTTTATTAACTTTTATTAAGCTTCAAGTGAACATTTACAAATCCAATCAGTCTGTCACATACAAGTTTATATACATCTCACTCCCTACTCCCACTTGCTCTTCCCTTCTTGAGTCAGCCCTTTCAGTCTCTCCTTTCGTGACAATTTTGCCGGCGTCTCTCTCTCTCTATCCTCCCATCCCCCCTCCAGACAAGAGTTGCCAACACAATCTCAAGTGTCCACCTGATATAATTAGCTCACTCTTCATCAGCGTCTCTCTCCCACCCGCTGACTAGTCCCTTTCATGTTTGATGAGTTGTCTTCAGGGATGGTTCCTGTCCTGTGCCAACAGAAGGTCTGGGGACCATGGCTACCGGGATTCCTCTAGTCTCAGTCAGACCATTAAGTTTGGTCTTTTTATGAGAATTTGGGGTCTGTATCCCACTAATCTCCTGCTCCCTCAGGGGTCCTCTGCTGTGCTCCCTGTCAGGGCAGTCATCGATTGTGGCCGGGCACCAACTAGTTCTTCTGGTCTCAGGATGATGTAGGTCTCTGGTTCATGTGGCCCTTTCTGTCTCTTGGGCTCTTAGTTGTCGTGTGGCCTTGGTGTTCTTCATTTTCCTTTGCTTCAGGTGGGTTGAGACCAATTGATGCATCTTAGATGGCCGCTTGTTAGCATTTAAGACCCCAGACGCCACATTTCAAAGTGGGATGCAGAATGATTTCATAATAGAATTATTTTGCCAATTGACTTAGAAGTCCCCGCAAACTATGTTCCCCAGACCCCCGCCCTTGCTCCGCTGACATTTGAAGCATTCATTTTATCCCGGAAACTTCTTTGCTTTTGGTCCAGTCCAATTGAGCTGACCTTCCATGTATTGAGTGTTGTCTTTCCCTTCACCTAAAGCATTTCTTATCTACTGATTAATCAATAAAAAACCCTCTCCCACCCTCCCTCCCTCCCCTCCTCGTAACCACGAAAGTATTTGTTCTTCTCAGGTTTACTATTACTCAAGATCTTATAATAGTGGTCTTATACAATATTTGTCCTTTTGCCTCTGACTAATTTCGCTCAGCATAATGCCTTCCAGGTTCCTCCATGTTATGAAATGTTTCAGAGATTCATCACTGTTCTTTATCGATGCGTAGTATTCCATTGTGTGAATATACCACAATTTATTTACCCATTCATCCGTTGATGGACACCTTGGTTGCTTCCAACTTTTTGCTATTGTAAACAGAGCTGCAATACACATGGGTGTGCATATATCTGTTTCTATGAAGGCTCTTGTATCTCTAGGGTATATTCGGAGGAGTGGGATTTCTGGGTTGTATGGTAGTTCTATTTCTAACTGTTTAAGATAACGCCAGATAGATTTCCAAAGTGGTTGTACTATTTTACATTCCCACCAGCAGTGTATAAGAGTTCCAATCTCTCCACAGCCTCTCCAACATTTATTATTTTGTGTTTTTTGGATTAATGCCAGCCTTGTTGGTGTGAGATGGAATCTCATCGTAGTTTTAATTTGCATTTCTCTAATGGCTAATGATCGGGAGCATTTTCTCATGTATCTGTTGGCTGCCTGAATATCTTCTTTAGTGAAATGTGTGTTCATATCCTTTGCCCACTTCTTGATTGGGTTGTTTGTCTTTTTGTGGTTGAGTTTTGACAGAATCATGTAGATTTTAGAGATCAGGCGCTGGTCGGAGATGTCATAGCTGAAAATTCTTTCCCAGTCTGTAGGTGGTCTTTTTACTCTTTTGGTGAAGTCTTTAGATGAGCATAGGTGTTTGATTTTTAGGAGCTCCCAGTTATCGGGTTTCTCTTCATCATTTTCGGTAATGTGTTGTATTCTGTTTATGCCTTGTATTAGGGCTCCTAAGGTTGTCCCAATTTTTTCTTCCATGATCTTTATCGTTTTAGTCTTTATGTTTAGGTCTTTGATCCACTTGGAGTTAGTTTTTGTGCATGGTGTAAGGTATGGGTCCTGTTCCATTTTTTTGCAAATGAATATCCAGTTATGCCAGCACCATTTGTTAAAAAGGCTTTCTTTTCCCCAATTAATTGACACTGGTTCTTTGTCAAATATCAGCTGCTCATATGTGGATGGATGTATGTCTGGGTTCTCAATTCTGTTCCATTGGTCTATGTGCCTGTTGTTGTACCAGTACCAGGCTGTTTTGACTACTGTGGCTGTATAATAGGTTCTGAAATTAGGTAAAGTGAGGCCTCCCACTTTCTTCTTCTTTTTCAGTAGTGCTTTGCTTATCCGGGGCTTCTTTCCCTTCCATATGAAATTGGTGATTTGTTTCTCTATCCCCTTAAAATATGACATTGGAATTTGGATCGGAAGTGAGTTAAATGTATAGATGGCTTTTGGTAGAATAGACATTTTTACTATGTTAAGTCTTCCTATCCATGAGCAAGGTATGTTTTTCCACTTAAGTATGTCCTTTTGAATTTCTTGTAGTAGATCTTTGTAGTTTTCTTTGTATAGGTCTTTTACATCCTTGGTAAGATTTATTCCTAAGTATCTTATCTTCTTGGGGGCTACTGTGAATGGTATTGATTTGGTGATTTCCTCTTCGGTGTTCTTTTTGTTGATGTAGAGGAATCCAAGTGATTTTTTTTTTTTTTAATGGTCTTTGAAATTTATTGAAACACTTTATGAGATAATCCTTAGGTTCAGTGTGTATACACGGATCCCGTTTCAGTACAGTTGTATGTAAATGCATGGAAAATTTCTTTGAGGAGATGCAAAAAACAGTTGATCAGTTATCTCTGGAGATTGGGACAAGGTCTGGAATAAGAGGAAGATTGAGTTTTTACTATCAAACTTTTGTATTATTTTTTTTTTATTATTTTTTTTTTTTTAAGTTTTATTAAGCTTCAAGTGAACATTTACCATTCCAATCAGTCTGTCACCTGTAGGTTTACATACATCTTTCTCCCTTCTCCCACTTGCTCTCCCCCTATTGAGTCAGCCCTTACAGTCTCTCGTTTCGTGCCAATTTTACCTTCTTCCCTCTCTCTCTATCTTCCCATCCCCCCTCCAGTCAAGAGTTGCCAACACACTCTCCCGTGTCCACCTGATTTAATTAGCTCACTCTTCATCAGTATCTCTCCCCCCCGCACTGACCAGTCCTTTTCATGCCTGATGATTTGTCTTCGGGGATGGTTCCTGTCCTGTGCCATCAGAAGTTCTGGGGAGCATTGTCTCTGGGATTCCTCTAGTCGCAATCATACCATTCGGTGTGGTCTTTTAATGAGAATTTGGGGTCTGCATCCCATTGGTCTCCTGCTCCCTCAGGAGTTGTCTGTTGTGTTCCCTGACAGGGCAGACATCGATTGTGGCCGGGCACCAACTAGTTCTTCTGGTCTCAGGATATTGTAGGTCTCTGGTTCAAGTGGCCCTTTCTGTCTCTTGGGTTCTTAGTTGTCGTGTGACCTTGGTGTTCTTCCTTTGCCTTTGCTCCCGGTGGGTTGAGACCAATTAATGTATTTTAGATGGCTGCTTGTTGGCATTTAGGACCCCAGGTGCCACAATTCAAAGTGGGATGCAGAGTGTTTTCATAATAGAATTGTTTTGCCCATTGATTTAGAAGTCCTCTCAAACCAAGTTTCCCAGACCCCAGCCCCTGCTTCGCAATCCTTTGAAGCTTTCATTTTATCTCGGAAACCTCTTTACTTTTAATCCTGTCCAATTAGGCTGACCTTTCTTGTTTTGAGTGTTGTCTTTCCCTTCACCCAAAGCAGTTCCCATCTACAGATTGATCAATAAAAAGCCCTCTCCCTCCCTCCCTCCCTCCCTCCCCCCTTTGTAACCACAAAAGTATGTGTTCTTTTCCGTTTTTTCTATTTCTCAAGATCTTATAATAGTGGTCTTATACAATATTTGTCCTTTTGCAACTGACTCATTTCGCTCAGCATAATGCCTTCCAGATTCCTCCATGTTATGAAGTGTTTCAGAGATTCGTCACTGTTCTTTATCGATGCGTAGTATTCCATTGTGTGAATATACCACAATTTATTTACCCATTCGTCCGTTGATGGACATCTTGGTTGCTTCCAGCTTTTTGCTATTGTAAACAGAGCTGCAATAAACATGGGTGTGCATATATCTGTTTGTGTGAAGGCTCTTGTATTTTTAGGGTATATTCCGAGGAGTGGGATTTCTGGGTTGTATGGTAGTTCTATTTCTAACTGCTTAAGATAACGCCAGATGGATTTCCAAAGTGGTTGTACCATTTTACAACCCCACCAGCAGTGTATGAGAGTTCCAGTCTCTCCGCAGCCTCTCCAACATTTATTATTTTGTGTTTTTTGAATTAATGCCAGTCTAGTTGGTGTCAGATGGAATCTCGTCATAGTTTTAATTTGCATTTCTCTAATGGCTAATGATCGAGAGCATTTTCTCATGTATCTGTTGGCTGCCTGAATATCTTCCTTAGTGAAATGTGTGTTCATATCCTTTGCCCACTTCTTGATTGGGTTGTTTGTCTTTTTGTGGTTGAGTTTTGACAGAATCATGTAGATTTTAGAGATCAGGCGCTGGTCTGAGATGTCATAGCTGAATATTCTTTCCCAGTCTGTAGGTGGTCTTTTTACTCTTTTGGTGAAGTCTTTAGATGAGCATAGGTGTTTGATTTTTAGGAGCTCCCAGTTATCGGGTTTCTCTTCATCATTTTTGGCAATGTTTTGTATTCTGTTTATGCCCTGTATTAGGGCTCCTAGGGTAGATCCTATTTTTTCTTCTATGATTTTTATCGTTTTAGTCTTTATGTTTAGGTCTTTGATCCACTTGGAGTTAGTTTTTGTGCATGGTGTGAGGTATGGGTCCTGTTTCATTCTTTTGCAAATGGATATCCAGGTATGCCAGCACCATTTGTTAAAAAGACTATTATTTCCCCAATTGACTGACACTGGTCCTTTGTCAAATATCAGCTGCTCATAAATGGATGGATTTATATCTGGATTCTCAATTCTGTTCCATTGGTCTATGTGCCTGTTGTTGTACCAGTACCAGGCTGTTTTGATTACTGTAGCTATATAATAGGTTCTGAAATCAAGTAGGGTGAGGCCTCCCACTTTCTTCTTCTTTTTCAGTAATGTTTTGCTTATCCGGGGGTTCTTTCCTTTCCATATGAAATTAGTGATTTGTTTCTCTATTCCCTTAAAGTATGACATTGGTATTTGGATTGGAAGTGCGTTGTATGTATAAATGGCTTTTGGTAGAATAGACATTTTTACTATGTTAAGTCTTCCTATCCATGAGCAGGGTATGTTTTTCCATTTAAGTGTGTCCTTTTGAATTTCTTGTAGCAGAGTTTTATAGTTTTCTTTGTATAGGTCTTTTACATCCTTGGTAAGATTTATTCCTAAGTATTTTATCTTCTTGGGGGCTACTGTGAATGGTATTGATTTGGTGATTTCCTCTTCGGTGTTCTTTTTGTTGATGTAGAGGAATCCAAGTGATTTTTGTATGTTTATTTTATATCCTGAGACTCTTCCAAACTCTTCTATTAGTTTCAGTAGTTTTCTGGAGGATTTCTTAGGGTTTTCCATGTATACGATCATGTCATGTGCAAATAGTGATAACTTTACTTCCTCCTTACCAATCTGGATACCCTTTATTTCTTTGTCTAGCCTAATTGCCCTGGCTAGGACTTCAAGTACGATGTTGAATAAGAGCGGTGATAAAGGGCATCCTTGTCTGGTTCCCGTTCTCAAGGGAAATGCTTTCAGGTTCTCTCCATTTAGAGTGATATTGGCCGTTGGCTTTGCATATATGCCCTTTATTATGTTGAGGAATTTTCCTTCAATTCCTATTTTGGTGAGAGTTTTTATCATAAATGGGTGTTGGACTTTGTCAAATGCCTTTTCTGCATCAATTGATAAGATCATGTGGTTTTTGTCTTTTGTTTTATTTATGTGATGGATTACATTAATGGTTTTTCTGATATTAAACCAGCCTTGCATACCTGGTATAAATCCCACTTGATCAGGGTGAATTATTTTTTTGATGTGTTGTTGGATTCTATTGGCTAGAATTTTATTAAGGATTTTTGCATCTATGTTCATGAGGGATATAGGTCTAAAATTTTCTTTTTTTGTAATGTCTTTACCTGGTTTTGGCATCAGGGAGATGGTAGCTTCATAGAATGAGTTGGGTAGTATTCTGTCTTTTTCTATACTTTGAAATACCTTCAATAGTAATGGTGTTAAGTCTTCTCTGAAGGTTTGGTAGAACTCTGCAGTGAAGCCATCTGGGCCAGGACTTTTTTTTGTTGGGAGTTTTTTGATTACCGTTTCAATCTCTTTTTTTGTTATGGGTCTATTTAGTTGTTCTACTTCTGAATGTGTTAGTTTAGGTAAGTAGTATTGTTCCAAGAATTTATCCATTTCTTCTAGGTTTTCAAATTTGTTAGAGTACAATTTTATGTAGTAATCTGAAATGATTCTTTTGATTTCATTTGGTTCTGTTGTGATGTGGTCCTTCTCGTTTCTTATTCGGGTTATTTGTTTCCTTTCCTGTTTTTCTTTAGTCAGTCTAGCCAATGGTTTATCAATTTTGTTAATTTTTTCAAAGAACCAGCTTTTGGCTTTGTTAATTCTTTCAATTGTTTTTCTGTTCTCTAATTCATTTAGTTCAGCTCTAATTTTTATTATTTGTTTTCTTCGGGTGCCTGATGGATTCTTTTGTTGCTCACTTTCTATTTGTTCAAGTTGTCGGGACAGTTCTCTGATTTTGGCTCTTTCTTCTTTTTGTATGTGTGCATTTATCGATATAAATTGGCCTCTGAGCACTGCTTTTGCTGTGTCCCAGAGGTTTTGATAGGAAGTATTTTCATTCTCGTTGCTATCTAAGAATTTCCTTATTCCCTCCTTGATGTCTTCTATAACCCAGTCTTTTTTTCAGGAGGGTATTGTTCATTTTCCAAGTGTTTGATTTCTTTTCCCTAGTTTTTCTGTTATTGATTTCTAGCTTCATTGCCTTGTGGTCTGAGAAGATGCTTTGTAATATTTCGATGTTTTGGATTCTGGAAAGATTTGTTTTTTGCCCTAATATGTGGTCTATTCTAGAGAATGTTCCATGTGCGCTAGAAAAAAAAGTATATTTTGCAGCAGTTGGGTGGAGAGTTCTGTATAAGTCAATGAGGTCAAGTTGGTTGATTGTTGTAAGTAGGTCTTCCGTGTCTCTATTGAGCTTCTTACTGGATGTCCTGTCCTTCTCCGAAAGTGGTGTGTTGAAGTCTCCTACTATATATGTGGAGGTGTCTATCTCACTTTTCAATTCTGTTAAAATTTGATTTATGTATCTTGCAGCCCTGTCATTAGGTGCGTAAATATTTAATATGGTTATGTCTTCCTGATCAATTGTCCCTTTTATCATTATATAGTGTCCTTCTTTGTCCTTTGTGGCGGATTTAAGTCTAAAGTCTATTTTGTCAGAAATTAATATTGCTACTCCTCTTCTTTTTTGCTTATTGTTTGCTTGATATATTTTTTTCCATCCTTTGAGTTTTAGTTTGTTTGTGTCTCTAAGTCTAAGCTGTGTCTCTTGTAGGCAGCATATAGATGGATCGTGTTTTTTTATCCAGTCCGTGTCTCTCTGTCTCTTTATTGGTGCATTTAGTCCATTTACATTCAGCGTAATTATAGATAAGTAAGTTTTTAGTGCTGCCATTTTGATGCCTTTTCATGTGTGTTGTTGGCCATTTCATTTTTCCACATGCTTTTTTGTGCTGAGACGTTTTTCTTAGTAGCTTGTGAGATCCTCATTTTCATAATGTTTAACTTTGTGTTTATTGAGTCGTTACGTTTTTCTTGGCTTTTTTCTTGAGTTATGGAATTGATATTCCTTTTTGTGGTTACCTTTTTATTTACCCCTATTTTTCTAAGTAAAAACCTAACTTGTATCCTTCTATTTCGCCTTATATCACTCTCCATCTGGCAGTTCAATGCCTCCTATATTTAGTCCCTCTTTTTGATTATTTTGATCGTTTATCTATTGATTTCCATGATTTCCTGTTGTGTGTATTATTTTGTTTATTTATTTATTTTTTAGAATTAGTCTTAATTTGTTTGTTTTTGTGCTTTCCCTGTTTGAGTTGCGTTGATATCAGGACGTTCTGTTTTGTGACCTTGTATTGTGCTGGTACCTGATATTATTGGTCATCCGGCCAAACAATCTCCTTTAGCATTTCTTGCAGTCTTGGTTTAGTTTTTGCAAATTCTCTAAACTTGTGTTTATCTGTAAATATCTTAATTTCTCCTTCATATTTCAGAGAGAGTTTTGCTGGATATATGATCCTTGGTTGGCAGTTTTTCTCGTTTAGTGCTCTGTATATGTCGTCCCATTCCCTTCTTGCCTGCATGGTTTCTGCTGAGTAGTCTGAACTTATTCTTATTGATTCTCCCTTGAAGGAAACCTTTCTTTTCTCCCTGGCTGCTTTTAAAATTTTCTGTTTGTCTTTGGTTTTGGCAAGTTTGATGATGATATGTCTTGGTGTTTTTCTTTTTGGATCAATCTTAAATGGGGTTCGATGAGCATCTTGGATAGATATCCTTTCTTCTTTCATGATGTCAGGGAAGTTTTGTGTCAGGAGTTCTTCAACTATTTTCTCTGTGTTTTCTGTCCCCCCTCCCTGTTCTGGGACTCCAATCACCCGCAGGTTATCCTTCTTGATAGAGTCCCACATGATTCTTAGGGTTTCTTCATTTTTTTAAATTCTTTTATCTGATTTTTTTTCAGCTATGTTGGTATTGATTCCCTGGTCCTCCAGATGTCCCAGTCTACATTCTAATTGCTCGAGTCTGCTCCTCTGACTTCCTATTGCGTTGTCTAATTCTGTAATTTTATTGTTAATCTTTTGGATTTCTACATGCTGTCTCTCTATGGATTCTTGCAACTTATTAATTTTTCCTCTATGTTCTTGAATAATCTTTTTGAGTTCTTGAACAGTTTTATCAGTGTGTTCCTTGGCTTTTTCTGCAGTTTGCCTTATTTCGTTTGTGATGTCTTGAAGCATTCTGTAAATTAGTTTTTTTATATTCTGTATCTGATAATTCCAGGATTGTATCTTCATTTGGGAAAGATTTTGATTCTTTTGTTTGGGGGGTTGGAGAAGCTGTCATGGTCTGCTTCTTTAAGTGGTTTGATATGGATTGTTGTCTCCAAGCCATCACTGGGAAACTAGTTTTTCCAGAAAATCCGCTAAAAAAAATGCAGTCAGATCCCTATCAGAGTTCTCCCTCTGGCTCAGGCTATTCGGATGTTAATGAAGCCGCCTGGGGAGGGTGGGGGAGGGAACAGAGAGATAGGAGAGTAGCACCTCAGAATATAGCCAGAGTTGCATGTCTTTCTTGGAATGACTATTATATCTGAGATTCCCGCGGGGCCCGTCGCCTATGTGTGTTGGCTGTGTGGAGATTGCCCCCGGGGGTTCTGGCCCACTGGAGTCAAGGTCAGATCCTCCGCTTCCAGCCCCACGCCCAGCGTCAAGGCTCCCCTACTGGGATGGTGCACTCTCGACTCCAAAATCAATCGCTGCCTCCCGGGGACTTCTCGTCCCTCCAGCCGTGTTGCCGTGCCGCCGCCGCGAACCAGTTGGGCCGCCTCCCGGGGTTAGTTCAGGTGGGTGGAGCAGCTCCCCGTGCTTGTGCCGTGACCGAGTGTCCCGGCTGGGAGGCTGTTCTCCCTGCTCCAATACCAGTCGCTGCCTCCCGGGGACTTCTCCTACCAGGTGCATCCCACGCCGCCCACGCGACCCAACTGGGCCCCCTCCCGGTGTTAGTTCAGGGGGGTGGAGCAGCTCTCCGTGTTTATGCCGTACCTGCGTCCAGTCCAAATTCCGGCGGGATGGTTCCCTGGCAGGGATGCTGCTCTCCCGTTCCAAGACCAGTCACTGCCTCCCAGGGACTTCTTCTACCGGCTGTGTCCCACGCCACCCACGGAACCGGCTGGTCCCCCTCCTGGGGTTAGTTCAGGGGTGTGGAGCAGCTGTCTGTGCTTGTGCCGTACCTGACTAGTACGCTGGCTCCAGGCTCTGAAAACAATCACTGTTTCCCCATATTAGTTCGTTCTCCGTCTCTAAATCTGTGTTTGTTGTTCAGGGTTAGTAGATTGTTATGTATGTGATCAATTCACTTGTTTTTCCGTGTCTTTGTTGTAAGAGGGCTCCGAGGTAGCGTCTGCCTAGTCTGCCATCTTGGCTCCGCCCCCAGCTTGGACTTCTTCCTTCGGTACCATAGGTTCCTGATCACATGCTACCTCCTGAAATGGTTGAATGTCGACCAATTCTTTTTGGTATAGTGACTCTGTGTATTCCTTCCATCTTCTTTTGATGCTTCCTGCACCGTTTAATATTTTCCTGCAGTCCAGTGTTTAAGCACTTAGTCATTGAGAGAAAGACCTGGTGATCTGCTCCCATAAAGATTGTGGTGGTCTGCGTTAAGTCATTCTGACTCATAGCAACCCTATGTGACATGGTAGAATTGCCTCATAAGGTTCCCCAAGCAGTAATCTACTAGGGCAGATTGCCAGGTCTTTTCTTTCTTGGAGTGGCTGGTGGGTTCCATCCCCAGACCTTTCGGTTAGTAGCCAAGCTCTTAACCATTGCCACCAGGGCTCCTTCCCATAAAGATTAAAAAACAAACACCTACTGCCATCCAGTCAGACTCATCGTGACCCTATAGGACAGAGTAGAACTGCCACACAGGGTTTTCAGGCTGTAGTCTTTATGGAAGAAGCCTGCCACATCTTTCTCACACTGAGCAGGCTGGCGGGTTTGAACCGCCGACTTTTCAGTTAGCAGCCAAGTGCATAATCATTGTACCAGCAGGGCTCCTGTGTCGAGATTAGAGCTAAGAAACTCTATAGGGCTTGTCTACTCTGCTACATGGGGTCACTATAAGTAGAAATCAACTCCGCAACAGCTAACAACAACAAAAATGTGGATTGCTTATGTGTTCCTGACTTTGTAATATGCATTTCCATTATCAAAACTTTCATGTAGAGCTGGTACCAATTTCTTCTAACATGTGAGGAACCTGGAGCTCAGTGAAATGGAACAACTTACAGGCCCCAGTCCACTCAGTCTTTGACACCTCCCAGAGAAAGTAGCTCCATGAAGACCTCGGCATTGTGGGAGGGCTCATTCTCTGCTGGCAGGCGAGTGTCTCCCTTGTGATTCCTGTGTGGTTAGTGAATGAAAATCTCTTAATCACTCTTCTACGTATGAAAGAAGGGTTCAACTTTTCCCTCCTTGCTGATATCGTGTTTTAAATATTTACAGATAGTTCTAGATCTGATGTCATATTTGAGATTTGTGCTGCTTTTTTGTTTGGTTTCCTACATGTCTGTTCAAAACATCTACACTTTAAAAAAACTTAGAATACAATCACCAAGCATCTACCAAATAAATCAATGTTTCTACTGGTAGTTCCTCATTTGGCAGAATAAGCCATATACCTAGCAATGGGAATAGGGAAAGAGGGAACCCAGAAAGAGGGACTCACAGGAGAGATCTTTTACTCCCCATTGAGAGTTGAGAAGTAGGTATCTCCCTGTTGCACCCAAAGCTGCTCTCTCTGGAAACTACTTCTATATAAAAAAAACCCACGAACCCACATAATGTATCAATTTCTTTCTTTTTTAAAAAATAGTATTTTATTGTGTTTTCAGTGACAGTTTACACAGTAAATTAGGTTCCCATTTAACAATTAGTAAATTGGTCAGTGACATTGGTTACGTTTTTCACGTTATGTTACCATTTTCATTCATTCCCTTCTGGGTGTTTTCAGGAATCTGGTTTCCCTGTCCCCTTACACTTTCATGTCTGCTTTAGAGTAATGGTTGCCCATTTAGTCTCATACAGATGATTTTTAGAAGTGTGCAGTACTCACTGGTAATAGTCTTTATTTTATGAGCCAATCTGTTATTTCACAAAAAGATGACCTCAGGGAAGAGTTCAGATCAAGATTTAAAGTGTATCTCAGGGCAATTGTCTCAGGGAGTCGTCCTCTAGTCCTTATTGGTCCAGTAGGTCCGGACTTTTTAAGAATTTGAGTTCTGTTCCATGTTTTTCTCCCATTCTATCAGGGTATATCTATTGTGGCCCCGATCAGAATGGTCAGTGGCGCAGGGCAGTAGCTGGGCAACATCTTAGTTCTTCTGGTCTCAGGGTAGATGAGGCCGTGGCTCGTATAGGCCATTAGCCCTGTAGACTAGTTTCTTCTCTGAGACTTTGGGTTCCTTCTTTCTCTTTTGCTCCTGATGAGTAGAGACCAATAGCTGTATTTTGGTTGGCCGCTTACAAGTTTTTATGACCCTGGACACTACTCACCTCACTAGGATGCAGAATATGAACTTTGTGAATTATATATTTTTTTTAGTTGACTGAGTTGTCCCATGAGTAAGGGCCTGAGTCTTCAAACCCAGAAAACCATTCTTGCAAGGTGTTTGCTGTATCTGAGAAGTATCTGTAACTGTGTTCTCTATGAATATATATGCATGCACACACATATCTATATATACACATACATATAGATACTTCTATCTGTATACACCTAAGTACTGAAAAGGTTATTTCTAGGATCTGTCGAGGGTACTGTGATGTCCTGTCAGTAACTCCAGGGACTACACTTTTTTAATACATTAAATCCAAGACCAGTGTGTAGTCAGATTACTTCCTTTATCCCCTCTTCTCTCTCTCTCCTCATATTCTTTCTTATAATCTTAAAAATATTATGTGGTGCCATAAATATGTTTTATAAGTAAAGTTTTTACATTCTTTCATGTAAGGGCACTCAATATACTGACTATATTAGTAAATTAAAATTTTATTTGATGTTAATATTATACAAGTTATTAAGATGTTACTGCCAATAAGTTCTAAAATAAAAAAAACAGTTTTAATTAATAAGCATTTAATATTCAACATTATGATGCCCATATTTGAGTTGTAATATCCCCTTGCTTAAATGACATTTCAGTGCCCACCAATACAGCCTTAAGACATCAATGATGGTAGATCTAGGCTAAGGCTGTTCAGATCGTAGAGTTTGTAGAAGTCAGTGCACTTCACTGTGTAGGTCATTCTTAGAGTGACTGCTATGAGTGGATGGCTGTTGGTATTTCCTTTTGGCTGTCTGGCAGCACACTGAGAGTATGGGGCTTATGCATGCTCACTAAGCCCAGAACTCCAGGCTCCTGTGGTCTAGCTTTTTCTATGCAGTGTATCTGACAGCTCCTCAGTTAGCTTCTCTTGGTATTTAGAGTTAAATGGATGTTAGGAAACTCAGATTATTTATTCTTGAGGTGGTAAGAAGGGCTTCTGGCCAGGAAAACTCCCTTGACCAAGGTGCTAAAATGCATACAAGGGTACTGACCACCTTCAAAGGTCCCTGCAGTTGTTTGCAAGTGTCTGTGAGTGAACCATTCATCTTTGATCCTCTCCTTTTGGTGAACTTTTAATGACGGACAAAAAGCCTCATTCCACATTATGCCTGATCCCATATGGTTACTCTGGCCACTGAGGCTACCAAAACAACTCAAATAGCAGTCTAACATTTCATTTTCATATTCTGCATGTCTAATGGAAAACTTTGCAACTTTTCCCTGTGTTATATGTTCAAGTTTGTTTATTTATTTGTTTTTAACGGGCAATGACTTTAGGATACATTGGTCAAAAGTAAGACTTTTAGATATTTCCACTGGGTTATAAAATAAAAATATTCCTTCTGTTTTCACCTTTCAATTTCAGTTAGCGATTTTAAAATGTCAAATCGCTTTTAAAGAATTCAATACAAAATGTGTAATAGCCATCATTAGGACACTTGGGGCTTTGATCTGCTTGTCTCAAATTGTAGGGTGAGGATATGATGAAAAAGACAAGTGACCAAGCCCCCTTAGTAGGTCTTGAGGACATCACATATGTGTTTCTGTGTGAGCAGTGCGATGCAGCCCTGACCTGTCCTAGAGTGAGAACTGTCCTGCTGAGAGCCTGGAAAAGCTGTTAATGGTAAATCCAAACCAAAACAAAAGGAGGAGGGACCAATGTTAGAGAAATATAAACTTGTACTTCCATGATAACTACTGAGCAGAAAGAGTGGTCCTGAGTTGGACTAGCTCACAGACTAATAATTTTGTAGACGGCTTGTTTTGCACTCAAATTCCAGTATGTCAGAAATTGAGCAGAAGTAGATCGTAATCACTAAAAATTTCATAACTCCTAGCTTTTATGGGGTATACATCTGTCTTAGGCTGGGATCTCTAGAGAAGCAAAACCAGCATAAGCCCAGAAAACCCAGTGCTGTAGAGTCGATTCTGACTCATAGCGACCCTATAGGACAGAGTAGAACTGCCCCATAGAGTTTCCAAGGAGTGCTTGGAGGATTCGAACTGCCGACCCTTTGGTTGGCAGCCGTAGCACTTAACCACTACGCCACCAGGGTTTCCAAAACTAGCATAGCATATAAATATACATATAGAGATTTATATCAAGGAAATTGCTCACCCAGTCGTAGAGGCTGGAAAGTCCCAAGTCCATGGGTCAGGCTGGAGGGTTCTCCTGACTCATGTAGCTGCAGGGGCTGGCAAATCCAGGATTGGCTGGTCAGACAGCAGGCCTCTGGCTCACAGGCTGTGGAGACCGATGAATCCCAAAGTAAGCTGCTACCTCAAGGTCCGAGAAACAGAAGTCAGGTAAATAGGAGCTGATGGATTCAGAGCAAGCAAAAGCCTCCAAGCCTTGCCAGAAAGTCCAACTATATAGGATGCAGGCCACACCCCCAAAGAAACTCCCTTTCAACATTGGTTACTCATAGCAGTAGTAACCAATGGAGGTGATCACATTATATCAGTTGTCATCATAGAGATGATTACAACATTATATGACTACCAAACTACATCATAACTGCCAAATCACTGAGACTCATGGCGCAGCCAAGCTACACACAACCTTAATGATCACAGCCCACCTGTTGTCACTTGGTACCTGTATACATCTCCTTAAACCATACATAATCTCTGAATAATAACAAGTATAAAGTCATACTTGCACCAAACATGATACAACTAACACATAAAAAACACATGGACCACCAAAAATGCACTAGCCCTGTTTACAACTTATATTTTATAAGTGAAGAAAACAAAAACATTTGATACACACATACAAGGAAGAAATACTCATAATTACAGTCTTTGTTTCTGCAATTGCTCTTGTGGTTGAAACTGGTATTTATACCTACCTCGTTCTACTACCCATCCCATATTCCCTTTACCCTCAACAAGCACCTTTGCTAGTCACGGTTCTTTGCTGGGTGGGGCCACTCAAACCTTAATTTCTGAAGGGTCTGGGCCATTAGTAGTCATGTTGGAATTGGGTTGCTGTAGTTTTCCATTGACTTTAATCACAGGGCATGCGTATACTAAGAGACGCCCTAAGGGATCTCCTGCATTCTAGACATACTCTTTTTTGCCTCCGTTTATGTGAAATCAATCTGATTTCCTGTCGTTGACCAGGGTCAATTACACCAGCCAATATGGTATCCCCCTTCTTTGCCTGTTGATCCAGAAGCATGGCATAAGGAGCTCAAAGTATCCAGGTGGCATGCTTAACTTCCAATTTAATGGAATTTGTGATTTTTGTCCAGGTGGGAGCATTCCTCCCTTTGGAACTAAGACAGCTAGACTTGCAGAGCATAAAGTCGTGGGGACAAGAAGCAAAAATTTTGTGAGTGGGTCACTAGAGGTGATAGGGAGTGGTGCCACTCCCTATTCCACCCCTTGATTCCTGGACCCACAAATCCTGGCTATGGGAGTAATAGCACCATATGTTGGACAGTGGTTTAGAGCATACACAGCCTCCTGGAGGAAATTGCCCCACCCTGCAAGGTATTGTCACCTAGTTGGTGCTGTAATTGTTTTAGAAGTCCATCCCATTGTTCTATCAAGCCAGCGGCTTCAGGATGGTGGGGAACGTGGTAAGACCAGTGAATTTCACGAGCATGGACCCATTGCCGTACTTCATTTGCTGTGAAGTGAGTCCCTTGATTGGAGGAGGTGCTGTGTGTGATACCATGATGGTGGATAAGGCATTCTGTAAGTCCACAGATGGTGCTTTTGGCAGAAACATTGTATGCAGGGAAGGCAAATTTGTATCCATGGTAATTGTCTATTCCAATAAGAGTAAAATGCTGCCCTTCCCAGGGTGGAAGCAGTCCAATGTAATCAACCTGACACCAAGTTGTTGGCTGATCACCTTGAGGAATGGTGCCATATCAGAAGCACAAAGTTGGTCTCTGCTCCTGGCAGATTGGGTGCTCAGCAGTGGCTATAGCCAAGTTGGTCTTGGTGAGTGGAAGTCCATGTTGCTGAGCTGATGCATAACCTCTATCTCTGCCACCATGGCCACTTTGCTCATGAATGCATTGGGCAATGACAGAAGTAGCTGGGGAAAGAGGATGACTGGTTTCCATAGAATGCATCGTCCTATCTACTTCATTGTTAAAATCCTCCTCTGCTGAGGTCACTCTTTGGTGAGTGTTTACATGAGACACAAATATCTTCACTTCTCTGGCCCACTGAGAGAGAGCTATCCACATATCTCTTCCCCGTATGTACTTGTCTCCCATTTTCCAAACATGTTCCTTCCATGTCCCTGCCCTTACAACCAAATTATTGGCCCCAGGCCATGAATCAGTATACAATCCCACATCTGACCATTTCTCCTCCCAAGCAAAGTGAAAAACCAAGTACATTGTTTGAAGTTCTGCCCACTGGGAGGATTTCCCTTCACCACTGTCCTTTAAGGAGGTCCCAGAAACGGGCTGTAGTACTGTCACTGTTCACTTTCAGGTGGTGCCTGCATATCTTGCAGAATTATCTGTGAACAAATTTTCTCTTCCTCTATCAACTGATCGTAAAGAACTCCACATGAGGTCATAGTTGCAGACTGGAAGATGGAAGCTATTGTGGCAGCATGGGCATTTGAGCCACTTCCTCATGCAACTTACATGTACATTAAGGTCCTGCTCGGGCCCAGTTGCATATATACCACTTCCATTTAATAATGGAGTGCTGCTGTACATGTCCAACTTTATGGCTCTGTGGGTCAGACAACACTCAGTTCATGATGAGCAGCTCAGTTCTCATGGTGACCTGGTGGTTCATGGTTAAGCATTCAGTCTCTACTCAGGCCCAGTAACAAGCCAAAAGCTGTTTCTCAAAAGGAGAGTGGTTATCTGCAGAGGATGGCAGTGCTTTCTTCCAAAATCCTAAGGGTCTGCACTGTGATTCACCAATAGGGGCCTGTCAAAGACTCCAAATAGCATCTCTATCTGCCAGTGACACATCAAGCACCATTGGATCAGCTGGATAAGATGGCCCAAGTAGAAAAGCAGCTTGCACAGCAGCAAGAACCTGTTTCAGAGCCTTCTCTTGTTCTAGGCCCCACTCAAAACTAACAGCTTTTTGATCACTTGATAAATAGGCTGCAGTCACACACCCAAGTGGGCCTATGTCGCCTCCACAATCTAAAGAGGTCCATTAGGCACTGTGCCTCCTTTTCAGTTGTGGGACTGACCAGAAGCAGTAAGTTATCCTTCACTTTAGAAGGTATATCTCAACATGATTGAGGGGCTGTGACTCTCTATTCTGATATTAGAATTAGACTGTTGGTGTTTTGTTTTTTTTTTTTTTCACTTGACCTAGAATTCTTCTGCATGTATAGATCAGGTAAAAAGTAGAGTTTCTATTTCACTCCTAGTGACTCCATGACTAAGTAGCCAATGCCAGAAGTCTGTACTAGTCAGGCTATTCAGATTACTACTTTGACTCTGCCGTCTGTTATGGTAATCATGCCCACCTTGTCTTTATTGATTGAGTGCTGCCAGTTGGCCCCTACTACCATGGGATCCAATAAGCTCCATTGTAATTTGTTGTCTTAATTCAGTTAGGGCAGTTCCCACTGTCAAACCTGAGTTACATAAAATAACAATCACAGCAGTCTTCAAGGATGCTGGGGCTTTCTTCACTAATTTGTTCCTCACCATTCTTGTGGTAAATGATGTGTCCTCTGGGCACTCCATGTGTGGGTCTGTGGGTCTGACCTGATAAATCCACTCTGATACGACAATTTCCCTAAGCCTTTGGATACCTTCTTCTACAGTATACCAAAGCAGGTCTGGTACTTGAACTTGATTTAGTGTCGGCCACCATATAACCCATGCTTCAGTACGCCTACCGAATAAACTATTAGATCCCTTCCTAACCTCTGGAGCTTAAGCATTGACTGAAGAATCTCTGCTTAGTGGACGCATATTAGTAAACTCAGACTGATCTATCTTTATGTTCCTTGCACCATTATCCCACACCCTTAATAGCCATTCCCACACATTTCCCCAGGTTTCTGTTTGTACTTATTAAAAATGACAAGCAGTTCTTTTGGTGTGTAGGTATCCCCTCTTGGGTTACACTTTGTACTTCACTTTTTGGAGTTCACTTGGACTTAAGTCTAGAAGCCAAAATGGGCATTGGGGATGTGTTTTCAGAACATTCAGTATTGTCTTACAGGACATCTGCCTCAGGTGATGCCCCAGGCAATGCCTTAGACAAAGGTTCTTCAGACACAGCTGAGTTAATCTCATCAGATGTGGGTGGAGGGGCTAATGGTTTTATGGGGAGGGTGGCTTAGCAGACAAAGATGGAAGTAATTTCTTCAGATGGGAGTAAGAAGGCTGGTTCTGTTAGCAGGAGTGATTCAACAGAATTAGGGCTCAGTGTCCCCAGCTTGCAGATGATCTGCCCATGTGTCCCCATCCCAAGTTTCAGGATCCCATTTCTTCCCAATCAATGCCCTCACTTTAACTTCATACACTACTCGAGGCTGGGAATTCAGTTGGTGGTGTAATTCAGCCACTCTTATAATAAGACTCTGGGTTTGGTTTTTGGCAACATCAGTTCTGTTACTAGAAGAAATAAGGCTTTCTTTTAAGGCAAAAGTAGAAATTTTGTGGTTGTTTACAGTGCTTGAGCTTTGACTCTGAAGCCCTGGGCTCATCTCTTATTTTTACCTCTTTGTCTAGTGAGTAGGACAAACCAACCTGTTTCCATATACTTCTCATTATGACAAAATTGTAGAATGGTATAAAACATGCGGTCATCAAGAGCCTTGCCTCTCACCAAGATCTATCTACTGGTGGTGATATTTTGGCAATTTTTATTGCCACCTCATGCCATGGATTAGCAGTGCCCACTTTACTACTGGAAGTAGAGTCATCAATATCTTTAAGACTAACCAGACTTGAGAACCAATTCAGAAAACTCACCCTTACAATTTTGTTTCTCTAGAACCCCTCTCAGTGCCAAATGTCTTAGGCAAAACTAGTAAAGAATATAAATATATATAAAACCAAAAAACCCAAACCCGCTGCCTTCAAGTGGATTCTGACTGATAGTGACACTATAGGACAGAGTAGAACTGCCTCATAGGGTTTGCAAGTAGCACCGGGAGGATTGAAACTGCCTACCTTTTGGTTAGCAGCCATAGCTCTTATCCACTATGCCACCAAGGATTTCAAATATATATGTAGGGAGATTGATATTGAGGAAATTGTTCATGTGGTTCTAGATGGTGGAAAGTCCCAAGTCCATGGGTCAGGTTAGAGGCTTCTCCTACCTCACATAGCTGCAGGGGCTGGCAAATCTAAGATAGGCAGGTCAAACAGCAGGCCTCTGGCTCACAGGCTTGTGGAGACTGAAGAATCCCAAGATCGGCAGGCAAGACGGCAGGTAAGTTGCTAGCTCAGGTTCCAAGAAATGGAGGTTAGACAAACAGAAGCCCCTGAGCCTTGCCAGAAAGTCCAACTATATTGGATGCAGGCCACCCCCCCACCCCAAGGAAACTCCCTTTCAACTGATTGACTGCTCACAGCAGATCCCATCATGGAGGTGATCACATTATTTAAGATGTCATCATGGAAGTGATTACATCATCGTATGACTACCAAACTACATCATAACTGCCAAATCACTGAGAATCATGGCCCAGCCACACTGACATACCACCTTAACTATCACAACGTTCTTTCTAATTTATAGAGGAAGATAATGACTTGAAATTAAATAAGAAGCTTGAATAGAACTTGTTGCCTTGGAAATCTGTATTTCCACACTAGACATCTTCCCTGAATTTCAGTCTCCTTTTTTTAAAATGTCTGTTTGAAGGAAGCAACTCACTGTGTTTCCCTCAAAGCTGCTCTTCTTTATGTATATTATATATATTTATTGATCTTCCCTCACACATTCTCCTGGTTATGAACTCATTTGTTTTCACTGTGTATTCAATGCCAAGTACAAACTTGATACTCAGTCCATATTTACTAAACCCAACCAAACTTGACCTTGGAAGTTCAAGTCATTTATGATCCTTTGTTATGCTTTTAACATATTCTAAGCCCAAGAGACCAGAAAGCATTTTTTTCCCTTTAGGAAGTGCTAGTCAGACATTTTCCCAGTAGTCTACGACTCTTAGACAAATTCCAGTATTATCTATTGAATACTCACAAGACCCAGTGAAGAAACTGGAGGATGAAGAGGGAGAGAGAAGGCATGGCCACCCATGTTGTTTCTAGGCAATCTGGAAAAAAAAAAAAAAAAAACCAGTGCCGTCGAGTTTGTCTATAAAAGGAGATGGAATAATCAGAAGGAAGCATGAACAGTAAGCTAGCAAAAAAAGTGATTTTGCTATCACAGAAAAACTCAGATTCTGACCTCTAGATGGTGCTTAGGTGACACCTGAGCTATGATCTTCTCCAAGGGTGAAGGAGAGGCATGGTTCAAAGGAGTGTGGGATAAAAGGGACTGGAAGTTTTCCTTGGAGAATGGGTCTGGGGCCCTTGCTGCAGGAACCCCCAGTGTACTGTATTGGTCCCTCAGGGCTTCAGGATGCTTCAGGGGACACTTTGCCTCAGTTACCGACACGTGTGCTGCGTGAGGGTGAAGCTGACTGGATACTGTAGGAAAGTGCACAGGGGTTATCTGTAGGATGGAAAGCAGACCACTGTATCAGTTTTCTAGGGCTGCTGTGACAAATGCCACAACATGGGTATTTATGGCTTAAAATGTGTCCTGGAGGATTTTATCTTAAGAATGAATAAAGGAAATGATCAGGTTTGTCATGCAAAAACTCATTTAGATGATTGCAAGGCAATCATAGCAAGGCAGACAATAAGACCTCAAGACATTCATTTAGCACTGGAGAATCAGAACAATTACAATGTTAGTTTATATGTCATAGTCCACATCTTTAGACTTCTGGCTTTACCTTTAACCAGTGGCCTCAGGAAGAAGATTTGACACCCCCTCGAACTCAGAGGAGGTGCCCTGTAGGTAGGGTCCGGGGTTGGTTGTGGTTAGCAGTATCTCAGCAGCCTCTCAGTCTTTTGCTTCTGTCTTCTCAGAAAATGAGCAGAAATCTATGGGTTTATATACTGTGTGTGCTATCGTAGTTCTATATCCATCTAGGGATTCTAGTATTTTGTTAATTTAGAGAAATTTGAATTATTGTCAATTAGGGAATTGTTACATGACATATTTATATTCTTGTTTATTATGTGTATTTCAAGGCCAAGTTGATTAAAAATTATGGAAATTGTTTAGTGACATATATATGTTTTACTAATTTATAGAGATTTGATTTATTGGAAATTAAGGGGTAGTTCTATGACGTATCTGTGTCCTTGTTTACTACATATTTCACATACTTCTATTATATATTTTCAAGGCTTTAACAACTTTCTAATGATTTATATTTATGTTTTCTAATGACTTACAATTAATGGTTAGTGAGCATCATAGAAGTATACATGTTCACATGGTAAGTGACTTACACATAGGCATTTAAAAGAATTATAAAAACATAACAGTGTAAGAAATATTATAGACACATACCTAATACAGAGATGATATGAAAACTTTCTAAGAAGCATACTTAACAAAATGATAGAAATTTATTGTCTCACATTTCTGGGGGCTAGTAGTCCAAAATAGGCTGTCAGTAGGGCTATGTTCTCTCTGAAGACTTGAGGGGAAGATCCTTTCTTATCTCTTCTAGCTTCTGGTAGTTCCGGGGTTCCTTGGCTTGCAGCTGCAGCATAACTCAATTGTCACATGGCTGTCTTCCCACTGTCTGTCTGTGTCCCTTTGCCTTTTTTATAGGACACCACTCAGATTGGGTTAGATCCTGCCCTACCCCAGTATGACTTCATGTTAACTGATAACATCTGCAAAGACCCCATTTAAAGACAAGATCATGTTAAGAGGGAAAGAGGTTAAGACTTCAACATATCTTTTTGGGGACATAATTCAAACTATAACAACCACAATGCCCAGAGAATACTGCCTAGGATTTTTTTTGATTCTGTAAATTAAATTTCTCTCTGAGGCAGGACTACACCTGGTGTTTTGGTCGTCTCATCACCAGCTCCTGGCCCAAAGGGTGCTCGATGATGTCTGTTGAGTGGACGAATGAGTGCTCAGGTTGCCCTGTTAAAGGGGACATAGCAATAAGGTGTGCCCAGAAGAAGATGTCCTAGGTGATGAAGGATCAGGAAACAAGTCACCTTAGAAAGAGTTGAAGGATGCACTTAAAAGAGGTGGTAAACTTAATGTGGCTGCAGAAGGCAAAAGCAAGGGGCAAAGTAAGGGCCAATGTTTACAAGCTAAAATAAATGGATTTTTACTGAACAAAAGACTGGATTATCAAATAAGCAAACAGGATTATAATAGGATGCTTCATGAAAGCATTCAAGCAGAGGCTTAAATAGCATATGCCTAGACTGTTGTGGATCCCTGGTGGCGCAGTGGTCAAGAGCTCAGCTGCTTACCAAAAGGTCAGCAGTTTGAATCTACCAGACACTTCTTGGAAACTCTATGAGGCAGTTCTACTCTGTCTTATAGGGTCGCTATGAGTTGGAATCAACTCGATTGCAGTGGGGTTTTATGATCATGAGTCTGAAATGTATTCCTCAAGATGCAAGAATGATGCTGTTACTTGAGTAATTGGTTGCATTTATGTTCTGTCCAATGGGCAGCTTAACTTTCAATACAGATATTAATGCCCCCTTCTCCACCCCTCCCCCCAAAGGAAGCAAGAACAATCATCCCTTCTAATGTAGTGGCCTAAGTTAAACACAGAGGAAAGAAACATAGTGGGCTGAATGGAGGTCTGAAGAAGAGACAGGGCTGTTGTTCTCCACGGCAGGTTAGAAGATACACCCTAGTGTGTAATAAGTATCAGATAGTGAATGAACCAACCTCCTCACTCCATCCCAAATACTAAATCCCAAATACTAAAGAGAGTGACTCCATCTCCACTGTAGCAGCATCTCTTCTGGTGCTTTAAGGCAGGCTATGGTTTTTTGCTTTCTTGACCAAATGCAAAGGACCTTTCAGGCTCTTTTTCAGGCAAAGCTCCACACGGTGTTTGTGGATTGAACTGTCCACTCCCAAAAGGCTATGTTGAAAACCTAACCCCTATACCTGTGAATGTGACACTGGTTGAAAATAGGGTCTTAGAAGATTTCATCAGTTAGGTTAGCATGAGGTCATACTCCAGTAAAAAAAAAAAAAAATTTTTTTTTTTTTTTTTTTTTTTTAGTAGGGTGGGTCAAATCCTATGATTGGTGTCCTTATAAAAGGGAGGAGACATAGGTCTCAGGTGATGCTGAGCTGCAAGCCAAAAGGTATTCCTGGAGCAACCAGAAGCTAGGAGAGAGGCATGGAACAGTTTCTGCCTCAAAGCCTCAGAAGGAATCGACACCTTGATCTCGGACTCCCAGCCTTCAGAACTGAGACAATACATCATTCATATAAGCCACCTGGTTTGTGGTCTTTTGTTATGGAAGCACTAGAAACCCAATATAGCAGGCCTTGTCATACAGCCTTCCTCCTAGCTGAATTTGGGGTCTGATCTCGCAGACAGGCTCCTATTGGAAGAATCATCATTACCTTCTCTTCATCTGGTATAGCCACCAGCCCAGATATGATACCAGAACTTTTCTAATTCCTCTAGCTAGTAGGCCAAACTTATTTGTAACAAATTGTTATTTTTCAAAAAAGATGTGTTTATTGAGATTGTCATGGTGTTTCTTGTTCAAAGCACAGGACTTTCAAATGTCTTTTCATTGCAGATATGGTTCCAGCCATCCTTTCCAGAAAACGCTTCTGAAGGAAGGAAATCCACTGAACAAATGGCATGATGAATGGGCAACTATGGGTTGCAACTTATTCAAAGGCATTGGGTTTGGTTTGGTTTTTTTGGTTTAGTGACAAATAGGTGACCCTAAAAGGACTTGCTTTGTTTTTCCAACTTTAATGTTTTAGAAGTTTTTCAAAACAGCATCAAGGATTTCTAGGTGGGGGAGTCTCATACCTCATTTTGCCATGGAGAAAAATAAACACATCCCATAAAAAATGATCCTGAATGGACCTGATAACTTCACCGAGTGCGTCTAAATTTTCGTGAGCAACTCAGCCCACACTGGCTGGCCCCACAGGCCATTTTTTCTTTTCCTTTTTTCTCTTTATTCCCTTTTCTTTCTTCCCCACTCAACCTAGCCCCATATGCCACCCCTCCTTCCTAAAGCCCCCAACTGTACTGTCACATCTAGAGTGTGCCCAGTGTTCAGACCCACTGCCATGCTGGGTCCATAATACCCCTCCGCTCTTGCCACCTGACCAGCTGCTGAATGGTGGGAAGCGAGCCTGTACCACTCCCCATCTGACACCACTACCTGTCTGGTAGGGGCTGTGAATTCTCCCACACTGCTGGACCAACATCAGGGGCAGATATGGCCACCCAGTCTTCCCTCAGCTACCTTACACAAGTGTACAGTGAAGTGGGCTTGCCCTGCCTGCTGCTACCCTGCCCCCCAATAAGGTAGTGAGAGCTGTTGTGCCCACAGATGATCAAGCAACAAAAGATGCACGGCCAGCCCACCCTGACATATAAAAACAAAACAAAGAAGCAGATGAAACAAATGAACATATAATCAATAAATAAATAAAATAATACTTTAATATCTCTGAGGTATAAAAAGCAGGACAAGATGTCTCCAGCAAGTGATCAAAATAATCAGTCAGATCACCTTCTGGTAGAAGAAAAGGCAGTGGCACTACCTGATATGGATTAAGGTTTTCCAAGAGATTAGGAAAGACACAAGTAAAACACAGACAGAAACAAAGAAAAAGATAGACAATAGAAAAGACAGACGAAACCAGTTAAAACATAGCCAAAATCAAGAAAAACACTGACAAAGCAATAGAAGAATTCAGGTAAACCATATAAGAAAAAAAATAAATAAACAATTAGAAATCATAAAAAACAGCAACTAGAAATCCAAAAGATAAAATTTCGGAAATGAACAACTCAGTAGAAGATCTTATGAGAAATTTGAAATAATGGAAACTGGAATCAGTGAGACTGAAGACAAATTCATAGATGCAACTTTGAGGAACAATCAGAGAAAAGAATGAAGAAAACCTAAGAATATGTGGGACAATATCAAAAGCAATAATTTGCACATGATAGAAGTTTCAAAACAGGGGGAGAAAATGGAAAACAGAGAAGATTGCTGAAGGTTTGCTGGCAGAAAACTTCCCAAATATCGTGAAAGACAAAGAGCTGACCATCCAAGAATCTCAATGAACCCTGTATAAGATAGACCCCCCCAAAAGTTACCAAGACAGATCATAATCACACTTGCTGTCTTAGGCTGGGTTCTTTAGGGAGGCAAAACCAGTAAAGTGTATAAATATATATATGTAAAGAGAGATTTATATCAAGGAAGCAGCTCACTTGATTGTAGAGGCTGAAACATCCCAAGTCCATGGATCAGGTTAGAGGCCTCTCCCCATTCACAAAGCCACAGGGGCTGGTGAACCCAAGACTAGCAGATCAGAGAGCAGGGCTCTTGGTCACAGGCTGTGAAGGTCGACTAATTCTAAGGTTGGCAAGGAAGACCACAGGGCTTCTCCTGATTTCTGTAGCTGCAGGGGCTGGTGAACCCAAGATTGGTAGTTTGGAGAGCAAGACTCTTGTTCACAGGCTATGAAGATCAACAAATCCCAAGATTGGCAGGTAAGCTGTTAGTTCAAGTCCCGAGTCAGACAACAAGAGGCAGCTGCAGAATCCAGAATAAGCCAAAAATTGTGGCAAGGTGAGCAGGAAGGAAATAGGCATCAGAAGATGGAGAGATGAAGGCTGAGTGGGCAGTGAGCTGCCACAGGCCCAACCCCCACCAGTACCACTCAGCAGATTCCATCATGGGGGTGATCACATATCAAATTCCAACAGGGAAGCAGTCACAACTTTATACCCATACAACTGCCAAAATACTGAGAATCATGGCCCAGTCAAGTTGACACACTATTTTAACCATCACACTCTCCAAAACCAAAGACAAAAAGAAAGAATCCTGAGAGGAGCTTGACAGAACCGAAAAATCACTTATAAAGGGGAAACAATAAGACTAAGTGCTGATCACTTGGCAGAAACTATGCAGGCAAGAAGACAATAGGATGATATACATAAAACCTTGAAAGGAAAAAACTGCCAACCAAGAATAATATATTCTGCAAAACTCTCAAATACTATGGCAAAATTAGGACATTTCCAGGTTAAAAAAAAAAAAATTAAGGGAATTTGTAAATACCAAAACAAACTTACAAGTAATATTAAAGGGAATCCTTTGGGTAGAGAACCAACAACATCAGACAACATTTGAAGTCTAGGACACAGGACAGCATCAGCCAGATATCATCCCAGGTAAAGAACTCTCAAAAATAATACAAAGCTAAAAGATTTGAAACAGGGCAACAAAGATGACAATCTATAAATGATGATAATGTGAAAACAATCAAAGGAGAATAAATGGGGTAGGTATAGAACTTTCAAATGGGGAGGAAGTCAAGGCAATATTAAGTAATAACAGACTGGTTCAAACTTAGGAAGATAAGGGTAAATTTCAATGTAACCACAAAGGAAATTAACAAACCTACTCATCAGAATAAAAATGAAGAAAAATATAAAAACTCAGTAAACACAAAATCTATAATAATGAAAGAAAAGAAAAAAAAGAAACTCAGCGCAGGAAAGTAAAAGGAACAAAGAAAACATCAGCATTACACATACACCCCAAAAAAGCACACTATGACAGCAATAAACACATACTGATCAATAATCTCTCTGAATATAAATGGCTTAAATGCACAGATAAAGAGAGAATGGCAGAATCAATAATAAAAAAAAGACCCATCAATATGCTGTCTACGAGAGACACACCTTAGACTCCAAGAAATAAATATATTAACAATCAAAGGATGAAAAAAATATATCTCAAGCAAACAGTAACCAAAAAAGGACAAGAATGGCAACACTAATCTCAGATAAGATAAACTTTAAGGCAAAATCAACCATAAAGGACAAGGAAAGACATTATATAGTGATTGAAAGCATAAGCCAAGAAGACATAACCTTAATAAATATCTAGGTACCCGATGAGAGGGCTCCAAAAATACATAAAACAAATTTTAACAGCACTGAAGGAAAATAGTTTCACAATAATACTAGGAGACTTCAACACAGTACTCTCAGTAAAGGACAGAACATATAGGAAGAAACTCAGTAAAGATAAAGAAGATATAGAGGCCAAAGCTGATCAACTTGTTTGCATGGACATATATAGAACACTACACCCAATAGCAGCAAAGCATACATTTTTTTTTTCAAACACATATGGAATATTCTACAGAAGAGACAACATTTTAGGCCGCAAAGCAACCCTCGATAAAATGCGAAACACCAGATATCACAAGGCATTTTTTCTGATCACAATGCCATAAACGTAGAAATCAATAACAGGAAGATCAAGGAAAAAAATCAATGACATGGAAACTGAATACCACCTTACTTAAAAACTACTAGATAATGAAATCAAAAGCGGAATAATAAAATTTCTGCAATCAAATGAAAATATATCTGCCAAAACCTTTGGAACACAGAAAAGGCAGTGCTCAGAAGTCAATTTATAGCAATAAACATATGCATCAAAAAAAGAATGGGGCTGTACAATTTGAACAAATACAGAAAAGCAAAGGAAGCCCACAGGAATGGGAAGAAAGGAAATAATAAGGACTAGAGCAGAAATAAATGAAATAGAGAACAGAAAAACAGTAGAAGAAATCAACAAGACCAAAAGTTTGTACTTTGAAAAAATCAACAAACTCGACAAACCACTGGCCAAACTGACCAAAGAAAAACAAAAGAGGAAGCAAATTATGCAAGTAAGAAATGAAATGAAGGATGTTGTAACAGATCCAGAGTGGGGAGTGGGAGAAAGAAAGATCATAACAGAATATTATGAAAAATTGTTCTCCAACAAATTTCTGAAACTAGAGGAAACTGGCAAATTTCCAGAAATATACTACCTACCTCCTAGATAAATTAACACAAATTGAGATAGAAAATCTGAACAGACCCATAACAAGAGAAGATAATGAAGAGGTTAAAAAAAAACAAAACCCAAGAACTCCCAACAAAAAAAGTCCTGTCCTAGGGAATTGTGCCAAACATTCAGAGAAGAGCTCGCACCAGTACTACTCAAACTATTTCAGAGCATAGAAAAGGAAGGCACACTCCTGAATTAATTCTACAAAGCCAGCATAATCTTGATACCTAACCTTGGCAAAAACACCACCAAAAAAGAAAATTATAGACCAATATCTCTCATGAATATACATGTGAAATTTCTCAACAAAATTCTAGCCAATAGAGTTTAGCATCATATGCATTATATATTAACAAGAAAAAAAAAAAACTCAAGGAGCATGTAGGATTCATAACAGGTATGCAAGGGTGGTTCAACATTAGAATATTAATCAACGTAAACAACTACATAAATAGATGAAAAGAAAAGGACATTAGCATGTCAATTGACAAGAAAATGCATTTGATAAATTTAATCACCAATTCCTTATAAAATCTTTCAATAAAATAGGAAGAGAAACAAAATTCTCAATATAATCACGGGTATCTCAGGCAACATCATGCTCAACACAGACAGGGTGAAAGAATTCCCCCTGAGAACGGGAACAAGACAAGGATGCCCTTTATCACTATTCTTGTTTAACATTGTGCTGGAAGTGCTAGCTAGAGCAATAAGGCAAGAAAAAGAAATAAACGGCATCCAAATCAGAAATGAAGAAGTAAAACTATTCCTATGTGCAGATGATATTAACCTATACATACAGAACCCCAAAGATTCCATAAGAAAAATTCTGGAACTAAGAGATTCAGGACAGTAGCAGGATACAAGATCAATAGACAAAAATCAGTTTTAGGATTCCTACACACCAACAACAAGAACTTGGAAAATGAAATCAGGGAAACAATACCGTCGAGTCGGTTTTCACTCATAGTGACCCTATGCACAACAGAACGAAACATTGCCCGGTCCTGCACCATCCTTACAATCGTTGTTATGCTTCAGCTCATTGTTGCAGCCACTGTGTCAATTCACCTCGTTGAGGGTCTTCCTCTTTACCGCTGACCCTGTACTCTGCCAAGCATGATGTCCTTCTCCAGGGACTCATCCCTCCTAACAACATGTCCAAACTATGTAAGACGCAGTCTCGCCATCCTCGCTTCTAAGGAGCATTCTGGTTGTACTTCCTCTAAGACAGATTTGTTTGTTCTTTTGGCAGTCCATGGTACATTCAATATTCTTCGCCAACACCACAATTCAAAGGCATCAACTCTTCTTCGGTCTTCCTTATTCATTGTTCAGCTTTCACATGCATATGATGTGATTGGAAATACCACGGTTTGGGTCAGGCGCACCTTAGTCCTCAGGGTGACAGCTTTGCTCTTCAACACTTTGAAGAGATCCTTTGCAGCAGATTTGCCCAATGCAATGTGTCTTTTGATTTCTTGACTGCTGCTTCCATGGCTGTTGACTGTGGATCCAAGTAAAATGAAATCCTTGACAACTTCAATCTTTTCTCCGTTTATCATGACTTTGCTCATTGATCCAGTTGTGAGGGTTTTTGTTTTCTTTATGTTGAGGTACAATCCATACTGAAGGCTGTGGTCTTGATCTTCATTAGTAAGTGCTTCAAGTCCTCTTCACTTTCAGCAAGCAAGGTTGTGTCATCTGCATAACCCAGGTTGTTCATGAGTCTTCCTCCAATCCTGATGCCCTGTTCTTCATATAGTCCAGCTTCTCAGATTATTTGTTCAGCATACAGATTAAATAAGTATGGTGAAAGAATACAACCCTGATGCACACCTTTCCTGACTTTAAACCAATCAGTATCCCCTTGTTCTGTCTGAACAACTGCCTCTTGATCTATGTAAAGGTTCCTCATGAGCACAATTAAGTGTTCTGGAATTCCCATTCTTCGCAGTGTTATCCATAGTTTGTTATGATCCACACAGTCGAATGCCTTTGCATGGTCAATAAAACACAGGTAAACATCCTTCTGGTATTCTCTGCTTTCAGCCAGAATCAATCTGACATCAGCAATGACATCCCTGGTTCTATGTCCTCTTCTGAAACCGGCCTGAGTTTCTGGCAGTTCCCTGTCAATATACCGCTGCAGCCGTTTTTGAATGATCTTCAGCAGAATTTTGCTTGCGTGTGATATTAATGATATAGTTCCATAATTTCCAAATTCGGTTGGATCACCTTTCTTGGGAATAGGCATAAACATGGATCTCTTCCAATCAGTTGGCCAGGAAGCTGTCTCCATATTTATTGGCATAGACGAGTGAGCACCTCCAGCGCTGCATCCATTTGTTGAAACATCTCCATTGATATTCCATCAGTTCCTGGAACCTTGTTTTTTGCCAATGCCTTCAGAGCAGCTTGGACTTCTTCCTTCAGTACCATCGGTTCCTGATCATATGCCACCTCTTGAAATGGTTGAATATCGACTAATTCTTTTTGGTATAATGACTCTGTGTATTCCTTCCATCTTCTTTTGATGCTTCGTACATCATTGAATATTTTCCCCATGGAATCCTTCACTGTTGCAACTCGAGGCTTGAATTTTTTCTTCAGTTCTTTTGGCTTGAGAAATGCCGAGCATGCTCTTCCCTTTTGGTTTTCCATCTCCAGCTCTTTGCACATGTCATTATAATACTTTACTTTGTCTTCTTGAGCTGCCTTTTGCAGTCTTCAGTTATTTTACTTCATCAATTCTTCCTTTTGCTTTCGCTGCTCAATACTCAAGAGCAAGTTTCAGAGTCCCCTCTGCCATCCATCTTGGTCTTTTCTTCCTTTCCTGTCTTTTCAGTGACCTCTTGCTTTTTTCATGGATGATGTCCTTGATGTCATTCCACAACTCTTCTGGTCTTCGGTCACTAGTGTTCAGTGCATCAAATCTATTCTTCAGATGGTCTCTAAATTCAGGCGGGATGTAGTCAAGGTCATATTTTGGCTCTCATGGACTTGCTCTAATTTTCTTCAGTTTCAGCTTGAACTTGCATATGAGCAATTGATGGTCTGTTCCACAGGCAGCCCCTGGCCTTGTTCTGACTGATGATATTGAGTTTTTCCATCGTCTCTTTCCACAGATGTAGTCAATTTGATTTCTGTGTGTTCCATCTGGTGAGGTCCATGTGTATAGTCGCCATTTATGTTGGTGAAAGAAGGTATATGCAATGAAGAAGTCGTTGGTCTTGCAAAATTCTATCATTTGCTCTCTGGCATTGTTTCCATCACCAAGGCCATATTTTCCAACTACCGATCCTTCTTCTTTGTTTCCCAGTTTCACATTCCAATCACCAGTAATTATCAATGCATCTTGATTGCATGTTTGATCAACTTCAGACTGCAGCAGCTGATAAAAATCTTCTATTTCTTCATCTTTGGCCCTAGTGTTTTTGCGAAAATTTGAATAGTTGTATTAACTGGTCTTCCTTGTAGGCGTATGGATATTATTCTATCACTGACAGCATTGTACTTCAGGATAGATCTTGAAATGTTGTTTTTGATGATGAATGCAACACCATTCCTCTTCAAGTTGTCATTCCCAGCATAGTAGACTATATGATTGTCCGACTCAAAATGGCCAATACCAGTCTATTTCAGCAATTAATGCCTAGGATATCGATGTTTATGTGTTCCATTTCATCTTTGATGATTTCCAATTTTCCTAGTTTAATACTTCTTACTTTCCGGGTTCCGATTATTAATGATGTTTGCAGCTGTTTCTTCTCATTTTGAGTCAAGCCACATCAGGAAAGAAGGTCCCGAAAGCTTTACTCCGTCCACGTCATTAAGGTCGACTCTACTTTGAGGAGGCAGCTTTTCCCCAGTCATCTTTTGAGTGCCTTCCAATCTGGGGGGCTCATCTTCCAGCACTCTATCAGGCAATATTTCCCTGCCATTCATAAGATTTTCACTGGCCAATGCTTTTCAGAAGTAGACTGCCGCATCCTTCTTCCTGATCTGTCTTAGTCTGGAAGCTCAGCTGAAATGTGTCCTCCACGGGTGACCCTGCTGGTATCTGAATACTGGTGGCATAGCTTCCAGGGTCACAGCAATACACAAGTCCCCACAGTTCGACAAACTGACAGACACGTGGGGGAAAGAGACCTATACAAATGGAAAAACATACAATGCTCACGGAGAGGAAGACTTAAGATTGTGAAAATATAAATTCTACCCAAAGCAATCTACAACTATAAAGCAATCCCAATCCAAATACCAATGATGTTCTTTAACGAGATAGAAAAACTAATTGCCATCTTTATATGGACAAGAAAGAGGTCCTAGAGAAGCAAAGCATTATTGAAGAAAAAGAACAAAGAGATCTCATACTATGTGATCTCAGAACTTACTATGCAGCCATGGTAGTTGTCATGGATTGAATTGTGTTCCCCCAAAATATGTGTATCAATTTTGCTAAGCCATGATTCCCAATGTTGTGTAATTGTCCAGCATTTTGTCATCTGATGTGATTTTCGTACATGTTGTAAATCCTATCTCTATAATGTTCATGAGATGGGATTAGTGGCAGTTATGTTAATGAGGCAGGACTCAATCTGCAATACTAGATTGTGTATTAAAGCAATCTTTTTTGAGATGTAAAACAGAGAAATGAGCAGAGACAGGGTACCTCATACCACCAAGAAAGCAGCACCGGAAACAGAGCACTTCCTTTGGACCCAGGGTTCCTGATCAGAGAAACAGTGGACCAATAGAAGATTGATGAGAAGGACTTTCCTCCAGAGCTAACAGAGAGAGAAAGCCTACCCCTGGAGCTGGCCCCCCAAATTTGGACTACTAGGCTGTGAAAGAATAAACTCTCTGTTAAAGCTATCACTTGCATTATTTCAGTTATACCTAAGACAGAATTTGGTATCAGGAAAGTGAGGTACTGCTCTAAGAAATTACTAAATTGTGGAAGAGGTTGCCTTGAAAAGACTGTTGGTGGAATAATGGATGTAATACAATTCTGGTGAGGACTCACAAGGAGGTAAGGACAGAACTGGCAGCAGCAGAGAACAAGCAGCAGTAGAACCAGAAGACCAGTGCAACATAGCACTGGAGCCAACTCATGAAGCAAGAGAGCTGAGTGCCTTTGCATAGGAGGCTTTCTGGCAGAGTAGGGTGCCTCCAGGCACTTACTGATGGAGCTACAGAGCTTTGAAACACTTGCCACAGCAGGGAAGACTCCGGTGGAGAGACCCAAGGGACTGAGAGGCCAAGGAACCAGGAGGCAGAAGCTGAAAAGACATGGGACACAAGAAGCAAAGCTGCCTCAGTCTCAAAGAATATGGTCGCAATTTCTGGGGTCTCAAAGGGTGGAGTCTCCACTCATTGGGAGAATGGCGCTGCCCAAAGCTGAGGGAGCAGAGTTTCCATTCCAATGGGTCTGGAAGGTGGAGCTGAACCCCAGGGCTGAGGGACCTCCACCCAGAATCCAGAGAGTGTGGCCAACACCCTGAGTCTGGAGGGCAGGGCCATCGCCTAAATGGTCTAAGAGAACAGAGAATTATTTTCAAGCCTTTAGGGTAAATGTAATGTGTTCTGCTGACTTGCTTGGTGGCTGTTATCCTTTCTTTCCCTCTAATTTCTTCCATTTCTAATTGAAATGTCTGGCTTGTGCCTGTTCTACCATAGTACTGTGAAAGCAGATGACTTACATTCTAGATGTGTGTTGATGGAGCAGGATCAGGCAGTGTTTCATTCTATCACACATAAGGATTGCTATGAATCAGAACCTACTCAAGGACACCTAACAACAACATACTCTTACATTCTGGAACAAACTGACACTTTATTTTAGGTCTGATCTCAGAGGGTCTGTGATGTCAGAACTAATCTTGCAATATTACTAAGATGTTATTAACTTAAAATGTGTTCAACATTGATATCTACGAACTATTTAATAAATGAAAATTTTAATTAAATATTTCTAAATTTTAATGTCTGATATGACAGGAGTTACCCCTCCTGTCACCATTCAAAGACTCTTTAAGGTCCTCAATGAGTTCAAAGAATGTAAAAGTATTTGGAGACAAAATAAAATTAAACAAACACACATTGCTTTAGGAAAAACTAAAACAGTACTTTTCCTTGAAAAATAGAAGCATGTACACAGTTTTATTTCTCTGAAATTATTTGTCCGTAGTATAGTCTCTGGCACAGTGGTTAAAGTGCTCAGCTGCTAACTAAAAGGCTGGTGATAGGAACCCACCAGCAGCTCCATGGGAGAATGATGTGGCAGCCTGCTTCCATGAAGATTACAGCCTAGGAAACCCTATGGGGCAGTTCTACTCTGTCCTACAGGGTCGCTACGAGTCAGCATTGACTTGATGGCAATGGATTTGTTTTTTTCTCAACCACTAACAAACATTATAACTTTTGAGAGAAATAATTTAGTTTTACTACACAGAGAAAACTAAGGAGGTTGGATAATTATGAACTATATGTCCCCCACAAGCCTTTTTTAGCAGACTGGTAGGCTCATATATACACAGAACAAAACTTTCCCTAGTTGCACATATAGTACAATTTATAAAAGTGGCAGAAAATGAACTTGTTCATTAACAGACCCAAATTTATATATACCTTTTCTCTGGCATAAAAAGCGGAAAGTATATAAACTTAAATTATAACGAATATCCACCCATTAATTTAATGTCAGTAAATTACCTAAAGATCTTGAAATTATTTTTAAGCTTATATACGAGAAAACACAATTACTATAGAAATCAAGTTTGTTTACATATTCTAAGTCTTCATTCCAACTCTTAGCTTGTCCCATTTTAAGATTTTATCAATTGAATTTTTGGAAATCACAAAGTCTCTGCTCAACGTGACCAATTCATTGACATGAATAAAACCTTAAAGTCTCTGATTAGGGGTAGAAACGTTTCCCCCAGGCAATTTCAGATGTGTCTCATTGTGATTTTTATCTTTTTTGTTGTTTTTTATTTCGCTACAATAGAGAGGACTTGTTCATGGTTCTTTACTATTGGGGATTCACCCAATTTCTGATACTGGTATTAAAATGGCATTTTTTTTTCTTTTATTTTAACCCTCATCAATGTCCACCATATTTATTCTATATTTTTAAAATGTCTTTAAAGACCTTCGTCCTGTTAGGGGGAGGTCATTTCTACAAAAGATCACATGGCATGCTATATTGACAAGGCTCAGGCCTCAGAGGGTGATGGCAGTGAAAACTTCACCCTGTCCCCTCCCTTTCTAAGGCTCGTTGCCAAGGAGATGAATTGAGCAACCTCAATTTGTTACATATATTTGAGTTGGCCTAGGTATATTTGAAAGACAAAAAGTACTTTAATTGCTCAGGCTATTTTCAAAAAATGTTCTGTTTGATGATGAATGCCGCACCATTCCTCTCCTACTTGTCATTTCTGCCATAGTACACCACATGATTGTCGGATTTGGATGGCCAATACCAGTCCACTTCAGCTTGCTAATGCCTAGGATATTGATCTTTACGTGTTCCATTTCATTTTTGATGACTTCTAATTTTCCTTGATTCATGCTTCATACTGAGTGAGAGCAAGTAAACCGAGGCACTGGACTAAAGTAAAAATAGATGCTTTTGAGCTTGGAGCCCTACTCCATCTTACCTTTCTTTAAAAATATATGCAAACTGCTGACTTATTCTTTGAGGTCTGTGACTAAATGTAAACTAAAGACAGATTTCTCCTTTTCTTTGTGGTTAAACTGAGAGAATAAAAATAAACTGTTTCATAGGAGCTAGCAGAAGCCCTGGTGGTGCACTGGCTTAAGAGCTCAGGTGCTAACTAAAAGGTCTGCAGTTCGAATCCACCAGCCACTCCTTGGAAACCCTATGGGGGCAGTTCTACTCTGCCCTATAAGGTTGCTATGAGTCAGGATCTACTCGATAGCAATGGGTTTCTATCAAGTCCCTTCCTTAAAGAATGTCCCAAAAAAAAGGCCTTGATGCTGACTCTTATCTAGGTCTCCTAGGCAACTAATGACAAGAAAAATTTCACTTAAGCAAGTTATTTCTAGGAAAGAATTGTCCTATAACCTCCCACTGTAACTGACCGGGTTATACTGTTCCCCCTTCTGAAATGTAATCGACAGGGTTGAACTATTCCCTCTTCCTCCTCCCAGCCCAGTCAGGCTCTCTGAGTTCCTCGTAAGACATTTCTGTGTTGTCTGTGGAACAACACGAGGTCGTCTTACTGCTTCTCTGCTCAACGCAGCTTCACTACTAATCAACTGTCCCCCTCTCCACCTCCATCTGGGCATAGGTAATAAGCCATAAAGCTGGCCTTAGATAATTTTCATGTGCCATATCCCCCAGGTGTCATATTGCACCCCACTGCACCCCCATACACGTTAATTAGTTCCTGAAATTGCCCACCTATTCCCAGAAACATCATGAATTATGCATAAATTCCCAATCCCGAAATCTATAACTGACCTAAAATCCCCAACACCGGGGAGCTTGATTTGAGCAGAACGAGGTAATACTTTGTGGTTTAAAGACAAGAAATGTGTGTGTCATTGTTATATCCTTTCACCATACTTAATCTGTATGCTGAGCAAATAATCTGAGAACATAGGCTACATGAAGAAGTACATAGCATCAGGATCCGTGCAAGACTCATTAACAAACTGTGATATGCAGATGACACAACCTTGCTTGCTAAAAGCAAAGAGGACTTGAAGCACTTCCTGATGAAGATCAAAGATCACAGTCTTCAGTGTGGATTACACTTCAACATAAAGAAAACAAAAATCCTCACAACAGGACCACTGAGAAATATCATGATAAATGGAGAACACTGACGTTGTCAAGGATTTTATTTTGCTTGGATCCACAATCAAAACCCATGGAAACAGCAGTCAAGAAATCAAAAGAAGTATTGCATTGGACAAATCTGCTGTAAAACACCTCTTTAAAGTGTTGAAAAGCAAAGATATCACTTTGAGGGGTAAGGTGCACCTGACCCAAGCTATGATATTTTCAGTCGCCTCATATGCATGTAAAAGCTGAACAATGAATAAGGAAGAATGAAGAACTGATGCCTTTAAATTATGGTGTTGGCAAAGAATATTGAATATACCACGGACTCTGAGAAGAACGAACAAATCTGTCTTGGAAGATGCACAGCCAAAGTGCTCTGTCTTAGTTATCTAGGACTGCTATATAAGAAATACCACAAGTGGATATCTTTAACAAAGAGAAATTTATTCTCTCACAGTCTAGTAGTGTAAAAGTCCAAATTCAGGGCACCAGCTCCAAGGAAAGGCTTTCTCTCTCTGTCAGCTCTGGAAGAAGGTCCTTGTTACCAATCTTCCCCTGGTCTAAGAGCTTGTCAGGCACAGGGACCCTGGCTCGAAAGGATAAGCTTTGCTCCTGGGACTGCCTTCTTGTTGGTATGAGGTCCTCCCCAGTCTCTCTCCTTGCTTGTTTGTTTTATATCTGTAAAGAGATTGGCTTAAGACACAACCTACCTTGTAGCTTGAGTCCTGCCTCATTAACATAACTGTCTCTAACCCTGCCTTATTAACATCATAGAGGTAGAATTCACAACACATAAGAAAATCACATCAGATGACAAAATGATGGATAATCACATAATACTGGGAATCATGGCCTAGTCAAGTTTACACACATTTTGGGGGTACAGAATTCAATCCATGACATGCTCCTTGGAAGCAAGGATTTTGAGTTGTCTCATGTACTTTTGGCATGTTTTCAGGAGGGACCAGTTCCTACAGAAGACCATCATGCTTGGTAAGGTATAAAAAAAAAAGGTATAGGGGTCAGCAAAAAAAGACCTTCGACGAAATGGATTGACACTGTGGCTGCAACGATGGGCTCAAACATAACAATCGTGACAATGGCACAGGGCTAGGCAGTGTTTCTTTCTCTTGTATATACTATTGTACTGTCCCTATGTGTCAGAATCAACTTGAAGGCACCTGACAACAACAACAGATTTATATAAGCACTTATTTATTACTAAACCAATCAGAATAAAGCTCTTTGAAGGAATATTATAATTTAATTTAATAATACCATCCAGAGGTAGGAAACCCTGGTGATGTAGTGGTTAAGAGGTATGGCTGCTAATCAAAAGGTCGGCAGTTCAAATCCACCAGGAGCCCGTTTGAAACCATGTGGGATACTTCTACTCCGCCTTATGGTGACACTATGAGTCAGAATCGACTTCATGGCAATGGGTTAGAGGTAGGAAGATTTTCAATTTTCATAACCCTATCTTTGACTCGACGGCACTGGGTTTTTTTGGATCTTCTGTTCACTTTAAAGAATGTTTTAGAGAAGCAATTTAGAGTGACGTTCTTCTCTGTGCTTTAAGAATGTTTTAGGGAAGTAATTTAGAGTAATATTTTAAAATCTTTTTGAGGTCTTTTTATACCATCAAAATAAACAATTCATCCTTTTTCTCAGGGCACTTTTCAAATGAGCCATTTTATTTCTTTTTTTTTTTTTTCACTGTGCTTTAAGTGAAAGTTTACAGTTGAAGTTAGTTTCTCATACAAAAATTTATACACACATTGTTATGTGACCCTAGTTTCTCTCCCCATAATGTCACAGCACACTCCTTCTTTCCACCCTGGATTTCCACTGTCTATTTTTTATTCAACCAGCTCCTGTCCCTTTTTGCCTTCTCATCTTGCCTCCAGATAAGAGCTGCCCATTCAGTCTCACATATCTACTTGAGCTAAGACACACTCTCTTCACGAGTGTCATTTTATGTCTTATAGTCCAGTCTAATCTTTGTCTGAAGAGTTGGCTTTGGGAATGGTTTCAGCTTTGGGCTAACAGAGAATCCGGGGGCCATGTCTTCTGGGGTCCCTCTAGTCTCAGTGATATCATTAAGTCTGGTCTTTTTACTAGAATTTGAGTTCTGCACCCTACTTTTTTTCTGCTCTGTCAGGGACTCTTTGTTGTGTTCCCTGTCAGGGTGGCTATTGGTGGTAGCTGGGCACCATCTAGTTCTTCTGGTCTCAGGCTGATGGAGTCTCTGGCTTATGTAGCCCTATCTGTCTCTTGGGCTCATATTTTCCTTGTGTCTTGGTGTTATTCATTCTCCTTTGCTCCAGGTGGGTTGGGACAAATTGATGTATCTCAGATGGTAGCTCACTACCTTTTAAAGCTCCAGACGCCACTCACCAAAGTGACATGCAGAATATTTTCTTAATAAACTTTGTTATGCCAATTGACCTAGATGTCCCCTGAAAACATGGTCCCCAGACCCCTGCCTCTGCTACTCTGCCCCTGAAAGTGTTTGCTGTATTCAGGAAACTTCTTAGCTTTTGGTTTAGTCGAGTTGTGCTGACTTCCCCTGTATTGTGTGCTGTCCTTCTCTTCACCTAAGATAATTCTTGCCTGCTATCTAGTTAGTGAATACTCCTCTTCCTCCCTCCACCCTCGTAACTATCAAAGAATGTTTTCTTCTGTGTTTAAATCGTTTCTTGAGTTCTTATAATAGTGGTCTCACACAATCCTTGTCCTTTTGTGACTAATTTCACTCAGCAAAATGCCTTCCAGTTGCATCCATGTTATGAGATATTTCAAGAATTCATCATTGTTCCTTATTGTTAAGTGGTATTCCATTGTGTGAATATACCATAATTTGTTTATCCATTCGCCTGTTTATGGGCACCTACATTGTTTCCATCTTTTTGCTATTGTAAACAGTGCTGCAATGAACATAGATGTGTATATATCAACTCATGTGAGGGCTCTTATTTCTCTAGGACATATTCCAAGGAGTTGGATTGCTGGATCATAAGGTACTTCTATTTGTAGCTTCCTCAGGAAGCGCCAAATCAACTTCCAAAGTGGTTGTACCATTTTAAATTCCCACCAGCAATGTATGAGTGTTCCAGTCTCTCCTAAACCTCACCAACATTTATTATTTTGTGTTTTTTAGATTAATGCTAGCCTTATTAGGGTGAGATGGTATCTCATTGTAGTTTTGATTTGCATTTCTCTAATGGCTAATGATCGTGAGCATTTCCTCATGTATCTGGTAGCTGCCTGAATGTCTTTGGTGAATAGCCTGTTCATATTCTTTGCCCATTTTTAATTGCGTTATTTGTCTTTTTGTTGTTGAAGTTTTGCAGTATTTTGTAGATTTTAGAGATTAGATGCTGAATGGATTTGTCAGAGTGAAAAATTTTTTCCCAGTCTATAGGTTCTTTTTACTCTTTTGATGAAGTCTTTTGATGAGCATAAGTGTTTGCTTTGTAGGAGCTCCCAGTTGTCTAGTTTCTCTTCTGATGTTTGTGCATCATTAGTAATGGTTTGTATTCTGTTTATGCCACATATTAGGGCTCCTAGCACTGTCCCTATTTTTTCTTCCAAGATCTTTATCATTTTAGATTTTATATTTAGGTTGTTTTTCCATTTTGAGTTAGTTTTTGTGCATGGTGTGAGGTATGAGTCTTGTTTCTTTTTTTGCAGATGGATATCCAGTTATGCCAAGACCATTTGTTAAGGAGACTATCTTTTCCCCAATTAATGGACTTTGGACCTTTGTTGAATATCAGCTGGTCATAAGTGGATGATTTTACATCTGGATTCTCAATTTTGTTCCATTAGTCTATGTATCTGTTATTGTACCAGTACCAGGCTGTTACTGGCACTGGTGGCAGTAAAATAGGTTCTAAAATCAGAAAATGTGAGGCCTGCCACTTTGTTCTTCTTCCTCAGTAATGCTTTACTTATCCAGAACTTCTTTCCTTTCCATATGAAGTTGGTGATTTGTTTTTCCATCTCATTAAAAAATGCCATAGGAATTTGGATTGGGATTGCATGGTATCTGTAGATTTTTTTGGGTAGAATAGACATTTTCACAATGTTGAGTCTTCCTATCCATCAACAAGGTATATTTTTCCACTTGTGTAGGTCTCTTCTGGGTTCTTGCAACAGTGTCTTGTAGTTTTCTTTGTATAGGTCTTTTATGTCTCTGGTTAGATTTAGTTCTAAGTATCCTATCTTCTTGGGGCTATTGTAAATGGTATTGATATGGCGATTTCCTTTTCAAAGTTCTCTTTGCTGGTGTAGAGGAATCCAACTGATTTTTGTATGTTTATCTTGTATCCTGATACTTCACCAAAATCCCCTGTTAGTTCCAGTAGTTTTCTTGTAGATTCTTTGGGGTTTTCTGTGTATAAGATTGTATCACCTACAAATAGAAATAATTTTACTTCTTCCTTACCCATTTGGATGACCTTTATTTCTTTTTCTTGCCTAATTGCTCTGGCTAGGACCTCCAGCACAATGTGAATAAGAGTGGTGATAAAGGACATCTTTGTCTGGTTCCCACTGTAAAGGGGAATGTTTTCAGACTCTCTCCATTTAGGATGATATTGGCTGTTTACTTGAATAAATGCCCTTTATCACATTGAGGAGTTTCTCTTCTATTCCCGTTTTGCTGAGAGTTTGTATCATGACTGTGTGTTGAACTTTGTCAAATGCCTTTTCTTCATCAATTGATAAGATCATATGGTTTTTGTCTTTTGTTTTATTTATGTGATTGATTACACTGATTGTTTTTCTAATGTTGAACTATCCCTGCGTACCTGGTATGAATTCCACTTGGTCATGGTAAATTATTTTTTGATATGTTGTTGAATTCTACCGGCTAGAATTTTGTTGATGATTTTTGTGTCTATGTTCATGAGGTATATTGTTCTATAATTTTCTTTTTTTGTGGTGTCTTTACCTGGTTTTGGTATCAGGGTTATGCTGGCTTCATAGAATGAATTTGGGAGTATTCTATTGTTTTCTATACTCTGAAATACCTTTAGTAGTAGTGGTGTTAACTCTTCTTTGAAAGTTTGGTAGAATTCTCCAGTGAAATCATCTTTTGTTACGGGCTTATTTAGTTTTTCTACCTCTGTTTGTGTTAGTTTAGATAGGTAGTGTGTTTCTAGAAATTTGTGCATTTCTTCTAGGTTTCCAAATTTGTTAGAGTATAATTTTTCGTAGTATTCTGTAATGATTCTTTTAATTTCAGTTGGGTCTGTTGTTATATTGCCCATTTCATTTCTTATTCTAGCTATTTGCTTCCTCTCTTGTTTTTCTTTTGTCAGTTTGGTCAATGGCTTATTGATATTGTTGATCTTTTCAAAGAACCAGCTTTTTGTCTTTTTCGCTCTTCCAATTCTTTTTCTGTTTCATTTAATTCTGCTCTAATTTTTATTATTTGCTTTCTTCTGGTGCTCGAGGTCTCATTTTGCTGTCTCTTTCTATTTGTTCCAGCTGTAGGGTTAATGTTTTGATTTTGGCCCTTTCTCCTTTTTTGATGTGTGCATCTATTGCTAAATAAATTGACCTCTGATCACTGCTTTTGTTGTGTCCCAAAGGTTCTGGTAGGATGTGTTTTCATTCTCATTTGATTCTATGAATTTCTTTATTCCATCCTTAATTTCTTCTATGACCCATTAGTTTTTCAGCAAGGTGTTGTTCAGTTTCCATGTGTTTGATTTTTTTACCTTGCTTTTTCAGTTATTGATTTCTGCTTTTATGACTTTATGGTCAGAAAAGAAGCTTTGTAATATTTTGGTATTTTGGATTCTGCTAAGGCTTGCTTTGTGGCCTAATATGTGGTCTATTCTGGGCGATGTTCCATGTGTGTTGGAAAAGAAAGTATACTTGGTTGCTGTTGGGTGTAGTGTTCCGTATATGTCTATAAAATTAAGTTGGTTGATTGTGGCATTTAGATCTTCCATTTCTTTATTGAGCTTCTTTCTGGATGTTCTGTCCTTCACCGAAAGTGGTGTGTTGAAGTCTCCTACTATTACTGTGGAGCTGTCTATCTCTCTTTTCAATGCCGTTAGAGTTGTTTTATGTATTTTGGAGCCCTGTCGTTGGGTGGGTAAATATTTGTTACGGTTATATCATCCTGATGTGTTGACCCTTTAATCATTATATAGTGTCCTTCCTCAATTTTTGTGGTGGATTATACTTTAAAGTCTATTTTGTCAGAGATTGATATTGTCACTGCTGCTTTTTTGGTTGTTGTTTGATATATTTTATTTAGTTTGTGTTTTTCAGTCTAAGATATGTCTCTTGTAGGCAGCATGTAGGATTGTGTTTCTTTTTTTTTTTATTAACTTTTATTAAGCTTCAAGTGAACGTTTACAAATCCAATCAGTCTGTCACATACAAGTTTACATACATCTTACTCCGTATTCCCACTTGCTATCCCCCTATTGAGTCAACCCTTTCAGTCTCTCCTTTCGTGACAATTTTGCCAGCTTCCCTCTCTCTCTCTATCCTCCCATCCCCCCTCCAGACAAGAGTTGCCAACACAATCTCAAGTGTCCACCTGATATAATTAGCTCACTCTTCATCAGCATCTCTCTCCCACCCGCTGACCAGTCCCTTTCATGTCTGATGAGTTGTCTTCGGGGATGGTTCCTGTCCTGTGCCAACAGAAGGTCAGGGGACCATGGCTGCCGGGATTCCTCTAGTCTCAGTCAGACCATTAAGTATGGTCTTTTTATGAGAATTTGGGGTCTGCATCCCACTGATCTCCTGTTCCCTCAGGAGTTCTCTGTTGTGCTCCCTGTTAGGGCAGTCATCGATTGTGACCGGGCACCAACTAGTTCTTCTGGTCTCAGGATGATGTAGGTCTCTGGTTCATGTGGCCCTTTCTGTCTCTTGGGCTCTTAGTTGTTGTGTGACCTTGGTGTTCTTCATTTTCCTTTGCTCCAGGTGGGTTGAGACCAATTGATGCATCTTAGATGGCCGCTTGTTAGCATTTAAGACCCCAGATGCCACATTTCAAAGTGGGATGCAGAATGTTTTCACAATAGAATTATTTTGCCAATTGACTTAGACGTCCCCTCAAACCATGTTCCCCAGACCCCCGCCCTTGCTCCGCTGACCTTTGAAGCATTCATTTTATCCCGGAAACTTCTTTGCTTTTGATCCAGTCCAATTGAGCTGACCTTCCATGTATTGTGTGTTGTCTTTCACTTCACCTAAAGCAGTTCCTATCTACTGATTAATCAATAAAAAGCCCTCTCTCTCCCTCCATCCCTCCCTCCTTCGTCACAACAAAAGTATGTGTTCTTCTCAGTTTTTACTATTTCTCAAGATCTTATAATAGTGGTCTTATCCAATATTTGTCCTTTTGCCTCTGACTAATTTCGCTCAGCATAATGCCTTCCAGATTCCTCCATGTTATGAAATGTTTCAGAGATTCGTCACTGTTCTTTATCGATGCGTAGTATTCCATTTTGTGAATATACCACAATTTATTTACCCATTCATCCGTTGATGGGCACCTTGGTTGCTTCCAGCTTTTGGCTATTGTAAACAGAGCTGCAATAAACATGGGTGTGCATATATCTGTTTGTGCGAAGGCTCTTGTTTCTCTAGGGTATATTCCGAGGAGTGGGATTTCTGGGTTGTATGGTAGTTCTATTTCCAACTGTTTAAGATAACGCCAGATAGATTGCCAAAGTGGTTGTACCATTTTACATTCCCACCAGCAGTGTATAAGAGTTCCAATCTCTCTGCAGCCTCTCCAACATTTATTATTTTGTGTTTTTTGGATTAATGCCAGCATTTTTTGTGTGTGTGTGTGTGAGATGGAATCTCATCGTAGTTTTAATTTGCATTTCTCTAATGGCTAATGATCGAGAGCATTTTCTCATGCATCTGTTGGCTGCCTGAATATCTTCTTTAGTGAAATGTGTGTTCATATCCTTTGCCCACTTCTTGATTGGGTTGTTTGTCTTTTTGTGGTTGAGTTTTGACAGAATCATGTAGATTTTAGAGATCAGGCGCTGGTCGGAGATGTCATAGCTGAAAATTCTTTCCCAGTCTGTAGGTGGTCTTTTTACTCTTTTGGTGAAGTCTTTAGATGAGCATAGGTGTTTGATTTTTAGGAGCTCCCAGTCATCGGGTTTCTCTTCATCATTTTTGGCAATGTTTTGTATTCTGTTTATGCCTTGTATTAGGGCTCCTAAGGTTGTCCCAATTTTTTCTTCCATGATCTTTTTCGTTTTAGTCTTTATGTTTAGGTGTTTGATCCACTTGGAGTTAGTTTTTGTGCATGGTGTGAGGTATGGGTCCTGTTTCATTTTTTTGCAGATGGATATCCAGTTATGCCAGCACCGTTTGTTAAAAAGACTATCTTTTCCCCAATTAACTGGCACTGGGCCTTTGTCAAATATCAGCTGCTCATATGTGGATGGATTTATATCTGGGTTCTCAATTCTGTTCCATTAGTCTATGTGCCTGTTGTACCAGTACCAGGCTGTTTTGACTACTGTGGCTGTATAATAGGTTCTGAAATCAGGTAGAGTGAGGCCTCCCACTTTCTTCTTCTTTTTCAGTAATGCTTTGCTTATCCGGGGCTTCTTTTCCTTCCATATGAAATTGGTGATTTGTTTCTCTATCCCCTTAAAATATGACATTGGAATTTGGATCGGAAGTGCGTTATATGTATAGATGGCTTTTGGTAGAATAGACATTTTTACTATGTTAAGTCTTCCTATCCATGAGCAAGGTATATTTTTCCACTTAAGTATGTCCTTTTGAATTTCTTGTAGTAGAGCTTTGTAGTTTTCTTTGTATAGGTCTTTTACATCCCTGGTAAGATTTATTCCTAAGTATCTTATCTTCTTGGGGGCTACTGTGAATGGTATTGATTTGGTGATTTCCTCTTCGGTGTTCTTTTTGTTGATGTAGAGGAATCCAAGTGATTTTTGTATGTTTATTTTATAACCTGAGACTCTGCCAAACTCTTCTATCAGTTTCAGTAGTTTTCTGGAGGATTCCTTAGGGTTTTCTGTGTATAAGATCATGTCATCTACAAATAGTGATAACTTTACTTCCTCCTTGCCAATCCGGATACCTTTTATTTCTTTGTCTAGCCTAATTACCCTGGCTAGGACTTCCAGTACGATGTTGAATAAGAGCGGTGATAAAGGGCATCCTTGTCTGGTTCCCGTTCTCAAGGGAAATGCTTTCAGGTTCTCTCCATTTAGAGTGATATTGGCTGTTGGCTTTCCATAAAATTTTCCTTCAATTCCTATTTTGGTAAGAGTTTTTATCATAAATGGATGTTGGACTTTGTCAAATGCCTTTTCTGCATCAATTGATAAGATCATGTGGTTTTTGTCTTTTGTTTTATTTATGTGATGGATTACATTAATGGTTATTCTGATATTAAACCAGCCTTGCATACCTGGTATAAATCCCACTTGATCATGGTGAATTATTTTTTTGATGTGTTGTTGGATTCTATTGGCTAGAATTTTGTTGAGGATTTTTGCATCTATGTTCATGAGGGATATAGGTCTATAATTTTCTTTTTTTGTAATGTCTTTACCTGGTTTTGGTATCAGGGAAATGGTGGCTTTATAGAATGAGTTGAGTAGTATTCAGTCATTTTCTATGCTTTGAAATACCTCAGTAGTAGTGGTGTTAACTCTTCTCTGAAAGTTTGGTAGAACTCTGCAGTGAAGCCGTCCGGGCCAGGGCTTTTTTTTTGTTCGGAGTTTTTTGATTACCGTTTCAATCTCTTTTTTTGTTTTGGGTCTATTTAGTTGTTCTACTTCTGAATGTGTTAGTTTAGATAGGTAGTGTTTTTCCAGGAATTCATCCATTTCTTCTAGGTTTTCAAATTTGTTAGAGTACAATTTTTCATAGTAATCTGAAATGATTCTTTTAATTTCATTTGGTTCTGTTGTGATGTGGTCCTTCTTGTTTCTTATTTGGGTTATTTGTTTCCTTTCCTGTATTTCTTTAGTCAGTCTAGCCAATGGTTTATCAATTTTGTTAATTTTTTCTAAGAACCAGCTTTTGGCTTTGTTAATTCTTTCAATTGTTTTTCTGTTCTCTAATTCATTTAGTTCAGCTCTAATTTTTATTATTTGTTTTCTTCTGGTGCCTGATGGGTTCTTTTGTTGCTCACTTTCTATTTGTTCAAGTTGTCGGGACAGTTCTCTGATTTTGGCTCTTTCTTCTTTTTGTATGTGTGCATTTATCGATATAAATTGGCCTCTGAGCACTGCTTTTGCTGTGTCCCAGAGGTTTTGATAGGAAGTATTTTCATTCTCGTTGCATTCTATGAATTTCTTTATTCCCTCCTTGATGTTTTCTATAACCCAGTCTTTTTTCAGGAGGGTATTGTTCATTTTCAAGTATTTGATTTCTTTTCCGTAGTTTTTCTGTTATTGATCTCTGGTTTTATTGCCTTGTGGTCTGAGAAGATGCTTTGTAATATTTCGATGTTTTGGACTCTGCAAAGGTTTGTTTCATGACCTAATATGTGGTCTATTCTAGAGAATGTTCCATGTGCACTAGAAAAAAAAGTATATTTTGCAGCAGTTGGGTGGAGAGTTCTGTATAAGTCAATGAGGTCAAGTTGGTTGATTGTTGTAAGTAGGTCTTCCGTGTCTCTATTGAGCTTCTTACTGGATGTCCTGTCCTTCTCCGAAAGTGGTGTGTTGAAGTCTCCTACTATAATTGTGGAGGTATCTATCTCACTTTTCAATTCTGTTAAAATTTGATTTATGTATCTTTCAGCCCTGTCATTGGGTGCATAAATATTTAATATGGTTATGTCTTCCTGATCAATTGTCCCTTTTATCATTATATAGTGTCCTTCTTTATCCTTTGTGGTGGATTTAAGTCTAAAGTCTATTTTGTCAGAAATTAATATTGCTACTCCTCTTATTTTTTGCTTATTGTTTGCTTGATATATTTTTTCCATCCTTTGAGTTTTAGTTTGTTTGTGTCTCTAAGTCTAAGTTGTGTCTCTTGTAGGCAGCATATAGATGGATCGTGTTTCTTTATCCGGTCTGTGACTCTCCGTCTCTTGATTGGTGCATTTAGTCCATTTACATTCAGCGTAATTATAGATAAATAAGTTTTTAGTGCTGTCATTTTGATGCTTTTTTATGTGTGTTGTTGACAATTTTTCCACATACTTTTTTGTGCTGAGGCGTTTTTCTTAGTAAATTGTGAGATCCTCATTTTCATAGTGTTTGACTTTATGTTTGTTGAGTCGTTACGTTTTTCTTGGCTTTTATCTTGAGTTATAGAGTTGTTATACCTTTTTGTGGTTACCTTATTATTTACCCCTATTTTTCTAAGTAAAAACCTAACTTGTATTGTTCTATATCGCCTTGTATCACTCTCCATCTGGCAGTTCAATGCCTCCTGTATTTAGTCCCTCTTTTTGATTATTGTGATCTTTTACCTATTGACTTCCATGATTCCCTGTTATGTGTATTTTTTTTTAATTAATCTTAATTTGTTTGCTTTTGTGATTTCCCTATTTGAGTTGATATCAGGACGTTCTGTTTTGTGACCTTGTGTTGTGCTGGTATCTGATATTATTGGTTCTCTGACCAAACAGTATCCTTTAGTATTTCTTGTAGCTTTGGTTTGGTTTTTGCAAATTCTCTAAACTTGTGTTTATCTGTAAATATCTTAATTTCGCCTTCATATTTCAGAGAGAGTTTTGCTGGATATATGATCCTTGGCTGGCAGTTTTTCTCCTTCAGTGTTCTGTATATGTCGTCCCATTCCCTTCTTGCCTGCATGGTTTCTGCTGAGTACTCTGAACTTATTCTTATTGATTCTCCCTTGAAGGAAACCTTTCTTTTCTCCCTGGCTGCTTTTAAAATTTTCTGTTTATCTTTGGTTTTGGCGAGTTTGATGATAATATGTCTTGGTGTTTTTCTTTTTGGATCAATCTTGTATGGGGTTCGATGAGCATCTTGGATAGATATCCTTTAGTCTTTCATGATGTCAGGGAAGTTTTGTGTCAGGAGTTCTTCAACTATTTTCTCTGTGTTTTCTGTCCCCCCTCCCTGTTCTGGGACTCCAATCACCCGCAGGTTATCCTTCTTGATAGAGTCCCACATGATTCTTAGGGTTTCTTCATTTTTTTTAATTCTTTTATCTGATTTTTTTTCAGCTATGTTGCTATTGATTCCCTGGTCCTCCAGATGTCCCAGTCTAAATTCTAATTGCTCGAGTCTGCTCCTCTGACTTCCTATTGCGTTGTCTAATTCTGTAATTTTATTGTTAATCTTTTGGATTTCTACATGCTGTCTCTCTATGGATTCTTGCAACTTATTAATTTTTCCACTATGTTCTTGAATAATCTTTTTGAGTTCTTGAACAGTTTTATCAGTGTGTTCCTTGGCTTTTTCTGCAGTTTGCCTTATTTCGTTTGTGATGTCTTGAAGCATTCTGTAAATTAGTTTTTTTATATTCTGTATCTGATAATTCCAGGATTGTATCTTCATTTGGGAAAGATTTTGATTCTTTTGTTTGGGGGGTTGGAGAAGCTGTCATGGTCTTTTTCTTTATGTGGTTTGATATGGACTGCTGTCTTCGAGCCATCACTGAGAAACTAGTTTTTCCAGAAAATCCGCTAAAAAAAAATGCAGTCAGATCCCTATCAGAGTTCTCCCTCTGGCTCAGGCTATTCGGATGTTAATGAAGCCGCCTGGGGAGGGTGGGGGAGGGATCAGAGAGATAGGAGAGTAGCACCTCAGAATATAGCCAGAGTTGTTTGTCTTTCTTGGAATGACTATTATATCTGAGATTTCCACGGGGTGCGTCGCCTATGTGTGCTGGCTGTGTGGAGATTGCCCCCGGGGGGTCTGGCCTGCTGGAGTCATGGTCAGATCCTCCGATGCCAGCCCGAAGCCCAACGTTAAGGATCCCCTACTGGGACGGTGCACTCTCGACTCCAAAATTAGTCGCTGCCTCCCAGGGACTTCTTGTCCCAGCAGCCGCTTCACCATGCCGCCACCGCAAACCGGCTGGGCCCCCTCCCAGGGTTAGTTCAGGTGAGCGGAGCAGCTCCCCGTGCTTGTGCCGTGACAGCGTGTCCTGGCTGGGACGCTGCTCTCCCCGCTCCAAGACCAGTCGCTGCCTCCCAGGGACTTCTCCCACCGGCTGCGTCGCAACACCGCCAGCACAAACATGCTGGGCCCCCTCCCGGTGTTAGTTCAGGGTGGTGGAGCAGCTCTCCATCCTTATGCCGTGCCTGCGCCCAGTCAAAATTTCGGCGGGACAGTTCCCTGGCTGGAACTCTGCTCTCCCTGCTCCAAGACCAGTCACTGCGTCCCAGAGACTTCTCCCACCGGCTGCGTTGCCACGCCGCCTGTGCGAACCAGCTGGGCCCCCTCCCGGAGTGAGTTTGGGGGCTAGGGCTGGGCCCCTTGTTTGTGCCGTCTGCTCCCCTGGGCTCTGCCCCAAATCGGGCACTGAAGGTTACCTGACTGGTACGCTGGCTCCAGGCTCTGAAAACAATCGCTGCTTCCCCATATTTGTTCGTTTTCCGTCTCTAAATCTGTGTTTGTTGTTCAGGGTTCGTAGATTGTTATGTATGTGATCGATTCACTTGTTTTTCCGAGTCTTTGTTACAAGAGGGATCCGAGGTAGCGTCTACCTAGTCCGCCATCTTGGCCCCGCCTCAGGATTGTGTTTCTTATCCATTCTCTCTCTCTCCGTCTCTTTATTGGTGCATTTAGTCCATTCACATTCAGTGTAGTTATTGATAGGTATGAGTTTAGTGCTGTCATTTTGATGTTTTTTCCTGTGTTATTGACAGTTTCTTTGTTCCGCTTAATTTTCTGTGATGTTCCGTTTTTCTTTGTGTATTTTTTTTCATCTTTTTCACTGTTGTTGATTTTGTATTTGCTGAGTCTTTGTTTTCCTTTTTTATTTAGATGTGTAGGATTGTTAGTTTCCTTTGTGGTTACATTAATATCTATCCCTATATTTCTAAGTTTAAACCAATCTTTTATTTCTTGATATTGCCTTGACTTCCTCTCCATGTGAAAGATCTATGCCTACATTTTTTTAGTCCCTCTTTATTGATTTAATGTTGTCTTCTTTTACATAATGACATCTCTATTTCCCTGTTTTGAGCATTTTAGTTTTGATTTATTTTTGTGATTTTTCCTATCCAGATTGTTCTGTCCTGTGTTCTAGTCTTGGGCTGTTTTCTGATATTGATTTTCTAACCAGAGCACTCCCTTTAGTATTTCTTGTAATTTTGGTTTGGTTTTTGCAAATTACCTAAACTTCTGTTTATTTGGAAATGCCCTAATTTTGCCATCATTATTTGAGAGATGGTTTTGCTGGATATATAGTTCTTGGTTGGCATTTTTTTTTCTTCAAGGCTTTATATATGTCATCCCATTGTCTTCTTGCGTGCATGGCTTCTGCTGAGTAGTCTGGGCTTAGTCTTATTGACTGTCATTTGTATATGCCTTTTCATTTATTTCTAGCTGTTCTTGAAATTCTCTATCTTTGGTTTTGGCAGGTTTGATTATGATATGTCTTGGTGACTTTCTTTTGTGATCTACCATGTGTGGGGTTCAATTAGTATCTTAGGTAGATATATTCTCATCTTTCATGATATCAGGAAAGTTTTCTGCAAACAAATATTCAACAATTCTCTCTGCATTTTCTGTTATCCTCCCCCTCCCCACTGCCCCAGTTCTGGTACTCCAATCACTTGTAGGTTACTCCTCTTGATAGAGTCCCACATAATTCTTGGTGTTTCTTCATTCTTTGAAACTCTTTTATCTGATTTTTCCTCAAATAAGTTGGTGTAAAGTGCTTTATTTTCAGTCCCACTAATTCTGACTTCCATTGCCTCAATTCTGTTCCTATGACTTTCTATTGAGTTGTCTAATTCTGAAATTTTATTGTTAATCTTATGGATTTCTGTTTGCAGTCTCTCTCTGGATTCTTGCAGCCTGTTAAATTTGTCATTGTGCTTTTCTATAATCTTCTTAATTCCCTCTATTGTTTCGTCTGTGTGCTGCTTGGCTTGTTCTGCATTTTTCCTGATCTCCTTCTTGATCTCTTGAAGAGTTCTGTATATTAATCTTTTGTATTCTACCTCCAGTAATTCCAAGAAATTATTTTCCTCTGGAAGATTTCTTGATTCTTTGTTTTGGGAGCTTGCTGTTGCTATCATGGTCTGCCTTTTTATGTGATTTGATATTGACTGTTGTCTCTGAGCCATTAATAAGTTATCATATTTATTTTACGTTTTCTTACTGTGTCCTAGCTTCTTGTTTCGTTTTGATATGCCCAAATAGGCTGCTCGTGTGAGCTACTTTGATTATTGGGGCCTTTAAAGTCCAAAAGTCCTGTCACCAGGTGGATAGATTTGTTACTAAGTATGTGAGCCCAGGAGTCTGTTTACTTTTCTTGTGTGGATTCAGCTCAGGTGTCCAGATAGCTGGTCATCAAGTGTTTGGTGCAGGCTCTTACCTACAGTCCTAGATGGTCAGGGGTGATTGGAGTAGGCACAGGCTTCTGTCTACAATTGGGGGTCACATGCTGGGCAAGGCAGGGGGCTGACAGCTGCCCCTGAGTGTCTGTGAGGAAATCGTGACCCTGTTCCCTCGAGTGCATAGGTAGGTGGGTTTTTCAGCCAGACTATGGGCACCCAATGCTGTTGGCTGTAAGTACTGGGAGGCACCATTTATTCTGGGACCCCTGTCACAGGCAGCTAGGTGGCATGGGTGGAGTCAGCAGTCCTCAGGCCCTGATGTGGGTAGGTGAGGACCCTGCTTAAGAGCGGTATCAAATGTCATGAACCTGCCACTCCACCATATAGCTGATACAGTGAAGTTAGGCTTCAGGTGTATACCCTGTTGTACTGTGCTAATGAGGGCCTACACTGTTGAAATGGGCCCACACAGGTCTATGCAGGGATGAAAGGCATTCAGAGTCTGTGGTCCTTTTATGCCTGTGCCTAGGCAAAGGAGCCATACCTGCCCTGAGTTCCCAGCTTAGAGTTGCTGGCAGATTATTTTTTCCTATTTGTTAATTTGTTCCCTCTCCCATGCCTGAAGAATATCTCAGAGCACGTGATGGGCCCTACTTCCAGCCCAGGGGAAGTGCGAATCACTGAAAACAGCCCTGGACCCACTGCAGAGTGGGGAGGGAGCAGGTAAATGGGAGAGAGGTCCTTCCCAAACAGGGTGTTTCTGATCCTTGAGGCAGGTTATACATGTGTTCTTATCTTTTGCCAACTGAGGGATGCTTCTCACTGGTTCTGGAGGATTGAGCAGACTCTCCTCCATTTGGTCTCTCCCAATGTGGAAAACATACCCCAAATGCCACTGCTTATCTCACCACGCACAACAGCCAATCTGGCATGCAGGGTGCTGGCTCCCACTGGGTCAGGTCTGGCAATTCCTCACTGCTTCAGAACCATTTCTCCCTCCCCGTACCATTCAGTCTGATTCCTCAGCTTTTCCTTTGATGTTAAGGTCTCCTAGATTATCATATATAATTGATTCACTTTTTGGGGGGAGGGTCTTTGTTATTAGAGGGACCACCAGAAGTGTCTGACTACTCCGCCATCTTGGTCCTGCCTTTCAAATGGGCCATTTTATATTAAAGTCACTCAGAGTAGCTATTGAAAGTCCAAACTGTACAAGAGGTGCAAAAAGCAGTTTTCCCTGGAGCTGAGACATAAAGGGACCTCGTGCCTGTTCACAGAAAAAACAAAACAAAACAAACAAAACTGAATGCTGTCTAGATCAAAATTGAAGCTCTCAAAACAAAATATTGTCTAGTTTTATAGGTGATCCACTGGGAAATTTGTTCATGTGGAAGCTATTTTTGGTGAGAACCACACGTTCATTGTTCTGTGGAGTCAACTCAAACAACAGGTTTATAGGGTCTATGCCTATACCGTACTTATGATTTTCCTTTTTACTATGACGAATGAAAGCATACCACTCTTCAAACAGCACAACACGAGTTCAAGCAGCACGTACACAAAATTAGCTACTGCAATTTCAAGCTGTTTCAGTAAGGTTGACTCATTTTAAAATTTCCTGAGGACCTCTGGAATACAGTTAGGTCTCCTTTGCACCCAGTCCAGGACAAATATTCAGATAAAATTATCAAGACCTTCATCACAACAAATTCAACACCTTTTATTGAGCTGAGTCTGACATTCTTTGAACCCATTCCAAGGTACTTATTCAGATAATGCAAATTGGAACTCACTAAGATACCCTGTGCAACAGACAGAAATTCCCCAAAGTGGAAAGTAAAAGACAGAGTAGATGGGAACCCAGTTCCCCAGACAGTACAAAAGGGTAACTTACCAAAGAAAGAATGTCCACAACTGCTGAGATATGAACCCAGAGAGTTCAACACAAAAGGAGTGGAACTTATACCCAGTGGAGACTTACCAAGTTCCCCAGCTGTGGTGAGGGAACAACTAGGCACAAGGGGCCTGTGTTTGGTCCTGTATTTGTTTTATCTCTCTCCAAAAATGGGGCACTCTGCAATTTTCTATGGGTTTTGCTTCTGACACCAAAGAGTGTTAGAAACAATCAAAACTAAAAAAAAAAAAAAAAATCGAAACATAAGGTTTTTTTTCTCAGCAATTATCCTATATGCATATAGGGAGACCATTCTGATTCCAATAAAAGCAAATGGCTCAAAGTAGGCTGGTTAGAATGAGGCTTATAAAGAGAATAGGAGGGAGAAGAAAAGGAGCTCAACCACTGGCTAATTTTAACATGACTGATTGAAACCTGCTCTCCATCTTTTAATGAGATCAACCCATATCCAGTCATAAGGTGGTCTCTGGTCCTCCATTTACTTTGATACTTTTTGAAATTTGAATTAAGTGTGCCTGGCTTCAAACAAGAGAGAAAAGATTAGCAATTTTGGGTGAAAAAGGCTGTTGGCATGATTAATTTTTGGTCGAGTTTTTTTTTTTAATTGTTAATATTTGGTTTCATGAGTAAAAAAAACCTTAAAATCAAAATAAGATGTCTGTTACTAATTTTTACCTTCAACAGGCTCCTGAAACATAGGATTTAAGTAATAGTTTATTATTACATCCTACATAATATAAAAATAATTATAGCCTTATTAATGTGTCTAAATCTACCAGAAGGGCCCTGGTGGTGCAGTGGTTAAACACTCTGCTGCTAACCAAAATGTCAGTAGTTCTCTGTGGGAGAAAGATGTGGTAGTCTGCTTCCATAAAGGTTACAGCCATGGAAACACCATGGAAAAGTTCTACTCTGTCCTATAGTGTAGCTAGGAGTAGGAATCGTCTAGATGACAAGGAGTTTGGTTTTTGGGTTTTAAACCTACCAGTAGGCCTCCTGGAGAAAATAAGTATGTTGAAAATGGCCCTTAAGCTTCAACAGTATTGTTTAATAACTTATCAGTTCACAGAATCAGACCATCTATATAGCTTTAAAAACATTTTCTTGGCGTCAAAATAAAGGAAACTAATCGTGGAAAATGCAAGTTACCACTGTTCGCAGCATTGTTATTTTAGTGAGATATTTCCAGTGTCAAAAACAAAAACGCACAGAGAAACACCAGAAATAAGTACAACAGAATATACTAATTGCCAGTAGGTATGATTCAAATCAGTCAGTGTCAATCAGAAAGTATTGGAAAGGCACTCTGAAGAGGGGACAGTGAAAGTGGGTTATATAGGTCACAGGATATAGCAACATAGCGCTTGTTTGTCAAGGGCTGCATGCATTGATTCTCAAAGTGGTCAGCTCTCAAGATAAAGTATTGGGGTCCAGCAGGGCAGTTCCCTGAAGGTCATTGTCATGTTAATTTCCCAGGAGATAGCATCAAAGCACTTGCAGGGTTTCAGGATCAGTAGGTTGCAGAAAAAGAGTATTAAGGACATACCATTTATTAAAGGACATCTGGCAATTTAATCATGAAGGAATTTTGCTTTAAAGGAGGTTTTCCTGTTCCTTGCCTTGAGTCAACCTCTTTCAGCTTAGCCCAGTAAAACCTGTTTTCGGATTTTGGGGTGTCCACACTAGTTTTATTTTTTATAATTTTTATTGTGCTTAAAATGAAAGTTTACAAATTAAGTCAGTCTCTTACATAAAAACTTATATATACCTTGCTACATACTTTTTTACATACCCCTGATTACTCTCCCCCTAATGATACAGCCCGCTCCCTCACTCCACTCTCTTTGTATCCATTTCGCCAGCTTCTAACCCCCTCTACCCTCTCGTCTCCTCTCCAGGCAGGAGATACCAACATAGTCTCAAGTGTCCATCTGATCCAAGAAGTTCACTCCTCACCAGCATCCCTCTCCAACCCATTGTCCAGTCCAATCCATGTTTGAAGAGTTGGCTTGGGGAATGGTTCCTGTCCTGGGCGAACAGAAGGTCTGGAGGCCATGACCACTGGGGTCCTTCTAGTCTCAGTCAGACCATTAAGTCTGGTCTTTTTACAAGAATTTGGGGTCTGCATCCCACTGCTCTCCTGCTCCCTCAGGGGTTCTCTGTTGTGTTCCCTGTCAGGGCAGTCATCGGTTGTAGCCGGGCACCATCTACACATTAGTTTTATTTTATTTAGCTAGTATTAGCAGGGGATAGAGAATTAAGAATTAACCAAATAATTTATACATACTCCTAGTAAAGTGTTTCCCAAACTATGTTCTGCATGACACTAGGGTTACCAAGACAGTATTAGATGTTCTGTGGAAAAAAAAAAAAGAAATTATTGCCAAATAATTTCAGAAAACACTGGCCTAAAGCAAATTTAAACAAGTTCTTTACTATGTTGTAGAGAAAAACTTGAATCCTCTTTCAGGTTAAAATAGAGAGGTTTATTAAGGGTTTAAAACAATTACAACTGGGGAACTATGGAGCCCATTGAAAGTGGAACCAGGTAGTCCTGGGGCGGTTTCGTTATACAATTCTTCTTATGGGGTGAAAAAAGGGACCAAACCATAGGGAGGCCAATTACAGGAAAATCAATGACTACTGTAATAATCACACTCTGGTTACTGATTATTAATAGTACAGTTAGTGATTACAGAGAGCTTCACAGGATGCTTAGATCATGGTCATGAGATGCTTACATGTATTTTCTTTGTCTATCTTGTAAAAATATCTCGTTGGCAACAGCACTCAGTCAGCGCTCTTCCTGAGTACATGTATTTTGAGGGGTGCAGACGGTCATTTGGTTAAGACTCCTCGGGCATATGGCTTTACATCCTGGTTTTGACCACTGAGGGAAAACATGTTTTTCTCAAAAAACATAGCTGTTAGTCTAGAAATCCAGATTAAAATTAGGTAGCATGGTCAGCATATTATGCCTTTGTCTCACTGACTGCACTAAAAGTCTTCTTTTCCTGAGACAACTATAAACATTCTCTGAGCCTTTACTATGCTAATGTGCCATTTAAGAATTTTTCTTATGGAATACTACTAATGTATTGTGGGGCACTGGTAATCCCCAAGGAATAATTTAGAGTATGCATCTATATTGAAATATTTGATATTGATTTTCTCGTAAAAAACAATGGGTAGAACCACTACTTATGGTGGGGAATGCTTGAAGGTTGATTCTGATAAGGTGAATGTTTTCATACTAAATATATTAATCAGTAGTATTGAAAACAGCAAAATTTGCTACTTTCATGTTTTGAAATTATGGTTATACAGGTATTCTTATGGGACAAAAACAAGGACCAAACCATAGGGAGGGGAATTACAGGAAAATCAATGAATATTGTAATAATCACACTCTGATTGGTTACTGATTATTAATAGTATAGTTAGTGATTACAGATAGTTTGTTGTTAGTTGGGCTTGTTGGCTCCAGCTCAAGGCAACCCCATGTACAACAGAATGAAATATGTCCTGTTCCTACACCATCCTCATGATCACTGCCATACTTGAGTCCATTGTTGCCTTCCAACTTAGGGAGCTCATCTTCCAGCACTATATTGGACAATATTCTGTTCTGGTCCATAGAGTTTTCACTGGCTAATTTTCTGAAGTGGATTTGACAGGCCTTTCTTCCTAGTCTATCTTAGTCTGGAAGCTCCACTGAAACCTGCACACCATGGGTGACCCTGCTGGTATTTGAAATATCAGTGGCATACCCTCCTGCATCACAGCAACTTTTGAGCCACCGCAGTACAACAAACTGACAGATAAATGGTGGATAGTGAGAACAGCCACCTTCAAAAATACTGAGTCCATTTATTAACTACTAATGATGAGTTCAGAACTGTTATTATCTTATGTTAATCCTCCCCCAAGTCCTATGAGATGGAAATGATTGTCTTCAATCTACTGAAACAAGGCTTAGATAATTTAAGTAATTTCTCCAAGATAACTCAACTAGTAGAAGTTACAGAGCTGGGATTCAAAATAAAGTTTGTATGACCCTATACTCCAGCTTTCCCTGTACTTCTTTCTTTTAAAATGCAACCTTTACCTTGAATCCCTTAATATGCTTCCCTCTGCATCTATCAGCGATATAATTAATGAAGGATGGGATCATGTAGAACTTAGAACTTTTAAAAAAAAAAAAAAAAAACTACAGAACAGGAAATATTACTCCAACTTTTTCTTTCTATAATATGGCAATTAATTTTTTTTTTTTACAAAATCCTTGAGAAACTAAAATTTTTGAGAATAGAAAAATCTGTAAATGAATTTAATATAGTAACACTTGATAATCTTCTAGAAGACAAAACACTTCTGAATGCTGTAAAAAAAAACTGTGTAATTCTCTTAGGCTGGGTTCTCTAGAGAAGGAAAACTAGTGACACATATATATGTATATATACATATATAGAGAGAGAGAGACAGCAAGAGTAAGAGAAAGAAAAAGAGATTTATATCAAGGAATTGGCTCATGTGGTTGTAGAGGCTGGAGAATCCCAAGTCCATCAGTCAGGTGTCTCCTGACTCACGTAGCTGCAAGTTCTGATGAACCCACGATTGGCACGTTAGAATGTAGTTTGCAGCCAGAGGAAACCAAGATTGACAGACTGCTGGCTAAGGTCCCAAGAACTGGAGGTCAGATGATGATGAGCTGAATGCAGGATCCAGAGCAGAGCAAAAGCCAGTGAGATTTGCCAGAAAGTGCATATATTATGGATGCAAGCCACACTCCCAAGGAAACTCCCTTTCAACTAATTGGCTGCTCATAGCAGATCTCATCATGAAAGTGATTACATTATGTCAGCCTTCATCATGGAGGTAATTACATCATTGAATACCTGCCAAACTGCATCATAACTGTCAAACCACTGAGAATCATGGCCCAGCCAAGTTAAGATACAACCTTAACCATCACAGTAATGCAGCAGTAAATTCCTCCATATCAGTGTCTAGTGACAGTTGCCAGGTGAAAAGATTTAATGTGTAAGTGTTTGTGTATGGTGGTGTTGGAAGAAGGATTGACCAGGGAAGGGAAGCTAATATTTCCCTGGATTGGATTGACACTACAAATTGGTGTCAGTAGAAGTGGGAACCAGTGTAATGACTCCAGATTCAAGATAGCATGGGGTTTTGGAGGAGAAAAGATGAACGGACAAGGGATTTTGGACGATTACTTTGGTCTTTGATTATGTTAGTTTGGTCAATGTTACCTATAAATGAAAGTAAGCTGCTTTCTGTAAGTAATTAGACGGCTTTCACTTACCAACACTTTGTGAGTGTCTCATGTGTGCAGGCCAACAGATTAGAAGAATGCAGTCTCCTGTCTTAGTCATCTAGTGCTGCTATAACAGAAATACCACAACTTCTAGTAGCTGCTGACAATCCTTGGTATTCCCAGTCTTGTGGATACATCTGGCTTTAACAAAGAGAAATTTATTTCTTCACAGTAGAGTAGGCTAAAAGTCCTAATTCAGGGCATTTGCTCCAGGGGAAGGCTTTTTCTCTCTGTCCACCTTTTCATCACTCTTCCCCCAGACTAGGAGCTTCTCCACACAAGGACTCCAGGTCCAAAGGATATGCTCTGCTTCCGGCACTTCTTTCTTCATGATATGAGGTCCCCCTTCGCTCTGCTTGCTTCTCTCTTTTCTATCTCAAGAGCTTGCCTCAAGATACAATCTAATCTTGTGGACTGAGTCCTGCCTCACTAACACAACTGCGGCCCATACTCCCTCATCAACATCATAGAGGCAGGATTTACAACAAATAGGAAAATCACACAATACTGGGAATCATGGCCCAATCAAGTTGATACAACAGTTTTTTGGGGACACAATTCAATCCATGACACCACCATAGAGGGGTTTATGCTACTGATTGGAGTCTTCAGACTTTGGAATTTCGAGGTAACCTCCATAAGTAAAGCACCTACCCTAGTCCGTGGTTACCCCTCCTGCAGATAGCCAGGAAATAGTAATGATGTGTGTGCCACGTAGATTTAAGATGGGACCTATGTCATCATTTTATAGATTTGAAACTTCAGGGTCAGTGGGCTCATATCCCATTTTTTGTAGGTATGGATGACTAAGTACCTACATTACAGTTGTTTGTGCTTTTCCTATATTACCTGTTCTTTGTTCAATTTCCGAGGTATTACTTAATGTTATTGATCACCTGATCCTTATCAGGCTGGGGGTGAAATGACAAACTGGATAGACATGGTCCCTGCTTTTGCTTAGCTTATAGTCAGGTGGAAGAGACAGAGAAAAAAGCAAGGACATATAAACAAAATAACTAAAAAATGTTATACATGCTATGAAGAGGAGACACATACACACACATAAATAAGGTCCTGAGGAAGAGACAAATGAGAGAAGAATAAAATAAAGGATGGTCAGGAAAGTACTCGCGAATGAGGCAACATAAAACCAAGACTTGTAAGATGCAAACAAATCAGCTCTATGTAGAGCAGAATAAGTTATGCAAGGCTCCTGAAATGCGGCAGAGATACCTCTATGGGCCCTGAGACAGATACAGATTAGAGGGGGAAGAAGTGGTGCAGGTGAATGTTGGCCAGATTCTGCAGAAACTTGGGCACTAACTTAGTTACCTAGTGCTGCTGTAACACAATATTGCAAGTGGTGGCTTTAAGGAAAAGAAATTCATTTTTCCACAGTTTGGGAAGCCAGAAGTCCAAATTCAGGACATCGGCTCCAGGGAAGGTCCCTTTATGTCTCTTGCAACTTCTAGTAGCTGCCGACAATCCTTGATATTCCTAGTCTTGTAGATACAACAGTTTCTGTTATCACATGGCATCCGTCTTTCCCCTGTATGTGTCTGTATGTATTCTGCTCCCTTTATAAGACACTACTCAGAAGGTATTAAGTTTAGGACCTACCCTACTCTAGTATTACTTCTTTAACATAACAAAAAAGGATGCTTATTTCCAAACGGGGTCACATTTATAAGTACAGTGGTTAAGACTTCAAGAATTTTTTAAGGGACACAATAAAGTCCACAACAGATGTCATAAGCTGTAGTTTGAAATATGTGTAATGGGAAGCTCCATGAGGATTTTAAGGGTGAAGTGACATGATCCATTTTAGGGACTAGGAATTTACTCTGGCTTTTTTTTTTTTCTGTGTAGAAAGCAGATTGGAGTTTTCTTAAAGTAACCATCTGATTAATGTAAAATTGAGAGATTTATTGAAAGCAAAGAGACAGCATGAGCTGGGAATAGACTGAACTCCATGTGGTGGAATCCAGTAATCCAAAATGGCAACTCAATAGTGATATTTTATAAGAGGGGAACAATGGACATGAAATACGTTATTGATTGGTATTTACTACAAATTTAGATCATAAAAAGACATTACTTGATTGGTAATTACAAACTTAGATCATCGAAACATTACTTGATTGGTACTGGATTATTTTAAGGTGGAACTTCCGGTGGCAGAGCTCATAAGGCAGGACTTCCTATAATTCAAGCTCTATAAGGCAATTGACTCAAAAAGGTATACACATGGTAGCACAATGGATAAGAGCTTGGTTGCTAACCAAAAAGTCAGAGGTTCAAATCCATCCGCTGCTCCTTGAAAACCCTATGGAGCAGTTCCACTCTGTCCTATAGGGTCATAACGAATCAAAATTGATTCAAGGGCAAAGTTTTTTTTTTTTTTTTTAATCTTCCTTAGCTTGATTACTGTGTGGCAATTACACAGGCATGTGACAGGGAGGGGTCGCAGTGCAGTTACATCATCATTACTGAACATTCCTCTCTTAGAAACAGTAGGGAAGATGGCTACCACTATGGTGAAAATAGAATGAGAAAACAAGGAATCACACTCAGTCCTCAAATGGGCCATGTCAGGTCTTATCAGGTACCTCAATTTTTGATTTATATACTCCCTTATAAAGAGTAGGGGAGAGAGGATGAGTAAGTTTTTACAGTAGGTAGGGTGGGAAGTGGGAGGGACCTGAACCAGTAAATGGTAGTGGGGAGATACAGAAGTGGAGGATTCCAGGTATATTTTAGGAGAAGAATCTACAGTTTCTTGATGGATTTGGATATGAAGGGTAAAGAAAGATAGGACCCAAAGAGTGATCAGTAGGTTTCTGCCTTGAGAAACTAGGAGGATGGTGGGAAAGACTGGGGAAAAGGGGACAAGCTTAGAGGAAAAAGAACTAGCGTATTTCTGGAAAATTTATTTCTGAGATGTTTATGGAGATATTTAAGTGGAAAAGTCAAGTTAGTAGTCAAACATACGAGTCTGAAGTTCAGAGGAGATTTCTGGGTTAGAATTATAAACATAAGAAGCATCAGACATAACTGATATTTAAGACATAAGATGAGATGAAATCACCCAGCAGAATGTTTAGACAAAAGAGAGCCCAGAACATAATCCTGAAGAAAAGGGGGAAAGGAGACTAAGGAGGACTCAATGAGGGGGAGCTCAGGGAAAAGTGTTATTGGAAAGGGATCGGTCAACTATGCTGAGTGCTGCTGAGAGGTTGAGTAAAATGAAGAAAAAGAACTGCCATCTGCACAGAATAACAGGGAAGTCAAGACCTTGACAAGGCTCAGGGGCATGCTCAGGCCTATAGGAAGAAGACTAGGCTTACTCAGAGTAAACATGGATTGAGGAGGCCAAGACTGTGTGCGCAGATACAAAATATTGAGTGGGCAATTGTAGGGAAGAAAAGGATCAAAGGGTGATTTTACACTGATGGGAATAATCTAGGAGAGAGGAATGAACTGGTGGTTCAGAAGCCAGGATGGGCCCACACATAGCTGAAGAGGCTGTCCCTTGAATGTGGGGAAGCATTTCCTCTCCCGTAACAAGAGGGGAAAATGATAGGCAGGCATGGGTAGATGTACAGATTTGATGAGTGAAAGGCAAGGGCTTCATGATTTATAGCCTCTATATTCTCAGTGAAACAAGTATGGTAGTGAGACAGATAAGGTTAACTGTGCTGGTAGAACAAAAGAGCTGTTAAAAGATTACCATCTAGAAGTTGGGTAAACAGGAACCACACCCTGCCAACAGGAGATTAGGTTGAAACCACTATCTCCTTCTTAGTGTTTTTCTAGTCCCTTCCCCCTTTACAGGCTCCTGCATGTGCAGAACAAAGTGTGACCGCTGTTTAAGCTTCCTTAGCCCTCGGAAGATGGCAATGTAGTGCCAAAGATCAGTACGCTTGCTCTATATCCCATAATAAATGATGCCAAGGGCTGCCGAGAGGACTGCATGTTGAATATCAGCGGGTTCCATTTTGGATTCCAGATACACGCACAACCTACCATGCACCGCCATTCTGAGAAGTACCCCCCTTGAAAGAAGCCCACTAAGTATTCATTATTGTCTCCGCCGAATCCATATCAGCCCTAGCCTTGCTTCCCTTTTCAAGTCACCCTTTGGAGAGGCTTAGACCCCCGCTGACTTTTTTTGCTTGACTCAAGTAAAATAAAGTTTGCTGAAGATAAAGTTTGTCTTTTGCATGTATTCTTACTTGGGAAAAGGCAAGGATGCTTTGTGTCAGATTGGCGATTGGCAACAGCAGTGGGTTAGAAAAGAGAAAAGGTTTGAAAGAGTTGCCTGGGGGAGTAGGAATTTCATCTTACTAAAGAAATGTAGTAGGATTCCTAGGCAGTGTTATAGGCCCAATTCAGTTTTGTGGTCATAGATTTAAAGTGATTCAGCTTGATTTGCAGTTTTCTCTAGCAACATGCACCTGCTCCAGAAGGCAGGAGTGAGTGAATGGGGTTTTACCAGCAAGTGACACTTGCCACTAGGAAGTACAATCACGTGCAATTTGGAGTGAGGATTAAATCAATACAACCATTTAGTTATAACCTATTTTTCTCTTCACCAAAGTTAAAAAAAACAAAAAACCAAACCCAGTGCCGTCAAGTCGATTTCGACTCACAGCGACCCTATAGGACAGGGTAGAACTGCCCCACAGAGTTTCCAAGGAGCACCTGGCGGATTCGAACTGCCGACCCTTTGGTTAGCAGCTGTGGCACTTAACCACTATGCCAACAGGGTTTCCTCACCAAAGTTAACTGCTACCAATTACACCTTGATACTTTTCTGGTTCTTTCTCAGCCTGAATAAATTAGCTTGCATTAGATCTTTTCTTAGAATCAGAGATTTTCTAAGGTTGGTCAACGTGATGTCTATGGGCTTCAGAATATCTGAACATGAAGAGAGCAACCCAGGAGACTGAAAAAACAAACAAACAAAACTCAAAAAACATTGCTGTCGAGTCGATTCTGACTCATAGTGACCCTATAGGACAGAGTAGAATCGCACCACAGAGTTTTCAAGAAGTGCCTGGTGGATTTGAACTGCCAACCTTTGGGTTAGCAGGCATAGCTCTTAACCACTATGCCACACAGTCAAAGATTTCTAATGCTAGCCCCAAGGAAGGACAAAAGTTTGTCCGAGGGTAAAAGACCAAGCCAAAACTACCTCCTAACCTGGTGCACAACTTGAAATTCGTTTGTCTTTCATTTTTAGGTACACTAAAACCAATTGCTGTGTAGTCAACTCCAACTTATTGTTGATTTCATGTGTCAGAGTAGAACCATGATTCACAGGATTTTCACTGGTTGTGACTCTTCAGAAGCAGATCGCCAAGACTTTCTTCTGAGGTTCCTCTGGGTAGACTTGAACCTCCAACCTTTTGGTTAGCAGCTGAGTGTTTAAATGTTTGTGCCACCCAGTAACTCATTTTATACACAAACTGTGTGGATCATAACAAATTATGGATAATATTGCGAAGAACAGGAATTCCAGAACACTTAATTGTGCTCATGAGGAACCTGCACACAGGTCAAGAAGCAGCTGTTCAGACAGAACAAAGGGATACTGTGTGGTTGGAAGTCAGGAAAGGTGTGCATCAGGGTTGTATTCTTTCACCATACCTATTCAATCTGTATGCTGAGCAAATAATCCGAGAAGCTGGACTGTATGAAGAAGAATGGGGTATCAGCATTGGAGGGAGACTCATTAACAACCTGTGTTATGCAGATGACACAATCTTGCTTGCTGAAAGAGAAGAGGACTTGAAGCACTTACTGATGAAGATCAAAGACCACAGCCTTCAGTATGGATCACGCCTCAACATAAAGAAAACAAAAACGCTCACAACTGGACCAATAAGCAACATCATGACATATGGGGAAAAGATTGAAGCTGTCGAGGATTTCATTTTACTTGGATCCACAATCAACATCCATGGAAGCAGCAGTCAAGAAATCAAAAGATACACTGCATTGGGCAAATCTGCTGCAAAGGACCTCTTTAAAGTGTTGAAGGGCAAAGATGTCACCTTGAAGACTAAGGTGCGCCTGACCCAAGCCCTGGTATTTTCAATCACATCATACACATGCAAAAGCTGGACAACGAATAAAGAGGACCGAAGAAGAATTGACGCCTTTGAATTGTGGAGTTGGTGAAGAATATTGAATATACCATGTACTACCAAAAGAACGAACAAATCTGTCTTGGAAGAAGTACAAGCAGCATTCTCCTTAGAAGCGAGGATGGCAAGACTCATCTTACATACTTTGGACATGTTGTCAGGAGGGATCAGTCCCTGGAGAAGTACATCATGCTTGGTAAAGTACAGAGTCAGTGGAAAAGAGGAAGATGCTCGAAGAGATGGATTGACACAGTGGCTGCAACTATTGACTCAAGCATAAGAATGATTGTAAGGATGGTGAAGGACCAGGCAGTGTTTCATTCTGTGGTTGCTATGAGTCAGAACTGACTTGACAATGCCTAACAGCAACAAAAACAATAAGCGTATTTTTTAGGGAGTGAATAGACATTCAATTTTTTGTATACATAGCCTAAAACTAACATTTATTTACTCATTCAGCAAATATGATCAAGTGCTTACTGTTGCAACACTGTTCTTGATGCAGGGGTAGTAAACAAGAAAATCTCTGCCTGTGGAATGTGATAGAGGAGATAGAAAGGAACATGTATATAAACAAAATGTTAATCTAATTAGAAAAACAATAGAGAGAATCAAGAAAACCCGTAGTTAGTTCTTTGAAATGATCAATAAGATTGAAAAACCTTTAGCTAGACTAACAAAGAAAAAAGAGGAAAAATGCAAATAACCAAAATAAGAAATGAAATTGGGGACATTACAGCTAACACGATAGGAATGAAAAGAATTACAACAGAATACCATGAACTAACAAACTTGGTAACTTACATAAAATGGACAAATTCTTAGAAGCACACAACCTACCTGAACTGACTCAAGAGGAAATAGAATATCTCAACAGACTCATAACAAGTGAAGAGATTGAATCGGTAAGCAAAAACCTCCTAACAAAAAAGGTTCTGGACTTCACTGGGGAATTCTAACAAACATTTAGAGAAGAATTGATAGCAATCCAAAAGGTAGTGAAGGAAAGAATGCTCCCTACCTCGTTCATGAAGCCAGCGTTGCCCTGATATCAAAACTAGACAAAAGCACCACAAGAAAACTACAAGTCAGTATCCCTTATGAAGATAGTTAACAAACTCAACACAAATACTAGAAAACAGAAGCAAACAGCACAATAAGAGAGTTATACACTATGACCAAGTGGGATTATCCCAGGAATGCAAGGGTGGTTCAATATTAGAAAATCAATCAATGTAATACACCATGTCAATAGAACAAAGGAGAAGAACTACATGATCATTTCAATTGATGCAGAAAAAGCACCTGATAAAATTTATCACACTTTCTTGATAAAAGCACTTAACAAGATAGGAATATAGAGGAAGCTCCTCAATATGGTTAATGGTATTTATAAAAAAAAAAATAAACCAATTGCCAATATTATACCCAATGGAGAAAGGTTGAGAGATTTCCCCGTAAGACTGGGAACCAAACAAAGATATCTCTCTCACCACTTCTGTTCAGTACTGTATTGTAAGCCCTAGCTAAAGCAATAAGGAAATTAAAAGGTATCCAAATTGGAAAGGAAGAAGTAAAATTATCTCTATTCCCAGATGACATGATTCTGTATATAGAAAAATCAAAGAATCCACAAGAAAGCTTCTAGAGTGAGTAGAAGAATTTAGCAAAGTTGAAGCATAAAAGGTCAACACCTACAGATCAGTCGAATTTCCAGTGACAAATCTGAAAAGGAAATTAAGAAAACCATTCCTTTTAAAATAACATCTAAAAGAATAAAATATCTAGGATTAAACTTAACAAGGATGTAATAAACGTGTACAATGAAAATTATAAAACACTGCCAAAAGAGGCCCAGGAGGGTTTAAACAATTGGAAAGACACCCTGTGTTCATGAATTGGGAGACCCAAAGTAGTTAAGATGTCAATACTACTCAAAGCAATCTATAGAGTCGACAAAATCCCAATAAAAATTCAAACAACTTTCTTTACAGAAATGGAAAAATCAAGTCTCAATTTTCTATGGAATGACAAGAGGCTCCGCATAGCCAAAGCAAATTTGAAGAAGAAAAAAGTAGGACGACTCACATATTCTGATTTCAAAGCATACTACACAAGTATAGTAATCAAAACAGCCTGGTTTTTATATAACAATGGACGCATAGGCCAATGGAATAGAATTGAAAGTCCATAAATAAACCCATATGGTCAACTGATTTTTGACAAGTGTGCTAAGTCCATTCAATGAGGAAAGATGAGTCTCTTTAATAAACGCTGCTTTGAAATGAATCAGGATCCATACCTCACACCATTTACACAAACCAATCCAAAATGGGTAAGGGTCTAAATGTAAAAATCAAAACCATAAATTTCTTAGAAGAAAGCATAGGAATGTGGCTGCAGGCCCTAATTTTTAATGATGGGTTATCAGATATTATATAAAAAGCACAAGGAACAAAAGGGAAAATAGGTATATGGGACCTCATAAAAATCAGTCTTGTTCATCAAAGGACTTTAACAAAAAAGAGAAAAAACAACGTACAGATAGGGAGAAAATTTTCGGAAACTATATATAAAAAAAAAATTTTTTTTTATATGTCCAACAAGGATCTAATATCCAAAATGTATATAGAACTTTTACAACTTAATAACAAAAAGACAAAACAACCCAATAAAAAATGGGCAAAGGACTTGAACAGATATTTCACCAAAGAGGATATTTAAATGGCCAGCAAGCACATGAAAAAATGCTTAATATTATTACCCATTAGAGAGATGCAAGTCAAAACCAGTGAGTTAGCACTTTACTCCTGCTAGAATGGCTAAGATAAAACAAGGGAAAATAACAAATGTTGGTAAGGATATGGAGAAATTGGAACCCTTACCTACTGGCGGTGGGAATGAAGAACGAAGCAGTCACTGTTGAAAACAGTTTGGCAATTCCTCAAAAAACTAAACATAGAACTACAATGTGACCCAGCAATTCCATTTTGGCAGTCATATGATGTGGTCAGCTCCATGATGAGATTTGATATAATGTGATCACCTCCATGATGGGATCTGCTGTGAGCAGCCAATCAGTTGTTTCCCTGGACCTGTGGCCTGCACAGAATATAAGTGGACTTTCTGGCAAGGCTTTTGCTCTGGATCCTGTTCATCTGAACTCTGGTTCTTGGGACTTGAGCTAGCAGCTTACCTGCTGTCTTGCCCACCGATCTTGGAATTCGTTGGTCTTTGAAGCCTGTGAGTAAAAGCCCTGTTGTCTGACCTGCCAATCTTGGGTTCACCAGCCCCTGTGGTGACGTGAATTAGGAGAAACGAGCCTGAATTGGGATGTTCCAGACTCTACAACCACATGAGCCACTTCCTTGATATAAATCTCTCTAGGCAGTGGGTTATATAGATATTTATAGGTTTTACTGGTTTTGCTTCTCTAGAAAACCCAGCCCAAGACAGAGGGGAAGAGGTTATACAGGGTGATCAGGTGACCTCACGGAGGGCATAACATTGGTGCGGAGCAGGACAGAGTGAGGGCAGAGCAGTCCAGGCAGAGCAGTCAGGCAGAGCGAGGTCCCCCAGAGGGCTAAGAGCATTGAGGCCTTACAAAGCCAAGAACCTTGCTGCTTGCAGTCATTGCTCAATTGTAGACTGGATGAGGATAAATTTGCCAGGCAGGGATTTTGCTTCCTAACACTCAGTATTTTGCAAACAAAGGCTGACTACCTATTGCTTTGATTGTAAACATCACAACAGCTAAAAAAAGTCCAGAGCTTTTCCCAGTCCTGCTATCAAATTATTAATGAACACACAGCTATTGTTTCTCCTATATCGAAATACCCCGTCTATTATTTGACATTTTAGTGGCTGTTCAGTGCTCATCAGCAAAATTGGTAGAAACTCTGAAGAAGGCTCAACACTGTTACCTGAAGGGAAAATGGAAGCATAACTACTTTGTACATAGCCACATGGAGTCTCAGTTTTCATGGACAACAGAGAGATGCTAAACTAGTGCTCCCTCCACCATGACAACTGTTAAATTGGTTTTAATATGCAGGAGACTCTCATCATAACATCGAAGATATTTCCATATCACCGTATTATCATGTGAACTTTTTCCAAATGTAAATTCACAGCTCTCTGCCGAGACACTGTGACATGATAGCTGAGTAACTCTTGCAGTGAAAGAAATGGGGACATTCAGAAAGGGAAATGAGACTTCAGAGAGGGAACTGAGATTTTAGCAGGAACCCTTTCATGCATACAGTGCGTATGTTGATAGGGTGTCTGTGTTCAGTAGTTCTTTACTTCCACCTATGTCAAGAAATCTAGAAATACATGAGATGGTAAATTTTCATTAACATATATAAGTTCCAAGTTTGCTACTTCCAAGGCGATGGCTTTTATAGGGCAGTACTTTGCATCTAGTTATTTGCCACATAGCTGAAAATACGCTGTCTCTGCAATGTCTATTCTGAGTGATGCCCACCAGAAATAGTGTGTTCTGGCATACCTCAATCACACTAGATCTTCAGCCTCCCGTCTTCCCAGTAAACAACTGAGGAGTAGATCTACTGGTCAGTCAGAGGTGACTTAGGGAGATTGTAAAGAAATTACTATGCAAACAGTTGGTCTTTCAATCACTGGCCCAGGACATTTTTCTCTGCAGAAGGTTCAAGAGTTGCATGTTTTCTTTTCCTACTTCTGGTCAACAGGTGATACATGTGACAACTGTTTAGGCCATTAGTTATTTTGCAAAGGGTAGTAGAGCCAGCTTTATCTTCAAAAAGTGTTTAAGAATGGAATAATCGAGGACAGTGAAGCTTGAATCACACTTAGGCTAGGTCAGGCTCCCTTATTTACTAACAGATAATAAAGGACTACAGTAATATCAATATTTCATTCCTTTTGATGGGCAGAATAACATTCCATTGTATGTATATATTACATAGTATTTATCCATTCGTCAGTTGGTGGACATTCGGGTTGTTTCCAACTTTTGGCTTGTATGAAAAATGCTGTGAATGTTGATGTATAAGTTTTTGTGTAAACATACATTTTCAATTCTCCTGAGTGTTGTAAATGGTTAACACGCTTCGCTGCTAACCAAAAGGTTGGAGGTTTGAGTTCACCCAGGGGCATCTTGGAAGAAAGCCCTGGTGACTCACTTCTGAAAAACCAGCCATTGGAAACCCCATGGAGCACTGTTCTACTCTGACACACACCGGGTCCCGTGAGTCGTAATCAACTGGATGGCGTCTGGCTATATATCAATACTTAAAGAAGGAATTTTGGGGCCATATGGCAACAAATTTTCTTGGTGTGGCAACTCTATCTTTAAGATTTTGAAGAACAGCCAAACTATTTTCCAAAGGCACTGAATGATTTTACAGTCCTATCATCAATGCATGCTGTTGATGTTGTTAGGTGCCCTCATGTAGGTTCTGACTCACAGAGACCCCGTGCACAACAGAAACACTGCCCAGTCCTGCACAGTCTTCACTCTCCTTGCTATGCTTGATCCCATCAATGTGTGAGAGTTAGAATTTTTCTGAATCTTCTCAACACTTGTTAGTGTACATCTTCTTCTTTTTAATTTTAGCCATTCTAATGGGTGTAAAGTAGTATATCATTGTGGTTTTGATTTGCATTTCCCGAATGACTGTAGGGTTACTGTGAGTCGGAATCAACTCAATGGCAATGGGTTAATGACTATTGGTGTTAAGCATATTTTCATGTGATTACTGCCCATTTGTTTATCTTCTTTGGAAAAATGTCCATCCAAAAGTCCTTTGCCTATTTTTTAATTGGGTTATTGCCTTTTTATTGTTGAGTTGTAAGAGTTAAGTATATATTTGTGATATAAGTCTCTTACTGAATATATGATATGCAAACATTTTTCTCCCATTCTGTTGGCTGTCTTTTCAATGTTTTTTTGATGGCATCCTTCTAAGAAAAAAAACTTTTTAGTTTTGATGTAACCTAATTTATCTAATATTTCTTTTGTTGCTTGTGCTTTTAGTGTCATATCTAAGAAGGCTTGGCCTAACCCAAGGATATGAATGTTTACTCCTAAGTTGCCATCTAGAGTTTTATAGTTCTAATCTTACATCCGGAGTTCTGGTGGCACAAATGGTTAAGCTAACTGAAAGGTTAGCCATCCAAACCCACTGAGTGGCTCTGCTAGAGAACAGACCTGATGGTCTGCTTCTGTAAAGATACAGCCTAGGAAACCCAACAGGGCAGTTCTACTCTGTCATATAGGGTCACTCTAAGTCAGAATCAAAGCAAGGGCACATAACAACAACAATATGAATCTTACATTTAGTATATAACCTGCTTTTACTTAATTTTTTGTATTATATGAAGTAGGGGGTCCAGCTTCATTCATTTTTATGTGGTTGTATAGTTGTCCTAGCACCATTTGTTGAAAAGAGTATCCTTTCTCCATTGCATGGTCTTGGAACCCTTGACAGAAGTAAATTGGCCAGAAAATAAGAGTTAATTTCAGTATTTTCTGTGATTCCGCCCCCCCCCCCCCATTCTGGTACTCCAGTCACTCATAGATTATTCCTCTTGATAGAGTCCCACATAATTCTTAGGGTTTCTTCATTTTTTACAATTCTTTTATCTGACTTTTTCTCAAATATGTTGGTGTCAAGTGCTTTATCTTCAGTCTACTAATTCTAATTTCCATTGCCTCAATTCTGCTCCTATGACTTTCTATTGTATTGTCTAATTCTGAAATTTTATTGATAATCTTCTGGATTCATGTTTGCTGTCTCTCTATGAATTATTGCAGCCTATTAAATTTGTCATTATGCTCTTCTCTAATCTTAAGTTTCTGTATTGCTTTGTCTGTGTGCTCCTTGGCTTGTTCTGTGTTTTGCCTGATCTCCTAACGAGTTCTGTATATTAATCTTTTGTATTCTGCCTCTGATAATTCCAGGAAGTTATCTTCATCTGGAAGATTTCTTGATTCCTTATTTTGGAAGCTTGCTGAAGCCATCATGGTCTATCCCTTTATGTGATTTGAAATTGACTGTTGCCTCTGAGCATCAATATGTTATTGTATTCATTTATTTTATGTTTACTTACTGTGTCCTAGCTTCTTATTTTATTTTGTTTTGATATGCCCAAATAGACTGCTCGTGTGAGCTACTTTGATTATTGGAGCCTTTGAAGCTCTAACGTCCTGTCACCAGGTGGTTAGAGCTGTTACTAGGTATGTGAATCCAGGGGTCCATTTACTTTTCTTGTATGGATTCAGCTCAGGTGTCCAGGTAGTCAGTCAACAAGTACGTGGTGCAGGCTTTCACCTACAGTCTTAGATGAGCCGGGGTGTTTAGTGTAGGCACAGATATCTGGCTGCAGTAGAGGGTAATGCACTGAGCAAGGAAACAGGCTGAAAACCACCCCTGAGTGTCTGTGAGGAAAGTGTGTCCCTGTTCCCTACAGCATGTAGGTGGGTGGGTTTTGCAGCTGAACTATGGACACCCAATGCTGTTGGCTGTAAGGACTGAGAAGCACCACTTATCCTTGGACCCCTGTCTTGGATGGCTAGGTGGCATGGGTGAAGGCACCAGTCCTCAGGTCCCTGATAGGAGTAGGTGAGGACCTGCTTTATAGGCAAAGTGGCATCAAATGTCATGAACCTGCTTCTCCACCACAGAGCTGAAACAGTTGAAGTTAGCCTTCAGGTATATACTCTGTTGTACTGTGCTAATGAGGACCTTTGCTGTTGAAACGGGTCCACCCAAGTCTAAGCTGGGGTGAAAGGCATTCAAAGTTCATGGAACCCTTATGCCTGTGCCTAGGCAAAGGAGCTGTTTCTGCCCCGAGTTCCTGGCTTAGGAGGGCCAGCAGGTTATTTTTTCCCTGTTTGTTAATTTGCTTCCTCTCCAAGGATGGGAGAATGGCTCAGGATGCACAATAGGTCCTACTTCTGGCCCAGGGAATGAAACTATCACTGAAGCCAGCTTGGGACTGGTGCAGAGCGGGGAGGGATAAGGTAAATGGGAGAGAGTTTTTTTCCCAAAAGGTTGTTTTTTGATCTGCTCAGTAGATTAGATACGCATGTACTTTTTTTTTTTTTTTTTATCTTTTGCCAGCTGAACACTGCTTTTCACTGATTCTGGAGGCATGAGTAGCCTCTCCACTGATCGGTCTCTCCTGTTGTGTAAAACGCATCCCAAATGCCACTGCTTGCCTCAGCAATGGTGCCAGCCGATCGTGGCCTGCAGGGTGCCGGTTCCTGCCGGGTCAGGTCTGGCAACTCCTCGCTGCTTCTGAATCATCTCTTCCTCCCCCTGCTGCTCAGTCCAATTCCTCAACTTCGCTTTGATGTTCAGGGCTCTCAGATTGCCATTTATAATCAATTCACTTGTTTTTTGGGGGCTGTTTGTTGTAAGAGGGACCACAGGAAGCTGACTACTCTACCATCTTGGCCTTGCCTCAAGAGTTAACTTCTGGACTCACAATTCTATTTCACTTATTTTTCATGTTTATCCTTATTCTAGTACAACACTGCATTGATTGCTGTAGCTTTGTAGGAAGCTTTGAAATCAGGAAGTGTGAGTTCTCTACCTCTGTTCTGTTTCAAGACAGTTTTGATTTTTGTGGGTCCCTGGCACTTCCAAATGAACTTTAAGATCAGCTTGTCAATTTCAGCAAACAAAGAAGCTGGGATTTTGGAAGAGATTGCATTGAGTCTGTAGATCAGTTTGGGAAAGATTGCAATCTTAACAACATTAACTCTTCCAATCCATGAAGGGAGGAGGCCTTTCTATTTATTTGTTTTTGTTGTGTGCCATTGAGTAGATTCCAACTCATAGCAACCCTATATGACACAGTAGAACTGCCCCATAGGGTTTCCTAGGCTATAATCTTTACAGGGGCAGATTGCCAGGTCTTTTCTCTCATGGAGCTGCTGGTGAGTTCAAACTGCTGACCTTTTGGTAAGCAGCCTAGTGCTTAGCCATTGTGCTACCAGGACTTCTTTTCATTTATTTATGTCTTCTTTAATTCCTTTTGATGATGTTTTGTAGTTTTCAGTGTACAAGAATTGCATTTCTTTTGTTAAAATTTATCCTTAAGTATTTTATTCTTGCTGATTCTAGCGTAAATACAATTGTTTTCTTAGTTTCATTTTTGTATGGTCCATTCCAGAGTATAGAAATATAACTGATTTTTGTTTTTGATCTTATACCCTGGAATCTCGCTGAATTAATTTATTAGTTCTAATAATTTGTGTGTGTGCGTGTCTTCCTTAGGGTTTTCTATATGCAAGGTCATGTCATCTGCAACTAGTTTTACTTCTTCCTTTCCAATCTGGATGCCTTTTACTTTATTTTGTTACCTACAATTACTTGCCTTACTGAACGCTTGATCCTTTTATTGGTATTAAATATCCTTTATCTCTAGTCACAAGTTTTGTCCAATGGCTATTTTTACTGATATTAGTGCAGCCAATCCATCTCTGTTTTGGTTACTGTTTTCATGATATATCTTTCTCCAACCTTTTAATTTAAACTAATTTGTGTCTTTGAATCCAAAGTCTGTGTCTTGTAGACAGCATATAATTAAACCATGCTTTTTTTTTAATCCATTATGTTAATCTCTTGAGTTTTGATGGGAGTTCTTAATCAGTTTGCATTTAAAATAATTACTTATGTGGTAGAATTTACTTCTACTATGTTTTCTACACATCTTAACGTCTTTTTTCCCCTTTATTCCTTCATTAGCACCCTCTTTGTTGTTTAATAGGTATACTCTGTTGTAAAATATTAATTAAATTGTTTCTTTTACTATGTTTTTTTGGAGTTATTTTTCTTATTGGTTACTCTGGAGATTACAATTAACATCTTAACTTAAAACAATCTTAATGTCAATACCCTCTGCCCAGAAAAAAAAAAAAAACTGCCTTTGAGTTGATTCTAACTCAAAGTGATCCTATAGGACAGAGTAGAACCGTAAATGCTATAAATCTTTATCAAAGCAGACTGTCACATCTTTCTGCCTCAGAGCTGCTGGTGAGTTCAAACCATCGACCTTTAGGTTAGCAGCCGAGCATTTAACCACTACGCCACCTTCTTAATGTCAATAGCACAGAAAAACTTTGCTGATGTAATAATCCTCCCTTCTTTTGTGCCATTGTTATTCAAATTACATCTTTATACATTATAAGTCCATCAGTATGTTTTTATGATTATTACTTTATGCAGTTGACTTTTAAAAAAGATAGAAGTAGAAAAGAGTTACAAACAAAAGTACATTTATACTGTCTTTTGTGTTTACCTATGTGGTTACTTTATTTCTTAGCATGGATTCAACTTACTCTCTAGTGTCCTTAATTTTGGCCTGAAGGATTCCCTTTAGTTTTCTCATAGAGCAAGTCTACTAGTAATGAATCATATGTTTTTGTTCATGTTGGGATGTCTTTAACTTGCCTATATTTTAGAGGGTAGTTTTGCTAGATTTAGAATTCATGGTTGACAATTTTTTTTTTCTTTCAGCACTTTGAATACGTCATTCCACTGCCTCTGACCTCATGGTTTCTGATAAGAAGTTAGCTGTTAATCTTATTGATGATCCCTTGCATGTAGTAAGTCATTTTCCACTGCCGATTTAAAGATTTTATTTTTGTCTTTTGCTTTTTACAGTTTGACTATCGGATATTGAGGTGTGAATCTCTTTGAGTTTATCTTATTTGGAGTTTATTGAGACTCTTAAATATGTTGATTAATGTTTTTCATAAATTTGAGAAGTTTTCAGCAGTTATTTCTTAAAATATTCTTTATGCCTCTTTTTCTCCTCCCTCTCCTTGTGGAACTCCATTATGTGTATGTTATTATGCTTCATGGGTCTCTAGGGCTCTGTTCGTTTGTCTTCATTCTTTTTTCTATTTTTCCTCAGACTGTATAATCTCATTTGACTAACTTTACTGTTCCTTTTTTTCTGCCAATTTAAATCTGTTTTTAAACTGTCCCCTGAAGTTTTCATTTTAGTTATTGTACTTTTTCACTCTAGAATTTCCATTTGATCCTTTTTTTTTTTTTTTTTTACAATTTCTGTTTATTCATGTTTTCCGTTTGGTAAGACAACATTGTCATACTTTTTTTCTTTAAACATCATTTCCTTTAGTCGCTTGACATATATACAATAGATGATTTCAAAATTTTAACTAGTAACTCCAACAACTGGGCTTCCATAGGGACAGTTTCTATTGACTGATTTTTTCCCCCCTGTGCATGAACCATACTTCAGTGTTTCCTTACATGTCTCATTTTTGTTGTTTTTGAAACTTGAAATTTAAAATAATATAATATGGCAACTCTGGAAATTATCCTCCTCTCTTCTCCAAGCTTTTTTTTTATTTTAATTTTGGTCGACAATTTTTTTTGCTTCTTTGTTTACTGACATTCTTGGACTAATTCTGTAAAGTCTGTATTGTCATGTATAGCCACTGAAATGTCAGCTTGTTTAGCTTACTGTTGTTTTTAGGTGTCATCGGGTTGGTTCCAACTCAAAGTGACCCCATGTACAACAGGACGAAACACTGCCCAGTCCTGTGCCATCCTCACAATCATTATGCCTAAGCCCATTGTTGTAGCCACTGTGTCAATCCATCTCATTGAGGGTCTTCCTATTTTAAGATGACCCTCTGCTTTACCAAGCATGATGTCCTTCTCCAGGCGCTGATCTCTCCTGACAACTTGTTGAAAGTATGTGAGACATAGTCTCTCTATTCTTGCTTCTAAGGAGCATTCTGGTCATACTTCTTCCAAGACAGATACGTTCATTCTTTTGGCAGTCCACAGTATAGTCAATATTCTTCTCCAACACCATAATTCAAAGACATCAATTCTTCTTCAATCTTCCTCAGTCATCATCCAGTTTTTGCATGCATATGAGGTGATTGAAAACACCATGGCTTGGATCAGGTGCAACTTAATCTTCAGGATAACATCTTTGCTTTTCAACAATTTAAAGAGGTCTTTTGCAGCAGATTTGCTCAATGCAATGCACCTTTTGATTTCTTGACTGCTGCTTCCATGAGTGTTGATTGTGGATCCAAGTAAAATGAAAACCTTGACAACTTCAATCTTTTCTCCATTTATCATAATGTTGCTCATTGGTCCAGCTGTGAGGATTTTTGTTTTCTTTCTGTTGAGCTGTAATCCATACTGAAGACTGTGGTCTTTGATTTTCATCAGTAAGTGCTTCAAGTCCTTTTCGCTTTCAGCAAGGAAGGTTGTATCCTCTGTATAACGCAGGTTATTAATGAGTCTTCTTCCAGTCCTGATGCCCTGTCCTTCTTCATATAGTACAGCTTCTCAGATTATTTGCTCAGCATACAGATTGAATAGGTTGGTGAAATGATACAACCCTGACACACACTTTTCCTGACTTTAAACCATGAAGTATCCCGTTCTGTTTGAACAACTGCCTCTTTATCTATATACAGGTTCTGGAATTCCCACTCTTTGCAATGTTATCCATAATTTGTTATGACCTACAGAGTTGCATGTCTTTGCATAATCAATAAAACACAGGTAAACATCTGTCAAGTATTCTCTGCTTTCAGCCAGGATTCATCTGACTTCAGCAATGATATCCCTGGTTCCACGTTCTTTTCTGAATCCAGCTTGAATTTCTGGCAGTTCCCTTTTCATACACTGCTGCAGCTGCTTTATCTTCAGGAATATTTTACTTGTGTGTGACATTAATGATACTATTTGATAATTTCCACAGTCAGGTGGATCACCTTTCTTGGGAATAGGCATACATATAGCTCTCTTCCAGTTGGTTGGCCAGGTAGCTGTCTTCCAAATTTCTGGCATAACCAAGTGAACACTTCCAGTGCTGCATCTGTTTGTTGAAGCATCTCAATTGGTATTCCATCAGTTCCTGCAGCCTTGTTTTTTTGCCAGTTGCTTCAATGCAGCTTGGACTTCTTTCAGTACCATCGGTTCCTGCTCATATACTACCTCTTGAAATGGCTGAAAGTTGACCAGTTTTTTTGGCATAGTGACTCTGTGTATCCTTCCATCTTTTTTTTTTTTTTTGATGCTTCCTGGGTCGTTTAATATTTTCCCCGTAGAATCCTTCAATATTGCAACTCGAGGCTTCAATTTTTTCTTCAGTTTTTTCAGCTTTAGAAGTGCCGAGCGTGTTCTTTCCTTTTGGTTTCCTATCTCTTTGCACATGTCATTATAACACTTTACTTTGTATCTCAAGCTGCCCTTTGAAATTTCCTTTCAACTCTTTTACTTCATCATTTCTTCCTTTCACTTTAGGTACTTGACGTTCAAGAGCAAGTTTCAAAGTCTCTTCAGACATTCATTTTGACCTTTTCTTTCTCTCTTTTTAATGACCTCTTGCTTTCTTCATGTATGATGTCCTTGATGTCATTCCACAACTCATCTGGTCTTTGGTCATTAGCATTCAAGGTGTCAAATCTTTTCTTGAGCTGGTCTCTAAATTCAGGTTGGATATGCTCAAGGTCATACTTTGGCTCTTGTTGACTCGTTTTAATTTTCTTCAGTTCCCACTTGAAGTTGCAAAGGAGCAAGCGATGGTCTGTTCCACAGTCAGTCCCTGGCCTCACTCTGACTAATTATATTGAACTTTTCCATCTTCTCGTTCCACAGATGTAGTCGATTTTATTCGTGTGTATCCTCTCTGGTGAAATCCACTTGTATAGTCACTGTTCACGTTGTTGAAAAAAGTTATTTGCAATGAAGAAGTTGTTAGTGTTGCAAAATTCTATCATGTGATCTCCAGTGTCACTTCTATCACCAAGGCCATATTTTCCAATTACCAATTCTTCTTTGTTTCCAACTTTTGCATTCCAATCACCAGTAATTATCAATACATCCTGACTGGGAACAGCTCATCTCTAAACCTGTTATTTTACTCACCAAACTCCACCACTAGTCCTTCATTTCCTGTGTGAAGTAGAGATAATGTACCTAGTCACATTGCCAAGGTAACCCTTTAGCTCTTTTCTTAGCATCATTAATGTTGAAAATAATTATCCATGGTAATAGATTTTTTCTTGGATAATATCTCTTTAAAAACAAATTCTATGGGTATAGGGGGGTCCTGGTAGCATAGTGGTTAAAGAGCTGGGCTGCTAACTAAAAGGTCGGCAGTTTGAGTCCACCAGCTGATCCTTAGAAACCCTATGTGGTGGCTCTTCTCTGTCCTATAGGGTCCCTATGAGGTGGAATCGACTCGATGGCAATGGTTTTGGCTTTTTTTTAATGGGTATATGGAAACCCTGGTAGTGTAGTGGTTAAGTACTAACCAAAAGTTCAGCAGTTTGAATCCACCAGGCACTCCTTGGAAACTCTATGGGACAGTTCTATGCTGTCCTATGGGGTTGCTATGAGTTGGAATTGACTTGATGGCAGTGATAGTTTTTTTTTTTTTCGTTTATAGACATATGAATATCAACTTGGAAGAAGGTTTAAGTAACAAGAGACCTTATGAATATGGCTGGCTATGTGATCTGAGGCCTCTTTCAGAGCCTAAAATGAATTATGTCAATAATTAAATATCGACATAAAATGAATTATGTCGATAATGTGATCTCTAAGATCCTGGTGGCGTAGTGGTTAAGTGCTAAAGCTGCTAACCAAAGGGTCAGTGGTTCAAATCCACCAGGCGCTCCTTGGAAACCCTATGGGCAGTTCAGTAGAACTGTCCAATAGGGTCGCTATGAGTCGGAACCGACTCAACGGCACTGGGTAAGGTCCTTTCCAGTAGGGAGGTTCCATAATCGTGTGACTGCTCTGCCGAGCTGTCTGTCAGTCTGTCTGTGTCTCTTTCTTTTTCTCTATCTAGAATTGCCTGACCCACTTATCAAAAAAGAACAGTATGTGCATCAGAAGCAGATAAGCCTCAAGAATACTGTGAGTGGCAAATAAAACCTTTGAAAACTGTAAAGCACAATACAAATATATAGCTTTATTGTGTTTTAAAACTGTCCTGAGAACCATATATGTACATTTGTCCATCTTTAAAATCTTTAAGGGCCTGATTAATTATGACATATTATTATATGTTGGCTATATTTGGAAAGACACCTACAAAACTTTTATGTTGCCTCTGGTGAGAAGCACTGGGGACTGGACAATCAGCATGGGAAAATGCTTGCTCTGGGGGGGTGTGCGTGTGTGTATGTAGTCTTTGCTTTACATGGTAGTATGGGTTCTGTAAAAAATTACCATACAAGCTGAAACCCTGCAAAGCAATCTTAACAATTAATAGCAAAAAGTATAATTGTTTCATAACCTTTAAAAATTTTGTCAAAACATTGTAGGAAAATGAAGAAAAAAGTAAACACAATATTTATTTAGTACTCTGTAATTTAAAACGCTGGAAACCTTAAGAATTAAAGTGTTCTATTTCTTTGTAAAAAAAACTTATCAAGAGTAGTTTGAACAGTGCTTGCCTTCTTCTCATTTCATAACTCATGATATGAAGTCAGTATCTGTTCCATTCCTCGGCATGTTTGCATACTCCTTTCTAAGTGCAGATTAGCTTCTGACATTTCATCTTTCGTGCTTTCAATGTTATGACATATCTCCAAGAATTCATTTAATGTAAAGATTTTGGCTGATGTCACTTACTCTGGGTTATCGCATACTTTTTGTCACAAAATTTTCGTCATCCTCGTCAATAAGTTTGCCTTCACTAAGTTCTTTTGGTTGTATACGTATCTAGAGTTTCTTGAATGGTGACAGTGTCAGCATGTCCATGCTCAACTATATATTCTATATACATTTCATTTGAATTTTACTTCCAGCATTATCGGTTTTTGTTTCTCTGCTGCACTTTATCTTTGTTGGCCAATTCCCTCTTTTGAGTATCTATTTTATATAATATCACTTTGGTTTATTTATCACTGGTAGACAAGGAGGCAACACAACTACATGCTTTGCTGTCTGTTCATGAAATGATAACAGACATGCAGTAATCAATCACCAACAGACTTTGAAAGAAGTGACATGACTGGTCACTGATATTGATGTGGACTGTTATTTATGTAGTGATTATGGACTGTAAAGCTTGTACTTTATGCAATTACTCATAGTTAATATACCATGGTAACTGGTGTTGTTGGGGAACTGAACTAAACCATGGTAACCTAAATTTATGCTTATTGGTACCATGCAAAGCAAGACACTATGTGTGTGTGTGTGTGTGTATAACCACATGCATGACTGCCCATAAAACATGTTAAAGTTATTATCTTATGTAAGAAAATGGTTTGTCAAAATATGTCTAAAAAACCTAAGAAAAAGCATGTTGTTGTTGGTTGCCATTAAGTCACCTTGGATCAAATGATTTTATACTGTGACTAATTCAAATAAGTAATATGAATTATATTACACAGTGTATGTAAAAAATAGAAAATAACCTAAATTGAGAAATATTTTTGTATGAGGGACTTTAATACAGCTATTTAAATCCATTAATTTAAGACTTTTTCTAAATCTAGAATTCAGTGAAAAAGGAGCCCAGTGTTGCAATGGTTAAGCACTCAGCTGCTACCAAAGATTAGCGGTTCAAACCCACCCAGCGACTTCGTGGGAGAAAGACTTGATGATCTGCTCCTGTAAAGATTACAGTCTAGAAAAATCTGTGGGGCAGTTTTACTCTGTCACATGGGGTTGCTATGAATCAAAATCGACTTGATGGCACCTAATAAGAGGTGAAAAAGTATATAAAGTTATATGTAACATGATCAAAATTCTATTTTAAGAAGCATGCTAAAATTTTTACAGTAGTTCTTTTTAAGAGCCCTGTTGGGGCAATAGCTAAGCATTCGGCTGCTAACTGAAATGTCAGCAGTTCGAATCCACCAGCTGCTTTGTGGGAGAAAGATGTGGCAATCTGTTTCTGTAAAGGTTACAGCATTGGTAATCCTTTGGGGACAGTTCTACTCTGTCCTGTTAGGGTCACTATGAGTTGGAATGAACTTGTCAGCAATAAGGTGATCTTTAATCTGTAGAAAACTAAGCAAATTGCTAACTTAGCTTAACTTTCTATATTTTTCAACTTTTCTACAAGTATGAGTTTATAAAAAATAAAATTTAAAATAAAAAGCATAAACATAAATTTTTAAGAAGTGGTTTGTAAAGTTGTGAGTTTGATACAGGTCTTTTTGGGGCACCCCTCAGCTGAACACTGAAGAGATTTTCAAAAAAATTATTTATTTAAAGTGGGCTTTCCTAATCTAGGTTCTAGTCATAGCCTTTGTAATCTTCTTGAAATTATGTGCAAAACCATGTGGGCATTTGTTTTGGGGTGGAGATAATGCAGAGTTTCCTCCAGATGTTCCAAGAGCATATGACCTGAAAAAAAGGATGAACCACTAGATGAGAGAAAATTCACAAAAAAGAAAGCAACAGGTGAAACGTAAGCTGGAAGAATAGTATTTTGTGGGAAAAACAAGACAGAAAAACCTTTTCAAACAAAATAGAGACAGTATAACAGGGGCATTCAGAGTGTGGGTCGAAAGTCTGGTTCCATCACATATTGTATTTGTGATTTTAATGAGGGTTTTAAATCTTCCTGTCTATTGTTCAGTCTACAAATCTAGGACACTTGTTGAAGTATGTAGAGTGTCACTAATTATTGTGCTAAGCCATTTACACGTATCATCTTATTGATACAACAACCACATGAGGCAGGTAATGCTGTCTGCATTTAGAGGTCAGGAAGCTGAGGCCTTGCCAGCAGACATGGCACACGGCAAGCACTTGGCATACTGTCTGCTACACAGGAAGAGAGTCAGAAGCTACTGGTTTTGACTCCTATTAAAATACTTCAGTAATATCATTATTACCACATAGCTGTTCCTATCCTATCTGCTTATCTCCCTAGGGTATTGAAGTTTCCTAGAAATACAAATTAAAATTTTTATTTTAATCTACATTGATATTTTTGAGTGAGTAAACATAACAGAAAAAACAAATACCCCAAACCAGTTGTCTTCGAGTCCACTCAGACTCATGGAGACCCCCATATGTATCAGAGTAGAACTGGGCTCTGTTGGGTTTTCAATGGATGATTTCTTAGAAGTAGATCACCAGGCCAGGCCTTTCTTCCAAGGTCCTCTGGGTGGACTCCAACCTCCGAGCTTTTGGTAAGCAGCCAAGTGCTCTTACCAGTTTGTACCACCCAGGGATTCTAAACATAGTTAAGTAAATTCCCCCAAAGAGACTTTGGAATGCAGAATAGACTGAAAGCTCAGAGAATGATACAAGTCCTTGGAGGGATATGACTCCAAGATAAAAATTTATGAATAGAATATAGTTATTCATTGCTGAGAATGATAAAGTTGTGATTATTGAGAAAAGTATCAAATCATACCAGCTTCAGAAAAATTTCTATTCATTCTTTGTCCACTCAACATATTTGTTGAACAGCTACTTTGTGCTAGACCACCCTTAGGAGCTGGGGCATAGCAGGGAACAGACAGACACACATCTCCCTCAGTGCGCATACTTAGAGGGGTGCGTAGTTTACTCTTAATGTCCTTTTTCTTTAGCTTCTTAAATAAGCTTATATACTGGATTTACATACAGAATTTCTGGAAAATTCTTGGTTGAAATTTGGATCTCAAGAAATTCCAGTATTCGATTACTTGAAACAAGAGACCTACTGCCACCTTGTGGCATAGTCTGTAAATTTCAGAGGGTAGTACCGAAAGGAAATACATAATGTGTTTTGAGTGCTAAGTTTATAAACATAAAATTGTAAGATCATGACAGGTATCACATTTCTAAATCACATTTGAGTCAGCAAAAATTGTCTATTTGTGAGATGACTGACAGTAAAAAAATTAAGGGAAGGAACTATAAAATTGTCAGTATACAATACTATCGGTAGTAGGTTTCAAAGTACTACCCCAGTACTACTCTTTCTGTTTGTCCTTTCCTTTTCCCTTCATAGTGACAATGAAGAGAAGCTCGAGAACGTATTATCAGGTCTTTAGTCTACCCAAGATTATAACAGAATCTTTATTTGTGACATAGCTGCACAAAGTGAGATTAACTGAACAAATTAAGCCAATGCCGAAATACGGAACTCCATTGGTGTCAGTATAGGTCACTAAGCATTGTGTTATCTCATAGCTACATATGTGACTTTGATTAACGCTGATCAGCCATTTTAAAAAATGCACTCCAGGTTATCAGGGGGACTAGGGAGGTGAGAAAATGTCACAGTAGAAATCCACTGATACTACAGAAAAGCAATAGGAACTCCAGTACCAGATGATGTGCAAAGGCAAGGAGACTTGAACAAGTCAACCACTGCAGTGAATTCAATCAAGTTACTTTTTTAACTGTATAATATTTACATACAGAGTTATGTCTTAAGTAAAAAACTTAGTACCCCATATCCACTAAAAATTTTGTAATCCAGTTCATCTCATTTCTGCTAAAATGGCATATGCTACTTGTGCGTTCAATTGCTAATATTATAGTTGTATTTAAAAAGAAGTTACATCATGGCTAGCTGACACAGACACGCTCACATATACATGTATATACATAGCTCACTTACTCTGTTCGAACGCTCGAGGAAGCAGAAGAGGGGGCACCATGTCTTATCAGCGTTTAGGGCCCTCACACGCCATCATCTGGCCTCTGCAGAGCATCATAAGCTCATCCTTCCTCTACTAAGCCTGTCTGACTCCGTGGACAGTCACCTGGCAGTCAAGTTTTCTGTTAATGAGGAGACTTAGGTAAATACTTAAAAAAATTCACCTGTGGGCAACAGAAGTATCCCGATTTCAGACCGTGGAAAATTAATTTTACGTAGTGGTTGTTGTCTAATGATTGCTTAGCAGTAAATGGTTTAATGTTTAGTCTTTCCTAGGAATAAAAACGAAAAAAATAAGACTATGTTTCTAGCAGCCAATACTCTCCCCCTCAAGGTTTCTGTACTCAATCTTGCAAGTTTGGATTAGATTTTAAAGCTCAGTGAGGTGTCGTAGGGATTGCTGGTTTCTAAGGAGGGATGTAAGCTATTTGTTTTGTTCTTGCAGTGTAAGCGTTAGTGACCTTCAAAGCAACTGAATTTTTGGGAAATAATTTAAACAGATAATGGAGCAAGCTTTCAGCACACAAAACAACTTCGAGTCTTTATCGACTATAATTATAATAAATTTACAGAAAGCAAGAAAACTGTACAGAACTTCACCAGTCAGAATATTCCATGGCTTTACTAAGAAGGGACTGAAATGTGAGATTACAATAACTTTTCTCAAAGTAACATATGCTTATTTCTAGTTTTAAAAGTCAAATTGTCCTACATCAATTTCCTGTCTCCCCCTCACCATATCTCAAGTCTCAGTACCAGATATAAAATCTAGTGGGCCCCTGGGTGTCACAAATCGTTGAGGTGTTCAGTGGCTAAACCTAAAGTTTGGCAGTCCAAGTCCACAGGGAGGCACTTGGAAGAAAGGTCTGGCTATCTACTTCTGAAAAATCAACCACTGAAAACCCTATGGAGCACAGTTCTACTCTGATACACTTGGGATCACCATGAGTCAGAATCGACTCCATGGCAACTGGTTACTGGTCTTATCTCCATATTTCTACATAATATATTTTTATTGATTTTTTTTTTTGTTCATCAATGTTATGTATTATTTATTTACTTTATATTGTGGGAAATGAAGATTTAGCTACGTTACCCATCAGAAGAGGACATGGAATGAGGGATATCATTGTAGATGCAAGATGGATCTTGGCTGAAAACAGAGAATAGCAGAAAGATGTTGACCTGTGTTTTACTGATTATGCAAAGGCATGTGACTGTGTGAATAATAACAAATCATGCATAACACTGTGAAGAGTGGGAATTCCAGAACACTTAATTGTGCTCATCAGGAACCTGTACATAGATCAAAAGGCAGTCGTTCAAACAGCAAGGGGATACTGCATGGTTTAAAATCAAGAAAGATGTACGTCAGGGTTGCATCCTTTCACCATACGTATTCAATCTGTATGATAAAGAAATTATTGAGGAGCTAGACTTTATGAAGAAGAATGTGGCATTATGATTGTTGGAAGACTCATTAACAACCTGCATTATGCAGATGACACAACCTTTTTTGCTGAAAATGAAGATGACTTGAAGCACTTACTGATGAAGATTGAAGACAGCAGCCTTCAGTATGGAATGCACCTCAACATAAAGAAAACCAAAATTCTCACAACTGGACCAATAAGCAACATCATGATAAGCAGAGAAAAGATTGAAGTTGCCAAGGATTTCATTTTACTTGAATACACAATCAACACTAGTAAAAGCAGCAGTCAAGAAATCAAAAGACGCATTGCATTGCATTGGGCAAATCTGCTGCAAAAGACCTCTTTGAAGTTTAAAAAGCAAAAATGTCACTTAGAGGACTAAGGTGTGCCTGACCCAAGTTATGATATTTTTAATCACTTCATATACATGAGAAAGCTGGACAATGAATAAGGAAGACTGAAGAAGAATTGATGCCTTTTAATTACGGTGTTGGTGAAGAATATTGACTATACCATGGTCGCCCAGAAGAACAAACAAGTCTGCCTTGGAAGAAATACAACCAGAGTGCTCCTCGAAAGCGAGGATGGTGAGACTTCCTCTCATGTACTTTGGACATGCTATCAGGAGGGAACAGTCCCTGGAGGAGGACATCATGCTTGGTAAAGTAGAGGGTCATTGAAAAAGAGGAAGACCCTAAACAAGATGAATTGACACAGTGGCTGCAACAATGGGCTCGAACATAACGATTATGAGAGGGGTGCAGGATCAGGCAGTGTTTTGTTCTGTGGTATATAGGGTCACTATGAGTCATTTTTTTTTTTTTTATGAGTCAGAACCGATGGCACATAACAACACCACCACCACCCATCACAATTTCCTTTCTTTCCATTTTTCTATTATATAGTTTTATTTGTATGATGTTAAGTAACTATTCAGAGTTATTAGAAAGTTTGGAGGAAAACATGTTTTAGCAGACATTCTTCCTGATCCTCCAGAATGTGATCTGGTCCTAGTCTAAATCTCTTGGCCTTTTTTCTCACATCTGATGCACCCTACACTCCCGTCCTCTCCTAGAATGACCCCATCCTCTCTCCACTCTGCAAAATCCTCATCCCTCTGAAGCCTCTTCTCTTAAGAAGCCTTCTCCAACTAACCCAACTAGAGGATGCCATTTCCTCTCTGTGCTTCCGTGACATTACTCCAATACCTCTGCCATAGCAGTTATTGAGTTAGGTAAAATTTAGGGCAAAAACGGATACTTTAAGATTGTTTCCAGCCTTTCATCTTCATCAAAGTCAGAAAGGAATACGACTAAAGATTAAAGAGGCTAGGAGTAGAATCTTTTTTCCCCCTGGGGAGAGAGAGGGGAAATGGAAGCAGTATTTCTGGGGTGCCTAAGTTCACTTGAGGGTGTTTGAGAAACCCATGTCAACTCTGTGTGTGCATTGCAAGAGTCCCCACTGTAGCCATGATGCAGGCCAGCCTGACTCCTCACCAGCAGAGCTCTGCTGTCTCTGCGTAAGGGCTATCAGTGTGCCAGTACCCTGGGTTTCCAGGGACTGAAATCCAGGAGCCCCCCAGAGAACACCTGCCTGATAACACCAAAAAAACCAAACCGACTGCCGTTGAGTCGATTCCGACTCTAAGTGACCCTTTAGGACACAGTAGATCTGCCCCATAGAGTTTCCAAGGAGCACTTTGTGGATTCGAACTGCTGACCCTTTGGTTAGCAGCTGTAGCACTTAACCACTACGCCACCAGGGTTTCCCCTGATAACACATTTTATAAATCTCTTCTATTACTGTGTGGCACCTATGGACTATCATTCCTTCATTCATTTCACACGTACCTGTCGAGGGTAGGATCGATAAGATGAGGCCTCTGCTTATCAGTCTGGTGGAAAAGATCCACATGAGTCGGTCCTGGAGTGAGAGCCGTCAGTCAGAAGAACATGGCCCATGTAATCCAAAGTACTTTCAAAGTAAGTCAAGTGCTTTCTTAATTTTGGTTCTCCCAAAAGCAGATTGTGAAACAACTATAAGTAGTTGATTTGGGGAGTGGGGAGGAGAGAAAGGAAGGGAAACAAGCCTGAAAACACACCCATGACTAATCGGATAGGCAGAGGCCTCATCTTATTGATCCTACACTCGACAGGTATGTGTGAAATGAATGAAGGAATGATAGTCCATAGGCGCCACACGGTAATAGAAGAGATTTATAAAATGCTATCAGTTAGAGTTCCTATTGCTTATCTATTTCAGCAGACACACCAGCTTTGCATAAACTGGTCCAACACTAGGCGATGCGTGAGGCTCACTAAATATTTTAGTCACATTCACATTCCTTAATTGAGTAGTTTTTTCCCAGACTTACATAGCATTATTATTGGCTTTAAAGATGCTTTCATTACTTAAAGTTAATAATAACGATGTTTCAGCAGAGGAACTTTTTATTAGAGTTTAATGATTGTAGAGATTCATTACTTTTCATTCTTCAAACAAGCAACCAGAACATTTCAAACTAGTCCTAAATAATTTTTATTAAGCTAATTTTATCCATCACTGAATTGAGAATAAATCTCTTTAATTTGGACTCAGACATGAAATAAGATGTGTTAAGTTCAAATTACACATTGAAAGTAATTTACTTTCTGTGCTATGAGGCAATATTCAAGTGAATATATTGAAGAATCAAAATACAGAAACTAAAAGGAATAAATGTTAATCATTTTTAATTTGCCATAAATCAGGCATAAGACATTAAAAAAATACTCAGCCAAATGTATAATTGTAGAATGAATAAGTAAACCATGGAATAACTTATTTTAAGTGAAAAAGCAAATGTATGGGGAATGCTGAGAAGACAACGCAATGAGCAGGTCGAGGATCCTTACCCTCCCATGTGAACACCAAGAAAAGCAACTAGAAATTTGTCAGCAACCCTGTAAGAACCCTGAAAAGGTAGGCAAAGGACAGGATCAAGGAGTTGCAAACTCAAAAAAGAAATGGATGAACCTTAAATAGCAAGAAAATCTCTTGGCTCAATGTCTCCACCTGACCCATAGCTCTCTTATGCACTAAGAAGGGCTCCAACATCTGGATCAGAAGGAAACAGGATATATATTCCTGTTTCTGGAATATACATATATATTCTGTTCAGGGTATATGTTTTTACTGGCCTGGGTGCAGCCTGAAGAACTGAGACCGCAGTCTGGCTTGAATAGAGGCCTCACACAGGGAAAAAGAGAGGAGTGAGCAAGTACTGAAGATTGTGCCCCAAGAGTTTTTTGCATGAATTAACACTTTTGAAAGCACCATGTATATGGGAGAATTGAGAGACTTAACACATTGTAATACTCTAATGTTCTGCCTTCAGTGAAAAATCACAAGGCACAGAAAGAAACTGGAATGATAGTCCATTCAAAAGAAGACGATGAAGGTAGAAAAATAATCTCCATGGAAACTGAGATAATGAATAGATAAAAAAATAGGAAGACTATAATACAACAATATCAAACGAGTTCAAAAAAGTAAAGGAAAACACAAAGGACTAAAGGAAATCAGGAGAACAATGCATGAACAAAATGAGAATACAAGTAAAGAGACATTATAAAAAGAAACCAGACAGAAATTCTAGAAATGAAAGATACAATAACTGAAATTAAAAAAATCATTGGATAGATGTAGTAGCAGATCTGAGCTGGCAGAAGAAAGAATCAGTGAACTAGAGGATAAAAAAAAATTATGAATTCTGAAGAACAAGAAGAAGGCTCAAGACTACTGGACATAGCAATATAGAAATGTCGGACACCATCAAGTGAACTAACATATGCATCATAGAAATCCCACAAGGAGATGAAAGAAAGGAACAGAAGAATATTTGAAGAAATAATGGGAGAAAATTTCCAAGTCTGCAGAAGGAAATGACTCTACAAATCCAAGAAGCTCAATGAACTCTAAGTAAAATAAACTGAAAGAGATCCACACTGAGACACGTTATAATCAAGTTCTTAAAAACTAAACATAAAGAGAATTCTGAAGGCAGGAAGAGGAAAGTGAATTGTCAAAGGATTCCCATTAAGTACTGATTTCTTGTCAGAAACCTTGGAGACCAGAAAACGGTGGAATGACATATTTAAAATGCTGAAGGAAAGGAACTGTCGACTGAGAATACTGTATCCAGCAAAACCGTCCTTCAAGAGGGTGAAATTAAGACATCCCCAGATAAATAAAAGCTGAGGGAGTTTGTTGCCACTAGACCTGCCTTACAAGAACTGCTAAAGGGAGCACTTCAGATGGAAAGGAAAGAACACTAGACAGTAATCTGAAGCTCTGTGTGGAAAAAACAAACAAAAAACCTTCCATTCATAGTAATTCATGTGCCAAGTATACGGGGCAGCTTTTTGGTCTTTTTGGTTGGTAAACCTAGTTGTTAGGCCCTTCATGCTTTAAAATGACAAATGTACAAAAAATAAGTATAAATTTATGTTAAAGGGCACAGGATATATAAAGATGCAATAGGTGATAGCATTAACATAAATGAGGGGGAAGTGGTATAGAAATAGAGTTTTTGTATGTTACTGAAGTTAAGTTGGTATCAATTTAGAGCAAGCTGTTATAAATGTTAAGATATTAAAAATGTAATCCTTATGGTAATCAAAAAGAAAGTATCTGAAAAATATGCATAAAAGGGAAGGAGATGGAATTCAAAATGTTTCACTACAAAAAAATCAACAAAACACAAATCTTGCCCGTATTGAAAGAAATGAGGAACAAAGAAGATGTAAGACACACAAAACACAAATAACAAAAAGATAGAAGTCCTTCCTTATTAGTAATAACCTTACATGTAAATGGATTAAATGATTCATTCAAAAAGCAGAGAGTAACAGAATGGATAAAAAAGCATGATTCAATAATATGCTGTCTATGAGAGACATATCTTAGGCCAAAGACACAAATAGGCTGAAAGTGAAAGAATGGAAAAAAATTCATGCAAATAGTAACCAAAAGCAAGCTGGGGTAGTGATTTTAATATCAGACAAAACAGATTTTAAGTCAAAACTGGTTATAAGAGACAAAAAGAGACATTATATAATTATAAAAGGATCAATTAAGAAAATATAGCAATTATATATGCACCTGACATCAGGACCACACACAGACAGAACTGAAGGGAAGATAAGGCAGGTCCACAATAATAGTTGAAGACTTCAATACACCATTCAGAAATAAGATCACTAAAGAAATAGGAGACTTCAACAACTCTGTAAACCAACTGGAGCTCTGGTGGTGAAGTGGTTCAGAGCTCAGGCTAGACTCAACAGACATATATAGAACACTCTACTCAACAAGAGCACAATATATATTCTTCTGCTGGGCACATGAATAATTCTCCAGGATAGACCATATGGTATGTCACAAGGCAAGTCTCAATAAATACAAAAAGATTGAAATCACACAAAGTATATTCTCTGACCACATGGACTAAAACTGGAAATTAGTAGCAGGAGAAAAATGAAAAATGCACAAATGTATGGAAATTAAACAACATATTATTAAATAAAACCACACCCACTGCCGTCGAGTCGATTCTGACTCAGTTTTTTTTTTTGTTGTTGTTATTAAATAACCAATGGGTTAAGGAAGAAATGAAGAGAAAAGTCAGAACATACTTACAGAGTTGAATGAAAATGAAAGTACCATGAACCAAAACTTACAGGGTGTAGCGAAGGCAGTGCTCAGAGGGAAACTAATAGCGGTAAATGCCTGCATTAAGAAAAGAAGAAAGATCACAAATCAATAACGTAACTATACAACTTGAAGAACTAGAAAAGAGTAAACCAAACCCAAAGCTACTAAAAGGAAAGACATAATGAAGATAAGAGCAGAAACAAATGAAACAGAGAATAGAAAGACAATAAAGAGAATCAATGAAACTGGATTTTTTTTAAGATAGACAAGCCTTTAGCTAGACTGACAAAGAAGAGAGAGAAGATGCAAATATGTAAATCAGAAATGAAAGTGGGGACATTACAACAGACCCTACAGAAATAAAATGGATCATAGGACAATACTATGAACAGTTGTACACTAACAAATAATTTTGAGGTAATAGACAAATTCCTAGAAACATGTATACTTCCCACATTGACTTCAGAGGAAATAGAATATCTCAACAAACCAATAACAACTGAAGAGACTGAACTAGTAATAAATAACCTCCCAACAAAGAAAAGTCCTGGACCAGATGGCTTCACTAAAGAATTCTACTAAATATTTATAGCTGTGATTCCAATCTTTCCTAAACTTTTCCAAAAAATAGAAGAGGAGAGAACACTTCCTAACTCTTTCTATGAGCCTAGAATTATCCTTATGCCTAGACCAGAAAGATAGCACAAGACAAGAAAGTTACAGGCAAATATCCCTTATGAATATAGATGCAAAAATTCTCCATAAAATACTAGGAAACTAAATAGAGAGAAAAAAAAAAAACCATAGTAAATGGATTATATACCATGAGCAGGTGGGATTTATCTCAGGAATGCCAGAGTGGTTCAACATTAGAAAGTCAAGTGGTTCAACATTAGAAAGTCAATCAATGTAATACACCACATTAATAGAGCAAAGGAAAAGAATGTTATTGATCATCTTAATTGAGGCAGAAAAGGCATTTGATAAAATCCAACACACTTTCATGATTAAAACATTCAACAATGTAGGAAGAGAAGAGAAATTTCTCAATATGACAAGGGCCATTTATGAAAAACCCACAGCTAACATCATACACAGTGGAGAGACTGAGAGCTTTCCCCTAAAGATTAAGAACAAGACAAGGATGCCCATTCCACCACTGCTATTCAATATCGTACTGGAAGTTCTAGCCAGAGTAATTAAGGAAGAAAAGAAATAAAAAATGTCCAAATTGGGAAGGAAGAAGTAAAACTATTCCTTTTTGCAGATGACATTTTTTTTTTTATATATATACATAGAAGGAGCCCTGGTGGTGCAGTGATTAAGAACTTGGCTGCTAACTGAAAGGTCAGCAGTTCAAATCCACCAGTCACTCCTTGGAAACTTTGTGGGGCACTTCTATTCTGTCCTATAGGGTCGCTATGAGTCAGAATCGCCTCTACCACAATGGGGTTTTGTTTTTTAAAGCTAAGAAATGAATGCAGCAAAGTGGCAGGTTACAAGGTAAACACGCAAAAATTAGTTGGGTTACTACACACCAGTAATGAATATTTCGAAAAGGAGATTAAGAAAACAATTCCATTTATAATAGCATCTAAAAGAACAAAATACCTAGGATTAAATTTAACCAGGTAAATGAAAGACTTGTGGACTGAAAATTAAAAAAAAATTACTGAAAGAAATTAAAGAATACATAACTAAATGGAGGGACATCCTGAATTCATGGATTGGAAGACTTGATATTGTTAAGATGTCAGTATTACCCAAAGTGATCTGTAGATTTAACACCATCCCCATCAAAATTCCAACAGCTTTCTTTGCAGAAATGGAAAAGCCAATTCTCAAGTTTAAATGGAATTGCAAGGCACCTCAAATAGCCAAAGCAATCATGAAAAAGAATAAAATAGGACTCACACTTCCAATCTCAAAATGTATATAAAGCTACAGTTGTCAAAGAAGTCTGGTCCTGGTATAATGATAGACATATTGATCAAGGAAGTATGATTGAGAGTCCAGATATAAACACATACATCTATGGAGAACGGATTTTCAACAAGGGTGTCAAGTCCACTCAGTAAAGAAAGAATAGCCTATTTAATAAATGGTGCTGGAACAAGTGGATTTCCACGTGCAGAAGAATGAAGCTGGACTCATACCTCACACCATGGGGAAATTAACTCAAAATGTATCAAAGTCCTAAATGTAAGAACTAAAACCATAAAACTTAGAAGAAGACAAAAGGGTAACGCTTTGGGATCTAGTTTTAACAATGGATCCACAGATATGACAATAAAAGTACATGTAACAGAAGACAAAATAAATTGGACTTCATCAAAATTTAAAATTTTTGTGCATGAAAGGACTTTATCAAAAAAGTGAAGAGACAACCTACAGATTGGGAGAAAATTTTGAGGAACCGTATAATTAGATAAGGGCTTAATATACAGAATATACAAAGAAATTCTACAACTTAGCAACAAAAGACAAACAACCAATCAAAAAATGGGCAAATGGCTTGAAAAGATTTCATCAAAGAAGAAATAGGAATTGATGCTTGATTGTCTTTAGTCATTAGGGAATTCAAATCAAAATCACAAGGAAGAACCATTTCACCCCAAGGCGGATGCCGATAGGAGTCTGTAGGGGGAACAAACCGTTAAGAACTCGACTAACTAAAAAGTTGGTGGTTCAAAGTCACCCAGAAGTGGTTTGAAAGAAAGGCTTGGTAATTTGCTTCCCAAAGCTCACAGTCTTGAAAGGCCTGTACAGCGCAGTTCTATTCTGCAACACATGGGGTTGATATGATCCAGAATTGACCTGATGGCAACCGCTAGGATGGCTATAATCGGAAAAACAGGAGACAAGTGTTGGTGAGCAACTGGTACCCTCATCCATTGCTGTTGGCATTGTAAAATGGTGTAGCCACTGTGGAAAACATTTTGGCGGTTTCTCAAAAAATTAAGCATAGAATTGCGGTATAATCCAGCAATTCCACTTCTAGGCATATACTCCCCAAAAGTTGAAAGCAGGAAAACAAACAGATACTTGTTCAGCAATGTTCACTGCAGCACTATTCATAGCAGCCAAAATGTGGAAACAGCATAATATTCATCAACAGATAAATTGAAAACAAAATGTGGCATATGTACACAATGTAATATTACTTAGGCATGAAGAAAAATGAAGTCCTGATATATGCTACAACGTGGACGAACCTTGCAAATAATATGCTGAGTGAAATAAGTCAGTCACAAAAGGACAAATATTGTATGAACTCACATGAAATGTCTAAAATAGGTATACGTATAGAGCCCAAAGTTCATTAGTGGTTACCAGGGGAGGGAGGGAGAGAGAACTGGGGAGGTGTTGCTTCATGGGCACTGAGTTTCTGTTAAGGGTGATGGAACAAATTGGAACCGGGTGGTGGGGAGTATTACACAATATGATGAACATAAATAATGTCACTGAATTGTATGTGTAAAAAAATGTTGAAATAGCAAATGCTTTGTTATATATAAAACAAGTTAAAAAAAAAAGGCAAACATATGGACAAAGTAGATTCATGAATTTTTTTGTGTATAAAAATGACAAAAATAGATTAAATAATAATATTTATACATTGGTTTTAAACATAATATTTGAACGTTTAAAGACTTGGATTAAAAAAAAAGGGTTGTATTTTACCCCCCCCCTTTTTTTTTTAACTTTGTAGACTATTATTTTAGAGGAGAAGGTACAGAAAAGAGAAAAAGCAACTTCTTGAACCAGATCAGTTTTAAGATGCCTCTAAGCTCTTGCAATCGCAAAGGCAGAAAATCCTTGCTCTCAACAAGTAGACTGTCTAGAATTAAAACCTCAAATACCGTAGCTGCCACCAGGACCCTACGCCACTCTAAGAAAACAATTTTCAAACATTCTTGATTTTGCTTAAACAAAACAGCTCTTTGTGTCTCAACCTTTTAAAGATGGCCGAATCCTCCTCTATTACAACACCATAGCTAGATCCAGAGTTTCCAGCAAGTTTCCAATGAAGCACAAAACTTTATTGAGCTTAGATGACAGGAATCCAGGGAATCCTGGAGAAGATGATTCACATTAAATAACAGGCACCATAATGCTAAGCTGCAACAGAAATTAGGATATGGTTAGTAAAAAATAACTTCAGGTTTTCTTTCAGGGACATGTACTAGGATAGGAGGGGTTGAATATTTGAGTGTTAATTTCCTTTTTGTATGATTTAGGACAAGAATACCAGAGCTTGGAATTGTATGACTTAAATAAAATATACTGTCTTGGCAGTTATATTTTGGAAGTTTTATAATTTTAACATCTAAAAATTGTCTACATTAAAATATTTTTAAAGTGTGATCATATCCAGTGTTAGCGTTGAGGTAAAAAGCATATTCATACGCTGTCATCTTTTTAAAAATAATCTATAAACATTTTTTAATCATGAAAATAGTGTTACGCTTTTCATTCATTAGCATGTTGCTTAATTTCTGTGTTATTAACATGTGAATGAGATGTTTGCATTTATTTTATTTACTTATTTTTTGTTTAGCAAATCAAACTTTGTACAATAATGCGGATAAGCCCTGCTTTATATTCTATTTTACTTACATTTGGAAAGAGACTCTACATTCTTCAGCTTCGTCCCTCTGATATTGCCTTTCGGTTAAAAAATTATAAGAAAAAAAAAAAAAGAAATGTGACAGCTGAAAAAATATGAGTCTATTTACTAAAACTAGTTTACAGATTGAGTTAAAATAATGAGATGAGGGGACTGCTGGCAGACACGCAGGGCTTGTTTACATTTTGACTGCAGTTTAATAATTTGCTGATTGCATTATAATCACAGCAATATTGCCTTTTAATCACATGCATACACTTGGTTAACTAAATTAATGCCTTTATATTACAATTTGATTTTTGCTAATACATAACCAGTTCTTTTTCCATCACTGCTCCAATAAGGATAATAATCAGTAAGTGTGATGTTCAATCAATTCTTTTTGGTAAACTCCCTAGCTATGTTCTGGTTCCTCCTACTAAAAGACATCATCTTTCATGGAAATGTGGAATAATGAATAAAGTCTCACAGAATAACGTATAATCAATTGAAAGTAAGCCTCATCTCATCTAAACCTGCACCATTCTTTCTGTGACTAAAAGCCATAATTACTGGAGTAGAGGCTTGGCCTGCTTTTCCCAAACGTGTCTTTCTTTCACGCTAGCCAGAAAGACCAGCTTCGTCTGGGCCAGCAGTTGGGATGGGTTGCTGCAAAATGGGCACCTAGGACATTTCACAAGACCCTTTAGAATCTGCAAATGCCGTTGAAAGTTTCATGTGCCACTCTCCACACTGTTCAAGCATTTACGCATTTTTAGTGGGAAAAAATTATGGGAAAGCAAAAATGAGTCAATTCCAAAGCCCAGATCATCTCTGCCATTTAAAAAATAAATGTAATGAATATGCAGTTAGAAAATTCAAACAGCACAGAGTAGTTTGTAGTGAAATGTAAACTTTCTTATCCTTTCCCACTACAAAGTCTCATCAGTCACACTATGCATTTCTGGGCTCTGTTAATTACTCTTCAGATTCAGTCACAGATTGACTTGAATATTCTGTCACATAAACACTAAATTGCAACACTGACTATCATCAACAGGCCTTGTACAAAAAAATAAGGGAAGGGGAACAGAGAAGAAGAAATTAGTTGATATATACATACAAACGAGGAAGAATGTAGCCATAGCTGATCCAGTCCTATAACTTTCTTTTTACACTACTCTGTGCGTGTTCCCTTTGCTCTCTCCCAGCACTCAGCTCATTTCAGCATTTCACAAGGTCAAAAAAAACAAACCCAGTGCCATTGAGTCGATTCCGACTCATAGCGACCCTGTAGGACAGTAGAACTGCCCCATAGAGTTTCCAAGGAACACCTGGCGGATTCAAACTGCCAACCCTTTGGTTAGCAGCAGTAGCACTTAACCGCTATGCCACCAGGGTTTCCAATGGTAAAAACCAAAACCCACCCAATTCAATGAACTATGATCTGTCCACAGCAAAAAAAATTTCCTACCTCGTGAACCTAGACCTCCACACTAGCAGAGCTCAAGGTTTCAGGGACAGAAAGAGAACATTTTGCGAGTGGGTTATAGGTATAAAAGTGAGGTGAACCATGCCCATTTTCACCTCTTTTTTTTTAATTTTTATTGTGCTTCAAGTGAAAGTTTACAAATCAAGTCAGTCTCTCATAAAAAAATTTATACACACCTTGCTATACACTCCTAATTGCTGATCCCCTAATGAGACAGCACACTCCTTCCTTCCACTCTCTCTTTTCTTGCCTACTCAGCCAGCTTCTGACCCTCTCTGCCCTTTCATCTCCCCTCCAGGCAGGAGATGCCAACACAGTCTCATGTGTCTACTTGATCCAAGAAGCTCATTCTTCACCAGTATCATTTTCTATCCCATTGTCCCATCCAATCCCTGTCTGAAGAGTTGGCTTTGGGAATGGTTCCTGTCCTGGGCTAATAGAAGGTCTGGGGGCCATGACCACCGGGGTCCTTCTAGTCTCAGTCAGACCATTAAGTCTGGTCTTTTTACAAGAACTTGGGGTCTGCATCCCACTGCTCTCCTGCTCCCTCAGAGGTTCTCTGTTCTGTTCCCTATCAGGGCAGTCATCGGTTGTAGCCGGGCACCATCTAGTTCTTCTGGTCTCAGGCTGATGTAGTCTCTGGTTTATGTGGCCCTTTCTGTCTCTTGGGCTCATAATTACCTGGTGTCTTTGGTGTTGTTCATTCTCCTTTGTTCCAGGTGGGTTGAGACAAATTAATGGATCTTAGATGGCAGATTGCCAGTGTTTAAGACCCCCAACACCACTTTCCAAAGTGGGATGCAGAAAGTTTTCTTAATAGATTTTATTATGCCAATTGACTTAGATGTCCCCCGAAACCATGGTCCCCAAACTACCGCCCCTGCTATGCTGGCCTTCAAAGTGTTCAGTTTATTCAGGAAACTTGTTTGCTTTTGGTTTACTCCTGTTGTGCTTACCTCTCCTGTACTGTGTGTTGTCTCTCCCTTCACCTAAAATAGTTCTTATCTACTATCTAACTAGTGAATACCTCTCTCCTTCCCTTCCTCCCTCCTCCCTCTTGTAACCATCAAAGAATATTTTCTTCTCTGTTTAAACTATTTCTCAAATTCTTATAATAGTGGTCTTATACAATATTTGTCCTTTTGCAACTGACTAATTTCACTTAGCATAATGCCTTCCAGATTCCTCCATGTTACAAATGTTTCACAGATTCATCACTGTTCTTTATCGATGCGCAGTATTCCACTGTGTGAATATACCATAATTTATTTATCCATTCACCCATTAATGGGCACCTTGGCTGCTTCCATCTTTCTGCTATCGTAAACAGTGCTGCAATGAACATGGGTGTGCATATATCTGTTTGTATAAAGGCTCTTATTTCTCTAGGATATATTCCAAGGACAGGGATTACTGGATCATATGGTAGTTCTATTTCTAGCTTTTTAAGGAAGCACCAGATCGATTTCCAAAGTAGTTGTACCATTTGACATTCCCACCAGCAATGTTAAGTCTTCCTATCCATGAGCAAGGTATGTTTTTCCACTTATGTAGGTCTCTTTTGGTTTCTTGCAGTAGTGTCTTGTAGTTTTCTTTGTATAAGTCTTTTACATCTCTGGTAAGATTTATTCCTAAGTATTTTATCTTCTTGGGGGCTATTGTAAATGGCATTGATTTGGTGATTTCCTTTTCCATGTTCTTTTTGTTGGTGTAGAGGAATCCAACTGATTTTTGTACGTTTATCTTGTATCCCGATACTCTGCTGAACTCTTCTATTAGTTTCAGTAGTTTTCTGGAGGATTCTTTAGGGTTTTCTGTGTATAAGATCATGTCATCTGTAAATAGAGATACTTTTACTTTTTCCTTGCCAATCTGGATGTCTTTTATTTCTTCATTTAGCCTAACTGCTCTGGCTAGGATCTCTAGGACAATGTTGAAAAAGAGTGGTGATAAAGGGCATCCTTGTCTGGTTTCCGATCTCAAGGGGAATGTTTTCAGACTCTCTCCGTTCAGGATGATGTTGGCTATTGGCTTTGTATAAATGTCCTTTATTATGTTGAGGAATTTTCCTTCTATTCCTATTTTGCTGAGAGTTTTTATCATGAATGGGTGTTGAACTTTGTCAAATGTCTTGTCTGCATCAGTTGATAAAATCATGTGATTCTTGTCTTTCGTTTTATTTATATGACGAATTACATTCATTGTTTTTCTAATGCTGAGCCATCCCTGCACACCTGGTATGAATCCCAGTTGGTCATGGTGAATTATTTTTTTGATATGTTGTTGAATTCTATTGGCTAGAATTTTGTTGAGGATTTTTGCATCTAAGTTCATGAGGGATACACGTCTGTAATTTTCTTTTTTTGTGGTGTCTTTACCTGGTTTTGTTATCAGGGATATGCTGGCTTCCTAGAATGAGTTTGGGAGTATTTTGTCCTTTTCCAGGCTCTGAAAGACCTTTAGTAGTGGTAGTGTTAACTCTTCTCCGAAAGTTGGGTAGAACTCTGCAGTGAAGCCATCCAGACCAGGGCTTTTTTTTTTTTTTTTTTTAATTGGGAGTTTTTTTTATTATGTTTCCAATCTCTCCTTTTGTTATGGGTCTATTTAGTTGTTCTACCTCTGTTTGTGTTAGTTTAGGTAGGTAGTGTGTTTCTAGGAATTCATCCATTTTTTTCTAGGTTTTCAAATTTTTTAGAGTACAACTTTTCATAGTAATCTGATACGATCCTTTTAATTTTAGTAGGGTCTGTTGTAATATTGCCCATCTCATTTCTTATTCAGGTTATTTGCTTCCACTCCTGTTTTTCTTTTGTCAGTTTGGCCAATGGTTTATCAATTTCGTTAATTTTTTCAAAGAACCAGCTTTTGGTCTTGTCAATTCTTTCAATTGTTTTTCTGTTTTCTATGCAATTCTGTTCTAATTTTTATTATTTGCTTTCTTCTGGTGCCTGAGGGTTTCTTTTGTTGCTCTCTTTCTGTTTGTTCAAGTTGTAGGGATAATTCTTTGATTTTGGCCATTTCTTCTTTTTTTACTGTGCATTTATTGATATAAATTGACCTCTGAGCACTGCTTTCACTGTGTCCTAAAGGTTCTGATAGGAAGTGTTTTCATTCTCATTGGATTCTATGAATTTCTTTATTCCATTCTTAATGCCTTCTATAACCCAGTCTTTTTTGAATAATAATACATAATATACTTATGTAAAGTCATATAAATTCACTAACTGACCTTACTTTCAATAACTCCATTAGCATAATTTATAGCACTTAAATGAACTAGCAAAAACAGATGTTACTTTATGTTAAGATCAAAGCAAGATAAGACAGTTTAAACAATCTATTATCCAGATCACTGATTGCTTTAAATTTTCAAACTAGGACCTCCATTTTAATCTCAGCAGTGAACTTCACATGTAACAAGCTTTTTATGATTGTGGCTTATGAAACAATATAGCTGTAGAAAGGTACAGAAATTCTGAGCTTTTCCTCATTGCTGCCGGTCCAGTACAGAGCGGTTGGGGGAGCTGTGTGACTGCTGGTTGGCAAGGCTGCCTGGGCCTCATGCTGAGCTCCTCCAGAGAGGCCAGAGGGCTGGAGCTTCACAGTACAGGCAGAGACAATAGAACTAAAAGAGAGGGAGAAACTTCAAGTCTTTGTATTTCTGTAAATTCACCTGATCCCCAAGTCCTCTAGAGTTTTAGGTAGGATAGATTCTTACTTTGATTCACTAACTTTCATTTTATATTTTGAATTGTAACACCTAAATAAACAATGATGAAAGACCACATGTTAAGAAAAATAAATCTAACTCAAAAGGATAAAAGTAATTCAATTTTGTTCTCCCTGCCTATATTGCCGTTTTTCCACTTACATGCTCATTTTTAAATCCACCTAAGGCTTTTTTAAGGCATTTAATGATGCCTTAATGGATATAGTAATTAATATAATTATAACAGAAAAAACGGCATTTTGTTTAAAACTTAAACTGCCTAGTTAAAGAATATTAAAAATAATTATTTAATAATAATGTAATATTACACAAAAATAAAGTATAATAACACTGAGACAAATCTTTGGGCTGTTTGAAGATAAAACAAATAGGAATGTCTCTCTCTCTCTCTCGCAACATAATGTGGGTGAAAGGAGGAAAGAGAAACATATGAGCAGCCTCAGGAGGCGGGGAAAAGCCTCAGACGAATGAACGCTGGAGTATGTACATGTGAACAGTCACACACAGCAGCCACAGCTCAAGGTTTGATGTCCAACATCAACTCACCACCCAACCCTGGAGGGTGTAAGGTCATCACTGTGTTTGGGAGACCATGTGGTAAGTAGACCATCCAAATGGGGTCGCTTCTGAAAACGAAATGGGACCACTAAAATTTTAATATTACATAATTTTTGAAAAATCCATTTATTAACCAACACATTGGCTGTATTTTATTGGTAGATCCATAAAATAATTACTTCAAAAGAGATTTTCAAATGTAAATTCTTTCTAAAAAATAAAAATAACAATTGTATACGTTAAAGAGAAATTTAAAAATGATTGCATTTTGATTGTCTGATTATTAAAATCGCATGAGTAGGGTCATTATTCTTGGTATATTTGTGAATAGTTTAATCCATTTTTAATGGTATCTTTAAAAAAAAATCATGGTACTGTTTTTTCCCGGAATCCCTGGGTGGTACAAATGGTTAGGCACTTGCCTACTAGCTGGCATCTGAAAATATTTTGTAACATAGCTACTATTTTAGACATTAATAAATGCCAAGCTTGTTCTTCACTTTTGATTTTCTAACTCCAGATCTTTGCACGTCATTATAATACTTTGTTTTCTCCAGCTGCTCTTTGAAATCATCTGTTCAGCTCTTTTACTTCAACATTTCTTCCATTCGCTTTAGCTGCTCTATGTTCAAGAGCAAGTTTCAGAGTCTCTTCTGACATCCATTTTGCTCTTTCTTTTTTAATGACTGTTTGCATTCTTCATGTATGATGTCCTTGATGTCATGCCACAACTGATCTGGTCTTTGGTCATTAATGTTCAATGTGTCAAATCTATTCTTTTTTTTTTTTTAAGGGCCTCTTGGAAATCAAACATTTTAGTCACGCTACCCTTTTTTTAAAAAATAATTTTTATTGAGCTTTAAGTCAGTCAAATCAAGTCAGTCTGTCACACATAAGCTTATTTACACCTTACTCCATACTCCCACTTACTCTCCCCCTAATGAGTCAGCCCTTCCAGTCTCTCCTTTCGTGACAATTTTGCCAGTTTCTAACCCTCTCTACCCTCCTATCTCCCCTCCAGACAGGAGATGCCAACACAGTCTCAAGTGTCCACCTGATACAAGTAGCTCACTCTTCATCAGCATCTCTCTCCTACCCATTGTCCAGTCCCTTCCATGTCTGATGAGTTGTCTTCCAGAATGGTTCCTGTCCTGGGCCAACAGAAGGTTTGGAGACCATGACCGCCGGGATTCCTCTGGTCTCATTCAGACCATTAAGTCTGGTCTTTTTATGAGAATTTGGAGTCTGCATCCCACTGATCTCCTGCTCCCTCAGGGGTTCTCTGTTGTGCTCCCTGTCAGGAGAGTCATCGGTTGTGGCCAGGCACCATCTAGTTCTTCTGGCCTCAGGATGATGTAAGTCTCTGGTTCCTGTGGCCCTTTCTGTCTCTTGGGCTCATAGTTATCGTGTGACCTTGGTGTTCTTCATTTTCCTTTGATCCAGGTGGGTTGAGACCAATTGATGCATCTTAGATGGCCGCTTGTTAGCATTTAAGACCCCAGATGCCACATTTCAAAGTGGGATGCAGAATGTCTTCATACTGGAATTATTTTGCCAATTGACTTAGAAGTCCCCTTAAGCCATAGTCCCCAAACCCCTGCTCTTGCTCCGCTGACCTTTGAAGCATTCAGTTTATCCCGGAAACTTCTTTGCTTTTGGTACAGTTCAGTTGAGCTGACCTTCCGTGTATTGAGTATTGTCCTTCCCTTCACCTAAAGTAGTTCTTATCTACTAACTAATCAGTAAATAACCCTCTCCCACCCTCCTTCCCTCCCCTCCTCGTAACCACAAAAGTATGTGTTCTTCTCAGTTTATACTATTTCTCAAGATCTTATAATAGTGGTCTTATACAATATTTGTCCTTTTGCCTCTGACTAATTTTACTCAGCATAATGCCTTCCAGGTTCCTCCATGTTATGAAATGTTTCACAGATTTGTCACTGTTCTTTATCGATGCGTAGTATTCCATCGTGTGAATATACCACAATTTATTTAACCATTCATCCGTTGATGGACACCTTGGTTGCTTCCAGCTTTTTGCTATTGTAAACAGAGCTGCAATAAACATGGGTGTGCATATATCTGTTCTTGTGAAGGCTCTTATTTCTCCAGGGTATATTCCAAGGAGTGGGATTTCTGGGTTGTATGGTATTTTATTTCTAACTTTTTAAGAAAACGCCAGATAGATTTCCAAAGTGGTTGTACCATTTTACATTCCCACCAGCAGTATATAAGAGTTCCAATCTCTCCACAGCCTCTCCAACATTTATTATTTTGTGTTTTTTGGATTAATGTCAGCCTTGTTGGAGTGAGATGGAATCTAATCGTAGTTTTAATTTACATTTCTCTAATGGCTAATGATCGAGAGCATTTTCTCCTGTATCTATTAGCTGCCTGAATATCTTCTTTAGTGAAGTGTGTGTTCATATCCTTTGCCCACTTCTTGATTGGGTTGTTTGTCTTTTTGTGGTTGAGTTTTAACAGAATCATATAGATTTTAGAGATCAGGCGCTGGTCAGAGATGTCATAGCTGAAAATTCTTTCCCAGTCTGTAGGTGGTCTTTTTACTCTTTTGATAAAGTCTTTAGATGAGCATAGGTGTTTGATTTTTAGGAGCTCCAAGTTATCTGGTTTCTCTTCGTCATTTTTAGTAATGTTTTGTATTCTGTTTATGCCTTGTATTAGGGCTCCTAAGGTTGTCCCTATTTTTTCTTCCATGATCTTTATCATTTCAGTCTTTACGTTTAGGTGTTTGATCCACTTGGAGTTAGTTTTTGTGCATGGTGTGAGGTATGGGTCCTGTTTCATTTTTTTGCAGATGGATATCCAGTTGCCAGCACCATTTGTTAAAAAGACTATCTTTTCCCCAATTAACTGACACTGGGCCTTTGTCAAATATCAGCTGCTCATATGTGGATGGATTTATATCTGGGTTCTCAATTCTGTTCCATTGGTCTATGTGCCTGTTGTTGTACCAGTACCAGGCTGTTTTGACTACTGTGGCTGTATAATAGGTTCTAAAATCAGGTAGAGTGATGCCTCCCACTTTCTTCTTTTTCAGTAATGCTTTACTTATCCGAGGCTTCTTTCCCTTCCACATGAGGCTGGTGATTTGTTTCTCCATCACATTAAAAAATGTCATTGGAATTTGGATCGGAAGTGCATTGTATGTATAGGTGGCTTTTGGTAGAAGAGACATTTTTACTATGTTAAGTCTTCCTATCCATGAGCAAGGTATGTTTTTCCACTTAAGTAGGTCCTTTTTAGTTTCTTGTAGTAATACTTTGTAGTTTTCTTTATATAGGTCTTTTACATCTTTGGTAAGATTTATTCCTAAGTATTTTATCTTCTTGGGGGCTACTGTGAATGGTATTGATTTGGTGATTTCCTCTTCAATGTTCTTTTTGTTGATGTAGTGGAATCCAAGTGATTTTTGTATGTTTATCTTGTAACCTGAGACTCTGCCGAACTCTTCTATTAGTTTCAGTAGTTTTCTTGAGGATTCCTTAGGGTTTTCTGTGTATAAGATCATGTCATCTGCAAATAGAGATAATTTTACTACCTCCTTGCCAATCCGGATGCCCTTTATTTCTTTGTCTAGCCTAATTGCTCTGGCTAGAACCTCTAGCACAATGTTGAATAAGAGCGTTGATAAAGCGCATCCTTGTCTGGTTCCTGTTCTCAAGGGAAATGCTTTCAGGTTCTCTCCATTTAGAGTGATGTTGGCTGTTGGCTTTGTATAGATGCCCTTTATTATGTTGAGGAATTTTCCTTCAATTCCTATTTTGCTGAGAGTTTTTATCATAAATGGGTGTTGGACTTTGTCAAATGCCTTTTCTGCATCAATTGATAAGATCATGTGGTTTTTGTCTTTTGTTTTATTTATATGGTGGGTTACATTAATGGTTTTTCTGATATTAAACCAGCCTTGCATACCTGGTATAAATCCCACTTAGTCATGGTGAATTATTTTTTTGATATGTTGTTGAATTCTATTGGCTGGAATTTTGTTGAGGATTTTTGCATCTATGCTCATGAGGGTCTGTAATTTTCTTTTTTTGTGATGTCTTTACCTGGTTTTGGTATCAGGGATATGGTGGCTTCATAGAATGAGTTAGGCAGTAAAAAAAATAGTCCGTCGTTTTCTATGCTTTGAAATACCTTTAGTAGTAGTGGTGTTAACTCTTCTCTGAAAGTTTGGTGGAACTCTGCAGTAAAGCCGTCCGGGCCAGGGGTTTTTTTTTGTTGGGAGTTTTTTGATTACCGTTTCAATCTCTTTTTTTGTTATGGGTCTATTTAGTTGTTCTACTTCTGATTGTTTTAGTTTAGGTAGGTAGCGTTTTTCCAGGAATTCATCCATTTCTTCTAGGTTTGCAAATTTGTTAGAGTACAATTTTTTGTAATAATCTGATATGATTCTTTTAATTTCATTTGGATCTGTTGTGATGTGGCCCACCTCGTTTCTTATTCGGGTAATTTGTTTCCTTTCCTGTATTTCTTTAGTCAGTCTGGCCAATGGTTTATCATGTTTGTTATTTTTTTCAAAGAACCAGCTTTTGGCTTTGTTAATTCTTTCAATTGTTTTTCTGTTCTCTAATTCATTTAGTTCAGCTCTAATTTTTCTTATTTGTTTTCTTCTGGTGCCAGATGGATTCTTTTGTTGCTCACTTTCTCTTTGTTCAAGTTGTGGGACAGTTTTCCAATTTTGGCTCTTTCTTCTTTTTGTATGTGTGCATTTTTCAATATAAATTGGTCTCTGAGCACTGCTTTTGCTGTGTCCCAGAGGTTTTGATAGGAAGTATTTTCATTCTTGTTGCATTCTATGAATTTCTTTATTCCCTTCTTAATGTCTTCTATAACCCAGTCTTTTTTGAGGTGGCTATTGTTTTTTTATTGTTCAGTCCAAGTGTTTGATTTCTTTTCCCTAATTTTTCTGTTATTGATTTCCACTTTTATGGCCTTGTGGTCTGAGAAGATGCTTTGTAATATTTCTATGTTTTGGATTCTGCAAAGGTTTGTTTTATGACCTAATATGTGGTCTATTCTAGAGAATGTTCCATGTGCACTAGAAAAAAAAGTACACTTTGCAGCAGTTGGGTGGAGAGTTCTGTATAAGTCAATGAGGTCAAGTTGGTTGACTGTATTAGGTCTTCCATGTCTCTATGGAGCTTCTTACTGGATGTCCTGTCCTTCTCCGAAAGTGGTGTGTTGAAGTCTCCTACTATAATTGTGGAGGTGTCTGTCTCACTTTTCAATTCTGTTAAAATTTGTTTTATGTATCTTGCAGCCCTGTCATTGGGTGCATAAATATTTAACATGGTTATATCATCCTGGTCAATTGTCCCTTTTATCATTATGTAGTGTCCTTCTTTATCCTTTAGGATGGATTTAACTTTAAAGTCTTTTTTTCAGAAATTAATATTGCTTCTTCTGCTCTTTTTTGCTTATTGTTTGCTTGATATATTTTTTTCCATCCTTTGAGTTTTAGTTTGTTTGTGTCTCTAAGTCTAAGGTGTGTCTCTTGTAGGCAGCATATAGACGGGTCATGTTTCTTTATCCAGTCTGAGACTTTCTGTCTCTTTATTTGTGCATTTAGGCCATTTGCATTCAGCGTAATTATAGATAAGTATGTGTTTAGTGCTGTCATTTTGATGCCTTTTTATGTGTGTTGTTGACAATTTCATTTTTCCACTTACTTTTTTGTGCTGAGATGTTTTCCTTTGTAACTTGTGTGTTCCTCATTTTCATAGTATTTGACTTTATGTTTGCTGAGTCGTTACATTTTTCTTGGTTTTTATTTTGAGTTATGGAGTTGTTATACCTCTTTGTGGTTACCTTAATATTTACCCCTATTTTTCGAAGTGAAAACCTAACTCGTATAGTCTTATATCGCCTTGTTCTCCTCTCCATCTGGACGATCTACGCCTCCTGTATTTAGTCCCTCTTTTTGATTATTGTGATCTTTTACATATTGACTTCAATGATTCCCTGTTTTGAGCATTTTTTTTTAATTAATCTTAATTTGTTTTTGTGATTTCTTTATTTGAGTTGATATCAGGATGCTCTGTTCTGTGACCTTGTGTTGTGCTGGTATCTGATATTATTGGTTTTCTGACCAAACAATTTCCTTTAGTATTTCTTGTAGCTTTGGTTTGGTTTTTGCAAATTCTCTAAGCTTGTGTTTATCTGTAAATGTCTTAATTTCACCTTCATATTTCAGAGAGAGTTTTGCTGGATATATGATCCTTGGCTGGCAGTTTTTCTCCTTCAGTGCTCTGTATATGTCATCCCATTGCCTTCTTGCCTGCGTGGTTTCTGCTGAGTACTCTGAACTTATTCTTATTGATTCTCCTTTGTAGGAGACCTTTCTTTTATCCATGGCTGCTTTTAAAATTTTCTCTTTATCTTCGGTTTTGGCAAGTTTGATGATAATATGTCTTGGTGATTTTCTTTTTGGATCAGTCTTAAATGGGGTACGACGAGCATCTTGGATAGATATCCTTTTGTCTTTCATGATGTCAGGGAAGTTTTCTGCCAACAGATCTTCAACTATTCTGTCAGTGTTTTCTGTTGTCCCTCCGTGTTCTGGGACTCCAATCACACGCAAGTTATTCTTCTTGATAGAGTTCCACATGATTAGTAGGGTTTCTTCAATTTTTAATTATTTTATCTGATTTTTTTTCAGCTATATTGGTGTTAATTCCCTGGTCCTCCAGATCTCCCAGTCTGCATTCTAATTGCTCGAATCTGCTCCTCTGACTTCTTATTGCATTGCCTAATTCTGTAATTTTATTGTTAATCTTTTGGATTTCTGAATGCTGTCTCTCTATGGATTCTTGCAACTTGTTAATTTTTCCACTATGTTCTTGAATAATCTTTTTGAGTTCTTCAACTGCTTTATCAGTGTGTTCCTTGGCTTTTTCTGTAGATTGCCTTATTTCATTTCTGAGGTCATCCCTGATGTCTTGAAGCATTCTGTAAATTAGTTTTTTATATTCTGTATCTGGCAATTCCAGGATTGTATCTTCATTTGGGAAAGATTTTGATTCTTTAGTTTGGGGAGTTGTAGAAGCAATCATGGTCTGCTTCTTTATGCAGTTTGATATCGACTGCTGTCTCTGAGCCATCACTAAGATATAAATCTTAGCCATCACTAAGATTTATTCTATATTTGCTCACTGAGTCTTATCTTGTTTTGTTTTCTTTCAATATACGTAGATGGGCTACTAGATTGTGCTGTCTTGATTGTTGTAGCCCTTGAATCACTTATGTTCTATTACCAGCTGGTTTGGGCTGTTACCAGATATATAAGCCTAAGAGTCCATTCACTATTCTTGAGTAGAATCTGATTTTGGGTCATCAAGTGTGTGGTGCAGACTGTCTCCTATCCACCTAGAGAGGTAGTGGTGATATTTGTGTGCACCAGATTCTAGTAGCAGCAGGGGTTCAGACTCCAGGGGGGTCAGGATGCTGTCAGGCTTCCCCCAAGTGTCAGTAAGGTAGGTGTGTCTTTATTCCTAAAGCACCTTGGTGGGTGGGCTCCACAGCTGTACCTTAGGCCCCCAATGCAAGTACCTCTACAGATTGGTAGGTGTCACCCTCCTTAGACCCCTAAAGCAGGAAGCTAGGTGGTCTGGGGGAAGCTTCAGCCCTCAGTTCCCTGTTGTGGGTCAGTGAGGGCTCTGTTGAATATGCAGAGATATCAGACCTGGGAAACTTGTCTTTCCAGTAAATCCGCTAAAACAATTGCAGTCAGATCCCTATCAGAAATGCCTTTGCATTATAATAGCCACCTTGTTCCCTGTAGGGATGAAAGCCCGACTGTGGATCACATATGCTTGGCTGGAGCTGGTTCTGTGTTTTTAGTCCAATTAGGGAAGGATTTTTGGTCCATGGGTTTTTTGTAGTTGCTTCTCTCAGGCCAGGAGAATGGGTTAGGAAAAGACAAAAACAAAACAAAATAAAGAAAAACCGCAGAGCAGTTTACTCTCTGGCTCAGGAAATTCCTATGTTAATGAAGCTGCCTGGGAAGGGGAGGGGAGGGTTCAGATAAATAGGAGAGAGTAGCACCCTGGAATATAGACAAAGTTACTTATCTTGCTTGGGATGACTGTTTTATTGAGATTCCCGAGGGGCACGTCGTCGACTGTGTGCGCTGGCTGGGTAGAGATTGCCCCCAAGGGTCAGGCCCGCATCCCCTACTTGCGCTGTCTCAGAAGCCGCAGTTAGTTCTGCCGCTCCCAGTCCAAAGCCCAGCGCCAAGGTTCCCCGGCAGGGACGCTGCACTCCCAGCTCCAAAACCAGTCGCTGCCTCCTGGTGACTTCTCCTCCTGTCAGCCGCGTCACTGCGCTGCCTGTGTGCACTGGCTGGGTTTCTCCCGAGGTCACTTCAGGGGGCTAGGGCTGCGCCCTGTCTTTGTGCTGTCACAGGATGCCGTGCTCAGCTCCCCTGCGCCCAGTCCAAAGCCCAGCGCCAAGGTTTCCTGACTGGGACGCTGGCTCCAGGCTCCGAAAACAGTCGCTGCTTCCCCGTGGTTGTTCGTTTTCAGTCTCTGTCACTCAGGTCAACTCTTTAAATCTGTGTTTGTTGGTCAGGGTTCGTAGATTGTCATGTATGTGATCGATTCATTTGTTTTTTTCCGAGTCTTTGTTGCAAGAGGGATCCGAGGTGGCGTCTACCTAGTCAGCCATCTCGGCCCCGCCTCCTCAAATCTATTCTTGAGATGGTCTCTAAATTCAGGTGGGATATACTCAAGGTCATATTTTGGATCTCATGGACTTGTTTTAATTTTCTTCAACTTCAACTTGGACTTTTGTATGAGCAATTGATGGTCTGTTCCAAGTCCTGGCCTTGTTCTGACTGATGATATTGAGCTTTTCACTGTCTCTTTCCACAGACATAGTCGATTTGATTCCTATGGATTCCATCTGGCAAGGTCCAGGTGTATAGTCACAATTTACATTGTTGAAAAAAGGTATTTGCAATGAATAAGTCGTTGACCTTGTAATATTCTATCATGTGATCTCTGGTGTCATTTCTATCACCAAGGCTGTATTTTCCAACTAGCAATCCTTTGTCTGTGCTTCCAATGTTCTCGTAGATTTGATTAACTTCAGGTTGAAAAAGTTGGTAAAAATCTTTAAAACAAGGCTCCAGCAATTGACAGAATACCATTTCAGATGTTTCAACAAACTGATGCAGCACTGGAGGTGTTCACTCATCTATGCCAAGAATTTTGGAAGATAGCTACCTGGCCAATCAACTGGAAGAGATCTACATTTGTGCCCATACCAAAGAAAGGTGACCCAAAAGAATGAAGAAATTATCAAACGATATCATCAGTATCACACACAAATAAAATCTGACCAAAGATTATTCTAAACTGGTTGAAGCAGTACATCGACAGGGGACTGCCAGAAACTCGAGCCAGATTCAAAAAATCATGTGGAAAAAAGTTTATCATTGCTGATGTCAGACAGATCTTGGCTGAAAGCAGAGAATACCAGAAAAATGTTTACCTGTGTCTTATTGACTATGCAAAGGCATTTGACTCCGTGGATCATAATAAATTATGGATAACACTGGAAAGAGTGAGAATTCTAGAACTCTTAATTTTGCTCACGAGGAACCTGTACATAGACAATAGGCAGTAGTTCCAACAGAACAAGGGGATTCTGCATGATTTAAAATCAGAAAAGGTGTGCATAAGGGTTGTATCCTTTCACCATACTTATTCAATCTGTATGCCGTACAAATGATCTGAGAAGCTGGACTGTATGAAGAAGGACATGGCATCGGTATTGGTGGAAGACTCATGAACAACCTGTGATATGCAGATCACACAACTTTTGCTTGCTGAAAACAAAGAGGGCTTGAAACATGAAGATCAAAGAGTACACGGCCTTCAATATGGATTATACCTCAACATAAAGAAAACAAAAATCCTCATAACTGGACCAATAAGCAACATCATGTTAAGTGGAGAAAAGATTTAAATTGTCAAGAATTTCGTTTTACTTGAATCCACAATCAACACCTATAGAAGCAGCAGTCAAGAAATCAAAAGATGCATTGCATTAGGTGAATCTGCTGCAAACCCAGTGCTGTAAAGACCTCTTTAAAGCATTGAAAAGTAAAGATGTCACCTTGAAGACTAAGGTGCGTTCGACCCAAGCAAAGATGTCACTTTAAGAATGAAGAAGGACATCATGTGTAGTATAGTAGAGGGTCAGCGAAAAAGAGGAAGACCCTCAAGGACATGGATTCACATGGTTGCTACAACAACGGACTCAAACATAGCAATGATTCTGAGGACGGTGCAGATTCCACCAGTCTTTTGTTCTGTTGTATGTAGGGTAGCTATGAGTCAGAACTGGCTTGACAGCAGCTAACAACCACATTTTCAAGATTTTTCTGTAGACTTAGGACCATCAGACTCAGAATGTCCCCCAGCCTGGATAGGTCTGAACTCTGACACATTTTTACTGTTTGATGTCATTTTTCTATATGTGTTTCAGATTTTATGACATCTAACATATTAAACTGATTCTATCACCATTTCCACAATGTTACCGGAGTTGACAGCACAAATATATAAATAATTAGAAGTTATCAGTCAAGCCGAGAACTGTTGAGTAAAGTATGCCCTATCCTCGTACCTATTCAAATGCACTTTCACATCAGTGTGGAGGGCCAGGTATGACTGTCGGTTCTGGGGTTTCTTCGAGTGCCTCAGTGGAGTACGGTGGTAGACTGGCCACCCTCTCCCCTCCTCTCGTCGTCCCTCCCCATACAATGAATGGCCTCTGTCCCTGGATGGACATCCTGGTCCTCACATTTGAGTCCACGCCCCTGACGAAAGCCCTCCCTTCCCTGTTTGGCTGCCCCACGGGCTTAAGGACACAGTCTGGTAGGCAGGCCTACCTTCTGGAGAACAAACCCAAGAGAGAGGAGCACGGAGCCTTCAACACCTGTTTTCTTTACCTCCTTTCCCCTCAACACACACACACACACACACACACACACACACACACACACGGCAGAGAGGGGCTGCCCAGAGGACACCAAAAGGGAAGGTTCCAGGGTGGGCTTCTCTTGCCTAGGTCTAAGGAGAGGGCTGGGCTTCATCTTAATCTCCTTCATATAAAAATCGCCAAGTACTTTCCTTGCATAAAGAGCCCTGGTAGTGCAGTGGTTAAGCGTCAGCTGCTAACCGAAAGGTCAACAGGTCAAACCCACCAGCTACTTCACAGAGAAAAATGTGACAATCTGCTTCCGTAAAGATTTACAGCCTTGGAAACCCTATGAGCCTGTTCTATTCTGTCCTATAGGGTCACTACGAGTCTGAAATTAATAGACAGCAATGGGTTTGGTTTGGGTTCCTTGAATTTAGCAGCTCATTTATACATCCAGAAAATTTTCCTGCAAAGGTTTGAGATAAAATAAATAAATTAATTAAATAACCAGATACATTAGCCATAATCGGTTCCATTGTACCTCTGTAGCAAGATTCTGTACTCTTCTCCCCTAACAAGCATTGACCCCGCCGTTTCACCACTCCGGCACCACTCTGCTTCACAGTGAGTGACTCGGATTCCTTCTGACAGAGCTCAGTGCCTTCTGTTCTGACCTGGCCCCCTACTCTGTGGCACTCCGATGCTAGAACGCTGCTCACCTGGGCCCCAAAGGTGCAATCCTCCCTCATCAGTTCCTGCACAACTGGATGGAAATCCAGAGCCTGCTTCAGTGTGTTTTCATGCACTCGTTAGGAAGGAAAACTAAGTCGAATGAATTTAGATTTAGATTATATACTCTTTTAGTTTTGTGGAAGAATGAGATTTTTGCATTGTGTATTACCGTTCATTTGTTAAAATACTTACATATATTTTAGTTGAAAAGTAACTTTTGCCAGGAGGAATGAATACTTTTACGTATTTCTAGCTCAGTGAGAAAATGCTCTTTTCCATATACAATTAACGACTTAGTTAAAAATAACGAAATCCATGAGGCCTTAAAACCAACCAAGTCAACCCAACCCACTGCCGTTAGCTCCATTCCAACTCACAGTGACCCTAAAGGACAGAGCAGAGCTGCCCCAAGGGGTTTCCAAGGAGTGCCTGGTAGATTCGAACTGCCGACCCATGGTTAGCAGCTGTAGCTCTTAACTACTACGCCACCAGGGTTTCCAATGAGGCCTTAGTAGTTAATTATGGCAAGTTAAACAAAACAAATCTCCTGTGAAAAACGTTGTGTCTAACTGTAAATGAACAAGGACAATTTTCCACAATCAAATGCTTAAAGTGTAGTTGGCTACAGTAATGGGAAGCTTACGGTTACAAATCCTTGGAATTACTATGGTCACATTTGATTTTTATAAAAAAGATTTTTGTCTTTTTAATAAACAGACAGAGATACATACACATAGATTTAATATATTTTCTATTATAACAAGTAAGTATTTGACAATCTTTTTTCCTGTCTTTCTAAACAAAAAGTAACATTAAATCTACTGCTTTGTATTGTAAACAGCATATTTATTTGTGGAGTTTAAAGTTTTTTTTTCAAATTTTTCTCATTTAGTAAGAAATTTATTATTTGTAGATTTAAGTATAATTTAAATCATTGTTGAGCCAAATAAATTAGGCCCATAATCATTAACTATTTTCATTTTCTTATAGAGTCTTAACAACTAAAACAACTTAAAAATAACTGTTTTCTGCCTGTCTTAGGCTGGATTCTCCAGAGAAGCAAAACTAGTAAAGTGTATAAATATAAAAAAAAAAAATAGAGATTTATATCAAGGAAATGGCTAAGTTAGATTGTTGTTCGGTTTAAAGAAGGCTTCAGAGGATATTTTTCGTTTAAGGTTTTAGGGTTAAATATTATCTCAGGGAAGTAGTTTCAGGGGTTCATCTGCTCAGTGGCTCCAGAAAGTCTTGATTCATGAGAACTGAAATTCTGTTTTACATTTCAAGGGGAAAGCTCTCACTGTTCCATCATTAAGTACAATATTGGTAGTTTGTTTTTCATAAATGTCCTTGATTGTACTGAGGAACTTCCCTTCAAAATCTCTATCTTGATGAGAGTCTTTATAAAGAAAGGTTATTGGATTTTATTGAATGCCTTTTCTGCATTAATAGAAATGATCTTGTGGTTCTTTTCCTTTGTTCTATTAATGAAGTGTGCTACGTTGAAGTGTATTACATCGATTTTCTAATATTGAACTATCATTGCATTCCGAGAATAAGTCCCACTTGGGCATGGAGTATGACTCTTTTAATATGCTGTTGGGTTCTGTTCTCTATTATATGCTGAGAATTTTTGCATCTATGTTCATAAGGGACATTGGTATGCAGTTTTCTTGTGCTGTCTTTGGTTGTGGTATCAAGGTAATGTTAGTTTCATAGAATGAGTTAAGATTCATTCCTTCTTTCTATATATTTTGGAAGAGTTTAAAAAGGATTGATGTCAACTCTGTAAATGTTTAGCAGAATTCTCCAGAGAAAACATCTGGTCCAAGACTTTTTTTGTTGCTGTTGGATGGTTTTTGATAGTTGATTCAATATCTTCACCTATAATGGGTTCATTGAGATTTTTTATTTCCTCTTTAGTTAGTTTAGGTACTGTCTTAGCTGAGTTTCCTAGAGAAGCAAAACTAGTAAAGTGTATAAGAGAGATTTATATCAAGGAAATGGCTCAAGTGTTTGTAGAGGCTCATAAGTCCCAAGTCTGTGGGTCAGGCTGGAGTCGTCTCTTGATTCATGTAGTCACAGGGGCTGGTGAACCCAAGACTGGCAGGTCAGACAGTAGGACCCTGGCTCAGAGGCTGTGGAGACCAACAAAGTCCAAGATCGGCAGGCGAGATGGCAGGTAAGCTGCTACCTCAAGTCCAAAGAACTGGAGGTCAGATGAACAGGAGCCAGCTGCAAGATCAGAGAGAACAAAAGCCCGTGAGCCTTGCCAGGAGGTCCACCTATATTGGATTCAGGCCACACTCCCAGGAAACTCCCTCTCAACTAACTGGCTCCTTATAGCAAATCCTGTCATGGAGGTGATCACATTATACCAGATTTCATCATGGAAGTAATTACATCATCATACGACTGCCAAACTACATCGTAACTGCCAAACCACTGAGAATCATGGACCACCCAAGTTGACACACAACCATAATGATCAAAGTCCATCCCTTGTCAAGTTAGTATCTGTGTACATCTCCTTAAATCATACAAAATCTCTGAATAAAGACAATCATAAAGTCATACATGTGCTTAACATGGTACAGTTAACACGTGTACAACCAAAAATGCACTAGTCCTGTTCACATCTTATATTTTATAAGTGAAGAAAACAAAAATATTTGATGCATACATACAAGGAAGAAATACTTATAACAGTTACAGTCCTTGTTTATGCAAATGGCCACATGATTGTAACTGGTATTTAGAACTATTTTTTTTCCTTCTATTGCGCATTCCATATTCCCTTTGCCCTCAGCAAGCAGTTTTGCTGGTCATGGTTCTTTGCCTGGTGGGGTTATCCAAACCTTCATTCTTGAAGGGTCTGGGCTGTTAGTAATTATGTTGAAATTGGTTTGCTGGAGTTCTCCATTGACTTTAATCATAGGGCATGGTAGTACTCAGAGACACCCTAAGGGATCTCCTGCATTCCAGACATACTCTTCTTTGCCTCCATTATGTAAAATCAATCTGATTTCCTGTTGTTAACCAGGATCAATCACACCAGCCAATATGGTAACTCCCTTCTTTGCCTTTTGATTCAGAGACACAAGAGGCCAAAGTGGCTATGCAGCAATCTTAACTAACATTTCTAGACTTGCAGAGCATAGATCATGGGGACATTGAGAGAAAAAAATTGCCAACCAAGAATATCTCCTGCAAAACTCTAACTCAAATATAACTGCAAAATTTGGACATTTCCAGATAAACAGAAAGTAAGAGAATATGTAAAAATGAAACCAAACTTATAAGAATTATTAAAGGGAGTCCTTGGGTTAGAGAACCAACAACATAAGATAACAACCTGAATCTAGGACACAGGACAGCATCAATTAGATACTAACGTAGGTAATGAACACTCAAAGATAAAACGAAACTAAAAGACTTAAATCGGGGAATCAGGGACATCAGTCTGTAAATGACAACAGTGTCAGAACTAAAAAAGAGAGAATTGACAGTTATTTATAGAATTTTCAAATGGAGAAGTCAAGGTGATATCAAGTAATAAAAGACTGGCTCAGATTTAGGAAGATAGGGCTAAATTTCAAGGTAACTGCAAAGATAGTTAACAAACCTATTCATCAAAATTAAAAAGAAAAACGTAAAGTCTCAGTTACACAAAATCTACAGTAACAAAAGAAAAGAAAAAAAAAATCCACAAACAAAAGGAATTCAGCACAGGAGAGTAAGAGGAAAAAAGAAAACATCAGCCCCCCTCCCAAAAAAAAGCTCTACAAAATGACAGCAATAAATTCACACCTATCAATAATCACAATGAAAGTAAATGGCAAAAATGCACCCATAATGAGACAGAGAATGACAGAATGGATAAAAAAAATAGGACCATCAGTATACTTTCTACAAGAGACACACCTTAGAAACAAAGGCATAAATTTATTAAAAATCAAAGGATGGAAAAAACATATTAAGCAAATCCAAAAACCAAACCAAACCAAACCAAAGCAAAATCTATTGCTGTCAAGTTGATTCCAACTCAAAGCAACACCATAGGACACAGTAGAACTGCCACCTTAGGGTTTCCAAGGAGCAGCTGGTGGATTCAAATTGCCCACCTTTTGGTTAGCAACCCAGCTCTTAAGCACTACGCCACCAGGGCTCCATCAAGCAAATTGCAACCAAAAAAAGAAAAAGAGAGCAGGAGTGGTGCTACTAATCTCAGATAAAATAGACTTTAAAACAAAATCCACCATAAAAGACAAGGAAGGACATTATATAATGATTAAAGGGACAATCCACTATGTGGACATAACCATAATAAATATCTATGCACCCAATGACAGGGCTCCAAAATACAGAAAACAAACTCTAACAGCACTGAAAAGAGAAATTGACAGTTCACAACAATAGCAGGAGAGTTTAAAAACCACCCTCGGTAAAGGATAGAACATCTAGAAAGAAACTCAGTAAAGATAAAGAACTACAGGCCACAATCAACCAATTTGACCTCATAGACAGATATAGAACACTCCACCCAAAAGCAGCAATGTATACATTCTCTTCCAATGCACATGGAAAGTTGTGCACGATAGACCACATCTTAGGCAACAGTCCTCAACAAAATCCAAAACACTGAGATAATACAAAGTATCTTCTCTGATCACAACACCATAAAAGTAGAAACTGATAACAGAAACAGCGAGAAAAAAAAAATCAAATGAATGGAAGCTGAAAAACACCTTGCTTAAAAACCACAGGGTAACAGAAGAAATCAAAGGTAGAATTTAAAAAATTCCTAGAATTGAACATGTATGAAAACACATCATAGCAAAGCCTTTTGGACACAGCAAAGGCAGTGCTCAGAGGCCAATTTATAGCAATAAACGCACACATCAAAAAAGGAGAGAGTGACAAAAAAGAAAGACCAGCATTTCTGGCCTGACAGAGACTGGAGAAACCCTGCGAGTATGGCCCCCGGACAACCTGTAAGCTCAGCCAAAGACTGGACAGGACCGTAAAACAAAATGAGACTAAAGAGGCACACCAGTCCTGGGGCAAGGACTAGAAGGCAGGAGAGGACAGGAAAGCAGGTAATAAGGAACCTAAGATTGAGAAGGGAGCGTGTTGACATGTCATGGGTGGCTAACCAATGTCATAAACAATATATGTACTAACTGTTTAATGAGAAACTAGTTTGTTCTGTAAACCTTCATCTAAAGTACAATTAAAAAGAAAATAAAAAGAGTTATAAAACTAAAAAAAGAGTGACAAAATAAAAATGTTAGCTACACAACTCAAACAATAGAAAGAGAACAGCAAAATAAGCCCAGAGCCACCAGAAGACAGGAAATAATAAAGATGAGAACAGAAATAAATGAAACAGAGAATAGAAAGACAATAGAAAGAATCAACAAAACCAAAAGTTAGTTCTTTGAAAGGATTAACAAAATCAACAAACCATTAGCCAAAGTGACAAAAGAAAAACAGGAATGGAAGCCAATAACCCAAATAAGAAATGAAATAGGGGACGTTACGACAGACCCAACTGAAATAAAAAGGATCATAACAGAGTATTATGAAAAACTATACTCTGACAACTTTGAAAACCTAGAGGAAATGGACAAATTTCTAAAAACACAATACCTACCTAAACAAAAACTTAGTCTGAAAATCCGAACAGACCCATAACAAGAGGAGGGATTGAAAGGCCATAAAAAAAAGACCCCCTCCCCCCCAAAAAAGCCCTGCCCCAAATGGTTTCATTGGAGAATTTTACCAAACATTTGGAGGAGAGCTCATACCAGTACTACTCAAATTATTTCAGAATATAGAAAAGGAAGGGATACTGCCAAATTCATTATTTGAAGCCAGTATAACCCTGATATCCAATCCAGGCAAAGACACCAAAAAAAAGAAAACTACAGACCGATATCTCTCATGAATATAGCTGCAAAAAACTTTCAAAAACAACTCTAGCCAAGAGAATTCAGCATCATATCAAAAAAATAATGCACCCTGGCCAAGTGAGATTCATACCAGGTATGCGAGGGTGATTCAACATTAGAAAATAAAACAACGTAATCCACCACATAAATAAAACAAAAGAATAATATGATCATTTCAATTGATGCCGAAAAGGCATTCCATAAAGTTCAAACCCCATTCCTGATAAAAACTTTCAATAACATAGGAATAGAGGGGAAATTTCTTGACATAATAAAGGGCATCTAACCAACAGCCAACATCATTCTCAGTGGAGAGGGGCTGAAAACATTCCCTTTTAGAACAGGAGCAAAACAAGAATACTTTTCATCACCACTCCTATTTAACATTGTGCTGGAAGTCCTAGCTTGATCAATAAGGCAAGAAAAAGAAATAAAGGGCACCCAAATTGGTAAGGAAGAAGTACAACTATCCCTATTTGTGGATGATCTGATACTGTACATATAGGACCCAAGAGACTCCACAAGAAAACTACTGGAACTAAAAGAAAGATTCAACAGAATAGAAGAAGGCAAAATAAACATACAAAAATCAGTTGGATTCCTATACACCAGTAAAGACAACTATGAAAAGAAAACCAGGAGAGCGATACCATTTATAATGGTCCCTAAAAAAATGAAATACTTAGGAATAAATATAACCAGGGACATAAAAGACCTATACAAAGAAAATTACAAAACGCTGCTGCAAGAAAGCAAAAGACACCTGCATAAATGGAAAAACATACCATGCTCATGAACAGGTAGACTCAACATCGTGAAAATGTCATTTCTACCAAAAGCAATCTACAAATACAATGCAATCTCAATCCAAAGACCAACAGCATTCTTTAACGAGGATAGAAAAACTAATATTAACTTTATTTGAAAGGAAAGAGGCACCAGACAAGTAAAGTATTATTGAAGAACAAGAATAAAGAGAAGTCCTTGCATTACCTGATCTAATAATCTATTATACAGCTATGGTAGTCAAAACAGCCTGGTACTGGTACGATAGCAGATATGTTGACCGAAGGAACAGAATTGAGAACCCAGACGTAAATCTATCCACCTAAGGTCACCTGATCTTTGACAAAGGCCCAAAGTCCATTAAATAGGGGGAAAGACAGTCTTTTCAACAAACGGTGTAGGTAAAACTGGATATCCATCTGTAAAAAAATGAAAGAGGATCCATACCTCACACCATACAGAAAAACTAATTATAAATGGATCAAAGACCTAAATATAAAACAAAAACTATAAAGATCAGAGAAGAAAAAATGGGTCTATGCTAGAGGCCCTAACACACGGCGTACATAGGATACAAACAACTAACAATACACAAACATTAGAAGATAAGCTAGAACACCAGAAGGTTTTGCAGGAAATCCAAGACATCATATCATTTCTTCCACAAATGTTTCAGTATGGCTGTTACATAATGTAAGAGTTGTATAATATTTCACCACGTGGACCTTTTCTTTTTGTCCTTTATCACATTTTTTTTTTATATTGTGCTTCTGGTGAAAGTTTACTGCTTAAGTTAACTTCTTCTTCAAAAATTTATACACATATTGTTTTGTGACATTAGTTGCAGTCTGCACAATGTGACAGCACACTCCCCCTTTCCACCCGGGGTTCTCTGAGTCCATTTGACCAGTTCCTGTCCCTTCCTGCCTTCTCATCCTGCTTTTGGTCTCCTATATCTGATTGAACTGAGAAGCACATTTCTCATGTGTATTATTTTTTGTTTTATAATCCTGCCTAATCTTTGTCTGAAGAGTGGACTTCAGGAAAGGTTTCAGTTCTCGGTTAACAGTGTGTCAGTGGGCCATAGTTTCAGGGGTTCCTACAGTCTATGTGAGACCATTAAGTCTGGTCTTTTTATGTGAATTTGAGTTCTGGTCGACATTTTCCCCTGCTCTGTCCAGGACTCTCTGTTGTGTTCCCTGTCAGGGTGGTCACTGGTGGTAGGCAGGCATCATCTAGTTCTTCCGGTCTCAGGCTGGTGGAGTCTTCGGTTCATTTCATCCTTTAGTCCTTTGGGCTAGTATTTTCCTTGTGTTTTGTCTTTCTTCATTCTCCTTTGCTCGGAGTGGGATGAGACCAATAAACATACCTTAAATGGCTGCTCGCAAGCTTTAAAGGCCCCACTCACACCACTCACCAAAGTGAGATGTGTGAACAGTTTCTTTGTAAACTATGTTATGCCAACTGGACCTTTCTTAACCTTTATTTGAACTTTACTTTCTAGCCTGCCATATTTTCAGGTGGTAGACATTTTTGTTTTTAGACATTTAACTTTTCACTACTGAGCACAAATTGTTTTCTGTTTTTATATATTTTCTTTAGAATACAATCCAAAAAATGAAATTGTAAGATAAAAGACACTTGATACAAACTCCTAGCTGTTTTTCAGCATTTGGGATGTACCTTTGGTATTAATGAATGCTATGCTCTGTGTAATGCCCCATACATTACATGAAGAAAGCACCTTCAGTCTGCTTTGTCCAAGGCTTTATCCCAACAATGCCACCAAAGCCTCATACCCACTATATTCAATACATGTTTCCAAAGGAATGAATGAAACTCCTTTTACATCAGTCTTGCTAGCATTCAGGTGCCAGTTTGATGTCACTTACTGAGCATGTTCCGAGTGTCAGACATGGCGCAGGTAGAGGGCGGGCAGTGATCAATGACACTGACCTCACTTCTACCTTCATGGAGTGATCCATCTCCCTCAGTGCTCTGGACAGTGCTGCTCACAGCCAAGGGTCTGGGCTCTTGACAAACAAAGGCCCTCCATCAGCGATGAGACAAGTACGGGAATCAAGAGCAAGCATTTAAAAACGTGTAGGGTAATATGACAGAGTAGTTGCATGTTTTTTTGAATCTGATAGTAATAAAGTCAAGTGTATTTTGTAAGCTTTTTTAAAAAATTAATTTTCCTAGTAATTAATTTTTATTGTATTTTACAAAAGCTTTTGTTCAAGAGAGGGAAGAAAAAAACCTAGTCCTTCACCAAAGTTACTGAAAGGGGCAGCATGGGAAAGGGGTGTATAGGGTGTATAGGTCTAACATTCTGGGCATGACAGTATTGTTTTTACCCAGCTTGCACAGTTTAATTTTGCATACCCCAGTGATTTTGTCTTTCCCTCCCCCTCCCTTGTTTTTTCCATGATCCTATAAAGTCTCAAATTAACCTGTGTTCCTCTTTGAGAAGCAGAACCACAAGCAGTACATCTGGAGGAGAGAGAGACTAAACAAAGGGCCAACATGGTGACTAGAACAAGGATGGCATCAGAGGATCTTTGAAAATACAGAAGGTCAGTAGGTCTTGGATGGTCATCGTACCCACCTCAGGGGGGAACTAACAATTTCTTGAGCTCTTCAGACCCAAAACCCATCCCTATAAAACCCTCCGGTCAGCCTCCAGGAGACAGATTTTGGAGGAGCCCATTCCCCACTGTCTCTTGTGTACTGGTGTACAATAAAGACCCTCCTGCTGCTCACCGCACTGGGTGGGTTTTTGGGTGCTGCTCACCTCGCCCCTGTCTCAGTACTGGCTTCTGCAGCAGGCAGCTCAAACCTGTGCTTTGTGGTAACATAACTATGAGAAGCAAAGCTCTGCTCTATTTGGTACAGAAGACCTGTGTGTCTTTCTTTTAATTATTTGATTCTCAGCGTCAACAGATGTATCTTACCATCTCATGCAAACTGAGCGTTAATTCCTAGAATTGATTGACTCAATCTACTGGCAACATCCACTTTCAAAGAGAATATTTGTTTTTCTAGATTACTGCTTAATTTTGGAGCGAAGTTATAAGGACAAGTGAGGTATCATTTCCCTAATATTCTCTGATTTGATTGAAAAGTTTTGACAAATTGAAGCAATAATTGGATTTAAAAGTCTATGCAATCCTGAATACTCAATTAACTCAGATGAACAACTGTTAATAGTAAATAATCCAACACATGCGTCAACAATTGTCTTTTTATCTCCTTTTTTTTCACCTTAAGGCCTTCCGGAACTGCCTAATGCTTTTTGTTGCTTGTTCAGAACACTTCAAACGCTTTCTTCAATCTCGTCTTCTTGCTTTGCACTGGACTGTGTTCATCCACATGGTGACACTTCAGGGGCCTCTCTAAATTCGCTTCATGGTCTCCAACCATACCTGTGTTGCAAATTTTACACGTGCTTTTATTGTCAATCTTTTCATACTTGAAAAATTGTTAACATGGATTTTCTCTGGTTTGTCCCGTACTAGAATTCAAGGGATCAGAAATAATATTAACAGTAGGGCATATTTTATACTCACTACATTACATTATGGGTCCCTGGTGGTGCAGTGGGTAAGCATTTGGCTGCTAATCAAAAGGCTGGCAGTTCGAATCCACCAGTTGCTCCTTGGAAACTCTATGGGGCAGTTCTACTCTGTCCTGTAGGGTCACTTTGAGTCAGAATTTACTCGACGGCAATGGGTTTTGGTTTGTATTTCCTTTCAGTAAAAACAAGTCTTAGACTTTGATAGCATAAAGATAATAGAATATATAAATAAAAAAATATGTGTAGAAATGAATTAGAGCCAGTATGTATTAAAACGCTTCTAGTCATGTATCATCAGTATATTAGAAAAACCGAAATAACCTTGATTTTACATTTGCAGGGCTTGCCAATTTCTTCCATTTGAGGTCCAACTTTACAACATTCTCGTACATTTATGCAGCACCTTCTGAAGAAAAATCTCACTTCACAGTGATGCCATCAAGTTGTTTTCAGTATATTCCAACTGAAACATTAATTTTTTTCCCGCTAGTAGCTGATGATGTTTGTTAACATTTTGATTTGTGAGATAAGTATCAAATTTAAACATATAAGTACAATGTGTGATAGTACATTTAAATCAATATTGAGTACAAGAATGTAATCATCAAAAATTATAAGCTATTTTTTCTTTCCTCAATTTAAATGTCACACTTAAAATTTTGGATAACGTGCATTTAAAATGTTTACACTCACCTGACAAGTTTTCATTCTCACGAAACTGTTCAGAACTTGATGCCGTTTAACCAGCTCTTTCAGATTTCTGACTATGAAAGTTCTCAGTAGCCGAGGGTCTCCCACATCCTGGGTAGGCACAGCTCGGTTACTGCGAGGGAGCTCAAGCGTGGAGCGAGCGTAACCAGGGAACCCCGGTTGGTCTGTGAATCTTCTCACGTCATAGCAGTCGTCGCCTGTAGCTGTGGCTGCGCAACGGCAACGTCGCTTGCCGAAGCAATGAGCTGTGCGCTTCAAGCCGTGTGCCAGAGAAGAACCAGATGCGGATCAAACATAAATGGTCCGGTGTTCTTGCTTACAACTTAAAATATCGTTCATCTGAAAATAGCAGAGTGAAAAAATAATGATTTTCAATTGAGTTCACTTTCCGAAAAACATATTTTTTTCGATTCGAGTTTTGGTTGCACTCTGGTGAAAATTTAGGTTTTTTTGTTTGTTTCAGTTTTGTTCTGGTTCAAAGCCCTGATTTAATATAGTAGTACTCATTGCTGTCAAGTCGGTTCCCACTCATAGCAACCCTGTAGGGCACAGTAGAACTGCTCCATAGGGTTGCCAAGGTTGTAAACCTATAGGGAAGCAGACTGCCCTATCTTTCTCCTGTGGAGAGGCTGGTGGGTTCAAATCACCAACCTTTTATTAACAGCCGACTATTTAACCGCTGCACCACAAGGGCTCCTTATGTTTATTTTATTTTTACAGTATAGCACTTTTATATATTCAAGGAAGACTTAATGCTCAGTATTAACCTTCCATAAAATGGCTTCAAATAATGCTTCTGCTGGTCAGACTTTGTCAAGCATCTTGCGTTATATCTTAACATGACAGAATCCAACCTAAAAAATAACAACCCTGATTATTGTTTACTTAATGTTTATTTATTGCATATTTAATGTTTGTTTTTACCAATGTTTCAACCAAAGTTTTGAAAACAAAAAATAAAGCTTTTTTTTAAAATAATTTTACTTGGGTTTCTCTGACCTCATCAATGTACTTAATTTTATTTGCTTGATCAGAAAAAGGAAGGAAAAAAAAAAAAAGGAAGAAAATACTACATAAGACAATTAAGTTTATACTGTGGAAGTAGTGCAAAAATTAGTATTTTGCCTAGCGATCCTTTTATTTTAGTAGAAGTTTAAGCCAGGACACCCAGTGCTATACACACAGGAAGACAAATAGAAAGCTCAAAAGCTAACAGCCTCAGGCTTGCTCAAGATTGTCCTCCTTTTGTAACTGAGTGAAACTTGAGAGGAAGTGTTAGATGCTTGTGCCTGTCATGCAAGCTCAGGGGGTAGAAGATTAATGTCTGTAAATTGGCCAATGTGAAGGTCCTTTTCTTACAAATTCTCTCTGAAGTTTTACATCATTCTACATCTAACAAATATTCCTTTTAAACATTATTTTGAGGAATGTAGTTGTTAAGTACTTAAAATATTAAAAAAAGCACTTGTAGCAGAAATTACCACCCAGTTTAAACAAACAAAATTTTCTTAGAAGAAATTTTCTAAGAGATGAGTGAATTTAGAGTTGTGATTTTGTTGACAGGAAGTAAGATGGGAAATATATTTGATGCCAATTAAATGGAATGTGTCATCCTAATTTAAGCACTATTGATGATATTTAAATATTTCTATCATATTTTCAACACATCTATGTGATTTTAAGTTGCCTATTTTCATTCTGATAATAACTCACACATTGCAATATACTACTCAGGATTTAGGGTGTTTAGCATAGGCATAAGTTTTTGAAATATAGTATACAAAGTGAGAAACATACTTCGTGAAAATAATTCTGAAAGGGCAGATGTCTAAATAAATACTTCTAAGATGTATCTATTTAATTGTCACTTTCCTTTCTCTTTCTTGGGTTTTGCGGTGGTTTTCTGTTTCTCTTCTTTGGGTGAGATATTAAGTTATCTTACATTTTCTTTGAATTAAATGTGATTCTGGAAGAAAAAAAACTATATATTTGTATCTCACGACCTAATACCTCTCCCAAAATATTCGTATTGACTTAACTAACAAAAGAAATCCGACAGGAATACGGTATCTCTCAAAATGTATACATATATGCCTTAGTTATCTAGTGCTGCTATAACAGAAATACCACAGGTGGATGGCTTTAACAAAGAGAAACTTATTTTCTCGACATCTAGTAGGCTAGAAGTCCAATTCAGGGTGTCAGCACCAGGGGAAGGCTTTCTCTCTCTGTCAGCTCTGGAGGAAAGTCCCTGTCATCAATCTTCCCCTGGACTAGGAGCTTCTCTGCACAGGGACTCTGGATCCGAAGGATACGCTCTGCTCCTGGCCCTGCTTTCTTGGCGGCATGGGGTCCCCAACTGTCTGCTAGCTTTCCTTTCCTTTTATGTCTTGTAAGATGAAAGGTGATGCAGGCCACACCCCAGGGAAGCCCTCCTTACATTGGATCAGGGATGTGACCTGAGCAAGAGTGTTATATCCCACCTTAATCATCTTTAACCACAGGTAGAGATTACGATTTACAACACATAGGAAAAATCACAAAATGGAGGACAACCACACAATACTGAAAATCATGGCCTAACCAAGTTGACACATATTTTTGGGAGACACAATTCAATCCATGACAATATATATAACCAAAAAACCAAACTCACTGTCAATTAGTCAATTCCAACTCATGGTGGCCCTATAGGACAGAGTAGAACTGCCCCATAGGGTTTCCAAGATCTTTATCCTGTGGAATGACTGCTAGGTTTGAATCACTGACCTTTTGGTTAACAACTGAGTGCTTTAACCACTGTGCCACCAGGGCTCATATATACATATGTGTATATATGTATATATATACATATGTACATATGTGTGTGTGTGTATACACATACAGAGGAGCCCTAGTGGTGTAGTGGTTAAGAACTCGGCTGCTAACCAAAAGGTTGGCAGTTCAAATCCTCCAGCTGCTCCTTGGAAACCCTATGGGGCAGTTCTACTCTGCCCTACAGGGTGACTATGAGTGGAAACCAACACAACGGTGTGTAAAAACAACAACAAATATAAAACCCCTTGCCCTCGAGCCAATTTCAACTCATAGCAATCCTACAGGACAGAGTAGAACTGCTCCATAGAGTTTCAAGGAATGCCTTGTGCCTTTGAACTACCAATCTGTGGATTAGCAGCCAAGATCTTAACCACTATCCACCATGTGTTTGTGAGTTTGTCATACTGTCGTGGCTTCCGTGCTCCTGTGATATTGGAAGCTTTGCTACTGATATTTCAAATATCACCAGGGTCATACTTTGTGTAGAGGTTCCAGTGGAGCTTCCAGACTAAAACAGACTGGAAAGAAGGATCTGGCGGTCTACTTCTGAAAAAATTGGCAAGTGAAAACCTTATGAATAACAGCAGAACATTGTATGATATAGTGCCAGAAGATGAGTGGAATTGCTGGATCATACGGTATTTCTTTTTTTTTTTAAATAATTTTTATTGTACTTAAGTGAAAGTTTACAAATCAAGTCAGTCTCTCACATATAAACTTATATATACCTTCTGGGGTTATGTGGTATGGTATTTCTTTTTTCTTTTTTTTAAAATAACTTTATTGTGCTTTAAGTGAATGTTTACAAATCAAGTCAGTCTCTCACATATAAACTTATATACACCTTACTACATACTCCCACTTACTTTCCCCCTAGTGAGTCAGCCCGCTCCCTCCTTTCAGTCTGTCCTTTTGTGACTGTTTTGCCAGTCTAACCCCCTCTACCCTCCCATCTCCCCTCCAGACAGGAGATGCCAACATAGTCTCAAGTGTCCTCCTGATGCAAGAAGCTCACTCCTCATCAGCATCTCTCTCCAACCCATTGTCCAGTCCAATCCATGTCTGATGAGTTGGCTTCGACAATGGTTCCTGTCCTGGGCCAACAGAAGGTTTGGGGACCATGGCCACTGGGATTCTTCTAGTCTCAGTCAGACCATTAAGTCTGGTCTTTTTATGAGAATTTGGGGTCTGCATCCCACTGTTCTTCTGTTTCCTTAGGGGCTCTCTGTTGTGCTCCCTGTCAGGGCAGTCATCAGTTATGGCCAGGCACCATCTAGTTCTTCTGGTCTCAGGATGATGTAGTCTCTAGTTCATGTAGCCCTTTCTGTCTCTTGGGCTCATAATTACCTTGTGACCTTGGTGTTCTTCATTTTCCTTTGATCCAGGTGGGTTGAGACTCATTGATGCATTTTAGATGGCCGCTTGCTAGCGTTTAAGACCCCAGATGACACTCTTCAAAGTGGGATGCAGAATGTTTTCTTAATAGAATTTATTTTCCCAATTGACTTAGATGTCCCCTTAAGCCATAGTCCCCAAACCCCCACTCTTGCTCCGCTAACCTTTGAAGCATTCAGTTTATTCAGGAAACTTCTTTGCTTTTGGTCCAGTCTAGCTGTGCTGACCTCCCCTTTATTGAGTGTTGTTCTTCCCTTCACCTAAAGTAGTTCTTATCTACTATCTAATTAGTAAATAACCCTCTCCTACCTTCTTCCCCCCTCTCATAACCACAAAAGTATGTGTTCTTCTCGGTTTAACTATTTCTCAAGATCTTATAATAGTGGTCTTATACAATATTTGTCCTTTTGCATCTGACTAATTTCAGCATAATGCCTTCCAGGTTTCTGCATGTTATGAAATGTTTCACAGATTCATCACTGTTCTTTATCTATGCATAATATTCCATTGTGTGAACATACCATAATTTATTTATCCATTCATCCATTGATGGACACCTTGGTTGCTTCCAGCTTTTTGCTATTGTAAACAGTGCTGCAATAAACATGGGTGTGCATATATCTGTTCCTGTAAAGGCTCTTATTTCTCTAGGATGTATTCCAAGGAGTGGGATTTCTGGGTTGTATGGTACTTCTATTTCTAGCTTTTAAAGGAAATGCCAGATCGATTTCCAAAGTGGTTGTACCATTTTACATTCCCACCAGCAGTGTATAAGAGTTCCAATCTCTCCACAGCCTCTCCAACATTTATTATTTTGTGTTTTTTGGATTAATGCCACCCTTGTTGTAGTGAGATGGAATTTCATCGTAGTTTTAATTTGCATTTCTCTAATGGCTAATGATCGAGAGCATTTTCTCATGTATCTGTTAGCTGCCTGAATATCTTCTTTAGTGAAGTGCGTGTTCATATCCTTTGCCCAATTTTTAATTGGGTTGTTTGTCTTTTTTGTGGTTGAATTTTAGCAGAATCATATAGATTTTAGAGATCAGGCTCTGGTTGGAGATGTCATAGCTGAAAATTTTTTCCCAGTCTGTAGGTGGTCTTTTTACTCTTTTGATGAAGTCTTTAGAGGAGCATAGGTGTTTGATTTTTAGGAGCTCCCAGTTATCTGGTTTCTCTTCACCATTTTTAGCAATGTTTTGTATTCTGCTTATGCCTTGTATTAGGGCTCCTAAGGTTGTCCCTATTTTTTCTTCCATGATCTTTAGTGTTTTAGACTTTATGTTTAGGTCTTTGATCCATTTGGAGTTAGTTTTTGTGCATAGTGTGAGGTATGGGTCCTGTTTCATTTTTTTGCAGTTGGAAATCCAGTTATGACAGCACCAATTGTTAAAAAGACTACCTTTTCCCCAATTAACTAACACTGGGACTTTGTCAAATATCAGCTGCTCATATGTGGATGGATTTATATCTGGGTTCTCAATTCTGTTCCTTTGGTCTATGTACCTGTTGTTGTACCAGTACCAGGCTGTTTTGACTACTGTGGCTGTGTAACATGTTCTAAAATCAGGTAGAACAAGGCCTCCCACTTTCTTCTTCTTTTTCAGTAATGCTTTACTTATCTGGGGCTTCTTTTCCTTCCATATGAAGTTGATGATTTGTTTCTCCATCACATTAAAAAATGTCATTGGAATTTGAATCCGAAGTGCATTGTATATATTGATGGCTTTTGGTAGAATAGACATTTTTACTATGTTAAGTCTTCCTATCCATGAGCAAGGTATGTTTTTCCACTTATGTAGGTCCCTTTTAGTTTCTTGCAGTAGTACCTTGTAGTTTTCTTTGTATAGGTCTTTTTCATCTTTGGTAAGATTTATTCCTAAGTATTTTATCTTCTTGGGGGCTACCTGAACGGTATTGATTTGGTGATTTCCTCTTCGATGTTCTTTTTGTTGATGTAGAGGAATCCAACTAATTTTTGTATGTTTATCTTGTAATCTGAAACTCTGCCAAACTCTTCTATTAGTTTCAGTAGTTTTCTTGAGGATTCCTTAGGGTTTTCTGTATATAGGATCATGTCGTCTGCAAATAGAGATAATTTTACTTCTTCCTTGCCAATCTGGATGTGCTTTGTTTCTTTGTCTAGCCTAATTGCTTTGCCTGCAACCACCAACACAATGTTGAATAAGAGCGGTGATAAAGGACATCCTTGTCTGGTTCCTTTTCTCAAGGGAAATGCTTTGAGGCTGTCTCCATTTAGGATGATGCTGGTTGTTGGCCTTGTACCCAAAAAAACCTCTTTGTATATATGCCCTTTATTATGTTGAGGAATTTTCCTTCTATTCCTATTTTGCTGAAAGGTTTTATCATGAATGGGTGTTGGACTTTGTCAAATGCCTTTTCTGCATCAATTGATAAGATCATGTGGTTTTTGTCTTTTGTTTTATTTATATGGTGGGTTACATTAATTGCTTTTCTAATATTGAACCAACCTTGCATACCTGGTATAAATCCCACTTGGTCATTTTGGATTATTTTTTTGATATGTTGTTGAATTCTACTGGCTAGAATTTTGTTGAAGACTTTTGCATGTATGTTCATGAGGGATATAGGTCTGTAATTTTCTTTTTTTGTGGTGTCTTTACCTTGTTTTGGCATCAGGGATATGCTGGTTCATAGAATGGGTTAGGCAGTATTCCATCCTTTTCTATGCTTTGAAATACCGTTAGTAGTAGTGGTGTTAACTCTTCTCTGAAAGTTTGGTAGAACTCTGCAGTGAAGTCGCCCAGGCCAGGGCTTTTTTTTTGTTGTTGGGAGTTTTTTTGATTACGTTTTCAATCTTTTTTTTTTTATGGGTCTTTTTAGTTGTTCTACTCCTGATTGTGTTAGTTTAGGTAGGTAGTGTGTTTCTAGGAATTCATCCATTTCTTCTAGGTTTTCAAATTTGTTAGAATACAGTTTTTTGTAGTAATCTGATATGGTTCTTTTAATTTCAGTTGGGCCTGTTGTGATATGACCCATCTCGTTTCTTATTCGGGTTATTTGTTCCCTTTCCTGTATTTCTTTAGTTATTCTGGCCAATGGTTTACCAATTTTGTTAATTTTTTTTTTCAAAGAACCAGCTTTTGGCTATGTTAATTCTGTCAATTGTTTTTCTGTTCTCCAATTCATTTAATTCTGCTCTAGTTTTTATTACTTGATTTCTTCTGGTGCCTGATGGATTCTTTTGTTGCTCGCTTTCTATTTGTTCAAGTTGGAGGGACAGTTCTCTGATTTTGGCTCTTTCTTCTTTATCTATGTGTGCATTTATCAATATAAATTGACCTCTGAGCACTGCTTTTGCTGTGTCCCAGAGGTTTTGATGGGAAGTGTTTTCAGTCTCGTTGCATTCTATGAATTTCTGTATTCCCTCCTTAATGTCTTCTATAACCCAGTCTTTTTTGAGCAGGGTATTGTTCCATTTCCAAGTATTGATTTCTTTTCCCTGATTTTTTTGTTATTGATTTCTACTTTTATGGCCTTATGGTCTGAGAAGATGCTTTGCAATATTTTGATGTTTTGGATTCTGCAAAGGTTTGTCTTATGACCTAATACGTGATCTATTCTAGAGAATGTTCCATGTGGACTAGAAAAAAGAAGTATACTTTGCAGCTGTTGAGTGGAGTGTTCTGTATAAGTCTATGAGGTCAAGTTGGTTGATTGTAGCACTTAGATCTTCCATGTCTCTATTGAGCTTCTTCCTGGAAGTCCTGTTCTTCTCTGAAAGTGTTGTGTTGAAGTCTCCTACTATAATTGTGGAGGTGTCTATCTCACATTTTAATTCAGTTAAAGTTTGTTTTAGGTATCTTGCAGCCCTGTCATTGGGTGCATAAATATTTAATATGGTTATATCTTCCTGGTCTATTGTCCCTTTAGTCATTATATAGTGTCCTTCTTTATCCTTTGTGGTGGATTTAACTTTGAAGTCTATTTTGTCAGAAATTAATATTGCCACTCCTGCTCTTTTTTGATTGTTGTTATATATTTTTTCCATCCTTTGAGTTTTAATTTGTTTGTGTCTCTAAGTCTAAGGTGTGGCTCTTATAGGCAGCATAAAGATGGATTGTGTTTTTTTATCCAGTCTGAGACTCTCTGTCTCTTTATCGGTGGATTTAGGCCATTTACATTCAGTGTAGTTATAGATAAGCACGAGTTTAGTGCTGTCATTTTGATGCCTTCTTTTGTGTGTTGTTGACAATTTCATTTTTCCATTTACTTTTTTGTGCTGAGAAATTTTTCTTTGTAAATTGTGTGTTCCTCATTTTCATAGTAATTGAATTTATTTTTGCTGAGTAGTTATGTTTTTCTTGGTTTTTATTTTGAAGTATGGAATTGTTAGACCTCTTTTTTTTGTGTGTGGTTACCTTAATATTTACCCCTATTTTTCTAAGTAATAATCTTACTTGTATCGTCCTATGTCGCCTTGTTCTCCTCTCCATCTGGACGATCTATGCCTCCTGTATTTAGTCTTTTTTTTTTTTTATTATCATAATCTTTTACATAATGACTTCAATGATTCCCTGTTTTGTGCTTTTTTTTTCTTTTTTAAATTAATCCTATTTTGTTTTTGTGATTTCTCTATTTGAGTTGATGTTAGGATGTTCTGTCCTGTGACCTTGTGTAGTGTTGGTATCTGATATTATTGATTTTCTGACCAAAGAATTTCCTTTAGTAATTTTTGTAGCTTTGGTTTGGTGTTTGCAAATTCTCTGAGCCTGTGCTTATCTGTAAATGTTTTAATTTCACCTTCATATTTGAGACAGAGTTTTGCTGGATATATGATTCTTGGCTGGCAGTTTTTCTCCTTTGGTGCTCTATATATGTCATCCCATTGCCTTCTTGTCTGCATGGTTTCTGCCAAGTAGTCCGAACTTATTCTTATCGATTCTTCTTTGTAGGTGACTTTTCTTTATCCCTGGCTGCCTTTAAAATTTTCTCTTTATCTTTTGTTTTGGGAAGTTTGATGATAATATGTTTCGGTGATTTTCTTTTGGGGTCTCTCTTGTATGGGGTTCAATGAGCATCTTGGATAGATATCCTTTCATCTGTCATGATTTCAGGGAAGTTTTCTGCCAACAGATCTTCACCTCTTCTGTTTTTTTCTGTTATCTCTCCCTGTTCTGGAACTCCAATCACATGCAAGTTATTCTTCTTGATAGAGTCCCACATGATTCTTATGGTTTCTTTATTTTTTTTAATTCTATATCTGATTTCTGTTCAACTATATTGGTGTTAATTGCCTTATCCTCCATCTCCCCTACTCTGCATTCCAATTCTTCGATTGTGCTCCTCCGACTTCTTATTGAATTGTCTGATTCTGTAATTTTACTGTTAATCTTTTGGGTTTCTGAATGCTGTCTCTCTATGGGTTCTGCAGCTTATTAATTTTTATAGTATGTTGTGGAATAATCTTTTTGATTCCTTCAACTGCTTTATCAGTGTGTTCCTTGGCTTTTTCTGTAGATTGCCTTATTTCATTTCTGAGGTCATCTCTGATGTCTTGAAGCATTCTGTACATTAGTTTCTTATATTCTGCCTCTGGCAACTCCAGGATTGTATCTTCATTTGGGAAAGATTTTGATTCTTTAATTTGGGGATTTGTAGAAGCAATCATGGTCTGCTTCTTTATGCGGTTTGATATCGACTGCTGTCTCTGAGCCATCTATAAGATATTTAATGATTTATTTTATATTTGCTCACTGAGTCTTCTTGTTTTGTTTAAATATACCCAGATGGACTACTAGTTTGTGCTGTCTTGATTGTTGTAGCCTTTGAATCACTTATGTCCTATTAGCAGCTAGTTTGAGCTGTTACCAAATATATAAGCCTAAGAGTCCATTCACTATTATTGAATAGAATTAGTTAGGTGTCCTGATTTTTGGTCAGCAAGTGTGTGGTGTAGTCTGTCACCTATTAATTTAGAGGAGTAGTGGTGATAGTTGTATGCACCAGATTCTAGTAGTGGCAGGGGGTCACACTCCCAGGAGGGCAGGATGCTGACAGCCTTCCCCCACGTGCAAGTGAGGTAGGTATGTCTCTGTTCCTAGAGTACTTTCGTGGGTGGGCTCTGCAGCTGTACCTTAGGCACCCAATGCTTGTACCTCCAAAGATTTGTAAGCATCACTATCCTCAGACCTCTTTAGCAGGTGGCTAGGTGGTTCGGGTGGAGCTTCAGCTCTCGTTTCCCTGCTGTGGATCAGTGAGGGCTCTGTTTAATAGATAGAGTGATATCAGACCTGCAAAACTTGTCTTTCCACTGCTCTGCTAAAACAATTACACTCAGATCTCTATCAGAATTGCCTTTGCATTATAATAGCCACCTTGTTCCCTGTCGGGATGAAAACAAAAGACTGGATCTCTTATGCTTGGCTGAAGCTAGTTCTGTATTTTTATTCCAGTTTAGGGAAGTCAGGGAAGGATTTTTTCCCCCCTGGGTTGTTAATTGCTGCTTCTCTAGGGCCAGGAGAATGGGTTACGAAAAAAAAAACCCAAAGAGCACTTTGTTCCCTGGCCGGGAAACTCCAATGTTAATGAAGCCGCCTGGGGCAGGGAGGGGAGAGATCAGATAGCAGAGAGTAGAGCACAGCAATGTAGACAAAGTTGCTTATCTTGCTTGGTGATGACTGTTTTATCTGAGATTCCAGAGGGGCCTGTAGCCTGTGTGTGCTGGCTGGGTCGAGATTGCCCCCAAGGGTCAGGCCTGTGTCCCGTACTTGCACCACCTCAGGAAGCCGTGATCAGTTCCTCTGCTACTAGTCCAAAGCCCAGCGCCAAGGTTTTCTGGCTGGGATGCTGCACTCCAGGCTCCAAAACCAACCACTGCTTCCCCATGATTTCTCTTTCTCCTGTCAGCTGCATTGTTGTGCAGCCTGCATGTGCTGGCTAGGTTTCTGCCAAGGTTACTTCAGGGGGCTAGGGTTGCATCCCATTCTTGCGCAGTCTCAGGAAGCCGTGATCAGCTCCTCTGCATTTAGTCCAAAGCCCGGTGCCAAGGCTTTCTGACTGGGATGCGGGCTCCAGGCTCTGAAAACAGCCGCTGCTTCCCTATGGTTGCTTGTTCTCTTGTCAGCCGTGACAGCGTGCAGCCTGCTTGTAGTGGCTGAGTCTCTCCCAAGGTTACTCCATGGAGTTAGGGGATAGGGCTCCGTCTTGTGCTTGCCCCATCTTAGTAAGCCGCAATCAGCCCCACTGCTCTGGCACCAGGGAACTGCAAGGGCTCAAGGCTGTGGTGCAGAATGCTGGTTCTAGAAGCGGTCGCTGCTTCATGGCAGGGCTTTTTGCTCCCATCACTCGGGTCAACTCCTTAGTTCTATGTTTGATGGTCAGCGTTCGTAGATTGTCGTGTACGTATTTGAGGCACTTGTTTTTCCCAGTCTTTGTTGCAAGAGGGATCTGTGATAGTTCTATCTAGTCAGCCATCTTGGTCCCAGCCCTCTGGTATTTCTTTTTCTAGCTTTCTAAGGAAGTGCGGTTTCATTTTCCAAAATGGTTGTATCATTTTGTATTCCCACTAGTAGTATACAAGAGTTCTGATCTCCCTGCAGCCTCTCCAATATTTATTTCCTGTATTTTTGCTTCATGCCAGTAATGCCAGGGTGAAATGCTATCTCACTGTGGTTTTGATTTGTGTTTCTCTAATGGCGTTTTTTTTTTTTTAATGGCTAGTTATCACGAGCATTTCCTTATGTGACTGTTGGCAGCTTCAATATTTTCTTTGGTTAAGTGTCTGTTCATTTCCTTTGCCCATTTTTTTTAAATTGGATTGTCTTTTTGTTGTGGAGGTGTTGGATTTTCCTGTAGATTTTAGAGATTAGATCTTTGTCTGATTTGTAATAGCCAAATTTTTTTTCCCAGTCTCTAGGTTCTCTTTTTACTCTTTTGGTGAAATCTTTTGATGAGCATGAATGTTTAATTTTTAGAAGATCCCAGTTATCTAGCTTATCTTCTGGAGTTTGTGTGTTATTGGTTATGGTTTGTATCCTGTTAATGCTGTGTATTAGGGCCTCTAGCATTTGATCCTAAGGCTTTTGGTTTTATATTTAGGTCTTTGATCCATTTTGAATTAATTTTTGTATATGGTGTGAGGTATGGGTCCTGTTTCATTTTTCTGCAGATGGACAACCAGTTTCGCCAGCATCATTTGTTAAAAAGATTGACTTTTCCCCATTTCTTGGACTTTGGGTCTTTGTCGATGATCAGGTGACCATAGGTGGGTGGATTTACGTCTGGGTTCTCAATTCTGTTCCATTGGTCAATGTATCTATCAATGTCCCAGTACCAGGCTGTTTTGGCTGCCATAGCTGTATAGTAGCTTCTGAGGTCAGGTAGTGCAAAGTCCTCCTACTTCTTCTTCTTCATTAGTGCTTTACTTCTCTGGAGCTTCTTTCCTTTCCATGTAAAGTTACTGATTAGTTTTTCCATCTTTTAAATAATGTTTTCAGTATTTGGATCAGGATTGCATTGTATTTGTAAATTGCTTTGCCTAGAATTGTCATTTTCACAATGTTGAGTCTACCTATCCAAGAACATGGTATGTTTTTTCATATATGTAGATCTCTTTGGTTTCTTTCAGTAATGTTTTACAGTTTTCTTTGTATAGATCTTTTACATCCCAGTTAGAATTATTCCTAAGTATTTTTTTTTTTAGGGGCTATTATAAATGGCATTATTTTCCTGATTTCCTTTTCATCCTTTTCTTTACTGGTGTATAGGAATCTGACTGATTTTTGTATGTTTATCTTGGATCCTGCCACTCTGCTGAATCTTTCTATTAGTTCCGGTAGTTTTCTAGTGAAGTGTTTTGGATTTTCTATGTATAGTATAATATCATCTGCAAATAGGAGAGTTTAGCTTCTTCATTACCATTCTGGATGCCCTTTATTTCTTTTTCTTGCCTTAATACTTTAGCTAGAACTTCCAGGACAATGTTAAATAGGAGTGGAGATAAGGGGCATCCTTTTCTTCTTCGTGTTCTCGAAAGGAATGTTTTCAGCTTCTCTCCATTAATAATGATATTGGCTGTTGGTTTTGTATAGGTGCCTTTTATTATGTTGAGAAATTTCCCTTCTATACCTATTTTATTGAGAGTTTTTATCAGGAATCGGTGTCGGACTTTGTTGAATGCCTCTTCTACATCGATTCAGATGATCATATAATTCTTTTCTTTCCTTTTATTTATGTGGTGGATTACGTCGGTTGATTTTCCAATGTTGAACCATCCTTGCATACCAGGTATGACTCCTACTTGGTCGTGATGTATTATTATTTTTTTGATATGATGCTGAATTGTATTGGCTAGAATTTTGTTGAGAATTTTTACATCTATATTCATAAGAGATATTGTTCTGTAATTTTCTCTTTTTTTGGTGCCTTTGCCTGGCTTTGGAATCAGGGTTATGCTGGCTTCATAGAATGAATTCAGAAGTATCCCTTCCTATTCTACATTCTGAAGTAGTTTGAGTAGTATTGGTGTAAGTTCTTTTCTGAATGTTTGGTTGAATTCTTCAGTGAAGCCATTTGGGCCAGGTTTTTTTTTTTCATTGGGAATTCTTTAATTACCTTTTCAATCTCTTTTCTTGTTATGGGTCTGTTCACATTTTCAACATCATTTTGTGTTAGTTTGGGAAGGTATTGTGTTTCTTGAAATTTGTCCATTTCCTCTAGGTTTTCAAATTTGTCAGAGTATAGTTTTTCATAATACTCGGTTATGATCTTTTTTATTTCAGTTAAGTCTGTTGTAATGTCCCCCATTTCATTTCTTGTTTGGGTGGTTTGCATCCTCTCCTGTTTTTCTTTTGTCAGTTTTGCCAGTGGTTTGTCGTTTTTGTTGATCTTTTCAAAGAACCAACTTTTGGTTTTGTTGATTCTTTCTATTGTTTTTCTGTTCTCTATTTCATTTATTTCTGCTCTGATCTTTATTATTTCCTTTCTTCTGGTGGCTGTAGGCTTTTTTTTTTTTTTTTTTTAATGTTCTCATTCTATTTGTTCCAGTTTTGTAGCTAATGCTTTGATTTCGTCCTTTCTTCTTTTTCATGTGTGAATCTATTGGTATAAATTGACCTCTGAGGACTGCCTTTGGTGTGTCCCAAAGGTTTTGGTATGATGTGTCCCAAAGGTTTTGGTATGATGTGTTTTCATTCTTGTTTGATTCTTGGAATTTTTTTATTCTGTCTCTCATTTCTTCTATTATCCAGTGGTTTTTAAGCAGAATGTTATTGAGTTTCCATGTAGTTGATTTTTTTTTTTCCCTTGCTCTTCTTTTTGTTAATTTCTACTTTGATGGTGTTGTGGTCAGAAGAAAATATTTGTATTAGCTCAATGTTTTGGATTTTGTCGAGGGTTGCTCTGTGGCCTAAAAAAGATGTGGTCTATTGTGGAGAATGTTCCACATGTGTTGGAAAAGAATGTGTACTTCGTAGCTGTTGGATAGAGTGTCCTGTATATGTCTATGAGGTCAAGTTGGCTGATTGTACTCTTTAGCTCTTCTGTATCTTTGTTGAGTTTCTTTCTAGATGTTCGGCCCTTTACCGAGAGAGGTGTGTTGAAGTCTCCTACTATTATTGTGGAACTGTCAATTTCTCTTTTCAGTGCTTTTAGAGTTTGTTTTATGTATTTTGCAATCCTGTCATTGGGTGTGTAGATGTTTATCATGGTTATGTCTTCATGATGCACCATCCCTTTAATCATTATATAGTGCCCTTCTTTGTCTTTTATGGTGGATTTTGTTTTAAAGTCTATTTTATCTGAGACTAGTATTGCCACTCCTGCTTTTTTTTTGGTAGCTGTTTGCTTGATACATTTTGTTGCCATCATTTGATTTTTAATAAATTTGTTTCTAAGATGTGTCTCTTGTAGAGAGCACGTTGGTGAATTCTGTTTTTTTTTTTTTTTTTTTTTTTACATCCACTCTGTCACTCTCAGTCTCCTTATGGGTGTATTTGGATCATTTACATTCAGTATAAATATTCATAGGTGTGAGTTTATTACTGTTTTATTACTGTTGGATGGAGAGTTCTACATATTTACAGTTTTTTGTGATGCTGACATTTTCTTTGTTCCTCTTACTCTCCTGTGCTGGATTCCATTTGTTTGTGGATTTTTCCCATTTCTTCTGCTTTTGTAGATTTTGTTTTTACTGAGACTTAACGTTTTTCTTCTTTGTTTTGATGAGTAGGTTTGTTAACTTTCCTTGTGGTTATCTTTAAATTTGCTGTTATCTTCCTAGCTTTGAGCCAGTGTATTATAACTTGGTATCTCCTTGCCTTCCTCTCCATTAGAAAGTTCTAACCTACACCGTATATTCCCTCTTTTATTGTTCTGATGTTGTTGTCATTTACAGATGAGCCTTTCTGGCTCCCTGATGCAATTCTTTTGGTTCTGGATATCCTTGAGAGTTCATTTCCTAGGTTGGTAGCTGGCTAGTATGATCTTGCCTTCTAGATTCAGGGGTGATCTGATGTTGTTTGTTCTCAAGCCGAAGGACCCCCTTTGAAAATATGGTTTGTTTTCACATATTCCCTTAATTTTTGTCTATCTGGAAATGTCCTAATTTCACTATCATATCTGAACAAGTGTTTTGAAGGATATATTATTCTTGTTTGACAATTTTTTTCTTTCAAAGTTTTATATATGTCATCCCATTGCCTTCTTGCCTGTATGGTTTATGGCTAATAATCAGAGCTTAAAGTCTGATTGTTTTTCCTCTGTATTGACATTTTGTTTTTCTTGAACTGCTGTCAGGATTCTTTCTTTGGTTAAGCTAGTGTGATTTTCTTTTGGGGTGTATCCCATATGGGTTTTGTTGAGCTTCTTGGATGGTCGGCTTTTCATCTTTCATGATATTAGGTAAGTTTTCTGTCACCAATTCTTCAATGATCTCTTTCCATTTTCTCCCCCTATTCTGGAACTCCGATCACTCACAAATTTTTGCTTTTGATTGTATCCAGATAATTCTCAGTGTTTCTTCTTTTTTTTCCTGATTTTTCCTCAAAGTTGTATCCAAGGGTTTGTTTTCAATTTCACTCATCCTCTCTTCCATCATTTCAAACCTGCTTCTCAGCCTTTCTATGACACTGTCCATTTATGAAATCTTGTTTTTTATCTTTTGGATTTCTAATTGTTGTTGTATGATTTCTAGTTGTGAATTTGTTTTGGCATTTTTTCCTCTATTATTTTCCTGAATTCTTCCATTTTTTTGGTCTATATTTCCCATAAAGTTGTCTGCCTTTTCCATGAATTTGCCTATTTTTTCCTCATTTTTGTCTGCTTTTTGCTTCAACTCTTGGGTAACTCTGAATATTAGAGATTTGAATTCCCTGTCAGGTAGTTCTAGTGCCTTTTCTTCTACTGGAGAGTCATCTGGTATTTTATTTTGGATGCCTACTGGAACTGTCCTGACCTTTTTTTTTTCTTTTAATGTGTTTTGATATTGTGTGCTGTCTTGGGGACATTCAGTAGTTATTTCCTTCTTTTATTGACTGTAGATTTCTTTGTTTCATCCTAGTTTTTGTTTTGTTTTGTTTGGTTTGGTTATGTCTGAACAGGTGGGATGTGCATTCTTTGTTGTTTGCTTGTCTGTGGGTTTGATACTTTTCACCCCTTGTCAAATAGGCAGGGCCAGTCACTCAGCTGTGGTGCAGCAGGGCAGGTCCAGCTGAACGGGAGGTGCTGGGATGGGTTGTTTGTGGCCTGTACTAGGGCCATCAAGGCAGGCTAGGAATTGGTGCAAGGAAGGTTCTGGTAGTCTGTGCCTGTGCTCCTCAGGGGTGTTATGTTCATTGCACTATGCAGGTAGGCAAGAAGGAGGGGGAAAGTTGTGATGTGTGGAGTTAAGATGGGTATGGGAAAGAAAAATGTGGAGAGAGAAACAGGAGCCAAAAATAAACAAGAAAAAGAAACAAAAATGAAATAAAATAAAAAGAGTGCTAGAGGAGCTTGCCATTGGAGTGGACAGACAAGAAAGCAAAAAAAATGGAGAAAAACAAAAAGAGAAAAAAGAGAAAGAGAAAATAATTAAGGAAATAAAAATTAGGGGGGAAAAAAAGCAAAGCAAAGCCACCAGAGGTTCCACCAGTGTGGTTGTGAAGACCAGAGAAGTGGCTCCCAGTCCATCCAGTACAGCCTGGCTATGAGGGACTCCCAAACAATGAGAAGAAAACAAACAAGCAAACAGAACAAAACAAAACAAAAAGGTAATGTCCCCAGGTATTCTCTCTGGCACGTCTGTGCTGATCTGGGAAGTGGCTCCCTAGCCAGACAGTAGAGCCTGGCTAGAAGGGCTCCCAAGAGTCGAAAAGAAAAAGAAAACAAACAAACAAACTAAGCAAAACTAAACAAAAAGGCCCCAGGGAATCCCACCAGCACTGTTGCGCAGTTCGTGGAAGAAGTCCCCCAGTTGAGCAGCTCTTCAGAGTCTTTTGAGAAGAAGCAAAGCCAGCCCAAGGAGCCAGGTGTTTGAGAGAAAGGAGGGGTGGTGGTGGTGAGAAGCAGGGAGGAAACCAAAAGAAGCGGAAAAAAGCAACATCACTAACAAACAAATTGCATTGATGAAACCATCCAGTGTGGGTGGGGTAAATCTAAGTGGCACTGAACGTATTCTTCCTGGCTGGCCAAGCGACCCCAGCCAGCTTGGAAGTGGCAGAGGCCAAGCAGCAGGGGGGAGTAGGATGGAGGGGTGCGAAAGCATATATCACTGGTTATAGGGTGCTCTGTCTCCTGCTGGGAGCTCCATGAAGCTGCTTTCTCATATTCCCTGTTGGCTGAGCTCTGACAAGAGTCCAAGTTAGCAAATCCGTGCCACAGGAGCCAATGGGGGACCTCTGGACTAAGGACTTCTTCATTGCAAATACCTTTTTTTCAACAACATGAACAGCTACTAAACACATGGACCTTGCCAGATAGAATACATAAGAATGAAATCAACTACATCTGTGGGAAAAGAAGATGGAAAGGCTCGATAACATCAGTTAGAACAAGGCCAGAGGCCAATTGTGGAGCAGACCATCAATTGCTTATATTGCAAGTTCAAGTTGAAGAAAATTAGAACAAGTATATGAGAGCCAAAGTATGACCTTGAGAATATCCTATCTGAATTTAGAGGTCACCTCAAGAATAGAATTGACTCAATGAATGTCAGTGGCCGAAGACCTGATGAGTTGTGAAATGACATCAAGGACATCACACATGAAGAAAGCAAGAGGTCATTAAAAAGACAGGAAAGAAATAAAATAACAAAATGAATGCCAGAAGAGACTCTGAAAGCTGCTCTTGAACACAGAGTACCTAAAGTGAAATGATGAAGTAAAAGGGCAGAGAGGAGATTTCAAAGGGCAGCTTGAGAACACAAAGTAAAATATTATAAGGGCATGTACAAAGATCTGGAGATAGAAAACCAAAATGCAAGAAGAACATGGTCAGCATTTCTCAAGCTGAAAGGTCTGAAGAAAAAATTCAAGACTTGAGTTGCAATACTGAAGGGTTCTGCAGGGAAAATATTAAACAAAAGGATGGAAGGAAAACACAGAGTCACTGTACCAAAAAGAATTGGTCAACATTCAGCCATTTCAGGAGGTAGTACATAAGCAGAAACAAAGGAAGAGGTCCAAGCTCCACTGAGAGCATTGGCTAAAAACAAGGCTCCAGGAATTGATGGAGTACCAGTTGAGATGTTTCAACAAAGGCACACATGCAGCGCTGGAAGCATTCACTTCTATATGCCAAGAAATTTGGAAGACAGCTACCTGGCCAATTGACTGGAAGAGATTCATATTTATGCCTATTCCAAAGAAAGATGATCCAACAGAATGTGGAAACTATCAAATAATATTATTAATACCACATACAAGGAAAATTTTGTTGAAGATCATTCGAAAGTGGCTGCAGCCCTGTATCGACAGAGAACTGCCAGAAATTCAAGCCGTATTTAGAAGAAGATGTGGAACCGGGGATATCATTGCTGATGTCAGACGGATCCTGGCTGAAAGCAGAGAACACCAGAAGGATGTTTACCTGTGTTTTACTGACTATGCAAAGACATTTGACTGTGTGGATCATAATAAATTATGAATAAGTATGCAAAGAATGGGAATTCCAGAATACTTAATTGTGCCCATGAAGAACCTATACTTAGGCCAAGAGGCAGTTGTTCAAACAGAACAAGGGGATACTGCATGGTTGAAAGTTAAGGAAGGTGTGCTTCAGGGTTGCATCCTTTCATTATACTTATTCAATTTGTATGATGAGCAAATAATCTGAAAATCTGGACTATATGAAGAGGGACACTGCATCAGAGTTGGAGGAAGGCTCATTAACAACTTGCTTTATGCAGATGACATAACCTTGCTTGCTGAAAGTGAAGAGGACTTGGAGCACTTACTGATGAACATCAAAGACCACAGTCTTCAGTATGGATTACATCTCAACATAAAGAAAACAAAAATCCTCACAACTGGACCAGTAAACAGCATCGTGATAAATGAAGAAAAGATTGAAGTGGTTAAGGATTTCATTTTACTTGGATTCACAACCAACTCTTATGGAAGCAGCAGTCTTAAAAAGCAAAGATATCACTTTAAAGACTAAAGTGTGCCTGACTCAAGCCATGGAGTTTTCAATAGCCTCATATGCATGTGAAAGCTGGACAAAGAATAAGGAATACCTAAGAAGAATCAATGCCTTTGAATTACGGTGTTGGTGAAGAATATCGTGGCTCAGTTGTTAAGAACTCAGCTGCTAATCAAAATGTCAGCAGTTCAAATTCAACAGCTGCTCCTTGGAAACTCTAAGAGGCAGTTCTACTCTGTCCTATAGGTTGCTATGAGTTGGAATCAACTAGATGGCAGTGGCTGTGGTTTAGTTTTTTCTTTCTGAGAAGAAAAACAAATCTGTCTTGGAAGAAGTACAGCCAGAATGCTCCCTAGAAGGGAGGATGGCGAGACTTTGTCTCACATACTTTGGACATGTTATCACGAGGGACCAGTCCCTGGAGAAGGAAATCATGCTGGGTAAAGCAGAGGGTCAGTTAAAAATAGGAAGGCCCTCAATGAGATGGATTGAAAAGGTGGCTGCAACAATGGGCTCAAGCATAGCAATGATTGTGAGGATGGTGCATGACCGGGCAGTGTTTCGTTCTGTTGTACATAGAGCTGCTGTGAGTTGGAACGGACTTGATGGCTCCTAACGACAACAAAATCAACATATACATTTTCAGATATATATATATTTGGAAATTAGAATTAAATGAAATAAAAAAAAATTCTAACCGAAGTTTTAAAGTTAGTTGCGCTATTTTTGATTATCACTATTGTGATTGTAATCCATGTTATTAACATATAGAATTTTGCACTTGTTAGTTGATTCTTTTCACTGACAATACTGAGAATGTATTCCCTTGTATTTTGAATTAAAAGGACATTAATTCTAATATATAGCTCTAATGCGGCTGTATATGTATCTATTGTATTATAAACCTGCGAGGTTTCATATATGATCCATATACATAATTTCTAGATCATGCATTCTCTGTATTTCACATGAGGAGTATGAAACATTGGTTTCTGGTCCCTGTTAAATGGCCACATTCAGCTGCAGTAGCCAGTCATCGTCAGTATTTTGAGAATATTTTACTTTGTTCTATAGGGTCACTATGAATTGGAAGTGACCTGATGGCAACAAGTTTGGTCTGGGCTTTTTTTGTTGTTGTTAATATGCTGAGCAAGCAAAATCAGAAATTAGCCCTTGTTTTCCCTTATGAAACATACTCAACAGCCCAGTCAGCTGTGTGCCAAGCCTGCACCTCCATCCCCGGCTTCTCTCTGACTGGATCCCTCTTTGTCTCCTTCCTCTTTCTGTGGTGCCTGTGGCCCTCACTGTCTGTGGTGCAGACTTTGCAGCAGTCTCTCCTCTCCTCCTCTTCACTCTAGTCTCTCTCCTTTTCTGCTCGTTTTCCCTATGGCCAATGATAGCTTTATAAAACACATGTCTGAGTATATTCTACCAAAATCAAACTAGCAAGCAAGGAAGCAAAGATCATTGTGATGACTTTCTGTGACCCCCCATGAATAGGTTCATCTGCAGGCACCTCATGGCTTGGATTACATCACACAGAAATCTGTCGTTTCATAAATACACTGCATTTTATGTCTTTGTGTTCTTTTGTCCTGACTCCCCCCACTTTTTTTTTTCTATGTGAAATGTCTTTTCTTCCCTCCTTTTGCTTGGGAAGATGGTACATATCCTTTAAGACCCAGGCCCCAGGTCATCATCTCTCCAGGGAAATTGTGCCCTTTTCTGTGGTTCCAAAGTGTGTGCACAATTTTACCAACAGTTACAAATGCTGTTTGCTTGCATACAGGTCTACCTCCTCAGAGGACGCCTAATCTTATCAAATAGCACAGGCTTGGGAGCACAGGTTTGAATTCCAGCACTGTCATCTTCCAGTTCTATAAACTTTGGGTACAGCCTGTCTTCTATACACTGGGAGTGATGATGTTTGCATGGGACTCGGCTGTAATGTAAGAAGCAACCAGTAGACTTCTCCTGTGTTCCTTGCATACTGGCCAGATTACAATCCTTTTCTGGAGCCGTGTTCTACTCATCCTCCTATCTTTGTATCTCAGCACTGAGCACAGAGTACTTGTTGTTGTTAGCGTCTGATGAGTTGGCCAGACTTGTGGCGACCCCGTGTGTTACAGATGAGAACTGCTCCGTAGGGTTTTCTTGACTGTAATCTTTATGGGAGCAGATCACCAGGCCTTTCTTCTGCAGATCCACTGGGTGGGTTCAAGCTGCCAACCTTTAGGCTATCAGCCAATCCTCAAGCCACTTGTGCCATCCAGGCTCCTTAACATTAGTAAACTCTCAGATATTTACTGAGTGAATGACTGAATTGTAAGCTGAGATTAAATGCAGGTATTGACAAAGAATGCAACTCAACATATTTATAATATACTCTATTATACATTAATGTCTAACAGGACATGAGGTACAGCTAAAAAAAAAACAGTGGAAAAATCTTGTCTTAAACACAATATACTTTCGGTTTGGCTTCTGATTACAGAGACAAACCAGAAATTAAAATTCTACGTTCTTAATTTACTTGTACAAAATAATTTTAGGTTGAAATAACTGGCTTCTATCCTTTAATCTCAGAATTTATAACTCACAGGTCCTCAATCATTTGAAATTTTGTTAAATACAAAATCAAACCTAATTCAGACCATTAATTACAGAGCTCCTAATGTTCCATTCAGCTCTGATAGCTGTATTCTCTGGAAGAAAGCTGCAATAATTACAAAACCATTACTCCTGTTGGCTCAGAAGTTCCAACTTAGTTGGTATTTTACCCAACTCTGAATTTATTAAACCGTATTTTCCCACTTGTTAGGAATAAGGTGTGTTGGAAAATTGCACAGATTAGTTTGGACTACTTCACATTCTGCATCACGAAGAATAAGCCAGATCTATTTTTTTGTTCGTTTATGGACCAGGAGAGGGCAGTGGCTGCTCAGTGGTGGAATTCTCGCATTTCATGCAGGAGACCCAAGTTTGATTCCTTGCCAATGCACCTCGAGTACAGCCGTCTTGCGTGTTGCTGTGATGCTAAGCAAATTTTAGCAGTGCCCAGACTATGACAGAGTGGGAAGAAAGTCCTGGCGATCTACTTCTGAAAAACCAGCCACTGAAAACTTTCCAGAGCACAGTCCTACTCCGACGTACACGGACTCCCCGCGAGTCTTAGTCAACGCCATGGCAGCTGCTTACGGACTGGGAAGAGCAGGCAGACACTGTTTGCCTCTTGGTGCCTTCTCCTTCTGTGGTTGCAACCCATCATTGTGCATGGGGATTACACTTCCTGACATTGTCTCAGTCTTGCGTGGACTGTGCGTCAAGGTATTCTGCCCTCACCTGTGCAATCGCCCCTGACCCAGCCAAGCCAATTCGTCCCACACCTTGTCCCAGGTGACCAGGGTACCAACACGCTCCTGCCACCTGCGTCTTCAGAGCTGCCCTTGGCTTCGGTCTGTGCAAAGCTGAATTCTTCAGGTTTTCTTCAATTTTGAGAACTACTTGCTGTTCTTGCAATAAGTTCCCTTTTATGTGCTACATAGCATGGGTTTTTGTTGCTTATAACCAGATAATCCTAATGAATATATTTAGGAAATCATTTTACAGGAAAAATGCTCTGATTTCAGCATTATCTTAAAATATGTCAAGTAGCTATACTCAATTTACTGTACAGTAATGAATTTCTAACAAGATAGTTCTGTGTAACGGGGAGCAGTTTGCCAGCCCTCCTGAGCCCCAGTTTTCTCATATTTAAGACGATGATTATAAAACTACTAGGTACACTCCCTTTAGAGTCTTGCTGTGGGAGCAAATTAAAAATTACAGAAGGGAGGGAAAGCACCTTTCAAACCACAAAGTACTGTATAAAATAGGGTATTTATCGAAAAACAAAAACAAAAAAATCTGTTGCCCTCGAGTCAATTTTGACTTATAGTGACCCTGTAGGACAGAGTAGAACTGCCCCATAGGGTTTCTTAGGCTGTGAATATTTATAGAAGCAGACTGCCACCTCTTTCTCTTGTGGAGCTGCTAGTGGGTTCAAATCACTGACCTCTCAGGTAGTGTCTGAGCACTTAACAGCTGTGCCATTAGGGCTCCTTGGGTATTTATTTACCCATCGCTTTCTTTTAACAAGTATTTCCTATAAAACAAACAGTGCCTACAAAAGAAAATTTACTCTGGGGATATTTTAGAGTTCTTAGTGTATTTCAAAGAAATACTTAACACTTTCCCAAAGAGTGGGATGTGTATCAGTGTTGACAATGTCCTCCAGAGGTGGGATGGCTTCTCACTTTACTTACGTTTCCAACAACCACCGATATTCTGAAACTTTGTTTCCATGGGTATACAGAATAAGGGGTATATATTTAAGCGATATGGTAAGAAGAATTGTACAGAAAAAATAGAATTTTAACTTATGGCATCTTATCAGCAATTTCATTTGATCTTTTAACTTTTTAAGTTAAAATGTCATGTATGTTCTCTCTGTTGTAATTCTAGAGGTGCAGCCATGTATGGTGGAAAACGCACTTGACTGTCAATCAGAATACCTGGTCCAAGCCCAGGTTCCTTCATTCATTAGGAAATTGGCTTACCTCTCTATACCTTTTCTTTATATGCCACATAAATCTTATCTGTTTGTGATTGTTAAGGTTGTGTGTCAGCTTGGCTGGGCCATGATTCTCAGTGTTTTGGAAGTTACTATGTAGTTTGGTAGTTGTATGATGATACAATCACCTCTGTGATGGAGTCTGATATAATGTGATAACCTCCATGATGGGGTCTGCTGTCAGTAGCCAATCAGTTGAAAGGGAGTTTCCTTGGGGATATGTGTGTGGACTACATCCAATACAGGTGAACTCTTTGGCAAGGCTCACTGGCTTTTTTGCTCACTCTGGATCCCGTAGCTGGCTTCTGTTCACCTGACCTCCAGTTCTTCAGAGATGAGCTAGCAGCTGACTTTCCATCTTGCCTACTAATCTTGGGATTTGTTGGTCTTCACAGCCTGTGAGCAAGAGCCCTGTTGTCTGACCTGCCAACCACAGGTTCACCAGCCCCTGTGGCTGCATGAATCAGGAGAAGACTCCAGTTTGACCCATGGATTTGGGATGTTCCAGCCTCTACAACCACATGAGCCATTTCTTTTATATAAATCTCTCTATACAGATCATTTTACTTGGATCTATAATCAACACCCATGGAAGCAGCAGTCAAAAAATCAAATGACACGTTGCATTGGGCAAATCTGCTCCAAAAGACCTCTTTAAAGTGTCAAAAGGCAAAGATGTTACCTTGAGGACTAAGGTGTGCCTGATCCAAGCCATGGTGTTTTCAATTGCCTCATATGCATGCAAAAGCTGGACAATGAATAAGGAAGACTGAGGAAGAATTGATGCCTTTGAATTCTGGTGTTGGCGAAGAATATTGAATATACCATGGACTGCCAAAATAAGGAACTAATCTTTTTTGGAACAAGTATAGCCAGAATGCTCCTTAGAAGCAAGGATGGCAAGACTATGTCTCACATACTTTGGTTATGTTATCAGGAGGGACCAGTCCCTGGAGAAGGACATCATGCTTGATAAAGTAGAGGATCAGTGAAAAAGTGGAAGGCCCTCAATGAGATGGATTGACACAGTAGCTGCAACAATGGGCTCAAGCATAATAATGATTGTGAGGATGGCGCAAGCCCACGCAGTGTTACATTCTGTTGTACATAGTGTCGCTATGGGTCAGGACCGACTTGACAGCACCTAACAACAACAACAATATATAGATATTTATACGCTTTACTGCTTTTGCTTCTCTAGAGAACCCAGCATATGACATTTGGTACCAAGAGTGGGGTACTGTTCTAACAGATATTTAAATGTGGAAGCACTTTTGAAACTAAATGGATAGAAGCTGGAAGAGTTTTAAAATGCCCAATAGCAAAAGCCTAGACTGGCTTGAAGAGGCTATTGGTGGAATTACGGACGTCAAAGACAATTCTGGTGAAGACTCAGAAGGAAGTGAGGAAAGCTGTTATACTGGAGGATGGCACAGATGGCAAGAATCAGCAGGAGAGAAATGGCAGCAGCAGAATGAGGAGACCATCACGAGACAGTGCTGGAGCCAACCCAGGGAGTGAGAGAGCTGAGTGCCTTTGCACAAGAGTCTTCCTGGTGGAGTAGGGTGCCTTCAGGCACTTATTGTTGGAGCTGGCCCCAGCAGGGCAGATGTGGACAATAAGGCCTGAGGGCCTGGAGGCCAAGGAACCAGGAAGCAGAAGCTGAAGAGACAAGGAACACAGGAAGCAGAGCTGTTTCAGCCTCAAAAGGTAGGGCCACGTCCCCAGGGGTGTTAAAGGGTAGAGCTATGGCCTCTGGGGTTTCTAAGGCTAGGGCCACAGCCTCCTAGGTTTCAAAGAGTCAGATCTTCAACAACTGGGTTCTGGAGAGTGAGACTACCGTTCATGAGTGCCAGCTGGCTGGGGCCGGATTCATTGCCTAAAGCTGAGGGGGCAGGGTTGCCATGCCCAAGGGACAAAAGAATGGGGACTGTTGGGACTGAGGGGGTAGGGTTGCCATTCAGAAGGACTGGGAGAATGCGGCTGCTCAAAGCCAAGGGAGCAGAGTTGCAGTTTCAGAGGGCCTAGAAGGCAGAGCTGAAGCCCAGGGCTAAGGGGCTTCCGTCCAGAATCCAGAGAGTGTGGTCAATGCCTAGAGTTTAGAGGGCAAGGCCATTGTCTAAATGGTCTCAAAGAACAGAGGATCATTTTCAATCCTTGAGAGCTAATGTGATGTGTTCTGCTCACTTGCTTGGTGCCTGTTATCTCTTCTTGCCCTCCAATTTCTCCCATTTGTAATGGAAATGTCTAGCTTGTGCCTATTCCACCATTGTACTTTGGAAGCCCAACCCAGACCCATTTCATGGCTTCCAAAGTACAATGGTGGAACAGGCACAAGCTAGACATTTCCATTACAAATGGGAGAATTTTGGAAGCAGATAACTTATATTCTAGAGTCACAGATGAAGAAGAATTTTTACATTTTGGACTTACAGTTGTTTTAAAACTTTTGCTATGATATGATGGGGTGAATGTGTTTTACATGTGGTTAGGACATGAATTTTTAGGGGCCAAATGGTGGAATTTCATGGATTGAATTGTGTCCCCCCAAAACATATGTCAGCTTGGCTAGGCCATGATTCCCAGTGTTGCATGATTGTCCATGATTTTGTCATCTGATGTGATTTTTCTATGTAAATCCTGCCTCTATGATGTTAATGAGGTAGGATCAGAGGCAGTTATGTTAATGAGGCAGGGATCAATTTACAAGATTAAGTTGTCTCTTGAGTTGATCTCTTTTGAGATATAAAAGAGAGAATTGAGCAGAGAAACAGGGGCACCTCATACAGATACAAGAGCCAGGAGAATGGTGTATTCTTTGGACCCGGGGTCCCTTTTCTGAGAAGCTCCTAGACTGGGGGAGATTAATGATAAGGATCCAACAGAGACAGAAAGCCTTGCCCTGGAGCTGGCATCCTAAATTTGGAGTCCTAGCCTGCTAGGCTGTAAAAAGCCAAACCAAACCCACTGCCGTGGAGTTGATTCCGACTCATAAGCAACCTTGTAGGACAGAGTAGAACTGTCCCATAGAGTTTCCAAGGAGCGCCGGGCGGATTCGAACTGCTGACCTTTTGGTTAGCAGCTGTAGCACTTAACCACTACACCACCAGGGTTTCCCCTAGGCTGTAAGAGAATAAAATTTCTTTTTGTTAAAGCCGTCCACTTGTGGTATTTCTGTTATAGCAGCACTAGATAACTAAGACACTGTCATATCTAACTCACAGACAGGGACATATTACCTAATAAGCGAGGTATGCAGGGGTTTACTTGTGCTTACTTACTAGTCTGTAGTGCACAATTTCACTTGTTTTTCACCATAGCCTGTGGTGAAACCCATGTGAAATTGTACACGACAGATTAGTAAGTAAACTCAATTGAGCCTATGTGTGCCTTGCTTAATGCAAGCCCATGTGTGTCTTGCTTACTGGTTAATACACCCCCTGCTCACAGACATGTTGTAAGCATCAAATGAGATCATGGATTCTTTCTAAATTGCAAAGTACTATCAAAATACAGCTTCCAAATGGTCACAGCTTTAAAAACCCTATGGAGCAGTTCTATTCTGCACACATGGGTTACCATGAGTCAGAATCAACTCCATGGCAACTAACAACAACAATCAAACAATAAGATAAAATTTATACATCAGCAATTATTGTTTGCCTACACCTAAATCTTTACTTAATACTACAAATTTAACACATTTAACTTAATACATTTCAACCACCTTATGATTACCTTCAGCTAAATAACCTATCTTAGGTCTTTTCTTCTAGGGTGTTCTATGCTTGACAGTAAGAAAATATGACATGTAGATCAGTGTTATTTAGACAAGTGTACTCTGTGAGGACACAGACCAGCAGCATCAGTATCCCCTGGAAACTTGTTAGGGATCCACATTCCTGAGCTTCAGCCCAGAAGGACTGAGTCAGAACCCCTGGGGTGGGGCCCAAGAGTCTGTGCTTTTAACAAGGCCTCCAGGGGACTCTGATGCAGGATCAGTTGAAGTAGCACTGGCTTAGAAAATCCCAGATTTTCTCTATGTGCCAAACGTAGTTTTTCATTTTAGAAAAACAAGTATAATATTAATGATAATGTGGCAATATGTACAACTATATTTTTCCCCTCCTTCCTTTAGAAGCCACAGTGATCCCAATAAGATAATATAACTCTTCTGCTCAAAACCACCCAGAGGCTTCCACATCTCACTCAGGGTAAATGCAACTCACAATATCCTCCTGCTCTGGCCTCTGGCTGCTGCTTCTCCGCCCATCTTGCCTGAAACTCCTCTGCTTTTCTCTGTTTTTGCGTAGGCAGCTTTCTCACTTATTTTAGACTCTTATCAAATGTCCCCTTATGGGGAGTCTTCCATTACCCGACCTGAGCTAGTTCATCCCTCCACACACTCACTGTTGCCTCTGACATGCTGGCTTACTTCCTCTGTCCCTTACCCTCATGAAAAAAGAACCTCAGTCTTTTTGGGCAGATGCTGTTTCCCCAGAATGTAGGACAGTGATTGATACATGGGAGGTGATCATCAACGTATTTTTGTTAAAGGATGAGTAAAGTATTAACTGTGTGCCAGGCACCATGGAAGAGTGACCGCTGGCATGTGTGAAGTTCAGGGAGACCTGGGGTTTCTGGGGGCAGGTCATTCTGTGACATCTTGCAGGTGGTGTCCTTAGCCTCTGGTGCATGGGCCTCCCAAAGATCTCGAGGGACCACAATGTTCGTACTTTGTATAGCTGCAGTGGAGGCCTTCTTGTCTGGGGCTACTCACCCCATTGCTTATGGAGGTGGGGCCCCCGTGTCCATGGTTAGGACTTGGCTGGACAAGGGTGACCCATTAACTAACATCTCGCATGTATCAGTGCTGGGCTTTGTGCTTCCTGGGTTATTTCACTCATTCCTCTCTACTCCTCATGGCTTCTATTCCCATTTTGCAGAGGAAACTGAGGCTCGGAAGACAAGACACTGCCCAGCTACAAGAAGCCAGAGAACACAACAGGAGCCCAAGTCCACTAGACTCCATTACACTTCTTTTCACTACAATAGTGAGTTTAAAACAAAATTTCCACGCATTTTGTAGAAGAAGAGGACATGAATAAAAGCTAAGGAGTTAGGAGACAAAGCTTCATCTTTTGTTTGGTTGGTTTTCTTTGGGGCTTTTCTCAGCTGGCTTTGAGCTGGAAATGAATAAATCCTCAGTAAATTTTCAGTGTCTTTCAGGGACACTGAGCGCTCTGCCACACAATCTGTTTAATAGGAATTGTGTAGCTAAATCCATGTGCCTCTTGTTGAATAGCTTTCCACAAATGTCTCACAGCTGAGGGCCTAGGGAAATCCTTCACTGAGGAAATGGCAGTGTGATTCTCATTCAGTTGTAAATAAAAAAGTTTTATTTGGTATGATTGCCAGTTTTTGGCTCTCCTCTGTGACAGCTCCTCAGTGTCTCTCCTAGGCGTCCAGTCAAAATCCTGTGCATTATCCTTTGGCAAGGACAGCTTATTCTCTGAAGTTGTCCCTCTGCTATCTTGAAGAACTGCTCATTGCAAAATGTCCTATGAAACAAAAAAGAAAAGAAAAGAATAACTAACCTCTGAGAGTAAAAAAGAAAAAAAAAAAAGATTGTGCAATAAACATCTCTGCTTCAATCACATTCAATTCTAATATTTTCATTTGAATTGAAGACAAGATTCACAGGTTCCTTCTCCTCAGATAGAAACAAGAGAAGAAGTGTGAAAAGGAAGACATTTTGAAGGAGAAGATGTCCCTGCAGTGTCAGGGCAGATGAGCCACTGACAAGGTAAATTACACCTTTTTGGCTACTCCCACATCAAAACGAAGGTAAAAGATTTGAAAGGGCCTAAATTCACTGCATCAGAATGCATGGAAACCACTTTTAGCCAGTGCTTCCCCAAGAGGTGAGTGATGAAGAATGAGCAATGAAAACACATGTGCACGTTGTAAAGCTGACTGAGTGGATCTCAGCCAGCTGAGCTGCTTGCCTGGGCATCTTGCCAAAGGTGCTAATGAAAGGCAACACATCATGCTGGGGTCTCTGGGAAGACCTCAGAAGAAGGGGTATCTGATGAAGCTGAAGGTAGTGGCAGAAAAGAGCAGGAGTATCTGCAATTGGTGTCATAGCTAGACCTAGAGTCTCCCCTTCCCCACACCCTTGGAAATCTGGAGGTTTCTTGTCTGTGAAAGTGAACCATACTGGATCCAGACTCAGAGCCTTCGGGCTCAACAAAGGGTAGGGATGAGTTGAAGACATCAGGGAAGTTCCCTGTGTGGAATGGTGAGAGGTTCAGATTGTCCCCAGATGAGTTCCAGGTAGGAGTCAGAGTGGGTCTTCTCTGGAGAAACCAAGCAGCCTCAGAGAAAACACCAAGAGTGAGAAACATGGCCCCCAACTCCTGGTGGCCTTATCTGCAGGGATATCTACCGCTCACAAGTCCTGCTCCAGTGTGGGGAGGTTCCAACCAGCTGTTCATGTCTTGTTCTTAATGATTTGTTAGCAGGCGTTTGAGGAAAGCCAATGATTAAAAAAAGCAAAAGAAAAAATAGGAAACAAATGGACCTTAGTAGAAAAAAAGATAGTAAAAAATCTAGAATAAAACTTAAAAAAAAACATACTTAACACCCGTAGAAAAATATGAGATGATGTTTTATTTAATGTAAAAAAATCAGAAAGCTATGAAAAAGACACAATAGAAGTACAACAAAGAACATTAAATAATAAAAAATATGAGAACTGAAACCAAATTCTGAATTGAAGGTTCAGAAGAAAGAGTAGAGAGAGCCCACCAGGAGAAATTAGAATAAAAACATAAAATGATGAAAAAAAAAACCAGGAAAGGAAAGATAAGAAAAGTAGTCTATGAGTTCCAACATCTTAGTAAGAGTTTTGTTAAAACAGAACAGGAAAAAAAAAAAGGGAGAGAAAATTTTATTTTTTTAAAATGCATTGTTTTTCTCAAACTGAAAACATTAATTTCTGAGTTAAATACCTCTCTTCCTTCAAATCTGACTTCACAAGACAAGGAGTGTTTTAGGCCCAAATCTTTAGAGAAACAAAGCCATTAAAGCATATAAATATATATGTACATAGGTTTATATCAAGGAAATGGCTAATGCGGTTGTAGAGGCTGGAACGTCCCAAGTCTGTGAGTCAGGCTGGAGGATTCTCCTGATTCATGTAGGTGCATGGGCTGGCAAACCCAAGCTCGGTAGATCAGGCAACAAGTTCTGGGTAACAAACTGAAGAGACCAGTGAATTCCAAGATCAACAGGCAAGACATCATGTAAGCTGATAGCTCAAGTCCCAAGAACAGGAGGTCATAAAAACAGGAGCCAGCTACAGGATCCAGAGAGAAAAAGCCCATGAGCCTTGCCAGAGAGTCCACTAATATTGGATTCAGGCCACACACCAAAGAAACTCCGTTTCAACTGATTGGCTACCCACAGCAGATCCCATCATGAAGGTGATCACATTATATCAAATCTCGTCATAGAGGTGATCACATAATCATACAACTGACAAACTACATCGTAATTGCCAAACCACTGAGAATCATGGCCCAAGCAACTTGACACACAACCTTAACTATCACAGCCCACCCCTTGTCAACTTGGCACCTGTACACACATCTCCTTAAACCATAGATAATCTTTAAATAAAGACAATTATAAAGTCATATTTGTGTCTACATGATAAAACTAACACGCATATAACCGAATACGTACTAGCCCTGTTTACATCTTATATTTTATAAGTGAAGAAAATGAATACTTGGCGCACACATACAAGGAAGAAATACTCATAACAAATAGTCCTCGTTTCTCAACTGGTTATGTGGTAGTAACTGGTATTTAGAACTACCTTCTTCCACCACCCATTCCATATTCCCTTTGCATACAGGAAGCAACTCAGCTGGCTATAGTTCTTTGCCTGTTGGGGTGACCCAAACATTCATTTCTCAAGGGTCTGGGCCGTTAGTAGTCATGTCAGAATTGGGTTGCTGTAGTCTTCCATTGACTTTAATCACAGATCATGGTAGTACTCAAAGACATCCTAAGGGATCTCTTCTGTTCCAGACATGCTCTTCTTTGCCTCCATTATGTAATATCAATCCAGTTCCCTGTTGTTAATCAGAATCAGTCACACCAGCCAATATGGTAACTCCTTTCTTTGTCTGTTGATTGAGAGACACAAGGAGCACAAATTGGCCAGGTGGCGTTCTTAACTTCCAGCTCAATGGAATCGGTGTTGTGTCTTCAGGTGGGAGCATTCCTCCCTTTGGAACTAAGACCTCTAGATCTGAAGATCATAAAGTCACAGAACAGGAAGCAAAAGTTTTACAAATGGGTCTCTAGGGGTAATAGTGAGTGGTGCCACTTCCATTTCCACCCATTGATTCCTGAACCCATGAATCCTGGCTATGGGAGTAATAGCACCATACATTGAATGCTGGTTTAAAGCATATACAGCCTCCCGGACAATGTTTCTCCAAACTTGTAAGGTACTGCCACCTAGCTGGCGCCATAATTGTGTCTATTGTTCCATCATTCTATCAAGCCAGCTTCTTCAGGATGATGGGGAACATGGTAAGATCTGTGAATTCTATGAGCATGGGTCCATTGCTGTACTTTACTTGCTGTGAAGTAAGTCCCTTGATCTGAAGGGATGTTATGTGGGATACCATAATGGTGGATAATGCATTCTATAAGTCCACGGGTGGTAGTTTTGGCAGAAGTATTGCATGCAGAGAAGGCAAATCCATATTCAGAGTAAGTGTCTATCCCAGTAAGAACTTTCTATGATGAAAGCGTTCCAACGTAATCAATCTACAACAATTCCTTGTGGAATTGTGCGGTGTGAGGGACTGTGTTGTTCTCTGCTGCTGGCACATTGGGCACTCAGCAGCGGCTGTAGCCAAGTTGGCGTTTGTGAGTGGAAGTCCATGTTCCTGAACAAATGCATAACCTCCATCCCTGCCACTATGGTCACTTTGTTCACAAGCCCACTGGCAACGATGGGGGTAGCTGGAGAAAGAGGATAACTGGTTTCCACAGAACGTGTCATCTTATCCACTTGATTGTTAAAATCCTCCTCTGCTGAGGTTAGCCTTTGGTGAGCATTCATGTGAGACACAAATATCTTCACCTCTTTTGTTCATTCAGAGAAGTCTATTCACATACCTCCTCCCCACACCTCCTTGTCTCCTATTTTCCAATCACGTTCCGTAAAATTCCCTGATCATCCAGCCAAACCATTGGCCACAGCCCATGAATCAGCATACAATTGCTAATCTGGCCATTTCTCATCCCAAGCAAAGTGAACAACCAGGTGCACTGCTCAAAGTTCTAACCATTGGGAGGATTTTCCTTCACCACTGACCTTCAAGGAGTTCCTAGAAGGGGTCTGTAGTGCTGCTGCTGTCCACTTATGACTAGTGCCTGCATATTGCCTACAGTCATCTGTAAACCAGGCCTGAGTTTTCTCTTCCCGAGTCAATTGATCATATGGAACTCTCCATGAGGCCATATGTGCACACTGAGACATGGAAGGTAATGTGATATGAGTGGAGACATGGGGCATTTGGGCCACTTACTCGAGCAACTCACTTGTGCCTTCAGGTCCTTCTTGGGCACAATCTTGTGTATAAAACTTCCATTTAATGATGCAGTGCTGCTGTGCATGTCCAGCTTTATGGCTCTGTGGATCAGACAACATCCAGTTCATGATGCACAGCTCAGGCTGCATGGTGACTTGGTGGGCCACCAAGTCAAGTGTTGAGTCTCTACTAAAAAACCGAAAACCAAACCCGTTCCCATCGAGTCAATTCTGACTCCTAGTGACTCTATACTAAGGCCCACAAATAAGCCAAAAGTTGTTTCTCAAAAGGAGAACAGTTATCTGCACAGGATGGCAGGGCTTTGCTACAAAATCCTAAGGGTCTGTGCTGCAATTCATAATAGAGGCCTGCCAAAGACTCCAAACAACATCTCTCTCTGTCTCTGACACTTCAAGCACCATTGGATCAGCTGGATCACATGGCCCAACTGGCATAGTCACTTGCACAGCAGCCTGAACCTATTGTAGAGCCTTCTCTTTTTCTGGGTACCACTCAAAACTAGCAGCTTTTCAAGTCACTTGATAAATATGCTGGAGTAACACATGCAGATGAGGAATTTGTTGCTTCCACAACCCAAAGAACTCCACTAGGCATTGTGCCTCCTTTTTAGTTGTGGGAGGAGCCAGATGCAATAATTTATCCTCTACTTTAAAAGGAATATCTCAATATGCGCCACACCCCTGGACTCCTAGAAATTTTAGGTTAAAAGCACCTGAATTTTTGTTGGATTATTTCCTCACCCTCTAGCATGCAATCATTTTGCCAGTAAGTCCAGAGTCATTGACACTTGTTCTTTACTAGATCCAATCAGCACAATGACATTAATGTAATGCACCAGTGTGACTTCTTGTGGAAAGGATAGGTGATCAAGTTCCCTGTGGACTAAATTATAATATAGGGATGAAGAGTTGATATAGTCCTTGAAGTAGGACACTGAAGGTGTATTGCTGGCCTTGCCAGATGAAGGCAAACAGGTTTCTAGTGGTTTTTTGAAACAGGTATGGAAAAAAATACATTAGCCAGATCAATAGCTGCTTACCAGCTACCAGGAGATGTATTAATTTTCTCAATCAATGAAACCACATCTGAAACAGCAGCTGCAGTTGGAGTCACCACCTGGTTAAGTTTTCGATATCCATCTGTTTTTTGAACAGGTCAGAAAGGCGAGTTGAATGGGAACGTGGTAGGAATCACCACTGATGCATCCTTTGAGTCCTTAATGGTGGCACTAATCTCTGTAATCCCTCCAGAAATGTGGTATTGCTTTTGGTTTACTATTTTCCCAGGTAGGGGCAGTTCTAATGGCTTCCACTTGGCTTTTCCTACCATAATAGCCTTTACTCCACTTGTCAGGGATCTAATGTGGGGGTTCCGCCAGTTGCTAAGTATATCTATTCCAACTATGCATTCTGAAACTGGGGAAATCACTACAGGATGGTTTCAGGAACCCACAGGACCTACTGTGAGATGGACTTGAGCTGAGCTTTCATTAATAACCTGACCTCCATATGCCCTCACTCCGACTGGTGAGCCACAGTGATATTTTGTGTGTCCTGGAATTAGTGTAAATTCAGAGCCAGTATCCAGCAATCCCTGAAAAGTCTGATTATTTACTTTTCTCCAACGAATAGTTACTCTGGTAAAACACTGTAGGTTGACAGTATAAGTTTTTGTCAGTGTAGTGGAGTCCTACCTCAAGGGGACTCGACCTCCCATTCATTCAAGGTGCTGTGGGTCTGTAAACTTGCTCAAGGTTGGAAATTGATTGAGGGATTGTGTCATGGATTGAATTGTGTCCTCCCAAAATATCTGTCAACTTTCCTGGGCCATGAGTCCCAATATTGTGTAATTGTCCACCATTTTATGTGATTTCTCTATGTGTTGTAAATCCTATCACTTTGATGTAATAAGATGGATTAGCAGCAGTTATATTGATGAGGTCTACAAGATGAGATACTGTCTTAAGCCAATTTCTTTTGAGATATAAAAGAGAGAAGTAAGCAGAGAGAGAAGGGGACCTCACACCACCAAGAAAGCCAGCACCGGAAGCAGAGCGTGTCCTTAGGACCTGAGGCTCTTGCACTGAGATGCTCCCAGACCAAGAGAAGATTGATGACAAGGACCTTCCTCCAGAGCCAACAGAAAGACAGAGCCTTCTCCTGGAGCTGATGACCTGAATTTGGACTTGCCGACAATGAAAGAATAAATTTCTCTTTGTTAAAGCCATCCACTTGTGGTATTTCTGTTACAGCAGCACTAGATGACCAACAGAGATCATGACTCTATATTCTGGCAATTCAAGTTAGACTGCTATTCATTTGACCTAGAATTCTTCTGCTTGTACAGATCAAGTAAATATTTAACAGTTTCTCTGTCTATTTCACTCCTAAGGACACCATGACTAAGTAGCCAATGCCATAAGCTCATAAGGCTCAGACAATTTTGATTACTGTTTTGACTCTTCTGTCCATTATGGTAACCACACCCACTGAGTCTTTGTCAATTGAGTGCCGCCACTTGGCCCCTACTACCACAGGATCCAATCAGTCCCATTGTACTTAAGCGTCTTAATTCAGTGAGGGCAATTTCCACAATCAAATCCGACTTGCATAAAATAATAATCACAGCAGTCTTCGAGAATGCGGAGGCTCTCTTTACAAATTTGTTCCTTACCATTGTGGTAAAATGTGCATCTTCTGGGCACTTCATGTGTGGATCTCTGTGTTGAAACTGATAAATCCACTCTAACATGCCAATTTCCTGAAGCCTTTGGATACCTTCTTCTACAGCATACCAAGGCATACTGGTACTTCAACTTGATTTAGTGTAGGCCAGTGCATAATCCATGCTTCAGTAACCTAACCAAATAAACTATGCCATCCAGCCCTAACCTCTCAAGCTGAAACCTTGTTTGAAGAATCTGTGCTTAGTGGGCCCATATCTATAAACTCAGACTGATCCATCTTTTTGTTCCTTGTACCATCATCCTACACTTTTAATAGCTATTCCCATTCATATTTCCCAGGTTCCTGTTTGTACATGTTAGAAAAGTCAAGCAGTTCTTTTGGAGCGTAGCGTACCTCCTCTTGGCTCACAGTTTGTACTTCACCTTTTGGAGCTCCCTGGGACCGTAAGTCCAGTTATAGGTCTAGAAACAGAAATGGGTGATGGAGATGTGTTTTTAGAATATTCAGCATTGTCTTGTAAGGTATCTGCCTCAGGTGATGCCCCAGGCAATGACTCGGACACTGAAGAATGTTACAACGAATTTGGTGTCAGCGCTGTAACAATGAAGTTGAAGTTGAAATGGCTCTTGGGTGCATGTGCAGTTCAATTGCCATATGTCATTAAGAGTTGAACATTGCCCAACTTTCTGTCCATTATGACTCCCTACACCCACATTGACACAGCCGTCATTGTAGACTAAGCCATATAGCCTGCTATATGGCAGTGCTTTGAACAGTAAATCATAATGTTAAACGTCTGAAAGTAAATATCTGAAATGATAACATCGGCAAATTACAAGCTGCAATGTTGTATGTAGCACATATTACTAACGATAAGATGTACAAAAAAAAACTGGACCATCATAAATTTGGTTCATCATAACTAGAATACATCGTAAGTCAGGGACTACCTGTACAGTGATTGACTAGACAGTGAAAAAGTACTTAAGGAGCATCAACAGTAAAAACACTCAACACAAATAATAAAACATTGTAATACATTCATATTGGGAAGGAAAGTGGGGTAGGCCTGTTAGAGCACTAAATCCCTGTCCTGCACGTCCAATAACAATAGACCACATTTAAACAAACACACGGTGCATTTTCAACGATCTAAAGTTGGAAATACAAAGGTAAATGCTGAAGAGACAGCTAAATGAGTTGAATGTGGTTGCCTTTGAGAAGAGCACCCAGGAATGGAAAACGGACAGGGTGGGAGGAAACTATTTCACTTTTTAATCTCATGCAATGTATCACTTTAATGGCTTAAAATTAATTTAAAATAGATACGGGTTTTGGTTGGGTTAAAGTACAATTTCTGAAATTAGAAATCTATGATAAAAATGTTCCTAAAACTGGTTTTTTAGATGTATGTATATATTGGTCAAGGAACCAGCAGGAATCAAAAGACACTAATTAGAATAATCTTAGAAAGTTTTAATTCAGAAATATTCACAAAGGAGTGGGCTGGGTGTTAGGGAACGACAAGGGTTATATCTATGACTGGAGGGGAAGTTGTGCACAGCCAGTTGCTTTAAGGAGGGCTGTGAGCTAACCAGAGGAACTCCACCAACCAGGTTGGGGGAGTGGACAGGGAGTAGGGTAAATAGCTCAACTTTTTTCTTCCTTTTGCTGATCTCCTGCTGGGCTGAGGGGGAGCATGAAGAAGGCTGAGGAGTGAGTCTGAAGAAGCAAATTGAAGACACCTGGTATGTACGCTATGCGGTACATATGAAAGCAAATGGACGCACGGACTCATACGAACTCAGTTCTAGCATGGCACTCAGAAGAAGTGGTCCAAGGATGAATCCCCTGTGTGCCCACCTCTCCCTTCCTCTGGGCCCAGTGGGAGTCAGGATTCCCTCTTTGCACATGCTCCAATCCCTGTTTCTCTTCCTGCTCAGCCTCTAGATCTCTAGACTTTGGACCCCACGCGATTGCTTCATTTTGTGAACCTACAGAGATGTGTACTTCCTTCTCTGCTCCTAATCTTTTGTCGTGTGCTGCATCATTTGCTGTACTTGACTTGCCGAGAGGTGGCAGCGTGCAGCGATGTCAGAGGGTAGGGCCAGATCCTCACCACCACCTCCAGATTCAAGACCTCGGGAAGTATTTCAGTCTTTCTGAGCCTCGTTTTCTTCTTCTATCAGTTGGGGAAAACAGTGCAAGATAATAAGAGAATATCTAGTGGGGGGTGGTAAGAACAGACTTTATGAACTCCAGGAATAAAAGAAGAAAAGGGGTAATGGTAGAAGAGCTTCCAGATCTTTTAGAAGAGAGTCCGAAAAAAATGCTGTGTAGGACTGGTTTCTTTTACATTACAGTGCAAACTTCGTATCTCTTATGTCTTAAAATGGGAATAACAATGATAGTACTGACCTGACTAGGTTGATATGAGGACTGAATGAGTTAATACACTAAAAGTACTTGGAGCCATGGGAGGCACACATGACCACTGGTGCTTGTTATCTTCAGGGTGGTTTGTGAGCCTTTGAAACTTCCCCCATGCTTACCACTTTCCAAGTTTCTAGGGACCTTTTTAGTACTAAAAGTCAAGATAAAACAGTTTGTTTCCTTGTTCTGAGACAGCAGAAAGGGAACTGGAGAACTAAAAACGAACCCACAGCCAGTCTCTGGAGCAGGGATGTAGAGTGGCCTCTCCGTGCTTAGCCTCATTGACTCTCCTGTTGGCACCTTATCGTCCCATGCGTGTCCACAGTTCTTCTATAACTAATTTGGTAATACATCCTCACCCACACAAGGAGGGCACCACCAGCGTTTCATCCACGGGGATCACCTTTTAAAAGGTGACTGCCCCTCTTCCCAAGCTTTTGTAAGAATGTGTTTGTATTGATTCATTCGCCATTGATTTCTTTGGCCCTTTGGAGCAATGCGTAGTCTAGCTGGGCTATGAGTGTCTGTGGTCATGTTGGTGAATATGCTCACTATATAATTTGTCTTGCTCTTAACTATGATGCAGAATTCAATAAAGAGAGAATGTGAGTACATACAAATGTTTAAGGAATCTTCCAGTCATCTGAGGCTTTTTTGTCATTGAGTTATCCCTGTTATGTTGTATATTGTATTACATTTCATATTATACGTCATTCAGTCGTTCAGCAAATATTTATTAACCATCAAATATCTGCCAGGTGCTACAGGTCTGGGGATAAAAAAAAATAGAGTGGCTATAAAGATAGAAATGCCCTCATTCTCTTAGGACTTACTGTCCTATTTATTAAAAGTTATATTTAAAATATAATATTATATTCATAAGTATGTTATATGTACAAATATATATTGATATAATAAATGACTTATCTATAATAAATATATTTATGCACATATAAATATAAACACGTATTATATTATTGCATTTATAATAAATATATCAATATAGTTATAAACATGTTTATAAACATAGTCACGGGATTATGCATTTATGATCACTCTGGAGTAAGGAATGACAGTCTCCAGCTACCAGAACACTAAGAAATTATTTGAAAAGTGGACACAAATCAAGCCAAGAGAAGAGATAGTGCCTTTTCTACCCCATTTATTTTGGCTCCCTTAAAGATCCATCCCTTAAAGATAGATACACAGTTGCACATGATAATTTTGTGAGAATCAGCTAAGAAAGTGTTTCCTTAACAGTGTTTCTGTTTCTCATCCATGGTGGTGAAATGGTCATCATCAATTACGATTTCTGGATTTTTCAAAACAAGCACCTGAATTTCTTAAAATCAAGTAGTTGTTTGTCATTAGCTATTCTTTTTGCATTATTTATATATTAAAATATGTCTGTTTTATTTTGGACAGTAGAATAGGTACTTCCACAGTTTTTAAGGAATACATAGTCAGGGCCATGGAGTCCTGGAAACTGTATGAGAGCAACTATGAGTAGGGATTTGTACTTGCTTCCAGGGTGAGCAAATAGCATTCGACCACTGAATCCTATCAACAGAGAGTGAGTTAACAGAGTTTAATAAGTAGCACCAGTTCAGAATTGCTGGTGCAGAGCTAAAGATAAAACGTGTAGTGTGGATCTTCTGGTGTCTGTGGCTCTAAGACAAATTGTCTCGTTTAAAACTTTGTACTGTACTCTGGCAAAGTGATGCTGCGTGTGTATTTATTGAACATTAAAATATCTCTGACATTCCACATTACTGTAGTGAATTGTCTTCTACAGTAATCCAGTAATCAAGGCAGTCATCTTTACATCTCCTTTCCCTCACCAGTTGTCCCTGCTCATGACCTTAATACCACCCTGCTTTTTATTCTGCTGTCACTACCCTGTTCAGACTCTCCTCACCTCTTGCCTGGATTAATGCACAATGGCCTCCAGTCTTGTCTCCAACTTTGTATCTCACTCCCCACCCCAACACATGTGCTACAATGCTGATGGAATAAGTGAGATCTCAAAACTCACACCTGATAATGTTATTCTCCTGCTGAAAATTTCTCAGAGACTGCTAACCAGACAAAAAGGGGAAGACCCTCAATGAGATGAATCAAAAGAGTGGCTGCAACAATGGGCTCAAGAATAATGATTGTGAGGAGGGCACTGGACTGGGCAGTGTTTTGCTCTGTTGTAGACAGGGTCTCTGTGAGTTGAAACCAACTCAATGGCACCTAACAAAACAACTACATTTAAAAAAAAATAAGTTATCTATTAACAAATTCATATCATATTATTATACCTCACCAACCAAACCCACTGCCATTGAGCAATCCCCCATAGGGTTTCCAAGGCTGTAATCTTTACTGAAGCAGACTGCCACATCTTTCTCCCTCGGAGCTGCTGCTGGTCTCCAACTGCCAACCTTTAGGCTAGCAATCAAACTCTTTCATGTTATTATAAAAAAAAAAAAAAATTTTTTTTTTTTTTTTTTATAGTGATGCTAAAATGGCAGGAGTTATACAACACAGACTGGGCTGGCATATACATCCTATACTGGCTGTTAGAAGAGAACTCAACTGAAAAAACCACAAAGTTATAGCTTAAAAAAAAAAAGTTATAGCTTAGTTATTAAAAATAAATAAGGCTCCTACTTGTGACTCTGGGTTTTGTTTCTGATTTTTAAAATCTTTAAATATTAAACAGTTCTTTTACAGCTACTGTGCTTTTCCTGTTTAATGTATTTTCCTTCCTTCCTTCAAGTAGGACTGTATGAAGGTTCTTCTCAGGATTGTCTTGGCCTTTGGATTCCATTCGGATCATATTTGGGACTTGGCTAGAGACAGACTTTGGCTTCCGCACACCCTCCCTAACCAGCATTCTGCTTGGCAAAGGCCGCCAGGTGCCTGATCGTGCAGAGAAAAGGGATGGGATCACTCAGTGTGACAAGCATGAGAGATTTCACAGATCACAAGTGTTTGGAGAGAGGAGTCAAACCTAGCCCTGGAAATGCGGCCTGTGTCTCACCATTAAATGGGAAGACACACCAACCAGGAATCCAAGGTCACATGACATCATTGCTTCCTGGGACAATAACCCAATCAAAAGAACTGCCACTGGTGTATATAAATTTTTTGCAAATTTTAGACTGCACGTTTTACCTGGTCATCAGCAAGCACAGGCAGATTGGAATTTTAACATGACGTGGTGGATAACAAACCTTTAAGTAATGACATTTTACAGTCCATTCTCAAAGGAGCACAGTGCCAACTTTGTTGTGAGGCAGATGGTGGGGAAAAAGGTGGATGTGAATCTGATCATTTAGCAGGCAAATTAATTTATGTGACAATAACCAGCCTCCAAATTGGGTTTATTGACTCATTACATTTTCTCCCTATGAAATTTAGTGAAATGCCAAATTCTACATTTTAAAGGAGCTGAAGGTTATTTTCTCATTTTAGAAGGGTGCAAAATCAGAATTAGTAAGGATCTATATTAACAATATTCCCAGAGCTTCAAATAAGTCAATGATTTTTCTATAGTTTAAGGATAATATATTTGTAATAAAATTATGATCCATTAGGCAACCCTTAATTAATCTTAACAATAATTGATTATGTAATTGCTGAATCACAGTTTTCAGGAGCCCAAGTAATTTTCAAAACAAAAATAAAATACATTAGACCAGTAAAACCTCGAATTCTCTTGGTAAGTAAAAAAAAAAAAAAGTGGGTGAGGGATGAAGAGAAACGAGACTGTAGAAGAAAATTTAATGTCACTTTACCTGAGCTTTGAGCTGGAAAGGACTATAGAAAGGTGGCCTTATTTGATCTGCAAAGTCAAAATAATGAAAAAGAAAACTTATATTATTATAGGGGAAACAAAAACACGGACATTATTTCTTAAACTGCACAGTAGATTGTGCAATAAATTTCTACAACCCGTAACTTAGAATGACTGTCTAACTCCCTTGCTGTCACAGCCTCAGGAGCACCATGGGGCCTTTCCCAGCAGGCCGGTGGGGAAGGCTGCCTCATTCGAGAACCACAGAGCAGTGCCAACAACACTGAGTGCAGGTGCATGGTAACCAGCACCAGGCGACCCACAGCTATGGCCTGCTGGGCTGGCTTGTCTCAACCTCTCCAAAGTTACACTCCACAAAAGTTTTGCTCTGGAGTTTTTCCTATCTCCACAAGCTAAGAAAATTTGGAGATTTCCTTTTTCTGTTCGCAATACAAAAGTAATTGGTATAGTAACCGAGTAACGGAGCTTTTATTTTTTAATGAAAAATATCTCGTAAATACATCCCTGTTGACAAAGAGTTGAACACTGTAGGTGGACACAGATGAAGAAGGGCACAGTCTCTTTTCCTCTAGGACATTCCAGGTATTCTCTGTGCATTTATGAACACAGGGGCATGCACATGCTGACATTGTCTTACTTGTTTTTTAAATAGATTAAAACAAAACAAAAAAAACCCGTTGCTGTCAAGTTGATTAGGCTCATATTATAATGGTCGTTTTCTGACTTGTATTACTCATAGAATGGCATTGTGTTCTAGGAGACCTGCCCCAGTCTTTCATAACTGCATGGTCCTCCACAGTGAGGGTAGATTCTATTTCTCATGTCAGCCCTTTCTGCTTCTTCCTCTGAGCTGGAGGACAGCAGGCACATCTTCTTGTGGACCATAACTCTATCTTACCATTTCCTCTTGTCTGTCCAGAGAAAGAATCTGGCAGGAGATGCTGGAAAAATGAGTAACAAAGGATTGTTGCTGTTAGTTGGCATCGGGTCAGCTCCATCGCATGGCGACCTTGTATATAACAGAACAGAATGTTGCTCAGTCCTGCGCCACCCTCATGACCTTTGACATGTTTGAGTGCGTTTTGTCAATCCATCTCATGGAGGGTTTCCCTTGTTTTCGCTGGCCCTCTACTTTATCAAATATGATGTCCTTTTCTAGTGATTGGTCTTTTCTGATGATGTGCCCAAAGTAAATTTATTTAGAAAATAACTTATCAAATAAATAGCCCTTATAAAATGACTGGAGCACATTTATTTGGAAACCCTGGTGGTGTAATGGTTAAGAGCTATGGCTTCTAACCCAAAGGTCAGCAGTTTGAATCCACCAGGTGCTCCTTGGAAACCTTATGGGGCAGTTCTACTCTGTCCTTTAGGGCTGCTATGAGTTGGAATCGACTCGATGACAATGGGCTTCGTTTGTTTATAAAATGACATGCTCTCTCAGCTGGCCTATGATATATGTCCCCTGACATTGAGTTTGTGGTTACCACCTCATGAAGTGTCTCCTGCTGGCCTGGTGTCTGTGCACTGGCTTCCTGCCTTCTGTGTTTCCTGCTCTTGTCTAGCCGTGGGCATCACCTCCAGGACCTTCTTCCTACAGCTAGGCTCTAACTGTGGACTCTTTTGCTGAAAAACCATCAGCATCTTTCTCAGCAACCTGACTCCAGTGAACCCTGAATTCCCTGCAGGGACCTGAATGGCCCTACATGGCCTTGCCTCTTCTGAACCATCTCACCTTTGACTGCTGGAAAGTCATCAATCATGTCATGGGTCCTCCCTGGGACACAGTTTCCTCATCTTTAAAAAGAGGGATCTTGACTGCATAACCTACATGATTATTTTTCATTGTGTGTCTCCTGGCCTAGTTCAGTATTGATTAAAGTGCTCAGAGGTTCTGTCTGTATGCCTTTTGTAAAATCAACACTATATTTCATCCTGACTTTACCCCGGTTTAAGAACTTTTGAGGGATTTTGCTTCAATTGTAAACACTTGAGCATTAATGTTTATTGAAATCCGAAAGCCTGCTGGGAACCACTCATTTTCACTTCCTGGAGCCACTCGCAGCTAGTGACAGGAGGAGCTTTTGCCAGCAAGGCCTGCTCTTGTCCTCAGCTTCACTGAAAGGCAACCCACAACTTCTGGGTGGTGAGGAAGAATACCCCACAGGATGAAGGTACAAAGCTGGACTGCTAAGGCCTATAATTGCTTTTGACAGGAGGTGAAGCTCCTTTACCTGAATAAACTGTATCAGGTGCTCTGTGCAGGACACTATCCTCAGGACAAAGCAATGAGCATGGTGGCAACCGGCCCTCACCTGGCCCAGAGCCATGTAGTACACAAGCTTGAATAGTATAATGTGTTTGGGTGTGGTGGATACTATTACAAATGCATCCGAAACTCTAGAAATTCACAGAAGGGAAAGCCACTCACTATTGGGGAGAGGAGGAAAGCATTCAGGAAAAAAGTGGAATTTTTGTTGTGTAGGTTTGTGAGTGTGGTTAATAACATTTAAAAGGGATATCAAGGAGGAGGTTGGAACTATAATTTGGAATTATGCATACTTGGCAATTTTGTTTTCCTCACTGCTCCCACCAGGCATCACTGCTAGCTGAATTCAGTGATACAGACAGTGGAAGGACAGACATCCTGCCTCACCTAAGCACAGGTCCCAGAGATTAAGATATTAGGTGGGATTAGAGGTTCTTTGGATGGTGGGACACAATACAAAGACACTCTGATAGATGAAAGACAGACTCTTTGTTATTATAGTTCTAAATGAGAGAAGGCTACCAGGCAGGGCCTTAAGAGGCTTGCACCCAAGGACAGGGTCATAACACCCTGGAACTCTTAAAACCAATCAGTTGCCTTGAAGTTGACTCTGACTCATGGCAACCCCATGCGTGTCAGAGTAGGGTTTTCAATGGCTGATTTTTCAGAAGTAGATCGCCCGGCCTTTCTTCTGAGGCATCTCCGTGTGGACCCAGACTTCCAAACTTTGGTTTAGCAGCCAAGTGCTTTAATGGTTTGCACCAACCAGGGATCCCTGCTGGAACTTTGGTTGTTGTTAGCTACTGTTGTGTTGGCTCCTAACTCACGATGACTCCATGTACAACGGGATCAGGCCATTGTGATCCATAGGGTTTTCACTGGCTGATTTTCACATGTGGATGCCAAGCCTTTCTTCCTTGTCCATCTTATTTTGGAAGCTCTGTTGAAACCTGTTCAACATCATAGCAACCCTTCAGAGTTGCTAGAACTGTAGGAGATGGCTTAGGCATGGCAAGGAAGGTGGGGTTAGCTGGATTTCAGGGACTTACTGGGGATTGGGTATTTTGAATAACTCCACAGGCACAAAGGAGAAAGGGCCATAGTCTGGATGTTAGGTATCTAGGGACCATTGTGTATTGTAACCCAGGGGTGTCAGAGCCTCATAAGGGAAGTAGTTGGGGTGTATGGGCTTAGCAAACTGCCTCTGATAGAGAATTGAAAGCTTTTAGTTATGATCTCAAAACCAGGGCAAGAGAGCAGTTATGAAATATTATCTTGCATGGTGGGAGAGCTTGGGTGGTAGAGTTCAGAACAGAAATGAGAAAGCTGGGTAACACTGCTCATAAAAGGCACAGCTAATTGAACCACAGGTGCTAAGATCCTTTCTACCACTGTGAGATCAGAGGCTGCACACATCAGCCCCTTCTGCAGTTTTAGACCCAGTGGAGAAGAAGATGCAGAGATTAGACAGGTGGTAAAGTTGAATTTTCTGTTCGACTGACATGCCTGAGGTGGAGGATGCAGATTGGTGTCCAGCCTCAACTGGGCTCTGCAACAGCCTGTCCTCTACTCCATTCCCCACCACCACCACCCCCACCCCACGCCTTCACCCTCACTCCCGTGTTGACCAGGCATCTCAGACCACAGGCACCCCTTGCATGGCTGTCTAGGGGCCACAGGAAGAGCAAGCACAGACTGTGCCCTATCTGAGGCCAGCAGCCAGCTGCAGGGGAGAAAAGGAGGAGCGACACAGATAGTCTTTTCTGGAATTCACCAACCAGGGCAGTCACATGCCTTCAGGGATTGTGAGTGCAGGGTGGAGGCCCAACTAGAGGTCAGGGGTACTCTTCAAGCAGAAGCCCCCTACCCCAGCACAGAAATAGGCAAGGTGTCAAAAACATTCCTGGGGCCTGTTTTCTTACCAGGTTGGTAGTTGGTCCACCGGCAGGTGGAGGTAACCGCAGTTTCTGTGTGCTTTCCATCAGCCCTGCTCCCCCTCTGGTGGCGGGGGTTGGGGAGGTCTTGTCTCTACATCCTGCCTTCCGCAGTCCTGGCTGAAGTCTCCTAAACCGGCACAGGGACCCGCAGTACCCTGTTCACTCCAGGACAGCACTGGAAATGGTGGACAGTCCTTGTGCTGACTGTTCTCTAGGCCTGATGATGGCCAGCCTTGCTGACCAGTACAGATTTGTATCATACTCTGCAGATGCAACAAAAAGACCATTTAAAAAAATAGTCCCATTGCGCAAGGCCAGCAATCTAAAAATGCTCCAAATTTGACCACTGTGAATTCCTGTACATTTACAGATTTCCAGGAAGAAAGTAAACACCAAAAACTATCCTTCCCAATTTTTATCCAACTCAGCCAGAAAGTCCTCACTCCAATTCCTGGTAGCAGCAGTCTCTGCCAGCCTGTTCTTCCTGCAGGACCTCAGCGTGAAATGAAGCAAGTCTCTCATATGCTTCACTCTCTAAAAGATACAGAGAGCTGACTGGACACATTCCACATCACCAGCCCAACTCCCCTCAAACACACACAAGTACACACACACACACGTGCACAGTCACATAGGTCTGTAAGCAAATTGCTGTTGGTATCAGAATTAACCAGTGCAAAATAATGCCCACAGAATCCAGTGCTTAATACAGAAGCCACCTGAGACCAGAGTAGAGACTTGGCAGTGTTGAAGGGAGGAAGGTCCTCTAGACGAGCTTTGATTCACCTCACCAGGAAAGATGTCCCATATCCCGTTGTTGCCCACTGATGGTCCATCGGAACTAGACATTTTTCCCTGAACCTAACAAGAGATGGGTGCCACCAAATGGGCAAACAAGCATGGGGTTTGGTGGAAAATGATGTGAGATTGAATTTTGACAGTCCTTGAGCTCTTTGTCAATAGGAAAGCAGTATCACTGCCCTGAGCCTCAGCTTCCTTAAAAAAAAAAAAAAAAAAAAGGATCTGTCTTATACCTCACAACTTGTTAAGAGAGAGTGAGCTGGTGAGATGAAAACTCCCAGCCTGAAACTCAGAGTGTTGCTGTGTCCTTCCCCCGAGGCAGCTGGTGCTCAGGAACCCCTGTCCACTGCTCCTAGGACTGTCCCCCAAACAGCCCACCCTGCCCTCAGAGCTGCAGGCCACACAGTGCTGTTACCCAGGACATCCTCACACCATGGAGGTTTACAGCAAATGGCCTCAGCTTATAAGATTAGGCATGTTTGATAGGCGTGCAGGATATAACGTTATTTTCTTATGATTTTGTTATGTATAACATTCCATTTTCTACACTCATGAAGGTCAAGATGATAGAATATATTTTTCACACATTCGAAAAGGTATGAATTGAAAGTACTCGATTTAAATTTGAGTACTTTTGGAGAAAACAGTGTCAAGGCCAAAGACAGCACCTGGCATCTGTTGACTTGCCTGAAGCAGGACTCAGTTCTTTAAAGACATGGTGGTCTGGGGACAGGAGAGTGTAGGTCTTAGGCGAGGGTCACATCTGCCTCTGCACAGCCTTGAGAATGCTGTGGTCCTTGGACCTGCTTGCTGCTGGCAGAGCAGTGTGCTTGAAATTACTCAGAATTGCCAAAGCCAGCCTGAAACTTGAACCTGCAGTCTCAGGAAATAAAGGTGTATGGGTTCTTTGGCCAAATCACCAATGATGTACTTCGTTTTCTGTAAACATTTCGCACGTTCTTTCACTCAGCTGTAATAATTAACATGTAGTCAGAATTAAAAATGAGGATAAACATCATTTCCTTGAATGAAAACAGAAGGACTTCTTTCAGAAAGTAGCTTGCCTGAGCCGCTCTCTGTGGGGATGGCGCAGGCCTGATTGAACTGCTGAGCCCCCCCAGGCTCACGAAATCTTTTCTTCTGTGTAATCCACACATTTGGTTTTTCACTTTTGTTTTTCTGAGTGTAGAACAGGTAGTGTTTTGATTGTGTAAAGGATTTTAAAATTAGGATGCCTGGTACTTCTGAGGGGGGAGGGCTAAGGTTTAAGCCTGACACCATCGTGTGTCTTTTAAGACCCCATTTTGTTTGTCCTGCTTTTTTTTTGTAGCAACGGTGACCTTTGTATAGGAAACTGAAACACAAAGGAAATGTTTTTCTCCTTAAACTGTAACTAACCTTTAGAAGCAGCTTGTGTCTAGGTGATCAGTCTTGCTGAAATACTGAAACTTGTTCTTTCAGGAAACAGTAGAAGTTTAAAGAACAACCCCCGTTTCTAAGACTCCAGAGGTCTTACAGTCATGGCTCACTGATCTTGTGATTGTCTTAACAAGGTTTCTGTATTTCTATTCTTTATAATATTCTTATAAGCCATAGCCAGGCTACCAATGTCAAAAGTACATCATATGAAACCAGGGGAAGGAGCTAACAAAACCTACTGTGTAAAATGTTCTCAAGGGAACCTTCCCTTAAGCAAGTTAATCTTTACCACCTGTTCTAAGACGAAACCTATTATGTAAAATGTCCTGCCATTAGTTCTCAGAAAATCCATCATGTCAGCAGCTTGTGACTGCCTTGTGACCTTTTGCAATTATGCATCCAATACCCATAGCCCACATATACTCTGCAAACCAATCAGGGCAAAGGCCCCACCTCCAGATAGCCCACCCTCAACTACCTTACCTCACTAAATACCAATCAGAATATTGCACCTTAAAGTTCCTGGTTTTACTCTATAAATTTGAGTATGTGACTGCAGCCTAGTGGAGCTCTGATTTTCACTCGAGAGTCACTGTGAGCTTGAAAAAGCTTGAGCTGCTTTTTCTCTCAATAAATCTCTTGATTTTATTTTAAACAGTACGTGTTGTGACTCTATTACATGATTTAACTTGATTTAACTTCACACTCTCTACCCCTTTCTCTCTCTCTCTTTTCTGTCTTAAGAAACTAAAGGAGAAAAAAGGGGAGAGGATTTTTTTTTTTTTCAGAAAATTAAAGGGAAAATAAGGAGTCCCAGTGACACACTGGTTAAGTGCTCAGCTATTAACTGAAAGATCTGCAATTCCAACCCACCCAGTGGCTCCCAGGAGAAAGACCTGGTGATCTGATGCTTCAATGATTATAGCCTAGAAAACCCTATGGGACAGTTCTACTCTGTCATATGGGGTCAGTATGAGTTGAAATCAACTGGATGGCACCCAGCAACAAAAGGAAAAATGTGTTAGCTGTATCTCTGAATCCTTTTCTCCTACCGAGTGCTACATTTCGTAAGAATAATGAATGTGTCATGACACATGACACGTAAAGGGTCAATTCCAAAATTTAAAAGAAAACTCATTGTGATTCATCCATAATCCTTTAAAAATAAACATAATGCATACATCCAATTAAATTTGAAAAATTAAACAATTTTACAGTTGGAAGGACAACGATTCAGCTTATTTAAGCAAAGCACTCTTCAACAGAGAGGGCATTTTAAGAATCTTAGTGAAATATTTTCAGAATAAAACCAACAATTATTCCTAAATGGAATCTAAATTTGCTTTCCTCAAACTTCTCAGTTGCTTCTGGCAAGGATAATTTTACAAGAGTTTTTAATATACATTTGAATGATTATTTTAGCTTCCAGACTAGGTAGCAGTCAGGACAAGCTATATGTTATGGGCTGTATTGTGTCTCTCCGAAGAATATGTTGAAGTCTCAATCCCTGTTGCCTATGAACTTGACCTTGTTTGAAAATAGGGTCTTTGAAGATGTTGTCAGTTAACGTGATGTCACATTGAAGTAAGATGGGTCCTAGTCCCTAACAGTAGCCCATAAAAGGCAAGAAGAGACACAGAGAGATGGACAGAGAGGATAGCTGTGTGAAGACAAAGGCAACGGTGGAGTTATACTGCAACTGCAAGCCAAGGAATGCCTGGGGCTACCAGAAGCTGAGAGAAACAAGGAATGATCTTCCCCTAGAGCCTTCAGAGAGAGCATGGTCCTGCCGATAGCCTCAATTTTGACTTCTAACTTCCAGAACTGTTAGACAATAAATTTCTGTTTTTGAAGACACCCACTTTGTGGTACTTTGTTAAGGCAGTCCTAAGAAACGAATACACTATATTTCAAAACTCAGTCTTCTGGTTGGGATATTGATAAGTTCCTCTGTGGCTAGCTGATGGGGTCTGTGCCTGAGTGGCAGTGGAAATTCTTTCAGAGTACCTCTTGAATCAAAAGCCTAAAAACTGGTGAAAAAAGTGTCTTAGGCTGGGTTCTTTAGAGAAGCAGAACCAGTGAAGTGCATGTATTATATATATATATATATAGAGAGAGAGAGAGAGAGAGAGAGAGAGAGAGAGATCTTGAAAGAAGTACAACCAGAATGCTCTTTAGAAGCAAGGATAGCAAGACTCCACCTTACATACTTTGGACATGTTATCAGGAGAAATCAGTCCCTGAAGAAGGACATCATGCTTGGTAAAGTACAAGGTCAGTGAAAAAGAGGAAGACCCTCAATGAGATGAATTGGCACAGTGGGTACAACAATGGGCTGAAGCATAACAATGATTTTAAGGATGGCGTAGGACTGGGCAGTGTTTTGTTCTGTGGTACATATGGTTGCTATGAGTTGAAACTGACTCCAAGGTGTCTAACAACAACAATAGAGAGAGAGAGAGAAAGAGAGAGATTTATCTCAAGGAAATGGCTGAAATGGCTTATGCAGCTGTAGAGGCTGGCGAGTCCCAAGACCGTGGGGAATGGCTCATGAGGTTGTAGAGGCTGGTAAGTCCCAACTCCATGGGTCATGGGTCAGGTGTCAGGCTGGGGGATTCTCTTGACTCAAGAGCTGCAGGGGCTGTTGAACCCAAGATCCACAGGTCCGATGGCAGGCTGCTGGCCCAAGTCCCAGGAACTGGAGTTCAGTTGCTGACAAGCCAAATGAAGGATCCAGAGCAGAGAAAAAGCCAGTGAGCTTTGCCAGAATGTTCACATATATTGGATGCAGACCACATTCCGAAAGAAACTGTCTTTGAACTTATCTTAGTTATCTAGTACTGCTGCAACAGAAATGTCACAAGTGGATGGCCTTAACAAAGAGAAATTTATTCTGTCACATTCTTTTTTGCACATTCTAGTAGGCTACAAGTCCAAATTCAGGGTGTCAGCTCCAGTGGAAGTCCTTCTCTCTCTGTCAGCTCTGGAGGACGGTCCTTGTCCTCAATCTTCCCCTGGTCAAGGAGCTTTTCAGGCGCAGGAACCCCGGGTCCAAAGGATGCACTCTGCTCCTGGTGCTGCTTTCTTTGTGTTATGAGGTTCCCCACTCTCCGCTTGCTTCCCTTTCCTTTTATCTCTTGAGGGATAAAAGGTAGTGCAGGCCACATCCCAGGAAATTCCCTTTGCATTGACTCAGGGAGGAGACCTGAGTTAGGGTGGTATTACAATCTCACCCTAATCCTCTCAACATAAAATTACAAGTACAAAATGGAAGGCAACCACAGAATACTGAGAGTCATGACCTAACCAAGTTGATACACACATTTTTGGGAGAACACAACTCAATCCATGACACAACTGATTGCCTACTCATAACAGATTTCACATTGGAAGTGATTACATTATATCAGGTGTTATACGGGGCGGGGGGGGGTAATTACATCATTATAAGACTACCAAACCATGTCATAATTGCCAAACCAATGAGAACCATGGCCCAACCAAGTTCACACACAAACTTAATGATCACAGTCCACACCTTGTGAACTTGGCATCTGTACACATCTGTTTAACCATACATAATCTCTGAATAAAAGCAATTATAGTGATATTTGTGCCTAACATGATACAACTAACACAAGTACAACTGAAAATGCACTAGCCTTGTTTACATCTTATATTTTATTAGTGGAAAAAAACAAAAATATTTGATGCAAGCATACAAGGAAGAAATGCTTATAACAATTATAGTCTTTGTTTCTGCTACTGGTCGTATGGTCATAACTGGAATTTGGAACTACCTTCTTCCACCACCCATTCTGTATTCCCTTTGCTCTCAGGAAGTACCTCAGCTGATCATGGTTCTTTGTCCAGGAGGTGACCCAAAACTTCATTCCTGAAGGTTCTGGGCCATTAGTAGTCATGTCAGAATTGGATTGCTATAGTTTTCCATCGACTTTAGTCATACAACATGGTAGTACTAAAAGACATCATATGGGATCTCTTGTATTCCACACATACTCTTCTTTACCTACATTATGTAGTATCAGTCCAATTTTTCCTTGGTAATCAGGATCAATCACACCAGCCAATGAAGTAAGTCCCTTCTTTGCCTGTTGATCCAGAGGCATAAGGAGCCCAAAGTGGCTAGGTGGCATTCTTAACCTCCAGTTCAAAGGAATCTGTGTTGTGTCTCCTGGTGAGGCATTCCTCCCTTTGGAACTAAGACCTCTAGACCTGCAGAGCATAGAGTCATGGGAATAGTAAGCAAAAATCTTGTGAGTGGGTCCCTAGGGGTCATAGTGAGTGGTACCACTCTCATTTCCACCCCTTGATTCCTGGACTCATGAGTCCTGGCTATGGGAGAAAGAGCACTATTTATTGGATGCTGGTTTAGAGCATACACAGCCTCCAGGATTACATCGTCCCAACCCTGCAAGGTGTCGCCACCTAGATAGTGCCATAATTGTGTCTTTAGAAGGCCATTCCATCGTTCTATCCAGCCAGCTGCTTCATAATGATGGGGAACATGATAAGATTCCAAAAGCGTGGGCAAATAGCTGCAGTTCATTTTCTGTGAAGCAAACCCCTTGATCTGAGATGCAGGATACCGTAATGGTGGATAAGGTGTTCTGTAAGTCCAAGGATGGTAGTTTTGGCAGAAGCATCATGTGAAGGGAAGGCAAATTCGTATCCAGAGTAAGTATGTATCCTAGTAAAACAAAACACTGCCATTTCCATGATGGAAGTGGTCCAATGTAATCAACCTGCCACTAGGTTACTGGCTGCTCACCTTGAGGAATGGTGCCATATCTGGGTCTCAGTGTTGGTCTCTGCTGCTGGCACATTAGGCACTCTGCAGTGACAGTAGCCAAGTCGGCCTTGGTGAGTGGAAATCCATGTTGCAGAACCCATGCATAACCTCCATCTCTGCCACCATGGCCACTTTGTTCATGAGCTCTTTGGATAATGATGGGAGTGGCTGGGGAAAGAGGATGACTGGTTTCGATAGCACCTGTTATCCTATCCACTCGATTGTTAAAATCCTCCTCTGCTGAGGTCACCCTTTGGTAAACATTCACATAAGACACAAATATCTTCACTTCTTTGGCCCATTTAGCCAAGTCTATCCACATACGTCTTTCCCATAAATCCTTGTCTCCAATTTTCCAATCATGTTCCTTCTAATTCCCCAATCATCCAGCCAAACCATTGGTCACAGCTTGTGAATAAGTATTCAGTTGCACATCTGGCCACTTCTCCTCCCAAGCAAAGTGAACAACCAGGTGTACTGCTCTAAGTTCTGCCCATTGGAAGATTTTCCTTCACCACTGTCCTTCAGGGATGTCCCAGAAACTGGCTGTAGTGCTGCCACTGCCCACTTTCAAGTGGTGCCTGCACATAACACAGAAACATCTGTAAGCCAGGGACAAATTTTCTCTTAGTCAGTTGATCATAAGGAACTCCCCATGATACAGTAGGTGAGGACTGGGAGATGGAAGGTAATGTGACAGGAATAGAGAGCATCGGCATTTGGGCCATTTCCTCATGCAACTTACTTGTGCCTTCAGATTCTGATTGGGCTCGATTTCATATACATCACATTTCATTTAATGATAGAGTGCTGCCGTGCATGTCCAACTTTATGGCTCTGTGGATCAGACAATGACCAGTTAATGATGGGCAACTCAGGCCATGTGGTGACTTGGTGGCCCATGGTTAAGTGTTCAATTGCTACTAAGGCCAAGTAACAAGCCAAAAGCTGTTTCTCAAAAAGACAGTAGTTACCTGCACAGCATGGCAGCATGGCAGAGCTTTGCTTCAAAATCCTAAGGGTCTGCACTGTGATTCACCAATAGGGGCCTGTCAAAGGTGCCAAGCAGCATCTTTATCTGTTACGGACACTTCAAGCACCCTTGGGTCTGCCAGATCATACGACCTAAGTGTCATAGCAGCTTGCATGGCAGCCTGAACCTATTGCAGAGAATTCTCTTGTTCTGGGTCCCACTCAACACTAGTAGATTTTTGAGTCATTTGATAAATTGGCCAAAGTAGCACACCCAAATGAGGGGTGTATTTTCTCCAAAATAAAAGAGGCCCACTCAATGCTGTGCCTTCTTTTCAGTGGAGGGAGGGGCCAGATACAATAACTTATCTTTCACTTTAGAAGGAATATGTCGACATGCCCCACACCACTGGAGCCCCAGAAATTTCACTGAGGTGGAAGGCACTTGAATTTTTCTCAGATTAATTTCCCACACCAAGTAAATATTTAGTAGATTTCCTATCTATTCCACTCCAAGGGACTCCATGACTAAGTAGCCAATGCCATAAGTCCATGCAAGTCAGACTATTCTGATTACTGCTTTGACTGCACTGTCCATTATGGTAACTATCCCCACCTTGTCTTTGTCAATTGAACTCCACCACTTGGCCCTGACCACCACGAGGTTCAACAAGCCCCACTATAGTTAGATGTCTTAATTCATTTAAGGCTGTTCCCACAGTGAAATCTGACTTACATAAACTAACAATCACAGCCGTCTTCAAGGATGCTAGGGCTGTCTTCACAAAGTTGTTTCTCACTGTTTGTGGTCAAAGGTATGTCCTCAGAACACTCTGTGGTCTGTGGGTCTAACCTGATAAATCCACTCTAACATGCCAATTTCCCTTAGCCTTTAGGTAACTTCTTCTACAGTATGCCAAGGCAAGTCTGTACTTCAGCTTGATTTAGTCTAGGCCACTGAGTAATCTATGCTTCAGCTACCCAATCAAATAAACTATTTAGATACTTTTCTAACCTCTCAAGCTAAAACATTGAATGCAGTGGGCCCTTAACAATAAACTCAAACTGATTCATCTTTATGTTCCTTGTATCATTATGCTACACCCTTAGGAGCCATTTCCACACATTTTCCCCAGGTTTTTGTTTGTACATATTAGAATAATCAAGCAGTTCTTTTGGAATGTAGCATACCTCCTCCTGGGTCATGCTTTTTATTTCACTTTTTGGGATTCACTTGTCCTTAAGTCTAGTTGTAGGTCTAGAATTATAAACGGGTGGTGGGGATGTGTTTTGAGAGCTTCAGCATTGTCTTGTAAGTCATCTGCTCCAGGCAATGACTAAGGCATCTCCTCTGGGGATGACTCAAACGTTGCCTCAGACGATATCTCAGACAGAGGCTTTTCAGACACAGCTGGTTAATCTCAACAAATGGGGGTGAAGGGGCTAAGGATTTTGTTGGCAGGAGTGATTTAATGGAATTTAGGGACTCAGTGTCCCCATCTTCCTGATTATCTGCCCCTAGTTGGAATCGACTCAACGGCAGTAGGTTTGTTTTTGGTTATGTCCCAAGTTTCAGGATCCCATTTCTTCTCAATCAATTGCCTCACTTTAGCTTCAGACACCATTTGATGCTGGGAATTCCGTTGGCATTGTAATTTTGCCATTCTTATGATAAGCCTCTGGGTTTGGTTTTCGGCAGTATCAGCTCTGTTGTTACAAGAAATAAGGCTTTCTTTCAGGGCACAAGTGGAAATTTGAGGTTGTTTATATGGCACTTGAGCTTTGACTGTGAAGCCCTGAGCTCATTTCTTTCTTTCACCACTTTGTCTAGGGAGAGCAGGACCAACCACCCAGCTTCCTTATACTTCTTTTTCTGACACAATTGTAGAAAAATATCAAATGTGATCATCCAGAGCCTCGTCTCTCAATGCTTGATCTATTGGTGGTTATATTTTGTGTATTTCTACTGCCACCTCACACCATTGATTAGCAGTGCCCTCTGTACTACTGGAAATGGAGCCATCAACATGTTTAAGGCTAACCAGACTTGCAAACCAATTTAGAAAACTCATCCTTATAATTTTGTTTCTCTAGACTCCAAACGTCTTAGGCTGGGTTCTCTAGAGAAGTAAAACCAGTGAAGTGTGTATATGTATATATATATATATTTATCTCAAGGAGATGATTACCATGGTTGTAGATGCTGGTATGTCCCAAGTCCATGGGTCTGGCATCAGGCTGGAGGCTTCTCCTGACTCACATAGCTGCAGAGGCTGATGAATTCAAGACCTACCAGTCAGATGGCAGACTGCTGGCACATGGGCTGTGAAGGCTGACGAATCCAATATCAGTAGGTAAGATGGCAGGCTGCTGGCCTAAGTTCTAAGAGCCAGAGGTCAGATGCTGACAAACCGAATGCAGGATTCAGAGCAGAGCAAAAGCCAGCGAGCTTTGCCAGAATGCCCACATACACTGGATGCAGACCAAGTCCTAAAGGAAACTTCCTTTGAACTGATTGGCTACTCATAACAGATTTTATGATAGAAGTGATTACATTATATCAGATCTTATCATGTAGGTGATTACATTGTTATATGACTGCCAAACTACATCATAACTGCCATACGACTGATAATCATGACCCAGGCACGCTGGAACACAACCTTAACAATCACAGACGTAGTGACTATTTTCTGTAATCATGGTATACGCATTTGTAAAAATAACCAGATGTCATAGTCATTATTTGTCTAATTATCTATAATGAATGACAAAAATCCTTAAAATAAAAAATAAAAGATAATTATCAGTGATGCCCTAAAAGCCTACTTTAACATATGTCCACCTGCAAACGTCAGAGATTTTTATAAGGTTTGTATATATTCATTTTAAGGGAATCCTTTTTTGCTTGTTTTTGAACAAGTGAAAAATGGAAACCTATAGTAAAAAAAAAAAAAATAGTAGCTGATAGCAAACATGACAAGTGGATTTAAGCAGCTATGAGGAAAAAAAAAAAGGAGAAAAATGTGTCTGTATTTCAGCCAAAAGATGTGACCTGCACTTTTGATTCTGATTCTTCACCCAGGTGTTCTTTCAGAATTCTTGTTACGTAATTAATTGAGCAAATGAAGAGAGTGTTAAAATACATCAGTACAGAATGTATTCATATTGTGTTCTTTCTTAAGCTGGATTCAGCATACGTAAGTGTTTATTATTCTCAATACTTCTTGGTGTGTCTGAGATATAATAAAATAAATAGAAGAAAGAAATATTTTCCAACATTTATTCATTTCTTTCTCTTGCGGGTCTTCTGGCGGCTCTTGGTTCTATCTCTCTGGGCGTGGCAGGACCCTGAGACCGGAGCACCAAGGAAGCCAGATTCGTCCACCCCTAGTCCTCAGCAGGGGCTACTAGAAGGGATTAAAGGGACCTCACATCTCTCAGGACAAGTTGCGCATAATGTACTGACCACTTTTGTTCTGTTTGCACCATCATTTTAAAATGTACTTGAACATTTTCTTGCTTGAAAAGCACGGAGTAGGGAATCAAAATGGATTTTTGATGATTGAGAATTTCATGGTGCTTTAGCAAGTTCATGTAGGATTTTGGGGGCTTTCATACTGGGTTGCAGAAAAACCAGAAATTTGATGTTAGTTGGTACCCATTGCTGGTAACTGGGGAAGGCAGATTATGTTGTTTTAAAATGCTGGAAACAAAATAATGTTAAGGTGAGAAACAACACAGTTGTTTAAAAAATATGGACAGTGAGAAATATTTGGTAGAGAAGCCCTAAAATGAAAGCCCTGTCCTATTGTCTTAGTTATGTAGGGCTGCTACAAGAGAAATCCCACAAGTGGATGGCTTTATCACGCAAGTTTATTCTCTCACAGTATAGAAGGCTAGAAGTCCAAGTTCAGAGCACCAGTTCCAGGGGAAGACTTCCTTTCTCTGTTGGCTCTGGAGGAAGGTCCTTGTCATCAATCTTCCTCTGGCCTAGGAGCTTCTCAGTACATGTAAAACATATTCATTTCACCATATCATAGCAAAAATCATAAATCAACTGTGTCCAAAATCCAAAAATTCCTCTTCATCTGTGAAATTAAAAATACAAGTCATCTGTTTCCAAAGTACAATGGTGAAACAGACACAAGCTGGACATTTCCATTACAAATCGGAGAAATCGAGGGGAAAGAAGGGATAACAGGCACCAAACAAATCAGCAGAAGACCTTACATTAGCTCTCAAGGCTTGAAAATAATTCTTTGTTCTCTGAGACCATTTAGTCAAGAGCCCTGCCCTCCAGACTATAGGTATTGGCCATGCGCTCTGGATTCTGAGTGGAGGCCCCTTGGCGCTAGGCTTCAGCTGCACCTTCCAGGCCCATTGAAAGGGCATCTCTGCTCCCTTGAATTCGGACAGCCCCATTCTCCCACTCCATCTGATTGACGACTCCCCTCTTTGAGACCCCAGAGTTCATGGCCATACCTTTCGAGACTGAGGTAGCTCTGCTTCCTCTGTTCCTTGTCTCTTCAGCTTCTGCTTCCAGTTCCTTGGCCTGTTGGCCTCTCCACCCTCACCGCCCATGTCTACCTTGCTGGGGCAAGTGTTCCAAAGCTCTGTAGCTCCACAGATAAGAGCCTGTAGGCACTCCACTCCACCAGTAAGCTTTGGCCAAAAGGCACTCAGCTGTCTTGCTCCCTGGGTCGGCAAGCCTAGTTCCACTGATAATGTTTGGAGGCACACTGTCTGCCAGGAAGTCTCCTGCACGAAGGCAACTCTCTCACTCTGTGGGTCTACTTCAGTGCCTTCTTGCACTGGTTTCCTGGTTCTGCTGCTGCCATTTCTCTAGTGCTGCTTCTCACCATCCGTGCCGTCTCTGGTGTTAACAGCCCTCCTCACTTCCTTCTGAGTCCTCTACCCATTCGCAGTTTCAAAACCACATTTTAGGCATCTGTCAGAGCAGCACCCTACTCCCTGTACCAAAGTCTGTCTTAGTTATCTAGGGCTACTATAACAGAAATACCACAGGCAAATGGCTTCATCAAACAGAAGTTTATTCTCTCACAGTCTAAGAGGTTAGAAGTCCGAATTTAGGGCACTAGTTCCAGGGGGAGGCTTTCTCTCTCTGTTGACAACGGAGTAAAGTCCTTGTCATCAAACTTCCTGTGGTCTAGGAGCGAGAACCTCCGGTCCAAAGGATGCACTCTGCTCCTGGCACTCCTTTCTTGGTCGTATAAAGTACCCACCCCCCCCCCCGCTCTCTTCTCTCTTTTATATTTCAAAACAGATTGACTTAAAGCAAAACCTAATCTTGTAGATTAAGTCCTGCCTCAATAACAGAACTGCCACTAATCCCACCTCATTAACATCATAGAGGTAGGATTTACAACACGTGGGAAAATCGCATCAGGTGGCAAAATGGTGAACAATCACACAATATTGGGAATCATGGGCTAGCCAAGTTGACACATATTTTTGGGGGACACAATTCAATTCATAACACCTATCTATGCAAAAACATTTAAATTTTGTTATTACACAGTGATCATGAAGAAGCTATTGTATTCCAGGCATTGTATATGATTCATTAATAAGTTGTTGTTGTTGTTGTTAGGTGCCATTGAGTCGGTTCAGACTCATAGCGACCCTATGCACAACAGAATGAAACACTGCCTGGTTGTGTGCCATCCTCACAATCGTTATGCTTGAGCTCATTGTTGCAGCTACTGTGTCAATCCACCTTGTTGAGGGTCTTCCTCTTTTCCGTTGACCCTGTACTCTGCCAAGCATGATGTCCTTCTCCAGGGACTCATCCCTCCTGACAACGTGTCCAAAGTATGTAAGACACAGTTTCACCATCCTTGCCTCTAAGGAGCATTCTGGCCACACTTCTTCCAAGACAGATTTGTTTGTTCTTTTGGCATTCCACAGTATATTCAATATTCTTTGCCAACACCACATTTGAAAGGCGTCAACTCTTCTTCGGTCTTCCTTATTCATTGTCCAGCTTTCACATGCATATGATGCAATTGAAAATACCATGGCTTGGGTCAGGCGCACCTTAGTCTTTAGGGTGACATCTTTTCTCTTCAACACTTTGCAACAGATTTGCCCAATGCAATGCGTCTTTTGATTTCTTGATTGCTGCTTCCATGGCTGTTGATTGTGGATCCAAGTAAAATGAAATCCTTGACAACTGCAGTCTTTTCTCCGTTTATCATGATGTTGCTCATTGGTCCAGTTGTGAGGATTTTTGTTTTCTTTAAGTTGAGGTGTAATCCATACTGAAGGCTGTGGTCTTTGATCTTCATTAGTAAGTGCTTTAACTCCTCTTCATTTTCAGCAAGCAATTAATAAGATGTGCACCCCGAAATCACGAGCTCACAAAAGTACAAGTTAGCTGTTATGTTTTGGAAAAAAGAAAGCACTACTTAATTAAAAGTATGCATTACTTTGTTCTAAATTCTCATGGACACCAGATTTCCTGGAGCCATGAAGTTTGGATGAAGCCCTGAAAATACTCCCTTGGATAATCTTAAAACCTTCAACTGAAAATATTCTGTGAAGTCTTCTTAAAACCAAATGATAGTTTAGCTTAACTAGTAAAAAAAATATATATATATATATTTTTTTTTTAGTAAAGAATGGAAAACCTGGTGGTGTAGTGGTTAAGAGCTAAGTCTGTTAACCAAAGAGTGGGCTATTCAAATCCACCAGGTGCTCCTTGGAAAGTCTATGGGACAGTTGTACTCTGTCCTATAGGGTCACTGTGAGTTAGAATCCACTGGATGGCAAACCTGCCTTGAGCATTATGCTCTTTTAAGATCTATATAAGATCAAATTGACAACAGCAACTCAAAAGATTAGAAAGGAACATTAGAGGGCAGTGAATTTATGTTAACCAGAGAGGAGCAACTCAGAAAAGAAGGGTGAAAATGGTTGCACAGCTCAAAGAATGTAATCGATGTCACCTAATGGTACATGTAGAAACAGATGAATTGGTGTATGCTTTAAAAAAAAAAAAAAAAAATTTTTTTTTTTTTTTTTTTTTACTGTGTATGGAAACCCTGATGGCATAATGGTTAAGTGCTACAGCTACTAACCAGAGGGTCGGCAGTTTGAATCCACCAGGCGCTCCTTGGAAACTCTATGGGGCACTTCTACCCTGTCCTATAGTGTCGCTGTAAGTTGGAATCAACTGAAGGCACTGGCTTTTGGTTTGGTTACTGTGTATATTCTCAACAGCAACAAAATAAATAAAATTATATATTAAAATGTATGTATTATTTGTAAAACACATACTAACTTGAAAAATGTTAAAATGGGGAAATGTGTGCAATTTAAAATTGAGGAAATATGATACTTTAAGTGAGATCTCCATGTATGTAGGTATTGTAGAGAATAAGGAAGAGCTCAAACTCAGTTACATGTGTAGCATGAGGTGAGAGTCCACATATTGGAGAAGTCCCCTCTTCTGCTAACAAAACTTCAATCTCAGTAGAAATCTGGTGATTTCCACCTGAATTGACCATTCTTGCTGCCCTCATCCACTCTTGTAAAACAAGAAGCAAAAACCCATTGTTGTGGAGTCAATTTTGACTCTTAGCGACCCTAGAGGATGGAGTAGAACTGCCCCATAAGGTTTCCAAAGAATGGCTATTGGCTCTTAACCACCGTGCCACCAGGGCTCCTTTAAAACTAGATCATTCTCAAATTAGCCAACATGGAGCAGTGGTTAGCTAAGTGTGGAGGCTCTAATTAATGCCTCCTGGAGCTCGAGTAGATTAGAATCATGGTGAGAGCTGAGGTGGGCCACTGCCACCAGATCTTCATGGCACTGGGCTAGTCATATAACTTTCTGTGCCTCAGTGGGCTTGTTCTCATTTGGAACACAGGGATCATGATAACATTACTTTGCAGGATTGGGTGAGGATTAAATAAATTAGTACACATCTCTTAATAACCCAGAGTTGCTATAACAGATGTACTACAAGTGTATAGCTTTAAAGAACAGAAATTTATTTTCTCACAGTTCTGGAGGCTAGAAATCCAAATCCAGAATGTGGCTCTGGAAGGGGGACTTCTTTGTCTATTTCAGCTTTAGTAGCTGTCAGCAATCCTTAGAGTACCTTTGCTTGTAGATTCATCTGCCTCCATCTTTAGAGAGCCTACGCGTGTCTCTGTGTCTACTCTGGTCTTTTTATAACTCAAGAAATGATTAGGTTTAGGATCTGTCTTACACTGGTATAACCTCATTTTTCACAATGACAACCAACAACAAAAAAATAATATTTTCAAACAAGATCACATCTATAGTTACAAGGGCCAGGAATTCAACACTTATTTTTTGGGGAACATAACTCAATCCATAACAATAAGTAACTTAATATAGCCCATAGAAAGTGCTTTGTCAGTGTTAGCTATTGCTATTAGTCCTAGTTACATGACTTTAAGTTATTTTCTTAGTGGTTGTTCTAGGGCTTATGGTATGTATCTTAACTTATCAGAACCAGCTTCAGATTTATACTAAATCAATCCCTCTCTAGCTCTATTCCCCTCCCCCATCCTGTGGTGTGATTGCTGTACATATTACATACGTATATTAGAAAACCAACAGTACACTTTAATAAATATTAATTCGTACAATTTTGTCTTTTAGAGAAGCTGAAAGAATAAATGAAAGCAAGTACATATTTATAGTTTTTGTTATATTGATGGTCTTATTCCCCATCTCTGGTTTTCTTTTTTGTTTCTGTGGCTTTCAATTATCATCTGGAGTCATTTCTTTAGCTCAGTACAGCCCTGTGCCCACCCACCTCTTTTGTACTGTTACTGGCAAATGTGTTTCTAGATGTTACAGGCCCAACATGACAATTATATAACTATTGTTCTACACTCTTGCTTTTTAAATCTCTTAAAAAGCAAGAGTGTAGAAGAAGAAAGGAGAAGGAATATGCATTTATACTGTGATTTAAAAATACACAATTACCTTCAGTGGTGCTCTTTGTTTATTTTTGTAGATTTGAATTACCATCTGGGGTCACTTGCTTTCAGCAAAAAATACTCTCAGTTTTTGTTTATCTGGGAATTTTTATATTTTACCTTCATTTTTTAAAGATAGCTTTGCTGGATATATGACTCTTGATTGGTAGTTTTTACTTTGGACTCTTTAAATTGTGTTATCCCATTACCTTCTGACCTCCACTGTCTCTCACGAGAAGTCAGCTATAATTCTTATTGGTGTTCTATTCTGAATGGTGAGTCATTTTTCTCTTGTTAATATCAAAATTTTGTCCTTATTTTTGGCTTTAAGTATTTTTATAATGAGGTATCTGTAGATCTCTTTGTATTTATCCTACTCAGAGTTCATTGAGCCTCTTGAATATGTAGATTAGTGTTTTTCTTCAAATCTCTGGAGTTTTCAACCATCATTTCTTTGACGTTTTTTCTGCTCCTTTTTCTTTCTACTCTCTTTCTGGCACTACCATTACATATATATTTTGCATTTAATGGTGTCTTACCTTTCTCTGAAGCTCTGTTCATAAAAAAAAGATATCTTTTCTCTCTGATCTTCAAGTTTTTATTGATCCATCTGAATGTTTGCTAGTTCTTTCTCCCACCTACTCAAATCTGCTATTGAGCACCTCAAATGAATTTTTTTTATTGCAGTTATTGTACTTTTCAGCTCCATAATTTCCATTTGAGGAAATTTTTAAAACAATTTTTATCTATTGATACTTTCTATTTGATGAGACATCATCATAATACCTTCCTTTAGTTTTCTGAACATATTTATAATGGTTACTTTGAAGCCTAAAATCTGCTTGTTTTTGCCAGCAGTTTGCTTGCTTTCTCCCCATCTCTCCCTTCCTCCAGATATGTGCCAGGGTGCAACTTTGGGCTTTTGGGTTTGACTCTGCAAAGGCATTTGAATGTGTCGATGATAACAAATTATGGATACATTGAGAAAAATGAGAACTTCAGAACAGCTAATTGTGCTTGTGAAGAACCTGTAAACAGAGCAAGAGGCAGTCACTCAAACAGAACAAGAGGATACTCCCAGGTTTAAGGTCAGGAAACATGTTCATCAGGGTTGTATACTTTCACCATACCTATTCAACCTGTGTGCTGAGCAAATAATCTGAGAAGCTGGACTATAAGAAGAAGAATGGGGCATCAGGATTGGAGGAAAACTCATTAGCAACCTGCAATATGCAGATGACACAACCTTGCTTGCTGAAAGTGAGGAGGACTTGAAGTACTTATTAACGAAGATCAAAGACCTCAGCCTTCAGTATGGGTTACACCTCAACATAAAAAAAACACAAAAATCCCTAGGACTAGATCAATAAGCAACATCATGATAAATGGAAAAACTATTGAAGTTGTCAAGGATTTCATTTTACTTGGATCTGCAATCAACACCCATGGAACAGCAGTCAAGAAATCAAAAGACACATTGCATTGGACAAATCTGCTGCAAAAGACCTCTTTAAAGTGTTAAAAGGCAAAGATTTCACTTTAAGGACTAAGATGTGCCTGACCCAAGCCATGATGTTTTTAATATGCATGCCAAAGCTGGGCATTAAATAAGGAAGATTGAAGAAGAATTGATGAATTTGAGTTATAGTGTTGGCAAAGAATGTTGAATATACCATGGACTGCCAAAAGAATGAACAAATCTGTCTTGGAAAAAGTACAACCAGAATGCTCCTTAGAAGCAACGATAGCAAGACTGTGTCTCACATACTTTGGACATGTTATCAGGAGGGGCCAGTGTCTGGAGAAGGACATCATGCTTGGTAAAATAGAGGGACATCAAAAAAGAAGAAGATCCTTGACTAGATTGACTGACACAGTGGCTGCAACAATGGGCTCAAGCATAATTATGATTGTGAGAATGGCACAGGACTGGGCAGTGTTTCCTTCTGTTGTACATAGAATCACTATGAGTTGGAAATGACTCACCGGCACCTAACAACAACAACATAGTCACCTTGGGATGACAGTGGTTTGGGAAAAGCTCTCTTTCTCTCTTTTCCTGACCACACCCAGTTATGCCCCACTAGTTACCAGAGTTGATTGCTCTACCGTTTTCAACAATGCCCTTGGACATAAATTGCGCCACAGACTAAATCAATCAAATTCAAGTTCTTTTGAAAGGATAGTTCCCTAGTGTTTGAGATTTCTTCTGATCCCAAGATTATTTTTCCTAGCTGTCTCTTTCTCTTCTGGTTAACTAGCTAGCCTACAGTTTAGCATTTATTTACCAATTTCCACTTACTTCCTTTCACCACAACCTTCACAGTTTTTGACAGTGTTCTTAGGCTTGAAATTCCCCAGACTCTGCAAATGAAGTCAGTTCTTTTGGGGAAATCTTTGACCTACTTTTCCCTCTGGGCAAAATCTCTGAGCTATAGCTCTGGAGTTGGAAGAACCATGTCACTGTTGTTTCTGAGTGAAACCCATGCTTTAGGAACTGGGGTGGCTGGGGGCAATGGGTGGCAGTGGTGGACAGTAGCCTCAGGTCTTGTCAACTTGCCTTTCTGAGTGTTGTACCTTCACCTTATGAGCTGATATCAGGGGAGGGCATCAGAGCCCCGTTTTCTCCGTGGCACTGTGCTCAAAGTGGAGCCTCCATCTCACATATGGGGCTGGGTAGAAGAAGGGAGCCCCCAACTTTTGGCAGAGCTTGCCTGGAACTTAGTTTCAGCAATAGGTAGCTGAGGGCAGGATGATGTCCTATTTTTCCTGGGAAGATAGGCCTCTGATTGGGAGATGGAGGAAAATGATCCCTGTACTCTTGGAGGCTGTTATGAATTGAATTGTGTTCCTCAGACTACCAAATATGTGTTGGTGTCCTAATCTCTATACATGTGTATATAATCCTAATTGTAAACAGGGTTTTCTTTGTTACGTTGATGAGATCATAAGCACTTCTGAGCGCTACAAAGAGCAGAATAGGCACAAAGGTAAGTGAGCCCATATGAAGAAATACAGACTCTATTCTGATGACAACAGAGGCAGATGAATCTATAAGCACAGGAACACCAAGGATTGCAGCTGAAACAGTGAAAGAAAGATCTCCCTGTAGAGTCATACACTGAATTTGAACTTTTAGCCTCCTGACCTGTGAGACAGTAAATTTCTGTTCTTTAAAGCCATGCACTTGTGGTGTTTTTATTAGAGCAGCCCCTGGAAGCCAAGCTACACAAGTAGGAGTGGAGTTTCCATCTTGCTGAAGTGGGAGGTGGGAGGAAGGGATTGGGTCCTGGTTCAAACACCACAGATTCTTGTCATTCTTAACCAAATTTTAGTAGACTTTCTTGAATAAATGTTTTTTCATTTGTCATATGCCTTGAGGACTACTTCCAGAGACTTTAAATGGTTTATTAATATTTTTATTTCTTAAATTTTTACCACTTTCACTCCTAACATTGACATGCTAAAAGTGGAATTTCTATTTATTTTCTTTTAAGTCCTTAATTTTACTTATTTTGTTCAGTTCTAGAAAACAAGACTTTATCTTCTAGCTGTATTCTAGCATCTTGCTTCAGAGAAGATTTTTATTATTTTTGTCAGTTAAAATGCAAGGAAGATGGTGCATATTTGAGGTCTGGTTAGCCTACTTCTTGAGACCTATTTTAAAAGGCTTTGATTCTAAAAGCTTTTATATTTCTGACAGTGGCTTGAGTACAAATATTATAAGATCACTCTCTCCCACTGTGGTGGTTAAAGTTTTGTGTCTACTTGGCTGGGCCATGATTGTCAGTGCTTTTGCAGTTATGTAATGATGTAATTTGGCAGTTATGTAATGATGTTGTTGTTAGGTGCCACTGAGTCAATTTTGACTCATAGCAACCCTGTATACTACAGAACAAAACACTGCCTAGTCCTGCGCCATCCTCACAATTGTTGTTATGCTTCAGCCCATTGTTGCAGCCACTGTGTCAATCCATTGTGTGGAGGATCTTCCTCTTTTTTGCTGACCCTCTATTTTATCAAGCATGATGTCTTTCTCCAGGGACTGGACTCTTCTGATTACATGTCCAAAGTACTTGAGACAAAAAGCTAAGGAACATGCTGGCTGTACTTCTTCCAAGACAAATTTGTTCGCTCTTCTGACAGTCCATGGTATATTCGATATTCTTCGCCAATACTATAACTTAAAAGCAGCAATTCTTGTTCAGTCTTCCTTATTCTCTGTCCAGCTTTCACATGCATATGAGGTGATTGAGAACACCATGGCTCGGGTAGGGCACACCTTAGTCCTTAAAGTGACATCTTTGCCTTTTAACACTTTAAAGAGGTCTTTTGCAGCAGATTTGCCCAATGCAATGTGTCTTTCGATTTCTTGAATGCTGCTTCCATGGGGGCTGATTGTGGATCCAGGTAAAATGAAATCTTTTACAACTTCAATCTTTTCTCCATTTATCATGGTGTTGCTTATTGATCCAGTTGTGAGGATTTTTGTTTTCCTTGTGTTGAGGTGTAATCTGTACTGAAGGCTGTAGTCTTTGATCTTCACCAGTAAGTGCTTCAAGTCTTCTTCACTTTTAGCAAGCAAGGTGTGTCATCTGCATATTGCAGGTTATTAATGAGTTTTCTTCCAATCCTGATGCCCTGTTCTTCTTCATATAGTCCAGTTTCTCATATTATTTGTCCAGCATACTGATTGAATAAGTATGGTAAAAGGATACAACCTTGATGCACACCTTTCCTGACTTTAAACCACACAGTATCCCCTTGTTCTGTTCAAACAACTGCCTCTTGGTCTAAGTACAGTTTCCTCACGAGCACAATTAAGTATTCTGGAATTCCCATTCTTTGCAATGTTATCCATAATTTGTTATGATCCACACAACGGAACGCCTTTGCATAATCAATAAAACATAGGTAAACATCTTTCTGGTATTTGCTGCTTTCAGCCATGACCTATCTGACATCAGCAATGATATTCCTTATTCCATGCTCTCTTCTGAATCCGACTTGAATTTCTGGCTGTTCCCTGATGATGTACTGCTCTAACCACTTTTGAATGATACTCAGCAAATATTCTACTCTGTGTGATATTGTTAATTTCCGCATTCTGTTGGATCTCATTTTTTTTTTTTTTTGAATAGGTGCAAATATGGATCTCTTCCAGTCAGTTGACCAGGCAGCTATCTTCCAAATTTCTTGACATAGATGGGCATCTGTTTGTTAAAACATCTCGGTTGGCACTCTGTCAATTCCTGGAGGCTTGTCTTTCGACAACGCCTTCAGTGTAGCTTGGACCTCTTTCTTCAATATCATCAATTCTTAATCATGTATTACCTCCTGAAATGGTTGAACATTAACCAATTCTTTTTGGAATAGTGACTCTGCATAGTCATCCTCTATTTTGTGATTTGATGTAATCAACCTTCATGATGTGATCTGTTGTAATTAGCCAATCATTTGTAAAGGGAATTTCCTCAGAGGTATGGCCTGCATCATATATATATATAATCATCATCTGACCTCTTGAACCAACAGTCTTCCATCTGATCTGCCAATTTTGGAATTTTTCAGCTCTGCAGCCCTGTGGACCAATAGCCTGTCATCTGACCTGCCAATCTTGGGTCTGTCAGCCCCTGCCAATACGTGAATTAGGAGAAGCCTCCAGCTCAATGCCTGACCACGGACTTGGGACTTGCCAGCCTCCTCTCTACAGCATTTGTTCTGTTGTATAGGGTCACTATGAGTTTGGAACTGACTCCATGTCACCCAATGACCTAACAACAACAGCTATATGGACCATTTCCTTGAAGTAAACCTCTCTGTATAAATACTTGTATATCCTTCACTGGTTTTGCTTTTCTAGAGAACTCAGTATAAGATGTTTGGGACTGAGAGTGGCTCTAGAGAAAAAAAAAATGTAAGGATGAGCTTTCTAAATTGTTTCTCAAGTCTGGTTACCTTTAAAAGCACTGATGACTGTGCCTTCAGTAATAAAAAGGGCTCCTCTTACCTAACGTGTGAAGCGGCAATAGAAATACACAAAATGTCACCACCAGTGGATTAAATATTTGAGAGAGACAAGGCTCAGGGCGATTGCATATTTGGTACTTACACAATTTTGTCAGAATGGGAAGTATGAGGAAGCCAGTTGGCTGGTCCTTCTTTTGCTAGGCAAAATGGTGAAAGAAAGAGATAGGCCAGTGCTTCAGAGTAACTGATCAAGTGCCTTATAAAAGACCTGAAAATTGCCGCTTATGCCCTGAAAGTCTTATTTCTTCTAGTAAAAGAGTGGATATTGCTGAAAACCTACCCAGAGTCTTATTGTAAGAGTGGCTGAATTACAACACCAATTGAATTCCCAAAATCAACGGTGTCTCAAGTTAAACTGAGGGCATTGATTGGGAAGAAATGGGATCATGAAACTTGGTACAGGAACATATGGACAGATACTCAGGAAACTGGGGACATTGAACCCCTAATTTCTGTTGAATCACTCCTGCCTACAATACCAGCCCTCTTATGCCAATCTGAAGATACTCAATCTTTGTCTGCTAAACCACCCTCCCCAGTAAAACTATTATACATTCCACCCTACCTGATGAGATTAACTCAGCTATGTCTGAAGAGCCTTTGTCTGAGATATATCCTGGGGAAGTGTCTGGGGGATTGCCTGGGGGCATCGCCAGAGACATATGCCCTACAGAACATTGCTGAATGTCCCCAAGACCCACCTCGGCACCCATTTTTGCTTCTAGACCTATAACTAGACTTAAGTCTCAGTGATTCCCAAGAGGTGAAGTACAAAGTGTGACTCAAGTAGAGGTACACTGCGTAACATTCTAAAAGAACTGCTTGATTTTTCTAACATATGCAAGCAGAAACCTGGGTAATATATGTGGGAATGGTTATGAAGGGTGTGGGATAATAATGCAAGGAGCATAAAGTTGAATCAGTCTGAGTTTATTGATATGGGCCTACTAAGCACGGATTCTTCATTCAATGTTTTGGCTTGAGATGTTAGAAATAGATCTAATAGTTTATTTGGCTGTTCCACTGAGCATGGATTACACAACGGCCTACACTAAATCAAATTGAAGTGCCAGACCTGTCTTGTTTTACTGTAGAGAAGATATCCAAAGGCTTAGGCAAATTGGCATGTTAGAGTGGATTTTTCGAGTTAGATCCACAGATTAACCCATGGAGTGCCCAGAGGACACACTTTTCATAATAGTGATGAACAAATTTTGAAAGGGAGTCTCAGTATCCTTGAAGACTGCGTGATTACTATTTTATGCAAGTCAGATTTGACAGTGAGAACTGCTCTAACCGAATTAATACACCTTACTACAACGGAGCTGAATGGATCCATTGGTGGTAGTGGCCAAGTGGTTGCACTTAATTGCCAAGGAAAAGATTGGCATGGTTACGGTAATGAAAGCAGTAATCAAAGTAGTCTGACTCCTGTGGATTTATGTCATTGGCTACTTAGTCTTGGTGTCTGTAGGAGTGAAGTAGACGGAAAATCCACTAAATATTTACTTGATCTGAACAAGCGGATGAATTCTAGGCCAAGTGAACAGAGTCTGGCTCGAATCACCAGAAGAGTCATGGCCCTTTAATCAATTCCTACACTTGAGTGAGTTTACAGACCTACAACCCGTTGAATGAAGGGGAGGCTGGGTCCACTCGAGGAAGGATCCCACTGCTAAAAATTTATACTATTTATACTATTAGTCTTGCTCCCAAACTTCCCCAAAAGTGTCTATGGCCTTTTACAAGAGTGTCTGTTCATTGAAGGAAAAGGAAATAATTTGACTTTTCGGGGATTACTGGACACTGGATCTGAACTGACACTAATTTCAGGGGATTCAAAATGTCACTATGGCCCACCAGTCGTAGTGGGGTTATTAATGCAGTTTTCGCTCAGGTCAATCTCATGTTGGGCTCAGTAGGCTCCTGAACCCATTCTGTAGTGATTTCCCCAGTTCCAGAATGCATAATTGAAATAGACATACTCAGCAACTGGTAGAACCCCCACATTGGATTTCTGACATACGGAGTGAGGGCTATTATGGTAGCAAAAGGCAAGTGGAAGCCATTAGAAGTGCCTTTAGCTGGGAAGCTAGTAAAACAAAGCAATACAATATTTCTGGAGGGCTGCAGAGTTTAGAGCCACCATCAAGGACTTGAAGTATGCAGTGGTGGTGATCCCCAGCACATCCCCATTCAACTCTTCTATTTGGTCTGCGCAAAACACGGATGGATCTTGGAGAATGATAGTGGAGTACCATTAACTTAACCAGGTTGTGACTTTAATTACAACTGCTGTTCCAGATGTGGTTTCATTGCTTGAGCAAATTAATACATCTTCTGGTACCTGATATGCAGATATTCATCTAGCTAATGTTGTTTTATCAATTTGTTTCAAAGGATCACTGGAAGCAAATTTCCTTCAGCTGTCAAGAGCAGCTGTACAACTTCACTGTCCTACCTCAGAGGTATATCAACTCTCCAGCCCTGTGTCATAATTCAGTTTGCAGGGAGCTTGATCACTTTTTCCTTCTACAAGATGTCATACTAGTTCCTTACATTGATGACATTATGCTCGCTGGAGCTAGTAAGGAAGAAGTACCAATCACCCTAAACTTATAGTTAAGTCATTTGCTTGCTAAAAGGTGGGAAATTAACCCAACAAAAATTCAGGTGCTTTTCACCTCAGTGAAATCTCTAGGGGTCCTGTGTTGTGGGGCATGTCGAGATATTCCTTATAAGTGAAGGATAGGTTGTTGCATCAGAACACTCCCACAACTGAAAAGGAGGTGCAATGCCTGGTGGGCCTTTGTGAGTTTTGGAGGCAGCGTATCCCTCAGTTGGGTGTGCTACTCTGTTCTATTTATCAAGTGACTCAAAAAGCTGCTAGTTACGAGTGAGGACCAGAACAAAAGAAGGTTCTGCAATAGATTCAAGTTGCTGTGCAAGGCACTCTTCCAGGTTGTTGGGCCATACAACCTGGCTGATCTGATGGTGCTTGAAGTGCCAGTGACAGATAGAGCTGCTGTTTGAAGTCTTTGGCAGGTCCCTATTGGTGAATCTCAGTGCAGACTGTTAGGATTTTGAAGCAAAGCCCTGCCACCCTCTGCAGATAACTACTCTTCTTTTGAGAAACAGCGTTTGGCTTGTGCCTGGGCCTCAGTAGAGACTGAATGCTTAACCATGGGCCACCAAGTCACCAGGCTGCCTGAGCTACCCACCATGAACTGGGTGTTGTCTGACCCACAGAGTCATAAAGTGGATGTGCACAGCAGCACTCCGTCATGAAATGGAAGTGATAAATGAAATCGGGATTGAGCAGGACCTGAAGTTTCAAGTAAGTCGCATGAGAAAGTGGCCCAAATGCCCAAGACCTCTGCTCTTGTCACATTACCTACACTCTCCCAGTCTGCACTTCATGGGAAGTTCCTTATGATCAGTTGACTGAGGAAGAGAAAACTCGTGCCTGGTTTACAGATGATTCTGCATGATATATATATATTTTTTTTATGCAGGCACCACTTGAAAGTGGACAGGGGCAGCACTGCAGCTCCTTTCAGGGACCTTCCTGCAAGACAATGGTAAAGGGAAATCCTCTCAATTGGGCAGAACTTCTAGCAGTGTACCTGGTTGTTCATTTTTTTTGGAAGGAGAAATGGCCAGATGTGCGATTTTATTTTGATTCATGGGCTGTGGCCAATGTTTTGCCTGGATGGCCAGAGACTTGAAAGTGATTGGAAAAATGGTGACAAGGAGTGGAAAAATGGCATGGAGGTGACATCTGACCTCCTATAACTTCACAAGGGGAAAGGAGAATCAATATCAACAGCCCAAGGCTGATTCCTGTGAGGTGGAAGTCAGACATACCTCCTCTCTCTGTTATCTTTACCAATTCTGATAACAACTCTCCCTCCCACTGCATTCTCTACTTTTCTGCTGGGTTTAATAATTCATTGCATTGGCCACACAGAACTCATAGACAATACTCATGATTAAGGGGTTTATCAGGGAAGTAACAGGTTACAACTGAGGTTCAGAAATTCTCAGCATACAGTTTTTCCATCAGAACAGCTTCTTCTCAGCCATGCCACAGACGTATTTGTCCCTTGCCCCTCGGCCTCTGCCCTGTTCAGGTAAGTGTTACAAAGCTCTTTTAGCTCTGCCAATAAGTACCCCAAAGCACCTCACTCTGCCAGTAAGCCTTGGGCCAAAGGCACTTAGCTCTTACTCCTTGGGCCAGGAAGCTCACTGTGCTATCTCTTGTCGGTTTCTCCTGCCACCACCTCTTCCTTCCATTTTCAATGTCACAGTTCTTTCTCTCAGGCTCCTATTTCCAGGAGCTTCTCAGCACAGGAATTCTGGGATCAAAGGACATGCTGGCTCTTCTTTCTTGGTGGTGGTGGGATCTATTCTCTCTCTCCCGTCCCTGGGATGGCTCCCCTTAAGCCCAAAAGGTTGGCAAAAACTGGCCAATCCCTTTGGTGGGCCACAATCACCCTATATGCACAGTCCTGCCCAATCATCTGGGAGGGAGTTATAAGATCATGGAAAGAAAGGCCACACAAAAGCAATCCATTGTGCCACAAGGATGTACGGGGAAGAAGTATGTGGATAGACCTCTCTGAATGAGCCAAAGAAGTGAAGATATTTGTGTCTCATGTGAATGCCCAACAAAGGGTGACCTCAGCTGAGAAGAATTTTAACAATCAATTGGATAGGATGATGCATTCTGGGTAAATCAATCATCCTCTTTCCCTAGCCACTCCCATCATTGCCCAATGGGCTCATGAACAAAGTGGCCATGGTGACAGAGATGGAGATTATGCATGGACTCAGTAACATTGACTTCCACTCACTGAGGCCAACTTGGCTACAGTCACTGCTGACTGCCTAATGTGCCAGCAGCAGAGGCCAACACCAAGTATCTGATATGGCGCCATTCCTCAAGGTGATCAGCCAGGAACCTGGTGGCAGGTTGATTACATTGGACCACTTCCATCATGGAAAGTGTAGTGTTTTGTTCTTATTGGGATAGACACTTACTCTGAATATAAATTTGCTTTTCTTGCATGCAGTGCCTCTGCCCAAACCACCATCTGTGGCCTGACAGAATGCCTTATACATTATCATAACATCCCACACAGCATCACCTTGGATTAAGGGACTCACTTCACAGCAAAGAAGTACAGCAATGTACCCATGTTCATGGAATTCACTTGTTTTACCACTTTCCCCATCATCCTGAATCAGCTGGCTTGATAGAACGAAGGAATAGCCTCCTAAAGGCACCATTTCAGTGCCAGCCAGGTAGCAACTTTTTGTATGGTTGGGGCAATGTTCTCCAGGAAGTTTTATATGCTCTAAACTAGCATCCACTATACTGTGATGTTACTTCCGTAGCCAAAATTCGTGGGTCTAGGAATCAAGGGGTGTAGATGGAAGTGGCAACACTCACTAATACCCCTGGTGATCAACTTGGAAAATCTTTGCTTCTTGTCCGTGCACCACAATCAACGCCTATGGAAGAAGCAGTCAAGAAATCAAATGACACATTGCACTGGGCAAATCTGCTGCAAAAGATCTCTTTAAAGTGTTAAAAAGCAAAGATGTCACTTTAAGGACTAAGGTGTGTCTGACCAAGCCTGGTGTTTTCAGTTTTCTTATATGCATGCAAAAGCTGGACAGTGAATAAGTAAGACAGAAGAAGAATTGAAGCCTTTGGATTATGGTGTTGGCAAAGAATATTGAATTTACCATGGACTGCTAGAAAAATGAACAAAACTGTCTTGGAAGAAATACAGCCAAAATGCTCCTTAGAAGCAAGGACTTGGTCTCGCATACTTTGGACATGTTATCAGGAAGGACCAGTCCCTGTAGAAGGATATCATGCTTGATATAGTAGAGGGCCAGCAAAAAAGAGGAAGGCCCTCAACGAGATGGACTGACACAGTGACTGCAACAATGGGCTCAAGCATAACAACGATTATGAGGATGGCACAGAACTGGGCAGTGTTTGGTTCTGTTGCACATATGGTCACTATGAATCAGAACTGATTTGACGGCACCTAACAACAACAGCATCAGTCCATACAACCCCATGCTCTGTGGGTCTAGATGTCTTAGTTCCAAAGGGAGGAATTCCCACCTGGAGACACAACATGAGCTTCCATTGAACTGAAATTTACAAATGCCACCCAGACACTTTGAGCTCCCCATGCCTTGGGATCAACAGTTAAAGAAGGGAGTTACCATGTTGGATGGTGTGAGTGATCCTGACTACCTAGGAGAAATTGGATAGCTGTTGCATAATGGCAATAAAGAAGAGTATGTTTGGAATACAGGAGATCTGTTAGGGTGTCTGTTAGCTCCACCATGCCCTGTGTCATAGTCATCTAGTGCTGTTGTAACAGAAATATCACAAGTGGATGGCTTTAACAAACAGAAGTTTTTCTCTCTCACAGTCTAGTAGGCTAGAAGCCCAAATTCAGGGTGTCAGCTCCAGGGGAAGGGTTTCTCACTCTGTTGGCTCTGGAGGAAGGTCCTTGTCATCAATCTTTGCCTGGACTAGGAGCTTCTCTGTACAGGAACCCCAGGTCCCAAGGACATGTTCTGCTCCCAATGCTTCTTTCTTGGTGGTATGAGGTCCCTGTCTCTGCTTGCTTCCCTTTCCTTTTATCTCTTGTAAGATAAAAGGTGATACGGACAACACTCTAGGGAAACTCCCTTTACATTGGATCAGTGATGTGATCTTAGTAAGGGTGTTACAATCCCACCCTAATCCTCTTTAACATAAAATTACAATCACAAAATGGAGGACAACTACACAATATTGGGAATCATGGCCTAACCAAGTTGACACATATTTTTGGGGGACACGATTCAATCCATGACGCCCTGCAATTAAAGTCAATGGAAAACTACAGCAATCCAATTCTGACATGAATGCTAATGGTGAAGATCCTTCAGGAATGAAGGTTTGGGTCACCCCACTAGACAAAGAATCATGACCAGCTGAGGTGCTTGCTGAGGATAAAGAGAATATGGAATGAGTAGTTAAATAAAATTGTTGTAAATTGCAGTTATGACCACATGACCACTTGCAGAAATGAGCACTGTAATTGTTATGAGTATTTCTTCCTTGTTTTATTATACATGTATATGTGTATATGTTTTATATATATATAAAAGAAAACCAAACTCATTGCGTCAAGTCAATTCCAACTCATAGCAACCCTATAGGATAGAGTAGAACTGCCCCATAGAGTTTCCAAGAAGTGGCTGGTAGATTCAAACTACTGATCTTTTGGTTAGCAGGGAAGCTCTTAAACACTGCATCACCAGGGCTCCAATATATGTATATATAGAAATCATTTTTGCTTCCTTCCCTCCCTTATAGAAGATGTAATGGTGGCTAGTATATTTTTGGCTGTATGCAAATGCTTGTTGTATCATGGTAGGTGCAAATGTGACCTTATAATGGCCTTTTATGTTTAAGAAGATGTGTAGAGGTAACAATTTGACAAGAAGTGGACTGTGATGATTAAAGATGTGTGTCAACTTGTCTGGGCCATGATTCTCAGTAGCCTGGCAGTTACGTAATGATGTATTTTGGCAGCTATGTAATTATGTAGTCATCCTCTATTTTGCGATCTGATGTAATCATTCTCCATGATATGATCTGAAGTGATTAGTCAATCAGTTGTAAGGGGTGTGGCTGCGTCCAATATATATATGGACATTTTGGCTAAGCTCGCTTCTTTCTCGCTTTGAATCCTGCATCCGGATTGTTATCATCTGATCTCCAGTTCTTGAAACTTGAGCCAAAAGTCTGCCATATCTACCAATTCTGGGATTCATCAACTTCCACAACCCTGTAGGCCTACAGCCTGTCATCTGATCTGCAGATCTTGGGTTTGTCAGCCCTGCAAATATGTGAATCAGAAGAAGCCTCTATCCTGATGCCTCACCCGTGAATACGGGACTTGCCAGCCTCCACAGCCACATGAACAGTTTCCTTAAGATAGATCTCTCTCCCTCTCTCTACCAAACCCGTTGCTATTGAGTCAATTCTGACTCATAGTGAGCCTATAGGACAGAGTAGAACTGCCCCATAGAGTTTCCAAGTAGTGGCCGGTGGATTCTAACTGCTGACCTTTTGGTTAGCAGCCATAGCTCTTAACCACTGTGCTATCAGGGCTCCTCTCTCTCTATATATATACTTATATATACTTTCCTGGTTTTGCTTCTCTAGAGAACCCAGCCTAAGTCATGCCCTGTATAACACAACATTAAAACCTTATAAAACCACACTTCTAATGAACACAAATGGTATAATCCAACACCTTCATGATTTAAATTTTATAATTAGAATTAACCGTTAAGGAAAGCATTGATGTTAAATTGCACAATTGTGCTTTCTGACTCACCACCATATTTTGGGGATTTCTAGATGTTATACAGAAGAATATTTTAAGAGGTGGAGTTTATAATGAAACTTTCTGATATAATACTATACTATACTAAACAAATTTGATATTTATAAATGCCTGGGGGGGGGAACTACTGAAACTATATAACTATAGTAAAAAAAAATTTAAAGCTTGTTTAATATTAATGCAGTATATGATTACTTTTGAGCCAGGAGAACATATGTTATGAATGTCCCAGGGTGTCTGAAAATCAGCTGGATTTACAAAACCCTACTTAAGCTGATGTTTGTAGATTTAACTAGAGATCAGATTCTTCAAAGGGGCAGAACATTTGGAAAAGTATGCGAATATGTATCAGAAGGAAGCCCTAGGCTTATAGCTCTCAAAGTACCTGAGATCAAACGACTTCAGGGGAGACATTATATAATATCCTGACTGAAAAGATATTTCAGAAGTCTGCATATTTTGGAAGAGATTTCAAAGGTGACTGTAAGAAAAAGGGGGAAGCCTGTTGCCTCGATAGCTCCCAAATGTTGATTCTTTTTGCATTCTTGCTGTCTCTCTTAGTCCCAGTGTTTCTCAAACCGTACCTTCTAGTCTTCCTATTGTTTTCTCAGCTTTCTTGTTTATCAGGATCCTTCCAGATTATATCCTGGTGACCTTATCTTTTCCCTAAATGATGTATGTTTCTAAACTAAGAACGATCTTTTCCGAGATGAATCGTGTAGCTTCCCTTGTGTTTTAAATACATAATTTTTTAAAGGTGTATCATATCTTATAATTTCATGTTTAAGCTAATGTTTTGTGCTAAAAATACAAAAATGCAAAGTTTTATTAGACTGAAAGGAGGCAACATGACATTTAAAATATAAATGAGCAAAGCTCTTAATTGGAGTTATTGTATCTTTGGTAATTAGGCTTTGGATTATGCAGATAGTATTTTGTACAGGGGCAGCAAAACTTCAGTTTTCTCTGAAGTCCTGCCATCTATTGGCTAATTCACACAAGAGATCTTATTCTGAAATTAATTAAAAGACCACCATCAAAAAAGACTTCATGAGTAGAAAATAGGCACATTCTTTGTGGAATTAGGTAAATTAAAAAAAAATAAAACCTCTGTAGTGTAACTTCAAATATAAATTTTAAAGCCAATTTTAATTTTAAGGACAATTATTTTATTGAACCTATTTTATTTTTGTGGAAGTTGCATCAAAACTAAAAAGGAATAGAACAGGAGATTCATAAATACCATAATATTATATCTAACCATCATAAAATTTAATGCTAATAAAAAAAGTGATATGTATATTATCTTTCCAATTTTACAGATAAAATAAGGTCACAAAGAAGTTAAATAACTTATCAAAAATCAAGCATAGAGTTTCCAACAAAATCAAGATTTCAATCCAAGTTTGTCTAACTTTGAAACCCTGGTGGCATAGTGGTTAACTGCTATTGCTGCTAACTAAAATGTCGGTAGTTCGAATCCACCAGGCACTCCTTCAAAACTCTATGGTGCAGTTCTACTCTGTCTACAGGTTTTTTTGGTCTAACTTAAAAATCCATACTCATGCCAAGAAAAGGGGAAAAACAGCTGACTAATGACCTATAATCTAAGCAGTAGTTAACATATTCACTTAAAAAATAGAAATGGATATAAAGATAGATATTGTCTTAATTATCTATTGCTGCTTTAAAAGCAATACCATACGTGGATGGCTTTAACAAACAGAAATTTATTCTCTCACGACTTAGCAGGCTAGAAGTCCAAATTCAGGGCGCCAGTTCTAGGCGAAGGCTTTCTCTCTCTGTGGGTTTTGGGAAAGGTCCTTGTCTCCTTTTAACATCTGAGGGCTTGGTGTCCCTTGGAGATCTCCATGTGTCTTATCATAAATCTTCCTGTGGGTCTAGGAGGTTCTCAGTGCAGGGAACCCAGGTCCAAAAATGCGTTCCACTCCCGGCTCTTCTTTTTTTGGTGGTAGTAGGTCCCTGTCTCTCTGCTCGCTTCTCTCTCCTTTTATCTCTTGTAAGATAAAAGATGATGCAGACCATACTACAAGGAATCTCCCCTTACATCCCTCAGGGATGTGACCTTAGTAAGGGTGTTGCATCCCACCATAATCCTTATTAACATGGCCTTTAATCCTGCCACATTAATATAAGGGCAGCTCATTCCCAAACGGGACTATAACCACAGACATAGATGCTTGGATTTATAACACATAGCAAAATGGAGGATAATCAGATTACAAAATGGAGGACAACCATACAATACTGGGAATCATGGCCTAGCCAAGTGGACACATAATTTTGTGAGATTCAATTCAACACATGACAGTTTAGATAGATAGATGATAGATAGATAGATGATAGATAGATGATAGATAAATAGATAAATGATAGATAGATAAATAGATAGATAGATAGATAGATAGATAGATAGATAGATAGATAGATGATAGATGGTAGGTAGGTAGATGATAGATAGATAGATAGATAAATAGATAGATAGATAGATAGATAGATAGATAGATAGATAGATAGATAGATAGATAGATAGATAGGTGGATGATAAGTAAATATCTCTATTTTGGGCTGAAAGTTAGGATGATGTGTAATAATGTTGTTAAGATTCTTAAACATCTTACTGTTTATGTGAACAGGTCTAAGCTGAAATCTTTTTGTCTACCCAACAGGGTCTATGAGGTTTTGCCTTAAATCTTTCTGAAGTCTTGTCAAAGTGCCTTACAGAGTTTTGTCCCTGAGGCTACTTTTTTTTTTTTTTTTCATCAGTATCCCAAATTTAATCAATGCTCTGAGGAAATTTCTAACTTTACGAATCTTTTGCTATGAGAGATTGGGGATGAAAAAACTTTTTATTTTGGAACCCAGCCACTCCTAAGTCTTTTATATCACCTCTAAATTCTGCTTGAAAATAAAACTGTTCCTTCTTTAGCTCACTTTATTCCTCCCATATTTTACTCTAGGCAGCTAAAGGAAGCCACTTGTACTTCAACATTCTGCCATGGAAATCTCCTTAACCAGATCCATAATCTTGTTAGGAACTAATTCTATTGTCCATTTGCTGAAAGCATCAGTTTTGTTTATTGTTCTGCCAGTACATAAATCAGGCCCCAGTTTCCTCCCTGACCTTCCATTCTTTGCTAACCATTCCGTGAGGCCTTTCAGGCTCATCTCACTGCAGGTCCCAAAGCCAATGCTACAAGGTTTAGTTTTTGTGTTAAAGTGTTCCACCAGGATGATAGTTTTGCAATATTCCTTAAAATTTCATCAGACCTTGCTATATGTATATCACAGGTCCATCTTGTCAGGTATATACAAGTTCACAACTTCATTCTATCTACTGAGTTAATTGTTCCTTTTTATTGTTACTTATCATCTCATTTCATCCATCTTAATGCTTTATCCTTAAAGCCTCTTCTGCCCGGTATTAATATATGCACATTGTCTTTCTTGCAAGGGTGGTGCCGGACTGAGTGGTGTTTGGTTCTGTTGTACACAGGGCTGCTATGTGTCAGAACCAACTCGACAGCACCTAACAACAGGAACAGCAACAGCAACAGCAACATCTTCCTTTTGGTTTCCCTAGTGTATTGTTTTCTGATTCTTTATTTTTAACATTTCTGAGTTGTTTTGTTTTAGATCTGTCTTATGTAAGCATCATATTGCTGGATTAAAAAAAATCTCTTTCCAGTTTTGATGATTACTGATACATTTGGACATATTTCTAAGCTCTTATTTTACATTCTGTTTACCATCTCTTAAGACATACCATTTGATTGGAGACCTTAAGTGAGGAAAGCAGCCAGCCGTGGGAAGGGCCTTTCCCAGACAAAGGAAAGATAAATGCAAGACAGGGAAGCAGGAAAGAACCTGACACATTTAAGGAAGAGAGGTAGTCACTGTGGGCGAGTGTGGTAGAAGTCATATGAGGTGGAGGAGCTGCGGGGACCGGGTGGTGGGCTGTCTTGTAACTGGGGTGAGGGATAGGGGTGTCACAGTTATCTAGTGTTGCTATAACAGAAATACCACAAGTGGATGACTTTAAAGAACAGAAATTTCTTTTCTAAAAGCTCTGGAGTCTGGAAGCCCAAGTCAGGGTCTAGCCATGATGACCCCTTCCTTGTCCGTAGCCATGGGAGACCGTTGGTTTTTGATGGTCCTCACATGGCATCTGTCTTCCCCAGATGGTGCTTGTTTGCTCTGTGTCCAATCTGCTCATTACATAACTCAGCCATGGTTAGGTTTAGGATCCACCTTGCACTGGTATGACCTCAATGTATTGATTATATTAGATTATATTATGGACAGTGATTACATTACACTGCATTAGATTACACCCATAGGTATAGGGGTTATGATTGCAACACATATTTTTAGAGGGCATAGTTCGGTCCCAAACAGGGATGTCCCTGTGTCCCTGTGGAAGGAGGTCTACACTATAAGAATGCTCCTGGATTCTTTTCATCATGGAAGACTAAGGAGTTAGCAAGTGATGAGAGTAGGAGCTGTAGCAGAGCACTCCCTTTCCACACACTTCCTGTGTTGGGGGATCTGCCTGCTGTAAAGGACATGTGTCCAGGTCTGTGCTCTGCCATGTAAAGAAGGCTACCACACTTGTTGTGGGTACCCTCAGCACAGCCACTACTCAATACAAGGCTGCTGGGTCACCATAAGCTGCATTCTCCAGTGTTACCAGGAGTAAAGATTATGCTTTGACCTCTATAGCAAACTCCCCAGTCTGGTAGGGCATGGAGATAGTATTTATTCAATCTATACAAAAAACAACATTAATAATTTAGTATTTGTTTTCACAGTGCAATGGTAAGATTTTGAGGGGTTTTAAGCAGGAGTTTGGGGGTAACATGATCAAATTTTTGTTTTAAAATATTCATTTTGGCTCCTGAAAGCAGAATGGAATATAGGGGACAAAAATAGAAGATGGCAACAGGGGACAGTCAAGAAAAGCATTGGGTTAACTTGAGACGTGTTTAGACTGCACGTGTGGAGTGAATGGCAGGGAGAGATTTATGATATCACTTGGTTTTTAGGTTGAGTAGTTGTGTGCAAAGTGCTGCCAGGTACTCAGGTGGGAAAACCTGGGAGGATGATACATTTAGGTACTTACGTGCAAGAACTGTTTGTGGGATTTGTTTAGTTTGACACGCCCATTAGACATTCAAGTATAGCATTTGAAACTGAAGCTTAAGGCTACATAAGGACTGGACACGTAAATTTGGTACACAAAAGGTGGTATTTAATGTCTTTAGGCTCTGAAATTATTGTTGTGGGTGAGTGCCATGCCATAACAATGCAGGTAGGGGAAAAAATGTGTTGGAGTGCAGTTTAACAACTACCAATAGTGGAAAGGGTCACTTTATGAACTCACAGTCTCTCCTCACAGTTGAGATAACTGGGAAGGTGCTATGGCATAAAGCCTCAAAAAGTGTCAGAAATATCATGTGTAACCAAGATGATGAACTACAGTCTGATATGGTTTTTGATTTTAAAATTCCTTATTTCACTCTTATAATTTAGTGCTAATGTATAATTTTAAGTGTGTTATTAATTTCCTAAAAAATAAAATTTTGATAACTGAAAATCGTATATACCAATGCTCAAACCAGAAAAAATCTTTTTTTTTGGGGGGGGGGAGAAGGATCTTTATTTAATTATGACTAACAGAATTTGTTATGAGGCATTAGTGGTTCAGTGGTAGAATTCTTTTTTTTAAATTGTACTTTGTGATGAGTCGCTATGAATTGGAATATACTCGGCGGCGCTGGGTTTGGTTTTTTGGTTTTAGGTGAACGTTTACAGAACAGTTTCTCATCAAACAGTTAGTACACACATTGTTCTACAACACTGGTTAACAGCCCCACGACATGTCAAGACTCTCCCTTCTCAACCCTGGGTTCCCTATTACCAACTTTCCTGTTCCTACTTGCCTTCCAATCCCTGCACCAGGGCTGGTGCACCCCTTTAGTCTTGTTTTGTTTCATGAACCTGTCCAATCTTTGGCTGAAGGGTGAACTCAGGAGTGACCTAATTACTCAACTGAAGGGGTGTCCGGTGGCCATACTCCCAGGGTTTCTCTAGTCTCTGTCAGGCCAGCAAGTCTGGCCTTTCTTTTTCAGTTAGAATTTTTTTCTACATTTTTCTCCAGCTTTGTCTGAGACCCTCTGTTATGATCCCTGTCAGAGCAGTCGGTGGTGGTAGCTGGGCACCTTCTCATTGTTCTGGACTCAGTCTGATGGAGGCCTTAGTAGATGTGGTCCATTAGCCCTTTGGACTAATCTTTCCCTTGTATCTTTAGTTTTCTTCATTCTTCCTTGCTCTGGAAGGGGTGAGACCAGTGGAGTATCCTAGATGGACTTTTAAGGCTTTTAAGACCCCAGATGCTACTCACCAAAGTAGAATGTAGAACATTTTCTTTATAAACTGTGTTATGCCCATTGGTCTAGATATTCCCCGAGATCATGGTCCCTACAACCCTCAGCCCAGCAATTCGGTCCCACAGGGAGTTTGGATGTGTCTATAGAGCTACCATGCCCTTGCCTTGTATAGGTTGTGTTGGCTTCCCCACTATTGTGTACTATCTCATCCTTCACCTAAGTTTCTATTTACCTATCGTCTATTAAGTGTTTTCCCATCCCCACCCCCACCCTCCCTCATAACCATCAAAGATTGTTTCTTTTTGTATGTAAACATTTTTATGAGTATTTACAGTAGTGGTCTCACACAATATTTGTCCTTTTGTGATTGACTTATTTCACTCAGCATAATGCCCTCCAGATCCACCCATGTCATGAGACACTTCACAGATTTATCACCAAACCAGAAAAAATCCTGATTTTATCTTTTATTCTGCATTGCTAAAAAGACTATTTCAGATGTGTTGGGTAAAAAAAAGCCCTTAGAATCTAAGAGAACATAAGCATGTATAATATTCTATGTGTGTGTATGTAGTTTTTTATTATTAAAGAGAAATTTGGACTCATTTCCTGAATGAATAAAAGTGGAAGGAAAATATCCCAAAGTGAACTGTAAGTTTTTATTTTTTAATTATAAAAAATCAACCACTTTATAATAGCATAAAAGCATGAAAAAAATTTTTCCAAATGATGCACAGTGGACTAAAACCATCACAACCACTGCCAGGAAAATATCTACAGCTCGTACTCCTATTATTAGATTGGTGTTAATAATTATCCAGGCTCCAAATGGCAGTTTGGAGAATTGCCGAGGGAAGACATTCAGACCAATTCTTCAATTTGGAACATTCTGGGACTAAGATATGTGTGAAATTGAATTAAAATATGGATAAAGCAACTTATTTTCTCCTCTCTGTTACAGATAAGTTTATCTGGTGTTCCGGCTGACCCTCGAAGCTGGGGGTTGGGACACGAGGAAGTGACATTTACCCAGGCTGTGGGTACCAGGTCCCCAGTCAGTTGATTAGGATTCAAGGCAAGTCAAGATACCAGTCCTGCTCTCAAGAAGGTAACATGGGTATTGCATCTTACATAATCCTCTCAGAAGTTCTCCAAGACAGATTGCTCTTGTTGGATGAGGACACCAAGCCTGCGTGAGATGATGCAAGAATGGGGAAATTGCCCAAGTTTTCTCTAATTAGCTGGTAGAGAGGTTCCAGTCTCGACCTGGCTGGAGGCAGGAGATGCTTTGGAGCAGCAGAAGCTGCATATGTGAGATGTGCTTTATGAGAGGGAGAGTGTCAACAAGTCTGCTATTCATTAATGCACTCATTCAGCGAATACGACGTACTAACACTGTAGCAATGCCAGGCATATGTAGGTAAATGCAGATACAAAAGTGAGGACATATGTGTCCTTTCTCTTAAGAGTTTACAGTCTAGCAGGAGATAGATATAATAATTATGAAGTTAACATTAAGTGTGGAAAATACTGTAACAAGAAATGCTGTAAAGTTGACATCTAACTCCTCAACCATTTACTTCTGTTCTTTAGCCCAAGCAAAATTCCTGGGCCCTCTCAATCGCTTTCGATCAGCAAGAATATTGAACATTAAGTGCTTAGAGCCAAAATTTGACCAAACCAATAGGTCTTTTTTTTTTTTTTTTTTAATAGGTCTACATATGCATAATTGCTTGTGGTTATATTTGAGTATATAAGTTTCTTCTTGCTTAGAGTTTCTCCCACAACTTCCCAATTAGATTTTTTCATATTTCCCCAGTTATAGAAATACAAGGAATTGCTGAAACTAAAAAATGTAACTGTATATCTTATTTTCATGTTTGCCTAAAAAGAAAATTATGGAGATAAGTTTAAAATTATCTGTAGATTTCACCGAAGCATTTTTTTGTTTGTTTCTCTTTTGATTTCTGAAGAGTTTGAGATGCATTTCCAATAATTGGTCCCAATATATTACTGAGTAGGTACATTAATAGCATATTGTTTGATTTCTTGACTGCTGATTTCATGGCCGTTGATTGTTAATACAAGTATAGTGCAATTGTTGACAACTTCAATTTCTTCTCCATTTATCCTGATATTGTAAATAGATCCAGTTGTGAGGATTTTTGTTTTCTTTACATTCAAGTATAATCCCTACTTCTGAAACTTAGCCAATAAAATGCATATGGATCACAACAGTCCAATTTGCAACTGATCATGGGGATGGCACAGGACCATGCAACATTTTGTTCCATTGTACATGGGGTCACCACGAATTGGAGCCAATTTGATGGCACCTAACAATGACAACAAACAACATATTTCTGATATTCTTTGCTTTCAACCAAGATCCACTTGACAACAGCAATGATAACCCTCATTCCATGTCCTCTTCTGAATCTAGCTTGTACTCCTGGCAGCTCCCTGTTGATGTACTGTACAGCCATTTTTAAATTATCTTCAGCAGAATTTTGCTAGCATGTGATATTAATGACATTGTTCAATAATTTCTGCATTTTCTTTGATCTACTTTCTTAGGAATGGGCCCAAATATGGATCTCTTAAGGTCAGTTGGCCAAGTAGCTGTGTTCTAAATTACTTGGAGAATTGCTGAAGGAAAGCATTCAGACCAATTCTTCCATTTGGAACATTCTGGGACTAAGAAATGTGTGGAAATGAATTAAAATATGGATAAAGTAACTTTTCTCCTCTTACATATAAGTTTATCCGGTGTTCTGGTTGACTGTAAAAAACTCTTAAGAGAAAGGACACACGTGTTCTTCTCACTTTTGTATTTCCAATTTCCCTACATATGCCTGGCATATCCTATTTGCTGAATCAATGCATTAAAAAATAGCACTTTCAGTATTGCATCCATTTGTTGAAGCATCTCAATTGGTATTTCGTCAATTCCTGGTGCTTTGTTTTCTGCCAATGCCTTCAGTGCAGCTTGAATTTCTTCCTTCAGTACTATCATTTCTTGATCATATGCTACCTTATAAAATGTTTGAACTTGACCAATTCTTTTTGGTACAATGACTCTGTATATTCCTTCCACCTTGTTTTGATGCTTCCTGTATCATTCAATTATTTACCTGTAGTATCCTTCAGTATTGCATCTATTTTTTTTAATAATTTTTATTGTGCTTTAAGTGAAAGTTTACAAATCAAGTCAGTCTCTCACACAAAAGCCCATACACACCTTGCTACACACTCCCAATTATTTTCCCCCTAATGAGACAGCCTGCTCTCTCCCTCCACTCTCTCTTTTCGTGGCCTTTTCGCCAGCTTCTAACCCCCTCCACCCATTCATCTCCCCTCCAGGCAGGAGATGCCAACATAGTCTCAAGTGTCCACCTAATCCAAGAAGCTCACTCCTCACCAGCATCCTTCTCCAAACCACTGTCCAGTCCAATCAATGTCTGAAGAGTTGGCTTCGGGAATGGTTCCTGTCCTGGGCCAACAGAAGGTCTGGGGGCCATGACCACCAGGGTCCTTCCAGTCTCAGTCAGACCATTAAGTCTGGTCTTTTTATGAGAATTTGGGGTCTGCATCCCACTGATTTCCTGCTCCCTCAGGGGTTCTCTGTTCTGTTCCCTGTCAGGGCAGTCATTGGATGTAGCCGGGCACCATCTAGTTCTTCTGGTCTCAGGATGATGTAGTCGCTGGTTCATGTGGCCCTTTCTGTTTCTTAGGCTTGTAATCACCTTGTGTCCTTGGTGTTCTTCATTCTCCTTTGATCCAGGTGGGTTGAGACTCATTGATGCATCTTAGATGGCTGCTTGCTAGCGTTTAAGTCCCCAGATGCCACTTTTTAAAGTGGGATGCAGAATGTTATTATGCCAATTGACTTAGACGTCCCCTGAAACCATGGTCCCCAGACCCCTGCCCCTGCTACGCTGGCCTTCAAACCATTCAGTTTATTCAGGAAACTTCTTTGGTTTTGGTTTAGTCCAATTGTGCTGACCTCCCCTGTATTGTGTGCTGTCTTTCCCTTCTAGTTCTTATCTACTATCTAATTAGTGAATACCGCTCTCCCACCTTCCTTCCCTCCCTTCTCTCGTAACCACAAAAGAATGTTTTCTTCTTAGTTTAAACTATTTCTCAAGTTCTTATAATAGTGGTCTTATACAGTATTTGTCCTTTTGCAACTGACTAATTTCACTCAGCAAAATGCCTTCCAGATTCCTCTATGTTATGAAATGTTTCACAGATTCCTCCCTGTTCTTTACTGATGCATAGTATCCATCATGTGAATATACCATAATTTATTTATCCATTTAACTGTTGACGGGCACCTTGGTTGCTTCCATGTTTTTGCTATTGGAAACAGTACTGCAATAAACATGGGTGTGCATATATCTGTTCATGTAAAGGCTCTTATTTCTCTAGGATATATTCCAAGAAGTGGGATTGCTGGATCATATGGTAGTTCTATTTTTAACTTTTTAAGGAAGAGCCAAATCGATTTCCAAAGTGGTTGTACAATTTGACATTCCCACCAGCAGTGTAGAAGTGTTCCAATCTCTCCACAGCCTCTCCAACATTTATTATTCATTATTTTTTGGATTAATGCCAGCCTTGTTGGAGTGAGATGAAATCTCATTATAGTTTTGATCTGCATTTCTGTAATGGCTAATGATCGTGAACATTTCCTCATATATCTGTAAGCTACCTGAATGTCTTCTTTACTGAAGTGTCTATTCATATCTTTTGCCCATTTTTTAATCAAGTTATTTGTCTTTTTGCAGTTGAGTTTTTGCAGTATCATGTAGATTTTAGAGATCAGGCCCTGATCAGAAATGTCATAGCTAAAAACTTTTTCCCAGTCTGTAGGTAGTCTTTTTACTCTTTTGGTGAAGTCTTTGGATGAGCATAGGTGTTTGATTTTTAGGAGCTCCCAGTTATCTAGTTTTACTTCTATGTTCTTTATGTTTTCTATACTGTTTATGCCAGGTATTAGGGCTCCTAACATTGTCCCTATTTTTTCTTCCATGATCTTTATCATTTTAGATTTTATATTTAGGTCTTTGATCCATTTTGAGTTAGTTTTTGTGCATGGAGTGAGGTATGGGCCTTGTTTTATTTTTTTTGCAGATGGATATCCAGATATGCCAGCACCATTTGTTAAAAAGACTGTCTTTTCCCCCATTTAACTATTTTGGGGCCTTTGTCAAAATCACCTGCTCATATGTGGATGGATTTATGTCTGGATTCTCAATTCTGTTCCATTGGTCCATGTATCTGTTGTTGTACCAGTACCAGGCTGTTTAGACTACTGGGGCGGTATAATAAAAAAAATAATAATAATAGGTTCTAAAATCAGGTAAAGTAAGGCCTCCCACTTTGTTCTTCTTTTTCAGTAATGCCTTATCTATCCAGGGCCTCTTTCCCTTCCATATGAAATTGGTGATTTGTTTCTCCATCTCATTAAAGAATGTCCTTGGGATTTGGATCGGAATTGCATTAAATGTATAGATCGCTTTTGGTAGAATAGATATTTTTATAATGTTAAGTCTTCCTATCCATGAGCAAGGTATGTTCATCCACTTATGTAAGTCTCTTTTGGTTTCTTGCAGAAGTGTACTATAGTTTTGTTTGTATAAGTCTTTTACATCTCTGGTAAGATTTATTCCTAAGTGTTTTATCTTCTTGGGGGCTAATGTAAACGGCAATGATTTGGTGATTTCCTCTTCGATGTTCTTTTTGTTGGTGTAGAGGAATCCCACTGATTTTTGTATGCTTATCTTGTATCCCGATACTCTGCTGAACTCTTCTATTAGTTTCAGTAGTTTTCTGGAGGATGCCTTAGGGTTTTCTGTGTATAAGATCATGTCATCTACAAATAGAGATACTTTGACTTCTTCCTTGCCAATCTGAATGCACTTTATTTCTTTACCTAGCCTAATTGCTCTGGCTAGGACTTCCAGCTCAATGCTGAATAAGAGTGGTGATAAAGGGCATCCTTGTCTGGTTCCCGATCTCAATCGGAATGCTTTCAGGCTGTCTCCATTTAGGGTGATGTTGGCTGTTGGCTTTGTATAAATGCCCATTATTATGTTGAGACATTTTCCTTCTGTTCCTATTTTGCTGAGAGTTTTTATGATGAATGAGTGTTGAACTTTGTCAAATGTCTTTTCTGCATCAACTGATAAAATCATGTGATTCTTGTCTTTTGTTTTATTTATGTGGTGGATCCCATTAATTGTTCTTCTAATGTTGAATCATCCCTGCATACCAGGAATGAATCCCACTTGGTCATGGTGAATTATTTTTTTGATATGTTGTTGAATTCTATTGGCTAGAATTTTGTTGAAGATTTTTGCATCTACATTCATGAGGGATATAGGTCTATAATTTTCTTTTTCTTGTGGTGTCTTTACCTGGTTTTGGTATCAGGGATGTGGTGGTGTCATAGAATGAGTTTGGTAGTATTCCATCCTTTTCTATGCTCTGAAATACCTCTAGTAGTAGTGGTGTTAACTCTTCTCTGAAAGTTTGGTAGAATTCTGCAGTGAAGTCACCCAGGCCAGGGCTTTTTTTTGTTGTTGTTGGGAGTGTTTTGACTACCTTTTCAATCTCTTCTTTTGTTATGGGTCTAATTAGTTGTTCTACCTCTGTTTGTGTTAGTTTAGGTAGGTAGTGTGTTTCTAGGAATTCATCCATTTCTTCTGGGTTTTGAAATTTGTTTGAGTAAAGTTTTTCATAGTAATCTGATATGATTCTTTTAATTTCAGTTGGGTCTGTTGTAATATCGCCCATCTCATTTCTTATTTGGGTTATTTGCTTCCTCTCCTGCTTTTCTTTTGTCAGTTTGGCCAATGGTTTATCAATTTTGTTGAGTTTTTCAAAACACCAGCTTTTGGTCTTGTGAATTCTTTCAGTCGTTTTTCTGTTTTCTATTTCATTTAGTTCAGCTCTATTTTTATTATTTGTTTTCTTCTGGTGCCTGTGGGTGTCTTTTGTTGCTCTCTTTCTATTTGTTCAAGTTGTAGGGATAGTTCTTTGATTATGGCCCTTTCTTCATTTTGGATGTGTGCATTTACTGATATAAATAGGCCTCTGAGCACTGCTTTTGCTGTGTCCCAAAGGTTCTGATAGGAAGTGTTTTCATTCTCATTGGATTCTGTGGATTTCTTTATTCCATCCTTAATGTCTTCTATAATCCAGTCTTTTTTGAGCAGGGTATTGTTCAGTTTCCGAGTGTTTGATTTCTTTTCCCTGCTTTTCCTGTCATTGATTTCCACTTTTATGGCCTCATGGTCAGAGAAGATGCTTTGTAAAATTTCAGTGTTTTGGATTCTGCTAAGGCTTGCTTTATGACCTAATATGTGGTCTATTCTAGAGAATGTTCCCTGTGCACTAGAAAAGAAAGTATAGTTGGTTGCTGTTGGGTGGAGTGTTGTGTATATGTCTACAAGGTCAAGTTGGTTGATTGTGGCCTTTAGATCTTCTGTGTCCTTCTTGAGCTTCTTTCTGGATGTCCTGTCCTTCTCCGAAAGTGGTGTGTTGAGTTCTCCTACTATTTTTGTGAAGCTGTCTATCTCACTTTTCAATGCTGATAGAGTTTGTTTTACATATCTTGCAGCCCTGTCATTGGGTGCATAAATATTTAATATGGTTATATCTTCTTGGTGTATTGTCCCTTTAATCATTATATAGTGTCCTTCCTTATCCTTTGTGGTAGATTTAACTTTAAAGGCTATTTTGTCAGAAATTAGTATTGCTACTCCTGCTCTTTTTTGATTGTTGTTTGCTTGATATATTTTTTCCAACCTTTGAGTTTTAGTTTGTTTGTGTTTCTAAATCTAAGATGTGTCTCTTTTAGGCAGCATATAGACGGATCTTGTTTTTGAATCCATTCTGCCACTCTCTGTCTCTTTATTGGTGCATTTAGTCCATTTACATTCAGCGTAAGTGTGGATAGGTATGAATTTAGTGCTATCATTTTGATGTCTTTTTTTGTGTTGTTGACAGTTTCTTTTTCCCACTAAATTTTATGTGCTGAGTAGATTATCTTTATATATTGTCATTTCCTCATGTTCGTTGTTGTTGATTTTGTTTCTGCTGAGTCTATTTTTTTCTTGTATTTTATTTTGTCGAGTAGGATATTTTGTCTTCTTTGTGGTTACCTTATTATTTACCCCTATTTTTCTAAATTTAAACCAGACTTTTATTTCTTTGTATTGCCATATCTTCCACTCCATAGGAAGATCTATGATTACATTTCTTAGTCCCTCTTTATTGTTTTGATGTTGTCTTCTTTTATATAATAACCTCACTGTTACCCTGTTTTGAGCTTTTTTTTTTTTTAATTATCTTGGTTTGTTTGTTGATTTCCCTGTCTCGGTTGACTTCTGCTTGTTCTACCCAGTGTTCTAGTCTTGGGTTGATACCTGCTATTATTGGTTTTCTAACCAAAGAACTCCCTAAACTTCTGTTACCTGGAAACGTCCTATTTTCACCTTCATATTTAAGCAGCAGTTTTGCTCGATATATGATTCTTGGCTGGCAATTTTTTCCTTCAATTTTTCAAATATGTTATCCCATTGCCTTCTTGCCTGTATGGTTTCTGCTGAGTAGTCCGAGTTTATTCTTACTGACTTTCCTTTGTAGGTGACTTTTCTTTTATCCCTACCTGCTCTTAAAATTCTCTCTTTATCTTCGGTTTTGGCAAGTTTGATTATATTATGTCTTGGTGACTTTCTTTTAAGATCTACCTTATGTGGAGTTTGATGAGCATCTTGGATAGATATCTTGTCATCTTTCATGATATCAGGGAAGTTTCCTGCCAACAAACCTTCAATAATGCTCTCCGTATTTTCTGTTATCCCTACTTGTTCTGGCACTCCGATCACTTGTAGGTTATTCTCTTGATAGAGTTCCACATGATTCTTAAGATTTCTTCATTTTTTTAAATTCTTTTATCTGATTTTTCTTCAAATATCTTAGTGCCAAGTGACTTATCTTTGAGTTCAGAAATTCTAGCTTCTACTTGCTCAATTTTGCTCCTCTGACTTTCTATTGAGTTGTCTACTTCTGTATTTTTATTGTTAATCTTCTGAATTTCTGATTGCTGTCTGTCTATGGATTTTTCCAGCTTATTAAATTTTTCGTTATGTTCCTGAATAGTCTTTTTAATTTCTTCAATTGTTTTATCTGTGTGTTTCCCTGGTTAGTGGAGCTGGCAAATTATGTTTTCTCCCAGTTGCAATTTTTTTCCTTCTCCAAGGCCAGGAGGTTGGCTCTAGGTGTTCAACAGGGCCTATCTCAGGCCTAGGGAATTCAGCTATTGAAGCTGGCTTGGGTGTGGAGAGTGTGGTAAAATATATGCAAGTACTTAGCTTTTGCCGAGAGCGCCGTTCTTCTCAGGTTCCGGAGGGGTGAGTAGGCTGTGTGACTGGCTGCTTCTCCCTGAGGAAACTGCGGCCGAATGCTAGTACCAGACCACTGCCACCACCACTCCAGGGATGGTGCCCGAGGGCTCCCCATGATTCAGGTCTGGTAATTCCTCTCTGCTTCTAAACGGTATCTTCCTCCCACTGCCACTCAGTTCATTTTCTAAGCTTTCCTTTGAAGCTCAGGACTCCCAGCTTCTCACAAACATGCTTGTTTCACTTGTTTTTTCAGGTCTTTGTTGTGAAGTGGGCTTGCTGGAAGCGTCTGTCTATACCACCATCTTGGCTCCCTGCCAAATTTTTTTTTATTTAACTTTAGATGAAAGTTTAACAAAACAAACTAGTTTCTCATCAAACAGTAGTACACACATACAACAATGTGTATGCTAAACAGTTAACATACACGTTGTATGACAATGGTTAACAATCCCACACCATGTCAACAGTCTCCTTTCTCAACCCTGGGTTCCTATTACCAGCTTTCCTGGTCCCTCCTACCTTCCAGAACATGACCCAGGACTGGTATGCTCCTTTAGTTTTGTTTCCTTCTATGGACCTGTTCAATCTTTGGCTGAAGGGTGAACCTCAGGAGTGGCCTCATTACTGAGCTGAAACAGTGTCCGGGTGCCATACTTTCAGTGTTTCTCCAGTCTCTGTCAGTTCAGCAAGTCTAGTCTTTCTTTTTGAGTTAGAATTTTGTTCTACATTTTTTTCCAGCTCTGTCCAGGACCCTCTATTTTGATCCCTGTCAGAGCAGTCAGTGGTGGTAGCTGGGCACCATCTAGTTGTACTGGACTCAGTCTGGTGGAGGCCATGGTAGATGTGGTCCATAATTCTTTGGGCTAATCTTTCCCTTATGTCTTTAGTATTCTTCATTCTTCCTTGCTCCAGAAGGGGTGAAACCAGTGGAGTATCCTAGATGGCCACCCACAGGCTTTAAGACCCCAGACACTGCTCAACAATGTAGAATGTAGAACATTTTCTTCATAAACTATGTTATACCAGTTGAGCTAGATGTTCCCCGAGACCATGGTCCCCACAGCCCTCAGCCCAACAATTCGATCCCTCAGGGGGTTTGGATGTATCTATGGAGCTTCCATGACCTTGCCTTGTACAAGTTGTGCTGGCTTCCCCAGTATTGTGTACTGTCTTACCCTTCACCAGAGTTACCACTTATCTATTACCTATTTAGTGTTTTTTCATCCCAACCTCTCCCCTCTTTCATATCAAAGATTGTTTCTTTTTGTATGTAAACCTCTTCATGAGTTTTTACAGTAGTGGTCTCCTATAATATTTGTCCTTTTGTGACTGACTTATTTCACTCAGCATAATGTCCTCCAGATGCATCCATGTTATGAGATGCTTCACAGATTCATCATTGTTCTTTATCGTTGCATAATGCTCCATTGTGTGTGCAGCATAGTTTTTTTACCCATTCATTTGTTGATGGGCATCCAGGTTGTTTCCATCTTTATGCTATTTTGAATAATGTTGCAGCAATCATGGCTGTACATATGTCTATTCATGTGACTACTCTTATTTCTCTAGGATATATTCCTAGCAGTGGGATTGTTGGATCATATGGTATTTCTATTTCTAGCTTTCTAAGGAAACACCGTATCATTTTCCAAAAAGGTTGTATCATTTCGCATTGCTATCAGCAGTGCTTAAGAGTTCTGATCTCCGTGCAGCCTCTCCAAAATTTATTATTTCCTGTTTTATTGATTCGCACCACTAGTACCAGGGTGAGATGGTATCTCATTGTGGTTTTGATTTACATTTCCCTTAATGGCTAGAGATGTTGAGCATTTCCTCATGTGTCTGTTGGTCATTCGAATGTCTTCTTTGGTGAAGTGTCTGTTCATTTCCTCTGCCCATTTTTAATGGGATTAGTTGTCTTTTTGGGTAGAAGTGTTGGATTTTCCCATAGATTTTAAAGATTAGACCTTTGTCTGATTTGTAATAGCCAATTTTTTTTCCCCCAGTCTGTAGGTTCTCTTTTTACTCTTTAGGTGAAGTCTTTTGATGAGCATAAGTGTTTAAGTTTTATTAGATCCCAGTTATCTAGCCTATCCTCTGGAGCTCGTGTGTTTTTGGTTGTTATTTGTATCCCATTAATGTAGTGTATTTGTGTTTCTAGTGTTGATTTTTTTTTCTTCTGCGAACTTCATAGTTTTTGGTTTTATATTTAGGTCTTTGATCCATTTTGAGTTAGCTTTTTTATATGGTGTGAAGTATGGGTCCTGTTTCTTTTCTTTTTTTTTTTGCAGATAGACATCCACTTTGGCTGGCATCATTTCTTAAAAAGACTGTCTTTTTCCATTTGATGGACTTTGGGCCCTTGTGGAAGATCAGGTGACCACAGGTGGACAGATTTACATCTGGGCTCTCAATTCTGTTCCATTTGTAATGTATCTGTCATTGTACAAGCACCAGGCTATTTTGAATACTGTAGCTGTATAGTAAGTTCCAAGGTCAGGTAGTCTGAGTCCTCCTACTTTATTCTTTTTTCCAATAGTGCTGTACTTAATTGGGGCTTCTTCCCTTTCCGTATAATGTTAATGATAAGTTTTTCTATCTCTTTAAAGGGTGTTGTTGGTGTTTGGATAGCTATTGCATTAAATTTATAAATTGCTTGGGTAGAATTGTCATTTTCATAATGTTGAGTCTACCTATCCGTGAGCATGGTACGTTTTTCCATTTAAGTAGACCTCTTTTGGTTTCTTTCAGTAGAGTTTTGTAGTTTTCTTTGTATAGTTCTTTTACATGGCTGGTTAGATTTATTCTCAAGTATTTTATTTTTTTAGGGGCTATTGTAAAATGGTATTGTTTTCCTGATTTCCTTTCCATCATCCTCTTTATTGGTGCAATAGGAATGCAACTTATTTCTATATGTTTATCTTGTATCCTTCAACTCTGCTGAATCTTTATTTGTTCCAGTAGTTTTCTTATGTAGTCTTTTGGATTTTCTAAATATAGTATCATATCATCTGCAAATAGAGATGGCTTAACTTCTTCGTTACCAATTTGAATGCACTTTATTTCTATTTCTTGTCTTATTGGTCTAGCTAGGACTTCTCGCACAATGTTAAATAGGAGCAGTGATAAAGGGCATACTTGTTCCTGTTCTCAAGGGGAATGTTTTAGCTTCCTTCCATTAAGAATAATGCTGTCTGTTGGTTTTGTGTAGCTGCCCTTTATTATGTTGAGAAATTTCCCTTCTATACCCATTTTATTGAGAGTTCTTATCAGGAATGGGTGTTGGACTTTGTTGAATGCCTTTTCTGGGTTGATAGAGATGATCATGTGATTATTTTCTTTCTTTTTATTTATGTGGTATATTACGTTGAAGGTCTAGGTTTTAGAAGTAGAATTGCTAAACTCTATACCTGCCCTCCAAAAGAGGTGGCCTTCAGAAGCTGTTTGCAGTTTGAGAAAAGGTGAAAGCTCCCAGACAAATGGCTGATTCCAGCAGAAGGCTGAAAATATTAAAAAAAAAATTTTTTTTAAAGTGATACCTAAATGTTTAGTCATACTTGGGGCCAAGGATAAATAGGGGATAGAAAGCCCTTGCCTGGCTTCAGCCTCATGTTGTCACGTAATGTCCATCTCCTTGTTAGCCTATCTGAGAGAATTGATTCACCATTAATTTTGATCAACACCAAAAGCATCTAGGCACAGAAATTTAAAAACCAAACTAAAAAAAAAAAAAAAACTTAGGGCAGTTAAGTTAAAAAAACAAAAACAAAAACAAATAATACTTTTCCTTTCCATGAATGATGTCATGAAAACAAATTTCTTACTTACGGTATAAAGCATAAGAAATTTACCATTTATCAAATTTTATTCACTCAAAAGACAAAAGGTAAATTATCTTTTAGAAATTTCAAATCATATTGCAATAGTTTTCCTACTGTGAATTTGCATATTTTCCTGGGGTCACCATGAGTTAGAATCAACTTGATGACAACTAACAACAACAACAACAATATAATCTATCATCACTAGAGTGATTTCCTTCAGTCTTATTAGAGAAGTGGCTAAAAAGTATGGAATGAAGATATTAATTTGATCTGTTCATGCACAAATAAGCCTGGGTATGACTCAGCCCCAAATAGAAAACAATATTAATGTAGAATTATGGGATTAAATGAGACTTACTATTTCCAGAACAATTATCTTGATGGCAACAGAATTTCTTTTGTTCATTCCAAAAGCAAAGCAAAGCAAACCCTAACCTTCTTCATTTCGTTTTGATCTAACTTACCATAAATGGTAGCCCTGACCAAATGTTATAATAGTATTAATTTATATTATCAGTGACAGTGTTAATAAAGACTTTCTTAGGAAGAGATACAAGAAATAAAAAATGACAATAAGATGACTGCAGGGTTGAAATTGTTTGACTAAGAGGACTTTGATAATATGTAGTTAGAAGTAAAAAAATACTGAAGAGATCATCCAACACCCTTTATTTAGTTGCTATAGAAAATTAAGCCAGAGAGAGTAAATGGGTTATCCAGTTATTCAATGATAATTGCCGGCCCAAGGCTAGAAAAAAAAAAGGCTAGAATATGTGTCAATTGATTTTGTGTTCTTTCTACCAGGATTAATATATACACTATATTCTGTCGTCTATCTATCTCTGTCTGTCTATCATCTATCTGTCCATCTATCATGACAAAATATCTATATCTATATATCTATCCATTTCGGAATACAGTTCCTGAAGTATCTTGTTCTCTAAAAGTAGTTAAATTTGAAAGAAAGTTTAAAAAGTTTCCTGTGAACCTTGAGATATACTGAGTTGAAATAATATAAATAGTATATACTTGGCTAAATGAATAATTTAAATTGAATTATCCTGAATTCAAGATTTTAAATGATATATTATCCACATATTTTATCACCTATGTAAGTCATGATTAATTTTCTATTAATTTAACATTTTGTTGCAAAATTACCTAATCTTCAAAAAAAAAAAGAAGTTGAGATTGCAAGACTGGCTGAATAAACCACATGTGGAAAAATGTTTCAAAAATGATGTACACAATGCACACCCATGTTCATAGCAGCATCGTTCACAATAGCAAAAAGATGGAAACAACTTAGATGCCCAACAACAAATGAATGGATAAACAAACTATGCTGCACACACAATGGAGCATTATGCAACGATAAAGAACAATGATGAATCTGTGAAGCATCTCATAACATGGATGCATCTGGAGGACATTATGCTGAGTGAAATAAGTCAGTCACAAAAGGACAAATATTATAGGAGACCACTACTGTAAAAACTCATGAAGAAGTTTACATACAAAAAGAAACAATCTTTGATGGTTATGAAAGAGGGGAGAGGTGGGGATGAAAAAACACTAAATAGGTAATAGATAAGTGGTAACTCCGGTGAAGGGTAAGACAGTACACAATACTGGGGAAGCCAGCACAACTTGTACAAGGCAAGGTCATGGAAGCTCCATAGATACATCCAAACCCCCTGAGGGGCCGAATTGTTGGGCTGAGGGCTGTGGGGACCATGGTCTCGGGGAACATCTAGCTCAACTGGTATAACATAGTTTATGAAGAAAATGTTCTACATTCTACATTGTTGAGCAGTGTCTGGGGTCTTAAAGCCTGTGGGTGGCCATCTAGGATACTCCACTGGTTTCACCCCTTCTGGAGCAAGGAAGAATGAAGAATACTACAGACATAAGGGAAAGATTAGCCCAAAGAATTATGGACCACATCTACCATGGCCTCCACCAGACTGAGTCCAGTACAACTAGATGGTGCCCAGCTACCACCACTGACTGCTCTAACATGGATCACAACAGAAGGTCCTGGACAGAGGTGGAGAAAAATGTAGAACAAAATTCTAACTCAAAAGAAAGACCAGACTTGCTTGCCTGACAGAGATGGGAGAAATCCTGAGAGTATGGCCTCTGGACACCCTTTCAGCTCAGTAATGATGTCACCCTTCAGCCAAAGATTGGACAGGACCATAAAACAAAACGAAACTAAAAGGGCACATCAGCCCAGGGGCAAGGACTAGAAGGCAGGATGGGATAGGAAAGCTGGTAATAGAGAACCGAAGGTCGAGAAGGGAGAGTGTTGACATGTCATGGGATTGTTAACCAATGTCATAAAACAATGTGTGTATTAGCTGTTTAATGAGAAACTGTTTTATAAACCTTCATATAAAATACAAATGAAAAAATCCAAAGAAAAGATATGGGATCAGGAAAAAAAAAAAAAGAAATGAAGCATACAGAAATATTAAGATTATGATATGCTAATGTTAATAAACCTCTGTTTGGCCCATATGTGCATTTCTCTCTTGGTTTAAGTAAAGCTTAATTATTAATATATTCTTACTTTAGATGTTATAGATAAGAAATTTACTTCTCATGTCTAGTTCCTGATAGTAATGATAATATTATTACAGTCAATACACCAAGCAGTATTTTAATGACACAATGTGTAAATAACTCAGTCATTTACAGAGGTAAGAAGAGACTGGTGGAGGAAGTCTGGCTAACCGAGAAGATTCCAATAACTGATAGTGAAGAAGAACAACTGCTTCCATGTTGTGCAAAGGTAGAAGGAACAAGGAACACTGATTAATTCAAGAGGGTAGAATATGTCATTCCTCAATACTCACTTATGCATTATCTCATATAGTATGAAAAAAAAACAAAAACTGAGGAGGAAAAACCTGCTATTTTTCAGGCCCTGTGAATAGAATTTTATATGTTACCTTAACTGTGGGAGGTAGATAGCAATTTATCCTATTTTAAGAACAATGTTCTCAACCCTGAGAATGTTCCTTTAAGCCAGCCTATGTGGTCGGTGGAAGTGGTTAACACGCTTGACTGCTAATAGAAATGTTGGAGCTCTAGTCCACCCAGAGGCATCTCAGTAGAAAGGCCTGGTGACCCACTTCTGAAAAATCAACCTCTGATAATCCTATGGAGCACAGCTATATTCTGAAGCACAGGGGTCGCCATGAGTCAGAATCAACTTGGCAGCAGCCGGTGCTGTACCTGCTGCTGGAGGGCTTCTCACTGTTTCTCCTTGTTCCTCCCTCCCTGATCACATCTCCTCTTGGCTATTGCATCTGTTTTTCTTTTATGACCCCAGGGACACTGGCACTGCTTTGGCCTTGGAATTCATGTTTCTTTGACTTTCCTGGCTTGCCTTGAAGCTTCTTAATGCTTTTACTTTTGCCATATGAGTTGTTGGAGATGGTATGTTGAGAACTGGCCAGGTCAGCCTCACGCAATTCCTCTTGGAGGGAGGCTAATTCCAGCAAAGACATCAAGCTTTGGAGAGGTTAAGCTAATGGGTGGTTGATGAGACATGACACTTCTGGTGGAAATGAGAGAATTTCACCTCAAATGAGCTCAAATAAAAATGACAATTCATTATTTGGGGAATCTGGAAACACAGAGCCCTGAAGTTTCATTTCCCCTCTGTTGTAACCCTGAGCTGTGCATATCCTGAAATCTGTGGCTGCTATAACCTTTGCAGCTCTAGATTTGAGTGAAGCCTTGGCCTCTGTTAAGGTCCCCAGGCAATTAACTACCTGGTGACAGGCTAGAAAACCAACTAACATGTAGCTGGGTGATGCCGACTGGAGGGCAGAAGATCCCAGGGTTATGGGATCTATGGGCCCCAGGTTTCCTTGGCCCTGGACTATCAGGAGGGGAAGGCTGTCTGCTTTGCACTGCATATCCATAGCAAGGGAGGCAGAGGAGTTCAAGCTCAGCTTCAGAGAAAGAAGTGAGCCCAACTGTTCTCTTAGAAGAAGGGCTGGGAGTGGGAGTGAGAGAAGTCTGTAGGTGCTCCAGGAACAGCATCCTTGCAATAGGAAGCAGTGGACTCTCTTGTCCTTTGGATGGTGTCAGGCCTGGAGCTGTTGGAATAAAGATGATACGTAGAAAAGTAGCACATAGAGACAGGAGGAACCTGGCTCCTGGGTGCAGTAATTGAGCCAATGAGTCAACCAGCCCTGGACCTTGTCACATCTTGTTATGTGATAGTGTGTGTACGTACTGTCTAATCCAGTTGTAGCCAGGGTATATCACTTGCAGCTCAAAGCAACCTAACTGATATAACTGGATACTAGATTATAAAGCAAATAAGTAAATGTGACATTAATTAACTATAGAAATTAAAGGTGGAGGTGGAAAGAGAGAGAGCAAGAAAAGACAAAATATCAAGTGAGAGAGGAAGAAAGACATGAAGATTGAGAACTTTTCATTCAAGGACCTGTAAGTATAAGTAAAAATGGAAAAATGTTCAAAGCAACTACTTGATAGAAATCATTATAAAACATACGGTGGAATTTTGAAAAATGTGTTAACACTAGATTCTAAAGTTTGAGTATCACACTACACCAAGGACTGTGGGGGACAGCACACAAGCTCCCTTGCATTCCTGGTGACATTCTAAACTCTTTGAAGCACTCTTTTACATATGACATCTTTTAATAATTTACTTAATTTAAAAATCTGCTTAACATGAAGAAGCCAATATTTTTAATAGCAACAGGGGGTGATCATCCATGTTTGTTATCATTATTTTATTCATATTTAAAAAATTACTTCCAAGTACTCCAGGTGGTATCATCAACTTACACATTGAGAGAATGTCTTCCTCTCCCACCAATAACCCGCCTTCAGGAGAATGAAATCTGGGAAAGTCATAAAACTTTTATGACTTCTTAATGAGGATTTAATATTTATTTAATATTTTAATATTTACTGAATTTTATGACATTGAGGAGATCATGAGTGAGCACACCAGGAATCACAAAATGACAGAATCTTCACTATTGCACATTTTCAGTGAGGATGGACTTTTAAAAGTTCACTTATTTCTCCCACCGAGTTTCTAAAAAAAGTTTACCAAATTTTTTAAAACCGATAAATGTGCCTTCTACATCAGGCAAGTGTTCCAGGCTTATCCAAAACTAATCAAATGCTCATTTACTCTGGCTGTCGTTTTCCTATTAGTTTCAGTACTGGCATACGAGCACTTACTGCCTGCATTTGTGATTGCAACGCACCCGTGAAAGGTTCCCGTCTGTGTGCCACACATCTGCTTAAGGGCAAACCAACAACCCCATGTGAGTAGTGCACAGATGTGCCTTTCGTAAAGGTTTGCTTTCAATACCGGCTGTTGAGTTGGCTCTGAGTCAGGGTCACCCCATACCCGAGGGAACGCAATGTTGTCCAGTCCTGCACCGTCTCCACAATTGTTGGTACGTTCGAGTCAACTGTTGTAGCCACTGTGTATTTTGAGTGTCTTCCAACCTAGAGGGCTCATTTTCCAGCACTACATCAGACTATATTCTGGTGTGATCCATAGGTTTTTCTTTGGCTAATTTTCTGAAGGAGATCACCAGACCTTTCTTTCTAGTGCATCTCAGTCTGAAATCTATGCAGAAACTTGTCCACCACAGGTGACCTTGCTCGTATTTGAAGTACCAGTGGCATAGCTTCTGGCATCACAGCAACACACAACCCACCACAGTACAACAAATGACAGGTGATGGTTTTTCAATATAGGAGATGTAGCATAATGATTAGTTTGTTAACTAGGTGCTTAAGTCTCAGTCAGTGTTGGCTTTAGACGACACATGTTTAGGGTTGTCCTAAAGGTTAAATTAAAAAAATATATATATATATATATATATATAAACAATATAGTGGAAACAGAATAAGATCCCAATTCTTTGTTTCTATTGGCGTGACAGCTCTCTTTGCAAAGTTGAAGCAGATCCCCTTTATAAAACAGATCACTGTGTGTATTCCCCAGAAAAATCCACAAACACCTCAAACTGTCCCATACCTGAGTTACAGTCCTGCTAATGGGCTCCACTTGTATTTCCCAGCCTCCCTTCAGTAATATAACACAGAGCTGGTGGACATCCTGCAGGCAATCCCCTCACATCCACACTTAATTATGCCACTTACTGTATATCCTGTGTCCTTATTATCTCTCCTCTCCATCTCCCAGTTTTATCCTGCCTTAGTTCAAATCTTCCCTTCTCACCCAAGGGCACAGTTGAGACCCCTACTCTTCAATTTAAAGAAATCAACCACCTGGCAATAAAATACATGATGCTCAGACCTACCTGCCTCAACTGCATATGGTCCTCAGCCACTTCTCTTGATTGGGATACACAGAAATCAGAAGAGGTGTTATTTTTAAAGCAGAGAGTTTATGACAAAGTAATTAAAAATATATTGAATTACTTTAATCATTTTAAATATGGGTAATTGATAAAATTTACACTTAAACCACAACTTTTAGGAAATACTTCTGTTACATTGTTGCTGTTGTGAGTAGATTCTGACTCATGGTGACCCCACATGTGCACAGTAGAACAGCACTCCATAGGGGTTTCAAGGCTGTGACTTTCAACAGCAGACTGTTAGGCCTTACTTCAAAGTTGCCTCTGGGTGAATCTGAACTGCCAACCTTTTAGTTAATAGTCCAGTGCATTACCGTTTATGCCACCCACGGAGTCCTCTCTATTACATTAAAACAGAGTATATCCACACAGAAGAGAGGCAGTGATAGTTAAGTGGTAAAATTCTCACTTTCCATGCAGGAGCCCAAGGTTCAATTCCTGACCAGTGTATCTCAAGCACAGCCACCACCCATCTGTCAGAGTACCTGTGTGTTACTATTTGCTGAGCAGATTTCAGTGGAGCCTCCAGATTAAGACTAAGTAGAGGTGAACCCAACATTGCTCCATAGACAGATACACCATGCTGTCCCTCTGCACAAAGACCTGAAAAACTAAGTAAAACATATAAAGGTCAATCCTGGAAAGCATCAAATGAAGGGATAAAGAATTAGATCAAACACTGAATGGAAGAAGAAACTGAAGGAAAACAGAGAACAAGAGAAATACAGCATTGCCATCTTGGAGCACAGCTAGCAAAGACTCTGGATAAGGAGTACTGGAAGGCAACTTCGCAGAGCTCTCAAAAGGAGATAAAGTACCCTGTAACCAGAGAAACCCACTTTCCCACCTCTCATCCATCTGCCTCATACACCACCTCACCCCTTCCACTGGCCCATGCCACCCTGCCTTGGCTAGAGAGCCATGGCCCAACACCACCCTGGGTCCACCCTGCCCCCACCTGCTGGCTTCCTTCGTGTCATTGTTTTCCCTTTCTACTTTTTCTTCTGGAGGCCTGGTGGTGCACTGGTTAAGAACTATGGCTGCTAACCAAAATTTGGCGTTTTGAATCCACCAGCCACTCCTTGGAAACCCTGTGGAGAAGTCCTACTCTGTCCTACAGGGTTGCTGCCTTTTCTTTTAACCTCCCACTTAGCCTTGTACACCACCTTCTCCCCTTTCCGCCAGGCCACATTGCAGTGCCATGGTTAGATAGTCACTGACCAGCTGCCACCGTGGGTCTGCCCTGTTCTCACCTGCTCCTGCCACACTATTTTTTATTTTACTTTTTCTTTTTTACCTTTCTTCCTTTTATTTCTCCCTCCCACCTAGCCCTGTATGTCATCTTCTCTCCCTTCCAAACAGCCCTTTGGATCAGCTCCACCGCCTCTCACCAGTTCCCACTGCTTGGCCAGTTTTTTAATTTCTCTGTCTCTCTCTCTTTTTTTTCCTTCCTTCCTTTTCTTTTTCTCTCCCAGCTAGTCCTCTATACCACTTCACCCTCCAGCCACTGGACCCTGCCATGCCACTGTGGCTAGAGAGCCACCAACCTGCTGCCACCCTGGGTCCGCCCTGCTCTCACCTGATGGCTCCAGATGTACCTTTTTCTTTTTTGCTTTTTTCCCCCTCTCTTTATTTTCTTTCTCCCTTCAACCTAGCCCTGTACACCACATCCGCCACTTCCTGCCAGCCCCTGCCACACCACTGTGGCTAGAAAGCCACTGATCCACCACCACCCTGGGTCCGCCCCACCCCCACCAGCTGGCTCCTGCCATGCCACCATTTTTTTCCTTTTCCCTTTCTTCCTTTTCTTTCTCCCTTCATTCTAGCACTTTCCACCACCTCCTCCCTTCCTGCCTGATACCGTCTCACCAGTGTGGCTACAGAGCTGCTGGTGCACCCGCCCACGGCTTCCCTGGGTCTACCCTGCCCTCACCTACAGCCCCCACCACACTGTCACTTTTTTTCTTCTATTTCTCCCTCCCAACTAGCTTAGTACATCACTTTCCCACCCTTTCCACCTATAACTGGGCCTGCCCCACTCCCACTTACTGGCCCCCACCGTGCTGCCATTTTTAAAATGTTTTTTTCTTTCTTACTTTATATTCTCCCTGCCATCTAGTCCTGTATGCCACTTTCCCCCAATGCCTGCTGGCCTCTGCTATACCAGCCCAGGTAGAGAGCCACTGGCATACTGGCCTGCCCCTACTCACCGCCCCCACCACACTGCCATTTTACTTCTTTTTTCTTTTCCTTTCTTTCTACCTTCTACCTAGCTGCATAAGCTACCTCCCCCTCTTCCCACCAGTCCCCAGGTCTACCCTGTCCCCACCCCCAGGCTACCCTTCTTTTAATCTTATTTTCTTTTCCTTCTCCCCTCCCCACTTAACCCCATATACCACACACCCTTTCCACTGGCTCTCATTGTGCTGCCACAGCTAGAGCCCCCAGCTGTCAGATCCCCTGCCAAACTGGGCCTGCACTGCTCCACCTCTCCCACCACTCGACCAACTGGTGAATGGAGGGAAACAAGACTGTACAACTCCCAGTCCAAAACCCACAACTATTTGGCTATGGCCTGTGAATACTCTTATACCACTGGACCAACATCAGGAGGTAGACTATACCTGCCCAGTCTTCTCTCAGCCACCTCACCAATCAATATACAGCTAAATATACTCACCCTGCCTGTTGCTGCCCTGCCAAGGTGGTGAGAGCTATCATGCCCACAGATCAGCAAGAAGCAAAGCATGCCTGACCCACCCACCCTGACATATCAAACAAAACAAAGAAACAAGACAAAACAAACAAGCATACAATTAAAAAAATAAAGAAAATAATATGTTAACATCTCAGAGGCAGCAGACAATATCAAAACGTAAAAAGCAGAACAAGGTGGCCCCAGGAAGTTACCAAAACAAAGAATCTGATCACCTTCCAGTAGAAGAAGAAAAGCTAGTGGAGTTACCTGTTCTGGAATCCATAAGACTAATATTTAGGGTTTTCAAAGAGATTATGAAAGAGATCATAGAAAACATAGACAAAACAAATGAAAACAGCCAAAATCAAGGAAACACAGGCAAAACAATAGAAGAATTCAGGAGAATAATACTACAACAAAACATCAAAATAAACAATTTGAAATCACACAAAAACAGCAAGTAGAAATCCAAAAGATAAACAACAAAATTTCAGAAATAGACAACTCAATAGAAAGCTTCAGGAGCAAATTTGAAACAATGGAAGACAGAAGCAGCGAGATTGAAAACAAATCGATGAATGCCACTTTGAGGAAAAATCAGAGAGAAGAGTGAAGAAAACCTAAGAATTATATGGGACACAAGCAAAAGGAAAAATTTGTGCATGATCAGAGTTCTAGAACAGGGTGAGAAAATGAAAACACAGAGAAGAATGTTGAAAATTTGCTGGCAAAAAACTTCCCAGATATCAAGAAAGAAGAAAAGCTGACCATCCAAGAAGCTCAATGAACCCCACATATGATAGGCCTCAAAAGAAAGTCACCAAGACATATAATAATCACACCTGCCAAAATCAAAGGCAAAGAATGAACCCTGGAAGCAGCTTGAGAAAAATGAAAAGTCACTTACAAAGGGGAAACAATAAGAGTAAGCTCTGAAAGGAGAATGAAAAGACACAAGAAAAATATTAGCCCAAGAGACAAAAAGGGGCACATAAACTAGAGACTCCATCAGCCTGAGCCCAGAAGAACTAGATGGTGCCTGGCTACCACCAATGATCACCCTGACAGGGAGCACAACAGGGAGTTCCTGATGGAGCAGGAGAAAAGTGGGGTACAGAACTCAAATTCTAGTAAAAACACCAGACTTAATGGTCTCACTGCAACTGGAGGAACCCTAGAAGACATGGACCCTGGACTCTCTGTTAACCCATAACTAAAACCATACCTGAAGCCAACTCTTCAGACAAAGATTAGGCTGGACTATAAGACATAAAATGATACTTATGAAGAGTGTGCTTCTTAGTTCAAGCAGATACATGAGACTAAATGGGCAGCTCCAGTCTGGAGGCGAGAAGAGAAAGAAGAAAGGCACAGGAGCTGGTTGAATGGACACGGGAAAT